>NW_025333895.1:4138934-5355368 GCF_019186645.2 Phyllostomus hastatus | reverse complement strand
TTCTTTTTATTTTTTTAAGATTTTATTTATTTATTTTTAGAGAGGGAAGGGAGGGAGAAAGAGAGAGAGAGAAACATCAATGTGCAGTTGCTGGGGGCCGTGGCCTGCAACCCAGGTATGTGCCCTGACTGGGAATGGAACCTACAATGCTTTGGTTCGTAGCCTGAGCTTAATCCACTGAGCTATGCCAGCCAGGGCAGCTGTTGTTGTTTTTAATCTGCCTTTGTTGTTGTAGCTGACTTCTGATTCTTGCTGCGTGGTGGGTAGAGAATGTGGCCTGCTTTATATGCACCCCAAAATGTGTTGTGTGACCCCACACAAGGGCAGTTTTCATAAATGTTCATGTATGCTTGACAATCACATGTTGTATGAGTCTGCTGGGGCTGCCATAAGAGAATACCACAGCCCAGACCAGCGTGGCTCCGTTGGCGGAGCACCAGTCTGCAAGGTGAAAGGTCACTGGTTCAGCTCCTGGTCAGGACACAGGCCTGGGTTACGGGCCTGGTCCCCGGCTGGGAAACAGGCAAGTGCGAGAGGCACCAACTGACTGGTGTTTCTCTCCCTCTCTTTGTCCCTTCCTTCCCTCTCTCTGAAAACAAATAAATAGAAAAAAAATTTAAAGAAAATATCATAGGCTGGGTGGCTCAAGCAACAAAAATGCATTTCCTGACAGTTCTGGAGGGAGGGGTGCGGGAGTGGGGTGTCGGCCGGGTGCCCGCCGAGGGCTCACAGACCTCCCCTCTGTGTGTGGCCTCCCTGGTGGCCCTGTGCCCAGACTGCCGCTGTGCAGGGGACGCCCGTCAGGTTGCATCAAGGCCCGTGGCAAGGGCCCTGTTCTGTCTTCCCCACCTCTGGAAAGGCTCTCTCCCCAAACACATCCCGTGCTGCGGTGTTGAGGGCTAGGGCCCCACCAAAGGGACTGGGGGCACGGTTTAGCCCAAACACGTGCACCCTTTGTTGGTGTGGGCGCGCAGGTTCCCGCGGGCTTCCCCACGGACTCGCCCCGCCACACTCCTCACTGCTGTCGTTCACGGCTTCCGTCGCTTGTTTGAATGTTCTCTGCTCGAGGCCTTCACTCTGGGACGTATTAAACCCACCCGCCCCCCCGTTTCTCTTGCGGATTTCTCAACGTTTTTGAAGTCAGTTTTTCCAGTTTCTGCTTTACTTATTTCAAAGCTGTGTAGTTAGGTACAAAAAGCTTTTTTTTTTAGATTTTATTCATTTTTATTTATTTTTTAGAGAAGGAAGGGGGAGAGAGAGAGAAACATCAGTGTGCGGTTGCTGGGGGCCGTGGCCTGCAACCCAGGCATGTGCCCTGACTGGGAATCGAACCTGTGAGGCTTTGGTTCGCAGCCCGAGCTCAATCCACTGAGCTACGCCAGCCAGGGCTACAAAAAGCTTTTAATTGTTGGATCTTTTTGGTGGATTATGACTTTAGTCATCCTCTAGTGTCCCTCTTCAGCTCTCCGAATATTTCTTGGCCTCGGCTGTATCTCGCCTGATACTATTAGTACCATCTCAGCTTTCTTTTGGTTGGCATTTACCTAGTGCATAGTTTTTCATTATTTTATTTTGGGTCTTTCCCTTTTCTTTTGCTTTAGAGTGTTTTCCTAACCAGCGTGGTACTGTGTTTTGTTTTGTTTGTGTTGATCCGATAGGACGTACTCTTGTCTTTTCAGAAACAAGTGAAGTTCATTTACATTTATGATGACTGTTGATCTATTTAGACTTACTTCTGCCATTTCATTTTATTGGTCTATTTACCCTACCTTTAAAAATTATTTCTCATGTTCTGTTACCTGTTACATTTATAGATTTATGTGTTCCCTTTTTTCTTTGGTAGTTTGGAAATGATAGCTATACTTCTGTGGAACTAGCTGTCCTTGAATTTTTAACATTGATACCTAGAAACGTATTTTTGTAACCATGTCCAAAGCAGTGCTGTCCAAGAGAAATAGAATGTTAGTCATGTGTATTATTTTAAGTTTTCTAGTAACCATGTTGTAAAGTCAAAAGAAACAGGTGAAATTAATTTTAATAATATTATGTTAAATATTTAACATTTGTATATTATTATATAATATTATATATTGATATTATATAATATTAAATTTAATATTAAATATTAAATTTAATATGTGATAATTTATTAATAATAATAATAATAATAAAACAAATGTTATGTTTTCTTTAACATAATATATCGTAAATAGTATTTTCAGAATGTAATAAAAATAAATTATTTATTTATTTATTTATTTGTTTTTAGAGAGGGAAGGGAGGGAGAAAGAGAGAGAGAGAGAGAAACATCCATGTGCGGTTGCTGGGGGCTGTGGCCTGCAGCCTAGGCATGTGCCCTGACTGGGAATCGAACCTGCGATGCTTTGGTTCGTCAAAATAAATTCTTGATGGCGTGGTTTCTACTTGCTGAGCGAAGAATCTGTGTTTTCGTGCATGAGGCGCAGCGGCTGGCGGGCTGCTTTGTCCTGGGAACTCCTGCCCCTTGCACTTCTGGGAAGCACTCAGCTGTCGTCTCCTCGAACATTGCTCTCCTGTCGTTCCTCCTGTAGCACACGTCTGGAAATCTCTGCTAAATGTAAGTGTGACCTTCTCATGCAACCTTCCGTTTCCCTGCGCTTCTCTTTCCCGTTTCCCACCTCTGCTCCTGCGTTGCCCCCCCCTACCAAACCCTGCACGGCCGGCTTCCTGGCCCTGCCCCCCCCCTCGGTGTCTGGTCCAGAGGCCAGCGCAGCTCCGGACCTGTTGTGTCGGTGACTGTCATCTCATTCCCATGTGCTCTTAGGTCATATCTGCTTGTTTTACATCGTATTTCTCGCTACTCCTTTTCCTACCTCTTTGAGGAGCTTAAGCACGTTTCTTTAAAAGATTTCTTAGAGAGTGGCCTTATTTGAATTTCGCCTCCTGATTGCTGAGCTTGCTGACTGCTGTGGGGGACAGACTCTGCGATGCCCCCCCCCCCCCCAAGTCCCAGTATAGCTTCGGGCATGTGTGCTCCCCCGTGACCCACTCTCCGTGAGTGTGGGCGGGACCCGCAGCTGCACGTAGTCGATAGAGTTTGGCCAAGGGCATTGCGTCCCATGATTACGTCATATTATGTAAGACTTTGTCTTGTTCTAGAGACTCTCCCGGAGTCTTCTGACCCACGAGTCTAGTGATCGTTATATTCGCTTTGGCCGTCTTTCATTTGTCCGTAATGGCTGGGTATAGAATTCTAAGTTTGAGGTGTCTTTTTCTCGGGATTTTGAAGGCATTTGGCCCACCGTGGTCTAACTTCAGTGGACCCATTGAGAAGTCTGGTGGCATTCTGACTTTCCATGCTTTGTCACGTAATAGAATTAACAATGAAATAGAATTTAAGACCCTGTTGTGTGTGTGTGTGTGTGTGTGTGTGTGTGTGTATCTGGGAGCTTGTATAATTTTCTTTTTTTTTAAAGATTTTTAAAATTTATTTTATTTTTAGAGAGGGAAGGGAGGGAGAAAGAGAGAAAGAGAGAGAAACACCAATGTGCGGTTGCTGGGGGTCATGGCTTGCAACCCAGGCTTGTACCCTGGCTGGGAATCGAACCTGCGACACTTTGGTTCACAGCCCGCGCTCAATCCACTGAGCTACGCCAGCCAGGGCTATAATTTTCCATTTGTTCTCAGTGACCTGAAATTTCACGTTGATGTGTCTGCATGTGCAAATATTTTTATCCATTTCGTTGGACACTTGGTGGGCACTTTTTAAAACAGATTTTATTAATTAATTTATTTGTTAGACAGAGTGGAAGGGAGGGAGAAAGAGGGGGAAACATCAGGGTGTGGGAGAGGCACTGGCATCGAATCAGCGACCCTCTGGCGTGCAGGGCGCTGCCCAGCCTGCTGAGCTGCACCAGTCAGGACTCGGCGAGCACTTCCGATATGGAAACATGTACATTGAATGCAGAGAAATTTACCTGAAGAACTTCCTTAATGATTTACACACGCCCCTTCTGTGTTCTCTGTCCTTCCCGGGACTCCCCTTATTTGGATGCTAAGCCTCCCAGGGTGACGCTCTAATTTCCGTGTGCTCTCTCCTGTGCTGTGTTCGCCCGTGCGCTCTGCTTTCTGGGATATTTTTTTCTTCTGAAATCTTATCTCCCGCCCCCTCCTCTAAACTTTTAATTTGTGCTGCCCAAGAGATCATTTTTTTGTGCTCAGAGTGTGCCTTTTCCATAACGTTCTGTGCTTGTTCAATCTGTGCCATAGCTCATGTCTGTGACGATGCTAACCTTTGTGGGCTTTTTTACGTTTTTTGGGTTGTTTTTTCTTTTCTTTTCTTTTCTTTTTGCTTTTTTTTTGGCATTTTCTTCTCCTCCTCATCATTGCCAGTGTTCCCGCTAAGTTGTTGTTTTTTTATCTATTTGTTATTGTTTGTCTTGAGTTACGAGCTTCCTTTGTGCGCCTGGCGAGCCTTGACTCCTGCACACACAGGGGCTTCTCAGAGCTCAGAGCTGTCCGCCCACCAGGGACCCCACGGGAGGTGACCTGGCTGCGCGCTTGTCAGTGGGAAACTTCTGATGTCGCTGCCTTTAGATCTTTCCTTCTGGACTTCTCCGGTCCACAGGGAATCACTGTTCCATCTCCTGCCTAGAGGTTCACAGGAAGCCTGGTGGCCGGTTGGGAATGGCGGTCTTCGTGCAACCTCATTGAATCGCCGGTTTCCGTGAGATGCCCCCGTCCCCAGCTGGGTCCGCCCTTCCCCGGTGGAGGGCCCTGTTTTGAGCCACTCCAGGGCACAAACCCTGTGTCTGCTGCTGGAGTCGGGTTGAGGCGGCCACCTTAGGGGATGAGGTCTTGGTTCCTCGATGCTCATTAAACTGTAACCCAATCTGCCTTTCTCCCCTCTGCTGTCAGAAGTCCCTGCTACTCAAGTCCTGAGCCTTGGGGGGTTCTGTTTGTTCTAGACTTTCCCTACTGCCAGCTTAGGACTCCATTTTTTTTTTTTTTGCGCCCACAAAGTTAGCTTCCACTCACTGGTCTGCTTCCCAGTTTCGCTATGGTCCCCTTTTCTTTGCCACTGTCGAATTTTAAAAATTTCTTTTCTGCCATTTCGAAGGAGTTTCAGGAGGGCGCAGGGATACATACCTGTGTCTACTCTGCTGTCTCTAACCAGAAACCCTGGCTGTTCTTTTTTCTGTAAATTTAATTCTTTTTGGTCGTTCCCAAACTTTGCCGTCACTCTGAGCACAGCCAGGTGGTGGCCTCTCTCTGCGGGATCCAGCACTTGAAATTCTTGGGGAAGGGGAGGGGGGATCCAGTCCCGCTGCTGGTGTTGCCCCAGACTCTTCTTTCTAACTCCTTTTGTTCTGTAGTTTTACCCTTGCGAGCTCACCTGTAGGGACCTTTGTCTGCAGGAGGCCTAGGCGGCAGCTGGGGTAAGGTCACAACCCCTTGCCAGCGTTTGCATTGGTTCCTGCTGGTGCCCAGGGGCCTTCCCGGCCAGGCACCCCTCGTTGTGTTAAGTTCTTGCTCGCAGACCTTGCGGGGCACCCCAGCAAGCAGGGCAGTGCACATTTAAATCCCACTGAGGCCGAGTCCTTAGTTGCCAGTCCTCAGGGCCACCCTGGGTCCCCCCCTCCACCCCAGCCCTGCCGAAGAGCTTCCTGGAGCCCCATCTGAGCAGAAACTGGGGTGTCTGTTTGCTGGTTTTTTACCTTCCTCCACCTTTTCCCTGAAAATAGAACTCTGGAGACTGTGGCTTGGAGATGGGTCTCATTTATCATTCTTGGCTTTGTAGAGCCCAAAGCCTTATTTCCACTCCCCACAGGGGCTGTAAAATCCTGTCCCCAGGCTGCTGAGACCCCCAGCCTCGCGGCCCATGCCCGCCCAGCGCAGCACCCGCCCCAGCCCTCCCGATTTCAGCTCTGGTTTTCAGCTCCTTCTTTGTTTTTATCCCCGGAGAGTTCCCCTCCTCTCCTGCAAGCTCAGCCGTGCCTTTAGAAGGATGTTTGTTATATATTAGCCACCATTTCCGAGCAGGATTTTGTAGCAGCGGGGTTTTCTGCTGCGGGACGCACAGGGCTGCGGGAAATGGCGGGCCTGTGTTTTGCGTGCGTTTCCAATGTCTTTAGCGTCTCCCATTCTCCGCGGCGGAGCGTCCTTGGGGGCTCTAGAATACGAGTACATGGACTCGAAGGGCCCTGTTTCCATCCAAGAGGCGATTTTGCCAAGGGGCCCCGCACAGCCTGTCACGGCTCCTCCGGCTGCCCCTGCCGTCTGGCACTCGAATCCCAGAGAACAGTCAGGACCCATCCCGGGTGGGACCCGGCCTCCCGGGGTGGGAAGGGGCTGATGCCCACCCAGCCCCCCCAGGCATCCTGCCCTCCCGCCGCACACCCCATCACAGGCTCGGTGGGTCTCCCCCTTCTTTGAACTTGCAGTTCCCACTCCGCCCAGGCGGCCCTCTGAGTCCGGGTGGTGGCGGGCTTGCCCTCCCCGGGGACGAGGCCCGTGGCTTTCCTTCCTCTCTGTATCCCCGGCACCCTCAACGTGACAGCGGCGTAAACACCGGGAGATGAATGCGTCTGACGCGTGGCCCAGAGAGCCCGCACTCCCACGGGCCTGGCTCCGATGTGGGGTTTACCGAATTAAAGCAGCTGTTACCGCCGGGTCCCTAAACCCAGCCGTGCCCTTCCTCCCCCCGCGGCGCAGGCGCACGCCGGCCCTGCCCCGGAGGAGCAGAACCAGAACCGTCCTTGGTCCTTCGGCATTTTAATAGGGAGGTGGCGGGTCTTTCGAGCTAAAAAGGATTCTAATTAGCTCTCCCTGGAGCAGCGCTGTGCGGCGGGGAGCGGGGAAGAGGGAAGAGGGAGCAGGCACTGGAAGAGCGAGTCGGTCACTGACTCCTCCCTGGCCCCTCCCTCTCACGGGTGGGTGGGGTTCCAGGGCCCAAGTTTGGGAAAGAGAGGTCTCTTTCCCAAGCAGAACTGGGTACTCCTCTCCCCAGAGCTATGGCCGCCCCCCACCGCCCCCACTCCCCCCCCCAACCCCCGCAACTTTGCCTGCCCCCGTCGTCGCAGGATGAAAGGAAGGTCATGGTGACAGTGAGTTTACAAGGTACTTTCCCTCCGATCACTGGGAAGGGAACGTGACCAAGGTCACGCAGGCGTACGGGCTGAGGGGTGCGGTGAGGGCCGCGCGGTCCTGTGCGGCAGCCACTAGCCACGTGTCATGGCTGAGCCAGCGCCTGAGATGGGGCTGGTCTGCATCCAGATGTGTCTTTAGTTTACAAGCCAGCACTCAATCCACTGAGCCACACCAACCGAGGCCAGATGTGTCTCAAGTGTAAAATACACACCAGATTGCAAGGACTTGGTATGAAAAAGTAAATATCGCATCAATAATTTTAAGTATTTGTGACAAGTCAAATGATAATATTTTGGCTCTATTAGATTAAATACAAATATTATTAGAATGAATTCCACCAGGTGTTTTTTGGGTTTGTTTTGGGGTTGTTTTTTTTTAACTTTGTTTTAATGAAGCCACCAGAAAAACTTGAAATGACCTGTGTGGCTTGTGTTTGTGGCTCCAGTCCTATTGCCATCGGACAGCCCTGGCCCAGGGTGGGAGCCAGGTGACCCCTCCGCAGAACCCCCTCCAGTCATTGCCCATGGCCACCGCCGAGTGGGCCAGCTCCAAGACCAGCCGGGCAGGCGCCTCTGCGGGCTCCGGATCAGATGCTGTGGGTTTAGGCCCAGCTGCACCGCTTACGAGCCTCCTGGTTTCTCCATCTGTACATGACACAGTTGTGCCCACAGGGGAACAGGGTGGTTCTGGGGGTTTGAAGAGAACCTTCCAGGGGCCCGTGCTCGCCCTGGTCACCACTGCCACTAGGCTGTGCCAGCACGAGGGCGGGCCCTGGCCTGCTGTGCCCTGCACAGCACGGAAGGCCAGGATTGCTGCGCGCCCGAATGAGGGCCGCTTCTAGCCGTAAGTGGCCTGGGACGGGCTTACCGCCGAAACAGGGCGCTGTGGCCGTGAAGACCAGCCTTTCTCGACCCATTTTCTGCCTTTGCAGGTGTACTGCATCTCTGAGGTGCGCAGCCCTGCGCGCAAGCAGGTTTTGAGAGCTGCCCTTCCGTGGGGCACTTGGAAGCAGAGCCTGAGTTCGGGTCCTGGGGTGACGGCAGGAGGCAGGAGAGGGAGGCGGGAGAGGAGGAGGAGCAGCAGCAGCGGGGTTGTTCTCCCGTGCTGGGGGGGAGGGAGGGCCGGATTCCACGGAGAACTCTAGAAGTATGCAGAATGCCTCCCAGAATTGTCCTCCAGAAGGTGGGAGGAGGGGACAGCTCTCCACTGGCTCTGGCCCCCCTCCCCCACCCCTGGGCAGAAGGGCGTTCCACAGACCTTGACCCCCGCCCCCCACTCCTGAGCGGTGCCAGCAGCTTCAGCACTCCTCGGGGAAGCTCCGAGGCAGGAAAGCCCCTGCTAGAGGTGGCCCACTGGTCAGTGTGAGTCGGGGGTGGGGGGGGTATGGACGGTCAGAGGGGGCACAGGGAGCGTGGTGTGGCAGAAAGCGTCTGTTGCAGAGTTCACGGACACCAAAAGCAGTTCAAAGTGCAACAACAGATAGACAAAGAGCGGCAGCGGAACCCAAGGGTTGTGTCAAAGACGGAATGGGCCGTGGCTTATGGGAAAGTCCGGAAGGCCAGCTGAAACCTCACTCATCTGCTCGTTCACGCCCCCCGTTCATTCACTCCTCCGCCGACACCTACTGCGTGCCGCCTCCGGGGCAGGCTCCAGCCCGCCCCGGAAAGGGCGACAGACTCAAAGAGAGGGGTGAGGATGTTACTGTGTCAACCGCGTGGACCCTTCCTAACTAGTGAGCGAGGCAAGTCACCTGGAACCCCAGCCCTTCGGTCTTCCCTGGGAACAAGAGGCGGGTGCTGAGGGTCTCGCACCTGAAAGCTCCCAGGGGGGGTCGGCCTCCCCCCTGGGTCAAGAGGGACTTGGAAATAAACTCACCGCCCGTCCTGCCTTCCTGAGCTCACCCATCCCACAGCCTCTCAGTGCCTACTTGGTGCTAGGCTGTGGGCCAGGTCTGGGGGTGCAGTGGTGAATGAGGGGGAGCCCCTGCCCTCGGGAGCTCGTGGTCTGGAGGGAGAAAACGAACCACCCTTGTGGAGAATCTCCGAGCCCCGGGTTGGAGTGGGGGGCTGCGGTCCGCTGGGTTTTGAAAAGCCTTCGAGAAGGAGGAGGCACAGTCAAACACTCACCCCAAGGCCTCTGGGCCCCAGATGTGAGCTTCTGGCACAGACCAGCCCTGGCTGAACCTCGTAACTGGCTGCTTGGCAGAGGACATTGGCAAACCCAGGCTTACTGCGGTCCATTTGCATATCATTTGCATCTATCTGCATATGTGGTGGCACAGCCTGGTCTCTTATGCATTTAAATTGCAAGTTATTTGTCTCTCTTTGAAAGCTCTCATTTTTCTTCCCAAGGGGGGGCTGGCTCCATTTCCCCTACTTGCCCTTCTAACATAAGACTGTTGAGTTCATCCAGCATGGTGCAACGCTAGAGATCTTGGGGTGCAGTATATGTTGATTATTCTGGCTTTCAGGAAAAGTACTTTGTTATTTTTAAGACCTCCGTGACAGCTAGTGCAGAAGGGAGCATTGGGCATGTGCCCCCTGGGTCACAGATGGGGAGACCAAGGCAGAGAGTTTGTTTTTTTCAAGTGAGGTGCCCTGTTAGAGACAGAGCCGTGGCTACAGGTCAGGGCTCCCGATTTCTGATTCCGTGTCGAGAGAGTGCTCCGTCTCCTTGTGAAGATGTGTGGAAGGGGGTCCAGCGAGGGGAGAGACTTCCCCCAGGCCCCAGCGGGGCCGGGTGCCGTCTGGGCTCTCACAGCTCTGCCCAAAGACCGAGCCCCGCTGGGACGGTGGTGCTGGTTTGGGCTGCTGTGTCCCTGGCTCCTGCCGTGTCCGTGGCCCCTGCCATGTCAGAGGGGTCCCTCTCCATAAACACCACGTGCATCGAATTCTCCTGAGGTGTGCTTAATCTCAGTGAGTGTCACCCTACCCAACCCATCCCATCCACCTGAGACCTGAGTTAGCGCAGACCTGAGCCGGCAGGAGTCCGTCCCCATTGGCCCTCTGAGTGGGGACACTGGGCTGCCCAGGAGGCACAGTTCGGGCCACCCCCGAGGATGTAGGTCAGCACATGCACCTTGACCTGTCCGTGAAAACTTAACCTGTAGACCTCAGCCTGTGTCCTGGACTGTGTCGACCGAGCAGGACGGGGACTTAATGAGCACGCACATCGGGTCTAGCTGACCATCTCGTCGCTTGGGGATCTTTACTTGCAGGGACGGAACCGTGTAGTTCACCGCTGGCAACAGCTCCCATTTGTCGAGCACATTTGTACAGAGTGGCTCTGGGCTTGTGCTCGGGTTACTGAGGTTCCTTACACTGCAAGACAGGGACTGTGAGTCCTGTTTTGTATGCGACAGGCCACTGAGGCTCAGTGAGGGGAAGCACTTTGTTCCGGGCCACACAGCAAAGTAACAGGGTCGAGGCTCAACTGCAGGGGCGGCTGACTCCAGACCCCGCCAAAAAGGACCTGTGCTTTCCACTAAACCACATCACTCCCAATGCCAAGTCTAAAACTAGACCAAACAAGAGCCCTAACTTATAAAAGCTGGGCAACGTAATGTAGCATTTTCACAAAGCCCAGACTTGTGCGCGGTGGAGGAGTAGCTTATCTCAGGTTACCTTTCTGCTGGTAACGATTATAAAATCTGGAGCAAACATGTAAAACAAATGTGTTTGGAACTCCTGGAGAGTGACCAAAAACAGACAGAAACTGGAGAGGACGTGACCCTTGAAACACAGCAGCCATACTGATGAGAGACTCATGCGTCTGGCGTTTCCCCCGAAGGCATTCCCGGGTTCAGGCGGTGCACAGGAGTGGAACTCGAGCAGAAAGCAGAAGCCTTAGTGGCTGATGAGTATGAAATTGGAGCTCGGGGCCTCCAGAGCCGCTGGAAAGCAAGAGAGGAGAAATCCCAGAACAGAGCCACAGAGGGAGAAACTCCCCGCAGATCCTTGGCTAACTCCGGCACGGGGCGCGACTCCCGGAAGCCCAGGGGAAGACACAGCTGGAAGGCTGAGAATGCTGAGCAGAGGTTTCTGCAGCTGCTCGGCTTTAGGGGAGCCAGATTTTCTTGTTCAAATCCCACCACATTAGAGTGGTTTGGTCAACGTATCAGGTTCTCCACGGAGACTCGGCGGGGGGGGCGTGACTTAGGAGTAATGATTCAAACACACCTTCCATAATGAAGTCTGACACCAAGCCTGCATGAGATTAATTAAGGTGAGTGGCCAACAGTTCAACAGAATAATAGGCAAAATCCTTCAGGGGAAGCTAACACAATTCAGAATCTCGACATTGTATCATCAAAATGTCCAGCATAAAATTAAAAATTACTAGATAGGGGAAGAAACAGGAAAATGTGACACATAGATAAGATTTTTTTTGAAAAGTCAGCGACACAGATTCAAAGATAACCCAGATGTTGGAATTAGTAGACAGGCTGCTAAGTCACTATGAAAAATCTATTAAAGCTGCTATAGGAAAAGACAATTATAACGAAAAAAGACGTGGGAAATTTTATGAGTACCTTAGTTTCCTAGGGTCGCCAGAACAAAGCACCACAAGCTGGGTGGTGTACACAAGAAATGTATTCTCCTGCCATTCTAGAGACTAGAGATCTGACATCCAGGTGTTGGCAGGGCGAGTTTCTTCTGAGGGTGTGGAGGGAGAGTCTGTTCCATGCCTCTATCCAGTGTCAGGCCATGTCTGGCAATCCTTGGCTTGTGTGTGCATCACTCCAACCTCTGCCCCCATCTCCACATATTGTTCTCTCCATGTCTCTCTCTTCTCCTTTTTTTTTAAAGCATTTTATTTTTATTTTTTTCAAAAGATTACTTATTTATTTTTAGAGAGAGAGGGAGGGAGGGAGAAAGAGAGGGACAGAAACATCGGTGTGTGGTTGCCTCTCATGCACCCTCTGCTGGGGAACCTGGCCTGCAACCCAGGCATGTGCCCGGCCTGGGAATCGATCCGGTGACCCTTTGCTTCGCAGGCCAGTGCTCAGTCTGCTGAGCCACACTAGCCAGGGCTCTGTTCTTTTCTCATAAGGCCACCAGTGATATTGGATTAAGGACCCACCTTACTTCAGTACTTCACCTTAACTAATTGCATCTGTAAAAACCTTATTTCCAAATGAGGTCATATTCTGAGGAACCGGGCATTAGGAATTCAACCTGTCTCCCTGGCAGGTCATATATCAACCATAACAAGGGGAGATATGGAAATTTAATAAAAAACTGGATTAAAATCTAAACTGTAAAATACATCACCTGAAGTCATTCATTGGATGGGATTAAAAAGCCATATAAACATTCATTGGATGGGATTAACCACAATACAAAAAAGACCAGTGACTTTAAAGCAGATCAATAGAAATTATCCACTGTGAAGCACAAAGAGAAAAATGACAGGAAAAAATGAATGTAGCCTGAGTACCCTATGGTAGTAAAGGATTAAACAGTCTTCACACACATGTAACAGAAAGTGAAAGAAAGATAATGGGGCATAAAAAAATATTTGATGAAATAATGGCTAAGAATATTCCAAGGTTGATGGCAAAAACAGTTAAGGAAGTTCAATAACCCTTAACCAGTATAAATACAAAGAAAATCATATTTAGGCACATCATGGTCAGACTGTTGGAAACCAAAGGTAATGAGATAATCTGGGGAGCAATTATCTCCCAGAGGGGCAGAGAGGCATTAATATATAGAAAAACTGATACAAAAAAAAACAACAGACTTCTCATGAAAACAATGCAAGTCAGAAGGCAATGGAACAACATTGCTAAAAGTAGTGAAAAAAAAATCTGTCAACTTAGAATGTTGTCAGTGAGAATGCCTTTGCAAACAGAAAATCAAAAACATTCTTGAACAAATAAAACAGCAAATTCGTTGCCAGTAAACCTGCATTATTGGAAATGCTCAAGAAAGTTCTTTAGGCTTAAGGGAAAGGATACCAGATAGAATTTTAGATTCATAGCAATAAAATAGCACTGATAGTGGTACATATGTAAATAGGCACAAAAGACTGTTTTCCTTTTCTCAACTTCTGTAAAAATTAATTGACTCCTTAAAACAAAAATAATGGTGTATTCTATAACACCTATAGAAGTAAAATATAGGACCACAACAGCACAAAGGACAGGAGAGAATGAAATGTAATTCTATTTGTAAAGTTCTTACAGAATGCATGAAGTGGTATGTTGTTGTTTTTTTAAGTTTTTTTTATTTCTGTTTTTTTTTTATTTTTATTTATTTATTTCTATAGAGGGATGGGAGAGAGAGAGAAACATCAATGTGCGGTTGCTGGGGGCCGTGGCCTGCAACCCAGGCATGTGCCCTGACTGGGAATCAAACCTGTGATGCTTTGGTTCGCAGCCCACGCTCAATCCACTGAGCTATGCCAGCCAGGGCTTGAAGTGGTATGTTTTTATTGGAAGGTACACTGTGATAACTCAAGAATGCCTATTGCAACCCCTACGAGAGCAACCAGAGATCTGAAGAGATACAGCTAAAGAGCAAACAGAGAATGGAATGTTTTTAAATATCTGAGTAACCCAACAGAAGGCAATGAAGGAGGAACAAAGGGTCGAAGAAGAGGAGAGAAGAAAAATAGGTAACAAACAGCAAGAGGGTAAATGTAAGCTCATCCACAACAATAAAAATGTTCAGTGTAAAGGGACTAGACACTCCGACTGGAAGGTGGATGTTGTCAGACTTGCTTTGAAAACGGTCTCCTGTCTGCGTTCTTGCTCCGTAAGTGGCAGAATTCAGTGAGGGGTGTCAGAGCTCTGAACACGCTGCCTGGCCCACAGAGGGTGCCTCTGCAGTGAGAGCTCTGAACTGACCATTCGAATCCCATTTTCCTGGCAGCTGTCAGTCAACTAACTTCCTATGGGGAAGGCCGCCACGGGCCGTCCACACAACATCCTGCCTGGCTGAGCATCCATTCAACTGGCCCTTGTTGGGCAATGTGGGTTCTTTACCCACTGTCCAGGAGCCACCCTCCCCCTGTACCCGCTCCAAAGCAAAAGGGAAGGAAGGATAAGGCACAAACCAATGGATCCTCAAAGCTGCCACTGGAGCTGAGCTTTCCTGAGGCTGGCTGGGGCCAGCAGCTTGTGGCCAGTGTGGCAGCCTCGTGCTGCCCGGTGCCCTCTTCCTCCCAGTGGCCTGCCCCCCAATCTCCAGTGCCTCAGGGTTGCCAGCAGGTCCTTTTCCCCCAGGGGAGCACTTGCTCTCTGGTCCGGCAGGTCAGCTCCTTGCTTACCCCTGGCATCCAGCCCCCTCGGGTCAAGCCAGGACACCCAGCCTTTGGTCAGCGGGTTGTGGGTGCAGGGCAGCAAGGCAGTGTGGTGGGGCTGGAAGAAGAGAGGTGGCCCTGGGCCCCACCAAGCCAGGGTGGGCGGTCCGCTCCAGGCTACCCCTTGCTCGCTGGTGGTCTGTGTGCCTAAGGAAAGGGGACAAGGGGACCCTGATCTGTACCCCCACGGGTCCTTCCCTGCACCCCACATCTGACCTCTCAGTTGGATCCAGAGCCTGGAGGACCAAGGTGCTGTTTCTAGTGACTTCCCAACCGTCCAGTCCAGAGGTCTCCCCCTCCTCCAAAGCCTCATCACTAACTCTCTTCCGGCAGGAGGGCACCCTCTAGCTGGATTTCTAACACGACGCACTATTTTTGCCTGGTTTTGTCCTTTACGTGTGTAATAAATGAGGTCTCTGGCACAGGATGTCTGTGAGTTTTGTCTGTGCTGTTGTAGACCGTCCATCCTTAGAGCTGCCCAGCGGCCCACTCCATAGAGTCTGTAGCTCGTTTATCCGCTCCACCGCGGCGGCAGGGCGTGGGCGACCGTCCCCTTCCAGGCTCCGAGGAACAGTGCCGCTGTGAACACTCGGGGCGCGTCCCTCGGTGAACACTCGGACTCACTGCTGCCGTGTACATGCGCGGGAGCCGAGTGCCGGGTCCGAGGGGCCGGCCGCTCGCTCCGAGTAGAGCTGACACCCGCGTCCCACGGGCGTTGCATCAGCGCACGTTCCCGCCACGGCCCGCGAGTGAGCGCCGGTTGCCCCGTGAGCCCCCCGGCCCACGGGATGGTCCGTTTCCACCTCGGTTTCCCCGGCGGCGTCGGAAGCGGTAGCTCCCCAGGGACCGGATCTGCGCTTCCGCCGCGGAGGCACAAAGCGAAGAACCTTTCCGCACACTTGGCAGTCATCTGGGTATTCTCTGGGAAACACTTTAATTCAAGGATTTTCTCCATTTTCCTTCTGAGTGGCCTGCCTTGTTCTCATTGACTTAAACGGCCAGTCTGCTCGGTCCCACACACGCGAAGCCACGGCGACTGGACAACATTTGCGCTGCGGCTGGGGGCAGGTCCCCGACAGAAGACATAATATGTAGCATAAAAGCAACCTGATTCGAATCGACTTTGCGTTTGATTGGTCCGTTTGTCCTGCTTTTATTGTTGCGTAAGAGCTACAGAGGGGTCACGGCTCACGTTGTGGCTCACGTTGTGTCGGTGGGTGTTTAAGTGACGCCACAGTAACAGTCCCTTCAGGCGACGGTGAGGACCCCCCAGACGCCTTTCTCCTCTTGGTGAACATGACGTTTCCAAAACACGAAGCCGACCGGCCAGTTCCCCAGCATAATGCGCCTCAAAGCATCCTTCTGGCTGGGACGGCGATGGAGCCCTCACCCCAGGCCCTCTGGCCTCTCTGCCCCCGACGCCCCTGCACCCCAGCACCTGCGCCTGCTCCCCGGTATCACACCCTGAAGCCGCTGCCTCTTTCCGGACCAGGGCCCTCGCCCCACATGGCCCACGGGCACAGGCCCCAGCTCTTCCTGCTCCCCACTTTGGACCGGACTTCGCCCAAGGCCACCCCCTTTGCTAGAGGTGATTGCTTACCCGGACTCCTCCCGCCTATCACATCTCAGGGAGGCCCTCCCTGTGGCCCTGCAACTGACCATCCCGGTTGAGCACCTTCCTTCTTCACGTAATCTCGGCCACAGTTTTTAATTTAAATGTGCCATTTTTCCCCTCCTGGACTGCAAGTCCCGTGAAGGCAGGGGCGCATTTCTCTCCCGCTCCCCTTCTTTTTCTCCTGTGTCTGTGTCAGTGCTTGGCCTTTGGTGAACACTCAAAGAAGGTTTGTTGAGTGACTTCACGACCTGAGCTCGCGTCACCTTCACACCGTATTGACGCTGAAAGGCAGGGAGGGCCCCAGGTCATGTGCAGGGCAGGGCCAGGGGCCCAGCTCTGCTCGTCCGACCACACAGCATGCAAAGGAGAGTCTTCGTTGGCCAGCAGCACGGGGCCAGGCCCTCCTCCTGCCCGGGCCCAGGAGACCCTCAGAATGCTGCAGCCCAGGATGCTGAAGCCCAGTTCCTTTGTGCTTCTGGTGAGGAACGCAGAATGGAAGGGAGGCGCCAGAGCCCCAGCAGCACGCGTGGTGACGTGCTGGTCTGCGGGGTGGAGACTGCGGATTCTGTCACCGCCTGTAGTCCAGGGTTTCGTGCTGAAGAGGATTTCCATGAAGTGCCCACGTGTTGAAAAGGGCACTATAGGCTACTTTCTCGAGTGAGCGCAAAGTCTGAAACACCTAAAGCATCTCATCCTGCTGCGAGAGGGCCTGACCCTCGTCAAGGGACCTCGGAGCAAAGGACGGCACTGACGCGTTCCGACGACACCGCCCCAAGGCCACAAGGCCGCCCTGGGTGGGCCCGAGAAAAGAAACGGACCTTCAGAAGAAGGGGGGAGAGAGGGAGGGTGTCGCTGTGACATTATTTTATCATGAAACTAGATCAAAATAGAAGTATGCCTTTAACATTTGTTTAAAATTTGTATAAAAGAAAATTTCCTTCTTTTTTGGTTCTCTATGAAATGTGATTCCAATCAAGGAAGGAAGGGAGGGAGGGAGGAAGGGAAGGAGGGAGGAAGGGAGGGAGGGAGGGAGGGAGGGAGGGAGGGAGAAAGGGAGGGAGGGAGGGAGGGAAGGAGGGAGAGAGGTAGAGAGGGAGGGAGGGAGGGAGGGAGGGAGGACAGGACAGGGATTGTCCCCAGCCCCATGGTGAGGCAGAGTCCCGTGGTGAGCCAGTCGCCTGCTGGTCCCGGCCCCACGTCAGTGACACCTGTCACCCTTCACCCTGCCCTGAAGTCTCTCGGAGGCAGGAGACGCGAGGCGGCAAGGGGTTCGGGCTGGAGGGAGACCCTCCGAGTGCGGTTGGGTGTCCCAGCCCCGTGCGGCCAGAGCCTGATGACAAAGGCCTGCCTTGCTCTCCGGCTGCCCCAGAGCCCCACGGAATGGTACGGAGTTCCTGTTTATGGGAATCTGGGAGAGGACAGGAACATTCTGGAAGAAAGACTGGGGATGCTCGGAGCGAGGCGGGAAGGACAGTTCCCAGCTGAGGAAGTTCCCTGGGCCTGGGCCTGGGCTGGCGGCTGCAGGGGCTCCCTGAACCCTTCCCGGGCAGAGGAGGGGGACGTTTTTAATCCCCGTTTTTATTGAGGGAATTGCAGATTGACATAATGTTGTGAGAAATAAGACAGAGCGACCCCAGGTACCCTGTCCCCAGTCCCCCCACCACCCTGCCCCCCGCCCGTGGAAATGTCTGGTGGGTCTGCAGGGAGCCATCACAGTGGGGGATGGGCACCGACACCCCCTCCGCCCCCGCCCTGGGCAATCTTCTGCAGCTTTCCCCGTCTCACTCAGACTCTCCTGTGTGTGTGTGTGCGTGTGTACTTAGTGCTGCACGATTTTATCGCAGGTTTGCATTTCCTCCACCACAGCCTGCATCCAGAACGTTCTGTCACCACAAGCCTCCCTCCTCTTGTTCTTTTGTGGCCACATCACCATGTCGCCCCGGTCCAGGCGTCCCTAATCTGTCCTCTGCTGCTGCTAAAAGTTGGTGATTTCAAAAATGTTATCTAAACTGAATCGGCACCTGTGTAACTTTTCGGGCTGGGCTTTTCCCCTTGGCCGGCACCCCTTTCTGAGCCAGCACCGAGTCTGCACGGCTCCCAGCGCCAGGCAGGGGACGGGGGTGCCGGTTAGTCCCATTTCCCAGCTGAGCAAACTGAGTCCCTGAAAGTCCAGAGCCAGCACCGTCGAGGGTCCCCCTTGGGGGCCCCAGCTCCCTCCCACAGCGGGGAGCATTTTCTCCAGGGAAGGGGGCTCAGAAGGGGAGGTGGGCCGGGGCCAGGATGCAGTGGCCCCTCGACCTTCCTCAGCCCTGCGGTGACCCAGCCTGTCCTCTGCCTGCCCCGTGTGGTGAGGGGGTTCCCTCCTTCCCTCCCAGCCCCTCCCCAGGGCTGTCCCTTCCCTCCATTGGGAGAAGGTGACTGAGGGCCTGCTGGGTCCAAACCTGTGGCCTTGAGGCCCTGCTGGCCACTGAGAAGCAAGGTGGACCACCCTCTGCACCTCAGGACACCCCCCTCCCCCGGGGAAACGGGGGGGGCGGGAAGGATCGCACCCTGCAAATCCGTGAAGAGGCAACGTGTGAGGAGCAGTCAGTGCAGCGCCAGGCGCAGAGCGAGCCCCCAGCGCACGCCGCCCGAGGCCCCGTTTGGCGATGAATTATGTATGGCCTTCTGGCAGCCCCGCTCGCTGGGGCTGGCGTTCTCCGAGCTCCTCCCGGGCCTCGCTCTGCAGCGAGGGCCGCGTGCTCCCCCGGCGGGCCCGGCAGCGTTCTTTGTCTCTCTTCCAGGGACCTGGCGGGCTTCTGGTGGCCGATTTCTCAGTGCCCCGAATGCCCATTTCACAGGTTGGAGAACCAAGGTCTGGTCAGCTCAGGAACATGATGATGATGATGAGGATGATGATGATGATGAAGCAGCAGTGTCAACAACTTGGTACCCAGCTGGTACCATGGTGATGGCTTTATTGTGCCTTGTCGATGGGCACATTTAATAGACAGTCATTCCTTCAGCAAAAATCCAGGTGCCCACCTGGGCAGGCACTGTCCCAGGTGCTGAAGGCCCGGGAGGCGACAGCGCAGTGCCCTGCCCTCACGGAGCTCAGGTTCTCCTGGGGCGCAGCAGGCGGGCAACGGATGAGTAACTGACGGCATGTGCGTCAGGTGGTGGCGGCTGCGAAGGGAGAAGGAGGTGGGGTGGGAGGAGACGAGACAACAGGCCCAGGCCTCCCCAAGGAGGTGGCACTTCAGCAGAACCACGGTGCCCCGGAGGAAGTGGAAAAGTGGCCCCCCCGTGAGATGTCTAGGGAAGGAATATTCTAGAAGGCAGCAGCAAGGGCCAGGGCTCGGGGCAGGACATGCGCCCGTGTGTGAGGCCCTGCCTGGGAGGTGCCCGGTTCTCAGGGCAACCCCGTGAGCTGCCTCGTGCGGGAGAAGAGAAACCGAGTCCGACACTTCTGACGACCTTTGCCCGCGCATACACTTGGCTGCAGACGTATTCATACGCTGGATTCCAGGGGCTGCCCCGCACGTTGCTGGGGTGCTAGGAAATACGTGGTGTATGTCTTTCTGCAGCTAGACAAGTTCTGAGTTCTAGAACCGTCTGCCCAGGGATTTGGGGTCAGGGCTGGGGACCCCCTGTGTGACCCAGGTCTTCGCCATTCCTGCTGCGGACCACGCCCACCTGCCTTGTGTCCCGGACCCCCTTTTGTGTCTCTCCTGTCCAGCCCGTGAACGCCCAGCATCGGACCGGCAGCAGGGCACTCCACAGCCTACAGACAGGCGGCGCGGCCTCTGCCCGCCTGCGGCTCCCGAATAGGCCCGGGCTGGCCACTGCGAGTCGAGTCAAGGCCATGGAAGCCACAGCCTGGGCCTGTGGTTGCACGGCTCTGAGGCAGGTCAAGGTGGCAGGCACAGGGCTCACCCACAGACCCACCCGTGTCAGTGCCTAGCGGCCCGAAGAGGTGTTCGGGCCCAGGGGACTCGCCCTGTCTGACACTGGCATCAAAGGTCTAGAGGGGGAATGAATGGCGGCTGTCCTCCTTCCCCGTCCAGCTGGGCGTGGAAGGTTCCAGGCAGCCCATGGGCAGCAAGTAGATGCAGAATCAAAATGGCTCTGCAGGGGGAGGAGTGGCCATAGAAGAGGACCAACCACCGGGAAGGAAGGGAGGGAGGAAGGGAGGGAGGAAGGAAGGAAGGAAGGGAGGGAGGGAGGGAGGAACGGAGGGAGGAAGGGAGGGAGGGAGGAAGGGCGGGAGGAAGGGAGGGAGGGAGGAAAAAGGGAGGAAGGGAGGGAGGGAGGGAGGGAGGAAGGGCCAATGGGCAGTGGCCCCCTCCCAGGGAAGGCCTCCTCCCAGCCTCCCTGCCTCCAGGTGTCCCTTCTAATCCCTCCTGCAAAGGTTCCCGATTATTCTCCCTAATTAATCCTCCTACTTGAGCCTCCAAACTTCCTGGCTCCCCATCCCTTGCTTCCGAAGGCCGTTGGGTACCTGGCCTGCCCCTCCCTCCAGGAGCACACCTGGGCCCTCACCCCCAAGCCTTCATCCGCGCTGGCTCCTGTGCGCGGCACTGCAGACAGACCTGTGGGCTGACTCCACGGGAGGCCATCTTTCTACACCGGCCTGGGGCCCCTCGGGTCCACGCAGCCGGCCGGTGCCGCATCCTCCCGGTCATCACAGCCCCGCGTGCCCCGGCCCCGCCGCTGGCCCTCCTGGCCTCCCTGCCGTGGGGGAGGTCCCAGCTCCCAGCTGACCTGGCACCCGAGGCCCTTCCTGGCCAGCGGGGCTCCGGCCTCACTGTTCCCCTAGCTCCCTCCCGGTCACCCCCGCGTGCAGTTCAGCCTGTCAAAGCTGCTTAGGGTTCTGGGGTCCTCTGAGGTTGCCCTCTGACTTTGGGGCCTTCTTCTGTGTGGTTCCCTCTGCCTGGAACGTCCATCCCTCCCCTCGTGGCCTGGCTGACTCTTGCCCATCCTCTAGCACCTGGTCTTGATTCCACCTCCTACAGGAAGGCTTCTTGGATTGGCGGCCCCTCCCCCAGACTCCCAGAGGCCCTGGGTCGCCAGCATCATCATAATCCCCCTCCAGGTTGGAGCCGGCTGACTCGCCCGTCCAGCCTGGGCCGTGGTCTCATAGGGGCAGAGCCCCGCATTGGCCTGTGTCTCCGCCAACCTGGCTGGGGGGCTGCGTGCACAGGAGACACTCAGGGAAGCCCGGAGGGAAAGTGGGAAGTGTTACAGTGACACTTGCTGGGCTTCTGCTCCCTGCCCAGCCCCAAGACACCGAGCTAGGGCGCCCTCCGGCCACACCCAGCAGCCCTGGGCTATTATTATTCCCTGTTGATCTGTGTAATGGGCATCATCCCCATCCCATCTAGCAGCCTTGTGAGGATGAAGGAAACAGTTCAGGTCCAGTGCCCGCCCCAGTCCCGGGCATTCCTACGCATCCCACTGTCCCTAGCGCTGGAGCCGACTGGGCCCGTGGGGCGGGCCTCGGAGACTTGACATCCGGGCTCCTCCGCTCCCTGGCTCCGACTTCGGGCAGGTCACTCAACCTCTCGGGGCCTCAGTTTCCTCATCCGTAAAATGGGACAAATCATAGGTTTTCTCCCTCCCTCCCTCCCTCCTAGGCCATTGTCACCGGGAAGTTCTCCCCCTGTACCTATCCTAAATTCGTCCTGGGCTGATTCCTCTGGAAACCCACCCAGGCCTGGACGGACAGAATCCCAGAACTGCCCAGCTCAGCCCAGAATCCAGTGAGGTGAGCCGTCACTGCCAGCTCCTGGGGTGTGTGGGGGGGGGAGCGGTGCTGGGCTGTCTCCCCAAAAGCCTCCCAGCCAGAGGCAAAAGCAAAGCCACCTTTGTCCCCCTGCGTCTCAGGCCTTGCGGACAGACAGGGCTGAGTACGTGTCTGAAGGGGAAGAAGGGGAGAGAGGCGCGAGGGCCTGGGGCGGGAGGGAGGCAGGAGCGGGGACAGGCAGCCGGGAGGGGAAGGGCTGTGGGAAAGCGAGGGTGTGGGGCAGGGCCACGGGGCTGGGAAAGGGAGCCCGGGGAGGCCGGAGCGCCGAGAGGGAGGCCTCATACCAGACACTGTCTAGACGCAGCAATTATTGTCAGCTCGGAACACCCAGGCTCTGCCGGCTCAGCTGAAAGGGAGCTTAACAAAGAGCTGAGAGAGGAAGAAAGCAGGGAGAAGAGCGCCCGCGGAGCCGGCTCCTGGCCCGTGGGGCTCTTTCTCTGCCTGGAGACTCCCCTTTGTGCTCCGCAGAGATGCCCCATCAGGCCAGGGTCACGTGTGGGTGTGGGGACGGGAGAGCAGGGTGTCCTGTGCTGGCCCTCGGGGGGTGGGGGGACAGGATCCCTGTTGCACTCGTGTTTTTTGATTTAGAGGGTGGTGGCCGTGGGGACGGAGCAGAGAGCAGACCTGGGAGTCGGAAACCCGGTCCCCCTCCCTGCCCTTCCCGCCGTGTAGCGCTGGCCAGGAATCCATGTCCCTGAGACTTGGTCTTCTCATCTGCAAAATAGGCGCAACAGCACCGCCTGGCCCGCGGTGAGACGGTGGTAAGCCCACTGCTCTCCCGGCCCCCTGGGGGGCTGCAGCCCACGCCCCTCACTGTCATGCTGGGGAGCCTGCAGGGCCCCGAGGGACCCACCGGAAAGCACCCTCTGGCTTCACGATGGCCATGTTGCAGACGATGAGATGGGCGCACAGAGGCCAGAGCCACTGGCCAGAGCTCACAGCCAGGGAGCGATGGACTCAGGTCGGGTCTGTCCCTGAACCTCACCCATGACTTTCTGATGTGTGCTCGTCTTAGGGGCGGGAGGGCTAGTGGCAGGTGGTAGGGCTGATGGGAAAGCCACAGGCCCACGCAATCCCAGAGTCTGCAGGTAGGGCAGAGAGGTAGCCAGGCTGTGGCCCCTGCTGCTGCCTGGAACCAGGCCTGGGCTGGGCCACTGGGTCCTGGTCTTAAGGGCAGCTCTGAGCTGAGCGGACCAGCCCTCCCATCCTGGAGAGGACACACTGGCCCCGAGAGGGAAGTGGGCCTGGGTGGCCCTGGGTGCTGCAACAAGGCCTCCTCGGCACGGTGCAGACGCTGCCCTCTGGCCAGTGCCCGGGCACCCCCACCCTGGCTCCCTGGGGAGGGGTCAGATGCTGGCCTGGCTTCCAGGGCCACAGGTGGGGAGTGAACGGGGTAGTGCTGGGTCTTCAGAGCACTGGCCAGGGCCCGTGGGCCTCATCCAACCACATCCTCTGGCCCGGCCTGGCCGGCCTTCTCTGGTCCTGCAGAGGTTCGATGTGACCCCTGAGTCCAGCCTCAAGTGAAGGGCAGAATGCTTGGTGCGAGGGACATACATACACTCACTCTCACACACTCACGCCTGCAGGATGCCCCTCAGCTGGGCCGCTGACACACCACAGTCATACACACCCCCTCTCTAGCTTTGGGGTGCACTCACCTTGGGGTACAGGCACTGCCTGCTGAGAGGCAACCCCACGTGGCTCCAGCCGCCCATCTGTGGAGCCTCCCTGCGTCCTCCCTGCGTCCAGTGCCGGGAAGCAGCCCTCTGTCCCCACAGGGCTGCGGCTCAGCACTGACTGCAGCAGGGCCAGAATCGGCCCCTCTTTCTGGAAGACTCCACAGGCAGCTTCCCTTTGGCCTTCTCGTCTCTGTGCCTCGTTCACGCTGTTCCCTCCGCCTGTCTCCACTGCCCGCCATGTCCCAGTGCCAATGCCTGACCTGTCCGCCTGCTCCCGTTGGTGGCCCTCAGCCTCAGGGCACAGCACCAGGCTGTCCACGGCACAGGCCAGAGCCTGGCCCCTCCCTGATACCTCCTCGGCCTCCGTCACCCCACCCCCCATGCCATGACACGGAAACTCCTGTCCTCTGTTCCTCCCAAGTCACGTCCAAGGCCGGCCTCCCCTCCATCTCAGAGGCAACAGCCCTGAGCCAGGCTGCTTTCACTGTCCTGGGACCTTGGCACCCCTTCCCTGCATCCACTCCCATCCCCTACAGTCCTGAGTGAGCTTTGCACATCTGGGGTCCCCTCTCTCTGCTCCATAAACTCTTCCAAAGCTTCCAGCGGCCTCCAGGACAAGGGCGGCAGCCTCGTGGGCCACACTGATCCTCTCTCAGGCTCTCGGGTCTGTGCTGTAGGACCCATCCACATTGTCCCTGCCCCTCCGACAGTCACTCTCCCCTAGTTAGCTGTCCTGGTCCTCAGGCGCCCTCCCCAGGGAGCCCTCCTATAACCCCTTCAGATATCAGGTCCCCAGGACCAGCCTTCCCGGCCCCCTGCACCGTCCCCTCCCAGTCTGATGCCCACCCAGCATTATTTAATGCATTATTCATAATGGTTGGTGCAGCCTCTGCCCCCCAGCCCTCAGGACTGTGAACCCCATGTGGACACGACAGTGTCTGTCTTGTTTGTCGCTGTGCCCCCCCATCCTCCCTTAGGCCCCTCTCCCAGGTTGGTTTTCAGCCTGGCCCCACCCTAAGGCAGAAGAAAGGGGGCCCTAGGTCCCTCCTGCCCACCCCTCCAGGAACCAGTCCCTGCGGCGGCCATGAGGTGTTCAGAACAGCCTGCCTTGCCCTCCCCCAAGGCCCCCTAGTGGGCAAGGACAGGTCTGTGTGTTGCGGGTCGGCTGGACAGCACCCCGCAGCAGGGCTGTGGCTGCCTTGGGCCCCCTTTCCCCGGACTCTGCAAGCCCCAGTGCCTTGCAGAGCCCTGGGCTGGTGGTGCCCAGGCACGGGAGGCCCGGCGGCGGGCAGTCTGGGGTGGGTCCCGTGGGACAGTCCCACAAGACGTGCGGGGAGGGACTGAGGAGGGTGGCAGTGCCCCCCCTACCCAGTCCCCTCCCAGAGACCCCTGCCAGCTGCCTTCCTCCATTCCAGCCGGCCCTGCCTCTGCTTCCCCTCCGCTCCATTGTGAGTGGCCTGCCTCCATCCTCCCCTCCCTCCCCCTTCTCTCTCCTTATTCCCCTCCCCCCTCCTCTCCTCTTCCCCCACCCGCCCTCCGCTGCTCTCCTTTCCTCCCTTCTCTCCTCTCCTCTTTTCTCTGAGTCCTTCTCCCTCGCCTCCTTCCTTTCTTCTTCCTGGGTTAAAAATAATCAACTTTCTGGGAAGCAGCCGCTCCTGCTGAGCCTCCCTCCCCGCACTTGGGAGCCCCTGAGAATAGCTTTCTGCGGTTCTCAGCTCCAGCCCCTCCCCTCCCCTCCGCCCCCTCCCCTCGAGCTGACTAATAAGCCGGTCTCGGCGGCGGCGGCAGAGCCAGCTCGGCTGGAAAGGCATTAAACCGCTTCGTGTCCAGACTGCGGGACCGATGCGCAGCCTCTGCAGTTGGGCCCGGAGGGGCCCGCGGCCCCGGCAGCCCTGGCGGCTGCCAGGACCAACGCTCTGAGCCGCACGTGTCAGCCGCTCAATCAATATTGATGGCTGGATGAACTTTGCCCTCTGACCACCGAACTCACCGCTTACGCAGCTAACTCGGGGCTTGGTGGCAGCGAGGGGGCATCTGGGGAAGTGTCAGGCGCGCACACTGAAGGGATAAAGGAAAGACAAATGGGTCGCGGCCACGTGGAGCCCGTGCCTGGGCCAGGAAGCCTGCTAGGCCCCGACACCTTGCCCACCCCACCCCACCCCACCCCCGGGCCCATTGGGCACCGCCCGAGGAGGTCCGGGTCCTCTCTGTAACGGGTAGGCCAAGGGCAAGGAGGGACCCAAACTGTCCTAGGACCCAAGGACGTCCACCGGTGGTCTGGCCTTTAGTGATCATCGTCTCCCATCTTGCAAAACGGGAAACTGAGGCCCAGAGAAGGCAGGACGTCTCCAAGTTCCTGCGTTAGACCTTAAGAAGAGACCCTCAGGTCCCGCACAGGGGGTTCCGCGGGTGTAAGGTGGGAGGACATCAAGGTCAAAGGTGAGGGGTAGTTGGGGAGAGAAAGAACGCGAGCGCGGCTCTTCCCCCGCCGGCTCCGCCCACTCCGAACGGTCCATGCATTACCTCATCGCGGCGCGCGCCCATTGGCTGGTTCCTCCAGAGGCCGGCCCAATGCGGCGGAGCTGTTAACCCTTTCGGCCCTGCGGACTAAGCTGTGCTGTTTGCTACCACCTGTCTCCGCGGCCCCACGGGGCCCAAAGGAGACGGGGAAACGCAGCACAAGGGCAGGTCGTCGACCGGAGAGCCCAGTGGTCTGAGCACTGGCTCAATCAGCCTGGTTTGGGCCTGCCCCCCGCTAGCAGGATGTGTAACCTTGGGCAACAGGCCTCACCTCACTAAGCCTCCTTCCCTTGTTTTCTCAGCTGTAAAAAGAAGTGAATGATGCAACTCCTGCCCTCCCCAATCCCTTCCCCGAGCGTTTGCCAAGTGCCCGCGCACGTGGGCTGCCGCACCATATTGCCTCCTCGCTGCAAGAGGCGCAGCTATGATTACGGGTTTTCAGAAGAGGAGACTGGCTCAGACCTGCGAAGCCACACAGGTCACACAGGTCACACAGCAAGAAAGTCACAGAGCTGGGATTTAACTCCGAGTCCGTGAGCTTTCTGAGCCCGGACTCCTACCCAGGGCAAGATACTGCTTCTGCCGGGGGCTGCTGCTGGTCCCGTAGTGGGGCTAGGACCCGCGTCCCCTGCCAGTCACACCACCACACACCACTGTGACCAGATGACACCTGTGACAAGCAGGAGAGCCAGGGCCTCCGTGGAGGAAAGGTTTCCTGGAGGAGGAGGGGCTGCAGCTGGACATTCAAAGGGTGGGGGGAGCAGGAGGACTCTGTGACAGAGACAGAGGGACTGGGCAGGCACAGTGAGGGCGTGGGAGTGGGGTCAGGGAGCTCTGAAGGAGAGATCCCTGTGGGATCTCTTGCGGGCCAGCCTGCTGGTCAAGGGTCAGCCCCGCAAGGGAGTGGCTCCGGGGCTCTGGAAGGCTGCTCCCATGGGCAGCGCTTGGGGGCAGGACCCCAGGAGGAACCCTGTGACCTCAGGTCTCAGTATTTACAAGTTATAAACCAAACCAACACACTGCTAAATAAAATAGCTTCTGTCCTCTGACCTTGACAAAACACCTGCCCAAGGACAACTGCCCCCGGGAGGCTGGGTTTGTGTTTGGAAGCCTGGGTTCCAAGCAGGAAGCGGCAGCGTGGGAGAGGTGAGCCTGCCTGCGGCTTTCCCCTCGGGTGCTGTTTCACCCTCTTCCGTGAGAGGGTTTTGCGTGCCCAGGTGTGGACACTCCAGCCCGTGTGCATAAACTCCGTCCTCACTCCCTGCAAACCGCCGCATCTTGGCCACACCTAGGGCTTGAGGGTACCCAATCAAATGAGAGCTCAGACCACCCTCAGGAGGAAGAACCCAGGAAATGGATTAGGCAGGGGATTGCAGGGTTCTAGGTGGGCAGATCACGGACCTAGCTGGGCACATCCCCTTAGACACAGGATTCCTGGTCTCACGTGGAACAACACCGTGAGAGAAGGGCCAGAGTTGTGCCGTCAAAAGCCTGGAACTCCACCCAAGGGTGCTGCTGAGGTGCCTGGGCACTGCCGCAGCGGGGCGGGGGGCGGGGGGTGGTTGCTCAAGCTGGAGGCGAGATTTCCGGTCCTTCTTGAACCTGCTCCGGACCATCACCTCCGGCCCTGTACTCTAACCCTGGCCAGATCCTAGGTGCCATCCTGAAGTCCTCCCCAACCCCCAGCCCAGTGCTCACCAAGACCTGAGGAGCATCCCATCCGAAGACGTCGGCCCCCTTCCCCTCTGCCCACTGCCCTTGCCGCTCTCCAGACTGGCGGCGGGATCCCGCTCTGTGCCCACCTCCCTGGCCAGTTTGCCCTCCACGTTGGCCAGACAGATCTCCCCCAAATGCAAGCCAGACTGCCTCTTTCCCCCTCTGCGCGTCTCTGGCTCTCCGGGCTCTCGATGCAGCCTTCCCAAGCTCCAGATGTCCGGCTCCCCTCAGCCTCCCCTCCCTCCCATCACCTTTGGTTCTGAGCTCCAACCTTCTGCATCTTCTCTCCAGTCTGGATATCTGTGTGTCCTTCCTGCTGCAGCCTCTGCATGCGTGCTCTCCCCTCTGCTAGAAAGGTGCTTCCTGTTCTTCATCTCACCAGTCCTGGCCTCAGCGCCCCCTCCCCAGGGGACCCTTAATCCTCCCTGAACCCCTGGACCAGCAGAAACTGCATGCAATGAACTGATTGGCTCTGGAGTTGTCTGTTTCGGGTGTGTTTCCCGCCTGGACTGTGGGCACCCAGAGGGCAGGCTCGCTTAGTTTTGCTTGCTGCTCCCTCTTCAGTGCTGGCGGAGTGCCAGGCCAGAGTAGGGGACAATGAGGCTTCGTTGGACAGATGGGTCTGCACTGGACTAGCGATCAGGAGGCAGAACAACGGCGGTTAGTATCTATTGCCAGCTCACTGCGTGCAGGGCCCTCTTTCTAAAGGCAGCATGTGTGGTCACTCCCTTCTTTCTCGCAGTCACCTCTGAAATAGGAACTGTTATTCTGTCCTTCCTGCAGAATGAGGACCCTGAGGCACAGGAGGGTGCAGAGACTTAGGCTCACAGCTGGCAAGCGACAGACAAGATTTGCACCCAGGCTGTTCCGAACACCACGACAGTGGGGGGGGCAAGGCTGGAGGCAGTGAGCCCAGAGGAGGGGCGCTACTGCGGCCCTGATGTGTGGTGGATGGCCTCCTGTGTGAATGTGCAAGTGCACCGTACAGGCGGGACACACAAAATGTGTACGTCGAACGGTCAGCGTGACGCACAAGGCGTAGGTGTGTCTGCGGTCTGTGGGATGTGGAGTCCGTGAGTGTGCGTGTGTGTGTGCATGCGCCTCTGTGTTGGTGACCCCTGCAGTGGGGTGCATCTCTGCCTGTGTGTGGTGTGATCCGTGTCATGTGGGCGGGTGGATGTTGGTATGTGTGTGCATGTTGCGGGGTGGTGGTAACTGGGGCACCCCTCAGGGGAAGAGCTAAGGAGGGGGCGTTAACTAGGAAAACGGGAGAGGACAGAGAGTGCCGTGGCCAGAAGGGAGCAGGGAATGGCCCTTGCAAAGGCCTGGAGGCAGGAAGAGGCAGCCCGCAGCACTAGGGGGCTTGAAAGAGTTCCAGGAAGCTTGGGGGGTGGGGAGGGAGAGGCAGGGATGTGGGGGCGGCAGGGCAGGCCTTCCTCTGTTCGCTGGAGGGGGAGGGCAGAGGAGCAGAGACAGGCTGAGCCTCAGTGACCACGTGGGAGGGGCGGTGCTGGACCGAGGGCAGATGCTGGGTGGAGCGCCTGGCTGGGAGCCTTTTCGGGGGCTCCTGACCTGAGCCCGGTCTCGGCTCAGCCCCTGAGAGCAGCAGCTGAAAGGTTCCTCGTTTCCCATCTATAATTTGGGTCACGAGATTACGTGCTAAAGGCCCCCAAAGAGGCCAAGGGCTGCAGATGTTTTTGGCGCATTCTCTCTGGGCCGCTCTGGCGAAGGCCTGGGCGGGCATTTGGTAACAAGTTTTCCCAGCAGCCCAAGAGGCCAGAAAGGCTCTGCAGATGGCAAGCCCTGGCACAGCCCTCGGCTGGCAGCGCACCGGCCTGGGGGCACAGGTGAGGTGGCAGCGGGGGTCAGGATGTGAACCCAGGGGACGGGGCTCCAGTGTGGTAACAGTTCCCCCATGGTCTTCACACTGCAACTTGTCTTTTCTCATCGGATCCTCTGTGCTCATGGATTCCACGTGGTGGTTATACGGGGTTATCCGTCCTGCTTTAGGGATGGCGAAAGTGGGCCAGGGACCCAAGGCCTGCCCAGGACTCACTCCAGGCGGTCCTGCTCTGGCACACTCCACGGGACAGGCCGAGAAGGGCAGTGGGTGTTCTCAGCGTGTGCCCCCTAACGGTGTCCTGGCGCAGCGGTGACCGTGTGTGATACCCAGAAAGAACTTGGAACCGGGGGCCCAGCTCCACCACCCACCTGCTGTGTGACCTTGGGCAAGTCCCTTCCCATCTCTGGGCCTGGGTTCACGCAGCTGTGCAATCCACTTACTGAGTCTGGGAAGGTTTGTTCTGCCGAGGGGCAAATGAGGAAACTGAAGTTTAGAGGGGTTAAAGGATTTGCTCAAGGTCAAGCAATCCGCATCAGGCGACTTCGGATGTTAATAGGGAACCCCAGGGTGCGCCCTTCACCGCGGCCTCCTCCCCAGCCCCCAGGAGCGGCGCCCTGCCCCCCAGCGGCCCCGCAGCGCCTGGCTGATGCGCCTCACGCGGTTCCTGGCCCCGCCAGCTTGACGTCAGGCCGGGCCAGCGGGGCCTCGCTCTGCACAAACAGACGGAGCGGGCGGGCCGGGCCGGGGGCGGCGATGACTCAGGGCCCCGAGACGGGCCGGGAAGCGGAAAGTTTTGTGCAGATGACATCACCACCGGGCCGCGAGGGCCGGAGGGGGCCGGCTCCGGGAAACGGCGGCCTGGCCTGGCGGGCTGCCCGGCTTGGGGCAGTGAACGGAGGGGCGGCCGCGGGGCGGGGGGCGGGGGCCGGAACGCCGGACGCCACCCTTGGCCACGCGGAAAAATACCCCCGCCGGCCCCCTGCCCCAAGTCCCGGCCCAGGAGCCCCATCCGCGTTCGCAGTGAGGAGCGGGCTCCACCCGCCTGCGAGGACGCTGAGCTCCCCAGCGCTCCGGAGGCGCCGCATCCATCCTGCTGCGTCCCTGCATTTTAATTACCGCCACATTAATATTCATGAGCCGGGACTCGAGGGGACCGCGGGCTGTCATTTCCCTCGCCCGCGCACTCCCCCCCACCTTTTCCCGGGCTGAGTCGTGGATTTTTTTTTTTTCCCTCCTGCTCCCAACCCCGCCCTCGCCAATGGTCGTTGGTGCGCAGCAGATCTGGGGTGCAGGAGTGTGAGTGTGTGTGGGTGCCGTGCGTGAGCAAGGGCGAAGGCACAGTAGACTGGGCCCAGAGTGGGGAGCTGAGTGTGAGTGTGGCATGTGCCTGTGTGCACATGTGTGTGTGCCCGTGTGTCTCTAGGCAACTCCAGGAACTGGGTGCGGGTCTGGCCGAGGCAGCTGTGTGGCGCGCAGGTAGCCTGGGCCTGGGAAAGGGTCAAGGCTGTCCCCCTAGCAGGACCTGCTGGTACACATGGAAACAGGCTGGAGAGAGGCTGGGCCTGGCTCAGTCACCCATGAGTCAGTGGCACCCATAAGTCAGTGGCGCAGTGGTATTCAAGCCCAGGGCCTGGCTGACCCGCTCTCTCCCCCTCCGTGGTCTCCGTGCTGCTGTTTATGACAACGGTAGACAGAATTTCCTGAGCTGGCACCTTAGATGGACCTGCTCAGCAAACCTGTGCAGGAGGGGGTGCTACCAGTCCCCCTTGCAAGTGGGGAAACAGGCAACTGGTCCAGTTAGTGAGGGGTGGAGCTGGAGCCCAGAAATATCTGAGTCCAGAGTCCCTGCCTTTAACAACTGCACCATGCTTCCCCTGTGGAGTTGTGTGGGGGTCCCCACTGGGGTGACCTGGGGGTGCCCGGAAGTCCCTCAGGGCCCCAGGCAATCCCACGCCCTGTGGTCACTGGGGGGTGGGGTTTCACCAGCAACAGCTTCCTTTCCAAACAGAGCCTGTTTACTGAGGCCCTTGGCTCCCCCCCCAAATCCTGCCCTCAGCCACCTGCACATCCGGGAGTCCTTGGGAGGCGGGAGGTGTTGCTTCAAAAAGAAGACAGGCAGACTTAAGGCTCCTGCTCCTCCCCCCTGGGTGGGGGCCAGGCAATCTCTCATTCATTCGTTTGTCCACCCAGCGCATGCTTGCGGGCCTGCTACGCGTCAGTCACTGCTCTTGGTGCTGGGGGTTCTCGGAGTTTATGAGGAGCCCACGCCAATCTGTTCCCAATTCCAGTCATCTCCACCCGGAGTTCCAAAATCTCTCTGTGCGCATGTTCACTAGGGGTGGGGGTCAAGAGGCACCTGTGCACAAAGGACAGCTTGCCACCCCTAGACTGGCCACAGCAGCCCGGGGTGTGTAGGCGCTGGGGATGGGGCGGGGCAGAAAAGCCCGGTGTCCTCTTTGGGCTGGTGGAGAACCAGCCACGCTGGGCTCAGCAGCCTGGGTCTTTGCTTCCGTCTCCTTCGGGAACCTGTCCTCCTCCGGCCTCTAAACCAGCTAATCCCAGGCGCTGGTCAGTGCATCTTTCCCTGGCCCCCCTCCCTCTCACGTCCGTCCTGCCCCAGGCCTGCCCGGAACTAGCTGACTGTGCCCTCCTCTCAGCCCTTGTGGGTTGGGCTGGAACTCACGTCCTAGCCATGCCTTCCCGCTCCCCCCTCCAGCCTTTTCTCCCCTCCCAGGGCAGCTCCCATTGGAGAGGAAGGAATAATGGTTTCACTGGGCTTCACGGGTAGAGTAGGAGTTGGCCGTGTGGACTGGTGGGGAGAAGGGAGGAGAGGCAGCCAGGCAGAGGGGATGGCTCAGAGGGGCGCCTGCAGCCCCTCTTCCAGAAACCAGAGGCATGACGTCAGGGACAATGGCAGACTGATTTTCTCCTGCAGAGCCTGAGGCTTGTTCAGCCTCTTTGTAGGGACTCTCAGCTGTGTCTACTCTGGTGCAAACCCCACCACTCTCTCGGGGGGAAGAGCCTGGGCAGGCCACTGCGTCCGGCTCCCCGTCTGTCAAATGTGGAAGGAAGCACTTTTTTTTTGTTTTTTTTGCTGTATTATATTCAGATTAAGAGACACTCTCCACAGGCACCTAGCGCAGTGCCCGGTGCTCCTACGCAGAACCACAGTCTGTCCCAAGGACACAGAGAGGCTCCTGGGAGAACTGCGTCCAGACAGTGACGAGCCCAGGATGGGATTTAAAAAGCGGCCTGTGTCGCACAGCCTCGCCAATGGGGAGGTGCGTGGGGGGAACGGGCACCTGGGAGGGGTAGGGCCGGGCTGAAGCCAACAGCCGTCGGAAGTGACTAGGGCTCTAGCTAAGAGCAGGGTCTCCAGGAGCCCGCCCACCGTCCCCCTGACTGGGAGATCCCGGCCGCTCCAACAGCCAGCGGGAGAGCCAGGGCTCAGAGAGCCCGGCCCAGCAATCCTGGCGCCTCCCCGCCCCAGCCAGCCACAGCGCTCTGCCTTCCAGCTCCCCGCTCTCCTCGGAGCATTCCCTCTGTTTTTCTTTTTTTAAAGTGTACAAGGCAAAAAAAAAAAATTTTTTTTGAAAGGAAGCACTGTGAAAGTTTACACACTGCGTTCTGACCCCGTCCTTCCCACTTTGTGTGTGCGTGTTTTCAGGACATTTCTCTGCCTACAGAACTGTCTTTCTAAACCCCCCATAGGAGGGCGTCCACCTCTGCTCTGAGACCTCCCATGGCTCCCCACTGCCACAGAGCAGAGGTAGCTTCCCAAGGCCTTGCCAGCCCAGCTCCAGCCTCAGCAAGACGGGTCCCCCTCACCCCCGAGCCACGCCTGGAGCACGTTAGGTCCTCCCATGCCCACCACGGTTCTGTCTGGGCCGTGCGGGCCTCCAGGAACAGCCTCGTGCCCGCCGCCAAAATTCCTCTTCATTGCTCAAGCCCAGCCTTCCCTGCTCCCTGTCTCCCAGCTCCTCTCCAGGGCCCTCCTCTCCGGTGCCCCCACGTCCTGTGCTAGGCTTTACGGTGGTCTAACTGTCACGAGGGTCTCCTGGAGTTGCATGTTCTCACGCAATAAGGAGCTTCTCGAAGGCCTGGCCCCGTGTCCCTATCTTTGTTGCCACCGACCTTGACGTCTTTCATATAGTAGGCGTGGCTCAGCTGGTTGGAGCATCATCCGGTCCACACACCAAAGTGTCCTGCGTTTAATTCCGGGTCAGGGCACTGGGGGGTTTGGTCCCTGGGCTGGCTCCTGTGCGAGCCGACCATGTTCCTCGCTCACACTGATCTCTCTCTCTCTCTCTCTCTCTCTTTTCTCTCCAACCCCCTCTCTTTCTCTCCCTCTCTCTAAAAAAAGCAATACAAAAATGTCCATGGTGAGGATTTTTTTAAAAAATTCAACTTTCTTTTTCTTTAGGGATTCAGGCTCTAAGCCGGCAGATCAGGGTTCGAATCTTGACTTTCTCCTTTTCCAGCTCCGTGTCCTTAAAACAGTGCATCGACCTCTCTGAGCCTCAGTTGCTTCATCTGGAAAATGAAGTTAACGATAAAACCTCCCTGGAAGCCCCGACCGGTGTGGCCATGCTGGCTGGGCGCTGTCCCGAAGAGGCTCAGCCCCCGGTCAGGGCACACGACTGGGTTGCTGGCTCAGTCCCCTTGGGGCACAGACGGGACCGAACCATGTGCCTCTCTCACATCGATGTTTCTCTCTCTCTCTTCCCCTCCGCCTCTCTAAACATAAAAAATAAATAAATAAATAAATAAATAAATAAATACATGTTTAAAATTAAAAGAGGAAAACAAAAACTCCCTCCGTGAGTAATGTTGAGATAAGCGTATGTCGAACACCCGCAGCCTGAAGCCGAGGGCAGCTGATACGTCCTACGTACTCCCTAGTGTTACTGTTTCGTGTTTCCAGCCTCACACTTGGCCAAGGTCACCTGTCCAGTCTGGGGCAGTGCTGGGACTCGGTCCCCATCTCCTCCCACCCCGGTGCTCCTCACTCCCCTCTGCCGAGTGCGGGTCCCAGGCCCATTTTGCAGGAAGACCAAAGCGAGAGTCACCCTGTCTGCCGTGTCCCCAGGTGGGCTCTCCAGGCCACTTAGGAAAGGGACCCCACAGCTCTGGTGCACCCCACCGTGTTAACTGGGGCCTCTGCTCCTCTGGTGGCCAGGGAATCAGCTCAGTGGGGCCCTACGAGACCTTGTGACCCCCGTAACTGTGACAGTCACTAAATCAAGCAGCCCCCACTTTCGGGTGCAAGGAGAGGTCCTAAGAGCTCACAGCAACCACAATCCCGTCTTCCGGGGGCGCTCGCTCAGACTCCTGGGGTGCAGGGCTTGCTCCAGGGTGGCACAGCCAGCAGCACCTGGGCCACAGCCCTCCGCTCACCACCAGGGACACGGGCTGTGCCTGTGCGGGAGCAGCGTTGGGACTGGAGCTGGAGGCTGGGCGCTCCCCAAGGCTCCGGGGGGCCCCCCCACATCTGGCAGTGCCTCCCCCGGCCCTGGCCTCACAGCGCCTGCCCGACTTCATCTCTGAGCCGCGCCCAGGCCCTTCCCAGCTCTGCCAGGGAGCCTGGAAATTTCTGCTCAGCAGCTTCTCTGGGGCGATTTCAACACGGCTCAGCGGGGGAGGGGGAGGAGGAGCCAGGCTGCTCAGCGCTCTGCTCAGGGGGGAACCGGGAGGGGGCTCCGCTAAGCTTCCCTGGGCCCCTCAGAAATAATAACAACAGACAACCAGCTCGCCACCAGTGCCACGTATGGAGAGCTGTGTGTGCCGGGCCCCATGCTCAGTCAGGACTAGCATGGCCTCACGGAACCTTCCAGAACCCAGGTGAGGCTGGCACTGTTGCTCAGCCACCCCGCAGCTGAGTGAGAGAGGCTCAGAGTGGTGAAGGCAGCCAGCCCAGGCCACACAGTCAGGAACCGGCCTCACACTGGGGAGCACAGTAGATGCAGGGCAGTGACGGGCTGGGAGCAGGCACCACTGCAGGGTTCCGGGTGGGGGGACTGGGGTGGGGGAAGCGCTGGGGGCCCCTAAAGGAGACGGAGGCACTCAGAAGTCAACCATAGCCTGACCAGAAATCCTGCAGTCCAGGGGAAGGCATGTTTAGACCCGGGGTCTCTGTTAGCATCTAGAAGTGTCCTCCTGGGGTACGCTGAGTCCCCCTGGAGACCTCATGGGGCCTGGAAACTTCTCTCTACTACTGGTCCTGGTAAGCCAACAATTCCAGACACCTCCCACCCCACCGGCTCTGGGGCTGGGCTTGTCTGGCACCGCGCGGTCAGACGGACAGGCATGCCGGCCGCCCTCCTGAGGCTGCTGGCAAGGGGCCCGGGTCAAACTCAGCAGTGGCTAAGGTGCCCCCGCTGTGTGCCTGGCTCTGAGCTCCCAGGGCTGTCACGGCCCCCCGAAGGAACGCCTGCGGGACGGGGCAGGACGGGGCGCATGGAGAGTCTTAGGCAAATACATGGGGGGTGGGGGGCGGTCTGACACGACCCTGGGCTCAGGTCCCCACCTGTTAAACGGGCAGCGCGAACCTTATCCTCCAGGGCAGGTGAGGATGCAGTGAGCACCTGGGGAACGGCGCAGGGGGACAAGGGGGGCCACCCCAGGCCTGGATCCCCGCTCCTCGGTGCCCCCCCCACACCCCCAGCGCTGCTCCCCCGCCCTGAGCCCGGCTGCCCGCCGAGGGCGATGCGTGCAGGGCGCGGCGGCGGCGGCGCAGGCCCAGGCGCCCAGTTCAGCGGAAAGGAATGTCTTGCTCGGCGGGGGGAGGCAGCGAGGCCCGAAGCCGAGTACACCCCGTCGCCCTCCCCGGGCCTCATTTATTGCGGCTCTAAAGCCTGCTCGTTCCGCCAGCCCGGCCGCTCGCCGGGTCCGAGGCCTGACTCACCCCCCCCGCCCCCCGCCCCCCCCGCCGCCGCCGCCTCCCGCCGCCGCCTCCCGCCTCCCGCCTCCTCCCGTCCGCCACCGTCAGATCCTCTCCAACGTTCGCCCAAAGTTGGGGAGAGTCTCCAAAGGGGGTACCCGCGCCCCTGCCCGCGGATGCCCCTGGCCCAGTCCCCACGCCGCCGCGGAGCGCCCTCCCCACCCGTCCTCTCCCCTCCCCGCGCCGCCCGCCCGCTCCCTCCCTCCCTCTCCCTCTCCCTCCCCCCTCCATAACTCAAAAGCTTGTCAAGCTGGTTCCAGACTCCTGGCGCCGGGCTCCGCTCCAGGAAAGAAAAAAAGGAAAAAGAAAAAGGGAAAAAGCCGGCGCGAGGGAGCGAGAGGGCGAGAGAAAGGCCCACGGAACGAAACTGTGCGCCACTGGCGCGCACAGCACAGTGGTCCCCGTCCCCCACCCTGCTCCCCCGAACCCTACGGGGAAGCCCCGCACCCTGGGGGGGCAGAGGGTGCGCACAGCACAGATCCATTATTTATGGTCGAATCAATTATTCAGCGGCCCGGGGAAGAGGCGGGGGCGGGAAAGCCTGGGGAGGGGAAGGCGGCTGCCGAGACCACCCGGCCCGAGGTCGCCGCTCTCCCGCAGGGCCCCGGGGGTCGGGGGTCGGGAGGCGGCTCCACGCCAGGAGTCCTGTTGTGAGAAAGCTGCCTCGGGGTGGGCTCCGGGAGGAGCGCGGGGGAACCTACGGAAGCAGGAGAGACCGCTCAGAAATCTAATTAGACGAGGGTGGGGGTGGGGTGGGGGGTTAGGAGACCGTGTTGGAGAGCGCTAGCTGGACGCGGGCGGGCGTGGGAAGAGCCTGGCCTGTGAATTCTTTCCTTCCTTACTTCATTCATTTCCATGTTTATAGCCACTGCGCCCTCGGCAGCTGGGCGGTGGTAGGGGAGAGCTAAGAGCCGGTAAGTGCCCTTGGAGCTGGGTCCCAGTCCTGGTGTGTTCTGCACCCTCCCCAGCTGTGCACGCATTGGCCCCGGATTCGCCTCCTCTGGGCTTCTGCTTCCTTCTCTGCAGGATGGAAATGAGCCGCGTGAGGACCTGATGGCCGTGGATGTGAGGATTCGGTGACATGGGGCACACGGGCAGGGCCTGGCTCAGAGTGGGGGGCGGGAGGTGGGTCCTCTCCTCACCCTGAGGCGAGCGTGTCCAGGCTCCAGTATTCCCACCCACTTCCACGCTGGGTCCTGGGTAACCGGTGTCCTCCCTGGATTTAGACATCTGAAGGTCATTATCAAACTCAAGTCAACCCCAAGGCTCTGCCCAGATCCCTCCATTCTGGCTAGCTTCTCATCAGCCGGGCCCCCTCACAGGCTCCCACACGAGGCAACCAGGGGGGTCTCACGGAGCCCTCTTGCTCCCCACCATCCCCTCTCCTTCCCAACCTCTTCCCTAGAGCTCTGAGGTCACGGGGACCAGGGGCTGTCAGCATAGGAGTGGCCCTCCCCAGGCTAATGTCACCACGGTCTAGGGTGCCAGTAGGTTCTGTCAAGGCTCAGAAGCCAGGAGCTTCTGTTTTCAGACTCGGTCTTCTCACCAAATCTTGCACCAGCTGTGTTAGGTGGGCCCGGGCAGATCCGGGTCTGTGTGTGTGTTTGGGGGTGGGGGGAAGCCTTTACCATCTTGAGAACCCTCTTTAAGAAAAATATTGCAAAATTATGAATGCAGAATTAAGCCCAGGGCCTTGCCAAGAGTCCCTAGAACCAAAGCTTCATTAGTTCCTTTGTAAACCACCTCTCTAGGTGGGCGACCCCACTGTCGTCCCTTCGCAGAGGGAGGAACGTCTAAATGTCTAAATCCAGGGAGGACACCGGTTACCCAGGACCCAGCGTGGAAGTGGGTGGGAATACTGGAGCCTGGACACGCTCGCCTCAGGGTGAGGAGAGGACCCACCTCCTGCCCCCCACTCTGAGCCAGGCCCTGCCCGTGTGCCCCATGTCACCGAATCCTCACATCCACGGCCATCAGGTCCTCACGCGGCTCATTTCCATCCTGCAGAGAAGGAAGCAGAAGGGAAGCAGGTGGAGACAAGGCGTAGGAAAGGGGAGTCCCTGGGCCGCGGCTACACAGCTGGGAAGGACAAAGCCGGGATTCGAGCCCAGGTCCGACCCTGCAGGCAGCACCCTGAACCCAGCGCCCATGTCACCTGACTTGTTCCTCTGCTCCACACCTGGTCTCCCCTGTCCCCACCACGGGTCCAGGCCAGGTGCGGTCAGGAAGAGCAGCCTTTAACTCCAGACCGGCCGGTGCCCCGCCCTCCCAAGGCCTTCCTGCCCCAAGGAGCCAGTCCGTCTTGTGACGACAGCCACGCTACCAAGAGGAAGAGCTCTTCCGACCTTCCAGCTCCCACAGCTGTGCCTGCTCATTCCAGACCTCGAGCTCCTCCGCTGGCCCTGAGGGACCCCCCACCCCCGCCCAGGAGGCGGTGGGTGAGCCCCCTGCGGGCAGGGGCACTTTGGTCTTCCGCAGAGCATTCCAGCACTCGGCACAGTGCAGGCACGGAGCAGTGGGCGCATTTGGCAGTGACGTCTCTTCTCAGCTCGGGAGGGGGCTGCTCAGCAGAGAGACTGTTAAACTGCAGATGCCTGGGCCTCTCCACACCCACTGAATCAGGCTTTCTTAGCAGGGGGCCCGGCACTCTGCCTTTTGTGACTCCCTGGGGTGCATCTCAAGCTCAGGAAACTGGAGACCCACTGACCGAGGAGCCAGAAAGGGCCAGAACCAGGTCTAGGCCGAGCCCCTCTCACAAAGGGGATGCATCTCCCCATTTCTGGCAGCTGTCACCAGTGCACCAAGCCCCTCTTCCAGCTGAGAGCTAATTGTTTCTAGTGCTTGTTAAAGACCTACTGTGTGCCCAGAACTGGATCTGAGGCTACAGATTGCTGACCTCATTGAACACTCACACAAACCTTGGGGAGTAGAGATGAGTATTGTCCCCATTTTACAGATGGAGACACTGAGGCCTGGGGTGGCAGAGTGACTTGCAGAGGGGCACGGTGTGCAAGTGCATGGACCTCAGGAGTGTTCCTTGAAAGGGTCTCCTGCCAACATCCAGCGATGAGAACTTAAGACACCAGCTCGTGCATGACTTGGAGAGATCAAACACACTGCAGTCATGACGGACCTCAAGCTAAGACGTGCCTCAGAACCAGGCAGCAGGCCCCAGAGAATTCTAACCAAGCTGGCCTCTTCCCCCTGGTACCTTTGGGGTCAGCTGCCAGTGATGTGTTTGGTGGAGGGATTTCATGTTTCCGCTTCAGGCGCATCCTTGCCTCTCCTCTGCCCGCAGTTCTGGTACGAAAGGGAAGGAGCCAGGCCGTCGGGGGGTGGGGGGTGGTGGGCTGCCAGGCACCGCGGGCCAGCTGGCTCCCTGGGCTCATCTGCAGGGCTGCGTCACCGTGCTTTTCCTGAGCCAGGGCTCTGCGCAGACGCAGCCTCTTGCCTCGTCCAGGAGGGTGATCAAGACACGAGTGGGGAGAAGCTTGTTCAGTGGTCACTGTCCCTGGTGCCTGAGAGGCTGGCTGAGACACAGGGTGCGAGCTTGTTCTGGGAGGACCCAGAAGGCAGAACCAGGGGAGCCCTCCCAGAGAGATCATGTTTGGCTTCACGAGCTAAACCACCTAACAGTCAGGGTTGTCTGGTAGGTAGTGAGCGCCCCACATGGGGAGGTATTCAAGGATGGGCAGTATGTGTGTGCACATGTGTGTGTGTGTACAGAGTCATAACTAAGAAAAAGGGCTGGCTGAGACAACTTTGAGAGCTTTTTCAACATTGAGACAAGAATTTCCACTCCTAACTTAACTGGCCAGCCCCACTTGGGCTGGCGGGGAAAGTTAACAGAGAGGAAAGGTGCCAGGCGAACGGCCCCAGACTGGGAACCCAAAGGCCCTCGATGCCCCTCAGGGGGCAAACCAGGCCCCCGGCCCTTGGTCTTTCAACAGCACTGCAATCTCTTGACATTCGAATGTGTTTCTTTCTCTTGCAGTCATCTGTAAATGCCCATTATCCCTTCGTTATTATGATTAATAATAATATTACTGGTAACTGACAATCAATAACCATAATTCCCATAGCACGAACCAAGCACTTACCGAGACAGGCTCTATTCTAAGCTCTGTGTACGTATAAACTGTGTAATTAGCACAACAGTCTTATAAGCAGTGTTCTTACTTTTGCTATTGTTCGTGTTTTACTGACGAGGACCCCGAGGTCAGAGAGCGGACCTGCACAGCCCTGGGACCCGGAGCCAGGCTCGGGAAGGGCGCTGGGACGTGCTGGCGGAGGCCCAGGGGGAAGCACGCTGCCCTCAGTGGTCGGGAACCCTGGGTCCTCCCAGCCCCAGCCCCAGCGGAACAGGGCAGCAGAAACCGCGGTGGGATGGGGATGGGAGAGGGCAGCGTCTTTTCCAACTGCCGCCTCTTGTCGCAGGGAAAAGAGGGGGAAACATGCTTCAAGGTTACCAGCAAGTCCGAGGGCCGCCGGTCTCCCGAGTCCTCTGCATGGGCTCCTCCTACCGCACTCCCGCGTCTCACGCCCCTTTGCAACTATTTACAGGTGGTAGCACGTTGCTGTGAAAACATTACTAAAGGGGGGAGGGGACATGTCACATGCTGAGAACTTACTATGGGCCAGACGACGTGTGAAGAGATTGTTTTCTCCCCTGTAAAATGGGGCTAGTAACAATGCCCGCCCTTGCTGACCTCCCGGGGAGGGGTCAAGGTTAAGGTGCCAGTGGATATGAAGCAGCGCTGTATAAACTGGAAGCCATTGTCGAGGTGGGGCATGGGAGCCAGAAGCAACGGCTGTGGCGCCTACGGGAAAAGCGGGTGGCACGTGGGGCCCTGACGAGGTCAGCTCTTCCGGGGTTCTATCTTCCCTGGGGAGCACGGGGCTGCCGCGCACACAGGCGCCGGTCCACCCGCCCACGCAGCGCAGCGTGCACTGAGCGTCTGCCGAGTACGGTTCGAGTCTCGGCTTCATCAGAGAACCACAGATGTCCCCCTCGGAGCCTCACTGTCTCCTTAGGATTCAGCTCGGCTGTGTGAGCAGAACCCAAGGTTATCAGACCCCAAACGGCAGTCAGAGCTAAGAGCAGGCAGGGGCTGAGATCCTTACGCCTCAGTCGCGCTGTGCTTTGGAAGCCTGTCCAGGGCTTGGGCTCCTCGTGTCTTTCCCATCCTGCAGGAGGTGGCCTCCATCCACAGGGTTGCAGATGAAGGCCACCTCCCCCTGCCCATTCTTTCCCATGTGTTTTGGGGGGCCAAGGAAGTGGACCATTGCATTCTTCTTTGTGGGCACACTGGAGAAAAAAAAAAAATGCTTGTGACCTGTCTTGTAGCCCATTGGCCAGAACTGATCACATGGCCACGCCTAGCTGCAAGGGAGACTGGGAAATGTAGTATTTAGCCTAACCGTGGTGTGCCTTATTAACACTCAGGAAGGGGGCGTTTTGTTACTAAAGGGGAGATGGCGGAATGCACACTGGGCAATAGCCAGTAGCCTCTGCCCCAAAGGGTTCGGGGAGCTACTCCAAAGAGGCGCTCAGCCCAGGGCGAGTAGCTGGGGCTCAGGAGATAGGGGTGCTGTCATCATGGGAATCACAGATGAGTCCTTTACACTTTTCCCAGGGACACAGGGGAGCTGCCGAGGCCCTAGCCCAGGGGCTACGAGGCCATTTAGTGGGGCCCCCCAGCCCTGGCCTGCACCCTTTAGGTCACCGGTGGCAAACACATGGCCCACGGGCCGAATCCAGCCCCCCACCTTGTTTTATCTGGCCCAGCACCTGTGTCTACCCACGGGCGGGGCCAAGCTCTTGCTTAGCTGTTAAGTAGCTACATTTCCATAGTCCTAAAATTGCGTTCAGCCCTTTGAAGGCAACCTTGAAGCTGATGTGGCTCCTGGTGAAGGTGAGTGTGACGCCCCTGCTGTAGGCGATGAGGAGCAGGAAGGAGATCCAGCAGCCCCCAGCCCAACCCTTGGGGCCCCCACCCCAGGCTGAGGAGGGTCTGGGTCTCTTCTCTGCTTTCAAAGAGAAAACAAGAGAGCAGCTTTGTCTTCCAGGCCTGGGGCCCACGGGGAGAAAAGGGTGACATTGGGGTGGGACTGTCAGCCCCACACCACAGCTGCCTCCATGGAACTGGCAACCTGTGCGGCCCCAGGGCAGGAGGCCGGGTCCACCTGGCAGCAGGCTCTCCAATGCTGCCCAGAGGAGACCTGAACGCCTTTGTTCTTCCTAATGCAGCACCAGCCGATTTCAGCTCAGAAACGTGCCCTCCCCAGGCAGTCCTTCTGGATGCAAAACCCTTTCCGGACCCAGGGAAGCTGGTGGGTGACGCAGGAAGGAGAAACACGACCTCCAGCGGGCACCATGTCACCGCAGGCCCAGCTCAGCCCCAGCCACTGAGCAGGAGGGTCTCTTCTGCAGACCCTGGGTTCAGGGTCAGGAGCTGAGACCCCCAGATCAGACAGACCCCGGCTGCGCCTCTTCACAGCTGTGTGAGCTGATCTTTCCCATCATAGCGGGGATGGGGACGGGGTCGACAAGGGCGTCTGTATCTCCAGCTCATTGTAAATAGTTACAAAATAACCCAAGCCAGGTGCTTGTGGAGAAAAAGAGCTGGATGAACAAACAGTGCCTGCTCGGATCAGGATTCTGAGTCCTTTTCTTTCCTTCACTCTGCAGTCCTCGACTGCCTGCCCCCTGTCCACACCTCCCTACCGGGGCCGCCTGCCTCCCTCCGCCTTGCAGTCTGCACACTAAGCCTTTTCCCAGGTCCCCAGGCCTGGCAGGTCCCCCGCATATGCTAGCGCCGCACTCCAGTTCTCTCCTGCCCAGCACTTTCCGTGATGAATGAATTACTTGGGTGGAGCCCTGCCCTCCAGATGAGGAGTCTCATGCAGCAGCGGCTGCTCTGGTGCCCAGCGCAGGGCACGGCGCAGGGAGGATTCCAGCAGTTGCCCGTGGAAAGAAACAATGGGTAAATGAACGGATGGATGGATGAGTGATAAGGCATCTTGCCATCAGCCTGAGAATGTGTATTTGAGAGCAGAGTTTACATCCCTGGCTGGTGTGGCTCCGTGGATTGAGTGCCGGCCTGCAAACCAAAGGGTCGCTGGTTTGATTCCCAGTCAGGGCACAGGCCCAGGTTGCAGGCCAGGTCCCCAGTAGGGAGCATGCAAGAGGCAGCCACACATGGATGCTTCTCTCCCTCTCTCCCTCCCTTCCCCTCTCTAAAAAAAAAAAAAAAAAATCTTAGAAAAAAAAAGAAGAAGAACAGAGTTTCCAGACTTGGAAAGACTCTGACTTGAATCTCAACAATGCCATTGACGTGCTGGGTAACCGGGAACAAGAACCTTCTCGTTCTGGAGCCTCAGTTTCCTCATCTGTAAAATGAGGTTGTCAACGCCTTCCTAGGGTGGCGAGGAGTCACTGGATAGCAGAGAAGCAATGCGGAGAAATTGAGCACCCAGCACGAAGCAGCGGCTTAGTAGGTGCCGGCAGTAAGAGCCCGCATAGTTATGGTCAATATTCTCTTTGGAACGGCAAGAAAGCTTCGCTCTGCCCTGAAGTCAACATCCCCTGGACTGACCCACTCTTCTTGACTACCAGAAGGGTCAGGAAAGGCTGATGAAAGCATTCATTCATTCATTCATTCATTCATTCATTCATGCACACAGTGAATCAACACACAATTTCTGAGTATCCTCTGGGTGCCGGGTGGGGGCAGAAAGGAGGGTCCCGCACCGAGGATAAAACCATCGAGTCCGTGCCCTGTGCAGAGGAAGTGGCTGAGACCCTCGGCCGCATCCTGTCATTCCCCCCACACCACGCCCCCATGGCCGGTCCACCTGTGTCCGTTTCCTGTGCCTCTTGCATCCTGGCCTGGGCAGGGGCTCTGCGCCCCCACCCCGCCTGCTGCAGCCGTATCCTGTCCTTCTGTCGTCAGCTTCCTCTTGTCAAGAGACTCTTGGAAGTAACCTTGGCAACCACCTCCGCTGGGCCGGGCCTGGCCTCTGACCCTGCTGGAGTTGAGATGCTGCTCTGGGAGGCAGATGGCTTCTGCCCTTGTTCATTCATTCATTCATTCATTCATTCACAGGTCCCAGGCCTTTGCTGGGCCCACAGAGCGAACAAGACAGTCAGAGTTCCCGCCACCACCACAGAGCTCCTAGACCAAGAGAGGACTCCCAGCAAGGGGGTTCTCCCCAGAAATCCCCCAGCGGGGATTGCTGCTCTGAGGACGCTGGCAAGGAGCACCGGGCGGGAGCTGTGGCCCTGGTGACCGACGGCCTCCTTCGGAGCCTCAGTTCCGGGTCTGGTGGGAGGGGCGACGGGAAAGGGCGCTGGACTCCACACGCTGCAAGGTGTTCCAAGCCTGAACACGGTCACAGATCAAGGGGACACCCAGGCCTTTCTAGAAGGGGCTTCCCGACACAGGAAGAGGTTCCCTGGTGGGGGTGGGGGTGCGAAGGAGCCCTTCACCTTGGAAGTCTCCCTGAGGGCTCTGGCTCCAGGCAGGGGCTTGGCTGATGCTGTCGGGGGGGCTGCCACTTACTGGGTGCTCAGCACACACCAGGCGTGCTGGCCCTGCGACACGGACACGGTCACCCTCTCCCCGTCACGGACGAGAACGTGGGGAGACGGAGACGTCCGCTCAGCACCCCAGCTGCCGGTGGCAGAGCTGGGGTTTGAACTCTGTTCGCCGGGCTTCAGCCCCCACACTGTCCTGTCCCTTGGCGAGTACGTCGGGGTGGGGCTCCAGGCACCAGGGCCTTGGGCTCCCCGCTGCTGTCCTTCCTGTGTTCTGGCCTCGGGCGGGGCGATCGTGGCTGGGGAGGTGGGAAACGGTCAGGAGAAGAGAGCTAGGGAGGCCTCCTTTGTACCCCCGGCTGTCCTGGGGCCCCTGGGGACCGTCTCCTCCCGAGACACACAGGGGCAGCCAATCCTCCATCCATTCATGCATTCACCCCTTCCCTCGCTCGCTCCTTCATCCATCCACCCAGTCACCCAGTCATCCCTTCGCTCTCTGATCCGGACACGGTGTGGGCCACAGAACGCACAGGTGAGCAAGACGGGCCCAGCGCCTGTCCTCAGGGAGCTCCTTGAAGGTCAGCCAAAGACACGAGGTGAACTTGGCGAGGAGGCAGTTCAGGCGCAGCGAGCACTGTGAAGGCTGGGGGCGGGGAGGGCGAAGGAGGGGATGGGGTGCAGGATGGAAGCCTCCCTGAGGAGGTGGCATCTGAGCTGAGACCCCAAGGGAGAAGAAGAGAGTCCCAGCGGGGCGGGGAGAGGGGGTTCCGAGTCTCAGGAACAGCAAGTGCGAAGGCCTGGGAGAGGGAGGAGGTGGGGGCGGGAGGGCAGGGAGTGGCGGGGGTGGGGGGGAAGGGTGACTTGGACGGGGGCTGTGGCACAGTCAGGGTCCCGTGCCCTTCGGGGTGCGGTGGGAAGCCATCGGGGTGGACACAGCCTGGTCACGTCTTTAAAGGCTCCCGGGGCTTCGCGGGGGCCGCACTGAGGAGGGGGCAGGCGGAGGAAGAGGAGCTGGAGCCCCGTGAGTGACTAGAGACCTAGAGACGGCGAGGCTGGATCGGGGTGGGGTGCTGTGGGGAGGGAGCGTCCCTTCCTCTTCAATTTTTGGGAAAAGCTTAAGTATGCTAGGTCTCAATTCTTCTTCAGGTGTTTGATGGAATTCACCCGTGGAGCCGTCTGGTCCTGGACTTCTGTGAGCTGGGAGTTTTTGATGACTGCTTTCCTTGCATTGCTAGTCACTGGCCTAGTTAGGTTTTCTGTTTCTTCCTGATTCCCTCTTTGCAGGTTGTATGCTTCTAGAACATTCGAGGGCAGGGTGGGAGGATTGCTGGGCAAGAGGACTGAACCTGGCCCTGCTCAGGCCGCCGGCTGTGTGTGCAGGGGAGGCTGGGGGGACGGGAGCTCGGGGAGTGACTGTCACAGCAAATGTAACCGCCCCCCCCCCCTGTCTACAGGGCCCCGGCTGGCACAGGCCCGTGAGACATCTGGGTCCATGGCCACAGTGGAGCGGCCACTGCCCACGGGGAAGGACCACGGTGACGATGCCCGCGCTCTGGGCCGAGAGCCGCCCTTGCCCGAGCTCATTCCAGACCTTTATTGTCCATTCTCACGGATGAGGGGCTCCGTGGGGCGCCGCGACCCTCGGGGCCCTCAGCAGGGTCTGCAAGACGCCACATGAGACGGGGCCTGTCTGTGCCCCTCTTGCTGCCTGCACTCCGGCCACAGACACCCTTCCTGTGGGTCCTGGGGGGCACCACGCCCCCACCTGCCGCAGGGCCTTTGCACGTGCGCACACCCCTCTTTTGCAGGTCACAGCTGTCAGGGTATGTCCGTCACCCCGAGTACACACATACACACGAGGACAGAGTTAGAGCTTGTTTCTTTCTCCCTCGGTTACCCAGGGAGCAGGGGACCTGGCAGGGAGCAGGGGCTCCCCTTCCCATTGGGAAGGAGTGGGAGACACCCCAAAACAGGCCGCGTCTCGCCCTGACCACGGCGGCTCTGTTGGCTGGGCGTTGTCCTGCAACGTGAACAAAGTCACGGTTCAATTCCCGGCTGCAGCAGAGGCCTGGGCTGCAGGTTCAGTCCCAGTTGGGGCACTGTCGCCACCCCACGATCCTCAGTGCGGCTTGGAGAAGCGAGGTGACCTGCCCAAGGTTATTACGCAGCCGGCGTGTGGCAGAGCAGCAACTGTTTCCCATGCGCTGAGGTGTCATGGGCACACAGTCACCGCGCCTGTGCGGACGGCCCGAGTTGGTGAGCCTTGGCTTAGATGTTGGACCCTCAACCCACCCCCACCATCCAGACAGCAAACACAGCCACCACCCTCCAGAAGTTCTCTTGTGCCCCTTTGTGGGACCTCCTGGCCCCCAGCACCCCCAGAAAACCACTGAGCTGCTTCCTGTCACGATAGGTTAGGTTGTGCTTTCTAGAATGTTCCACAAACGGAATCACACAGGATGCATTCTTTGTCACTGGGCTCCTGCCACGCAGCACCGTGACCTTGAGATGCCCCCGGTGCTGTCATATCCGTAGGTCATTTCCGACTGCTGGGTGGTGTTCCAGAGCGAGGGTGCCCCGGAACCTGCTGAAGGCCACTGGGCCTTTCCCGGCTCTGCCCGTTACAAGGAAAGCTGCTGTGAATACCCATCCGTGTACAAGTCTGCGAGGACCGAGGTTTTTGCTTCTCTGGCATAAACACCTGGGAAGGGAACAGCTGGCCCCACCCCGAGTGTACCTTCACTCTTTAAAAAGCTGCCCAGTGGCTCTGAAAGTGGCCGCACCGCTGCATTCTCCAGGCGGTGGAGGAGAGTCCCGCAGGGGGGTGGGGGCCTGCACGCAGGCCCACCAGCTCCAGAGCCCCGTGTCCCTCGCTGCCAAGCCCCAAGCCCGCCCCACTCCTGGCCCTGCTTCCCAGCGGGAGGCTGCCCGGGCTGCTGGTGGAAGGAGCCAAGCGACGGCAGGGGGCTGGGCTGCACCCACCCCCACCCACCCCACCCAGAGGAGCAGGGCCTCCCTTGTCCCCACGCAGCAGCGGTCCCCTCCCCTGTGCGTCTGGCTTCCTCTGGGAGCGGACTGCTGCCTTCCCAGGGGCCCGGCAGCTCCGGGGGCAGGGCCGGCGGGCGGTGGGCTCAGGCCAATGCCAGCGTGCCCGGGTCGGCCTCGGACCCTCTGTGCGCCCTGGCCTCTAGCTGGGGCCTCCCAGGCCAGGGACAAAGGCTTGTGCACAGGGCTGAGGGCTTCACTGGGCTCCTTACCAAGCTGGTGAGAGGTGAGTGTGTGTGAGTGTGTGAGTGTGTGAGTGTGTGTGTGTGTGTGTGTGTCCCTCGGAGCTCAAAGAGCAGAAAGGAAGAAGCCATCAGAACGCTGGCAAAGGGGGAGAGACAGAGACAGAGACGGAGAACCGGAGAGAGACAAGCAGCCCAGCCGCGGTGGGGGGGCGAACCTCCCCTTCCAGACCCCAGGGAGGTGGGCTGGAGGCGGGGAGGGGTGCGAGAGGGGAGCAGAAATTCTTCATTAAAAATGAAGCCCCGGAGCCCGGCCCGCGGCGGCCGAGGGGCCGGGCGGCGGCAGCCGCCCTCTCGCCGGAGCTCAGAGGCCCACGCTGGCTGCCGCCGCCCGCGGCCGACCTCACGCGTCCTCAAAGCCAGCCTGTCCCACTTCCCCCGCCGGTTGCTACAGCAACTGAGCTCTGAGTAATCAGCTGCACGGTGACCTTTCTTCCCCCGGAGAGGGAGGGAGGGAGGGAGGAGGAGGGAGGTGAGAGCATGGAGAGGGGCGGTGGAGAGAGGATGGAGAGGGGAGAGCGGAGGGAGGGCGATGAAGGGGAGGTGAGGATGCTGGGGAGCGGATGGAGAGAGGGGGGAGATGGAGGGGGAGGGGAGGAGGGCGGCTGAGCGGCTGGTCAAAGCGGCAGAAGCACTGCAGCTGGGGTCTGGGGGCTTTGCGGGAGGCGCTGGCAGTCAGAAGGCGGGGAGAGGAGGGGCGCGGGCAGCACGGGGTGCCGCGGGGAGGGAGACGCGCCGAGCTGGGTGGGGGGAATGTGGGGGGTGCTGACCCGGACAGATCCCTGCCCAGACACCCCCTTCACCTGCCCCCGCCCCTCCGGTGGTGCCGCCCCTCCCTGGCCCTCAGAGACTAGGAGACAGTGACGTGCTCCTTCGGTTGCCTGTGCGCTCTAGCTCAAAGGCCGCCCTCTGGGAGCAACCAGCATCCGCCTCCCCCAGCACCCCATTCCCCGGATGGGAAAGTAAGGCCAGGGAGCTTGTTTAGTTTCGGGACAAAGGTCCTTGACCTCTGTGACACCTCTCCCGCCCCAGCTGCTTCTGACTGGGAGGCAGAGTGAACCCAGGACCCCGACAGGGGTGCGTCCTGGCCCATCCCCAGCCCTCCCGCTGCGCTCCTGTCTGGCCTCAGTTTCCCTGGTTGTCAAGTGCAGATGCCCAAGGTCAGGTGTATTCTGTCCGGAGAGGTAGCCCTTCTTAGGGAGCATTTGTGGAGCCCCACACCCGGGTATGGATTTGAAATTCTCAGAACACAGCGGAAGCCCCGTGGAGAGGATGGGAGAGATCCGTGTTGCTGGAGAAACTCGGGGAGGCAGGTGGGCGCAGATGGGACACAGGGCCATGGAGGGAGCCCTGGGGAGCAGGGGCACCACCTCGGCAGGGCACGGTGCCCTCCTGGTACCCGGTGCCCCGCCCCCGCCCCCCACAGAGCTCCTCCCCAGGCTGGCGGCCCAGCACTAGCACCAGGCCCATCACCCACCTGGCCCTGGCAACCCCCAGCCTGCTGTTTCAGGCAAGCCAGCCCCTGAGTCACAGCCTGGCTGTCCGAGGTGGGGAGGGACAGCCGTGGTGAAGGTGCATTTCAACAGTCTGAGGCAGTGGGGGTGGGGAGGAGGGACCCCCCCGGGCTGGAGGGGGGCCCTCGCCCCATTGCTGCCCCCAGGGCCCCGGAGTCCCTACTCCTCTCCACCCGGCATCTCTCCCAAGCCCCAGGTCACTCGGGTCTGAGGGGGCGCCTGACCCAAACAACCCATGGAGACTGTGGCACCCACAGTCTGCCAGGCAAGGCATTGGGGGTCCTCTGGAGGCGAGGCCACAGGAGCCGTCTCTCAGGGCTCCACTGCCAGGAGAGCCCGGTGACCCCCAGCTCACAGCCAGGACTCCACCGGTGGCCAGGGAGAGCCAGGGGCTGGCAGGGAGGAGCCACAGGACGCAGGGGGCACGCTGAGGGCCACAGAGCCACCCCTCAGCTCCAGGTCCTCGGTAGACCTCCAGCGGTAAGGGGCGCGGGCCCCACGCACCTCACTGGCCGGCTACGCAGACTGTTCACTCTGAGGCCCCCGTGGTTTTTTCCCGTGGAGGAAACCAAGACCCAGAGGGCGAGAGGCTTGCCCGGGGTCACCCAGCTGGTGACAGGAAGTGCTCTCAGGCCCAGGGTCGTCCTGGACGAGGTGCATGGGAAACCACAGAGCAACCGCACCGAGCTGGCATCAGAGCTGGCTGCCCCGCTGTGGGCCAGCCTGTACCCCTGGCCCTTGCCTCCCCCGTCCCAGAATCCTGTGGGCAGCCAGACCGACCGTCTTCGCACAGAGGCTGCCAGGCCCGCCAGTAGCCAGGCCCGCGGGCAGTCAGTCGTTTGGCTCACCGTGGGAGCCGCCCTGAGCCCAGCTCTGGGCCGAGCGCCCGTGTGCGTCTCATCACGGAGCCTCGGGGGCGCCCTGGGCAGGGGGTGCTGCTATTATCCCAGTTTTCAGACGGGAACGTGAGGCTCAGAGAGACGGGGTGACTCACTTCAGGTCCCACACAGAATGCCGGAGCAGGGCTCGGGGTCCCCCTCTTGATCTCAAGCATGGCCTCTTCTCCCCAGCCTGCATCGGCCGGGCTGGACCAGACTCCGGGGCGTGGGCGCCACCAACCGTGCGTGGACTTGGCTGTGCACAGAACTCCCTCAGCCCCTACTGTCAAGTGTTGGTGGAAACGGCACAGAAGGTCGCCGTGAGCACAGGATAGAGGAGGCCTGTCGCAGGATAGTCACGTGGGCAGGGAGACACTGGTCAGTAGGCTTGGAGAGGCCGTGGTGCCAGGGGACACTCACAGACCAGGGATCTCTCTGAGCACTGGCTGGTGGGGGGCAGGGGCTGTTGTGCCCCATGAGACAGATAAAGAAGCCCAAGTTCAAGGAGGCCAGATGACGTACAGGTCCCATAAGGGATTAGGGTCAGAATCAAGGCAGAAGCAAAGATTCCCTGACCCCCAACCAGTGTGCTCTTTGCTGTCCGCCACTGCTCACCCCCATCCACCTGTCCTCCCGCCGGTCCGCCTGTCCGCCTATGCATCCGCTGATCCATCCACGCTGCCACCATCTACACATCTATTCACTCACCCACCTGCCCACTCGCCCACCCATCCACCCATCCACCCATCCATCCATCCACCATCCATCCATCCATCCATCCACCCATCCACCCATCCACCCATCCACCCATCCACCCATCCATCCACCCATCCACGCATCCACCCATCCACCCATCCACCCATCCATCCATCCACCCATCCAACCATCCACCCATCCACCCATCTATCCATCCACCCATCCAACCATCCAGCCATCCATCCATCCATCCATCCAACCATCCACCCATCCACCCATCCATCCATCCACCCATCCAACCATCCACCCATCTATCCATCCATCCACCCATCTATCCATCCATCCACCCATCCATCCATCCATCCATCCACCCATCCAACCATCCATCCATCCACCCATCCATCCATCCATCCATGCATCCATCCATGCATCCACCCATCCAGCCATCCATCCACGTATCCACTTATTCATCCAACTGCCCTGAACCCATTCACCTATCTTCTCACCCACACCTCTGTCCACTCATTCGTTCACCACCCATCCACCACTCATCCACCCCCCTTCCATCCATCCATCCGTCTCACCCATTCACCCATCCACCCATCTGTCTTCCCATCCACACATCTCTCCTCATCCATCATCCCACTCCTCCATCATCCATCTGTCTGTTCATCCATCCATCCATCCATCCATCCATCTACTTATTCATCCACTCATCCAGTCATCTAGCCATCACCCATCCCAACACCACCCCCCACCCATGGGTCCATCCATCTGCCTGTCATCCACCCATCCATTCATTGTATTTTTGTTGTGTAACCGTTCTGAGCCTTGTCCCTACACCTTCCAGTTCTCACACACACACTTATGTGAGCGGAGTGCTCATTCACACCGACTCCCCCCCACCCCCCCGTCCAGCACACCGGTTCCAACCAGCCCCTTCAAGACCGCGCCGCCAGCGCCAGTGGGAGAGGCTCAAGCTTCTTGTCTTCCCTGCTTGGTCCCGCTCTGGCGGGAACTGGATGCCCAGAGAGAGCTTCTCCTCCTTTTCTCTTCTGAATCACCTCACCTCCACATGTGGGTATTTCAGTCGCAAGAGAGAGGCCTCACAAAATGTGGAAAGAGACCAGACCACAAGGATGGAGATCACTTTCACAACCTTCCCGCTCCGCAGAGGACGCTGACCACCAGGGGACCGGGGAGGCGCCGTGGGCGCCGGAGGCTGTGGTGGTGGCGGCTGAGGCCCCTGTGTCGGGGACCGAGGACCACAGGGCAGTCTGGACCCGAGCCGGGCGGCTTCTGCTCCCGCCTCCCACCTGTGGTGGGACACGGGGCAGCCGAGAACCAAGAACAGCTGCCCCCCCCCCCGAGGTTTGGAGGGACGCTCGGGAGCGTTGGGAAAGGCAGCGACCCCTCGCTAGCCTGTTGGGGGGGGGGTTCTCTGAAGGGGTTAGCGGGGCTCAGCCTGTGAGGCAGAACTTCTGTTATTGCCAAAACCTTCCAGAAAGTTCCTTTGATTCTGCTCGAACTAGCTAACTTTTCTTTCTTTCTTTCTCTCTCTCTCTCTCTGTCTGTCTTTCTTTCTTCACCATCTGTGTCCCAGGACCTATATAAGCCTCCAGGGATCTAGAAATCAATAAAGATATATTCTGCCCTCCTGAAACCTACCGACGCTCGGCTTAGAACCGAAATCACAGTCACGTTGTGTGGGTGCCGCTTCCGGAGCAAACTCAGTCCCGGGGGACCCGAGGAGTGTCAGCTGCGCCTGGCTGGCTGGAAGAGGAGGAGTCCCAGGGGAGGAGCACACTCAGGATGTGGAGGGACGAGGAGGAGGAGGAGGTGAAGGGCCTTCAGGGCAAGGGGAAGGGGACCAGCTCCCTTGAGTGCCTCCCAGGTGGCAGCCCCTGCACCTGGCGTCCCCGTCACCTCATCAGTCCGCCCCGCAGCTCCACGCGGCCGGCATGGGGCTCCTTCGTACATGTCACTGACGACGGGGAAGCGGAGGCTCAGAAGGGACCGGCAGCTTTCCCGAAGCCACACCACTGCCACCTGCTAGACCTGGGGCGCCGGCCCAGGCCCGCCGGTCTGACTCCAACGTCTGGGGCCTGGATTCATCTCCCCTCCCTCAGAGCATCACCCCCCGCCCGACCCCCGAGGTGAGGGTGAGGGAGGAAGCATCCCCATCAGCACCCGCCTCTGTCAGGCAACGCAGGAGGCTCACTCAGGCACTCGATGAACACACATTTACCCACCCCTCCTCTGGGCCAGGCCCCGTGCTAGGCTCAAGGCGACAGCAGTGACAAGAGAGGTCCCTGCCTGCCAGCTTGGAGCTCCCTAGAAGGGGGAGTCTGTGGGGAGCCCTGGTTTGCCCAGGCTTAAAAATAAACCCAGGTGCTGGACAGACCCAGAGAGTGTGTGTGCGTGCTGGGGGGGGGGTGGGGGGGACGGTCCGTGGTGCAGGCTCCCAGAACCCCGGCTGGGGGGCTGGGGAGGCGACGGGCAGAGCTGTCAGCTCCGAGCAGGCTCCTCTCATCAGCATGGGGCCCCAGCCTTCCTGCTTAAAGATCGCCTCAGGCGTTCTCTTAAAGATGCTAACGCTGCAGCTGACATTTGGGAGATCCTGGCAGGCGATCAAACCGGAGCTGAAAAATCGGAGCTGCCGGCCAGGGGCGGGCACCAGGCGGCAGGGACCCGGCTGGTTGGGGCCGAGGGCACCGGGGCTTGGGCGGCCTTCCCCGGCTGCCGCTGCCCTTGTGCTCCCGCCAGGCTGAGCGTGCGGCTCTCTTCTGGGAGGACCCGGTGGGGGGGATGGGGGGGACGGGAAGGAGGCAGAAGGCGAGGAAGGAAGTGGGAAGAGAATGCACATGGAGACACCTAACGCTCTTAGTTCCTCCCAAACTCCAGGTCGTGGCCAGTAAGAAAAAAAAAATTGCCAGAAAGGAAAAAAGCAGCGTAGGGTGGAGTCTTGTGGAAGAGAGGTAGGAGAAGAAGGCTCCTGGTGCCAGTGGCACCTCCCGTTGTGGCCCCCACAGCTGCGTCACTCCCGGTGGCAGAGGGAGGAGAGTGCTCCCAGGAAGCTGAGGGCCGAGGGGCGGGGGGGGGGGCGCGTAGGAGAGAAAGAGCCCCACCTCCCCCCTGCCTTGGACTCCCTTGGCCTTCCACACACATGCTTGAGCCAACCGCGTCTCCCTTCCCTTCCTTTACACCAGACTCCTTTGCACCCACCTGCCCACCCACCCACCACTATCCGTCTCCCTCCACCTACTTCCCACCTACCCATTCATCTCTCCTGCCTTCGACCCAATCAGTTCACCCCCTGCTCACCGTCCCTCTGGTTAACCAATCATCTTCTTCACCCATCCATCCATTAATTCATCTACTCAGCCATTCATCCCCCATCCACGCACCCACCTCCCATCCGTTCAACCGCCCCCTCTCCATTCATCCATCCTTCATCCATTCACTCATCCCCCGACCTTACACACCTCCTCCCCCCATCCATTCACCCACCCACCCACCCAAATGCCCATCTACTCCCCTTGCATCCAGCCAAAGCCTGTTTCTCCAGCACAGGAAAGGCACACCAGTCCACCTCGAGCAGGCCAAGAAAGGCTTCCAGGAGGAAGACCATCTAAGCAGAGACGTGGAGAACAGGTAGGAGAGATCCAGGGATCCACTAAAAGGCGAAGAGGGGTGTCCCCCAAAGAGACGGGAGACAAAAGACAAGACCTCTGGGCAAACATCAGGTCACAGTCTGGCTGCAGCATCAGAGAGAGCACTAGCTTGCCAGAGAGCCCGGGAGAGACCAGCCCAGGCACATGGGTCTGAGTGGGCCCCAGGGCCCGGGCACAGGGGATCGTGGGAAGAGCAGTGGAAGGCACAGAAGGCCAAGTCATGGTTTTGCAGCTGTTTATCGCTGACCCCTCCAAGTGAGCCCCATCCCATTTGGCAGCCTTCCCCCAGTTCCCAGTGTGCCCACAGTCAGACCCTCACACCTCCCCCCTTGCAGGCTTGTCCTTGATCTGCATGAATTCCAGCGTCTCTGGGTCAGGGCTGGGCCTTATCCTTCTTGGTGTCCTGTCCATGGTACTTGGCCAAAGCAGTGACAAATATGTATCCTTGGCTGCTGCTGCTGTGACTCCCCAGCACCCCCACTGACAACTCTGCCTCCATGGACATGAACAAGTACAGCAATGGAAGAATTTGCAGAGAGACCCAAGATCAACACCAGCAAGACTCAGCAGAATGACAGTAAAATGTTACTGGAGGCTTGAGCTGAGACACAAGCAAGAAAGATCTGAGTATTTGTCATGATTTGGGGAAGTTGTAGATTGCACAATTAAAACACATCCCGTCACCCGAATATCAAGAGGATTTGGATTTGTGCTTTTAAAAGACACTGCTAGGCTGCTGAGAAGTTAAAAACAAAGACAGCAGACTTCCGGTCAAGATGGAGGCAGAGGTAGACACGTTTCGCCTCCTTGCACAACCATGACAAGGATCACAACTAACATCAAAACAAAAAACACCCTCCTGGCTGGCGTAGCTCAGTGGATGGAGCTCGGGCTGGGAACCAAAGTGTCCCAGGTTCGATTCCCAGCCAGGGTACATGCCTGGGTTGCAGGCCATAACCCCCAGCAACCGTACATTGATGTTTCTCTCTCTCTCTCTCTCTCTCTCTCTCTCTCCCTCCCTTCCCTCTCTGAAAATAAATAAATAAAATCTTAAAAAAAATAAATAAAAATAAAAATAAAAAAAAGAAACACATTTAAAAAAAAACAAACAAAAAAAACAAAAAACACCCTGAACTGCTCAAAAACCCAAACTGTATGGAAGCCGGACAACCAAGGATTTAAAGAAGTCATATTCATCCAGACGGGTATGCAGCTGGGGAGCTGAGACAGAGAGGATGCCGTGGCCAGTGGAATGGGCAGTCCATTCACTCACGTGTGGTGGATGAAAACCAAGACGGATACCTGGGGAGCAAGCGATCCCAGCCCCAGGCCAGACCACACAGCCCAGGGTTCCAGCACCAGAAAAGTTAAGCCTCTTAACTTCTGGCTATAAAAACCAGTAGGGGTTGGGGCGGTGGAAGAAATTGCCGGTCTCCGGGGAGAGTCCATTTAAAGGGTCTGCACAGTCCTAGTACGCAGCAAACCCAGCCGCACTGGGAACCAACACCAGGGCAGTGGCTGCAGGGGTGTCAGTCATGGACAGGAATGGGGCGAAGTGACTGGAAAAGGCTCAAGTGCTGGGCAAGCCTCCAACAGCCAGGCAGTGGCACTGTCCCCTCTCCAATCCCTCCCCCACATGCAGAGCCACAAAGTAATGAAGTGGGTTGCCCCATCCTGGTGAATACCTAAGGCCCCACCCCCTACAAATTAGCAGGTGCCTGAGAGATGGAGTCAAAGCAGCTCTACCTAACACACAGAGGCAGACCCAGGGAGGCTGCCAAATTGAGGAGGCAAAGAAACACAGCCCAAAGGAAAGAACAGAACAAAACCCCACAAAAAGAACTAAACGAAATGGAGCTAGCTAACCTACCAGATGCAGAGTTCAAAACACTGGTGATCAGGATGCTCAGAGAACTCACTGAGTACAGCAAAAGCATAAGGGAAGAAATGAAGGCTACACTAAGTGAAATAAAGGAAAATCCACAGGGAACCAACAGTGAAGGGAAGGAAACCGGGGTTCAGATCAATGATCCGGAACATAGGGAAGAAACAAACAGTCAACCAGAACGGATGAAGAAACAAGAATTCAAAAAAGAAAAAAATGGGGAGAGAATAAGAAGACTCGGGGACATCTCCAAGTGCACCAACACCCAAATCATAGGGATGCCAGAAGAAGAGCAAGAGCAAGAAACCAAAAAAACTTATTTGAAAAAAATAAAGAAAGAAAACTTCTCTAATTTGTTAAGGGAAATGGACATACAAGTCCAGGAAGCACAGAGTCCCAAACAAGTTGGACCCAAAGAGGACCACACCAAGACATATCATAATTAAAATGCTAAAGGTTAAAAGGGAATCTCAAAAGCAGCAAGAGAAAAGCAGAGAGTTACCTCCAAAGGTGTTCCCATAAGACTATCAGCAGATTTCTCAAAAGAAGCTTTGCAGGCAAGAAGGGACTGGCAAGAAATGTTCAAAATGATGAAAAGCCAAGGACCTACAACCAAGATTGCTCTATCCGGCAAAGCTGTCATTTAGAATGGAAGGGCAGATAAAGTGCTTCCCAGACAAGACAAAGCTAAAGGAGTTCATCATCACCAAACCCTTATTATATGAAACATTACAGGGACTTATTTAAGAAAAAGAAGAAGGTCAAAACTATGAACATTAAAAGGACAACAAACTCACAACCATCAACAACTGAATCTAAAAAGCAAAAACAAACTAAGCTAACAACCAGAATAGGAACAGACTCACAAAAATGGAGATCACATGGAGGACTATCAGCAGCGAGGGAAGGGGGAGAATGAGGGAAAGGTACAGGGATTAAGAAACATAAATTGAGCCCTGGCTGGCGCAGCTCAGTGGATTGAGCGCAGGCTGTGAACCAAAGCATCGCAGGTTCGATTCCCAGTCAGGGCACATGCCTGGGTTGCAGGCCATGGCCCCCAGCAACCACACATTGATGTTTCTCTCTCTCTCTTTCTCCCTCCCTTCCCTCTCTGAAAATAAATAAATACAATCTTTAAAAAATATTTAAAAAAAAAGAAACATAAATTGTAGGTACAAAATAGAAAGGGAGATGTTAAGAATAGCATAGGAAATGAAGAAGCCAAAGAACTTATATGCATGACCCATGGACATGAACTAAGGGGATGGGGAATTGCTGGAGGGAAGGGGGTACAGGGTGGAGAGGGGGAAAGGGAGAAAAACTGGGACAACTGTAAGAGCATAATCAATAAAATATACTTTTAAAAAAGATGCTGCTGGTTCATAAGGTTTGGGAACCGAAGGAGCCCAAACTGGATGCGAACTGATAGACCCCCCCAAAGACCCAAAGCTTTAAAAGGGAAGGAACCCCCCTGAAGATCTTTGTAGGTAGACTGAGCCCAGTTACTTCTGAAGAACAAATCAAAGAATACTTTGGAGACTTCGGAGAGACTGAAAATACTGAACTTCCCGTGGACACAAAAACAAACGGAAAAAGGGGCTTTCGTCTTATCACTGACACAGAGGAGGAGCCAGTAAAGAAATTGGTAGACGACAGATGTCATCCGATTGGTCCTGGAAAGTGGGAAATCCAAGTTGCCCAGCCAATGGGGTGTGCAGGCAGCTCCGGCAACAACAAAAAGGAGGAAGAGGTGCTGCCGCTGGTGGCCTGGGGGGTTCTGGGGGTCACGGCTGCGGTCAGGGCCAAGACTGGAACCAAGGATTTAGTAGCCATGGAGATCGAGGATCTGGCGACCACAGTAGTGCCGATGGTGGCGGTCAAAACCACAGTGGCGATGGCGGCCGTGATTCAATGGGTGTCACTCTGGGAACTACGCACAGGGGTGGGGATGTGCAGACTCCAACGAGGGTGGCAGTCACCGAGACAACGGCCGGCCACACTACAGGGGGACATCGAGCAAGCAAGAGGAGATGGCTAAAGGACCGTGTCTTGCGGGAGGGCGTGGAAGACGGGCCTTCTCTTGCTCTAAGATGGTTTTGGGAGAGACTTCCCGGCGCACAAGCCACAGCGGTGTCCCACCGTCCACAGCCGCCCCCAGTTTTCCTTGTTTTTACCTTGTCCTTTGCTGTGTGTGTTATGATTCATTGTGGGTCTGTGTTTATGCCGTTTTTATTTGCATGGTTTCATGTTAAACCTCAAATAAGTGCTTCCTTATGTGATTGTTAAAAACAACAAAAAAAATGTATCCTCTCCCCAGATTCTTCTCTTCTTCCCCTGGGAGGCCCCTTCCAAACACCCCATCACCCTGCCCTGAAACTGGGGTGTCATCTGCACCCCCTTCCTCTCTCCCTGGTGCCCCCACCATGTTTAATCAAACAGCAGAAGTTCCACTTCCGGCACCCCGAGTCAGCCCAGCCTCCCCACCTGCTCCGCCACCAAGCTCTTCGCTGCTCCCCCGCCTCCAGGCTTGCCCCCCAACCCAGGCCACGTGCATGGGGCGGAAAGATGTTTCTCACACACCAGCTCGACCTTCCATGGCTCCCCGCTGCCTTTAGGATTCAGTCCCACATCCCTGTTGCTGTGTCTAAGGCCCCTCCCCAGTTGGCTAATGCCGACTTCTCTGGGCTCCGGATTCGCCCCTCTGAGACATGAGGTCCATCAGGTGCCTTGCTGCCCTTGCATGGTCGGTCCCTACTGGGTCTCCAGCGCCGTGGTTTGGCTCCAGCCACCGGCCCGGCCAAATGCCGAGAAACATCCTGTGTCTTCGACTCCCAGCTCACCCCTGCACTTGACTCCCCTCGGACCCCGCCCTCTGCCCCCACGAGCCAGGGGGCAGTCCCACGTTCTCAGCGCCGAGACCCCCAACGCCTGGCCGGCCCTCGGGTGGAAGAAAATATCGCTAAGAGCTACGAGGAGATCTGAGTTTACCCCAGGCCCTCCCTCCCCAGAGCCAACCATTTCCACTCGTTATTTGTGCCTTAAACCAAAGCTTGGCCTCTCTCTGACTTCACAACATTTTCACTGGTTTTATGGCCACGGGAATGCTCTTCCTGTCTTCACGTTCGCAGGAAGGAGAGCGCCCTGGCCCTGACTCAGAATTGGATTCTAGCTGGAGGCGTCCTCTCTGTGGCAGGCTCCAGGGAAAGGGATTATCTGTTTGTTCCTTGACCTTGAGTGGGAGCTGAGGCAGCCAGAAATGGGAGAGATGGGAGGGGGGAGGCTGGGAGAGGAAGGAGGGGGCGAGCCAGGGCTGTGGCCCCGGGACCAGTGCTCTGCCCCCCGAAGGACCCGCCAGGTGATGGGCAATGAGAGGCGAGGGGGGAGACGGGCCACGCTGCCTGCACAGCTCGTCCGGACCCGCGGGCGACCAGATGAACTTGGTCCTCTGAGGTCCCCAGGCTGCACTGGCTGCCTGTCCCCACGCCCGGTTCCCCTGGAAACTGAGCAGAGCAGGTATTCAGAGAGCTGGAAGGAGATGTCAACCACCCAGGTAGGAACCAAATTGCCATGCACACAGAGGCCAGCCAAGGCTGTTACAAACCCATCACTTGGTGGGGGGACTCGGGCCGGGCGCCCGGCCTTGACCGCGGAGAGCCCGCAGGCGAGGGCAGTGGCGCCTTCGGGGGCGAGCAGTGAAGATGTGAAGAAAAGGAGCCCTTCCCAGAAGGGGTCTCCGTCCCTCCTCCCCCTCCTGGTGTGTGGCTGGAACCTCGCCCACCTATTGGGCACCTTCTGTTTGCCAGCGTCCCATCCCTCAACGAGCCAGCCATCTCTTCTCCAACGGAGCCGCAGGCAAACTTAAAGTAGAGACTGCTTCCTCCCAAGTAACCTCATTCTATTTTTCTAATCCTCACCCGAGGATATGTTCACTGATTTTACAGAGAGAGAAAGAGAGACAGGAGGGGGCGGGGGAGAGAGAGAGAGAAAGAGATTGGTTGCCTCTCGTATACACCCCAGCCGGGGATCGAACCCGCAGCCTTCTGGAGTACAGAACGACACTCCCATTAACATGGCCACCAGGCCTGGGCCCAAATAACCTCCCTCTTAATACAAAATTAAAACATGCTTATGGTAGATCATAGACACTGAAGATAAGCTCCATGAAGAAAATAAAGCGTCTTTTCACCCCTTGCCCTTGGGCATTGGGGCTGACCCCCCCGCCCCCACCCCGTGGGCTTCCACGTGCAACCTTCCCCCCGACTCCCGCACACAGTGGACGTGTGAGAACGACTCTGGGTCTGATCATTCACCTGCTGACGGGTTAGCCACGAACACCGAAACTATCCCGGGGCCCGCCCGAAGGTAACCGCTCGGGGGTGTTTTAAATTCCTTGGGGGTGTAAAGGCAGGTAACAGAAACCCAGGCGATGCCCACGTAACCCAAATAAAAGCCAAGGGCCCACGTTCCGCGTGGCTCCCTGCGCCTCGCGTGGCCGGATAACCAGCACCGTGAGTAATTCTGATGAGCTTTTTTTTTTTAATGTTTTCACATTTCAGTGGGTTTTTTTAAAGATTTTATTTATTTATTTTTAGAAAGGGAAGGGAGAGAGAGAGAGAGAGAGAGAAACATCAATGTGCGGTTGCTGGGGGTCATGGCCTGCAACCCAGGCATGTGCCCTGACTGGGAATCGAACCTGCGACACTTTGGTTCGCAGCCCATGATCAATCCACTGAGCTATGTCAGCCAAGACTTCGATGAGCTTTTTAAACTTACTTGTCCAGGGGTCCAGTTCACGCCCGCGGCCCCGGCCCTCCCCAGCCCCCGCCCTGCGGCCCAGCTCTCTCGGAGGAAGCTCAGGGTTCGCACGCGCCCCAGTCCCGAACCACCGGACGCCCGCTGATGGGGCTCTTCTGTCACTCTCCCTACTTCCCAGACACCTGCCCTGACCCACACTCAGGGGCCAGACCCTCGTCTGTCCCTCCCAGGCAGAGTGAGTGGCCCGGAGCCCAGGCTCTGGGCCCAAGCCCTGGCAGGGTCACTCACCAGCTCTGTGGCCATCGGCCAGTCACTTGACCCCAGGCTGCCCAAGGGGCGGTCCGCACGCAGCTGCCGGTCCGCGCGCTGTTTGTGGGCAGGACAAGAGAAGCACCGAGACTGAGAATAGTTAGAAACGTCCGTTTCAGCTTGGCACTTCCTGCGTCCGACTGCGTCTGTGTACGTGACAAGAGCATCATACCTGACAGATGGAAAGTGCTTCTCCTAAAAGTTCCTTCAGCACCGACAGCTGGAGAAGCAGAGCCTTGACCTGCTCTGCTGCCTCAGTTTTCTCCTCAGTGAAATGGGAATGATGCTGGACCCTCCCCCCTGCCCCGGACCCCTGGGGAGGGTGAACCAGTTCACCTACGGAGGACTCCCTGGAGGGTGGCCGGGCTTTGCAAACTCTCGTTACACGTCAATGTCACTGTGACTTTTGGGCATTGTCCCTATTCTGCATTAAAAATACCAACTTCTCCTCCGAGGACATGGGAGGGGAAGCGGACCCAGGTCAATGCGTCCCACTCCGCCCGCATGAGACCAAGACAGCTCCGTGATTACACTTTGAGGCCGCCCCAAAATATGTGTGGTGAAGTCCTCAGCCCCAGGACCTCAGAATGTAAGTGTGTTTGGAGATAAGGTCCCACCAGAGGTAATTCCATTCAAATGAGACCACTAAGGTGTCCCAGCAAGAGGGCAGCTGTCCGCCAGCCGAGGAGAGAGGCCTCAGGAGAAACCAACCCCGCCGACACCTCCAACTTGGACTTTCAGCCTCCAAGATGAGCTGGGAGACGAGACATTTCTGTTGTGTAGGCCCCTGGGCCTGTTGCATTCTGCCAGGGCGGCCCCGGCACCCCCTACCTAGTGGTGGAACGGGAGCAGGGTGACCTCCCCTGCCCTTTGGGAGGGGGAGGGCTGGGGGCAAGCTGCAGGCACCGCACACAGCCGTTCTGAGTCCCCCGGTGGACGCCACGAGGGCCACCTGGGCCCAGGCAAAGGGAAGGCTCTTCAGTTAGTCCCCACTGTGTCCCCTGGCGCTGCTCCCAGCCCCCTGCTCTCGGTGGACCCTGGGTTGTCCTCTGAAAAGACTTCCCTTCCTGTGACCTTGGGTGAGGACCCCAGAGCCCTCCTTGGGGGCTGGGCAGCTTTCTCTTTCTGCTTTCTCCCCTTTGGGACCCAGACATGGTTTTTTTTTTCCTTTTTTTAAAAGATTTTATTTATTTATTTTCAGAGAGGGAAGGGAGAGAGAGAGAGAGAGAGAGAGAGACATCAATGTCCGGTTGCTGGGGGCCGTGGCCTGCAACCCAGGCATGTGCCCTGACTGGGAATCGAACCTACGACATTTTGGTTTGCAGCCCGCACTCAATCCACTGAGCTACGCCAGCCAGGGCTTTTTTCCTTTTTTACAAGATTTTATTTATTTATTTTTTAGAGACATGGGAAGGGAGGGGAAAAAGAGCCAATGTGAGAGAGAAACATGATCGGTTCCCTCTCATGCCCACCCCCTGCCACCCGGGGATTGAACCTGCAGCCCAGGCACGGGCCCTGACTGGGAAGTAGACCGGCGACCTTTTCGCTTAGCGGGACGACGCCCCACTCCCTGAGCCGCAGGGGTCAGGGCCCAGACGTGGTTTTAAGTCGTGAACGGCCACAGCCTCTCTCGGTCCAGGCTGGCATCTCCCCCGACGGCGTGACCCCCTTCAGAGCCTCCCCGACTTTCTGGATGTTGTCACTCCGCTCCTCGGGCTGGAGCCGCCGCCTGAGGCTTTGCAGACGGACCTCGTGCCTCGACTCCACGGCGGGCCCCCTGAGCTGGCAGGCGGCTAACTCGGGGTGCGGTGGCCACACCCCGTGTGCTCCGCACCCAGAGGCTGAGTCTTAACGGACTCCGTCACACAGGGCGTTTCGTAGTTGCATCTTCTTTCCTAAGTCTAGAATTTTCTTTACTGGCTGTGTGGGTCACCCGGTTTGAAGGGTCTCTACGGAAAGTTTGCAATTCACAATTAGACCTCTCAGTCATACATTCTGGGGACACAGACATAGTTACATCGAAAACTCATATCTGCTCCAAGATCCTATCACGCATTCCAAATGCCAACGTGTCAGAAGTGTTACTGGAATGTCATTTGTAAGTCAAGTTCTGCAGACTCAGCCGGCTGCCAGGGGCAGGGACCGTGTCTGTCTGGCCCACTCGTCGTGCGGGGAGAGAGCTGTTCCAGAAACGGCCCTGGGTTCTCCCAAGAACTGTCTGGAAGCAGACTGCCGGGGCGGAGGCGGGGTTGCCACGCCCTGTTCCACTCGGGACGGGGACGGGGCGCGTGTGCCCGAGCTGGGCTTCCGGCTTCTCTGCACCTTCCCGTGGGCCCCAGCCCTCGCCCACTGAGCTGCGGGTGGATCTCTCTTCGTTTCCCTGCCATTGGCTAGCGACGAGAAGTGTTTTCATTTTGCAGCCCTGCACGTCCAACGTGTCTGGATGTTCTTTTCTTGCCACCCCTGCACGCAGCCTGGCTCATTCCCTCCCGCGCTGATCTGTTTGCAGGCGCGCCTGGGGAGAGGCGGTGGGGAAGTTTGCTGGGGCTGCTGTAACAAAGTGCAACAGAAACATTGTGTCACACTTCTAGAGGCCCGAAGTTGCAGAACCAGGGGTCAGCAGGTTGGGCCCTCGGGAAGGAAGGAAGGATCTCTCTTCCAGGCCTCCCTCCATGGCTTGTAGGCAGCTCTCCTCTTCCCACGTCTCTACACGCCCACCCCCACTTTGCCCCCCGCAACCTGTTCGTGGGTGAATCTCCTCTTCTGGTGAGGACCTCAGTCCCACTGGATTAGAGCCCACCCTGATGACCTCGTGCACCTTCATGACCTCTTCAAGACCCCACCTCCCACCGCAGGCACATCCTGAGGTCCTGGAGGTTAGGGCTCCAACACAGACTTTGGGGGACATGATTCAGCCCCCAACATGCAGCAAAGAGCAACCAACACATGCTAGCCATTTCTACTGCCCAAGCCCCTCAGCGAAAGCCGGGAGTGCAATGTAGCATCAGTTACGCTAGATATTGGAGGCAAGAATCTTCCTAAATGCCTGCCACTGGGTAACGTGGGTCACCAGCTTCCCTGCCTTCGATAAGGGTTTCCTTGCCACTGGTACCTGCTTCTAGAGCCCATGCTGTGTCATTGTTGTTGTAGCCACTGAATGTTAGGTCCAGTTTCAGTACTGGTCAGGTTTTGCTCAGTTGTGCTGCATAACAAACATCCCCTCCCAGGGATCAGGAGATCACCACCGCCCAGGTTCACTCTCACTCGGGTCTCGCGTTTGCCTGCTGCTCTGCCTCCCGCGCCATCTCTACGCGGGGGCCCGGGCGGCAGGGGCAGCCTCGGTCTGGAACGTGGTGCCAAAGAGCTGGGGAGCCCTTCGCTCCTGCTGGCCCCTGGGGCCTGGTCCCTTCCGCTCCCCATTCCCTCAGTCAGATGGCTGAGCAAGTCACCCGGCCGAGCTGGCGTCCGGGAACAGGGAGGCAGGCTCTGGGCACCGGGAGGTGCTGCGAGTCCCTGACCGACCTCGGGGCCGAGAGTTACCGGAAACAAAGGCACCGCCTGCCACAAGCGTCACCAGCGTCCAAGGCGGACCGTGTGGGGGCTCGGCGCCCGCAACTTCCCTCACTGCCCCCCGCCCTCGAGGCCCCCTCTTCGCTCCATGTGGCAGGTGGGAAACGGAGGCTCCGGGAGGGACCCTTGCCCGGCATCCCAAACAAGACCTCTGACGTCCTCGGAAAGACCCTAAGGGTCTCCGGGCCGCCCCACGCTCCTCCTCTCGGCCACCAGGAGGAGGAGACACTGGGCGAGGGAGGGGGGCTCAGGCACAGGGGCGCGGCCGGGGGGCGCGGTGTCTCTGTGGGGTGGGGAGTCACGAGCCAGGAGCACACCCTGCCAGGGAGTTGGAAGAGTCTGCTGCTTGGGGAGCCTGCACCCCCTCTTCCAGCTCAGCGCTGCCTCGACCTCCCGGCCCTGTGAATCTCGGAATTCTGCCCGCGCTGTGCAGGGCTGAGGGAGGGCGGGGAGGAGAGGGAGAGACAGAGGCCACTGCCACCCCCTCCCCACCCCAGATCACCCACTCGTTGGGCAGAGGGTCCTCCCGCTCCAAGTGCCTGGGGGTGGGGGGGATGGTATTGAGCACTTCCTGGTTGGTTAGTTAGTTAGTTAGTTAGTTAGTTAGTTTGTTTGTTTGTTTGTGGGAAGGAAGAAGGAACCTAAATGTTTGTATGATCCTGTTATCATCCTCACTTTACAGATGGGGAGACCGAGGCCCGGAGAGGACAAAGACAGACAGTGGTGACGGATCCAGGCCCCAGCCCAGCCGGGACGGTGGCCGGGACCCCTGGACACGAGGCTCACGCGGGCCGGCATGGGGGAAGGCCGTGGGGCGGGCCGAGGGGGGGTGGTTGGAGAACGGCATCTGTCCTGCCCCCCAGGGCTGCCCGTGGGCCCTGCCGGGCCACCCAGGGCGGCGAGCCTGTCCTCCACCTCCAGCGCCCGGGAAGACACAGGCGTGACAGTGGTCCTGGGGCAGAGGGACGTTGTCCAGGGGCCCGAGATAAAGGGGCAGGGCCCCTGGCAGGGGTCAGAGGGCAGTGCCCGAAGGACGGTGTGAGCAGGACCCCGGCACACGCACGCAGGATGCACACGCCGTGCACACTGCACTCAACACACACCGCACGTGCACACCACCAGGCTTCTCTCCGTTCTGGCACTCAGAGGGGGTCCTTTTTTATTGCCCATTTTTGAAAATGTCATTATTAGGAATAACAATAACAATAGTGGCGAGGACGGCCAGCCTTCATGGGGACCTGGCTGTGCCGGAAAACTGGCTGAAAGCTCCGCGGGGGCTCCCTGCCTGAACCCCGCAGCCGCGCTGCGCCCGCTCCCAGGTCAGTGTTGGGAGGCCGAGGCTCCGAGGACCCGGAACCTGGAGCCCAGGCCCCTGCACGCAGGTCCGCCTGGCCCTACGAGCCACACTGTGATGCACAAACAACGAAACTGAGGACGAAAGCCCCACCTCGCTGCAGAAAGAGCTCTGGGCTTCCCACCCCCACCCCCACCCCAGGCACTTGGGACTCCCCTCTGGCCCACGGAGACGCCCGGAGGGAAGAACAAGGCAGGGAACGGGGGCCACAGAGGGCGCGGGCGGGCGAGAGGACGGAGCTTGCTCCTGCTCCCTCATCGTCACACAGACCACAGCCACCTGCTCAGAGGCGGGACGCTGGGAGCACTGGGCAGCCCCGACTGGGTCCTGTCCCGGAGGTTTCGACACCCCCAGGCCCCCAGGTGGCCAGGCGAGGGGCCCCCCTGAGGGATGAGGGCCGGACACAAGGGGACACTGCATGGCTACAAGAAAGAATGATAGACGAAAGTCCAACGTATAGATTTGGAAAGGAGGCCGTAATACGTAAAAGAAAATAAACCAGCCCTGGCTGGTGTGGCTCGGAGGTGGAGCGCTGGCCTGCGAATCAAAGGGACGCTGGTTCGATTCCTGGTCAGGGCGCATGCCTGGGTTGCAGGCCAGGTCCCCAGTGGGGGCCACATGAGAGGCAACCACACATCGATGTTTCTCTCCCTCTCTTTCTCTTCCCCTTCCCCTCTCTAAAAATAAATAAATAAAATCTTTTTTTAAAAAAAGAAAGAATATAAATCACCCACCAGGATGGATAGCTTTGCCCAACTTTTGTAAAAGGCAGTATTTATACGTGCTCACATCGACAGGAAAATCCAGAAGACTTCACAGTATTGAACTCCTGACACTGATTATCCGGGGAAGAGAATGGCAAGGTGTTGGGAGAGAGGTAATCTTACTATTTTCTTTCTATCTTCTGCACTGTAAAAATGAAGACATCTAATTTTTGTCATTAAAAAGATAAGCAGCCCTGGCCGGTGTGACTCAGCTGGTCGGAGTGTCATCCCATAAGCGAAAGGCCGTGGCTTTGACCCCCGGTCCGGAAATGTACAGGAGGCAACCGGCTGATGTTTCTCTCCCTTCCTCTCACTCTCTAAAAGCAACGCAAAAAATGTCCTTGGAGCCCTGGCTGCTGTAGCTCAGTGGATTGAGTGTGGGCTCAGAACCAAAGGGTTGCTGGTTTGATTCCCAGTCAGGGCACATGCCTGGGTTGTGGGCCAGGTCCCCAGTGGGGGCCATGTGGGGCCACGTGACAGGCAACCACACATTGATGTTTCTCTCCCTCCCTTCCCTTCTCTCTAAAAATAAATAAATTGTTTCTCCTCTCCTGCCTCTGTCTCCCCGGCTTCCCCCCCACCCCCAGGAGCAGGAACAGCCCTGGGGTGGGGAAGGGGGGTGGGGAAGGGGGGTGGGGAGAGGGATGGGGAAGGGTGGTGGTGGCAGGGGGCAGTTTGGCATCCAGCACATGCTCAATGCGGGCATACTGCCGACCTCCTTGTCCTGGTTCCGCCAGGGTGTGACCTTGACCGTGTCATTCTCAGTTTCCAGACCCTATTTCCCTGTCTCTGCAGAAAGGGGGCTGTCCTGGGGGTGTCCGAGCTCCCCAACATCCAACGTGGAAGCCAGGAACTGCTGATGGGGAGCTTTCCAGAGCTGGGGCAAACTTAGGGGTCAGGGCTCCTTCTGGGGTGATTGAGGAGGTCCCACAGATGGACCCCAGAACCCTCAAGTCAGCAGTCCTGGCCCAGCGTGGCTCCCACCTCCACCCCTGGGCCACCCAGAGCCCCGTTGGACGGGACTTGGGCCCCGCACCCTCCAGAACCGCAGATACCCTTGCCCCGAAGGGACAGCCCCCACCTCAGCCGGTGCCCAAAGTGCCTGAAAAACCCTCTCTCTGGCGGCATCCCTTCCCAAACGCCCAGCTCCCTGCTAGGTGCGCAGAGAGTGAGGGGGAGAGAAGGGGAGAGTGGAGGGAGCCGGCAGGCACGAGAGGGAGAGAAATGCAAATGGTTTTTATCCTCCTTTCTTTTAAATGCTGAAACCAGCCTTGACAGCCTCTGAAAATAAATGGCACTGACTCGCTGGGATTTCAAATTCCGTGATTAAGGGCTGAAGCAAATACTTTTTCCCTGCCTCCCTCCCTCCCTCCCTCCGCCCCCGCCCTCCCTCCGTGGGCTGATAGAGCAGCGCGCGGGGCCGGGGACAGCTCTTTGCGAGCCTGCCAGGAGCTCTGATACGCAGTCTCCCGCCGCCCGCAGCGCTTCTGCTCCGGTTCCTGGGCTGTTTATCAGGAGCGCTCACACTGCCGCCGCGGAGAGAGCAGCTCTAAATCCGCTCCCGAGTCTCAGCGGGCCCCCTCCTCGCGCCTGCATGCCACACGCACACACGTACGTGCACAAAAACACACAGGCGTGTAGGCACAAAGGCACATGGGTGCACATATGCATAACACACACACAAATACGCACATGTGCACACACACTCAACCATACATGCACAGCACCGAGATGGCACGGGAGCACGTGTGCACACGCACAACGCCCACACTTGCACATGTGCACGTGTGTCCACCTAGCCCCGCTGGGTCTCTGCCTGCTCTCCGACCGAAGTTGGGAGGGTGAGAGGAAGAGGAGGAAAAATGAGTGAATGCGCAGAGGAGGAGGGGCCAGGACGAGAGAGGCCTCCTCTGGGGGGAGGGGGGCGGCGGGGCTGGCTTCCAGCTCCAGAGGGTCCCCTCTCCCTGACGGCTAACTGCTCCCCCACCCCCACCGAGGGGTGGCGGCCTTGACATTCCTCCTGCACAGCTTCTGCTGGCACGGCGGCTACCCAGGGCCAGACCGGCCAGGGGTTGTGCCTTCTCGGGGTTTGTATTCCCCCCAGAATGAGGGACTGACGCAAGACAGGCCTCCGTGTGGCCACCGGGCAGAGTTGGGGGGCGGCTCCCCGGCTCTTCAGCGAGGAGGCTGCTCCCCTTCTCCAGGTCTGAAAGCTGGGGCTCAGACGGCATCGCAGCTGGGAAGACGGACAGTCAGGGTCACGGGCCGGCAGCTCTGGGGGTGGTGGGACAGAGAACCCCTCCCCTGATTCTGCGAAGGCCACTGCTGTGCAGACACGAGACCCCGAGTGACCCCCGGGCCACCCGGCTCGGGGGCTCACCCTGTGGCCCAGACGTTGCTGATGGATGGTGACAACAGGTGCCCTCGGGTGCCGGCTAGAGAGGGCTGTGCTCCCCACAGGGTGGTCGCTCCCAGTGAGCTGACACCTGGCGTAGGTGTGAAGTGAGGTCCCCCCCCCGGGGGTGCCCACTGGTGGAGTTACCAGCTCCCAGCAACAGTCCCAGCAACAGGGAAGGCGGGAACGGCCTTCCTGGGCAGCCTCCGGCGGGGGCTCTGGCAGGGCCCAAGGACACGAGGGAGTGCTGGCAGCCTGGGGTAGGAGGAGGCCGCTGGTCCCAGGCCGGCTCTGTGGAGGCGGGGCGCCCTCCGCCCTCGCTCCCCCGCACGCACACCTGGAGTCTGCGTCTCCCGGGAGAAGCCCCCTCCGGGAGACAGGCAGGGCGGCTGAGGGTGCACGAGGACCTTGCTCCCGCTTGCCGAGCCCAGCGCTGTGCTCCACAAACACGCCTCGCGGACCCCTCACTGCGAACATTCCCATTTTGCAGAGGGGACAAGCTGAGGCTCAGGAGAGGGAAGCGACTTGCCCAGGGTCTCCTAGCTGGGCAGAGGCAGAGTCAGGACTCAAACCCCACATCTCCTCCCTCTGCCCCTCAAGGCAGAGAGGTCGCAGAATCCCGTTTGCTCTTTATGTGCAAAATTACGAGGCTGAACTGTATGAAAGTGTGGGCGGTCAGCCGTTTTGACCTATGGAATCTTTCAAAGTCACGCAGGACCAGTACCTCGGGTCACTTCTGGGTCAAAAGCAAGGCAACACCGAGTACCCACGGGGCTGTCCTCTTCCTCCTTCATCGATGGAAACTCCGTGGCTGGTTCGTGTGCCCCGCCACGATCTGGCCCAGCTGGGGCTGGGAGCCTCTCGGAGGCTACAGTCCCGAAGCCACAGAGCGGGGTGGTTTGTACATTGTCCCTGGAGTCTCTCCCTTATACCACCTCCTTGGAGAGGTTGAGACTCTGGGACACCCAGTTAAATTTGTGTTTTGCATACACAATAAATGGCATTTTAGTTTAAGTACGCCCCATGCAAATACTTACAGTGAGAACTTATTCGCTGTTTATCTGAAATTCATTTAACTGTCCATCAGGTATCACAGTCAGGGGTCTGTCAGGGGTCCTTCCGCTGAAACAGGCTTTTGAAATCAGGGGCTCTTCAATCCAGACACCCAGCCACGGGCAGGAGCAACACTGGTATCCCCGACATTGGGACCAGTCTGGACCGATGAAGAAGCCTGAGGCCGAGGCTGATCTGCCGCTTGTCCAGGAACTCGACCCCGGGGACCACAGTCAGCCTTGAGAGCCCAGGGCTCCACACAGACCGCGGGGTGGGATAAAGTGAAACGTAAGTTGCGATTTTCCAGAAAACTGCCTGTGTAGTCTCCCAAACACCTTTCTTCGGGCCTTCCTCTATCCCAGAGTCCAGAAGATTAAAACACTCAATTGCTCAGCTTCCCTTGCAGCTATGGTAGGCATGTGACCCAGTTCTGGCCAATGAGATGAAGGCAGGAGATCTTGGGGAAGGTGTCCTGTCCTGAATGAAAAGGCAAAAAATTTCAGGGAAAGGTACTTCAGCCTGCCTCCCTTCTTCCTGCCTGGAATGTTAACGTGATGGTCAGAGGCAGGGCAGCCATCTTGGGACCTTGAGATGTCCCCGAGTGTCCCCAGTGCTAGGTGCTCGGCGCTGGCAAGCCTTCCCTGTGTCTTACAGCATAAGACACAGCATGAAGTCTTCCAATGCTCCTTCTGGGGGACAACATTCCTTCATGTGAAGATCACGTCCTTCCTACTATTTGTTTTCTAAAATCCAATTTATTTCATGAAACAAAGTGGTAGTGGGTGATGGGATTTTCAGTGTGCGTGTTTTGTTTTGTTTGTTCTCATTAACATCCTTTGCTAGCAGAATTAAAAACTGGCATCATCCTATCAGTCCCCCGAGTTTTCTTTGGAAATTATTTTTGGTCCCTTAAACCCCAAAGCTTAGGGAATGTGCCCAGAAATCCCTCGACTGACTCAGACACCCAGGTCCGGCTGGGAGGAGAAACACGGAGGAGGGGCAGCCTCCGCGAGGGCCTGCTGGTCCAGGCGCCTGCGCCTCGGGCCTGGCCTTGGGAGCGCGTTCCCAGCCTGCTCTGTGCCTCCTGCCGCCCCCACCCCACCCCACCCCGAGGAGGCATCCCCGGAGGAGCGGGAACAGCTCATTCCAGCTCCCCAGGAAGGGGCGCCCAAGCACGCTGCGCTCTGGAGGGTATGTTCTCGGCTTCAGCCAGCAGACTGCGCATGCGCACCCGCTCCGAGACCAGACAGCTTGGCGGGTCCCAGCCACGGGCAGCCACACTCAGTCCAGCAAACGCCCGAGGTGGCCAGAGATAGCGGGAACCCCTGGGAAGAGTCCAGCCCCCACCCCCGCTCCCCACCAGGGGCCCTGCCAAAGGCTCGGGAGACCCTGCCAACCCACCCGTCGGGAGAGAGAGAGGACCCAGGAGAGAGCGATGGCGGGAGCGGCGGGCCGGGAAACCGCTCCGCCAGGAAGATGAAAGGCGAGCAGTGTGCTACACTCACAGCATTTTAAACCGTGCGGCTCCCACAGCTCTGCCCTAATGAGAAGCAGGAAGAACTGCGGCAGGCAGGGAAGGGAGGTGGGGAGGGGGCTGAGGGTTTAGCCTGGTCCCTGGGCCCTGTGGCTCTGGGGGCCATCCTGCCCCACCGAGATCCCCGGAAGGGCGTTCGCACCCCGGATTCCTGGGCTGCATTTTCGGCTCACGCTAGTGATGCGGACTCGAATGCACGTGAGCATCCGGCCACCTGTGGGAAATGCACGGGGACCGCGGTGGGTCCTATCCAAGGAGCCGCACACCACGCCCACCAGGTCCGAGGCTGTTCCAGCAAGACCGCCACGCCCTGTCCCAGCCCCGCAGGTGTGACGACACACGGCCAGGCAACGGCCCTGGGTCCCCTTCTCAGGATGAGGGTTTATCCCCTGCAAGGGCGGCCATCACAGCCACCGCCTCACGGCGCCTGCGTCCTCCAGCCTCACCGTCCCCCCAGCCCGGCCCCAGCTTCCGCTCCGCCAGCTTTGACAAGGCCGCAGAGAGGGTCTGCTGAAGGTCTGGCTGGCACCTGACCATGCTGAGTTCAAACCCTAGCTCTGGTTTGCCGGTTAGAGAAATGGCTAATTCCTTCCAGAAGTTTCCACTGTCTCCATGACCACTGGGAGACGGCTCCCCCCCCAGCCCCCGCCCCTGGGAGACACCTCCCTGTCTTACCATTTAGGGAAGCATGGGTTCCACTTGCATGAGAGAAGTTTTATCTTATTTTTAAAGAAGTTGAAGCCACTTGGTAATCAGAGCCCTCGTGGTCGGAGCAAAGAAGATCCTGGGAAGGGGTATTATTAATCAAGGCGCCTTCAGGACATGCAAATGAGGACAAAGCTCAAGTGATTAGGGCGTGCTGGGGCCTGGGGTCCAGCCTTTATCCCCGTCTGAGAAGAGGGGTCCAGAGGCCTGGCTGGCGGTGGCAGCCAAGGGGCCGCCATGGGGGCTGGGCAAGCGGAGGCCGCAGGAAGACAATCGCACAAAGGTGGCTGAGGCGCCTGGTGGCGTGCCCACGGGTCCCCTGCTGGCCCCCTGCCTCCCCGTCAGCTGCACAGCTCGGGGGCTGCTTTGACAGGCCCCGCTGCCTGGCCTGGATGGGCCCCTCTTCCTGACGATCAGAGAGCGTCATTCTGGGGAGACAGGCCCCGGCAGGGAGTAGGGTGTTGGCGATCGGGCAGCGTCTAAAGGCAAGAGATGACCCCGCCCCCCGGGAACCCAGGGGTCCCACGCCTGACCTAAGGCACCAGGGCGCGTACAGAAGGGTGCCCTCCTGGGGGTGTGCGCTGTCATGAAAAGTGGGAACCACACAGTGTCCCACGAGGACCATTGGGTCTGCGAATGGGACATGTTTATGGTGAATTTTCCTTTCCCCTGAAAGACGGTGACCTGGATGTGGGAAGAGGGCGCAACATACTGTTCAGTGATGGGGGAGAAAGCGGGTTGCAGAACGCTGGGCGCTCCTGGCGGGTGTGGCTCAGTGGATTGAGCACGGGCCTGCGAACCCAAGGGTCACTGGTTCGATTCCCAGTCAGGGCACATGCCTGGGCTGCAGGCCAGGTCCCCAGTTGGAGGCATATGAGGGGCAACCACACATGGATGTTTCTCTCCCTCCCTTTCTCGTTCCCTTCCCCTCTCTCTAAAAAAATAAATAAATAAAATCTTTAAAAAACACCCCACTGGGTACTGAAGCCCATCTTTGGACAAAAAAAAAAAAGAGATATCCAGAAGTATCTGGAAGGAAGGGTAGTCATGGAAATGTCAACGATGGTTATCATGGAGGGGTAGGTTCCAGGTTATTGTTATTGCTTCTTTTGTATTAATGTTTATCATGATGAGCACATACCATACTTATAATCAGCAAAGCCATTCTTATTATTTTTAAGAAAGCTGCCCTATTGCCTGACCTCAAGCCCCCCCAATCCGTTCACCGTGAAATAAAGTATCTGAGTGGACGATGAGGGTGATGCCCACCCGCCTCCTCGGGGTCAGCGCGGCCAGCCCCCTTCCTACCGCCCAAGGAGCCGGTGGGCCAGGGGCCGGGTCCCCGTCGGGCCCCCTCCCTGCCCCATGCCATGTGTGGATGGCACAGACCACCCCGGGGTGCACGGCAGTCGCCCCGTACAGGGGGTTGGTACAGATCCTCTGTCTTTCCAGGTCGCTTCCCCTTAGCCCCAGGGCCCAAGGTGTTCAGGACTCGGAGCTGGTGCTCCAACACGGTGCACCCAGCACATGGTCGGTGACACCCCAGCCGCACACATTGCTGTCTCGCCGAGGACACGCGCTCACGTTCACACCCAGGGGGTAAATAAAACTGTGCATAGCTTCCCGTTATTGGAGGTCAGGTTTGCCTCCGAATGAATCTGCCACCATCTCCTAAAAGAACTTCGGGTTTCAGACCTCTTATGAATTTCTGAATTCCAGTGAAGAGACAGGAGCCAGATGGGACCCCGGGCTCGGGCTGGTTGTGTTGGCTTTTCCTGCCTGGCGCCCCCGCCCCGAACCCCGCAGCGGGGCAGGCTCTGTGGACCAGCAGCCTGCGTTGTCTCTCCGGCCCCGGCCTGGCTTAGTGCTCTGCCTCGCCATCTTGAAGTTCTTTTTTTTTTTAAGATTTTATTTATTTATTTTTAGAGAGGGAAGGAAGGGAGAAAGAGAGAGAGAGAGAAACATCAATGTGCAGTTGCTGGGGGCCATGGCCTGCAACCCAGGCATGTGCCGTGACTGGGAATTGAACCTGCGGTGCTTTGGTTTGCAGCCCGAGCTTAATCCACTGAGCCACGCCAGCCAGGGCTGCCATCTTGAAATTCTTAATACAGTTTGGACAAGGGGCCCCCAGTTCGTTTTGGACAATAAGACCCTGCGGATCACGCGGGTGGTTCCGCTGGCATCCGGAACGAGGCCTGGACAGAGCAGTCACGCAGTAAGCACTGAGTGAGTGAGTGAGTGAGTGAGGGAGTGAGTGAAATGTCCCCCTGCCCCGCCCGGCTCTGCCCCTCCCTTCCCCACCTGCTCGGGGAACCGATGTCATCAGCATCCTGAACGGCCCCCCTTGCTGCACAGATGGATGTCCATGGAGATTCTTGGGGCGTCCAGACCCTCATTCAAAATCTGACGGGGGCATTTGAGCTTCTGACTTGCACCCCGAGGGGTTCAGACACCCCAGACACTGAGAACCAATCGTAAGTGTGTTCCCAGGGTGACCTTGCTCTCCGCCCCTCTCACGTAGCTGTGTGATCTTAGGCAGGTCGCCATACCTCTCTGAACTGCCGGAGTGGCCCAGGGGTCAGCTCCCACCCTAGCTGAAGCCCTACCGCCACCTCGCCAACTGTCTGCAAATAAGCCCCTTCCTGCCAGTGCCCAGGGAGCTCCCTGGGGACAGGCAGGCTGGTCTGCTGACTCCATCTTGTCCCCTGAGCATCCCTGGCACTCAGCTTGGTGGGGGGACCTGGCCAGGGAGGGGCTCAGGAAAGACTTCCCAGTGTGTGGACGGGAAAGGAGGACCATTACCTGACCTTGAAGGGCCGCATGAGGGGCAGTAGGGCAGACAGAAGGCTTTGTCCCAGCGACGGCCAGGCACACAGTAGGTGCCACAGAAATGGGGTGGCGTTGCTGGTCCCACACCCGCCTCCCGGGGCGGCAGCCGCGGAGGCCTGGAGGCTTGCAGGCTGGAGGCTGCGGCGGGAGGGGAGGAAGCCAGGGCCTGGAGGATGGAGTCCAGGCACGTCCCGATACCAATTAAGGCGGCTCTGCGCAGGGGGGCCTCGGACGGCATTTATCAGCCTGCCAGGGAGGGGCTGGCAAGCTGTCCTCCGGCTGACGGATTAGACAGCGGACAATTAGGTTTCAGGCAGGCGCTCTCTCTCCCCCTCTCTCTGTGTCTCTCTCTCTGCCACACACACACACACACACACACACACACACCCCTTTCCCCATCGGTTTCCAAGGCCCATCCACAGAGCCTGGCTGAGTCCCTGCCCAGGCCCCGGCGGGGTAGGGACGAAACCGACACGGAGCCCCCAGCCCCTCAGAGAGAATAACCAGGGACCCCCACCTCGCCCTACACCCACCAGGACCATGGCTCAGGACCCCGCAGTCGATAACCTGAGCTTCACTTCCCACTGGATCAGGAGTGGATACATTCTTTTTTATGTATTTATTTATTTATTTTAGAGAGAGGGGAAGGGAAGGAGAAAGAGAGGAAGAGCAACATCCATGTGCAAGAGATACATCAGTTGGTTGTCCCCAGCTGGGGACCTGGCCGGCGACGGAGGCGTGTGCCCTGACTGGGAATCGTACCCGCGACTGTTTGGTTCGCAGGCCGGCGCTCAATCCACTGAGCCGCACCAGCCAGGGCAAGGAGCCGGGGCGGGGGAGGGGGGTTCTTGAGCAGCCAACGCACAGGAGCTGCCGGCCACGGCGGTGCTTTTTAAAGCTGAGTGTGGGATGAGACGGGGTCACCTGGGGACCCCCTTGCTTCCCAGGAAATAGCCTCTCCTTTGACCCAGGGAAGGAATGTGTGAGCCAAGACGAACTCGGAAGGACTTTGCAAACCCAGAGGAAAAGTCTTCAAGATTCTAGAACGTTCTACGCTGCAGACGCTCTGGGGTGAGTCAGGAGCAGGAGAAGGGAGGCACGACCCGAGGCCTTTGGGATGGGCAGCCCCTGCGGAGCCCCTGCCCGAGCTGCAGACCACAGCCCTGGCCTGGTCTGAGGGCGCACCCCCCCCCACCCTCTCCCTGGGTCTGGGGCGCTGTGGCCACCAGCGGCGGGACCTTCCCGCTAAGATCGTCTCGCCTGATGCTCGTCAAGCTCTGAGCTGAGTTCAGCAATGTCCCTGGACGCTCCGCACCCACGCAGGGCGCCGTGGCCACCCCGAGGCCTGGCCCACACCTCTGGGTTCTGCCTTGTCTCCTCACCCGACTCACCCTCCTCGGCCACGGTCACCCGGCTTGCCCCTGTACCTGCCGGCCAGCTCCCAGCCCCGGCTCTCCCCTCAGTCCCGGGGCCCCCACCCTGACCCAAGCCACCGTCCCCCGCCTGGGTCTTGGCCCTTCCGCCTCCATTCTGCCCCGGCCACGGAGGAGTCACCCAGAACGCCCCTCAGCCGCACAGCTCCCTGCTCTGAGAAGCTTCCCCAGGCCCCTCCCCACCAGGAGAAGGTGTGGCCTGCTCTCCCCACCTCCTGCCCCACTGCCTCGTTGGCGTTGGCTCCGTGTCCTCACGCCTTCGGGGGCGGTCTCCTTCGTTTGCTGGGTGGCTTGGTTGATGTTTGCTGCCCTGCCTCTCCCCCTCCCGGAATGTACCAGGGAGGGGGCCCAGGGCAGGGCCCACCCTTTGCACTGGAAGCTGGCAGGGCCGTCCAGGTGACTGCGCAGGAGTGAGGACAGGAGATCTGCCTGCTGGCCTGCCCTGGAGACCACACTGGCCTCGCCCCGTCCCCGAGCCTGGGGACGCCCCCCCCGGCTCACCAGCAGCTGCCGCTCCCTGCGGCCTCGGCTGGGGTGCGGCTCCTTCCCGAGGGCTCCTGCCTCTGCAGCTGGGTCAGTCCCCTGCCCCGGGCTGACCCCAGCCGGACAGCCGCTGAGTCCGGGGGCCGGTTCACACGCCTGCCCCCCCCAGCCCACAGTGGGCTTCTTCTTCACGGTGCCTGACACACAGTAGGTGCTCAATAAATGCTTCTCACAAATGATCGAGCCCAGAACGTCACTCTGTCCCCAGCCAAGCCCCTGGCGTCCGTCCTCTGGCCCAGCCCGCCCTCTGCCCGGGGCTCTGAGGGTCCAGGGGCCAGAGTGGACATGGCCACGTACCCAGTGCAGTGACACAGACGCAACGTGCTCCAGGGGTGCCTGTCACGCCCTGTAGGGGGTCAAGGGCTGCTGGGGTGACTGGGCTTTGAAGGGCAGGAGGACGGGTTGGGCAGAGAATGAGAAGACGGAGCGAAGGTCACTGTTACTGACGAGAAACAACAGGCCGGACACTGTGCTGGTCCGAGTGTTCCTTCCCGATCACAAGCTGTTCCATGAACAGTTACACACACACACACACACACACACACACACCGCTCTTCAGAGGAAGGGCGGCCAGAGGCACCTGAAGCCGTGTGTGCAGGATCGCAGAGCTTCACGCGGCAAATCCAAACTCCAACCCGGGTGTGGCTGGTGCCAGGGGCCACATGCTCACTGCGTACGCCTGGGGTGCCAGGGACCCCCGTGCCATCACCTGCCATGCCAGCGTTGGGGGGGGGCAGGCAACCCTGAGAGCAAAGGCATGGGGGTGGGGCGGAGCTGCCGGTGGAGGCGGGAGAGCCCCGGGAAGGCTGTGAGAACCAGCTCCCCTGGCCACAACGCAGCAGCGAAAGCCTGGGGGGGGGGGGGCAGGGAAGGCCGGTCACCGGTCCTCCCTGGGCCTCAGTCTCCGTGTCTGTAAAATGGCAACATCGTGGCGCCTTTGTGACACTGAGAGCGAATATCTCTTAACGTGCTTAGAACAGAGAAAGCGCGATATGAACGGTTTTAAATACACAAACGGGGACGCGGTGGGGAGGAGTCCAGGCGGAGGGGCCGAGGAGCCTCCGGGTGTGTCTGCACAGGGTGGCTCAGCGGGCCCTGGGCAGTAGCAGGCAGGCGCGTGGTGTCCTGGGTGGGGTGGGGTGGGGGTTGTGGCTTCACCTTCCCCAGCCAGGGGCTTAGGCAGACCCTCGGGGAGCCCTGGGACAGCTCCGTGGGGTCGCCAGACCTGAGGGCAGTGGGCAGCCCCCTGCCCTGGTCCTTGCAGGCTGAGCTGCCCGCCCCCTCTGCACCCAGGCTGGGCGAGAGAGTACATGCCCTTCTCCCCGGCACCCGGACGGGCACGTGGGCTCCTGGGCTCCTGGCCCGCCCCCGGGGAAAGGAGAGCGGGCCAGACAGGCCCCTGAGGATGGGTTAGCGGGGCAGAGGGAGAGGTGAGTCCACCGTTGGGACAGACCACAACTGAAGTAGAAAACTATGAAACACCTTAGGCAGAGGGGTGGCCTCGGTTCCTGACAAGGTGTCAGGCTGGGATTTTCTTCAGTTCTGGCTCCATAATTCATGCATTCACTCACTCACTCACTCACTCACTCCCTGAACAAACGCATACCAGGCCCTGGGCCTGCCCCGGTTCTGGGCTGTAAAGCCGAACACACAGAGCCACGCCTGTGCTCAGGGGACCGACAGGTGCCACACTGAACAGGCTCGTTGTCACTGCCATAAGAACACGGGAGGAGAAGTGCGGGGCGCTGCAGAGGTGGGCCCCGCGCTCCCTGGGGCGGCCACATTGGACCCGCTGAAGCACCCAGGGGCTGTCTGTGAGGCTGAGGCAGACGCTGCCAGTCTCCGCGCCTCGGTTTGCACATCTGTGAAGTGGGAACTCGCCGCCGCTGGCGTACCGCACAGGATCAGGGAACCCTGGTGAACCTGTCAGACCGAAGCGATGAAACTTGGTCTTTTAAGAAACAGGTGCTGACTCGGTCTGTTAATTCCTCAAAGGGCAGGGAAGGCAGGGCGTTGTTAAGGCCAGAAGGCAGAATAATGATCTGGGGATCAGCGATCTCTACCCAAGACCTCCGCGAGCACCAAAGTCAAAGGCAGCGTTCAAGGCTCTTGGACTCCTGCGAGGCCTGTGGCCAAGCCACCTGGTCTTCTGGGGCCCTCTGGCCCAGGGCCCTCTCCCCCCACTGCTTCCCAACTTTGCCTGCAGATGCAGGAGTCCCTCACCTCTCTCCCTCTCACCTCCCTCCCCACGGTTCCTCTCACCGCCCCCGAAAGGGGGAATCTCAGCCGGGAAGGCCAGAGCTCTGTGGTGCCCGAAAGTCCCCTCTTGGATTGGGGGTGTCATTCTTGCTTAACTACGGCACCCCCCAACATACCACCAACCCCAAATATGGAGCTTCCACAAAGCCCTTTTATTAAGAAGTTGGTCAATCTTCTGCTAATTAAAAGAAATTCTATGCCACATGAAAGGCCGATTTATTTTCGGAGCTGCTGGGGGAAACATCACCTGGAAAATGTGCAGCCCCTCCCCCACCCCCTCCCTCCTCTACCTTGGGCCAGTAAAGGCTGCTGGGCAGCAGCGGCAGCAGGAGCAGCGTGCGGATCAATGCCTCCAGGTGGGGAGGAACGGGTGGCCAGTCACAACCCGGCTGGCAGGAGTGGCTTCTGGTTCCTGGAGGGACCCTGCTCGCTCAGCCCAGGAGCTCCGGACCCCACCCTCACCCAGGACCAAGGCCGGGTCTCCCAGGCCCACCCCACAACCAAAGGCAAGCCTTTTCTCAAAAAAGAGTGTCCTTCGTTTTCGGGAAAATGGGGTTCCAAAAGCTTACCATTACCAGGTCTTATACTCTCAGGGTGTCTCACTGGGCCCCACGGCAGCCCCTGGAGGGGGGTACCGTTGTCCCCATTTTGCAGATGAGCAAGCTAAGCCACCGAGTCCCTCTCCCGAGGTCACAGTTTCTAGGGGCAGGAGGTGTCCTCGGTCCCCCTGACTTTGCACAGCTACACCCGCGGTGGTTCTTTTCACAACATTGGGGACTTTTTCATAACAGAAACAAGAGGCAGGGACTTGCCCTGTCTGCATAAAAACAACTTTCACTGGTTGCACTTGCTCAAGGTGAGGCTTACCTGCTCCCTAATCACAAGGAAGCTGCTGCTTATTGAAAGTCTGGAATGTTCCGTGAGTCCGGCTGCCCCGGACAGTTGTCATCGTACCAAATCCTCACCAGCGCCCGGGGCTCAGAGAGGTTAGGTTCCCTGCTAGAGGCCACACAGCCTGCCTCCAGCTTGGCCATGACAATCTCCTGTCTGCAAGGTCCAAGATTTTCCATTTCTTCAGGGTCAAAGCCAAGGTCTGTGGGTCTTCTCCTCTCCTGGCAGGGCAGCAGGCTCCAGAAAAGAACACTGGGGTCCGTGTGTGACCCCTCCCTCTCTGGGCCTCAGCCTTCTCATCTGTAAAACGGGGGGCTGAACTCAACGCCGCCTAGGTTTGTCCTCCTTGAGCATCCCCCAGGGGTCCCCGGTTTGGGCCAGGGGGCAGCGACAGCGGACAGCCGTTCCCCTGCCAGGACGGGGAGGCCTGGCTGCCTCGGAGTGAGAGGCAGGAAGTGGCCTAGCAGCCAGACAGGGACGCAGGGACAGCAGTGGGGACAAGGGCCCAGCTGAGCTGGCCACAGCGCGCTCCCCTGCTGCCCCCGCACTGTAGACGACTCCCAGAGCAGTGAGCGGACCGTCCCCTCTGACCCCAGCAGCTCCTGTGGGACCCGGGAGCCTGGCGCCCACCATCCCCTGCTCTCTGGTCCTCCCCAGTCCCCGAGATGGGTCACTGTGCGCTGGCCAGGAGTTGAAGGCAGGGGAGGGGCTGAGGGGGCAGGGGTGTCTCATACCTTGCCTCCACGTGGAGCTCTAACTTGAAGGCCCCGGCATGTCACAGAAGCTTCTCCGGTGGGAATGGGGAGTTGCCAGCAGTCCCGAGGCATCCGGCTCCTCCTTGATGAGGAAGGGGCGCAGGGGCGGGAGCCGGGACTGGCCTGCTGTCCTCTGCTGTACACTCTCACTGCTGGGGATGGAGGGCTCCCATCCTCCGACCCGCTCTGCGGAGCGCCCACTCTGTGGCGGGCATGGCACTGGTCACTGAGAATGAGACGATGAATGCGCCACGGCATGCACACACACCCAGGTCACACCGACGTAGGAGAAGCAGGCGGAGGGTGAACGTGGGCACCGCACAGGGACAGCTGCCGCCTGACCGCGTGTGCACAGGACTCTGGATGCACGGAGAATGCCGAGCGCCTGCCCAAGGACGCCCAGGGCGCTTAGCTGACGTGGGTCTGCAGGGCCCCGTCTCGGGGCCGTCGGATGCCGGCTCTTCTTCTCCCGGCATCCCGGCGTCCTGTGGGTAGTTGCTTAGTTGGTGTCCTTTTTAGAACGTGAGGTCCTTAGAGGGACGGAGCCTCAGCACCTCACGTGAGGTTTTGCTGTAAGATGGGCGCTCAATGAACACTGGATGGAAGGCAGGCAGGGGGGAGGGAGGGAGGCAATAAGGAGACAGATAAATAAATGGATGGGCAGAAACATGGCGAGAAGAAGGGAGGGAAAGGGTACGTGGATGGAGGGATGGAAGAGCAGAAGAAAGGAAGGTTGGCTAGTTGATGGGTGGACAGATGGATGGATGGATGGATGAAAGGAAGAACAAAAGAATGGGTGGACGGCGTGGATGGCGGGTGACCGTCCCCTGCACCAGGAGGCATCCGTGACCCAGGCATGGTGGGGAGAGGATGGCCTCGGCCTGACACAGGAGCGGGGAGTTCCCTTCACGGCTCCCCCCCGCGCGCCCCCCCCCCCCCCGCAGCAGTTTCATTAGGACGCATCTGCTGCACCTGGCCCCTTGGCCTCTGCCCCAGGAAGACGCAGGCGCCTCCGCCGGCTTTATTAAGGACCTATTAACCCAGTGTCTGTCAGGCCTGGGTCACAGAAGCAGCTCCTGCCAGGGCTAACAGCCCCAGAGGGGCTCCAGGGAGGAGGGCCCGGAACCTGGGGTTACCGGGGTGCTTTGGAGCCCCTGGGGCCTGCCCGTCTTACTCTCCGCGGCTCCTCCGCTAATTGGCTGTGTGGCCTTGGGCAGCTCACTTCCTCACCTGTAAGTCACAGAGGAACAATGGGCTAGCGTGAGGATCCTTTGTCCCAATGCATTGCACCCCCCAGCACAGAGAGGGCGCTGGCTGCAACCATTAACATCCGAGGAGCCGCGCGGGGTGCTCACGCACATCAGCTGCCTGATCCTTTCGGGACAAGCGGGGGGTGGGGGGGTGGGGGCTAGGACCATCAGAATTTATGGATGAGGAAACCGAGGAGATGCGGTGCTTGGCCAAAGCCACAGGGCCAGGAAGTGATGGGCCAGGACGCAGATGCAGGCAGTGGACACCACCACTAGCCACTTCCGCCTGACTACCGAGTGGGAACAAAGCCTGGGGCGGGTGGGCGGGGACGGTGGAGGCCCCTCCCACCGGCGCCTGGAGGGGATGCGCAGCAGAGCGGAGGGGGAGCTGGGACAATAAGGGAGATTTACGACTTCCAGCACGATTAACTGCACCATCTGGATGCAGCGCATCCACCTGGGTGTGTCAGGGCCCACAGCCCTCCCGTGCGAACAGCAGGGAGGGACAGGGGGGAAGAGAGAGCTGTCCTGAGCTGCCGGGTGGACCAGCAGGGACTATGGGGGGCTTCCTTGGCTCTTCTTCAGCCCACGACGTACCCCTGAGGGAGCCTCCCACTCCGAGAGCTAGGTTACCCCCGCCAGTCTCAGAAGAGTCCAGAATGCTTGAACCCCGGGGTACAAATGGACAGGGAGGGCTGTGGTCGAGCCACAAAAAGGTCAGAGGATGAGCCGCAAGGGTGGGGGGTGATCATAATTCAACACGACAGTGGCCCGTAGGAGGGTGTGGCACTGCAGCCTCTGACCACCTGGTAGCCCGGTAACCCCCAGCAAGGGACTCCACCTCTGTGAGGCTCTGTCCTGTCTGTGAAACCGGCTCGTGCTGACACTGACCCCTCAGCGTCGTTTGGAAGGCTCACCTAGCCAAGGAAACGCACCGACCTCAGCATAGCGCCGGCCAGCGTCAGGTCACCACTCGTGGCTGTTGTCATTGTCGCCCCTATTGCCAGATGGGAAGACTGAGGCCCAAAGAAGGCAAGTGACTTGCCTTGGGTCGCACAGTGGGTTGGTGGCCAAGTCTGTGCCAAAGGTGGTGGACCTGCCCTGGGACACAGCCAGACTTAGGGTCTCAGGGCCCTAGGGTGGCCACCCAGGTCCCACCTGCAAGAGTGGTAACCCCCCTCTGGCTCCACTGACAGCCACCGTATTTTGAGCACCGACTCTGTGCCAGGAGTCACACTCAGAGCTTTTACACATCACTGCACAGAACCATCACAGTTCGGCAGGCAGGCGTTGCGCCGTCCTGACTGCCCAGATGCGCAAGCTGCAGTGGGGCCCAGCGGGGTTCCCCACCAGGGCTGCCTGGTTCTGAAGCCCTGGTTCTCTGCACATGCTACCGCCCTCTGGACAGAGGCGGGGCCCGTGTTTATTGTACCGACTGTGCCCTGCTCTTTCCTCCCCAAGGGGGAGAGGCATAAAAACGATGGTCTGGACCTCAGACAAGCTTCCCCCGGAGAGCGGGAGAACCCCTTCCACGTGTCACAAGGGCACCTACTCTGCAGGGAGGAAGGGTCACCACCCAAGCCCCTCCCTCTCTCCTTGGCCAGAACCCCTGTGGCCGTGCAAGGCCACCCTGGAGGCGAGCCTGGTCTCCAGCCTGGTCGGTGGCGGGGGTGGGGGTGGGGGTGGGGGTGGGGGTGGAAGCAGCCCTCCCCCTTCCTCACACACGTGGTCCCTGCATCCCCATGTGGTCAGCCGGGGCCGAAAGTCCAGGTCCGCCGAACAAAAACAACAAAAGCATCTCGTTTCCATTCTAGAAAACCCCGGAGACCGGGCCACTCTGCCTGCCTTCTCTGCGGGGCCCCGAGGTTAGGGCAGGAGCTGGGGAAACGGCAGCTGTCCCGCCCAGGGGAAAGAGGTCCCGGAGTTGCTGGCCTGGGCCCTTCCTGGGGCCCATACGCCGGGGGGCAGCCTGGATGAGCCTGGTGTCGGTGGACACCCTCCCCCCGCCTGCCGTGAGCAGTGCCAGATGGGGAAGCTCTGGCTGGCGGCCTCCGCCCCAGTCCCACAGACCCGGTGACCTGTCCTCCTGGGACTTCTAGCCTGTCCATCTGAGGTGACCCGTCCCCCTTCCCCACAGAAGCCCAGACCTCTGGCCCTTATTACAAACAAACCCGGCAAAATCTGGAGAGCAAGGAACCCTCCACGAACAGCTTCGGAGATGGCTGTGTCCCCTACGACACACACACACGCCTCAGACACGCAAGGCTGCAGCCAGGCTTCTGCGTAAACAAGTTGTCGAAGGGTGACTTTTGTTTATGAAACATCTAGGCTTCCCTCGGCTTCGGGGGTGGGGGGGGCGGACCGTTTCATCGTTTTCCTTTGAACAGGGAACGGAGGGGGAGCCTGGGGGTTGGCAGGATTCCATTTCTCCTTCTGTGCAGGTTCGAATCGGGGAAGGGGATCGGAGGAGGAAGGGATCAGGAAACACAGGAGTGGGGACTCCTGGGCGCAGCTGTCCCTCCGTCCCTGGGGACGCCCGGCTCAGAGAAGGCTGCAGGCGGCCAAGGTCAGCCCCCGGCCCCGGTTAGACCGTCCCAGGCCGGGTCTTCGGAAGGGCAGGGTCGGCCGCCCGCGTCCTCGCAGCGGCCCGGACGCGGCCTCGCACCTGGCGCTCAGAAAACATTGGGGACCGCGAGCTGATGTGTCCCTGCCCCCTTGGCTCCCCGCCTTCAGCGCCTAACCAGCGAATCCGCCGGGGACAAAGGCGGGGCTGCTTTCCAAAAGCAAACAACCAACAGTTTTGCTTCTTTTTTTTTTAACCCAATCGGGGGTCGGGCAGCGTTGGGGTCCGGGTGGCGCTCGGTGCCCCCCATGACGCCCTCAAGGAGCAGGCCTAGGGCGCATGCGCGGGAGGGGGCGCGCAGGAGGCCGCGGCCGCCTGCGCAGCCTCGCTCGGGCCGGTCTCCGTGGCAACGGGCTCGCGGGGGGAGGGGCCGGGAGGCGAGGGCCGCGGCGGCTGCTATTTCTGCCGCTTCCTGTTCCTCGCGGCCACGTCGCCATGGCAACCGTGTTACTCACCGCGGCCGCTTCCCGGCTCGGCTGGCGCGCGTGACCCCGGCCGCCTGCGCCCCCTCGTCTCTCACTTGCCCTGCTCCCCCTTCCCCCCGGGTCCTCCTCCTCTGGCACCTGGCCCCGCCCCGCTCTGCCGGTGCCCGCGGCCCGGGAGGGAGATTGATGGGGGACGCTTATTAAAAAACATTGTAACCGTTTCCGTTTTTATTACGTTGACAAGGGAGCGTTATTTACTGTTATTGTTTGCCGAGCGGGCCGCGCCAAAGCTCCGGTCGCCTCCGGGGGGCTCACCTTTTGGGCGGTCCCGGGGAAGTCGCGGGTGAGAGCGGGAGGAGGGACTCCACAAGGCCCAGGCCCGAGCGGCGAGGGCTCGCCCGCACAGCCGGCTCCCTGGGATCCTGCTTCTCGCCCTTACCCTCAGCCCGCCCGGGCGACCCCCTCGGGGAGAGACTGCCGAGGCCGGTGGCTCGTGTTGAAGGAGACGAAGGAGAAAGGCAACAACAAATGGAAAAGGACCAGATGACTTCATTCGCGGGAAGGCTCTGTCCTACGTGGACCAATTTCCTGGGGACTGGGGTGGAACATGCCCGCTGCCTTACAAAGCTTGTAGAACTAAACCAGATAAAGACCAGAACGTTCTCAGCCTCGCCTAAACCAAGCAAGGACAGGCTGGCTGCGCTTGAGCTCAGGGTGTGCAGGGAAGGGGATCCAATTCCGTCTCCTCCCCTCCCTCCCCCGCTTGGACTCCTGTACTCGGAGAGGGTGGGCAACTGCCCCAAGGTCACACAGCCCTTTCTGGCCTGCTGTAACACCCGCGGGGCCGAAACCAGCGGGGGGCGGTGAGCGAGATCCAGTGGCTGGACTAAGAGCCTTGGAAGAGGGTGAGGCTCAGCTGGAGGTCGGTGCAGGGGAAATGAACTGGGCAGGTCTAAGCCCTGGCTGGCCCGGGTCCTGCTTACCCGGCCAGAGCCCTCAGCGGGGGGTGGAGTGGGGGCGGGTTGTGAGAGGTGTGTCCAGGGGATCAGCTGGGCCTGAAGGATGCCCCCACCCAAGCCCCTGCTGGGATGCTAATCTCACCCTGCTAATTAAAGTTTGCAATGCTGTCCCTAACTCCGCTCCCCGCTCCTGAACATTTTATTAGCTGAAATGCAAACAATTGCTGCTTGGGACAGAAAAACCAGAGGGAAAAAAAAAGCCTCTGGAATTCGCAGTATAAAAAGGATTTTAAAAAACTGTGTACACTTATAAACAAACACTGTGAATGAACAGACTGGTTCCTGAAACCGAAGCTCCAGAGACCGCCCCCAGCCCCCAGCCTGTTGTGAGTGTTTCCCCTTCTACCGGGGACTTGGTCACGTCGGCCTCTGCCAGTCTCTGGCTTAGACGATCAGCAACGGCCTCCCGGCCCCACGCTCATCTCTAGACTTTTTGGAGTCTAGTGGACCGGCGGGTTTCTGGCTACGGCCTTTGGGTCTGGAGCATTACAGCAAGATTGGATTGTCTTCCAGTCTGTTCCCAGCACACAACAGCTCGCATCTGCAGAGCCCTCCCGCAAGGCATGAGTCAAAAGTCTTGGACCCCAGCCCTGGCTGGTGTGGCTCAGGGGACTGAGCGCTGGCCTACAAACGGAACAGTTCGGTTCCCAGTCAGGGCACATGACTGGCTTGCGGGCCAGGTGCTGGGGGGCGCACCAGAGGCAACCACACATCGATGTTTCTCTCCCTCTTTCTCTCTCCCTTCCCCTCTGTCTAAAAATAAATAAATAAAATCTTTAAGAATATGTATTTCTTAAAAAGAAAAGGTCTTAAAAAGTCTTGGGCTCCACACACACACACAGTCATTCCCCAAGGGCTGCCAGTTCTGTGACATGGGACAGGGACAGGTAAGAACCAGCAGTGCCCTCCCCTCCTGTCACCAGCACTTACGCCACGGGCCGTGGGCTGGCCTCCCAAGCAAAGCCCATCCCTGGCAGCAGGATGAAAGAGTTTGGATGATGTGAGAGACCCCCGGGCAGTGTTTGAAGAGGACCGAGGTGACAGATGACACCAGCACCACCAACTCCAGAGCTGGGAAGAGCTTGGAGATTGTCCAGACCAATCACACCTGCCTCCCCATTTCACAGGCGGGCAAACTGAGGCCCAAGAGAGGAAGAGACCTGACTGAGGTCCGCTACTGGTTGGTTAGTGGCAGAACCTAGACCAGGGCCCAGGCATCTTGCTTCCCATTCAGGGGCTCCTGGCCCACCCCGATACCTCCGTGGCGTTCTCTCCACAAGCAGGTTTCGGGACCGGGAGCTGGGAGAGCTATGGTGAAGCAGGCGGCATTGAAGTCAGACTACTAATGAGAACTTGGACAAGGGAATTCTTCTCTCTGGGCCTCAGGGGTCCTCCGTGCTAAGCGGGGATAATAATAGTACCTCCCCTAAGGTTGTCTGAAGGAATAGAGAAGATGGGGTGGGGAAAGCAACTCAACTAACGCTTGGTACATATGAGTGTTTAAGGAATTAATGATGGCAGTGATGGTGGTGGTTGCGGTGGGTTGAATGGCAATGCCCCCGCCCCCGCAAAAAGTATTCATGTCCTAATCCTTGGAACCTGTGAATGTGACCTTTTTTGGGGAGAAGAGCCTTTGGAGATGTAATGAAGTTAAGGATATTGACACGAGATCATCCATGACGACCCGGGTTGAGACTCAGCGCCGTCACAAGCGTCGTTGTTGGCGGAGACAGAAGAGAAGGCAGAGACACAGGAGGAGGCCAGGCGCGGACAGAGGCAGAGGCGGGAGTGATGTGGCCACAAGCCCAGGAGCACCTGGAGCCGCCCGACGCTGGGAAAGGCCGGAAGGGTTCTCCCCAGAGTCCGCAGGGAGCACGGCCCTGCTGACACCTCATTTTGCCCTCTGGCCTCTGGCATGCCAAGAGAACCATCGTGGATCAAGCCACTGGGTTTGTGGGAACTTGTTAAGCAGCCACAGGAAACGAATACAGGAGCGAGGCTGGCTTTGCTGCTGGGACGATGGTCACGATGGTGGTGATGGGTGCTGAGACGCTGGTGACAGTGGTCATGATACTGGTGGTGATGGTGATGCTGGCAGTGTCTGTGTGAGCTTCCTGGGGCTGCCTACCAAAGCACCGCCCACTGGTGGCTTAAAACAAGAGCAATGGATTGTCCAGCTGATCTGGAAGTCAAGTCCAAAATAAGGCGTCAGCAAGGCCATGCTCCCTCTGGGGCACAGGGGAAGGGACCGACTCAGGCTCCTGGCTCCTGGTGGCTCAGGCGGCGCTTGTCTTGCAGGTGCATCACTCAACCCTCCGTCTTCACGTCACCTCCCCTCACTGCGCGCCTGTCTCTGTGTCTGCAGTGCCCCTTTTTCTAAGGACATTGTCATATTGGATCAGGCCCCCCGCCCCGAGAACCTCACGTTGACTCGATCACCTCTGTCAAGACCTGCTTCTCAGTAAGGTCACATTCTCAGGCGCTGGGGAGTGGGACTTCAGCACGTCTTTTGCAGGGGCACAGCTCACCCCATATCAGTGGTGACGGCGGAGGTGACGGCGTCAAGGGTGATGGAGGTGACGGTGGTGACGGAGGCTCTGCAGGAGCTCCCCGGGAAGCCGTGGTCCGTTCACAAGGCTTTCCGAAGACCCGGGCACCTGGCCCCTGAGGTCAGGCGCTGGCTTGGAGTCCCCGGTGAGAAGGGGTGCACGAGAAGGACGGTCCCAGGACGTCATTGCCAACTTAGTGTCATGGAAGTTCTGCCATCTGCCAGTCGTGGGACCTCAAGCAAACCCTTTCGCCTCTGTAGCTTTGGGTTGGATCCGCTGCCAAGGATGTGCTCTGCTCCGAGGCTGCTGGGGGCCCGGGGGTCCCCTTGCGCTGAAGTAGGAGCCTGGCCGACCCCAGGCCAGGGAAGAGTGTCAGGGGGACAGGGCCGAGGAAGGAGGGGACAGGTACGCTGTGACAGCGCTCCTGCCGGCTCCCCATGTGCCTGCCTCCTTCTCCTCCTCCTCACGTGCAAACACGTGCTATTTTTGTCCTCCGCTAAGTCAGTGCTTGTCTCCAGGCCCTTGCCAGCCGCCAGGAGCCTCCCCAAGGGCAGGGGCCACGGTTTGCTCATCTGCGAGGGCCCTGGGGGCCCAGCCTGGCCCTCCACACGCGTGGGTGGATCGGGGGCTGTTTCAAAGAACAGCAAGCTCCTCCCTTCTCTTTCCACCCGTGCACAATGGAGATAAGACAAGGCGTGGGGGAGGGGGAGGGGGAGGGGGAGGGGGGTCGTCCGTTTCTGAACGGGATCTTCCTCCTCCAGACCCCGGCCCCTCCAAGCAGACGTGGGGCAGGCGGGGCAGAACAACGGAGCCAGTAGGCCAGCCCGCTGGCCTCTCTTCTGGAGCCCGAAGTGCGGGCAGGCCGAGACCTCACCCCGCAGAGCCCGTGCTCTCTGGCAGAGGACAGGCAGGGCCAGGCCTCCGGGTTCCTCCTTATTGGACACAATCACACCAACTCCCTCCTTAACTCACGTTCTCCAGCTCCCACTGACCAAGACTGGTAATGCCCGCAGCACCCGGGCGTCCGCTGGGCCAGGCACGGCAGTCCGCGGGGGCACGAGCTCCGCCAGGCGCCGCCCTCGGGGCCGGGAGGCCGTGCACAGGGGAGGCCGTGCATAGGGAAGGCCGTGCACAGGGGAGGCCGTGCACAGCAAGGCCGAGTTCCCGCGTTTGCGCGGCCTCCATCTGAAGGACGAGGGGGACAGGGAACAAAGAAACAGCTGATACCAGGGTCCGGGAACAAGACGAACTATGGAGAAAGCGAAAGCAGGGTGAGGGGCCGCCCTGGGGAGTGAGAGGGCTGGCGTCTGGAAAGGGAGGTCCCTTCGGTGAGGGGGCGGCAGTGGGCGGAGACTCGGGTGAGGCACGAGCCTGGTGGAGGGCTGGGAGGCGAGGTCCAGGGCAGTGGGGGCAGGGGCCCCGAGGTCCCGTCGAAGTCACAGATGTTTCCTAGGTGTGCCCGGAGCCGAGACAGCGAGGAGGGCGAGGGCCAGCCCGAGGCCGCTTCCTGTGCTCGAGGGACCTCCGGTTTCTGAGCGGAGCACGGACGGGAGAGGCCGCAGGGCCGCTGGGGGGACAGCTGGAAGCGCTGAAGGGGTCCAGGCTCGAGATGGCGGTGGCCTGGTTGGGGACACCGGCCGTGGGGGAGATAAAAATAGCTGGACTCAGGGTGTGTTTTCAGTAGAGGAGGCATCAGGCTTTGCTCAAGGACAAGAGGTGGGCGTGGGCGCAGGAGAGTACAGAGGGTGACCGCAGCGGCGGGGTGGGGGAGGGAGCGTCTGCTGAGACGAGGAACCCCGCAGGAGAAGGGGGCGGGGCGGGGGGCCAGAGCCGGCGTGTGGACACATTCCGTCCAAAAAGCCTACTTGATACTTGCACATCAGGCACTCAGAGCCCTCAAGTGCGGTCACTGAACCCACCCTGTGACGACCGTGCACCTACGGCAATGTCACCACCCGGTGAGGTAGCCCCTACTATCACACCCATTTTATAGATGAGGAAACCGAGGCACAGCACGGCAAGGGTGGGAGCTGGTGGAGATCCAAACCCAGGTCGTCGAATTCCAAAGCTCGTCCTCTTGTTTGTTCCATCATTCGTTCATTCGCTCATTCATTCCTTCCTTCACTGCCGAGGGCGCTGTGCACCAAGCCCGGCTCTGAGCGCTGGTAACGCGGAGATTCAATCACACCGTGCCCTGCGCAGGCACGGGGCGGGCGGCACGGGCCAGACCAGGCCCGCCCTGCGTGCAGCTGCCTTTCTAAGGAGGAGCGGGGCCGCCGGCGGCGACCAGAGAGAAACACGACGACGACCAGACGCTCCCGGACTTCGCTGAGCGCGAGGGGAGCGCGTGCTGATTCCAGGCCGTGCGCAGGGCCTGCGCCGTGGGGTGGGTGCTGGGGCTGCCTCCCAGGAGGGGAAGCTTCGCAGAAGCAGCCAAGCCAAGACCCAGAGGAGGGGCCTCCCCGGCGGCAGGCGGCAGCCGGCAGCGGGGGCAGGAAGGGCAGAGGGTCTCTGGGTGGGGCAGTGGGGAGGGGAGGGGCCAGCAGGGCGTGGCCAGGAGGCAGAGCGCCCCCAGAAGCCAGCCAGCCACAAAGAGCAGGTGGGCGGGGTCAGAGGCGTGGGAAGTAAACCAAAGCTGGGAGTGAGGGACCCTCACCCCGCGGGCAAGCGGCCCTGGGGACTCCAAGACGGACACGACCGGCAAACCTGAATCACGGGAGTGCGGGCTGTGAGAACCCCGCTCCCCCATCCTCCCCTTTCCTGCACAGCTGGTCAGCACTTGAACCCAGGGCCGACTCCACAGCTGGGCCCTGGGGCTCCAGGCTGTTCCACTGCAGGCAGGGCAGCCTGTGACCGGGGACACGGCAGCCCCCGCCCTCTGGCACCAGGTCTGATTAGCTAGAGAGAGCCCCAGGGAGCCCCAGCACCCCGCGCGCGGTTTCTCCCCTCAGTCACTCAACCACTGTTTGTCCACCCTCGACGCAGCCTGCTTGGGAGCAGGGAGCAAGGCCACGTCCCTTCCGTCAGGGGGCGTGACCCCGGACAAAGGCGAAGCCAGGTAGAGCGAGGTCCAGGGGCGGGCAGTGGGCGCGAGGCAGTGGGAACACGGGTTTCAGGGTCAGCGCGGGAAGGGCGACCCCGACCTCGGAGGCCACGCCCCGTTGGATGCTCCTGCCCCGCGTGCCCCCAGAGACAACAGGACGCCCGTGGCTGTGGGCCAGCTCCCCGCGAAGAGGGAGCAGAGCTCCCAGGCTCCAGCGCCTCTGTTCCCCTCCCTCCCCTTCCCCCGCTGCCGCCTCCCTCTGCCCCCCCCCTTTCCTTGGGCAGCTGCCAATCTGGGGCAAGCCGGCCTCCTCTGCCGGGCAGCCTCCTGATGCCCAGGGGTGCGTGTCAGACTCACAGCACAGCCCCCAGCCGGGCCTCCACTCCTGCTGGCCCCCCAACCTTCTGCCTGGGCCCACAGAGCACTGTTGAGGGGGACAGAGCCCCTGAGCCCCGCCTTCATGTGGGCTGGAGGGCCCACATGGTAGGGCTGAGTATTTTTTTAAAAAACATGCCCAGCAGATAAAACAAAACAGCTACGAACAGCCACTCCCAGTGGAACCCTCCGCACTCCCTGAGCGAAGAGAGTTCCTGGACAATCTCGGGGCAGTGCCCCTGCCCCCCCTGCACCCGCCCAGAGGGTTGCACTCCCATTGGCCCCATTTTGTGGAGGAGGAAACCAAGGCTCCGTGGGGCCAGGGAATTGCTTGGAGGCAGACCTGGGCTCTGGCTCAGGGCTGGGGTTGGCAGGATGGCTGCACGGCCAGCGGCTCCCGCAGGGACCCACGCCTGGGGTAGGCCCAGTGCCCGCCAGGGACGGCCCCCCAGGTCCTCGAGGCCATTCTGAGCACAGACACTGCATTATCCCCAGACGGAGGGTCAGTCACCCCCGAAGTTGCAAAGTGAGGAGTAGGGGGTGAGATTCGAACCCAGGCTGTTGGACTCCATGGCCCAGGCTCCCATGTTCCTAGGAGATCAGGAGGGAAGAGCTGGGGAATCAGGACCTGAGGACCGGTGTGCAAGCCCCTGGGTCCCCGTGGTGCTCTATGACCAGGGCATGGAGGGTCAGGTAACTCCAGGACCTCCCGGGGGGCACCCAGGCAGGCCCCCCATCCTCACCTCACTCCGTGGTCACCATCCCTGCTGCCCCAGCCTAGACCCCACCTCTCCACCCTCGGGCTGCCCTCTACCGCTGGGCCCCGGAGAGTGGTGACTCCTGGGAGGGCGCTCTGACAGCCCTGGCCTTCCAGGAGCTTTGTCCGGCTCAGGGGCATCCCTCGCCCCACCGTCTCAGAAAATGCACTTTCTAAGCCCCCGGGGTCTACCCCACCCAGGCCCCCAGCCCACCCAAGCTATAGCTTAGGGTCAGCCAGGGGGTGCCTCCAGGGCTGGGGCCAGAGGAAGGGCCATGGGGTCCCCTCCCGCTGCCTCCTCCCGGGGCCAGCCCTCACCCCCACCCCTGCTGCAGAGTGCCCTTGGCCAGGGGTCTGTGTGTGCCTCTGTATGCGTGTGCCTCTGTGTGCATGTGTCTCTGTGTGTGTGTGTGTGTGTGCTGGGGTGGGCAGAAGCCGCAGGATGGGAGGGGGAGGGAGCAGGGAGGGAGCAATAGACAGAGCAGAGAGCTGGGGTGACAGAGAGAGAGAGAGAGAGAGAGAGGGAGGGAAAGAGCGCCTGGGAAATACACAGAGAGAAGGCGAAAGCTCGAAATAAATACAGCTGGGGCGAGAGGGGCTCCGGGCGGGGAGACAACAGAAGGGGAAGAGGGGCGGCAGGCGGCGAGGGGCCAGCCCACAGGCAGCCGTGAGAGCAGAGCCCTGAAGAGCTGGATGTGGAGAGAAAAGGGGAAGCAGAGCAGGGGAGGAGGTGGGCGCGGAGCCCAGGGCACAGCTGGGGCCCTCGAGAGGGGGGGGGGCTGAGGCTGGGGGCGTCTCTGACGGGCAGGTGGACAAAGCCCGTGCCTTCTCCCCATATCATGGAGACACCCCGAGTCAGCCAGAGATAGAAGGGGGCTCTCCCAGCCCCCACTTCACCCCCAATTGACCTGAGGAGAGGACCCAGCGTGAGGATGGCCACCACGAAGGGTGGGGTGGGACCCTCTGAGGCCGTGAGCTGCTTCCCCCTGCAGCAGCCCTGGCGGGGTGACCCCGGGCAGGGACTCGGCCTCCCTGGGCTGCAGCCCCCGGAAGGGGCTGAGCTGGGTGTGAGAGCGGGTGCCCAGGCTGCACGGCCTGCAGGCCGGGGGTGTCTGTGTCCCGGGGGCTTGGCCCCCCCGAGCCAGTGCCCCTCTGTGCTGAGGGAGAGAAAAGAGGGTCAGCGGCGCACAGCAGCTGCTGCTGCTGCTGCGACAGAGAAACGTGGTACGGTAAAGCTCGGGGGACAATGGGTTGCTGATTTTAAAGGGCCCTTCACGCGGGTCTGGTGAGGCAGGCACTGCGTGGAGGGGACGAGAGTTGCGCTGAGCAGACCGTCCCAGGGACACAGACCGTCTGGGGGGCCCCGGGGAGCAGCCTGGGAAGAACGGGGTGGTCCCGGAGGCTTCTGCCCGGGGAGCGGAGGGCCCACAGGGGCCAGGCTGGACCCTAGCAAGTCCGGGAAAGGCCTGGGCACCCAGTGCCCCCCACAAAGGCCAACCTTGGAGACAGGGGCTCCGGGAACCTCCAAGCCCAGGATGCTGCACCAACCCCCCATCCTGTGGTCCACCGGGAGGTTGGGCAAGGAGTCAGAGGGGGGCCGTTCTGGCGTGGATTCTTTCCATTCTCTGAGGCCCAGGAGGAGGGGCGGGGAGAGGAGAGGACAGGGGCCTCGGGAAAGGAGAGGGAGAAGCCTGGTGAGGAGCAGCCCACGGAAAGGGGTAAACGAGAGAGCAGGGAGGACAGCGGTGTGTGGGAGCCCCCAGCACCGAGTGAGCAGGGCAGGCGCTCCAAGTCCGCATGTTCCAGAGACAAAGGCCCGAGGAGGCCGAGGAGGCCGGGAGCAGGCGCAGAGGAGGGGACCGGAGAGCAGGGGTGGCAGAGGGCGGAGGGCGGGGGACGCAGGAAGGCTCAGCAGCCTGGACGGGCCGGGGCTCCAAAGGGCTGAGACCCTGCCCCCCCACCCAGCCCAGGCTCTGACCCGCAGGAGCAGGGGCAAGCCCCAAACTTCAGAGGGAAAGAGCCGGCCGCCGGCTGCCCTTGGGGCTGTCCCAGCGGATGAAGCCTCATCCAGGTTTCCGCGGGAGCGCCCCTGCACACTCACGCGGCGGCAGCAGCAGCAGCAGCAGTAACGAGCTAAAAATACTGGTTCCCCGGGTGGGGCGGGGGAGGGAGGAGGAGGAGGAGGGGGGATCGGGCTGGGGAGCAGGGCCGCAGGGCCCGGCCCAGGCAGCCCCGGTGTTCCAGGGCGTCCTAATGACCCAGATGTGCAGCTGCAGAGGGATGACCGCTTTGGGGACTGCAAATCACCGGCCCCTGGCGGCCCCTCCCGGGATGGGGTGAGGCAGGAGGGGACAACTGGAGAGAGAAGAGAGCAGAGAGAGAAACCTGAGAAAGAGGGAAATCTAGGAGTGCAGAGCTCTGAGGGGGGGGGGGGAGCACAGGAAGGGAGGACAGGAAGGGGACAGCAGGAATTGGAAAGGTGGGGGAGGGAGGGAGGAGTGTCCCTGGGTCTCCGAGGCTCAGGCCTCCAGGGGACCAAACCCAGAAGCCAGATCCCCGCCCCGCCCCCTGGCCCTGTCTGTGTGTGAGTGATTGGGGCGGGACACTGGGTCATTTGGCTGGGGGGTCTGGGAGGAGCAGGTGGGCCTGCTCCAGGCAGCAGCCCCCTCTCTGGTCAGGTCACTGGGTGGCTGGGCCCCGGCTGGGGTCCACTCCTAGGAGAAGACCTGCCTTGGTGAGGTGAACACCCAGAAAGTGCTGGAGAGGGAGGGGTCCTGTTCCCTTCGGACAGATTCACTCTTTCTTCCGTCAGCGTCTGCTAGCACCTAGTCTGGGCCAGCCCTCGCTGGGTGCTGGGGGTGCAGGGCAGAGCGAGGCAGAGGAGCGCCCGTCCCGCGTGGACAAAGCCATCCTTAGACCCAGAAGCATGAGAGAGACAGAGAGACAGAGACAGAGAGAGACAGAGACAGAGAGAGACAGAGAGAGAGAGAGAGAGAGAGAGAGAGAGCGCCCACGAGGGAGGGAGAGAGGGGAGGAGGAGGGGCTGAGGAAGCCCGCAGGGTAGTGGTGGGGGAGGTGTTCATGCAGACCGGTCCCAGGAGATGACGTGGAGCCTTGAACCTGAGCGGTGGGACCGTGGCCATCCACAGTCCTGTCCCCGAGAGGGAAGCTGAGGCTGTGTGCCCGGGAAACCACTGGTCCCAGGGTGGCCAGGAGCAGAGCAGGGTTCAAACCCAGGCCCTGCTGACCCCAGGCCAGGCATGTGGCCAGGCAGGTGGCCAGGCCGTGCCCTCTGTGGCTGCTGAGCGTGTGCGAGGCAGGGCTGGGGGGATCCCCTGGGGAGGCAGGGAGGCCCAGGGCCCCGGGCCCAGGAGTTGTGGGAGTCACGGCGGGCTCCTTGGTCCCTTAGGAGCCTGGGAGGCTCCCGGCCCCTGCACAGCACAACCTGCAGGGCCGGCCTCAAGGCGAGCCAGCCTCAGGGCAACCCTGGCAGGGCCAGGACGTCGGGGAACCACCTGACCTCTGCAAAGACCGGCCTGTTTGCTTTCACTCACCGGCCTTGGTCGTGGGGGCAGGACCGGAGGGGCTGGGGCAGCAGGGCAGGCCGAGGCCCCCAGCCACGGCCCCTGCCTGTGAGAACCGGCACTGACCCTCACCCTCTGGGTGCCTGGGTCTCCTGGCCTCGAACAGGGGCTGCGGTGGGGAGGCGCCCGCAGTCAAAGCCGGCTGCCCGCCCAGAGCACACAGTCAGAGGGCCCCAGCTCGCAAGGCCCCTCCCCAGAGAGGCCCCCCCCCCCGCCCACCCCCCACCCCCTGCAGCTGCCTCGGGGCTCTGCAGCGGCCCTGCCCCCAGCACAGGCCGCGGTGCCCAGGCCAGCCGCGATGTTTCCGAGCTGGGAGCTTTGGGCAGCGACTTAACTGTCTGTGCCTTAGTTTCCCCATGCTCTCGGGGACGGTGGTGACGTACCAGCCCCTCATGGGGCTGTCACGGGGGCCGGCAGGGTGTGTGCCCTCCACAGTGACCCTGTTCCCTTCTTGGCTCCCCGGCCGGGCGGTGGCCGGCTCCCCGGAGCAGGGCCTGTCCGGCGGGGCGCCAGCTCTGCCGCGGGTGGGCGTGCTGGGGCCTCCCGTACATGCTTCTCCCGAGGTCCCTTCTGCGTTTCTCCACGCTGGGATGCAAGACGGGGCCCCACTCCTCTTGCCAGCTCCTGCTTGTCACCGCCCCAGCCTTCCCTGTCCCCTTCCCTTCTGTCTCTGTCCCCCTTCCAGGACCCCTGTGCCACTGCCCTTCCTGGGCTTTGCCTCGCCCCCCATCGACCACCCTGGGTCCCACTGGGTCCCCAATGGGACACTGACCACCTGAGGCCGGGGTCCCCTCCCGCACAGAGCAGGGGTGTGACCCCAAGAGGAGCAGAAAGGAGAGAGATCCAGAAGGGAGTATCAGCGGAGCTGGAAGCTAGATTTCAGTTATCTGTGGATTATATATATACCTGGTCTTCCCTTATATTTTCTTTTTTTTTTTAGATTTTATTTATTTTTAGAGAGGGAAGGGAGGGGGGTGGAGGGAGAGAGAGAGAGAAACATCAATGTGCGGTTGCTGGGGGCCGTGGCCTGCAACCCAGGTGTGTGCCCTGACTGGGAATCGAACCTGCGACACTTTGTTTCGAAGCCCGCGCTCAATCCACTGAGCTAACGCCGCCAGCCAGGGCTTCCCTTATGTTTTCTTATGTATTCACTCTACTGTCTCACCAGCCATTTAATACAGCCGGAGCACCTCCTTCTGCGCCTGTCCTGTCCAGGGGTGTGGGTGAGTGATGGGCGGGGGAGTCAGGCCCCCCCCCGGGGGGGGCAGGGAGGGAAGGAGGCATTGTCCCCGCAGCTGGGCACGGCCGGGCAGGTCCCAGCACCCAGGACCCAGGGGGGCTGGGCCGAGGTGAGGGGGGTTTGGCAGGCCCTGCAGCTGTGCGTCCGATTCCCCCAGCTTCCAAACTAGCTGAAACAACACACCAAGCCTCGGTTTAATTAAGTCTTCGCTGTGTGGCATGATCCTGGGACCCACGGCCGGAGCAGGGTGGGCCCCATCTCTGCTCTGGCCTGTTGGGACTCCCAGCCCTCGGGCCACAGACACCGGCAAGTTGTACTACGGGGGTGGAGCGGCCATCTCGCTGGCTCCGTGGGCTCGGGCCTGCCCCGCAAGGCAACCACCACAGTCCTGGTACCGGGAAGCTCGGGGAGTCCGTCACCGTCACGGGGACCTCAGAACCGGGCGGTGCGGATCCCAGAGGGACCTCGTCCTCGAGCTAGGACCAGTGACGTATGTGTCGGTGCGGGTTTCTGGGGAAGGGTCCCCCAGGGCCTACTTGCACGGGGTCTGCCCAGCCTGTTGGCCACAATCTAGGCACCGACGGACAGTCCCGTGGAGATGGGACCTGCCTCAGGACCCAGGCAGGACAGCCCCGTGGGCTGTGGCGGGTGCTGCTTCACCCAGGTGAGGAAAGGCGGACTGTGATGGTGGCTCCTGTCCACCTGGCTGAGCTCGGACGCACGGAATCCCCAATCCGGAGACACCTTTAGAATCTTCCGGCCCACAGTACGCCTGGGGACGCCGAGGTCCAGAGAGGTGGGGGGCCAGGTCCTGGCTACTGGAATAGCCCCCCGCTGTCTAAAAGCGCCCTCTGCCCCCTGCATGAGCCACCACCATCTTCCTCACCATTGTGCCTGTCTCCCCCCCCCCACACCCCCGCCACCTCCGGCCCCTTCCCTCTCACCGGAGCACTCCCTGACCCTGTCGTGGACGCCAGCGACACAGGTCCCAGGCCCTAGCCCTCACTCATCGCCCTCCTCTCCCCTCCCCTCCTCGTTCCCCCGACTCAGGCCACGGGGGCCCCTCCTCTGTCCACCCCAAGAGGCCCCGGCTCAGGCCGGGTCACCTTGCCCGGGAGCTCTGCACCCCTCAGGGCAGCCCCAGCGTTGTTTTACTCACCACCGTGTCCCCAAGGTCGAGTTCAGGGCCAGGATGAAACAAGAGAGTGAGCATTCATTAAACGATGACTCGATACATGTACGAGCCCAGGTTGCGCCCCCCGCCCCCGCAGGTCCTCTGCACCCTGTCCCTGAGGCTCCGAGGGGGAAGGACACTTGTGCAGGCGACACAGTATGAAGTGGAACCCCTGGGACTTGGGGCCCAGCGCCTGTCACCAGGGCCCCGCGGGCCCAGCCGCTGCGTGGGAACAGCCTCCAGCCGTCCTTCCTCCCACGTCTCCATCGTCCAGCCGTCTCCCCACCCAGCCCCACCCGGTCTGCCGCCCGCGGGCCTCCACCCTGATTGCCGCTTGCGCCCCCTCTGTCCCCTGCCCACCCCACCCACCCATTCCCACCCGCCTCCCAACCCCCCGTGCCCCGAGCCTCCACTCAGGCTTTGTCACGCCTCCCAGCCTGGGTCTGGGCTGTCCCCTCGGCCAGGTGGGCCCTTCCTCTCTCCCGTTGGCCTGGTCACCTGCACCTCCGTGAGGTTTCGCTGATCCGTGCTCCCCCTGCACCGGGCTGCCCTGCCCTTCCTGCTCCTCTGCCCCTGGGGGGCTCCTGGTCTCCTTAGCGCTGCCCGCCCCCCACCACAGCCCAGACCAGGAGCGCAGGGGTGTCGCTGGCCTGCCGCCTCCCGGGGCCCTGCTGTCTGCAGCGGGAGGAGCCGGGCCACCCCGGGGGGGGGGCACACAGTGGCGTGTGCCCTCGGGGACACAACCGATTTTAACAGCAGCCTTAGGAAAAAAGACACATCTGTCCCCTTTCCCCCTCCCCGGGGGGATGTGTGTGTGCACACACACGCACGTACAGGCACACGTGATTCAGGGCACAGATGTCAGAGAGCCGTGACTCGGGCGGCACCTCGCCGCTTCGCCGCAGCCCCACGTGCTTGCTCAGACACCCAGACTCCTGGCTCTGCCCTGCCCTACCCGCCCCAGCGCCCAGGAAGGTCCCAGGGAACTGGGACCCACCTTGGGAGACAGCTGAGCAGAAAATGGGCGGCCAGAGCCTGGCCACCGGCTCACCGGGCGCCCCTGGGCCAGTGAGTGACCGCTGTGGCGCTCAACCACCTTCCCCGCCAGCGGGGGAGGAGGCCAGAGCCGGCAATGAGAACACCGGGCTCACGGCAGGTGCCCCGGGCCTGCGCGTCCACTGCTGTCCAGGGACAGGCCGCCTCGCCCAGCCCAGCCCAGCTGACAGGCCAGACAGATAAGGGCGTGTGGCCCTCCGACGGACTCGCCCTGGACCCACCTTGGAGTCCGTGGCCCTTGGGGGGGCACGAAGCATTGGGAAACTCTCCCCTGTTCTCCCACCATCCTTTCGCCTTCCAAGGCAGGATCTGGCCTCTTGAAATTCTGCACACTAATAAAATTGTAGCTAATTTACATCTGAGATGGGGAGTGAGTGGCAGCGGTTGTCATGGAGACCATCTCCAGGGCCCCGGCTGCCTCCGCCTCCCTGTGCAGCCAAGAGATCAAGAGATTCTCGCTCCAGTTCTGCAGCTGGGGCCGGTCCTCTTGCCTCCCAGGCACCCTGCCCTCCTCCCCCGCTGGGCATGCTGGGAGCGGACTGTTCTCCGCGCTTGGGACGTGCGTGGGCCCCACCCTGCTTCCCTCACCCGGCGGGGCCCTCTGGCTTTCCTCAGGTCCAATGCAGGCCCCCCCCGACCCCGAGGGGCACCAGGTGCTCCCCCCATGCATGTCAGCAACAGCACTCAGAGTGGGGACAGCTTCCAGGGACAGGGCAGAGCAGCAGAGCCCTGAGCTACCCACAGGCCCGTCCTCCTGGGGTCCACCCTGGGAGGGGTCCACCCTGGGAGAGGCCCCGCCCTGGACTCCCAAGGGTCCCCAGCTGCCGAGACGCACTCCCTGCTCTCACGAGCTTGCCCGCCAGCGGCAGAGATGTCAAAGTGACTGAGCCGTCCTCGACGCCGTGCGCCGTGCTGAGCCTTCTCATGCCGGCTCTCATCTAAACATCAAGGCCACTCCCTGCGGAGGGTACGATTTTAGTCCCCGTTCTGTCACTAACCAGAGAGGTGGGCGGGCAAACAACGCTGAAGCCCAGACCTCTCTCTGGGCCAGAGCCAGAGCCAGGCCTCCTGACTCCAATGCCATCGTGGCAAAGGTGATCAGCTGTCTCCAGGAAAGCAGCTGAACAGAATAATTACAGCAAAGCAGGGTACAGGGAAGGGGACCTCAGGAATCACGGCATGTAAGTTGGGTTCCGAGGGATGAATAGGAGTCCCCCCAGGGGACAGGTGAGCGAGGAGCCCTCCGGGCAGAGGGGACACGTACGGAAGCAGAGAGGCAATGAGCTGCCTGGAGCATCCGAGGGCGATAAGGTGGGTGCCGGCGGGTGACGTGGAGCAGGGGCGGGGCCAGCCGGGCCTGAGGGTCTTTGCTCACTGAGTCAGGGCCCCTGGAGCTCATCCTGCCAATGAGGGAGCAAAGCACGGAGCTCCAAGCAAGCCCTTCCCGGCGTTTTCGGGGCCCCGGGGTACTCGAACAAACGCAAGACCAGGCCCCAGCTGTCTACACATGTACAAGCGAGCGATTTGATCCGACTGGGAAGTCGCTCACCGAAAACCAGCTCTAGCTGCCTTCCCTGGCCAGCCCACCTGCACCACGCTCTGGAAGGCCAGGTTCACGTTCATGTCCTCTTGTCCTCAGCGCTGTGGGCCAGGCTGTGCAAATGCAAGTACAGCTGGGCTCTGGGCCTCCGACCCCAGCCCTGAAAGGGGCCTTGTGAAATGCAGGTTCCCGGGCCCCACTCCAGACCCAGGAAATCCTACTTCTGCTGTGGCTTCACATTAACGGGTCCCCAGTGAGGATGGCCCCCACTGACGGCCGTGGGCCCTCCGATCTGTGTTCTGGAAAGGTGCCTCCAGCTATGGGGCAGGAGACGAGCGACGGGAGGAGCAGGGCGGCCTGGCAGGTGCAGCACCCAGGCGGGAGACACCGGAGGCTGGGGCCGGGGCCGGGGCCAGGGCAGGGACGGTACAGGGGCAGGGAGGGTCGCCCGCAGAGGCTGGACGTGTGTGAGAGCCAGAGCCTGGGACGGACAGCGTCTGGGGCCGAGGAGACTTGGGGGTGAGCATGGGTCCCCGGCGGCTCCTTTGGGATTATAAAATCTAATTGGGCTGCGGGCGGCCTGGGCAGACTTCCTTATGCGAAGGCTTCCTCCCCTCCGCCTGACCCCAGCCTCCCCGGGGCCCTCCACTGTCACGCTGAGGGTCAGCTCAAGGCTATGAGCGGGAAAAGGGATGGAAAGCGGGTCCCTCTTTCCTCCCCTCCCCTCCCCTCCCCCGTCCCCACCGAGCTTCTAGCCCTGCATTGGAGCAGGCTGCAGTGAGCTGCCAGCCAGCCTCCAGCGGGGCAGGTGGGCACGGCCCAGGCGTGGTGAGGGGTGGGAGTGGGGTGGGCAGGAGGGGGGCTTCCTGCGACACGGGCCTTTGCTTCCACGCAAGAGCAGTGGGCCTTCTCACTTTCCATACCTGGCCTCAGCGCTCCCAAAAGCAGCTGGGGGGTGGAAAGAATGGCCACGTAAACAACAGCGGCCGCTCCTCCCACGGGCTGAGTATCCCTGGGGTGTCAGGCACTGAGCCACACAGCAAGGAGGTGGCAGAGATGGGCCCGCTGGACCCCAAGCCACGAACCGGAAGCCAGCCTCCTCCGGGCCACGCAGAGAGGGCGTGGAGGCTCAGCTCCTGCCCTCAGAGGGCTCAGGATCTGTCTGGGGCTCAGGCTGCTCTGCATGCATCCCTGGGGGCATCGAGAAGGATCTGGGAGGTCCATGCATCTCTCGAAAGCTACGTCGCCGAGGAGCAGCAGCTCTCCCGACCATGTGGAGCCAGACCGAATTCCCCAGCAGCGGGAGGAGGGGGCGCCCGTGGGAGCTGCCGGGGAGGACGGCGGGACGCGAGCGGAAGGCGGACACGGCGGTCGTGTGGACGCGTGACCAGGAGCAGAGAGGGCGTGCCCAGTGGGGTTACAGCCTGGGCAGAGCTGTGGGGCAGGGGTGCAGGCGGGACAATGGGGGGGTCGATGGCTGGGACGGCCAGTCGCAGGAGGCAGGGATCCCAAGCACAGGCCAGGGATGGACACGGGTCAGCCCGGGGCCGGACGTGCACCCTCCTCACGCTTCAGTGCTATCGGGAGGGTCCATCAGGGGACGCGGAGGCGCCCACCATCACCGGCCTGGCACGGCTCCCCTTGCTCCCGAGAACGAGAGCCGTGCGCCGGGAGGTGTCGTCACGAGGGAGACAGAGCCGAGGCTCGAGAGAGAGTCCTGGGAGAGGCACTCCCACGCCCCACACCCACCCCGGCCGAGGGCACTTAACCAGGGGGCACCCACGCGGAGCCGGCCACTAGCTTGGCCCCGCTGTCCCTTCCTGCCTCTAGCAGAGGTGGACACCCCGGGCTTGAACCCTGCTCCCGCATTCACTGTATGGCCTTAAGCAAGTTTCTTAGTCTCTCCGAGCTCAATGTCCTTGCCCATGGATCGGGCACAGGCGCACCACCCTCGAAACGTTTATTGATCTGTTTCAGGATTCAACGAGGGGATGCAGAGAAGCATCCAGGGGGGTGCTCGGGGCAGAGTTCACGTTCGGTAGGCGTTGGTTCCCTCACTCCTTCCTCAAACTCCGGGCGGGACAGGGGTGGCCACAGTGGGTCCTCCCTTGCTTACCCCGTCCACGGTGCTTCTGTGACTCTCGCCACGACTCCGCCACCTGCCAGTGGAGCCCGGCTGAGGATCTCCTAGGACACGGATGCGGTTGCCGCTGGCCTCTCACTTTCCATGTAAATCTGTGACCCATTGTGTCAATGTTTTGTATCAGATATGAGGTTCATTTTTTAACAAAATGAGTGTCCAAACGTTCTAACATAGTTTTTTGAAAAAAGTATCCTTTATCCATTGACGAGTATATGATCTTGACTACCTCGTTTTCCTAGACTTACTAGCTGATTTTCCGAGCTTCCCATTCACTTAATAAACACTGAGGGACAATCACCATTCACATGCAGACAGAGAGAGAGAGAGAGAGAGAGAGAGAAAATCTTGACCCTTACCTCACACCATACACACACACACAAAATCCAAAAACTCACTATAGACCATAGACCTACATGTAAGCTCTCTAACATAAAACTTTTAGAAACCAGAAGAAAATCTTTGGGATTTGGGATTAGGCAAAGAGTTCTTAGACATGACAATGAGGCTCAGTCCATAAAAGGAAACATTGACAAATCTCGCTTCATAAAATTAAAAATTTTGCTCTGTGAATGAAACTGTTTAGGGAATGAAAAAAAAAAAAACAGCCACAGAGTGCAAGAAAATATTTGCGAATCTGACAAAGGGCTTGTATCCTGAATATATAACAAGATATCAAAACTCAACAGTTAAACAAAATCCAGTTTAAAAATGGGCAAAAGAATTGTACGGGCGCTCCATCGGAGAAGACAGATGAGTGACAATAAGAGCATGAAAAGCAGCTCAACAGAATTAGCCATCAAGACATGAAGATCAACCCTGGCTGGCGTAGCTCAGTGGATTGAGCGCGGGCTGCGAACCAAAGCATCGCAGGTTCGATTCCCAGTCAGGGCACATGGCTGGGTTGCAGGCCACGGCCCCCAGCAACTGCACATTGATGTTTCTCTCTCTCTCCTTCTCCCTCCCTTCCCTCTCTAAAAATAAATAAATAAAACCTAAAAAAGAGAAAATCTTTAGTATTCAAGTTCAACCAAATAAATTAATTTTAAAAGAAGACATGAAGATCAAAACTGCAGTGAGCTACCCCTCCGCGCCCCCAAGGATGGCTAAAATAAAAATACCGATAGCACCAAGTGCCGGCAGGCATGCAGAGCAACTGGATCTCCTCCCATCGCCGCAGACGAGAACGAGAAAGGGCACAGCCGCACTCAAGTTTGACAGGTTCTGAAAAAGCTGCCCCTACCTTTGCCGTATGAGGCAACCATTCTACTCCCGGGCATTTATCTCGGAAAAACGAAAACTCAGGCCCATGCAAAGCGACCTGTGTGTTCATAGATGTTCACAGCAGCCGTATCTGTCACAGCGGCTGAGTGGACACACACACTGGTCCATCCACCCCGTGGACCGTTACCCAACGATGAAAAGGAACAGACTGTGGATACCCACACAGCTTGGATGTGGAGTGACAAAGGCCGTTCTCACATGCTCCCGTGCTGCCTGGTGCCACTTGCTAAGAGGCAGGACTGGAGCCAGAGGAACAGATCGGCGGCGGCCGGGTTAGGAGTGAGGGGAGGAAGCGACTGCAGAGGCACAGGACAAGGGTCCCGGAGGTGACGGAACTGCTCTGCATCCTGCTTGTGGCGGTGGTTACACACGCTTAGACCTACGAGGAAGCTCATAGAACCGGACCCCAAAAAGAAGCCAATAAAAATGCAGTTGAACAAAGAGACCTACGCGGGGCCTTGGGTTCTCAGACAGCCACCTCCTGCAACCTGCGCAGGCCGGAGCACTCCCCTTTCCTGACTTGGAGGATCAGAAAAGGACACACACACCCCCGACCATGTGGCTGCAGCCCCTGCCAGAGCCGCAGCTCCACCGGGCCCCTGAGCGGCACCTTTGTGCAGAGAAAACCCTACGTAAATGTCCATAAGGGCCCTAGCACCCCCTTGTGAGCCTCGGTTCTCCCCCCCCCACCCCCAGGATGGAGCTTTGACAAGCCGCCGCCGAGGGAGTGGGGGTGAGGGGCGGGCTGTGCATTAGCCCCGACCGGCCAGGCTGGGGCCTCCTACTAATGGCTGTGAATGCACTTAGTGCTGAGGCCGCAGGCCGGGGCTTTCGGGGCCTGGTGCTTAATGGCTCGCCTGCCAGAGAGAAAGAAGGATGGCTGGCCAGCCAGACACATAGCCAGACTCCGACGGAAGGCGGGGGTGGGGGCCTCGCCCCAGGCTGGGAGCCTCCCCGCCTCAGACATGTGCGGTGGGGAGCGAGCAGGTGCAGCAGAAGGACCTTGGGGGAGAGGTGGCTTTGACCGAGCTCCTCCGTCCCAGGCTGGGCCTGCCCCACACCACGCCTTTTTGCTCCTGGGCAGTGGAGTGTCACTCCTCTGGGGGAGGGGGTTCCCGGTGGGCCCAGCCACACCCGCTCTGTCCCAGGAGGCTGAGGAGGATGATCCAGACCCCAGCTATTACTTCCCAGCACCCGTGGGTGCCAGGCACTGTGCTAAGGGGTATACCAAAGTGGCAATAATGACAATCATGTGAATAACAAGTCATGTTTACCGAGGGCCTATGATGGTGGGGCCTTAACCCTTTTCCTAAGCCCGTGGGCTGGTCTGTCGCTGCCTTCATTTCACGGTGAGTGACCTGTCTGCCCGGTGGGAGCTTCAGGAGAGGTAAAAGGGCACTTTGCTTTCTCATACTTAAAAAAAACAACAACAGAAAACTCTTATGGGCCTTTCTTCAAGATCAATCGGCTCAGGCCCCACCTCCTCCAGGAAGTCTTCACGGATGCCCGTCCAGGCTAGATCAGAACACCTCTGGGAAACAGAATTCCTCACTCTTCCTGGGGGAGGATTCTCTTCCTCCTTCAAGAAAGAGTTTGCCTTCCCTGATGGTGCCATGTGAGGCTAACATCTGTGACCCCAGCACCCTGCTACTACCTGCCCTGGACCCAGGTGATGCCAGGAGAAGGGCAGGGGGAAGTCAGGCCGGAGCCCCAACAACATCAGGCAACTCTGGATCAAACCAGGCCTGAAACCCGCAACCCCTTCGGCATTGCTCTATTATCGGAGCCCACAATTCCTGTTTTGATTGGATTTTCTGGCTGTTGTAACTGAAAGCATTCAAACAAATAGAGGAATTCACAAAATGTGGACAGTAGCTATTTCTGGGGGGCAGATAATGAGGGAACTTTTAGGCTCAATGTGCATGTGTTACACTGTTTGCAGTTTTACAATGAGCATTCAGCAAAATCAGAGCTAATGTTTCCATCTTCAGCAAACAAGCTGGGTCTGAGCCTGTGGCTTGAAGAACTGCGAGGGGAGGAGGGAGGCGGCAGCGTGGCTGATGAAGGGGGAGTGGGCTGGGGGAAAGATGGCAGGTTTGACCCGCAGCATGGCCCGTCTCTGCGGGGCTCCCACATGGGGACGTTCAGGCACTGGTGCTCAGGAGGGAGAAACTGCAGAGGAGGCGAGTCAAGGTGAGGGGCAGGTGGCAGGGCTGAGGAAGGTCACGTGCCACAGCCCACAGCCAAGGCTTTGCTCATCAGCAAAATACGGACGCTTCCTCCCCCACCATACTCCCTCTGGGAGCTGTCAGAGAGCCTCAAGTACCCCCGCGCTTGAAACTGATGACTAAGGCCGCTGTGAGTGGCAGAACCCATCAGGCCACACATTTCTTGGAAGTGGCCTTGCAGCCACCTCCCATTAGCACAGGTAGCAGGGACCCCTCTGATCCAGATGACAAATTGATTCCTCAAGCCCGAGTCCATCTCCCAGGACGGGTGTAAGTTACAGGAGCCACGTGCTTCCGTCTGAGGCTCTTCACTGCTGAGTGGTGTGACATCCCACCCACAACTGGCTTCCTCCTCCAGGGGCCTTGGGATGCGGTCCGGGCAGCCTCTGCCTCCGGGTCACAGAGAAGGAAGTCCGGGCACAGAGAGGCCAGGCAACCTGCCCACAACCACACAGTGAGGCAGCGTTTGCCAGAATTCACACCCGGTTCTCCTGCCTCCAGACCTGGCCCCCTTCTGATTGCCTCCTGCTGGCCCTCACAGCAGGGATGGGACCAGGGAATTGCTTGGGGTGACAGTCAGCCAAAGAGGCCCGAGAAGACCTCGGCAGGAACTGGAGACGTGGGGGGTAAAGAGGCTCCTCGAAGGGGTGGGCTGGGGGCCCCCAGGCACGGAAGCTTCTGCCCAACCCCCACCGCTGCGCGAGGCCCACCGCAGGCCGCACCCTGTGCCTAAGTGCCCGGTCCTGTGCTCTGTGTCCGTCATCACCTTGAATCCTCAAAATCCTCTTATGAGCCCATTTTACAGGCAAGAAATGAAGGCTCAGAGAGGTTAGGTCATTTGCCCCAGGTCACACAGCCTGTGAAGAGCGGAGGTCTCTGACCCATCGGAGCTGAAAGTCAGTGCCAAGGCGCTGCGGCAGCACCGGGAACGGGGTGCGTTAAAGGAGCCGTCCCAAGGTCAGCAGGCTGGGACCAGAGGGTAAGCAGAAGAGGCCGTCTCAGCCCCGTCCAAATCCTGCTTTCTCAAGCAAAAGGCTCTGGCCTTTATGGGATGTGGCTTCCTGCTCAGCGGAGCGAGGCTCCATCCATCCTGGCCTAGGTTTTCGGCTTCCGGTTTGGGGGAGGGGGCGGGCGGGCGGGGCTCGGAGGGGCCTCTGGAGTCTGGAGATGTAGCGGCAGCTTTCGGGGGCGTGTTTGTTTGTTAGTTTGCTTAGACCCAGCAAGTGAGAAAGGCGGCGGGGACAGAAGGCAGATGCCTGTCTCCAGACACGGCAATGAGAACAGGCCTTCTCTCCCAGCTGCGCCCCCGAGACCCACCTCCTTGCACAAGGCAGGCTGAGTGGAACCGGGGCCGAAGGAGCCGCAGGGCTGGACGGGCCTGCCCCGAGCGTGCTGCTCACCCTCCTGCAGGGCGCGGGGCGGCTGGGCCCCGTCGCGCCTGACGCCAGGCTGCCTGGGCGGGCGGACGAGCCTGAGCGCCCCCCCTGCGCAGGTCCGGCCACGACCGCCGGCTAAATGCAGGCGCGCACACACGCGCGCTCCTACGGAGCCGGCAGAGGAGCCGATAGGAACCAAGAAGTGAAAGTGAGCAACCTCTAGTGAAAGAAAGAGACATGCACAGACAGCTCGGGAATTTACGCCGGTGGCGGCCAGCTGGGCACGCCCGGAGCGCACACGCGGCGCGGTACCCGCAGCTGGGTGCGCCCTCGGCAGTCCCCACGGAGGAAACGCCACCGGTGCCGGCCCTGGGCTGCGACAAGGCTGCCGCCTTCCCTGGTTCCTTCCCGTCTTCCGCCTCTCCACGCCCCGCAGGCGCAGCGCAGGACTCTCAGTGGGCGCTCTGGACGCACACCGGACCGAATCCTGCCCCTGGCGCCTGGCCAGGTCGTGTTGCCAGACCTGGGCTTTAACCTAGCTCCCTCAGGCCCCGCAGCGTCTGACAACCTTCCCTCCCCACCCGTCTGCACGATCTGCCCCTTCCCAGCGACTTCCAGGAACGCCAGTCCCTGGGGGTAGTTGCTCAGGGGCCTTAGCAAGAACCTGGCTGGAGAAGGAACTTTCAAGTAACACCCCTGGCAGGTGGGGGACAACTGGGCTGATAGGAACAGCTCCCAGGCAGCGGGCAGCTGCCCTGGGGCCTCAGAAGCCGGCGCCCCCATTCTCTCCTTCCAGAGCCAGCTTTTCCAGCTCTGCAGTGTAGCCAGGTTTCCCTCTGGGGTAGACTGTTTTCCGCTCCTGGGGCTGGGGTGGCAAATGGGAGGACAGGGAAGCTGGCTGCCCCAGCAGTGCTCTGCCATTCGCAGCCCCTCCCCCTGAGGTGCCCCAGGGACCCCCACGGCTCCAATAAACACAGAAACCAGCCCCACCGAAGAAAAAAGGCGCTGACAGCGGCGCCCATCAAGTCTGGCCTTTGGACAGATACCCGGTGGAAGCCAGGCGGGGGCCGGCTGGTGCCCTTGGTGGGCGGCAAACAGCACCAGTGGGTCTCCAGAGACAGAGAAGCGTGTGGCTTCTGCCCAGTGGTGAGTGAACTGGAGGGAGAGTCGGAAGGCCTGTCCCAGACCTGGTCTCAGCTGGGTGGGGTCCCGGACGCTGACCGGCAGGCAGGGTGTCCCCACTAAGCTAGGATGCAGAAAAAAAAAAAAACATCTTTGGCCTGACCCACTCAGAGCTCACAGCCTAGTAGGGGAGGGGGAACCATCACAACACAGTGGGGGAGAGCTCGGGAAGAGGCCCGAGCCAGGGAGGCGCCCCAGAGGAGGTGACACGGGGCCTGGGGAGGTGCTCCCGCCAAAGGCAGGGATGTGGGAGAGCAGGGATGCGGGCGCCAGAGGCCCCACGTATGCAGGCCCAGTGGGAAGGCAGAGAGGCCATTAAAATGAAGGTGAAGTCCCTCGGAGACCTGGGCTGCCTTCCCCTCTGAAGCTGGAGAAACGGGCTCAGAGAGGTGGAGTGAGCTGTGGAAGGGCACCCAGCTGGCTGGGGCTGGGCCGGGTGCATACAGTGAGCGCTAAATAAGCGGGACCTGGGTCCGTGTCCACTGCCCCTCCCTCCCGGCCTTCTTGCAGCTCTTTACTGGGCACCTTCCTCGTGTTGATTCAGACACAAATGAGCTCGGTAGACAGACGTGCCGGGCTAATTTTAGCTGTCGCTGAGTGGTGTGATTGTGAGTGACCGAGGTCACGGTCACGGAGGGAGCACAGTTGTGGAGGGCCTCTCTGAGACGGGGGCGTCTGAGCTGAAGGACGAGCAGGGGCCAGCCAGGAGACAGACGGTTTGGGGGCAGAGGAGCCAGGCAGAGGGAACGGCCTGTGCAAAGGTCCTGGGACGGGAATGTGTCTGCTGCGTAAGAACAGAAAGCTCGTGGGGCTGGAGCCGGTGCGGGGGCGGGGCAGGGAGCGGTGCGCAGACCAGGAGAGGAGTCTGGTTTGATTCTAAGGGCCCACCTCACGTGTGATGGGTGTGGAGAGGGCAGGGGCTGCGGTGGGAGAGCCCACGTCCTAACCACAGCGGGCTGGAGAAGCAGACCGGGCAGACATGTCTTCACACACCCCCCCACCCCTCCGCTGCACCGCCTTCTCGGAGCGCCGGGGCCAGGCGGAGGGATACAGCCGTCTGTCCTAGCTGGTGCTGCCTTGGCTTGCCCTCCCGGGGGCTCCTAAACCTCTCGGCGTGCCCTCTGGGTCACCCTGCTTTGCTGCCAGCAGCAGAGCCCCCTCACCATCCTCGCAGTTGGAAACGGCCTGGTAGGTAAGTAACATTGTTTTGTGCCCTCGCTCCGAGCCGGGTGTTGGGCTCCCCCGTTAAGTGTGGCTGCAAGCTCGGTGCCCATTTCACAGGTGCGAAGGCCGAGCTGGGCGGAGGTGTCTGGCCTGGATGCGAGCGCGACGTGCCCCCCAGTGAGATTCGAGCTCCCGGAAATGCCCAGTGGCTGGGGTGTCAGAGCTGAAGCCCAGAGGAGGCTGAATGAAGTGTTTGCTGGGGGCAGGGGGACGGGGGCCTGGGCTGGAGGAGGTCAAAGCAAAGAGCTTTCAGGGAGAGAAAGCAACGGGGAGAGAAAAATACGCTGAGTCCTCCAACTGTGAGCAACAAGCAGTGTGCAGAGTTGGCGTGGGTGTGCGCACACACACGCACATGCAGGTAACACGCACACACACCAGCAAATAAAATGTATGCAGCACCCAGGTCCCCGCACATGCATGCACGACACACACGTGCAAGCACCCTGTGCATTGTGCACACGTGCACATGACCAAGCACACACGTGCACGCACACATAAGCACACCTCCATGCACACGCACTGGAACACAAATGCAATGCATGCTCGCAGAGGAAGCTCAAAACAGACCATCTGCACATTTCTCTCCTTGGCAATTGTCATGGTTCATTCATTCATGCAACAAACATATGTCGAGTCAGTTCCGGTGCCTGGCCGGAGGGGGGGGCGGGGCGCGGCACAGGCAGCCTAGAAGACCTGCCATCGCAGCCGGATTTTCTGGGAGCGCACAGTCTGAGCTGGGAGAAGACGGATGGTAAACAGTGGGCGGAGGACCTCTGTACAGGACGTTTGTCACTGGGGCCCTGGAGGAGAAGCACAGGGAGCCGTGGGGGGTCTGGAGAGCCCCCTGTGGCTCTTCCTAGAGGAGGCGTGCTTCTGTGAGTGAGGGGACCAGGGACTGATCAAATGACAAGTCGGGCCAGGAAGGAAGAGGCTAATGTGGGGGGTGGCAGAGGCCCAGACAGGCGGAGGGCATAGGGGGCGGGGCTGGGGGTTTGCTGACCCCGAGGCCCAGTCTCTGGCTCAGCAGTGCCCACCCACTGACTCCCCTTTCCCACGTGAGCTCCCAAGGGTGGGGTCTCCTCTCTGTGCCCCCACTCCCAGCACAGGGGAGCGTCTCGTCCCTTAAACAGGGTTCTTGGTTTGCAGTTGGGGAAGGAGAAACTGGGAGTGGCCACAGGAACGTCCTATGTCTCCCCTCCCCTCCCCCTCCCCCACACCCTTATTCCCAAGTCCTTTCGCTCTCCCTCCTCCCTCTCCCCCTCTCTCTCCCTCCCCCTCTCTCTTTTGTTTACACACAGCCCTCAGTTTCTCTGTGTAGGCAAGGGGTGAGTGCCAGCACCTTCCTCCCAGAGTTGAGAGGTGAGTTCTTGGGAGACTGCTTCATAGAGGGGGGCTCCAGCTGCTCCCCATTCCCCTAGGCAAAGATGGGGGTGGTGGTGAGGAGCCTTGGGCCCAGCATGTGGGAAAACACCCTCCCACCCTGCACCCTCTTGTGCCCCATTCCACAGACCTACACAGCCACCACGGGCAGCCCAGCCGACCTCCTCCTCCCGCTTAAGTCCTGGGTGGGACAGTGACGGGCAGGGCGCCCTGTGGACTCCCCCCAGCCCTGGCTGCAGGGCTCTGCTCATTGATCCAAAGATGCTCTTTCCTGTTCCTCAGGCGCTTCTCTGAAGGATGGAGAAATCGATGCGCACAGCACAGCACAGCGGGTGCAGGGAAGGGGTGGGCGGCGCTGGGGAGAAGGCAAAGGCAGGGAAGTCGGGGCCTGGGGTGGCTCACCCCATGTCCCAGGACAAACTCAGAGGCAAAAGGGCATGGTCACAGGTGAGTGGTGGCGTTTTGTCTTTTTCATATTTTGTTCTGATTCCAAAAGCTGCGTATGTTCGTTGGAGAAAACGGAAACCACCGCATCCACCCCCGGAGGTAACCTCCCTGCTAACCTGCACAGTCAAGCCTTCCGGCCTTTTTTCTCTGCACACTGAATGCACTTTTTATTTTTGCAAAATTAGGACGTGCTCAGCTGCTCCAGTCATCGAACACTCTGTCGTTATCTGGAGCGGCATCCTTGTCCCTGAGTCGGTTGGTGGATCTGACCTCCCTGTCCTCTGTGCGCTGGGGCCGCCGATGCCTGCCCGCCCGGCAGCCTGGTGGCAAGAATTGCGTGAGGAAAGAGGCAGCGCGTGCTCATTCCAGGCGGAACGCATCGAAGGCACACCTCGGGGAGGGGCACTATTATTTTTTATCTCTGTCTTCGCACAGGTAAGCTGTCACCATGTAGCCAACCCAATGTCGATTCCTGGACCCTGGGGTTTGCTCCTCCAGTTTCCCTCCAAGAAGAAGGCGCCCGTGAGTCTGGTGGCCCGGAGACCTTTAGCAAGTCCTCCGCTGGTAACGCGGAGTAGTGTCTGTGTGGGAAGTCATGCCCGTTAGGGGTGTGCGTGTTTCTGGATGCTGCCAACCCGTGACGACACCCTGAGAGTTTCCTAGGGCTGCTGGAACACATCGCTAAATCTTGGTGGCTTAAAATTACAGAAATGTATTCTCTCTCAGTTCCGGAGGCTGGAAATCCAGAACCAAGGTGTCGCAGAGCCGCGTGTCCCCTGAAGACGCCGGGGGAGGGCCCCCACGCCTCGATGCGTGGCCCCGTCACTCTGGTCTCTGCCTCCGTGATCCTGCTGCCTCCTCCTCTGTCTCCTCCCCTTTGTGTCTCTTACAAGGTCACTGTCATAAAACCCAGCTTGACCTCCTCATCTTAAGACCCTTAATCCCTGGATGGTGTGGCTCCGTTGGTTGGAGTGTCATCCCATAAACGGAAAGATCGAGGGTTCAATTTCTGGTCAGGGCACACGCCTAGGTTGCAGGTTCGGTTCCCATTCGGGTTTGGTCCTCAGTTGGGGTGCGTGCAAGAAGGAACTGGTCAATATTTCTCTCTCACATCAATGTGTCTCTCTTTCTCCCTCCTTTCCCCTCTCTCTAGAATCAATAAAAGAAAAATTAAAAAATTGTCTTAAAAAAAAAGACCCTGCCCTGGCTGGCATAGCTCAGTGAATTGAGCGCGGGCTGCGAACCAAAGCATAGCAGGTTCGATTCCCAGTCAGGGCACATGCCTGGGTTGCAGGCCATGACTCCCAGCAACCGCACATTGATGTTTCTCTCTCTCTCTCTTTTTCCCTCCCTTCCCTCTCTAAAAAATAAGTTAAATCTTTTTTAAAAATAAAGAGAAGTTAATATTTAAAAAAAAAGACTCTTAATCTCATGATATTGGCAAAGAACTTTTTCCCAAATAAGGTCACATTCACGGACTCCAGAGACTAGGACACGGTCGTATCTTTATGGGGCTGCCACCCACCCCACGGCGCACACCCACCCAGGAGAGAGGGTGTGCGCAGAATTCCTTTCCCCCTCACCACGCAGGTCACTCCCACCTTTTTAAAGTGTGAATGGCCAACTCGACAAGGTAAAAAGGATGTCTTGTTTTAATGTACATTTCTCTTGCTATTAGTGGAGAGGAACCTATTTTCATAGGCTTGATCACTCATGTTTCTCACTTTGTAATTTCTTGTTTCATATGCTTGGCGGTCATTTGTGTTCCTTGTTTTCTTTTTCTTTTTTTTTAAAGATTTTTTATTTATTTATTTTTAGAGAGGGAAGGGAGGGAGGAAGAGAGAGAGAGAAACATCAATGTGCGGTTGCTGGGGATTATGGCCTGCAACCCAGGCATGTACCCTGGCTGGGAATCGAACCTGGGACACTTTGGTTCCCAGCCCGCGCTCAATCCACTGAGCTACGCCAGCCAGGGTGTGTTCCTTGTTTTCTTACTGATTCTCGCCTTTTGGCCGGTTCCCTGTTCGACACGGTCTCCTGGATGCGCAGGAGCTCTTCGTAGATTAAGGATGTCGCGCCTTTATTATATCTTGTAAATATCTTCTTAATTGGTCACTTGCTTTTTAGGGTTTTTTTTTTTTTCATATTTCTTCAGCGTACATAACTTTTAAACTTTTTTGCAGTCCAAGCCTCCAGAGGCTTCTCTAATCAGCTGAATAATTAAACAGGCTTTTCCCACTCACATTATTTTCACCGGGCACTTTTACAGTTTCACTTTTACATTTAAGTTTTTGTTCTGCCTGCAATTTATTTTAGTTATGGTGCATGTTAAGGCTAATGGCCTCCTTCCCAATTATCAAACCGTTGTCTTAATATCATTGAATAAATAGTCCATATTTTCCCTACCGATTTTAAATGATTCCTTTGTAACAGATTGCATTTGGCTCCGGGAACCCAGCAGACGGAGCTAATGGGGATACTTCTCCCACCCCTCCTGCTGGAGAAGATGGACACAATTTAAGGACAACACAAATAATTATGCTTAAAAGGAAGAAGGGGCCACTCCCAGGTGCTGGGAGTTGGGAGGAGAAAACCAGACCCAGAAGCTCCTCCGTAACAGAGCACCCAACGAGAAGGCAGGGTCCTCGGCGAAGATGCACTGACAGCTCAACACAGTAGCCACGGACTGAAATGATCTACCGCAAGAAGGAAGTTTGGCCGCCAAGAAACTGAGCTAATAGCACAGCCTGAAAGAGACTATAAAACAAGTGTGCTTTAAATTATTAGAAGAAAAAGAAAAGAAACCGTAAGAAAATGAAAAGACACCGTGAGCCCTGGCTGGTGTGGCCCAGTGGATTGAGTGCCTGCCTGCAAACCAAAAGGTTGCTGGTTCGATTCCCGGTCAAGGCACATGCCTGAGTTGCGGGCCAGGCCCCCAGCTGGGGGCGTTCGAGAGGCAGCTGATTGATGTTTCTCTTGCACATCAATGTTTCTCACCCTCCCTTCCCCTCTCTCTAAAAGTAAATAACATCTTTTAAAACAAGACATCATGAAAAGAGAAAAGGCAGATTTGTAGGAAAATGAAGATCTTCTAAAAATGAAAAAACACAGGCATTGAAATGAAAGTTTCAATGGGCGGGTTGAAGAGCAGACTAGACACCAGCGAAGACGTGTCCATGCATTGGAAGAACTGAGGAAATTACCCCGAGGGCAGGCTGCAAAGATAAAGAGATAGGAAGAAGGAAAGCAGAAATAAAATAGAGCGAGGACATACCACGAGTGTCTTAGAGAAGAACTGGAGGAGGGGAGACCATGAAGAGAATGGAGGAGAGACCTCACATGAGAGAATATTCCAGAAGTAATGAAAGAACACTTCCTTGAAAGTATTCATAATGAAAGAACACCATTCCCAAGAATATCAGTCCTGAAGGAAGATAAAGAACACGGAATCTACACCTAGATACATGTGTACTAAAGACGAAGAAAACCACTTAAAGCCACCCGAATGAAAGAACAGACTACCTTACACGCACAATAGAAACATAGTGTTCTTAGCACTTCACACCTCAGTTTTTTACATTTTCAACACAACACTCATGCCCTGGCTGGTGCGGCTCAGTGGATTGGGCGCCAGCCTGAGAACCAACCAAAGGGTCACCAGTTCGATTCCCAGTCAAGGCACATACCTGGGTTGTGGGCCAGGTCTCTGGTAGGGGGCGTTCGAGAGGCAACCACACATCGATGTTTCTCTCCCTCTCTTTCTCCCTCCCTATCCCTCTCTAAAAATAAATAAATAAAATCCTTTTTTAAATAACACTCATTATTTACATTTTATTTTGTTTATTTTTAAATATGTTTATTGATTTCAGAGAGAGAGCAAGGAAGAGAGAGAAAAAGAGAAACATCGATTAGTTGCCTCCCGTACGCACCCCGACCAGGGATCAAACCCACGACCTGGGTGTGTGCCCTGACTGGGAATCACACCCGCATATTTTGGGGGCACAGGATGATGCTCCAACCAGCTGAGCCACAGTGGCCAGGGCTACCGTCTACATTTTAAAGAGGGAAAGTCAAAGCGCAGGGTTAAAGAGGGAAAAGTCAAAGTTAAAAAAGATCATTATGATTTCATGTCACTTAAGTAATTTTTGTTACACTAATGGCTCCGGAAAAAACACCTTCCCCTCGGTGATGGGATCTGCTGGTCCTCCCTTCAAGGGGACGCCCTTTCCATGAAGGAGCAGCTGAGTCCATTCTCCAGGCCAGCTCCACCCTTGACCCGGGGCTGGCCTGGAGACTTGCTTTGACGAACCAAACGCAGCGGACGTGAAGGTGGGTGGCGGCCAAAGCCAGGCCTTAAGAAGCCTTGTAGCTTCTACTTTTGCTTACATCACTTCCGCCTGCGGCAAGGGAGTGCTTCTGCCTAGTAACGACCCGCGGCATGTCACACACCCCTGCCGACCTCCCCCGGCGACCGCCACCCCAGCCTGCAAGGAGGTCTGGCAAGACGGCCAGATGTCACCACCACAGGTTAAAGGGGCATCCTTCCATCGTTCGCTGTAGACTTGGGACCCTGAAGACCCTCCAGGTCTCCGTGAGCAGTGCCTGGGCCGGGGCTGTCCGATGAGTTGAGGAGGAGGCTGGCGCGCAGGCGTCAAGTCCTGCGATCAGGGGCCCTGCGTACGCACTGCGCTCCCTCTCCACCAGCGCCTGGCTGCGCACCTCCCCTTTAACGCCACCCAGTCTCTGGATCCTTGGAAGGCATCTCCCCTTTTCCTGAGCTCCCTGGGGCCGATTTCTGTGTCTTGGGACCCGAAGGGTCTAAGCACCCTTAAAGCACCAGCTAATTTGCTGGTGCTGTATTGAGGATTTTTCTCCGACGCCTAAGCAAGCCTGGTGTGTGTCGTTTTGCGCTGTCTGGCAACTCTTCATTTTAGGCTTGTGCTACATTCTTAAAGACAGCTGGGGAAACTCCCCGTCATCCGCGCAACAGGATATTTGCGGAGCTCGAGCACGTGCCGGGGAAAGACGCAGGCCCCCCGCTCTTCCCTGGCAAGGCGCACGCCCCCCACTTCCCTGGCAAGGCGCGCGCCCCCCCACTTTGACGTGCTCTGTAGTGGAAGGTTTTCCGGCTTCCTCCGGCTTGAACTGGTTTGGGTTACGCGTGTTCTCCTGGAAAAATGTCTGCTTATTCATATTTTCAAGTGTATTATCCTAAGGCTTTACTTCATATAGTTCAAGTTTCCAAATATTTTTGTGCCTGTTGTGTGCTCGTTTCTCTCTGCGTGTTAACTCCGGGTCGGCTCGAAGTCCGCCTGATTCATCAGACTTTCCAAAGAAACGAGTCCTGGATTGATCTTTTATCCCTACTGGTTTCTCCTCTCTAATTTTATGAAGTTTCGTTTTTCCGTCTTTATTGACTTCCAGCCTTTGTTATTTAAGAAACGCACGAAACTGAGCTATGAATTTTCCTCCTTGTAACATTGTAACCGCCTTCCTGTAAGTTTAGGTGCGTGATATTTGCGTTGTTCTTGTTTTAATAGTTCGTCGTGTGGATTCTATTTAGGGTTATTTACCAAAGTGGTTTTTCATTTTCAAATGGTTGGCTGTTTCATTGAAGCTTTTGTTAGTAATTTCTGGCTTAATTGCACTGTGGTCGGAGAAGGAGGCTTTCTCTATATCTACTTTGGGGGAAAACATCGAATTTGTCTTTATGGCCTAATACGTGATCAATTTTTATAAATGTTTGATGGGCTCTGGCAAAGCGACGAGTACCTGTTGTTTGTAGGGCACGAAGTTCAATTATTAAATCCACCTTTTTGATTTAATTATTCTGATCCTACACACGGTGGGGGGAGGGGCACCACTTAAATAGGTCAAAGCAGAAGAGTGTTAAGTCTCCTTGGGTGGCTGTTGTGTTTGTCCTTCTACTCGGGTCTGAGTCACCTTGGCCCGGGTTGGGGCTGATGGCCTACAAGGCGTAAAAGATCATGACAGTCGGGTATTCATCCTGACTTACAGTCTCTGTCATCACGGACGACCTCCTGTCCCATCCCGCGATTTCTGCTTGTGCCTCTTTCTCTGACACACACACACACACACACACACACACACACGCTGGTGCCTCTCCTTCCCCTTGGACCTGCCTCTCAAAACTGCACAACCTAAGCCCTGGCTGGCGTAGCTCAGTGAATTGAGTGTGGGCTGTGAACCAAAGCGTCGCAGGTTCGATTCCCAGTCAGGGCACATTTCTGGGTTGCAGGCCACGGCCCCCAGCAACTGCACATTGATGTTTCTCTCTCTCTCTCTTTCTCCCTCCTTTCCCTCTCTAAAAATAAATAAATAAAACCTTAAAAGAACTGCACAACCTTTTATGTTTCGACTTTTCGTGTCCCTTGGTTTTAAGTTCATTTCTCTTGTAAGCACCCTGCTGTTAGGTTTTTTCCATCTCAGTGTTTGTTTCATCCCACGCGGGCATCTGTAGAATTTCATTAGGAAGACGTCACGCATTTGCAGTCATCCTTGATTAGCAGGGGCCCGACGGCCGCACTTGGCTGAGGACGCCTGGCTCAGCCTTTTCAGGTTTCGTCGTCTCCTGGCGGCGGCTGCCTTTCCTCGCATTGACTCTGAAGTTTGCTTTGGTCCTCTCCAGACTTTGGTGGGCAGATATTTCATGGCTGATCGCACTAGAATGTATCTTTCCGCTGAAAGAGTCTGACCTCCTGAGCAGACCCGGAAACAGGCCTTGGCCTGTGATCCCGGCCAAGTCCCAGAAGGTGGCTAGATCGTTATTCTTCCATTCTACTGTTCATCGTCTAAGCATAATGTTTGATATTTGTACTTAGCCTGAAAACAATATTTACAACCATTCTTTTTTAAAAATTTTATTTATTTATTTTTAGAGAGGGAAGGGAGGGAGATAGAGAAAGAGAGAGAAACATCAATGTGCAGTTGCTTGGGGTCATGGCCTGCAACCCAGGCATGTACCCTGGCTGGGAATCGAACCTGCGACACTTTGGTTCACAGCCTGCGCTCAATCCACTGAGCTATGCCAGCCAGTGCATAACCATTCTTTAGACTCATGGTTCTTACCTGGTTTCAGTGCTAATGCCCAGACCTTTTCAGCCGCGGGGTTGGCAATCTTGGGCCCCCAGCTGGTGGGAGCACACCTTTCAGTGATAAACGCCTCGGTATTGCCCCCCGACTTTGCAAGCGTGTGTCCCTCATCACGTCGCACCCGGTATGACACTGTCGGAACCAGCCTGGGTCTGCGCTTTCACAAGCAAGTCACTCTTCTTCCTGGAGGTACATACAACACTGTCACTTCGCAGCATCCGCATCGTTTTCCAGAACGTTCCTCCGTGGAAGGCTCTCCTTATTTTCCCCAGAATGCAGTGAGCCTTTCCAATCTGCGCGTTCAGATCTTTCCATTTCATTTCAAGGCACAGGCGGGTTTTCATTCACTGTCTGCTGACTTGTCTCTCCTTCCGACCTTTACTCCAGAACCCCGCCCATCATGGGGTCGTGGCCTCTGCATCCCCACCGCCTTCTCCCCGTCGGTTTCCACCTCTCGGTTTCCGTCACACTGTTTCAGAAAGCGTTTGGAGGTTTGGCCACTCCATCACTGACTTTATTTGCCGCATTACAATGCCTGCTTTTGCTGCCTTCCGTGGATTCTAATTCTGCTACAATGTTTTTTTTTTCCCTTGCCATCCTTCCTCACCCCACCTGTGAGCTTTGTGAGGCCTCTCTCCCAAATGACCACAACCGGGTGGCTTTTTTAAAGTGGCAGAAGTGTCTCCTTTTGCAGCTCTGGAGGCCAGGAGTCTGTGACCCGGGCGTGGGCAGGGTCGGTCCTTCCGGAGGCGCAGAGGGTGCATCTGCTCCGCGCCCCTGTCCTGGTTCTGGCTGCAGCCAGCAGTCCTTGGCCCTCTTTGTTCGTAGCCACATGTCTCTGCCTCTGTCTTCACGCAACGACCTGGTTTCTCCTCTTCTGCGGGCCTTTGCTGCTGCTTAGATGGACACTCGTCACTGAACTTCGGCCCACCCAGTTAATCCAGGATGACCTCATCCTGAGATTCTTCACTTAATATGTCTGCCAAAGCCCTTTTCCCAAATAAGGTCACGTGCCCAGGAGCCGGCGGTGAGAACTCGGACCTACCTTTCTGGAGACTGCAGTTGAACCCACGACGCCATCCACGTCGCTTTTCTTAGTTTCATGCTGCATTTTCCCACCGGCCGGGCTGCCCTGTGCTGTCCCCTCCGGCTGTGCCCTTTGAGGGGCCCCTCGGTCCCCACTGTTCCCTGCCGTCTCCCTCCGGCTCCCGGAGGCGAGTGCCGTCCACAGCCCGCTCTCCTGCCTGTCAGCACGCCGGCCGCCTTCCCGGGCTCCGACGTGCTCCTTCACAGTGACGCTTCTCCTCTGTATCGTCCCACAATCACAGAAATGCCAACCCAGCCTCACGGTTATCAGTACACGGGATGTGTCGCTTGCCTTTGGTCCTGTTCTCTTATTGCTTGATTGATGGTGACACTCCAGTCTCTGCGTCCGGTCTGGGCTGCAGAGCCAAGGGGGCTTTGCTCAACCCATGTCCCAGTTCCCAGCGGGCCTCTGCCAACTGCAGCTCGGCCGGGCGGAGGCCGAGTTTGCTCCTGGTGCCCGAGCTGGTTCTCGGACCTTCTGAAGGGAAGACATTGGAGAAGCAGAAGTCCCAGCATGCACTGCTACTGGGGAGTTCCCTGCTGCTGCCCGCACCCCTACACTCACCACCTGCGCTGCCCACAACACTGTGCACTGTGAAAGCCCCCTGCCCCGCCCACTTTCTGGGGCTGACCAGGGGACCTCTCTCCAGTCACCTCATAGACCAGCCTCTGCGGGACAGGGAACACTGTCCAGTTTTGAGACCGGCAGAGACTCCGGGTCTCTGAGTGGGGATGAGCGACACAGGACATTCTGAGCACCCTCCTACCTTTGTCCCTGCTCTCTGTGTCCTGCGGTTTCTCTCCACACTGTCCCCCACCGTCACCGTCAGTGTGGCTCCTCGCTCCAGATCCCGCCTGAGGTCACAGCTGTTCCCCACGCTGAGTGGGGCTTCGTCCTCCTCTCTGCCCGCGCGGCCATTTATTTCATGGGAAGATAAGGACAGCTGCGGCAGGGGTTCCGGTTAGATGCCATTTCACGTAGAAATCCGTGGCGTTTGAGTGGGTCGTTGTCGTCGTTGTTATTGTTTTTAAACCCAGACACGCTCATTTACTCACATTTGTTTCTTACAAAAAATCAGTAGTGCCCTGGCTGGCGTAGCTCAGTGGATTGAGCGCAGGGTGCGAACCAAAGTGTCCCAGGTTCAATTCCCAGTCAGGGTACACGCCTGGGTTGCAGGCCACGGCCCCCAGCAACTGCACATTGATGTTTCTCTCTCTCCCTCTCTTTCTCCCTCCCTTCCCTCTCTAAAAATAAATAAATAAAATCTTAAAAAAAAAATCAGTAGTGCTTCCACTGCCTGGGTCTATAGTGGACGCCCGGCTCGCTCAGCTAGTAAGCCGGGAGAGTTCTGCAGGGAGGGAGCAGTGCGGGTTAGGCCCCGCCCCCCAGCCCGCCCCCCCCACTGCCCTGCGCAGCGGCCTTCCCAGGAGTCTCTGCGTCTCAGAGACTTCATTCTCGCGTGCCCGCCCAGCGATCGGTCTGTGAACGCCGGGTGCTGGGAGGGCAGTTCTGCGGGAGAGGGAGTTAGATCCCCTCGACCCCTCCCTCGGGGCGCCTGATTGCCATCTCCCCGCCTGACAGCCTGGGGTCCGTCTGGCCTCATGGTTTTGGTGGTTATTTGAGTAATGGTCTCGCCGAACTCCCGTTGGCACGGAAGGGACAGGGTCGGCATCCTTGGTGGTTAACACGGCTGCGACTGGGCCGGGCTGCCCCAGGGAGGGGCCATCTGAGCTGGGCTTTGGAGGGTGCATAGGAGTTCGGTGGAGATAAGGCGGGTGGGCATAGGAGAGAGGGGTGGAGTCTCTCTCTTCCGGGCCTCCTCAGCCCAAACCTCACACCCTCCTGGCCTTGTTCTCACTGGGGTTTCTGCTGCCACGTGGAGAAAATTCCTTGCTGGATCTCTCCAGGGGCTGAACGGCCCCAGGGGCTGGGCGGTGCCCGGAGGACCACGAGGGGTCTGCCGCGTCTGTCCCCATGGAAGGCCGCATCTCAAAAGAAAGGACACCCAGGTCACCTAGGCCTGAAGGCTGAGCCCGGGAGCACGGACAGAGGCCCCGCACCGGCCACCCCTGGGGTCCCTGTGTGTGGCCGGCTCCCTCTTCTCCATCGTTTCAAAGCAGATACGAGCGGTGCCGTCCCACGGCGCCTGCCCCGGGGGTTGTGGTCACGTGCCAGCGAGCATGTGCATGGCTGGGTCTCCTGGACGTGAACCAAAAGCCGTTTGCTTCGGAGGCGAGCTCTGAGTCGGGCCCAGCTGGGTTTTCCCTTCCTTTATTTGCCCGATCCTATTAATAATTAACGGTGCAGTAATGAGAATTGCTTTTAATAGAATCCGCTGCCATCGCCGCATTCTGCGCTCTGCCAAGGGTTTCCCCCAACAGGGCTGACGCTCGCGTGGCTGCGTTTACCGCCACAGGCGCCGGGCACCGCGAGGCAGGAAGGTCCCCCGCCGCCGATGTCCCTCCCGGCCACTCCTCCCTTCTGGGCCTGAGCCCCACTGCCTGCGGAGCTGGAGGCCCCTGTGGCCCTCTGTCATTTCCCACCCCCTCCCCCTCAGAGCCCGGTGGGGTGACGGGGCCCCACCCAGCTCCGCCAGGCGTGGTGCTCTGGCGCCTTTCCTGTCACCGAGGCAAACCGGTTGCATGGTCAGGGACGGCTGGGCTGGAAGCCGCGTGCACCCAGCCTTGTGCAGCCGGGAGACACGGTGCATCCAGAAGCCGGCGTCTTGGACGAGACCTCTCACCTGCCGCAAAGGCCCGGAGGACAGGTGTGAAGAGGAGGGCCCGGTGCCTGCGGGCCGAGTCCTGGCTCGGCCACTGTTTGTGGGGCGGTGGGAAGTGTGGTCCCCGCCTCCCCCAGCCCCAAGCCCCAGTTTATTCATCTGCAAAACGAGGATGAGGATGGCTCCTCCCTTACCAGAATGTTCCGGGGGAGCAGAGGAGTGCATGTGGGGGAAGCAGAAGTAAGGGCAGCTCCTTGATACTCTCTCCGGGAAAACGTCCGTGATGCGCCCCGGGGGTCAGCTGTTCCGGATGCCGTTCCCTGAGGCGTTATTCGGGATAGTGCGACTTGGAACCCCCCTTCGTGCTACAGGACCGGCTCAGTAAGTGCCAGCGTACCCCCTCCACGGAGCACTCTCTGAGCCTCGGGCGGGTGGAGGCTCAGGGTGCTGTAGAGGCCTGGGCTCTCCCCATGGATGGGAGAACCAGGGTGCAGGGCGGAGCGTGGTCTGCGTGCGACCCCCTCCCGGGCTCTCGGCGGAGCCGGGGTGCCAGGTCCCCCACAAAGTGGAGGCTGGAGGCCCCGCAGCTCAGAGCATGCTGGTAGACGGGTGACCAGCTCCCGATACGTTTGAATGTTCCCTTTGGTTTGTCTTAATTTCAAAATTATCCACAATGAACATGTATTACTTTTGCCAACGGAGAAAAATGTTTTGTTTTGTTTTTTTAAAGAACAAATTGTTCTCCTCATTTTCCTATAACACAATCAGGATAATATTCAGCCTGGAAGGATGGGGATTCAGAGACACGGATGGGGATGGGTTCCGGCCTCGCCCCAGAGCCTGCGTGGAGGCGGTGGGCTGGATGGGAGGGGCCACAGGCTCTGGCGCTCAACACAGCCCTCTGCGCCATGCCCCCTGTCCCCCAACCCCCAGCCCCTGGGACAGGACAAGCACCATAGAGGCGGCTACTGTCACCACTTTGCAGCTGAGAGGTGAGTGATGCCCTGCCCAGGGTCACCCAGCTCCCTGGGGGGCAGGTGTAGGGAGACAGGGGCCCTTGGGGAGGAAGCGCCTCCCTCCTGAAGGTCTCTGTTTGGCCACACGTCAGAGCATCCCCACCAGAAAATCCAGAAAGATGGTAATACAGAGTTCCCCGAATTAGCTGGAGGTTTTCTGTCCTGGGGGAAGGCGGAGAGCCACCGAGCTCTGAGGGCACTGAGCGGTTCTCCCCATTCTGCAGATGGGGGAACGCAGGCTCTGTGCCATGTGGCGGCCCAGCTGGGATGGGGACCCAGGTCTGAGTGACCTCCAGCTAGGTGCTCCTAGTGCGGGGCTAGACTGCAGAGAGGATGAGAGGTGAAAAGGGCCAGTGAGCCCCATGGAAGACCAGGGTGCAGGGTTGGGGTGGGCGGGGGAGTGGGGCGGGATGGCACTGAGCCGTCCTTCCACCAGCCCTGGCGACCACACCCCCAGGCCAGACAGGGGCGTGGAGGTTTCTCTAATCAGGACACGTACCTTCTCCGGGAGAGTCTAGTGGGAGCAAGAGACAAGTGGACTGACCATGGCCGCCAGGGTCCTGGAGGACAGGAAGGCTCCAGCTGGATCCTGAAGACTGAACAGCTGACCCAGCGACAAGTGAGGACACTGCAGGCCTCCAGGCAGCCCGTGCGAGGGCCCTGCGGCCCGCAGAGTAGCCGGTCTGGCTGGCGCAGGGGTAGGGGTGGCGATGGGAGAGCCGCAGGGGTGGGCAGGAGCCAGGTCCCTGGAGCCTTCAACGCCAAGGGAAGGTGGTGCAGACTGCATCGGGGCGACGGGAGTTACTGGGGTGTCATCCAGTGGGGTGACCCTTTATCAGACCAGGGACCACCCTGGAGGCTGGGGCCCTGGAGGAGGCTCATACACGGTCCAGGAGGCAGAGGAAGGAGGGAGGGGCGGGGGAGGGGGGACTGTGGGAAGAAGTGGGCAGATGTGTGACTCCTTGTGGGGAGAGAGGCTGCAGGCTGTGGGAGGTGGCAGGAGGAGGGGGAGCAGGGTGGCCCTGAGCATCTGGGCCCAGTGGTTCGAGTACAGGGGGTGAGGTCTGAGGACTCACGGACGCAGTGAGGATGTCGGTGGGCAGCACGGAGGGGTTGGTGTAGGGGACCAGCCCAGGGACCTGGCCACTCTCCAGGGTGCCCTGGGCGTCCCACACCCCGGGTTGGTCCTCTAACCTGGCTGCTGGGAAAATCTGGACCCTGCTCCGATGGCTCCAGCCCCCCGCCCCCGGACCCCAGGCGTGGGGTTCCGGCTGGAATCCCTGATGGGGCAGAGGGTGCCAGCCCCCATGGTGCTGGAGCTGTGGGAGGGGCACCCTTGGAGTCATTGACAGGGGGGGAAACTGAGGCTGGTGTCATCTGCCCAAGGGCACACATCTGCAGAGTGTTAAGACCTGTCTGGGAGGCTCAGACTCTGTCCCCAGGGCCAGTCTGCTGGGCTGGGCAAGGGAGGGAGGGCTGAAGAGGGGGGAGGGGTTCACGACTCCTGCCATCCAGGCATCAGCCCTGCCCCCCTGCCTCTGCCCACAGACATCAACTGGAGAGCCATGGGCTCCTGGAGACTGCCAGCGGTGACTTCGGCCCTGGACCAGGAATGACGGGGGAGCAGACTAGGGAGGGGGAGGGGTCTACGGAAGGAGCCTCAATCTCCTGGTCTCTCAGGCTGAGTAGCCCCTCCCAAGAGAGATCCCCCTCGGCAGTCCAACCAAAATTGGTTCCCCAAAATCGGCTAGGAAATTCTCTAAGTTTCCCCCTACGTTGGAGACCAACCGGTTCCATCAGCACGTAAAGGTTCTGACAAGTCCTGCCGGAAAGACCCCGTTGGCCTGACCCAGCCTTTCCCACCGTTTACTTAATTCACCATGAACTGCATTTTTTTTCCCCATGAAATCGGTACCAGCACCAGTGGCAGAGTCACATGGCCACATCTCTGCTGGCACTCCCACCACGGAGAGGTGGGCTCCGGTCTCCCCTCCCTCCCATCTGGGTGGGCTGCATGACTGCCTGGGCCAGCAGGGGCTGGCAGGGGTGACACTGGGACAGTGCCAGGGGTGGTCCTTGACTGGCGCAGCAGCTTCAGCCTCTGCCCCTCTGAGTCTTGAGCTGCAACCTAAGAAACCCGGAGCGGGGCATCCGGAGGGCCAGGATGAGGCCAGCCTGGGCACCGCTCTGTGGAACCTTCAGGGAACCCCATCCCCAGCTGCTACCCGGCTGCGGCCGCAGGAGGATCCCCAGCAAGAACCGCCCCACTGAGCCCCGCCGACCCCGGCATCCCGAGAGGGGAATAAACTACTGTTCTTTCGAAGCCGCTGTGTTTGCGTGGTTTGTCACACGGCCTCGGACAACCATAGCCCCCCCCCCAGGGGCCTGTAGACCCCTCTGGGTGCTGCCGGGAGGTCTCCACCCCATCCCCACTGCCCACCACGCCAGACCCCTCGGGCACGTCTTTGCTCAGGGTGCGCCCTCTCCGCCCTCTGCCTGGAGTGTCCTTCTGCGTCCTTTCCCCCTTCAGAGATCCCTCTAGACCCACTCTGAAGACTGGTCTTACAACCCTCAAGGCACCTGCAGCGGCCCAAGGCTGGGACCCACCCCGGGCTCACACTCGCCTCTTTGGTCTCGGTTTCCTCACCCGGAGACTGGGGGTAATCATGGGAACTGCTGCAGGACGCTGTTGTGCAGACTAAACAAGACGACAGGGTGAAGCATACAGTAGGTGCCAAATAGATGCTGACGGTGTTAAGCTGCTCAACGCCTCCACTGGCACGTGACCTAGTGCCGGAGTGTGGCCTGTGCTCTCTGGCTGCCCCGAGACCAGGCACCCGTGCCCCGGGGCTCACCGCTCCCACACCCGAGCACAGTCTTCGTAGAGTTGCTGGTGTTCGAGAGAGGTTGGGGACACTCAGGGAACCCTCGTCTGTCCCACCTGGGAGAACCCTTGGAGATCAGGGGAGCAAGCCTCCTTATTTCTACCGAAGCCCAGAGAGGTCTAGATCCCTGCCCAAGGTCACACGGCTAGTTCTGGAGCTGGGTCCCGAGCCTCGGCTCCCCACCCAGAGCCTTGTCTGACACAGAGGTCCCTCAGTCTCGGGGACTGGTCCTCCCTGACCCCTGCAATGTCTCTCATGCCCTCCCTGTCCCCGAGAGCCGCCTGAGATGCAGGTAACCCCACAGCCTGATCTCTGGCTCCACTGTGAGACCCGCTCCCTGCGGACAGCGCGGCCCCACGGAGGCTCCTCCCTGCCACTCCCTTCCCCCTGTTCCCTCCCGCAGTCAGCCGGGGACTGTGAACTGGGCACCCACGGCCTGCAGGTGTAGACGCGTGGGAGAGTCTAGGGCCCCAGGGACTCTGGCTCCAGTCCCAGGCACCCCTCTGACCAGCTGGGGGATCTTGGGGCAGGTTCTCTCTCCCAGCCTCCCCCTCCCCCACTGCAGAAGGGGAGTAAGAATCTGTCTTCCACAGGGGAGGAGCTGCAGCGTGGAGGTCTGGGCCCCACTGGGCATCTGGACCAACGCCCCTTCCTCAAGGCCTGGCCACCCCTCCCCACCACGTCTCCACCCTTGCTTCCCATCAGTTCCTGGGGGTCCGGGGTCTAAACAGAGTTGGGGGATCCTGAGGCTCTGAGGGCGTGATGCACGGAGCCCAGAACCACGGGGTTCTGCAGAAACCCTTCCCACAAGGAGAAGGGGCCCGGGTGAGCAGGCCAGGCCTCAGACGGGGGGCTCACAGTCTTCGCCCACAGCGCCAAACCCACAGCAGCACAGTGTGGGTTTGCTGCACAGAGAGGTGTGTATGTGATGCATTCGCCTGGTGGCGGGTAGGGGGCTGAGGGCAGGGCAGGAGTGGCCCTGCAGCTGTCCCCCACCTTGGGAGAGCTCTGCAGGCCGGGCCTGTCCCCGCTGGGAGCAAGCCCAGCACCCTGATATGGGAGATCGCCACAGCAGATTAGAGCTGAGAGCTCCAACCGGGGACCACCTGGCCACAGGCCTGCCGCCCAGGCACAAAGGGGCCGTCGAAATTATAAATGACCAACCACCGACAGAGTGACCCCCCCCCCCAGTCCTTCCCGGGGTGAGATGCTCCAGCGGCCCCTTCCCCGTCTTCCAGTTCAGACACCAGCCAGCTTCGGGCACGGATGGGAGTCCAGGAGGAGCTGGTGCCTGTCCGGAGGGTTGAGCGCCAAGGACAAACAAACCCACCACAAACGAGGCTCCGCCCACTAGAGGACACGCTTGGTTTTGTGTTGCAGGATCAGGAATGTCTGCCACGGGGCCCTTCCGGCTGGTGACCCTGTGGACGCTGCCCGAGGAGTCCTCCATTATGAACCGCATGCTTCCCCATCCCAAGCTCTCTTGAGCTCATGGGTCAGGCTCAGAAATAGCTTCAGGGGAGGGGCTGGCATCCAACTCCCAGGTCTAGGCAACCATGTCATCCTTCTCGCCCCTGAGACTCAGTGTCCCCAGACCCTGAGGAGAGACCAGAGCCCAGGACCTGTTCCGGGCCAGGCACGGAGCCAGACGCTGCCAAGGGTGGGAGAGAACCTCTGTGAGCTCAGGTCCTGGCCCTCCTGTGCCCACCAGGCACTTCTCTCCCGGCCCCCCTTTCCGGCTGTAAGTTACACGGGCAGACAAGGGTGATGGGGACCGCGTGGAGGGTCAGCCTTGCAGGCAGGTGCTGCTGCAGCCCCGTCGCGCAGATGGCAGACCCGAAGCTGCGGAGGGGTGTGGGGACTGACTGGCACAGGGCTCCGCTGCCAGGAGGACGCCCGAGAGGGATTAGAACTCAGTTCAGTCTCTTTCCACACCCGCAGCTCCCAACCTCTCCAGCTCTGTGGGCCTGTAACGCATTGCACCCGCCCCCCCCCCATTGACTAGCTGATTGACGAATGACCTGCCAGGGCCCCACCTTCGGCCCCCACTGCCTGCCCAAGAGCCTCCAAAATCCCAAATAGCGATGCCCCCCACCACAGTAGGGTAGGGGGTGGGGCCGGGGCGGGGCTGCGGCTGCCGAGCCCCGCCCGCTGGAGCCGGCTGGTTAATCCGCAGCCCCCGCGGCTCCTCCGCTCGCCCGCCGGTTGCCGGGGAAACGACCTCTCCCCTTCCGGCCTTCAAAGGGGTCCCCCCTCCCTGAGTCGGCCCCACCGGGCCGCGCGACCTCCAGCTCCGGGATCGGCGGGCGGGCGGGAGCCGGAGTCCCCGGATAAAAGAGAGCGGGAAGGGTGGAGGGTAGAGACACGGAGAGACACCCCCATGTGGGGAGACAGCGAGGGGGAGAGACCGAGAGACGCCCGTAGGGGGGAAGCGATGCGGGCCGCACAGAGGGGAGGCGGAGAGAGACGCGGGGACGCGAGAACACGCCCCGCCCCCACCCCGGCCTGGGCGCGGGAGACGCAGAGGGCGAGGCTGGAGGGGGTGGGGGACACCGCGACCGGAGGGGCCCCCCAAAGGGGAAAGGCAAGGGCCAGCAAGGGGGCGAGACTTGTGAAAATAAATATTTATAAATGGAGAGTTTCTAAATTCTTTTTGCATTTTCACAGTAAATTATTCATCTGTGTATCTCTCTCTTACCTGCTCAGGGAGCCGCGGGGGGAAACTCCTTTTTGTGCTCCCCCCTCCCCATCTTCCTCTCCTCTTCCTCCCCCTCTCCCCCTCGCTCCCTCCTCCTCTCCCTCCCTAATCCTCTCCTTCCTGCCCTTTTCTTCCCTCCCACTCCCTCTTCACCCCCCTCGGGTTTCTATCCCACTAACCCCCCTCTCCCCCTCCCCCTCTCTCCCCTACTTTCCTACTATGCTTCGCCCCCCCCCCCCGCCCCCAGGTTGGAGCTGGGCACCGAGGCCGCCGCCCGGAGGTGACCCGCTGCCACTCACTCGAACTTCCTCCCCGCCTTAAGGAAGAAGAACCGTCCGAGTCAGCGGGGCTGGGATGAAAAAAACCCTCGTCGCTGGCAGTCTGGCACCCCCAACCGGGACCACGGAAATCTTCCTCCAGAGGACTGGGGGCACCGGAGTCGGGGGAAGGTGGCAGCCGCGTGAGGAGGGGACTGCCGTCTCGGGTGGGATCTCGACAGGCCCCTCAGCTTGCTGAGCCTCAGTTTCCCTCTCCGTAGGATGGGGCCGGGGCTAACTTCTTGTTCTCTACGGCCCAACCGGAGCTCACAGGCGCAGAGGAGGACAGGTCCCAGCCATAAAAGCATGATGTGCGTGCGTCCCTCAAGTCAGCGAGGATGCAGCCCCAGCCACAGCATGCTGGGTTGGAGAGGCGACCCCGCTGCCAGTCTGTGGCCTGGAGCACGGGGCCTGCCTCAGTTTCCTCATCTGCAAACGGGCCCTCCCCCGGACCAAGGAGTAGGATTCTCCGCTCGGGAACCGCCACGCATCTGTGTCTAAGTGGCATTTGTCCCTGCTCCATGTCACCAGTGCCCTACCACCCCCTCCCCCCAGCCCCCACGGAGCCTCCAGGTCGCCCAGACCAAACAGCTGCAGGACAGGAGGCCGGAAGCTCCTCTCCCGGAGCCGGCTGGCGGGGGTCAGCACCGGAGAAGCCAGGGAGGCGCGGAACCCGAGCCTCCCCTGCTTGGGAGACCAGCCTGGAAGTCACGAGCTAACTTCAGGGACCTGCACGCTTCCTGCCGCTGCGGCGCTGCAGGGGGAGGGTGGCCTCCACTCAGCTGGCCTTCCCCTGCAGACTGGGCGCAGAGGCCTGGGTGTCCTGGCCTGGGTTTGAGCCCCGCCCCTTCCCCTTCTGGGGTGCGTGTTCCGAGGTTTCTTCAGCCTTGGAGGAGCCAGGGGCCTTGTTACTATTTACTCTGAGCAACCGGAAGTGCTGCGAGCGCTGCTAGGAGCTCCCAGGTGAGCGGAGGGAGCGGAGTGGGGCCTCACAGCGCCCTCGCCCTCCCCACACCCTCTCCTCCAGGGTGCAACCACCACGGCCCCATTTTACAGACGAAGGCACTTGGCCCAGGTCAGGTGGCTGGGCAGTGGCGGGTGGGGGTTCTGGCTGGGTCTGGCTTTGGCGATGCTGAGGGGCGCCCTCACCCAGCTCCCTGTGCTTCCTGCAGCGACACCCTGTCAGGGCCACCCGCTTGATGACCCTATAGACCCTTCAGACATGCCCAGATCTGATCTGAAAACAACTTTCTGTCTCTCTATGCAAGCACAGTGAGAAATGTGCTGGGGAATGTCCCCTCTGGGTATCTGTCCCCTCTGCTCCCTGTGGTCAGGGTCACCCTTGCTGGCCTAAAACAGTGAGTCAGGCCTTTCATAAACCCTAGAGGACGTTGGGGGGTGGGGCAAAGAGGACGGTAGCTGGGCTCTCGGCCCTCACCCCTGCTTCCTTCCCTACCGATCACGTGGGGAAGCGTCATCTGGAGAAGGAATGAGGCGCAAGGTTGAGAAGCGAAGATGGGCGTGAGCAACCAGTTTGAAAGCCCCTGTCGTAAAAATCCAGGAGCTGATTGGGACAGAACGGCGGCCTCCTGAAGGCCCCCCACTTATGTGACTGGGCTCTCTCCCAGGGCCACCCCCCGGGGAAACAATAAAAATAAAACCGCGAGGCAGGTCTCCTCCCCTCTCCAAGGGGTCTCCAGCCCGTAATGCTCTACAAGGACGCCACACTCAGCCGGGCTCACCGGCCCAAGGCCACGCGGCTAGTACGAGGCTCGCCCAGGACCCTCTGGGATCTGTCCGCTTCCAAACCCCACGCCCTGCCACTGAGCAGCCTCCCCCAAAGAAATGGCAGGCACCTGCGGTGCCACTGGCCCTGGCCCTTGCCCTGCTCACAGCCCCTGGCAGGCCCCCCCCAAGGAGGTCCTTCGGCCCCTTCGGGGAGGATTCACAGATGCTCAGGGACAGGTCTGTGGCAGCCATGGCCCCGGGCAGAGCTGCCCCTGCTGTGGGCACTGCCATACCCGCCACATACCCACCCTGAAGCCCTCGGCCTCTGCCACCCCGGTGGGGGTGACAGCCGTGTTTGCCACTCCCAGAAGGATGTTGTCCCCAAAGCATCAGAGCCCTTGTGCCCACAAAAGGCCACACAGCAGCACTGCTAGGCCCCACACCCCCCTCTCCTTGCAGCTCCCCCTCTCTCTTGCGTCTGGTGTGGGACTGGGTTCTGGGACCGCCACCACCATACTGTCCTCAGTCATGCCTCCTCTAGGAGAACTAGGGCCGGGTCAGTCCTGAGCTGCTGCGGCCCCTCTTCCCTAGAGGTGGGAGGTCCTCCCGGCGGGGAGGTCGAGGAAAACAGCCTCCCCGCCTCCGCTGCAGACACAGGACACGAGGACCACCCGGGTCCAAGTTGGGGCTTGGTCCGAGCTTAGGAAAAAGTGCACTGGCTGATGTGTGTGGCAGGGAGACAGAACCATACAGCGCAGAGAAACCAGCCTGCCTCAGGCTGGGCCCCGGCCTCTCGGGCTGTGGCAGGTGAAGGCTGTGGCGTGGATGCACCTTTTGGGAAGGGGGGGTGGGGCGGGGGAGGATGCACTGGCTCCTGATTGGTTGGGACCACGCCCTGCCGGATCTGCTGGCCATGCAGAGTCGCTCCCTGGAGCTGGAGGCCCAGCTTCAACCTGAGCGTGGGAATGGGGCGAGGCTGGGGGTAAGGGGGGGGACCCAGAGAGGAGGGAGCTGGTGGTGATTTCAGACCCATTCTGGTGGCTCGCACCGCCACCCCCACCCCCCGCCACCCCGCTCCAGGTGAGAAAGGTCAAATTGTTCATTATCGTTAGTGGGAGCGGTTACAAACATTTAGAATCGTGTTAACCGCGGTCACCTCTGGGTGGGAAGTGTTGGTGATGTTTCCCTTTCTTGCTTGTAGTTCTCATTGTTCAAATGTGTTGATTTAGTTTACAAGAAGAGTGTTTTCCCCCCAGAAACAAAGAAAATTTAAAAATCAACAAGACTGGACTTTGCCAACGCCGAGGGGCCCTCTCAAGGAGGTGCGGCCGCTACGGAAACCCGAGGGGGCGTAGGAACCGCCCGGGTGTGCTGCGGCAGGAGAGGCCAAAGCCCAGGACCCGCCGAGTGCGTCAGCGAGCACCCAGGAGGCCAGGACGAGTTCCAGAAACGCACGCGGGGAAGCTCGTGGGGGCACGTGAGTGCCTTTGAGAGTGAAGGGGGGACCCCTGAGGTGTCTGGCTGGGAGCCAGGACTCAGCCCAGATCGGGACTGTGGTTCCGAAGGTGTTCGTTGGGCAGCGGTGGGCAGGCGGCTAGGGTGGGCAGAGCAGCGGTATTAGAGCTGGGACCACAGAGCCAACGTGGAAGGGGTCCCCCCTCTTCCCACTCCCCCTCCTCAGGGTCCCATTTGGAAACTTCGACGGAGAAGTCACCCGGTTCCTGGAATTCAGAGGGCTCCGTGAGCAACTGCTCTTTAAAAAAATTTTTTTTTTACCTTATTGATTTTAGAGAGAAAGAGGAAGGGGCAGAGAAGGACAGAGAAATATCGATTTGTTGTTCCACTTATTTATTCATTCCTTCGTTGACTCATTGACTGGGCCCTGACCGGGGATCGAACCCACAGCCTTGTTGTAGCAGGACGATGCTCTAACCGGCTGAGGTACCCGGCCAGGGCAGCAGCTATTCATTAAAGGTCCTTGTGGCCCTGGAGGCAGCCCCTGCTGCTGGAGGGCTGTCAGGCCGTTTGATGCGCCCACCCTTTGACCGAACGATTCCATTTTTAGGAACTATCACCGCAGAAACACGCACACGGGTGACAAGGGAAAAGGCACCAGGGATTCAGTGCACCACTGTTTATAACAGCAGAACTTTGGAAACCGCCCAGACACCCAGTTGGGGGACTGATTCTATAAACGTGAAGGGGCTGCCCCCAGGCAGAGCAAGGGGCTGTGACAAATAACCTGCCGGCTCCTTCAAGGAGGAAAAAAAAAACAACAAGAAATGCTCATTTGCATTTTAAGAGGGTCACCTCCACTACACCTTGCTCTAAACCCAGCCCTGGTGACTGGTGCCAGAAAGGAGCTGGGGGTTGGGCAGGATGGGGACTGATTTCAGCTGTACACCCCTTTCTCTCTGGCTCTGTTCACCTTGCGCGTGTGTTCCCTGGAAACAGCCGGCACTGGCCTGCACTCCACGAGCACAGTGAGTGGAAACTTCCAGAGCTTACTACCCACAGCCACTTCTCTCCTGTCTTCCCAGGACCGGCCACCCTGTGACCAGTGATGACGAGTGGCTCTTTTCTCTGCCTCCAGGCCCTGGAGATGGAGGCGCCACAAGGCAGAGACGGCCTGGATCCCTGAGGGTTCACATGGCGGACAGTTACCCTGCAGAGTTACCTGGGCTCACGCAGACTTTGCTGGATGCAAAACAAACTGTTGCTGTGTTGAAACACTTTGATGTTGGAATCATTTGTTACTGCACCACAGCCTAGCCTTGCTAACTGATGCGTTCTGGCTCAAGGGAGGCCTGGAGACCTTGGACAAGTCCCCTGACTCCTCCAGGCCTCAATTTCCCCAGGTGTACGATGAGGCAAGAGGTCTCTTCTCCTCTCACGAGGGCCTGTGCTGCTCGTGCTCCCAAACCCCAAAGGCCTGAGGAATACCCATCAGCACTCGGGGCTGCAGGGTGCTGAGCACTCCCACTGGCCGCCGGCCAGACAGCCTCAGGGGCATCATGGGATCCTCCCAGCAGGGAGACACCATGACCATCCCCGCTGCCCCATGGGGAAACAGGCTCAGAGAGGCGAGGTCACTTACCCAGGCGCACCAGCACCTGTGACTCCTGTCTGTTCTGATGACAGCTGACATCTGGTATTTTTACTTATTTCTTACAAATGCAATGTAAAAGAAAGCCCACTGTTAACAACTTGAGAGAATGTAGAAAAAAACTTTTAAATTTACCATCGTAACCGTGTTGAAGTGTGCCATTCCTCGGCAATACATATGTCACAGGGGCGACCGTCCGCACCATCCCCGTCCAGGGCTCCGAACCCGCCAAATGACAACCCCCACCCCCCACCCCCACCGAGGCAGCGGCAAACAGCCTTCTGCCGTCTCCGTGAATGTGCCCGTCCTGGGGGCCTCACACGCACACCCTCGTGTGTAGTGGCCCTTGTGCGACGGGCTCGTTTCCCGCAGCAGAGTGCCCCCAAGGCGTGCCCACACCGACGCGTGTGTCAGGATCCCCTCCCTCTTTAAGAGTGAGAGCCTGGATGCTGGTTCACTCCGTGGACAGACCGCACTTGGTTTACCCGTTTACGTGCTGCTGGACACTGGGGTGGTTTCCCCTTCAGCTGTTGTGAATAATGCCGCCACGGCGGACGTGCATGTACCCGAGACCCTGCTTCCAATTCCTCTGGGCTTATACCCGGAAGGGCAATTGCTGGGCCACCTGGTAATTCTGTTTTTAGGCCGTGAGGCACTGCCACGCTGCCGTCCACAGCATCTGCACTGTTTCCCCTCCCCACCCACAGTGCACAGGCTCCCGCTTGCTCCGCCTCCTTGCCAACACTTGCTATTTGCCGCTTTTGGGTAGTAGCCATCCTAACAGGGGGTCTTGATTGGCATTTCCCTGATGATCCTCGAGGGGAAAAAGGATCTTGAAAAGCCTCTGGTGAGTCCCTAGTGGTGCAGTCGCCTGGACTTGCTTCCGCAAGAGGAAGTGGGGACCAGGGGGCCGCCCCCACTGCTGTGGACGCTGTCACCGCATCTCAGTCCTCGACTCCCGAGCACGTGAGTGGGCTGTGCTCTGGGAGCTGCACTGCGACCTGTGTCCCAGTGACCCGGCAGGGCCCCCACTTCTCCAGAACTTCAGCCTCGGATGGTGTGACCTCGGCTTCCCCCGCTGGGCCTGGCAGGAACTGAGCCGGGTCTTTCCAGTCCCGGCTGACCCCGTGACCCAGAGTCCCCACCCAGGCCTGGGACGCAAGAGCAGGGAGGAGGCCGCGCCAGGACGGGGGTCAGCTGCCTGTCCTTGGCCTTCCACGTCCAGACAAGGGCAGCTTTGTGTGTGGGAGAAGAGCAGGGGCTTCGGAGACAGGCGGACGGACACAGCCTGGTGCCGTCTCTGCCGTTCCCCAGCTGCATGACCTTGAGTGAGTCTCTCTCCCTCCAAGCCCTCACTTCTCTCGCCTGTGAAATGGCTGAAATGGTGCCTGGCACATAGTAAACACTCACTAAAACACTTCTTATAATGACCAACATCGTCATCATCTTCACTATCATCAACATCCTGACGCATGACCGGGTTACATCTGCGTCAAACAGTCCGTGGCTCCCCACCGCCGGCAGGAGAAAGTCCACCCCTACCTCTGGACGAGTGGGCGCCACCGGGCCTGGCCCCTGCCAGCACCTCCAAGCTCCTCCTCCCGTCACTCATCACATTCCAGTCACTGGGCCGCCTCCTGTCCCTCCAACGCCCAGCACGCCTTTGTGCCTCAGGCCCTTTGCCTGTGCTCTTTCCCCAGCCTGGAACGTGTGCCCCCCACCCCCGCTCCTCCACCTCCGTCCACCCCCATCCCTTCAACAGTGGATCCCTAAAGGCCTCTGGCTCACCGCAGGCAGCGACCCTGCGCAGAGGGCCCCACGGCTCTGCGCGTGCACCCCAGCACTTCTCGCGGGCGCTCGCAGCACCGAGTTGTGAAATCTCGGAGGGCCGGCAGCCTGCCCATGGGAGCTCTGGGGGGCCGGAACTGCGCCACTCTGCGCCCCATTCCAGTGCAGGCACCCCGCTCCGCGTGGGCCCAACTGCCCCCAAATGTTAGTTACCCCGAATCATTAATTTCCAGAATCCCTCTGATTTTGGAAACTCAGATTCTTTGCAACAAAAACAACCCATTCCCTGCATCACTGAACCCACTTTAACGTTCGTGAGTGCAAGAGCCTTTGTCAGACTTTTCCACTCATTCAATGAACACGTCTGACAGCACCCTCAGCTACGTCCTCTGTGCTAATTGTTCAGCTCAGAAAAATACGCTCACTGCAGTCAGAGCGGCTGCTCGCAGCCCAGCCTCTGGCCACCCCTCCCGGGGACATGTGCGGGGCTTGGGGCTGCTCTGCGGTCTCCCCTTCCTTGCTTGGGGGTACATGCCAACCGTGAGTAGTGGAGGGTTGCGTAGGGAGGGGCATTTCCACCCCCATCAGCAAGATCAGCATGAGGCCACGGCGGCCCGTCGGGTTAGGGCCTGACTCAGCCTGTCCACACACGGCTGCGCCCCGCCCCCCTCCCAACCAGCCGGGAGTGAGGGCGCAGACCCCAGGGGAGCCCCGGGGCAGGAGGCCCAGAGAGGCTTTGCCGGCACCGATTCCTCCACCTTCTCACTTGTCCGTCTCAACAGGTACTTGCTGAGGGACTAGCGCGGCCTGTTGGGGCGAGGCCCCAGCGAGGAGCAGCTCCTGCGGCGGACGAAGGGCACTGAAGAAGAGCAAAGGCTCAAACTCAGCAATTCCTTCTGCTCGCAGACCGAGGGCTCCACCCCATTCCCAGGCCCCTCCCCCTTGGTCCTCTGGGCTTCCGGCGGAAGGGTGATGGGGCGGGGTTTTCACCATGCTCCTGGGGGGCCTTTCGGAGAGGGACCATGTGGATGTCCACTCCAATGGTTCTCGGGGAAAGCACTTTCTTGAGGTGTTGATGCAAACAGGCTACAGGGAAGGCCCGCGGGGAGCACTGTGGACGCTGCCACTGTGGCTGGGACCAGCCCAGGGAAGCGGACCCTCAGGGGAGGTCCAGAAGAAGGGTGGGACTGTCCCAAGATGTGGGTGAGCGGTGGGGGCACTTAGGACTTGGGGTCACCACCTGGTTGAGCCAGAGTGAGTGAGTCCCACCTGCAGTGAGGACTCAGCCCTGGGAGAGGGCGCTGGCCGGAGGGTGGGGGCGCCCCAGATGCCCTGAGACGTCGGAACCTTACTGAGCACCCCCATTTGCTGGATTCTCGGGGTTCATGGGCACACAAGGAGCTGGACGGGCTGTGAGGCACCGCAGGGCAAGGGAGGAGGTGGGCAGGGGCCGGGTGGAGGCGTGCGGTCAGGGGGACTCCTGGAGCTGAGGGCAGGCAGTGACGACGTCTGTGGGGAAACCCCAGGACAGAAGGCACCTGGGACTCTAGGGCTGGTGAACGTGCAAGACACAAGTGTGGGCGTGGGAGAGGTAGGAGGGGTGGGAGCAAATTCGGAGGGGGCCTGAGAGCCAGTGGGTCACATGGGCCCTTCCAGGCCTCGGTGGGACTCAGGGTCTGGGAAGTGCCCATTCCAGGAGCCATCCCTGCTGCTGGGGGTATGTGTGTGTGTGTGGGGGGGGGGGTCGTTTCCAGGTAGAGCAGTGGGCTTTGTGGAGCACCGGCTTTGCAGAGAGATGAGAGAAAGGTGGGGTCAAGGCCAAGGACTTTGATGCAAGCAGTGGGGGGTGGTCCCTGCTGCCATCTCCTGAGCAGAGAGGGAGGGGACACAGGATCCCAGAGGTTCCGCCCAAACTTGGGGCAGAGCCTCACTCTTCACGTCGAGGTCTGCCAACCTGCCCCACACAGGCGCACCCACCTCGCTCACTCACGTGTGCCGCCGGCAGTCACACAGGCCCACGCATCCTCATGGGTACACCCCCCCAGTCTCACACCTACACCTTCACTCTCACACACACTCTGATGCACAGACACACACTACACCCCCACCCCGCATCGCCCCCGTGTGGGCTGGTCTCCGTGGGCCCATGACCCCCCCGCAGGTGCTGCCCACTGGCCAGGGGTCAGGAGGGCCGTTTCAGAGACAGCAGCCCCCAGGCCCAGTCTGCCCCCAGGGGAGCTCGAGTCAGACATAAAGGACTTCCCCTTCGCCCCGAAGGCGGAGGAGACGGGAGCCATTTCCCCATCCTACGGGACAGCATTGTAAGTGACTCGCCATAGGAAACTCTGGATCCTCACGCGCACGCACGCACGCACGCACGCACGGAGAGCTTCCTGAGAGCCCTGTGTGTGCCCCTGGGTTCCTGCCCGGAAACCCCAGGCCTACCCATCAGGCAGCAGGCGGCACACATCCCCAGCAATCCATCCTCACCCATGCGGAGTTTTCGGGGTGCCTCAGCCTCTGGGGATCCTCATCTCCTCCCTCCTTACAGCTGCCCCGTGGGTAAACGGAACGACAGAGACTTGCGCTGGAAAGGGGGCGGATGTTGGCGGGGGACGGGGTGGGGGGGCGGGACAGAGAGGCCGCGAACAGTCCTGCAGAAGGGAAGCCTGACTCTCAGGGACTTGGGGACCCACAGCCTGGGACAAGGGTTCTCAGGTGCTGTCACACTGACACACGTATGTGCATGCTGCACACGTGTACACAAACACACGCCACCCCACCGACACACCAGCACAGGGACACGCGGGCATGCGCGCATGCGCACACGCGGGACCCGGGGTCTCCGGCCCGCCTGAGCCGTGTGTCTCCGCACCGCCTGAGCCGTGTGTCTCCGCACCGCCCTGCCTCTAGGCCCGAGCCTCCTCTGTGGAATGTTCCCTCTTCACCTGTCCCCCAGCTGCCGTGTCGCCTAAAATCCTGAAAGACTGGGAGAAATTCCTTTAGAACTCACACCTCGAATTTTAGGCTTACACTATATTTTGAGAATTTGGGACTGTGTCCTCAGACTCAATCTGATGCGGGCTTGGGTCATCACAGGTCGGGGCAGGTAGGATCCTGGGGGTGGGGAGGATGGGGGCCCGCCCCCACGCTGCCCTCTGTAGCCGGGAGCAAATTCCACCGAGCCAGAGAGGGCTGAGGGCTGTGGGGGCCACGGTGAGGGCTCTGGGAGTCCCAACGAGCCCCGCCCACCCCCTGCAGCCCTCCCTGCGGGACTTTTCTCCGGGAGCCTCGGTTTCCCCCGGATGGTGGGGTGACGCATCTCCTCGGGCTCGGGGAGAAGTGAAGGACAGCACACCTATAAAGTTACAAGCCCCGGAAGCCCAACAGAGGGAAGCGGGGGTGGGATGGACACCTGGCAGACAGCGGCCCCCCCAGCGAACCCGGCTGAACCCCAGCCGCGGTTTCCTTCTCTCCGCTGCCGCCGCGGCGGCCGAGCTTCCCGTAGGACGGCGCCTGCTTATCAGGAGAGCAGAGCCGCTGTCCCCCCACCCCCAGAAGGTGATTGTGGGGGGCTCCAGCTTCCCCTCCAGCCTCAGCCTGACTCCCACAGAGAAAAACACAGACGAGTCCTCTCCTCCTGGTTCAGGTTTCTACAACGCCCGCGCCCCCCCCACCCCCCACCCCCCGCCAAACCCACAAACAATTTTGCATATATTTAAATTTCCTCTGCTGTTTTCAGCCATGAGGCCCCCTTCCCTCCCCCCAAAAAAGAGAGAAAGAAATTACAAAAGCCCGTCATTTGTCTCCGTCCCCGCACCCCATCTATCAGGCCGCCGAGCCCGTCGCCTCGAATGAGGCTCGCGCCCGGACCGCCGCTTTAATGGGGCGCCGCGTGCGACTGTGCGTGCGGCTGGCGAGGCGGGGAGCAGCCGGCCGGCATTTGCATACATATTAAACGGAGCAGTAAAAAATGCAGACATGCAAACCATTTGGACGGGCTCCTCGGCGCAGAGCCGGCCAGGAAATCAATCTTCTGGTTTCTTAAAGGAAACCTGCTCGGGAGGAGGTGGCGAAGCCGAGCAGCCCGCAGGCCCTGGGAGGGGGCTCAGCCATCATCTGTCCATCTGTCCAACGGAGCCACACCAGCTGTGGGGGTCCTTCCCAGCCACAGACAGGAAGCCAGGGGACAGGAAGCCATCACCCTGAGTGTGGGTCCGGGCTCAGCGGGCTGTGTGCCCTAAGGGGGAGGCCGGGCCCCTCTGAGCTCCTCTCGCCTCCGGGTGCTAGTGATGACTTAGCATCCCCAGGGGGTCCTGGAGAGTCTCCCCTCACTTCATGGCTCTGCAGTTTAAGCCACTAGCCCAAGGGGACCCAACTCCTCTCTACAGAGCCTGGATCCCATACCAGGTGCAGAAGACACTGGCCAAGTCACAGGCTCTGATGGCAAGTGTCCTGAGTTCAAAGTCAGACTCTGCTCTGTACAAGCTGTGTGACCTTGGACAAGTGCATCAACCTCTCTGTTTCCTGAAAAAAACACGCACAGATACTTCCCTCTTAGGCATGTTGGATGAAAGTAGGTCAGTCACTGCCTGGCACACAGTAAAGACACAAACAATGGCAGAGCAGACTGTGGGAGAGAAAACTCACAGCTACTGGCGTGGTTTTCCGGTTAAAATCCCTCTCTTAGGGCAAGCCACTCCTCCACAAGCCTCCTTACCTGTAAAGGGGATGCAGATTGTCACAGGACCGTCTAGCTCACAGGGGTCACCTATGCCACCCTCCAGCAGATGCGGCCCAGGCGGCACCTCTGAGCTGCCTAGCCCATCCCCCTGGGGCTTAGACAGAGCTCAAGGCCCAGACGGGGTGATGCCCTGATAAGACCCGAACAGACCAAACAAAGGTGAGGGACCCAGAGTCTCGGCAGAGCCAGATGGGTGCTGCCTGCTCCACCCACCCTCTCTGAGTCCCACTTTCCAGATGAGGAAACTGAGGCCCAGAAAGAGGTGCCACGCTCACGGAGCCTGAGGGCGGTGGAGCAGGGGTTCCAATGGGGTCTGAGTGACGGAGCAGCCACCTCCCCAGAGGCCACTGGGAGATTCTGGCGGCAGCAGACGGAGCTCATTCTGCCGTGCGCCGCTCCCCCAGGCACATGCGAGAAAGAAGCCGGCTCAGTGCCTGAGCTCAACTGGACATTCACGTCCGCGCAGGTCCTTCCCTGTTGAGAACCAGTGAGGCTTGGCCTTCAGCCACTTCCTCTGCACGAAGGCTGGAGGTGCCCGGTGTGACGGGGGGCAGGCCAGGCAGCGGGCCGTGCTGGGGAGGGGATGCGGAGGGGCTGGGAGGGAGGGCATCTAGCCCAATGAGAGCCCCATTCTCTCTGCGACCCCAGGGCTTGAGTGAGGAGGCAGGCCGGGGTTGGGGGGCGGGGGTTGCCTTCAGTTGCGAGAAGGGCCCTGTGACTCAGAGCTTCCCACCTGAGTGGCAACATGACCTCCTGGCTGTGTTGACTTGCAGCCTGGTGCCAAGGGGGAAAAAAGTCGAATCCAGGGTGTGGCCCAGTTTCGGTGGTGCCGCGCTGTGTGACCTTGGGCAAAGGCCCTGCCTTCTCTGGGCAGAGGTGGCTGAGCAGTGGGCTGCACTCCTTCTCTGTCTCTCCTTCGAAGACCCCGCCTGCCACCCCTAGCCTCCATTCTCTCTGGGCCTCTGTCCCCCGTCTCCCTGTACAGGCTGCCCCCACTGCCTGGCAGGCGAGGGTGGAGGAAGCAGGCAGGGCGGGAAAAGGCAGAAGGGGCAGGAGTTACAGGAACCGGCTGGGCCTGGGCGATTGCTCAACCGGGGCGCCAGGCCCGGCCAGCCTCCACAGGCCCGCTCCCGCCAGCCCGCCCTCCTTCCAGCTCCGCATTGCAAACATTCCTGGCCAGCCTCGGGGCTGCGGCCCCGGAAGGGGGAACTGCGGCAGACAGAGCGCGAGCACCAGGCCGCCAGCGACTCTTAACCCCTTCCCTGCTTCCAGGCAGAGCCACAGGGGGGGTGGGGCCCGGCGGTGGGCCAGGCTTCCCCAGGGCTGAGTGACCGGGTCTGCTGGGGGACCGCCGGCAGCCCTGGCTGGACCCAGGCCACCAACCTGGATGGACTCGCCGCATGTTGGGGTCACATAGTCTCCAGCCGTCGTGGAGTCGCTGAGCACACACTGCCAGGGCGACCCCCGGGTTCTGGGCACTGCGCCTGGCCGCAGGCATGGAAATCAGACGGGGAGGCCCTCCCCAAGCCCCGTGTCGGGGTGGGGGAATCAGAGGAACAGGGGGTTCCAGGTCATTACGATGAGGAACGCCACAAAGGAAAAGTACGAGGTGAGCCTCCAAGTGAATTAAAGCAGCTCATTTAGGCATGGAGGGCTGCGTGGAGGGCTCCCTGGAGGAAGTGACATTTACTGAGTCACAATAAGAGAGGGAGAGTGTGTCGGGCAGAGGATGCAGCAAGCTTAAGGCTCTAGACAAAAGAGAGAGGTTGACGCATTCCAGTCTGTGTCTGGAGGAGAGCGGGTGAGGGGTGGGGGGTTCCCACTCGGGAAAGCTCGGCCCGCGCCAGGCCCCAGAGGCCTTGGGGCCACTCCCGAGCTTGCACTGTCTTCTGAAGGCAGCGAGGAGGCACAGGACGGTTCTCCCTGGGGAGCCACACGCGCGCGTCCAGCGCTAGGCACTGAGATTTCCTCGCGTGCAAAACAGAACCTCCACAGAGGGAAACGGCACGTTCCACGTACAAACCAATATACTTTAAGGCCGGAACACCTGAACCACGCCAAAGTGCCACCAACAGGAGACATTTCGAATAGCAGCCTGGCAGCTGATCCTGGCGCCAGGTTCTCCCGGGGCAGGCGTGGGGGCGGTGGGGAGCCCTCTGAGCCCTGCCACCCCCAGACCGGCCAGAGGCAGCCGGCTCAGGTTGGCTCCTCCTCCCAGGGTGGGGTCCGCCCCTCCCACACCCAGACCCCACTCTGCAGACAGTTGGAGCTCAATGAATGCAGCAGTTAGAGTGTTGAAGTTGGGAAGGCCTGGGAGACCGTTCCGGCCTTCAGCACCCCCCCCTGCACTTCACTGTGGAAACGGGGACCCAGAGGCAGCCGTGTCCGGCCCGCCGAAGGCAGGGGGGCTGCGCTGGAACAGCCACGGCACATATGCCTCGGGCACAGGGAGCTGAGGGGCATGCGTCCCCCACGCCCCTCGCACGATGTGTCCAGAGAGGAGGCCAGCACACCCGTGATCTTGGCACCCATGGAGGCTACCCCCAAATTCCTGCTGATCCCCCCCAACCAAAGTCCTACTTCCTCTCTCTACCCCTCACGAGTCCTCGGGCATCTGGAGCAGGCAGAGGCCCAGAGAAGCAGATTCAGGTCCGGAGCGCCGGGAGCCCTTTGGGAACGGGCAGTGACTGCACCCGGCTGGCGGGGCGTCCGCCCTCGGCTCCCTGACAGCCTGAAGGAGCGAGCCGGGGGCCAAGCAAATCGGTGGGAAACTTTCTAGACTATTGTTTTCGAAGTGGACAAGTTTCTTTTCCTTCTTTTTCTTCCTCTTCTTCTTCTTTTTTTTTTAAATGAATACTCAGAACACCAACGTGCCGAAGAGAGGAAAACAAAGCAGCTCGGGTCGGAGAGGAAGGGGTGGTCTTGCCCACCCACGGGCGCTCTGAGTCCGCCTGGCCAGCCCAGGCTTCCCAGAGCGGACCGAGGGCCGGTGGACAAACCCACCAGCCTGGGGGACACTGAGGCCCAGGGCGATGGAGGCACTTGCCCACGGTCACACGGCCCTAAGGGACAGAGACGAGTGTCCCAGGCCGGCCTGACCCACAGACGGCCTCCGTCTGTCCTGGGAACCTGCCTGGGGAACCAGCACCTGTCTGTAGCCAGAGCTCCCCAAATCCTGCTCTGCGGGTGGAGACTTGGGGGGGGAAGCACGCCCCGGATGCTCCCTCTGTTGCGATCGAGCCCCGTCAGGACCAGCGGGGGCTGGGCCGCTCTGTGCCTGCACCCACCCCAGGAAGGGGAGGCCCGGCACCTCCTAGCCCTGCCCCCCGGGGTCACCCCTGCGGGAGGCCCGAGGGGCAGTTAGTACCTATTCTGTGTCTCTGGGTCCGTTCTTGGTTGCAGAGCACGGCTCCTTCCAGGCGATGGAGTTTCTGGAAGTATCCTTTGAACCTGGGTGCCACCACCTTGGTGACCGGCCGTCAGCTTCCCGGTACCCTTAGACTGGGTCAGAGATCGTCCCTCGGAACCTTCACCACAACCAGAGGAGTCTGCCATTGTCATTCCACCTCACGGACGGGAGACGGAGGCCCGGGAGGTCACCGGCTAACGGCAGACACGGGGGGGCCTGGGATGCAGGCGTCTCGGGCGCGATCTCCCCTCGAGGCCTCTCTGCCTCGCAGCCAGGAGGCCCCGGTGAAGTGAGGGTCCCCCCCCGGCTCGCCCGACACCTCGTTTTGTTAAGGCGCATGACATAAACACCAGGCCTCGCCCATTTACTACTAGTTTATCTTTGGCGTTTATCCACCCTGTCCACTCCCCCCTCCGGTCCTCTCCGCGTGGGTTCACCCGCGTCCCCGATTCGGTCTCGGAACTTCCAGAAGGCAGAGCAGCTGGTGTTGCTTTAGCCATCATCACGCACACACGCACAGAAAGTCTTTTTATGTGTTTCACAGAGTTGAGGGGCTCACCGTGGAAATGCTGGTGGAACCTACTGCTTGGGGACAGGGATGGCACAGTGCCCCGATGACCCTGGGGCAGCCGGCACAGATAAGCGGGCAACAAATGGGCCAGATTATTATTCTAGCTGTTCCCTGGGGCTTGGCGTGGCGAATACACTCCTGGTCTCCTCCTCTGCCCTGCCCCGCCCCTCCCAGGTGAGCAGGTTCATGTCTCAGCATTACTGATAGGCACTAAATGGTAAGGAGCCAACTGTGAGAGAGAGGCAAGTTATCCGTCCTTTTGCGGAAGCAGTGGTTGCCATGGTAGTCAGCCTGCAAGCCGGTCGGTCTCTGAATGGTTCCTCCTTCCTGGTATTCACATCTCTGTAGGCACCTCCCACCACAAATAAGGCCACCCAGGGTGACCAATAGGACAGAGCAGGTACGACCGCCTGGGCTGCCCAAGGCTGGGTCATAAAAGAACCTGCGGCGTCAGTCTTGCTCTCCTGCAGCACCCACTTTGGGGGAGTCTGCGTGGTGGGCACCCAAGCCTCCAGCCGGCCGCCCGCAGCGCCTTGCCAGCCTGGGGAGTGCACCTTCCTAGAAGCCCAAGCCCAGCCGTCGGACGGCTGCGGCCCAGCTAACACCTTGACCTGACCTCAAAGAAGACCACAGGCTGGGACTGGCCAGCTGTGCACCTCTGAACTCCCCTCCCACAGGAACATGCTTAGCGTTGTAAGCCACTATGTTTGGGGTGCTTGTTGTGGAGGTAACTAACTACTAACTAGGTAACTAATTAGGACCAGAGAGACCTTCTGGCTGTGAGGATCCTTCACCGGCTGGGTCTCCTAAGTGTGTTCCTGGGAATACTGATCCCAGAAAACACTCAGGAAAGCGGCGGCCTGTCCAGCGTGGGCGGACTGTGGACTTCAGTCTCTCATTTGAGAGGCCCCAGCACTCCCTGGCGCACCCTCTGCGGGGTGGGGGGGGGTGGGGGGAGGGGGAAAGGGGGGCAGCCCAGCCCTCTGGGTGGACACGCAGCACCCGCTAACCCAGCGCTTCCCGGCAGTCTCTGTGGAACTCCGGCACTGCAGCTACAAAGCACTCCCGGGGAAACGCAGCCCCCTGCCACAGCAGTGGGGCCCCTGGGCACACCACAGACGGTGCCCTGCACAGAATCAAAGCCCTCCCAGCCCGATATTCAGAGCGGGTCCTGTGGCCCTGCATGCACGACAAGGTGGCCAGCCAACTGCAACTGACCCATCTCTGGGCTCCTCTCCACTGGAGGGGCCGGGTGTGCCCTGGGTCCCCTCTGGCCCCACCAGTCTTACACATCGGTGATGCTGGCCAGGGTCTGGGCCCGTGTCTGGCTGTGACACTCGGCCTATTTGGGGACCACTGGGGATTCGGGTTTTGGTTCCCAAACTCTATGGCTCCAGTTCTCATCAGCTCCGTAGCCCGTGCCCAGGGGGCCACACTGCACCCTTGAACTCTCTGCCCCTCACCCCCAACGCCACTGCCTCGGAGCCGCATGCCTCTCGCTGGGAATGCAACCACCGTCTTAAACGTGCACCGCTGGCAAACAGCATTTGCTATAGAAAAATTCGTTTTACAGGCAACTCTTCAAGAGCAGACCCACTCCCTTCGGCGAGGGGAGGCTGTGCTCGGGAAACCACATTCTTGCGGGCCCCTGGGGCCGGGTGGGGGTGGGAACACAGATCTCTCTGCGCTGGAAGGCAGGAAAGTCTTTGCTTTTGTTGAAAACATCATTTCTACCCTCACGTCGCATCGTCTTTCCCAGCTCAGGCATCCTGGGGCTCTCGGGCCCGTCTGGAGCCACCGTTTCCAGACACCGAGGGGCCTCGCCTCGATGGGGCCCATGGCACACCACAGACGGTGCCCTGCACAGAATCAAAGCCCTCCCAGCACGATATTCAGAGCAGGTCCTGTGGCCCTGCATGCACGACAAGGTGGCCAGCCAACCACAACTGACCCATCTCTGGGCTCCTCTCCACTGGAGGGGCCGGGTGCCGCCTCGGGCTGGGGTCGGGCCGCAGGTCCCTCACTGCTCGGAGGGCGACCCCGCTGGCCCCGCACCTGCCTCACCTGGGCATTCCTGTCTCTCCTGGGCGCTCCTGCCCAGGCCTCGGATCCGAACCTGCATCTGAGCAAGACCCCCAGGGGGTCTGAGGCATGGTAAAGGTGGGGATACTCGATGCAACTCAGAACCGCCATCTGGAGGTGCCCCCGGCCAGCCCCCCAGGGGCCACCACGCCTGCCCCCCTCACCCTCCTCCCAGGCTGCCCCACCCCAGACAGGCTGTCAGGGGGTGCACCCACCCCTCTCATCCCCCATCGGCCCAGCCATCTGGTGACACGACCAGGCCACGACAGGGTGGCACGTCAGGAGACCTGCACGACGGCTAGTGACAACAGTAGGTGCTGCCCCTTCAGAGAGCGCTCGCCACCCAGGAGGGCGGCTCCAGGACCCAGAGGTGCGGAGGGGGGAAGCCACCGCTGCGTGGCCACGCAGCCAGGCCGACCCCACAGCCACCGAGGGAGGCCTCCCGGGAATCTTGCTGCGTGAGGACTTCCTGATGGGGACGTGGGTGGTCAAAGAGCTGCGCCCCCACCCCAGCCAGCTTGACCCAGAGGTTCCCAATCAGGGGTTCCCCAGGGGCCCTCCAAATATGTCTTGGTGTGTGTGGGGGGGGGTCCATGCCACGTACAGCCTCTTGAAACCCCCCACGGTCACTGCACCTTTACTGAGGGCCCGGCCTCCGTCGCTTTGGGCGGGATTCTACCAGCCCCGGGTGTCCCGCCCTGGGCTGAGCTGAGCGGGCATCACCGTTGCCCAGGACCAGCCCCAGACAGGAAGGCTTCTATGGCTCAGCAGAAGCAGTCTGCCTCCTGGGCAAACGTGGGCCTTGCGGTCAACGACAGCAGGAGGGACTTTTCTGGTGGGAACCTGCAGAGGAATTCGCTCGGAAACTTGAGTTCCCAAAGTGAAGCTGTGTTTCAGCGGCGGCGCCTGCCTTCTCTATTTTCTTTAAAACGAAGCGAGGGCTTCCCCGCCCCCACCCCGCCCTGCAGGTGCTGGGGGTACAGAGGCAGCCCCACGGGATGCTCCGGGGGGGACAAGGACACAAGGGGCCACCCAAGCCCACATTCCAGGTCTTCACCGGGCGCCCCTCCCGCCACGCTACCCACGAAAGCCGACCCCGGAGGAGGACGTGCAGGCTGTTGTTTGCAGGTTTCCGGGCAGCCGGGAGGAAACCAGCCGCAGACCTGAGCTGCTTGTGCGGACCTGCAGCGAGGCGGTGGGGGCCTCTCCATGCCCCCGACACCCGGCTCGCGCCCCCCCTCCTGCCTCGGGTGTGTCCGGGCGTGCGCAGGGGCGCCAGGCGGTGGTTCTCTTGCTCCTTCTAGGCAGGGCCCTCCCCTCCCCCCCTCCCACCTGCACCCTACACCCTCGGGCGGGTTGAGGCCTTGGAGGTTGTGGTCAGGAGCACTTGGAGGTGGAAGGCCAGGGCTCTGAAATCCCATGGATGCAGAGGGGGCGGGGCCCGAAATCAGCTGGCAACTCCACCTCACGGCCCCTGGCCCGGAAGCGCATCCTCCGTCTAGAGACGTCTTGGTGGGGGGACCCCAGGACTCACCACCCCTGGAAGACGTCCTGCCTTCCAGGACTCGAAGTCACCTTTGGGCACAGGGGTGAGGGGGCGGGAGAAGGACACAGTTGCTTCTTAAAAACAGGTCATGTGTCCGAGTAGCGGGGGCTGGAGATCTGGGGCCAGAAGAGCCTTGACTGTGGACTAGAACACCGCAGTGAAGGACAAGCCAACTGGTTTCAAACGCAGCCCACGAGGCGTCCAGTTTGGGTATGAAAAGTGCACTGCCCACCCATCAGCCCCAGCGAAGAGCCTGGACCTGGGATACGGGTGCAAAAACCAGGGGACTTTCATAAAGCAAGGCCCTGGGGGCGGGGGGGTTCTTTCCGGCAGTTCTTCACGGGGTGAGTCAGTTACGGAGCTTCCGGTGCCCCTCTGCCACGCCATGTGCTTTCACCCGTCTGCTGATGCGCCCCCTCTCTCAGCAGACCAAGTTCCTCCAGGGTGGTGACTGCCCCCTGGGTCGGTGCTGGGCCCTGGCAGCTCGCCCAGCCCCCGGTAGTCAGGACCCAGAGTCCTGACGCCACCGTGGCCCCCGCACGGAGTCCCCTGCTCGGAGCAGAACAGAGCGCCTCGGCCCAGGGCCAGGCTCACCGGTGCCGCGCGCTGTGGGGCCTGAGCAAGCCACTGCCCCTCTGTGCCTCGGTTTCCCTGCCCGGGACACAGCGATCCCAGTCCCTGGGACCTCGGGGTGGCCGTGAGGACGGCCCGAGCAGGTGGAGTTTAGCGCAGGACATGCCCACGAGTGGGGTCTCCAGCTCCAGCCTCCCAAGGGCCAGACCCCACGCTGGGCACACAGCCGGGGCTCAGGCACTGTTCAGGGTTCAGACTTTTTTTAGAAAAACCAACATTTCTTAACGTAGAGGGATAAGAATCATAGATGGTTTGTGGAAAATGAGATTTTTTAAAAAAAAGAACACCTGACCTCCTTCTCTCCCCCTGCCAGGCACCCAGTGGGGAGGGGGGCGGATTCAGTCCAGAAGTCTCCTGGGTACACGGCCTGAGAGTAGTGGGTGGTGGGCGGGGAATTCGTGCTGCTCTGTGGCTTTCTCGAGGGGGATCTCAGAGAGGGTCTCCTAGGCGGCTGTGTGAGATGGCGATTGGAATCCAGGCAGGCCCTAGGGCCGCAGCAACCTGGGGCTCCCTCCTGGTAAGCTGTGTGACCTCTCCGAACCCCGTCTCCTCATCCGAAACACGCCCAGCAGAGCTCTATGGTCCAGCTGCTCCTTGTGGCACTGGCGCTGGGTGCCAGGGACTCGGCAGTGCATAGGAGGGACCGCACTGGCGCCTTCGCCGAGCTCACTGCCTAACGGGTGCCTAACGGGGGAGACGGCAAACGTGCAGGCGAGCCGGTTCGGACACCAGGGGAAAGGAAATAACTCGGGGATGAGAGTAACCTCCCCCCAGTGGGGGCTGAGGGCTCAAGCATGCATCCGAGTCAAGGCTCAAGGTGCAGCCCAGCGCTGGGCGCAGGGAAAGCGCTCAGTCTCCAAAAACTGCTTCTGGTACTGCCTTTGCTATTGCTATTGCTTAGCCTGAGCAGCACCGGGCCGCCTTGGGGCCGGGTCTCGTCGCCACGCCACGTTCAAAAGAAACACCAGTCTGGCGTCCCGCCGTCAGTGGGAAGCAGTTTAAACCCTCCTGGTCTCCCAGAAGCACCAGCGGGGAGCTCCTTGGCGCGCCCCACACAGAGTGCTCTCGACACTCTCGGCGCCACTGTATCTGCCTGGAGGGTCTCGCGGGAGCCGCTCCAGAAACACCTCCCTTCCCTCCCTGCACCTCCCTCTCATCCTTCTCAGACTCGGGGGGGGCTGCCGGGCCCGGGCCTTGGGAGACAGGGGCCTGGGTGGGTTCGGGCTCTGCCGTGTTGCCTAACCACTCGGTGCCTCAGTTTCCTCATCTGCAAAATGCAGATAACGACGACAGACCAGGGGAGAACAGCAGCACGGCCTCGACGACTTGCGGTGGGGGTACGATGAGTCCCCACGAGCTTCTAGGTCCTGCCACCCAGTGGCAGCTCTACCCACCCCCCCACCGGGCACAGGGCAGGAGAACTCTGAGGCTTTCTGGGGTGAGGGAACAGCAAAGGCGAGGCCAGGACCATGACACTGAGGCGGCATTGAGGTGGCATTCCCCCTCTTTCGCAGGACGCACACAAGGGGTAGCTTCCCTTCGGCGTCACCCCAAAATGCCAGTGCTCAGCTGGCAGGGCCAGGCGTTCCCCAGGCGCTCGGGGCCCACTGGGGCCCCGGGAAAAGGGAGCTCCCCGCTACCCACGGCTGCTGCTGGCCCGCAGCCTGGGCAGGGCGGTCCTGCCTCCTCCTGGCTCCCAGGGACCCGGGGCTGGGATCTGGACGACTCCCTTCCTGAGGCTCGCTGGGCCAGGCGTGTAGTTCCTGCCCTCACTGTGTGCGGGGCAGATGCTGAGGGTCTGATGGTGAGATGAGACCCCCGGGGGCAGCAGGAGAGGACCTGCTGGGGCACCCAAGAGGACTTCCTGGAGGAAGAGGCGCTGAGGGGAAGGGCTGGAATGAAAGGAGAGAGAGGAGTTCCAGGCAGAGGGCCACAGCCTGGGCAAAGGCCTGGAAGGGAGACAGGAGTGGGTTCAAGGAGCTGCAAGAGGCTCTCTCCCACCTCCCCCAGGAGGCGGTTTCGGGAGCCCCATCACCCGCGCCGGCTCCCTTCATGCTGACCGGCCCCCAGCATCATGGGCGAGGGCGTCAGAGGACAGGAAAGCTCCTTCCCCATGCGCAGACGGGGAGGCCAGTTCTAAGAAGAAGACGGCAGCTCCTGACTGGGCGCAGAGCCTGCATCTCCCGACTCCTCTGCGCCGGGTGCACCCCGGGCGCTGCAGGGTGGTTAGGCCTGTCACCATCTCCCCCATTTCACAGATGAAGAAACTGAGGCTGCGTGAGACCACATCGTCCCTCCAGGCCTGCCTTGTGTCCTCTGTCTCTGGGGACCTACGACAAGCCTGGGGTGCCAAGATGCCCTCCCCAGGTGGGGCAGCAAACAGCCGGGATGGGGTGCGTGACTCCGAGTCCAGGAAGGGGGAAGGGATGAGTGGGAAAACGGACACCAGGCAGGGAAAGGCAGAGGAAAGCGGGCGGAGGTCGGGGTGGGCCTTGCTGGGAGGCCAGTCAGGGAGGGGCCCGGGGCCCTAGGCAGCCAGCCCCCTCACCACAGCGGGGTGAGACCCCGACTTCCCCGAAGTCACCACCCCCCCGCTGGGCGGGGAGAAGGACCACCGCCTCCTGGCCACCCAATCAGACGCCCTCCAGTCTTATGGGGGCGGCAGCCAGGCGGAGGGCTCCGGGTGGCCTTCCCCGAGGAGCCCCCGCCCACCTGCCCCGACTTGGGCCCACCGCCCACCGCCCACCCCCCAGCCTCATTAGCACCGACGCCCATAGTCTCCCCTCGGCTTCCGGTGGCTCCAGAATTTAAAGGTTAAATCCTAACCTCGTCTCAGCAGTTTCTCCCGGCTTTGCCTACCCAGCGCCAGTGGCTGGTAATTATATGCATCTCCGAGCAGCCAATCAGCTGTCAGACTGACAGATACTGATCTTTTCGTTTTATTTTTAGCTCTGTGCTTCCCCCTCTAGTTGCAAAAAAAAAATTCTGTTTGTTCTGTGTGTTGCTGCTTGGCTCTCATCTCTGCCAGTGAGGCGGGAGCAGGCAGCCGGAGGGGCTGGAGCCTCATGTCCCTCCAGGAAGGGGGGCACCCACCGACTGCGGGCTGCCCCCCAGCTGCGGCCCCCCAGGGCTGCGGCGGGGAAGGCAGGAGGCCGGGTGCCACCTGCGGAGGCACCCCGGAGGCCGAGGGAGTGGGAGAGGAGGCGGCTGGGCCTTGCAGCCGCTGGGAGGGAGGTGAGCCCTTACCTGCAGGCTGGAGGCTAGGAGAGAGACGCCGAGACAGAGACAGCAGAGAGTCCGAGAGACACGCCGAGGCAGGGGAAGGGAGGCTGGGACTGAGGAAGAGAAAGGAGCGCAAGGAGAAGAGACGAGCTCTGGCCTCCTGGAAGGTCTGCCCCCAGAACTGAACAGAAGAAGCAGGAATGGCCGTCAGCCCAGCGAGCACTGGACTGGGAGTCCCAAGCAGTGGTGGGGGGGGGCTGGGGGTGCACTCTCCAGCAGGACTGCAAAGCTGAAGCAGACCTGGGCCACCCCTCCCAGGCCTGGGTGCCCCCTCTGTCATGTCAAGGGCAAGTAAAGTGCTCTTCAGAGTCCTTTCGTGGGGCATTCCAGAAGGTTCTGTGGACCTCCCTGGAGGCCCCAGGAGACTGGCAGGTGTGGGGGCCCCGCAGACGGGAGGCTCCTGTCCACACAGGTGTCTGGGGGGTGAGGGGGGAGGAATCTGAGGCCCAGGCAGGCCCTGAGGCCCCAGAGTCTCCCGGACGGTTGGAGGACGGAAGCCTTGGTTGGAGGACGGAAGTCTCGGTTGGAGGACGGAAGCCACCGTGAAGTCTGCCCTCACCCTCGCAGCACTCGACGGTCTGGGAAGCACTGCCCTCGCTTCCTCTGTGCTTCTGCCCCATGGTCAGCCCCCGTCGGGAGCAGCGTAGGGACGGGGAGGCCCAGCAAGGGTCACCTCTGTTCTGATGGACCCTGCCAGGAAAGGAAGGCAGTGTCCCCTAATGGGCTGGGCTTCGCGGCCCAGCTGATGTGGGTTCGAGCCCCAGGGCTGCTGCTTACCAGCTCTGTGAGCCTGAGCGAATGGCCCAGGCTCCCCGGGCCCCTGCACCCCCCTCTGGACGGCAGGCAGGCTCCAAAGCCACCCACCTCCCAGGATTGCTCTGGGAAGTGAGGCCCAGAGGCTCAGCTTCCGCAGAGTCCAGCGCACTCACGAGCAGGTATTACCAGCATCTGCGTTTTGCAGATGGGGAAACTGAGGTTCGTGTGACGAGAACACCCCCCCCGCCCCACCCCTTCTTGGCTTCCTTTTCTCCGACACCACAGATGGCGCGCTGAGAAGAAAGGGAAAGGCGAGCGGAGAGGAAGAAGGGAATCAGGAGGCCGAGGGAGACGGAGGGGGGCGGCAGCACCGTGATCAATTACGGGGGCTATAAATTTCTGCTGTTTCGCAAAGAGCACACACAACCTCCAAGGAGCATGGCTGCCGGGTCCGCCTGGGCAGAACCGAAGAGCCAGGCTTCCCGTGGGGCGCACAGGAGGGGAGGGGTGGGAGAGACAGGCTCCAGCGCAGGGTCCAGGTGGCTGGTGGTGTAGGCACAGGTCAAGGACCCGAGGAAAGGTGCAGAGAAGGGGAGGGACCCGAGTAGGGACAGGCTTGGGAGCTGCCTGAGCCCCCTGGGGAGGGACCTCGCCCTCCTTCTGGCCTCCCACCCACTGCTGCGAGTGTGAACGCATTCCCCCGGGGGCGGGGGGCCGGGCGGGGGCGGGGGGGCTCCTGTCTGCAACACCCAGGCCTGGCCGGACTCCTGCCGCTGCCTTCCCAGGTGGTCCCCGGGGGCTTCGGGGAGGGGCTCCCGGAACTTCTACTCCCTCGCCTGTAAAATGGGAATGATGAAGGCATGGATGTCCAAGAGGGGGTGTCAGGGGTCAGAAACGTCCAGGATGCACCAGGCTTAGCCCGTGTGCACACCCAGGTGCGCACACGCACAGGTGGAATTCGTGTGATTAGTACTTGAAGATAACTGGGGGCTAAAGGTAGTTTGGAGACCAACTGAATGATTTAAAAGGTAGGGGGCCACAGTGGAAAGGGTGGCCCACAGAGGGGAGGTAACGGGGCGGGGGAGGGGATGCCATGTCTCTCAGTCTCCCGGCCTGCGGGGGCCTGGAGCCGGGGCCGGGGCACAGTCTGTGGCTGTGAGTGAGGCCAGGGCGAGGCAGCCTAGGCTCCTGGCCACCCCCCCCCCCCCCGGAGCCTTGCTGTAACCCGTTGAGGAGAACAGCCACAGGGACAGGGGCCGGCTCATCCCTCGGAACCCAGGTGCCCGGGGAACACGGGGTTGCTGGAACAAGCCCCTGGGGCCGTCCGCGCTGTGAAATTATTACCAAGACGTCAGCATCGCAGAGGCAACCGCTGTGGGCTTGTCTGCTGCTGGGCACGAGGAAATTCGGCAGCGAACCAGCCCCGGCCCCAGGCTTCGAGGAGCCGTTTGTCAGGGAGAGGAGCGCAGGTACAGCTCGACCTGAACCTGGTCTTCGGACCCCAGACAGCGGCCAAAGTAACTGTGGGGTGGTGGCAGGGGGTGGTGGCAGGGGACGGCTGGGATGGAACAAAAAAGCCACACACTACAGACATCACAAAGCAAGGAAACCTGGCGTGGAGGGGCCTCAGGGTGAGGGGCGACGCCGTGAATCAGGGCCCTGGAGAAGACCCTCGGGTTCAGGTGGGCATCAGGCACAGGGCCGGAAGTGCATCTGTTCCAGCTGGGGGGTCCCAGGCTGAAGGCGGGGGTGGGGGGGTTGCTATTTGGAAGGAAATCTAAGATACATGCCTTTAAAACAAAAGAAGCTCCCCAGGATGGGGCTCATAAAAATGTTATTTTAGTTAGGATGGGATAAACACCCCCCAAATAGAAGTTTACTTTGCTCTAGCCAGTGCTACTCAGTTGGTTGGAGCATTGACCCTTAACCAAAAGGTTATGGGTTTGATTCCCGCTCAGGGCACACACCTAGGTTACAAGTTGGATCCCTGGTCGGGGCATGGACAGGAGGCAACCCATTGATGTGTCTCTCTCTCTCCCGTCCCCGCTCTCTGAAAGTAATGAAAAAGTAGCCTCAGGTGAGGATAATAATAATAAGAAGAAGAAGTTTATTTCTTGTTCACGGTATTATCTACTTTGGGCTGGTGAAGAGAGGGTCCAGGGTCCTGCTCCACGCAGTCACTCAGAGGCCCGGACCCCTTCCTCTTGTGGCTCTGCCATCTTCTAGGGCCTTATCCTCTGCAATAATCTCGTGGAAGGGAAAAGAGAGCGGAGGGTGGCATGGAAGGAATCTACGGACCCCGACTAGAAGGAGAGGAAGCACAGCACTTCAGCTCGCATTCCATTGGCCAGGGCACAGTCATGTGACCAAGCCTCACTGTAAGGGAGGCTGGGAAATGTAGTCCCACTGCATTCTCAAGGAGAAAATAATGAACCAGGGTTTGGTGAAAACGTAGCAGTCTCTTACCACAAATGCCACCCTCTTTGAGCGGGTGAGCTGATGCTCACAAAGTACCTGGCGTAGTGCCTGGCCCCTGACGTGTGTGCCGAAGCTGGTTACCTGTCCCGTTAGCCCAGAGGCAGCTCACCTGACGGTCTGAGGCCGTTCCTAGCCCTCCTCCTGAATCTGTACATTAAACTCTGTGTGTGTGTGTGTGTGTGTGTGTGAGAGAGAGAGAGAGAGAGAGAGAGAGAGAGAGAGGAGGGATGGGAGAGAGGAGAGGAAAGGAGAGGAGAGGAGAAATATGGATGGAGGGGTGGTTTTGGTCTGGGGTGGGCCTCCAAAGCTTTCACCAGATTCTCAAAAACTTGAGGCACAACGGCTTACAGAGAGGTGGGCCACTGCCCCATTACAGCAAAGCGTAGCCGTGCAGAGTTCACGCAGCAAGGCCTCGCTGCAGAGTACCTGGATCCTTACGGCCCCACCGCCTGCAGCGGGAGGTAGAACCAAGGGCCCCCCGGCCACCACCTCCCCTCCCCCACCAAACACGTCCCCAGGTTGAGACAGAGAAGGCCCCGGCTGATCCACGACAGGCCCCGTCGGCTGCAGTGAACAAAGCAGCCGTGAGGTCCTGAAGTGTCAGTGACAGCACAGGAGGCCGGCTTAGGCATGCAGGTGCCCAGCACGGGGGCCCACCCGGAGTGGGGCCGTCTTGCCCAGGGTCACCGAGCGAAAGTGGGCAGAGCCAGGGTTCACATTCACATGTAGTCCCTCGGGTTCGAGCGACAGAACCGGACTGTCGGCCTTGAGCAGAAAAGGGCTTCATCCGCACACTGAGAGGACAGCAGGCTGGCCCCTGCAGGGACACAACCAGGGCACCTTGGCGAGCAGGGGACACTCTGTGACTGCCCTCAGGGACCGGCGGCCACCAGGATGGAAAATGAGCGCTGGTCCTCGGCAGGGGCTGGTGACCCGGCCAAGGCTGCCGGCCCACCCCTTGGCTAGGGAGGACAGCGGCATCTGGACAGGCAGCCCACTCCCCAGGCTGCACACGGGGGGAATTCCACATGAGGCAACTGGGGGGCTTCTGCCAGAAACGGGGGCGGGGGGGGGGTGCGGGGCCGGCCAGCACGGCAGATGTCCTCCCTGGCCTTCCGCACCGGGGTTGTGCAATCGAAGCAAAGCAGCCACGGGGCTGGTTTCCTGGAGCCCAGAGCCGCTGCCTGGCCGGCTAGCCCAGCCTGGAGCACAGCCGCGGGCCAGGATGGCCGAGGAGCTCAGTGAGCCCGGGTTCTGAGCCCCGCCGAGGGGCGGGGGGCGGTGTGCAGCGTGGAGGCCCCACACCAGGCTGGGCTGCCACAGTGGGCTCGCAGGGCCGGTTGATAGAGGTTTCTCGAGAGAGGGACGCAGGAGCCGAGCCGAGGGGCCAAGGGAGAATTCATTGCCGGAGAGCTGGGGTGGCGGGGTGGGGGGGGGGGCTGCTGACCTCACCCCACCCCCAAAGGAGGCCACTGGCCGAGGGTGAGCTCTCCAGCTGGAAGGGGCAGGAAGCCATAGACGGAGGAGGAGGGCTGGCGTGACCGGCGGTCTGCGTGAACTTGGCGAGGCCACAGTCCCGGTTCTTCAGTGAAACACGGATCTCGGGGTCGCCGTGAAGGCGCCTGGCGGATGTGGTTGCAGCCCGTCATCGTCATCGGCCGACTTGAAGTCGGGGGGACTGTCCTCGGTGTTCCGGGTGGGCCTGACGCTGGCACTCGAAAGGCCTTAAGAGCAGAGCTGCGGCTTCCCCGACGACGGGGAGGGAATCCCACCTGGGGACGCCGCTCCGCCCGCCTGCCCTGCAGCTCTCGGCACGGCTCGCCTGCCCCAGGACCGCATCACCGACTCCGTGCAATAAATCTCTCCCCCTAGATCTCCCTCCGGCTCTGCTTCTCAGGGGGCAGCCTGACTGGGGCAGGGGGAGGGGAGGGGGCAGGGCTGTGCTGGGAGGTTCCCGGGCCACTCTCTGGGCAGGGGCGTCCACGCCCTCCCAGACAAGCGCGTCCCTCAGCACCACCAGGGAGCAAGGACAGGGACCCCAAAGGGGCTGCCCAGTCCCTGGGTGTGGGCGGGAAGGTAGCTCAGGCCTCGGGCTGGCCGTCCTGTGCCCCGTCCCTTGTCCCTTTGCAGAGCAGACACATTACTGAGCTCTGGACCACAAAGACAGGACCCTGATCTCTCAGACTTCCGGAGCCTGGGGGCAGGGAGGTGGCTCAGTCCCTTTGGGCAAATGGGGAGCCGGAGGCCTGACTCACTCACTTTTCTGGGGGCTGAGACGGTCCCCTGAGCTCTTTGCACCTCCATCTCTCTCAGTGGGACCCCCTCCACCCCACCCCCTTGAGACCACTGGGGTGGGCAGAGGCTAAGGTGCCCGTGGGACCGGCAGCCCTGCGCAGTGGGTCCGAGCTAACCTGGTCACGGGGTCGCTTCCGAGGGGCTTCGGAACAGACCTGCGCAGGCGGAGTGCAGCCCCGCAGACGGCTAACGGTGCTCAGAGAGGGCGGGGCCTGGCGGGGAAGAGGCCCCGCCCCGTCAGCCTCTCTCCCCTAGGCCAGGTCCCAAAGGCTCTCCCCACCTCGTTAGTAGGGGGACCCCAGGCAGGGGCTTGGAAAGCACCCGCCCACCCCACCTTCGTGGAGGGACCTCGGCCATCCCCAGCAGCGAGTGTGGGGGGCAGCGCTCTGCTCGGCAGCACCCCCCTGCACAAAGCGCAGGGGCGGGGGCAGGACGGAGAAAGGGGAGACCCCTGTCGGGAGCCACAGGCCTGCTCCAGCCAGCGGTGGGGCCTGCAGCGTGGAGGGCTCCCCGGCAGGCGGGCAGGACATTCATTCTGTGATCAAACGCGAGTAGAGGTCCCCCCAGGCCGGGCTCTGCTGCCAGCCCAGAGGGCTGTTCGCCGCTCCTGTCCCCACGGCCACTCTCTGAGCGGTGGAGGTGTGATCACCTCCGTCACCCGCCTTTCAGAGGCGGAGGGGGGTCAGCTTCCTACCGCCGAACGGCCGGTGAGCCCTCTGGTCCGGCCCCATCTCGTCAGCCGCAAAGCCCTACGGCTCTGTCCTCCGTCTCCTTCGGGCCTCCCCTCCCTCGGGCAGCAGCTCAAAACCCCAAGTCAAGAGGACTCCCTGTCTTCCATTATCCACTGGGCCCAGCCCTGCTCCGCCCGCCTCTGTTCTTTCTCTCTAGGCTGTTTGGTCTTTTGGGCCCCCCATTATCAAAGCAATAAACACTCCTGATGAAAAGTTTGGAAAGCACGTAGACCTCACGCTGCGGCGTAATTAATCTGTTCCCACAGCCCCTGGTCCCCTCCAGACGCCAGGCCCACCGGCACACTCACACACTCTGGGCTGCTTCTGGGGGGCGCGGCCGCGCCCAGAGCAGGGTGGGGAGTGTCTCTGCCACCCACCACGGCTTTGCAAATCTTGGGTGGCGTGTTAACCCAGGGTCCAGCGACATCCATCACAGCTGTCATCTGGGGGGGGGCATCTGCTGTGTGCCGGCGCCAGGCGGAGCATCCGGTCCGTGCTGTCCTCGCCGCCCCCATGTTTCAGATGAGGACACTGAGTCTCCGAGAGGCTGGGCCACCGGCCCAAGGTGCTAGGTCTGTCTGGGCCGAGCCCTGGGGCTTGGCGGCAGCCCTGCTCTCGTTTCCAGGCCTCTAGTTCCTTTATCTGAGCTGCACTGAGCAACGTCTACTCACTGCAGAAAGCAGTGACAGTGGCGAGTGCCCCGGCCAGCACAATGCACAGGCAGACCCTGAGGCTAACCAGTATTGTCACTTTAGCTGTGCTCCCAGAGATCCCCATAAGCCTGGTTTGCTTAAAGCAAGGAGGTGGGATTAACTGAGTCTGGGCTGTTTCCCTAGAGCCCAGATTGTGCCAAACAACAGTAGCTTCTCCCAGAGGTGCATGGGCTGGGGAGGGAGCCCCACCCCCATCTGCCCAAGGAGGCGCCTGGGAAATCACACAGGAAGCAGGGAGGCCACCTCACCACCAGCTGCCAGCATCAGCCAGACATCTGGGTCCAGGGACAATCCCAGCAGGTGACACGGGGGCCCTTGGGTACTGTCCACACTTCCTGAGCACTTCCCCTGGGCAGGAGAACATGCTGTTCACGGGCACGTGGGCCTTGCCTGCCCCAGGCCTGTGGCAGCAGCATCTTGGCCCCGTGCTCCGTCCTCCAAGCCTTCTCAGCCCAGAAGACGCCAAGGAGACAGAATTCCACCATCAAGCAAGGAATTTCTCCAAGTCTCCCCTGCAATCATTCATTCATCTAGCCATTCATTCATTCATTCCACGTATTCATCACAAAGCCTTTGTTAGCTTCTTTCTCATCCATGGGGGCAGTCATCCCCCCTTCCACAAATCCCCAAACCGTCGCTGGGTCCCCACACCCCCCCGATTCACCGGGGCTGGGCTGATGGGACAAAAGGAATCGCATGTCTGTCTACACGACGCCTCGCGAGTGCATTGGATTGGAGCAGACGGCGTCTTCAGCAATGACGCGAAGGGCTGGCACGGAGCTCTGACCCTGGGCTCAGTGTACTGCACGTTATCCCAGTGACAAAGGCCCTCGGTGGTCAGTGCTGTTACTAGGAGAGACTTACTCTATTTCCTCATTAATTCTTCCAAGTGAGTCTTACCGAGCTCGGACTTCATCCCCCACTCCACGCTGGGCAGGGCCCTGGGGAGACCCAAGTGAGTAAGGCGGGGCTTGCTCTCAGGGGTCTAGAGAGTATGCTGGCCAGCTTCAAAGACAGGAATGTTCCTGGCCGCCCAAGAAAACACACATTTCCCAGCTTCCCTTGTAATGAAGGGTGCCGGTGTGACCAGGCTGTGGCCGGTGGCATGTGAATGGAAGTGAAGTGTGCAACCTCCTGTCCTGCCTTAAAAGGAAGAGGGGCCCTTGTTCCCCTCTCTCCTTCTGCTGGCTGGAATGAAGATGCAACAGCAGGAACAAGAGCAACCGTTTTACACCACGAGGTAGAAGCTGTGTATTGAGGATGGCGGAAGAGCAAGTGAGTAGAAGTCTGGGTTCCTGACACTGTGGAGTCACCATGTCAACCTTGGGCTGTGTATGTTGGGGACTGGTTATCATGCTTAGGTCACTGCTGTTTGGGGTTGTTATAGCAGCGGAACCTGGGTCACAACACACAGTCGCCACAACGCGGCTCACGTGATTCCAGTGTGGCCATCAGCACGGCTTAGACACTCGTTCTGTTCATGGACCTTCGGGCTGTTTCCAGTTGGGGCGTCATCAGCACGGCTGCTGTAAACACTCGCACACAAATGTTTCTGGGGACACGTGCACTTATTTCTTTTGAGGAAACGTCTAGAAGTGGAATTCCTGAGTTCCCGGGTGAGTGCATGCTTTACTTTATAGTAAAACCAGTGGAGCTTTTTCCAGAGTTCTTGGAACACCTTGTGTTCCCGTCAGCAGTTTAGGAGCATTGCGGGTGTTCCACATTCTCAGCAACGTTTTGTGTTGTCAGCCGTAAAATTTCAATCGTAAAATATCTTCATCAGGGAGGGAAAAATAAAAAAATAAAATAAAATAAAATAAAATAAAATACCTTCACCGTGAGATTTTGTAGTAGCACCTCATGGACTCTAATTGGCACTTCCCAAATAACTGATGATGTTGATTTGAGCACTTTTAAACGTGCCCACTCGCCTCTGCGTACATTCTTGTGTGAAGCGTCTGTTCCAGCCTTTTCCCCATCTTTGATTAGGCACGTGCCCTCGGACTCCCGAGCGGTAGGCTTATCTACCTAATCTAGACACCCGTCCTTGATGTTGTGTGGTGTTTTCCCCAAGTTTGTGGTTTCCCGTTTCGTTTTCTTAGCAGTAAGCAGACATGTTGACTCCGGTGAGGTCGCATTGTTGGTTTTCTGATGGTTAGCACTGTCTGCATCCCGTCTGAGAAACCAGGTCCGGCTAACGGGTGGTGACGATTTTCTCCTACGTCTTCTCCTAGAACTAGGGTGTCGAACTCATTGTCACCGGGGGCCACATCGGCCTCATGGTTGCCTTCAAAGGGCTGAATGTAACTTTAGGACTGTGTAAATGGAACTGCTCCTTAACTAGGGGCAAGGAGCTCAGTGCTGCCGCCGGGCAGAAACAAGGTGCCGGGCCGGATAAAACCAGGCGGAGGGCCGGGTTCGGCCCACGGGCCTGGTGTCTGCCACCTGTGTTCTAAAAGCTCCATAGTTTTAATGTTTATGTTTAGATCCTGATCCATCGTGAATGAAATATGTATCATGTGGAAGGTCAAGGTTCATTTTCTCAAGATGGACATCCAGAAGTTCTGGTACCATTTGCTCAAAAGACTTCTTTTCCCAGGAAAATGCTGTGGCCCCTCAGTCAAAAATCCACGAGCCCAACACGTGTGGGTCTGCGCCTGGGCTCTCTGGTCAGTCATATTCACCCGTTCGCCTTGCCTTGGCCTTGACATTGGGCGGTGTAAGTTCTCCACCTCAGAGCAAGTTCTTTGGCTGCCTTAAGTCCTTCGCATTTTTGTATCAACATTAGAATCAGCTCGACATTTTGTGTGTTTTCACCAGGCTGCCGGGGTTATAACTGGGGCTGTGCTGGCTCTGTAGGTCAGCTGGGGAGAACCGACCTCTCCACAGCGTGGAGTTTTCTGATCCATGAACGTGCTATCTCCTTCCATTCATCTTAGGACCTTTTCCATTTCATTCTTTTGTTGAATTTATTACTAAGTATTTTATGCTCTTTCGTGGTATCGTAAATGGAATTTTTAAAAATTTTCATCTTCGCACCCTGGCTGGTGTAGCTCAGTGGGTTGAGCGTGGGCTGCAAACCAGGCATCGAAGGTTCGATTCCCAGTCAGGGCACATGCCTGGGTTGCAGGCCATGGCCCCCAGCAACTGCACATTGATCTTTCTCTCTCTCTTTCTCCCTCCCTTCCCTCTCTAAAAATAAGTAAATAAAATCTTCAAAATTTTTTTTCATTTTCACCACTACATGCCTATTAGAATGGCCAAAATCCAGAACACGGACAGCACCAAAGGCTGACGAGGACACGGGGCAACGGGAGCTCTCGTTTGTTGCTGGTGGGAGTTCAACATGGTATAGCCCCTCTGGAAGGCAGTCTGGCGGTTTTGTACAAAATTAAACATATTTTTATCATGCGATCCATGCAATCGTGATCCTTGGAGTTGCAAAGTTATGTTCATACAAAAGCCTGTGCACAGATGCTCATAGAAGCTTCATCCACAATTGCCAAAACTTGAACGCAAACAAGATGTCCTTCAGCAGGTAAATGGATAAATAAATTGTGGTACATCCAGACATTAGAATACTATTCAGTGATAAAAAGAAATGAGCTATCAAACCACGAAAAGACATGGAAGAAACTTAACTTCACGTTGCTAAGGGAAAGAAGCCAGTCTGAAAAGGCTGCAAACTGTATGATTCAAATTATATAATGTTCTAGAAAAAGCGAAACTATGGCAACAGTAAAAATATCAGTGGTTGCCAGGGGTTAAGTGAAGGGAGGGAAAAATCGGTAGAGCACAGATGATTTTTGTTGGGAACCGCACTGCCTGGTTTCGCTGTAACCCCCACCAAGGCTAAGGCTGAGGGAGCGACCTTGGACTGTAAGCCACCAAGGAGACAAAGCTTATCTCCCTGGCAGGGGCGCCGCTTCTGCTCCTTTTACTTGACCCTGCCTGGCCCCCAATGCTTGGTCAGTTAGCCAGTGACGGGTAAGATTCCCCAAGGGGGGAACAACATAAGACAGGCACGATCACGTGGGGGCCCTCAGGGAAGGACTTTGGGGGCTACAGCAAAAGGGGGTGATGGACCCTCACCCCTTGGCTTTGACAAAGCCCGAGTCCTCATTCTGTCTGCGAGAAGTCTCCTAATCTTTTGGCTGCCTTACTTCCCCTGCCTGACTTAAGCCTGAAACAATGACAGAGGGTGGTGCAGCCCTGTGCTGGAAAGGGCGGGTTCCCTAGGCAATCAGGCCTAAGAAAGAATATGTAAAATCCTGTGAGACCTGCTTTGTTTAGAATGCTCTCAATTAAATGATAAGGGTCCAAGCAAGAAGTAAGTTTGTTCCTCAAAGTTTTACAGCTCTTTAGCTATCTGACCCTGACTCAAAACAACCCCTCAGAGTTCTTTGTTATCCATTGTTTGATCCTTACTGCTTGGCAATGATTAATGAGCTTTATCTGAATTCCTGTGCAAATGAACCCAATAAAAGCCCATTGAGGAACAAGCTCCTGGCCCTTCTCCTGTGTGAGATCGGCCACCTTTCCTCCCCAAGCAGATCATGTCTTGGTAGACTTATTCTCATCTGTGGTGGCCTGGGGGGTGGGCCCTGTGGGCAGAGCCCCCCCTCCACACACACAGATTTTTAAGGCAGTGAAAATATTCTATGTGATACTGTCATGATAGATGCATGCCATCATACATTTGTCCAAACCCACGGCATATACAACACTAAGAGAGACCCTTAATGTAAGGCATGGACTTGGGGTGATGATTATGTGTTAATATAGGTTCAGCAATTGTAATAAATGTATCGCTGTGATGGGGGATGTTGATAATGGGGGGGAGTTGTGCATGTATGGGAACGGGGCTATGTGGAAAATCTCACTCAATACATTAAAAGAATTGAAACCACACAGAGTGTGTTTCTGGGACAGAAGGGAATCGATGTAGAAATCAATAACAGAAAAACCTCCAAGCACTTGGAAACTAAACAACGAGCTTTTAAATCATCTACAGATCAAAGAAGAAGTCTCAAAGGAAATTGGAAAAAACATAGATCTACATGAAAACAAAAACACATCTCAAAATTCATGCAATGTAGCTAAAGCAGTGTGATGAGGGAAATTCGTAGCCGTGAATGCTTATGTTAGAAAGTCTCAGTGCACTCAGCTAATCTCTCACCTTTAAAGAACTAGACTTTAGAAGTAATTTTATGTGAATGAAATATCCCATCTACAAAGTATGAGCTTTAAATCCAGTTTTAATCTAATAACATACTGGTAAAAAAAATATATTTAATAAAATTAGAAAAATAAGAGCAAAACAAACCTAAAACCAACAAGGAGAACAAATAATAATAATACAAAAGCAAAAATCCATAAAATTAAAATCAGAAAAACAATAGAGAAAATCATAGAAACAGAAATCTGGTTCTTTGAAATGATCAATAAAATTGAGAAACCTTAGCATGGTTGGCCAACAGAAAAAAAGAGAAAAGATACGAAATCACCAATATCAGGAGTGGAATGGGGGTGCACTGCAGACACTGAAAGCATCAAAAGGGTGACAAGGGTAGGTTGTGAACAGCTGCACACATACAGATCTGACTACTTAGATGAAAAGAACCAGTTGCTCAGAAAGCACGAACTATCACAGTGCGCCCAATCTGAAACAAATCACTGAATAATACTGTAACTATTCAAGAAATCGAGTTCGTAAGAAGAGAAGGGAACACTTCCAATTCATTGCATGAGAGCATTATTGTCAAAACCAGGTAAAGACCTTACAAAAAAAGAAAAATATTGCCCTGGCTGGCGTAGCTCAGTGGATTGAGCACAGGCTGCGAACCAAAGTGTTGCAGGTTCGATTTCCAGTCAGGGCACATGCCTGGGTTGCAGGCCACGGCCCCCAGCAACCGCACATTGATGTTTCTCTCTCTCTCTTTCTCTTTCCCTTCCCTCTCTAAAAATAAATAAATAAATAAACCTTTAAATTAAAAAAAAAGAAAAATATGGACCAACATTGCTAACAAGTACAGATACAAAAATCCTTAGCAAAGTATTACCAAACAAATTTGGCAATATATAGCAAGAGTTACATGTTGTGATGAAGTGGAACTTATTCCAGGAATGAACGACTGGTTCAACATCTGAAACCAATCAGTGTAATTCCCCATATCACAGTCTAAAGAAGAAAAATCAAATGATCATATTAACCTGTTCAGGAAAATCATTTGACACAATTCAACAGCTAGTCATGAAAAAACTCTAAGAAAACCAGAAGTACAGGGGAACTTCCCCCACCTGATAAAGAACGCCTATAAAAACCCTGTAACTAACACACTTAATGGTGAAAGATGGACTAACTTCCCCAAGACTGGGACAAGGTGAGAGTGCCTGCTCTCGACAATCTATGTTTAGGGCTGGGAGTTCCAGCAGGAGCAATAAGGTAAGAAGAAGAAATGAAAGGCGCCCTGGCTGGCGTAGCTCAGTGGTTTGAGCACAGGCTTGCGAACCAAGGTGTCGCAGGTTTGATTCCCAGCCAGGGTACGTTCCTGGGTTGCAGGCCATAACCCCCAGCAACCACACATTGATGTCTCTCTCTCTCTCTCTCTCTCTCTCTCTCTCTCTATCTTCCTCCCTTCCCTCTCCAAACATAAATAAATAAAATCTTTAAAAAAAAAAAAAGAAATGAAAGGCATGCAGATCAAAAAAGAAAAAATAAAAACTTCTGTCTTCAAAGACAAGATGATTATTTACGTAGAAAAATTGTAAGAAAGCTACTCAAAGAAAAAATCTCCCAGAGCTAACAAGTGAGTTCATCGGGTCTAGGACACAAAAATCAATTGCATGTCTGTATATTAGCCATGAATACATGAAAACAAATTTTAAGTGTAATACCATGTATCATTGCTCAAAAAAAAATAAAATACTCAGGTAGAAATAACAAAGCATGTACAGGATTCGTGTGTGGAAAACCACAAAATACTGATGAGAAAATTTTTGAATATCTAAATAAAATAAAAGGAGAGAGATTCCATGTTCATGGACTGGAAGAGTCAGCGGAGGAAAAAACGTCAGTGCCTCCCAAGTTCATTTCTAAGTTTAAGCTGATTCCTACCAAAATCCAAGCAAGATATTTTTTAGACATAGGCAATATTATTCTAAAATGTATATGGGAAATCAAAAGAATCGGGATGTCTAAAACACATTTGGAAAAGAACAATAAAGTAGGAGGACTCACTCCGCCCGAGTTTAAAACATTACGCAGCGGGAGTGATCACGGCTGGGTGGCATTAGAGGGCAGACTCACAGACCAACGGGGCAGATTAGCGGACCAGACAAAGGCCCGTGCAAACGTGTCTGAGTGGGTTTTCACACAGGGGCAGAATCATCCAGTGGAGGAAGGACAACCTTTTCCACCAGTGGTGCTGGGACAGCTGGACATCTATTTTTAAAAAATTGAATCTGAAACTAAACCTCACACCTTATACAAAAATTAACTCAGGACGGATTGCAGACTTCAATGTAAAAGTATAAAACTTTCAGAGAAAATTGTGGGAGAAAATCTTCAGCATCTAGGGCTAGGCAAGAGTTCTTAGACTTAACAGAAAAGGCATAATACATAATAGGAAAAAAATTGATACATTGGATTTCATCAAAACGTAAAATGTTTGCTCTGCTAAGGACTCTGTTAAGAAAATAAGAAGATAAGCTACAGACTTCACAAAGCCCCTCCCTAACAAAGAACCTGTATCTAGATTATATAGAGAATTCTCAAAACCGAACAGTAAGAAACCACAAGCAACCCGGTTAGAAAAGGGGCAAAGCACACGAAAGATGTTTCACTGAAGGAGGCACACGGGCGGCGAAGAGACACATAAAAAGATGTTCGACACCACTGGCCTTTAGGAATATGTAAATTCAGGCCACGATGAGACACCAGTGCGCCCCTGTTAGAACAGCTAAACATTTTTTTAAACATACTGACAACATCAGATGCTGGCACGGATGCAGAGAAATTGGGTCATTCGTACATTTCTTTGGGAATAAAAAATAGCACGACCACTCTGCAAAACAGTTTGATCGTTTCTCAAACACCTAAACACACAGTTACTGTTTGAGCCAGTGATTAAGCTTCTTGGCATTGGTTCCAGAGAAATGAAAACTTCCATCCACGCTGACACCTGCACATAAATGTGTGTTCACAGCAGCTTCATTTGTAACAGTCCCGAACTGGGAACAGCGACAACCCCATCAGCAGGCGGGTGGTTAACAAGCCGTGGAACCGTGCTCGGCAGCAAAAAGGAGCGGACTCGGACATACACGACGTACATGGATCTCAGGGGTATCACACAGAGTAGAGAGGCCATTCTGCAAAGAGCACGTGCTGTGTGATTTCGGTGGCATAACATTATTTAAGCGACAAAAGCATAAACACAGACAATAGGTGAGTGGTTCCCAGGGGAGGGAGAGCTGGGGCAGGGATTATGAAGAGGCAACTTGAGGGAGATCTTTGTGGCATTTGAACATCCTGTGTCTTGATTTCTATGGTAGCTGCAGGCTTCTGCGCAGGTGATAAAACGGCACAGAACTCTACACACGCTCCTGACAACGACGATCTCCCGGTGTTGCTGTCTGTTCCACCACGTAAGACACAACCACTGGGGGGCAGCAGCCGCGGGGGGCAGCGGATCTCTCCAGCTCCTTTTGGAACTGTCTGTGAAGCTGCGATTCTTTCAAAATAAAAAATGTCTTTCTTCTAAAGAGGAAGGGGAAAAAAAAAACACGCCAACCCAAGAGTTTTATATCCAGCCAAGATATCCTTTAGGAATGATGGTAAGGTAGTTATTTGCAGATTTCACTAATTTTTTTTTAAACGAAGAGAACTTTTCACCAGGCGACCTGGCCTGCAAGCAATGCCAAAACAGAAAGGGTTCAAGATGGAAATCCAGATTCTCACGAAGGGCATAAGAAATGATAAATGTCTGGGTGAACAGAAAAGATCCTTTTTTCCTCTTAACTTCTGTAAAATATGTAGGAATATCCAAAGCAAAACCCACATACGTATACACAGGAGAATGATACCGTGAAGGGTGGCAGAGGGGAGCCGCGGGACCTGCGCCATCTCGAGGACTCGACGTTTCACGTGAAGCGGCTCCGGACGAACCCCAGCGGAACAGTCGGAGATGCAGGGATGTGAGTTTGAGCCCCTTACGCAGCCACAACAACAGTAAGACGTCCCAGAGGAGGCAGGAGAGGAGGTGCTAGGGCCCAAAGTGCAGGAGGCATGTACATACAGAAACACAGGCTGGAAGTACACAGACGGACGGATGAAGAGACACAGCCAACAGCAAGGCCAGGGAGCTCAGTCCCGGACTCTCCCACGACCCTCTCCCTGACTTCACTCCCAGCTCTGCCTGGGGCCCCCTCCCGGGGAGGCCTGCTGAGACACCACAGTAAGGTGGGAGCCATGGGGTGCTGGGTGCTGGAGCTGTGGCTGCGTGACCCGGCTCTGCCCATGGCCAGGCTGGGCCTTCCTGTCACCCCTCTCTGCCCGCCCGGGAACCGCGGCCTGGGTTTGGCCCCTGCACGGGGTGCTCAGCGAGGAGCGGCAGGGTCTGCGGGTCCCTGGGGGTTCGTTGCTTCTGGAGGCTGTCCTTGTCTTGGCACAGAGGGATTCAGGCAGGGATTTATGGAGCCCTACTGTGTGCCAGGCCTGTGCCAGGCCCTGGGGATACGTCAGCGAACAAAACAAACCCGGACCCTCGCCTGGAGGGGCTCACATTGAGATGGGTTGAGGAGGGGAGACAGCAAAGAGCAAGAATCATAAAATAGAAATGATAACGTTTGTCAGGAGGAGAGGAGTGCTGTGGGGAGAGCAAGTGGGGCGTGCAGGGCCGGGGTGTGCAGGGCTGGGGCTGCAGGGCCGGGGCATGCAGGGCTGGGGCATGCAGGGCCGGGGTGTGCAGGGCTGGGACCAGCAGGGCCAGGGCATGCAGGGCTGGGGCATGCAGGGCCGGGGTGTGCAGGGCTGGGGCGTGCAGGGCTGGGGCATGCAGGGCCGGGGCGTGCAGGGCCGGGGCGTGCAGGGCTGGGGTGTGCAGGGCTGGGGTGTGCAGGGCTGGTGCTGGGTAGGTTGCTCTGAGTAGACCTCACGAAGAGGTGAGGTTTGAAGTTCACGAAGACTTGAAGGAGGGGGGAGGGAGCCACCCTGATACTGGGGAAGGATCCAGGCAGAAGGAACACAGGGGCGTCTGGAGGGTGCCGGGGACAGCCTGGGGCTGAGCGGGCATCTTCAGGACACCTGGCCTCAGCGGAGGGTGAGCGTCACTGAGATACGCCCGCCACTCGGGCCCCCAGAGGCCAGGCCCCGGCTCTCTCCCTTGACTGACAGAGGCAGGCAACTCAGTGGGCGACCCTCCGGCCCTGCTCTTCCTAAAACCCAGCACCCACCGCCATGCCCACCGTGTGGGACTCACCCCCTAGGCACACCCCCTAATGGACATGGAAAATGCTCACTCCAGGTCCTTGAACACACTTGCTCCCAAACCCTCCTTCGAGGCCTCTCACGAACCCAGAGTCGTGGCCAGGCCCCCCCACATCCATCCCCACTCCCGGGAGGGCCCGGCCTGGCTCCTTGTCCGCGACCATGGAGTCCCCCACCTTCCTCGCTTGCTGATGGACCCGTGTCCCTCCCAGCACACCTCCAGCGCCCGCCTCATCCCACGCCCCCCTTGGCTGGGATTAGCCAGGCCCACGAAGGAGCATTCCCATGATACAGGTGTTTGATATTCCAAATAAAATCCCGGCAGCCCCCGTGAACCACCTCAACTGCCGGAATGCCCACGGGACTCGGGATTAGAGGCTGCACAGCACGTGCGAAATGGGGAGATCTTATGTAGCGTTTAGGATTCGTGCGTGTCTGTGTGGTGGGGAGGGGCTGCCCAAACATGTATTTAAACCAAGTAACTTAATCCACCGTGTTCAAGGCTGAAACCGCCCTAGGAAAAAGGGTATTTGCATACACTAATCTGCTAGCAGCCACAAGGAAGGACATGTGGGGGGGGGGGGGGAGCCGGCGACCTGGCCTTGGAGGATCCCCGAGAAATCACCTGGTGGGTGGTGTTCCCCTTCTGCTCTCGCCCGTCTCCCAGCCACCCACCCACCCACCCACCTGGCCGGCCAGACTGCCGGGCCGGGGCCGGGCCGGGGCCGGAGCCTGCACCCTGAACTCCCCAGGGCCCGGTGTCTTTCTGCTGAAGTAACAAACGGACGAACTTGCGCACCGCAGAAATGGTGCTTCAAACAAAAACGTGGGTTTGACGGCTCAGCCCGCCACTCTCCTTTCTCAGCAGATCCTGGCGAGCGAGACGAGAGGCCTGTGCTGGCTGGGGAGACGCTAACAGGAGCCTGAGAGAACGTGGGGGCGGTGGGGGGAGGCGTGAGGACCCCCAAGTCCTGGACATTCCTTCGGGAAACCGCTCCGAGGCGGCCGGGAGCAGAAGGAAGCAGCGGGGGGGGGCGGGGTTCCGTGAGGGGTTCGGAGCAGGCTCGGGCCTGGGAGGCAGGAAGAGCTCAGGGTGAGTGACAGGGACCACGGGCCTGGGGTCCAGGATGGGTGGGCGCCAGGACGGCAGGCAGCATTCTGGCCTGGGGGGGGTGGGGGGCCTTGGGGAGTTGGCCTGTTTTCTGAGCGCAGGCGAGGGGCAGTGGGGACGGCTTGGGAGGCGGAGCCACCTTTCCGGAGCCAGGGCGGCCGCTCTTCCCCAACCAGGTGATCAAGTGAGGACATGTGAGGGCCCCACCCCCAGACGGCAGCCCACGCAGCCTAATCACTCACACACGCGCTCGCTCTCACTCATGCACACGCACACTCGCACATGTCCACACACGCACACCTGTAGCCCGCCCGAAGGCAGGAGGGAGCCTCCAGCCTCGGCAAGAAGGCAGGTCCGTGGGAGGCCCAGCCTCTGCTGACCTTGACCGTGCCCCAGGCCAGCTGGAGAGGCCGGCTTCCCTTCTCAGCGGCTCCAGGGAAGGAGCCGAAGACTGAGGCCCACCTGCAAGGGTGCCAGGGGCTCCTCGGGGCGCGAGGCTCTGGGCTTCACCCCAGCAGGCCCTCCAGGGGAGAGGCGGCCGAGGCCTGTCCTCGTCACCCTCCGCAGCGGCAGCAGCAGCAGCAGCAGCTGGCACCTCTTGGGAAGCTGGGGTGGCCAAGTTCATTTCACTCCCTCTGGAGAGATGGCGAAACCTAGGAAGATGGCTTCCCCAAGGCCACCGCGTTCAGAAGTGGTGGGGGCCGGATCCGAACCGCTGCCCTGTCTGAGTGCCCAACGGTGGTGCCCCCTCCCCAGGCACCCGACCCCTCCCTGCCCCCGTGGGGAACTGAAGCTCAGCGGAATCCCATGTGTCCCAGGCCTCTGCCACTGACAATTCCTGAGCGGGGCATTCTCCTTGGCCCCAGGCTTTCCTGAGGAGCAAGCAGCAGAGGCGAGACCGACGGTGACAACAGTTAACCCGGGAGAGGAGGTGGCCCCCAGGGGCGCACAGTGTGCTCACCGTAAGTGCGCCACTCACGGCCGAATCTTCACTGAAGCAGCCCGGGCCTCTGCAGCCCCAGCGCACGTCACGCCAGGCGGGAAGCACCGAGGCGGCGCCCCTGGGCCTGGCTGCAGAAGGGCCTGCTGCTGGCTCCCGGCTGTGTGACCTGGGGCCAGGTACGCCCCTCTCTGAACCTCGGTTACCCCGCCAAAGGTGTAAATGAGAACGGCTCCCCCGTGGGGCTATTGTGAGAGCTGACCTGTAAGAACCCTGCAAAGCTCCGTGTATGGTAGGTGATCGGGAAGTCAGAGCTGTTTTATAGTCATTGAAAAGTACCTCTTGAGCCCTGGCTGGTGTAGTTCAGTGGATTGAGCGTGGGCTGCGAACCAAAGCATCGCAGGTTCAATTCCCAGTCAGGGCACATGCCTGGGTTGCAGGCCACGGCCCCCAGCAACCGCACATTGATGTTTCTCTCTCTCTCTTTCTCCCTCCCTTCCCTCTCTAAAAATAAAATAAATAAAATATTTTTTTTAAAAAAGAAAAGAAAACTATCTCTTGAATCAAATAGCTCGCATCTCGGCCTTCTCGCTAATTCGCATGGGTCTTCATAGAAATCGGTGAGAGTTGCACACACAGTTCTTGCCCCCTGGCTCGGGGCCGGTCCCCCTGGCTCGTCCCATCAGTGGGTATTTATTTATCTAGCCCCTGTGCCCGCTCAGGCCCCCTGCTGAGGGTGGGCACACAGTGCGAGGCCTAGACAGACAGACAGACAGACAGGATTCCGCCTGCAGGACTCACGGTCTAGCCCTTGATAGTGCTTGGCAAGAGGGCAAAGACGGGTGGGAGAAGGCCAGATAAAATACAAGATGCCAAGTTAGACTTAAACTTGAGATAAACACCCAGTGTTTTAGTATAAGTGTATCCCATTTGATATGTGGGATATACTTATACTCAAGTTATTTCTTAGCTGAAATCCGCATCTAACTGGGTGTGCTGTGCTTTTATTTTACTTTCTATTGCTAAATCTGGCAACCTGACAGGGCAGGCTTTTGAGCTTTCAGCAGTGCGCCCGCATCTTCCCCAGAGGTCTCTCTCCTGAACAGCCAGACCTGTGGGCTAGGGGGGAAACAGAGGGGCAAGACCACGAGGTGAGCACGTTGGCCCCTCGCCCAGGCGACTTTTCAAGGCCTGAAGCATGGGAAGGAAGAGAAAGCCATTACACTCCAGGAAAAGGAGGAGGAGGCAGGGAACCCGGGTGAGGCAAGGCAGAGGGACCCGGGCTTCCGAGGAGAGAGCACAGGCCAGGAGGGAAGAGCATGGCGGGCTTCATGGAGGAGGCAGAATTGAGTCTTGAAGCACAAGCACAGGGTAGCCGGACAGAGAGGGGCTGCTGAAGGACCCCAGTTTGGGGAGGGGAGAGTCTCCCCTCCTGGTAACTCAGGGGGCAGGCCCCGGCGGCATTGTCTCCCACCCCAGACGCCACCTCTCCCAAAGGCCGTTGGCACGCGGGAGACACACACAGAGAATGCCGAGGGAAAGTATACGACACAAAGCAGGCGGCGAAGGTGGGGCTGCAGGCGTTGACCTGGGCCATCTGACCCAGCATGCAGTCGGCATTCAATAAATGTGCGAGTGGCCCGTCTGATGCCATGAAGGCCCACAGGAGACCCCTGCAGAATGGAGTGGGGCGAGGGGCGTCAGAGCCGGGTGGGGTCCCCGGGTGCCAGGCCCACCCAGTGACCTTGTGTGACTGCTCCCTCCAGGCTTCTGGGTGCCTTTCTGTCCCCAGGCCCCTCCCCGCCACAACACACTCCCATCTCTCCATTCCTCCCCCTCCCAGATGACAAGGCCCAGGTAACCAGAAGGGGCGCCACAATCTCCAGTCCCCTCATTGGGTGAGGTGAAATTGGGCCTATCTCCTGACTCACTGGCTGTGTGACCTTCAGCAGGTCACTTGCCTTCTCTGAGCCTCAGCTTCCTCGCCTACGAAATAAAAGTCACATCAGCTCCCCACTTGGAGGGCCATGCAAATGGGGTCAGCGGGGAGAGGGTTCCCAGAAGATGCACTCAGCAAAGACCCGGCACCGAGCACCCACGTCCAGATTCGGTGCCACCCTGTGCCAGGCTGCTCTCTGGGCGCTGCGGGAGACCGATGGACACTTTCGTGTCGTGCCCATTTGCTTTGGCCTTGCTTCCTCCCTCCAAGGGCTGAGGCGGCTCCCGACCGAGGGTGAGGGGAGCACGGCCGCTGCCCCTCGTCCCAGCCAGCACCGCGGCAGCCGTTCTCACCGCGAGGTCCCGGGCCGGCAGCATCGGCACTGCCCAGGGTCTCGCCGTGAGCCAGACCCTGTCGGGTGCAGCCCGCAATCCGTGCGTTAACAAGGCCCCAGCGAGTCTGAGGCACGTGCAGGTCCTGGGGGCGCACAGGCCTCTTACCCCCACCCCTCCCCGACTCCTAGCACAGTGTCTGTCTGTCCCCCTGAAGCCCCACCAGCTCAGGGCTGAACACTGGACAGCAGCCCCGAGTGCAGCCTCTGCGCCAGCCCACAATCCGGGGGCGAGGCTCCTCAACGTCTGGCTCCCAGGGTGCCCGCACCAGAACCACGGGGAGCTTAACGAAACGTGAGCCCCCAGGTCGCACCCAGACCTGCTGAGTGACTCCCTAAGGGGGGCCCAGGAATCTGCATTGACCTCCTCCCTCCCCGAGCCTAAGGCGGCCAGCGGTCCCATAATGGGGCGGAAAGAAGGTGACCGGTGCAGAGAAAGCCAGGCCCTGGGCCAGGTGGAGGGAGGGGAAATCAGGCTTCAGCCGTGAAGGAGGGCTTCTGGAAGCTTCCCAGGCTCAGCACAAACAGCAGCTCCTGGCAGGAGGGGTCTGGGAGCCTGGGCCACGGCAGTGCACCTGTAGGTGGACATTACTTGGGGGGCCAGAAATACAGCAAGGATAAAGGTCTGTGCAAATGGTAGAAAGAGCCCCTGCCCCAGGGAGCCCTGGGGAGGAAGGGGCTGGGCCAAGGGCAGCTGCGCTCCGGGGACCTGAAGCTGTGTGGCCCCGGCCAGGGTCGCCCGTCCCTCCACCCCTCGTGTAATTCCAATGCCTTTGCTTCCGTCAGGGACAGGTTGGTGGGCTTCAGAGACGCCACGCCTCAAGACTTCTGGGGGCAGGCGGGAGCCGGTGGGTGGCAGCTCCTGGGGCCCCTTTGGGTGGAGGGTGGCGTGGGCCCCGGCAGGCAGTCCTCCATGCCCTGGGGACACCGTGAGAGGGAGAGACCCCCTCACAGTCGCCCCCCTGCCCCCGCACCTAGGCCCTCCCGAGTTGGGACAGGTGGGGCTGAGGTCACCGGGAGACCCCCAGCCCCAGCCCCTGACGTACAGAGGAGGCTGCCCAAGGTCCTCAGGAGAATCGTGGGCTGGGAGCTCAAGGGACAGGGCGCAGGCAGGGGTGCGTGCTGCAGAGGAGGCCCGCCGGCAGAGAGAAAGGTCTAGAACAGGGTGGCCCTACAGGCAGCCTTCCTGATTCAAGGCGGAACTTTGGGGGAAAGCTGCCTCAAAAGCCAAAATGTCTGTGAGACTGTTCCTCCACCCTGGGCTCCGCTGTGAAGGTGGGAGGGAGTGTCACGGGGCGGGCTGCCACGGACAGGGCTGAGACGGTGAGGAGGGGACTCCGGGGGGAGATGGCAGAGCCCAGGCCCCTCCTGCAAATGTGCCATGGCCTCCGGTTCCCTCTCCACTGGGGCAAACTCAACAAAAGGAATAAGGACTAAGTCCCGGCTGGCGTAGCTCAGTGGATTGAGCCCAGGCTGCGAACCAAAGTGTCGCAGGTTCGATTCCCAGTCAGGGCACATGCCTGGGTTGCAGGCCATGACCCCCAGCAACCGCACATTGATCTCTCTCTCTCTCTCTCTCTCTCTCTCTCTCTCTCCCTCCCTTTCCTCTCTAAAACTAAAAATAAATAAAATCTTAAAAAAAAAAAAGGAATAAGGACTGTGTCTTCCGGGCAAGGAGTGACAAAGAGCAGAACTCCACCACACAGGTCCGTGTGGCCCTGGCCTTGACCCAGCCCTCCCGGTACCACTTCCACAACGTTTTGTTCTGTCTGTATCTCACCCATTCTATCATTTGCTTAATATTTTTCTTTAAAGAGACCAGCTATTGTTGCAAATAAATGCATCTATCAGGGACTTTGCATGACTCCTGCAAGGGGAAAAATTAAGACCCCTGCCACAAATAAAAGTGAAAATAAATGACCATGAAAACAAAGTGTTCTTCAGCTCTCTCTGGCCACGGCTGCCGGTCAGCAGCTCCTGGTTGTCAAGGGCTGGGGAGTGGGAGCCTCTCCTCCAAACACACCGCGGGGCGGGAGGGATGGAGAACAGACTCACGCCCGAGAGGGCGTGGCTCTGCGTGGCTCCGGAAATCACCCCTCTCTGCGTCCCCAGGGCTGCCGACCCCGCACGTGGGAAACCCCCACCAAGAGGGACACGCGCAGGCCACTGGAGCAGGCGATGGGGCTCCTGCAAGGTGGGGGCCAGGTCTCATGCGACGCTGGCAGGCACTGTTGTCACTCCCTGACGAGCACCGCTGTGGCGCCGTTGCAGACGAGGGCACGGAGCCTTGGGGCGCGGGCCTGGCCACAGTCTCCTCTGGGAGGGGGCAGACCACGCCCTCCACCCTTTGCCCCCTGCTTGGCCAGTCTGTTCTCTACAAACACCCCACATTTTTTCTGGGGCTCCCTCCAGGGAGGTGCCCACCCCACCCCGCACTTCTGGTTCAGCCCCGCCCCATGCAAAGCCAGCGATGCCTGGGATACGAAGATGAAGGTGGTGTAGGTGACAGCAATCACCATCATGGAATGTCACGTGCAGACAAATATGGGCAGATGTTAAACGTGTCAGACGATTTCAAGTAAAGAAACTTAAAACTGAACATCTCTGTGCATTAATTCAGCCTAGCCTGCGGATTGGAACAGATCCCTGCCGCTCTGTTCCGCTCCTGGCGCCGTGTCACCGTTGGAAGAGAGAAGCGAGGCTGTGATGATCGGGGTAGCGCGCGCTGATGGGCACTGCGTCCCGCACAGGCTCAGAGTCGGAATCCCCGCGCCTGGACTCGCAGGCCCGGACAAGGGGCCTCCCCTTCCCCAAAGCACGGGTGAGGAGCCTGAGGGACCTACTCAGGACCTCCGCAGCTCTCCCTGCGGACCTCTGGCTTTCTGGGGCGCGGTTGGCAGGGCAGAGGGGCGTGGCCGCCACGGGCAGAGCGTCCGCTCACTCGGCCACGCCCACAGGGTGCACGAGGCGAAGGGAAGGCCCTGGGAAGGTGACCGGGACAGCGGGAGGAGATTCACAAGGGGTCCTGTGGACCTGGGGCACCCCCTCTGCTGAGGGGAGTTAGCCACCAGAAGGAACAGCTGCTGAGGCTGCACGCCTGGTGCCCGCCAGAGTGGGGTCAGCGGGAGGCCACGCTGGCCCCAGGGCAGGGCAAGAGCCTCCCAGGGAAGGTGCGGTCACCTGTCCCTCACTCGTTTATCAAAGTGGTACCATCCATGACCTGTGTTCCGGTCACTGCCGTGGCCAAATCCACAGCCCTGCCCGCGGGTGGGGGGCCTCGGAACAGGTCAGCAGAGCAACAGAGAGGTGAGGTCAGATGGGGCCTGGTGGGCCAGCAAGGACTTCGGACCCTCCCCGCCCCGTGATAAAAGCCGCCGGAGGGTTCCCAGCCCGCGAGAGGCGATCTGACTTGCATTTTAAAAGGATGGCTTGGGCTGCAGTGTGGAGAAGGGACTGGAGGAGGAGGAGGGTGAAGAGGGAGGACACGGTCGGTTCATGCAGGTTCAGAGGCCGTGGCTGGCCTGGGGATGCAGGGTTGGGGGGCGCCCAGGAGACCTGGAGGGGGCCAGGTTCCGGGTGTGTTGGCACCCCGTGGATGGGAGAGACGCGAGCCCAGGCCGAGTCCGAGAGTTGGGACCTGAGAAAACAGAAGCACGGAGGTTCCATGTCCCGTGGGGTAGGCCAGCTGGTGCCCAGCAGGTGGGAGACACAACCTGGGACCAGCTAGGTGGGAGGAGCTATGAGCTGTCTCTGGGGAGGGGTCTGGGGGGCCCAGGGCAGGGCGGTTACACAGAGTGTGCAGGGGTTGAGAGTGTGGCAACCGAGACCAGAGTGTAACCCAGTGCGAAGAGAAGGGGCGGGGAGGAGAAGGGCAGAGAAAAGGGGTCAGAGGTTGCAGGGGACGGACAATTAGGGAGTCCAGGCCGCGGAGGGAGTGTGCGCGCAGACGAGAGGCCGAACGTGCACGTGCGGGGTCATAACACGGGAGGCTGGGGATGGAGGCCGCCCGTGGGGGAGGCGGTCGGCACTGGCAAAGGCGAGGTCCAGCTGTCCCCACGGCAGTGGCAGTGAGGCAGGAGCTGACGTGTCCTTGGAGGAGAGGATTTCAGAAAACCGGGATGCGAGGGCGGGCGAGGGGAGGGCGAGTTCGGAGGGAGCCCAGCGCAGCCCTGCCCGCGCAGGGGTTTCTGCCCCTTCCGGGCGGGGCGCTGGGGGCGGGGTGTTCCTGCAGGTTGCGGGGGGGGGGGGGGGGTGGCAATACCAAACCAACCACCCTCTGTTCCATGAAGCAAATGCACCCCTTGACGGGGGCTTCTGGCAAAGGCCACCTTCCAAGTTTGGGGCTTTTTTTCATTGTAAAACACACATCACACAAAATGTACCAGCTACACCAAGTAAAGCGAACACTTGAGTAATGTTGCGTCCGTTCACAACAGTGTGCAGCCGCCGGCTCCTCCCCTCTTCCCAACGGTCTCCCTGCAACAGCAGCTTCCCATCCTCCCCCGCCCCCACCCAGCCCCGGACCACCACCAGTCTGCCGTGTCACTGTGAACCCCACCGCTCCGGGGACCTCAGAGAAGCGGACTCACGCAGTGTTTGTATAGCTACGGGTGCACAAGTATCTCTTCAACATCCTGCTCTCAATGCTTCGGGCTGTACACCCAGAGCGGCACGGGCGGGGCACGTGATCCCTCTGCATTCAGCAGGTGGGGGAAGCCCAGACCGTTCTCCCCAGCAGCTGCCCCGCTTTACCGCCCAGCAGCGCTCCGGGGGGGCTCTGATCCCTTCACGTGCTCGCCAGCGCTGGTTATCCCCTCTTTATCCAGTGGTAGGTCCTCGACCACCATTGTCTTTGGTAAGGCGAAGGCATGGGGTGGGTGGGGGAAGGGGCAGCTTGAGAAGAGCAGAAACCTGCAAGCTGGGGTGGGAGCGGGGGTGGGGGGGCAGGAACAGCAAGTGAGGAGTGTGGCCGAGGTGCAGGCGTGCCCTCAGAGATAGGCTGGAACTGTAGCTGGTCAGGCGGGCCCTGGAGAGCCCGGAAGGCCCTGGGAGGAACCTGGGTGTCACTCAAGAGGTGGAGGGAGGACGGGGGGAGGGGCTCCCGCAGGGCTCTGAGTGGAGAGTGAAGGGACCACCTCCTGGAACTCAGGTCCATCCTTGGGTGGGGGCAGCAGGGGCCCGCGGGGAAGAGGCGGGATGGGAAGTCAGAGCTGGGAGGTGGAGACCAGGAAGGGAGGAAAGGACACTGCTGAGGGGTGCCCGCCACCATCAGCTCGAACTGCAGGGAAGCCCCCCACGGGGCCGCCCCAGGCCAAGCTCCCCCTCTGCCTCCGTCCCCTCAGCTTACCTGGCCAGGTGGGTACACGGCTGCCCCGGTTTCCAGATGAGAAGGCTGGGGCTCCGAGAACCTAAGTAACTCGCCCAAGGTCTCAACGCCAGTAAACAGCAGGGCCGTGACTCAGGCTCCAGTCTGTTTCCCGTGACCCCACAAGCATTTATCGGACTCCTGCTGTGTACCAGGCCCCACGCTGCCAAATGCATAGCTCTGAACAGCTCCTCCACACCAGCCGCAACAGTGGCCGCCCTCCGGGCTGCTGGAGGACCTGGTGCCTGAAGGTGATTCGCCAGGGTGTGAAGAACCTGGACAACGGCTGGAAACTGGCTAAACCGTGAGCGCTACCGCAGCGCACGCAGGCACACTCTGCCGGCCTGGGAGGGTTCTCGGCCAGCGCGGTCAAGACGAGGGCGGTCCCAGGAAATCACAGACTGTCCGCAGCCTCCCCTCCACAGCGGACACGCCGGCGGGTTCTCAATGGTGGGCGTCTGCACAAAAGGAGAGCGGAGAAAGGCTTCCATCCGGACAACTGCCGTTCTTGTAGGTCGGAGTGGCCGGATTTTGCTGGCAAGTTCCTATGGTTCAGCCTAACGCAGAATCACCAGCCGTGTCACTTCCGTTCCTTCGCCCAACGTTTGGTGCGTTCCGGCCGAGTGCTGACTGTGGGGACACCGAGAGGAACAAACGCCTGTGGCTCCGGCCCTCCTGCAGCCGTGGCCTGCTGGGGTCGCAGGCGTATGAAACACACGGTTACAGGTGCAGTTACCAGGGTGAGGGCAGCCGTGGGGGGCAGCCTCCCTGGTGGCGTGCCATTCAAGCGGACACTCAAAGCGTGAGTAGGAGCTGCCCCAGCAAAGCGGCAGGAGGCAAGTGTCACCGACAGGAAAACAAGGGACTGGAGGACACTAAGGGAGTGGACAGAGAAGTATGCCCCGGGTTCACCAGGGTGGACACGGGCTGGCAGACAGAGGGAAGCCAGAGTGTCGCCTGTCTGGAACTCCGAAGGTCAAGGCAAGCAGGGCTTACCGTCAAGAACAGTTTAACAGGCATAGAATCTTCGAAACTCTTCCTGGTGTGTTTTCCCCTTTGCTAATTCTGTAGTTTTGCCGTTCTTCTTCTTCTCTCTCTAGCCACCGCCGTGAAACAAACCAGAAGGCCTTTGCCCCACGAAGGACCGGTGGGTAACACCCGTACCACCGAGTAAGGGAGAAGGAGAGTCCGTCATACGGATAGTTCCTGCCAGGCAGCAACGGGGAGTGGACGAGAGGTGGGGGGCAGGACGGGGGGATGGGGCAGCGTGGGAGGAGGCGGGAGGTCAGACCAGAAGTCCTGGGCAGTGAGGGATTCGAACAGGTTTAGGGGGTGTGAGCACATTCACGCCGGCGCCTGTGCCCCGAGGACGGGTCCCCGGTCGGGCCTGGCACTGCGTCCCACGTGGCAAGGCTGCAGCAGAGCGGAAGCGTCTGCGGGTCCCCCAGCAGGTGGGACTGAGGACGGCCTCATAGAGACCCTCACTGCAGCTGAGCAGAGTTAAGTCCAGCTGCTGAGAGGACCCGAGGATGATTTTATGGGCTGAGTTGTGTCCCCAAAAGATACATACCCGTGAATGTAACCTCACGTGCAAACAGGGCCTTTGCCGGTGTAACCAAGTTAAGATGGAATGAGGAAGGGCATGTTAACCCCGAGAGATCCCGTGCAGGCAGCCACACGCCAGGGCCGTCGGAAGCTGGAAGAGGCAAAGAAGGGTCCTTCCCTAGGGCTTGAAAGGGAGTGTGGCCCTGGTGACCTGTTGGTCTCAGATTTCAGACCTCCAGAACCGTGAGACAAGACATTTCTATTGTTTTAAGCCACCCAGTTCGGGGCACTGCGTTACAGCAGCCACGGAGAACGAATACTGGTTCAGTGAGGCTTGGCTCCGAGATGAGACGTCCGGGCAAAACAAGGCCCGCCGTCAGCATCGGCGGGTGCCAGCACGGTGCCCACAGACCAGGGCCAACCAGACCGGCCACTCTGAGGTACGGGGACAGCAAGCGGGACAAGGCACGCCCTCCCCGACCCCTCTAGGCCACGTACACTTCTCCACCCAGCCGGACACCACCTGAGAAAGCAAACAGAAAGGAGACCCCCCCCCGGCCGCCGAGCCTAGAGGGACCACCCTGCCAGGCAGTGAGGGCATCAAGGGACCAGAGATTCGCCTGGGAAAGACTGTTCTACAGAGAGAGAAAGAGGCTGACTTCCGGCTTTGTCACCCCCGCGCCCCGCACCATCGGGACATCAGCCGGCGAGGGGGCCGAGGGAGAAGGGAGACCGCTTACAGAAAAGCAAGGTATTTCGCACGCCCTGGTCCAAGAACGTGCGTTCCTTCCTACCGCACTTGTTTTTACGAACAGCCCGCGCGGACCCGGGCGCCTCCTGAAGCACCAGCAGCGGAGTGACTCGCAGGCGGAACACCGGAGTGGAGTGGACCGGTGCCTCCCCGGACGGGGTGACCCGATTCACCACGTGGATGTCCTCCGGAGCACGACGCAAAAACGAGATGTCGGAAGCAACCCAAACGCCCAACCGCAGGGGACAGGGGACATCAGTGCCGCTGAAGTCATGCCGTTGGAAACTGTTTAATAGCATGGAGGGAGGTTGCGCTAAGCGCTGTGTAATAGTCATAACAGACCAGCCTAAAAACTGTATCTACCGTATGGTTCCACTATTTATGTGATGTTGCTGTACCAGGCCAACTGCCTTAACAAACTGCCGGAGTTCAAGGACAACCCCACAAAGGTTTACGTCACCCTCATGGAACTCTCGGGGGACGGTGAGGCCTCCCTACTACTCCACGGGGTCATTGAGGAACCCAGGCTTTCCCCCGCACGGGTGGCCGCCCTCCTGGCATCTCTGGGCCACACTGGAAGAAGAGTTGTCTTGGGCTGCACATTAAATACAGTGCAATGTGTGATCAGAAAAAAACCTCATCATGTTTTCAGTAAATTTATGATTTTGTGTCGGGCCACATTCACAGCCATCCTGGGCACCCCTGCCTAGGGTCCTCACTGAGTCGCCCACTGAACCCTTCCTATCCCGTGAGCAGCGGGAGAAGAGAGAGGGCAGGAGGTTCAGAAGGTTTGAGGAGCCAGGCCCAGAAGTGGGTGACATCACTTCCTCCCGTGTTCCATTGGTCAGAACTCAATCACGTGGCACCCCGCTCACAGGGGAAGCTGGGAAATGCAGTCTAGCTGGGTGCCAGACGGAGAAGAGAAGTGGGATTTGCTGAGCACAGTAGACCTGCCACCATTAATGTGCACAGGAAAAAAATACTGCAAAGAAATAACATTTGAACTGTAGTTCTTTCTGGGTGATGAAAGTCTGGGTATTCAAAATTTTTCCTTATTTATGTCACTTTGAACTTTCAAATATTCTGAAGTAAATGTCTAGCACCTTTGCAGAGACGAAAACAATGTAATTTAATCACCGACAGAATGTCCTCCAGGCTTCCTTTGGGATCTGGACAGGCTCGTGTGTCGTTAGGTTTCAGGGTCAGACTTACAGGTTAGGCAGTCAAGGAAAGTTACATCACCTTCCTCGGCCTCAAAGTCTCCGCACCTGCAAATGGAAAACAAAAACATACTGGTGGTTTCACACAAAAGAATTTGGTGCCTCACAGCCCGGGAGAGAAAAGTCTGAAGTCACGGTGTCAGGGGACCCGCGCTTCCTCTGAGTCCCCGAGAGAGCCCTTCCCTTCCTCCGCCTGGCTTCCGGCGGGGGCAGCGATCCTTCGCTCACTGCCGCATCACTCTGCCACCGCTTGGCGTTCTCCCTGTGCGTCCCTGTCCTCTTCTTACTAGGACACCAGTCATATTGGGCAAAGGCCCGCCCTGCTCGTGTGTGACGTCATCCTAACTAATTACACCCGCAACCCCCCTACTTCTGAGGACCGTCACATGCTGTGCTATTAGGGGTAGGCCTTCAATGTATCTTTAAGATTTTCTTTATTTAAAAAATGTAGTGACTCCCTGGCTGGCGTAGCTCAGTGGATTGAGCGCGGGCTGGGAACCAAAGTGTCCCAGGTTCAATTCCCAGCCAGGGTAGATGCCTGGGTTGCAGGCCATAACCCCCAGCAACCGCACATTGATGTTTCTGTCTCTCTCTCTCTCTCTGTCTCCCTCCCTTCCCTCTCTAAAAATAAATAAATAAAAAATCTTAAAAAAAAGATGTAGTGACTGTAGTTAATAACACTGTATTGCATATTTGCGAGTTGCTAGGAGAATAGATCTTAAAAGTTCTCATCACAAGAAAACAAAATTCTGTAACTCTGTGTACTGACAGATGTTGTCTTGTGCTTATTGTGGGGATTATTTCATAATATATACAAATATCAAATCACTACGTTGTACACCCAAAACTAATATAATTTTGTATATTAATTATACCTCAAAAAAGGAATGCCCAAATTATCATCTTTATTTATCCTTCATGCCACCCAAAGTAAACAAAAAGCACAAGATATAAAATTTACCACCTTAATCATTTTTAAGTGTCCGGTGTTGTGGTATCAAGTGCAGTCACCCTGTTAAGTAATCATCACCACCATCCATTCACAGGACTCTTTTCATTGTGCAACACTGAAACTCTGGACAAGTTAAACACCAGCTCTCCATTCCGCTCCCCCAGCCTCTGGCCACTACCCTGGTACATTCCGTCTCTATGCATTTGACGACTCCAGGTTCCTCGAGGAAACGTAATCACGCGGTATTCATCCTTCCGTGACTGGTCCCCTCACCACCTGCAATCCCAGCCTCCGCACAGTCCCGGGCCGGACAGACAGTGGGGCCAAAGAGGTGAGCGAGACGCAGCGCCCACCACGGAGGGCGCTCAGGGGCAGGAGGAGGCAGGCATGAGTGAGGATCTTTCTGAATCCCCGTGGTCAGTGATGAGCGCATTTGGGTTCTGGAGAAGGACTATGAGGGGGCCCTTAACTCGACCTAGGGGTCAGGGAAGGCTTCCTGGGAGAGACCAATGAAAGTCCAAGGGCAGGCCAAGCGCTGGAACCACACAGGCAAAGGCCAGGAGGTGTCAAATGCCCTGGGGGATGAAGAGAACCAGAAGAGGTTGGTATTACAGTAGCAGAGGAGATGGAGCGGGGCGGGGGGAGAGGGAGGAGGTGGGTCTGGAGGAGCCAGAGGAGCCCCGAGTTTGGACCCTGCCCTGCAGGTACCTGGGGCTGTGGACAGAGCAGGGGGGGTGGGGGGGGGGAGAAAAAAGAGCAATGGGCAGGCGGCTACCGAGGCTGTCTCGGGAGTGTCGTGGGCGGCCAGAAAGGGAGGAGAGAAGGGGTGGGATGCAAAGAAATGTTGGAGCTGAAACTGTTAGGGCTGGTACGGCGGGCAGAATAATGTTCCCGATGAGGCCACATCCTAGTCCCCCAAAACATGGCTGTTACGTGACGTGGCAGGAGAGAACTCAGGTTGCAGATGGACGCAAAGTTGCTGAGCAGCTGACTGCGAGGTGGGGAGATCATTCCGGCTCATCAGGTGGGCCCATGAAATCCTAAAGGTCCTCAAGTGTGGAAGCGGGGAGAAGAGTCAATGTCACGGTGAAGAACAACTCCGCTGGCCACTCCTGGCCTTGAGGATGAATGGGGGTCACCAGCCAAAGGATGTGTGTGGCCTCTACACCTCGAAAGGGCAAGGAATGATTCTCCCCTCAGGGCCTCCAGAAGGCTCCCCACACTGGAATTGAGCCCAATCAGTGCTGTGTCAAGAGAATGAATTTGTGTTGTTTTAAGCCCCTAAGTTTGTGGTGAGTTGTTATAGCAGCAACAGGAAACTGATACAACCCGAGGTGGAAATGGGGACAGGGCTATGGGGGGAGGGGGTATTAAGGGCATCTGGCTTGGGGACTGGAAGGATGGCAATGCCACCAACCATAAGAGGCCGCAGGTGGATAAATATGTGGGGAAGGTGAAGTCTGTCTACTGACCTGAGCCGCCCAGTCTAGGCCTTCGCTGAGCAGAGCCCAGGGTCCCCCAGTGTGGGGGGCTGGGGGTGGGTGGCTGTTCCATCATCACATTTGGGGATGCAGTAGCTGTTGTAGGACAGATGGATGGCGAGATCCCCCACAATTCCTTGGGTCTCATTTTTCAAGCATCAGAACAACCACGCTTGATAAGCGTTCACTTCCCGAACAAGCGAGAGAAAGAGGATTTAATCTTGGAGGACGCAGGTCAAGGCTGGGTTAGAAGCCCAGAGCAAAAACAAGGACACTGGGGGCTCTCAGGGGGGAAGACAGGCCTGCGTACCGGGCTTTTCCTGGAGGAGGGAGAGCCGGTGGGGCTGGCTGGAAACATTGCCCACCTCGCTTTCCACAGCAATTCTTTATTGTTGTTTCTTTTCTTCAAAATACAAAAGGCGGGCGTGGGGGAGTTTCTGGCTCGCAGGAGGAACGCGGGGCTCTTCCCCACCCAGGCCGCGCTGGCCTCTCCGCCGGCTTCGTCCCCCGCCTCCCCCGGCCCTTTGTCTGGCTCCCGCGCTGCAGCGCACATGGTCCCCTGTCAAATTCTGGGCAGCTCCGGGGAACACGTGTGGAGAAGCTGGCAGCTCTGCCAGCCCCGCGTAACCATGGAAACAGCAGCCAATGGGAGGCCCGCGTTGCCCGCAGGGGCGGGGCCGAGCGCCGCCGGAACCGGAGGGCGGGGTGGCGTGGGGCGGGGAGGTGGTGTCAGAAAACTGGGGGCGGGGCCGGGTCACACCCGCGGGAGCCCGGGCAGTCCGCAGTACCTGGGTTGCTCTCGCTCTTATCCGTACCACACAGTTTTGTTAACATCTTGACAGCATTTGCTTGTCACTCCTGGGATTTTCTTTGCCTTTAAGTCTACGGTTAAGATTCTAGAATCCAGCAAACCTGGGTTCAGATCCTACCAGAAGCACTGAGCTCTGTCCCTGGTACCAGTAACTGAACCTTTCTGTGCCTCGGTTTCTTCACCTAGGAAGTTAATACAAGGTCACTGTAGAGCCCCAGCAAGATAAGAGCGATTCGCCCCAGCCTGCTGAGCACATGCTCAGCAAACAGCAGTGGCCCTGTGACGAAGGTCTTTCTCCCGACCTTCCAGAAAGGAGGACCCGCAGGGTGTGAAGAATCCACCCCTGTCAGGTGGAGGCTCCCCGGGTGTCCACCTCTGGCTGATTCACCCAAGGTCGGTTTCAACGCCCGCCTCCACGCGCCCGTCAACAAAATGGGAAGGTGGGCCTGAACTCTGTCAGGACCCCGAGTTCCTGGAAGCAGACGCAGAGCTGAGCACCCCCAGGAGGAGGGGCAGAAAGAAAGTCTCGGTGCCAGGAGCTGGGGGCCAGAAAACAGGGTCTGGGCACGGCGGCCACCGGGCCAGGGACCCACACAGCATTTTCGCCTCTCTGAGCGAAAGCTTCTTGTAAAACAGTGAGGATGGTGCCTGCTGACCTCCAGCTCAGTATGGTGGAGAATGCGAAATGAGGAAATGGATTCTCAAAAAACCTGTTTGCTTCCAGGAAGCGGGAGAGGTCAATGGGTGCAGAAACAGAGGGCGCACTGTGCTGGGAGAGGCCTGGCTCCTCCCTCCCGGCTTCCCCGGGGTCCAGCATCCGGCCTGGGACACACCTCCACCAGCCGGGGGCATCCATTCGCCGGAATGTGTCTTTCACTCGCGTGAAGAAGTGGAAATGCGTTCATTCCTCCGCTCATCGGCTCCTTCATTCACTTGTTCATTCAACAAAGTTTTCTGTGGGTCTGCTGGGCGCCAGGTGCACTGCTAGGCAGAGGGGCGACCGCAGAGACCAAAACCCAGCCCCCGCCCTGAACGCAGTCATCTGGCTGGGGAGACAGACGGAAAAGAAATAAACACGCAAACAAACACGTGTCCACAAGCATCCACAAGTGCCCAGAGAGGAAAATGCAGGAGCTGTGAGAATGAAGGAAATGAAAAATGAGTCCGGGGGAGAGAGCAGGCAGGGCGGGCCTCCCGGAGGAAGTGATATTTCAGAGGAGCCTAAGGGCGGAGCGGGAGTCATCCTGGCGAGGAGGGGAGGAAAGGTATTCCAGGCAAAGGGGACAGTGTGCCTGAGGCTTTGGGCATTCTTGGAAGGAGAGGTTCCATGTGGCCCAGAGGCCAGCAAGGGGAGCAGGTGCTGGCTGAGGGTCTTGACTTTGGAAAAGGACCACGAAATGGTTTCCTGGGGATGTGCGGTGAAACACACACCCTGTTTTTCCATGTGGTCCCCTCAGCTTGGCTCAGACGCATTCTGGCCCCACCTGCCTCCTTCCTTTTGCGGTCTGCGGGCCCTGGGTGCTGCGGCGTCAGACAGGGTTCATCGTCACTCAGTGCGCTCCACTGTGACAGACAAGGAGACACACCCCCGTGAAAGGCTGTGGACACCAGGGTTAGAATTAGGGTTGGGTTTGGGGTTGGGGTTAGGGTTGGATTTGGGGCTATGGTGAAGCTCAGAGTTCGATGCTGAGTTTTGGTTAGGGTTGGGTTTGGGGCTCTAGTTGGGTTTGGCATTAGATGTTGAGTTTTCAGCTAGGGTTGGGTTTTGGTTAGGGGTAGGGTGGCAGTGGGTTCGGGCTAGGATAAGGTTGAGGTTAGATTAGGGTTAGTGCTGGGTCCAAGATTAGGGGTTGGCACTGGAGTTAGGGTTTGGACTGTAGACGTAAGTTCCATGAAACACACACTGGCGCCCAACAGACAGTCTGGGACAGAGTAGGTGCCTACTGACTATTTTTAATGAATTCATTTGTAGTTTATCGTGAACCCAAAAGACAAAGTAGCCAGACAGCATCATTTCCCTGGACATTCTGTTATTTGTCTGTGTTTTGCTCAGTGTGAACAGACTGGTGAAACTCACCAGGTACTAATTTTATATTCTTCTCTTTAAGGCTGCGCTAAAATCATTCCATGTAGGGAACGAGAGGAAAGCAGTCTGTGCGTGTTCGAGCCGGCGACCAAGACAGGGGGAACCAGGAGTCTAGGAGACCCGGTCCTTGGAAACCACTGGGGTGCTCACAGCAAGGCCAGCGGGGAGGTGGACAGAACTAGATCAGCCTGGAAGGTGAGGTTCAGACGAGGAACTGGGGAAGAAAAAGGCAAAGAGATGACCAATAAAGCTAAAAACAAGTGGGCAGACCACAGATGGCGGAAGGCCTTGTAAGCCGTTTAAATGCAACCCCAGTGACTCAGGGGCCCGTGCAGCCCCGTCCCCTCAGAGTCTCATTAAAAGAAGCTTGGATCTTGGCTGGTGTGTCTCAGTTGGTTAGACCATCATCCCATAAACCGAAAGGTCACAGGTTCGATTCCTGGTCAGGGCACATGCCTAGGTCGCTGGTTCATCGGGGCAATGCTTCTCTCCTGCATGAGTGTTTCTCTCCCTGTCTCTCTCCTTCCCGTCCCCTCTCTCTAAAACCAATAAGCATGTCCTTGGGTGAGGATTTAAAAAAAAAAAAAAAGCAAGCTTGGGACAGCAACCACAAATTATTTATGGGAATTTCCAATATCGTTTTGTCTTGCAAAGCATATTCAGGAGGATCCAATCGCTGACCTGCAGCCACATGTCTCGACGCCCTGGCCTCTCGCTCCAGGGCTCCGGTCTCCTGTCTGCCACGGAGGCCCCCGCTTGCCGCCCCCGCCTGTGGCTTTCCCGCCGCGCTCTGCTCACTCGGGTCTTCATCACCGCACAGCCCAAGGCAGCCTCGGGGCCTCGGATTCTGTGTTTCCTCTCTGTTCTCCCCACATCGTAGCGCCCCCAGAACAGCCTGGAACTGACCCAGCAGGGGCACGCCCCTGCCCCTCGGCCCCACCTCGCCATCTGGCTGCACCCTGGAACCAGACCGCAAAAGACAGGGCTCTCCGCAGAGGGCGGGAGGAAGGGCTGAACGGGCAAGGTCCAGATTCTCATCCAGGTGCGTGGGGAGTGTTTGTGACTCGTCCACTTGTGTCGGCCACAGTGTGAAGATTTCACCATCTCCAGTGGACAGTGGGCGGCCAGGGGACGGGGTTGAAGCTGTCAGACCTTTGAGCTCTTTGGAAGCAGGACTCCGTGTTTTGTGATGGGCACCCGGAGATCCCGGTTAAATATGGGATGAGCGGCAGGCAGCGGTGGGTGAACGGATGGATGGACGCGTGGATGGAAGACTGGGTTACTGAACTCTATGAACGTTCTGGATTTGCACGCAGGGCTCAAGGACCCCCAGAAAGTTACACGCTCACCACAGCCTCTCCCTCTGTCCGTGTTCCTCACTGTGGAGCCTGCCGCTCACAGACCTGTCAATGGTGATCTCCAGGCTCCTGGGGGGGATGGGGGGCGGTGGGGGGGGCAGCAGGCGGCAGGCGGCAGGCTCCTCCACCCACACGGCAGAGCGATCTGGCCCGCCTCCACCAGTGTGCTGGGAACGGCCCGGGCTCCCCTGGGCAAGCCCTCGGCGCCCGGGAAACCTCCCAGTGCTCTTGGCTCTGGCAGTAATTTTGGTCTCCAGCAGCACATAAAAATAGCTCCAAGGACACACAGGGGGCAGGAGGGGGGAGACCGGGTCCCCCACTTCCAGAAGATCTAGATACATATGACGGCCATCTCTCCCTCTGCAAGGGCCCGCTGCTGCCCTGTGACTCCGGACTTGAACCTGGGCCTGCACCTGTGTCAGAGCCTCGGGCCCACACTCAGAGAGCCCCTCGCTCAGCGGCCCCCGTCACCCTGCTTCGGGCAAAAAGAGGCAGAGGTGGACGTCCTGTGGGAAAATGGCTGAGATCCACCCACTGCCGGCGCCCAGCGCCCTCCTGCAGGGCCGCTGCGTGGTGCAGGACCGAAGGCTGCATTCCGGACAGGGGGCCCCAGGAGCCTGCGGGGCAGGGCACAGTGGGAGAGGGGGCCGTCCAACACAGGGTCCCCAGTGCTTCGATCCCCCAAACAGTGCTGATGCAGATGTGTACCCCAAACCCGGCCCTGCAGAGCCCAACCCGGGGGGCCAGATGCGACCCCAGCAGCAGGAAACAGCCCCAGGCAGGGGTGGGGGAGGGGGAGGGGGAAGGGAAGAAGCACTTCAGTAACAGGCTGACTACGAGCACAGGCCCGGCCTGCGCACCTCCCAGAATCCTCCACCCCCACAGGGGACTCACCTCCAGTCGTCCCCGTCATATAGACGAGCAAAGCGAGGCTCGGAGCGGGAAATGACGCAGCACACGGCATGCAGGGCACGCAGCCAGCAGGGGCAGAGCCAGGATTTGAACCCAGGGGTGGGGGGGGCTCGGGGGTCCGTGCTCTCGGCCTCTGCACTGACGGGATGGGCCAAAGGTGGGGTCAGTTTTCCTCCCTGCCTCCCAAAGGCCCCAAAATAGACCTGCTTTCCTAATGAGGTCTCCTCCCCTCAGCTCTGCAAATACCCACGTTCCCAGGCCCGGCCCAGGGTGGGGCCCTCAGGAGCGTGGTGCCCAGCAGGGCCTATTTCTGGCGGCGGCCCTGGGCCGGCCACAAGCGGCCTTCTGTGGTGGCCTCGGCCACAGCCCGCAGCCCAGGCCGAGGCCCTGGCCCGGCCTCCAAAGGGCCCATTGTCCGGCTGCCGGGGCCCGCCGGGCCTGGCTCCTGGACGTCCGGAGTCCGGGGCAGAGGGTGACCTCGGGCAGGGTGGACTGAGGGGCCTGTGTGGGAGCTGCAGCCGGCTCAGAGGACGGCCCCGAGTCCACCGGGCCTGCTGGGGGAAGAAAACAGACTCCACCTCGGGTCAGGCCTTGGGCTGGCCTCGGACAGGCCCCCAGGTGACACGAAAACATACGTACACACTCTGGAGGTGACAGAGCTGAGGACAGCAGCCGCGGGGAAGCAAGGGGTGGAGGGCCAGGGTTTACAGCAAGCGGCTCGGCTGGGGTTCTAATGCCAGTGCCGCCCCTGAGCCCTGGGCGGTTTGCACCGCCTCCCGAGCCTCAGCCTCCTCATCTGCGAAATGGGACGGACGCCGCCCCCGCTGCGCAGGTGAGCACACCCAGGCAGGATTTTTTTTTTTAACATTAGAAAGGTTTATTAGGAATAGTTTCAAACCCACTCAAAAGTAAGTACACATTATAATAAACTCCTATCACCCATCATTCAAACCAATAATCCCGGAGGGTTTGCCACACCTGGTTCATCGATCCTTTTGGGTTTCTTTGTTGTCGCCGCCACCGAGGTGAACGTGACGCCAGCCCAGGACGTGTCACTTCATGTCGCACGTTTCAGCGTTCCTCCGAGCACCCAGACGAGTGCTCTCTGTGGTCACAGCGCCGCCCTCACACCCGGCAACAGGAGCAGCAGCCCCGCGCCGCCGCGGTCTGCACGCCCAGCGCGGGGTGGGCTTCCCCGCTGCGGCCCCAGCGCCGCCTCCCGGGCGCGTGTTTGAATGGGGACCCAGCTAAGACCTGCCCGCGGCACTCAGTGGTTCTGTCCCAGCGTCTTTTAAAGAAATTTATTTTCATGCCATTTGACTTACGGAAGAAACGGAGTCCGCTGACCTGCTCAATGTCCCGTCCTGGCCTTGTCTGCTGGCTTCCCCGCGGTGTCATTCAGCTGTTGCTCTACCCTTGGATTTCTGGTGAACGAGAAAACGAGCCCCTTCCTTGTAAAATAACTGGTTTTATTGAGATGCAATCCACATACCACAAAATTCACCCTTTCCGAGTGGGCGATTTGATGGTTTTTAGTCCGCAGACGTGTGCGGCTTCCCTTCCATCCAGCGTTTTCACCCGCTGGGAAGGAAACCCCGCCTCCGCCAGCACCCCCTCCCCTGCCCCGCTTGCCCCGCCCCCAGCCCCTGGCGACCACCAATCTCCGTTCTGTCAGACAGTGCGTTCGCCCGTTCTGGACACTTCATGCAAATGGAGTCGTACAGTATGTGGCCTCTTGTGACCGGCTGCTTCTACTGAGCGCACTGTTTTTAAGGTGCATCCGTGCGGGCATCGGTACTTTGCTCCTGTTGATTGCCGAGCCATCTTCTGTCTCGTGAATACACCGAGTTTTGTTTATCCATTCGTCAGCTGACGGGCGTGGAGACCGTTTCCACTTTTTGGCTCTCAGGGCTAAGAGTCAAGTGTCCGAGTGTTTGTGTGAATCTCTGTTTTCAAGTCTCCTGGGTAGATTCCCAGGAGTGGAATTGCTGGGTCGTACTTAACTCCATGTTTAACATTTTGGGGAAGCACCAAAATGTTTTCCAAAGTAACTGTACCATTTTATTTTACAATCCCACCAGCATGGCATGAGGGTTCTGCTTTCTCTGCCTCCTTGCCAACACTTGTTATTGTCCACCTTTATTTTTTTTTTTTTGGCCCTCCTAGTGGGGATGCAATGAGATCTCACTGTGGTTTTGATTTACATTTCCCTAATGACTGTTGATGGTCAGCATCTTTTCATATGCTTGTTTCAATTTGTATCTCTTCTTTGGGCACGTGACTGTTCAAATCCTTTGCCCACTTTTCAATGGGATTATTTGTCTTTTATCATTGAGTTATAAGAGTTCTCTGTATATTCTGGATACAAGTCCCTTATCAGATATGTGATTGACAAAGCCCGTCTCCCACTCTGTGGGTTGTCCTTCCACTTTCTTGGTGTTCTCTAAAGCACAAAGCTTTTTATACATCTCGACAATGCCCCATTTATCTATTTATTCTTTTGTCCCTGTGTCTTTAGTGTCCTATGTCTAATCCGAGGTCACCAAAATCTACTCCTATGCTTTATTCTAGGAGGCCTGGGGTTTTCGTTCTCACATTCAAGTCTCTGATTCTTTCCAAGTTCACTTTTGTGTACGGTGTGAGGCAGGGGTCCCGCGCCATTCTTCCGATGTGTCCATCCAGTCGTCCACTCCATCTGTTGAAAGGACCGTCCTCTCCCCATTGCGTGGTCTCGCCACTCTTGTCAAAAATCAATTTAACATAAATGTGTGGGTTTATTTCTAGATTCCCGATTTTATTCCTCTAGTCTAGTGTGCCCCTATGCCGGGGCCACACAGTCTAATTCCCGTAGAGGTGTAGTGAGTTTTGAAGTCAGAAGGTGTGCGTTCTCCAATCTTGTTCTTTTTCAAGACCCTTTGGCTGTTCGAGGTCTCTCACATTTCTGTATAAATTTTAGGATCAGTATGTCAATTTCTGCAAGAGCACCAACTGGAATTTTGATAGGGGTGTCACTAAATCCATAGATCACTTATAGATTTGGTTGGTATTGCCATTGTAACAATATTGTCTTTTCATCCACGTATATCAGTTAGAAATGTCTATTTGTTTAGATCCTCTTTTAATTTCTTTCAACAGTACTTCATAGTTTTCAGCATACAAACCTTGCAGTTGTTTTATTTTTATTTTTTAAATATTTTATTTATTTATTTTTAGAGAGGGAAGGGAGGGAGAAAGAGAGAGAGAGAGACATCAATGTGCGGCTGCTGGGGACTGTGGCCTGCAACCCAGGCATGTGCCCTGACTGGGAATCAAACCTGCAATGCTTTGGTTCGCAGCCCGCGCTCAATCCACTGAGCTACGCCAGCCAGGTTGCAGTTGTTTTATTAAGTTTATTCTTACATATTCCACTCTTTGGATGCAAATGTCAACGGAATCATTTCCTTACTTTCATTTGCAGCGTGTTTGCTGCTAGTACGTCCTGCACCCTTGCTCGATTACACATTCTCCTTCTGAGTGGATTCCTCGCAGTTTTCAAGGCACGAGATCATGTCATCTGCAAACAGACATGGTTTCACTGTTTCCTTCCTAAATGGTCTTTTATTTCTTTTTCTCGCCCAGTTGCCCTGGCTGCAGCCTCCAGCACTGCACCAACCAGGAGTGGCGAGGGCGGGCAGCCCTGTCTGGTCCCTGACCCTAGAGGGAAAGTTTTCAGTCCCCCACCGCTGAGTGGGGCGTTCGCCGTGGGCTCTACACGGATGCACACGGGCATGCTTCCCATCCAGGCCGAGGGGCTCCAGAGCCCTGACCTTCTTGCCGGCCTCGGAGGTTAGAGCAGCTCTCTGGGCAGGGAGGCTGCCGGGAGGAGGTTCAAAGAGCTGTCCAAACTCAGGACGGGCTTGGAAGGGCTGGCTGACTTGGGATGCGTTGGTGCCACCAGGGAATACCAGGCCCCACTGCTGGCGAGCTCCGGCCCCGTCATCCCTGCGGCCACAGACAGCCCTCGGCCGGGCAGAACAAGTGTGAGAAGCTCAGGGCCGTACCCCCTGAGGCTCTGGCTTTGCTCGGCTCCCTCGCCACCCGCCCCACCCTGCCGCTCACCCCGCTCCGAGGCAGATGGCCCGGGGAGAAGAGCGAGGGGACCGCTGACGTGAGCACTGGGAGCAGGAAGAGCTGGATGCAAAGGAGTCAGCCGGGCGGAGAGTTCAAGAGCACAGACCTGGGAGCTGGACTTCTGGGTCCCAGCCTGCCCTGCCCCCACACCGTGGACCAACAGGATGACCCCGGGCAAGTCACTGCAGCCCCCTGAGTGTGAGTTTTCTGATGGTCACATCGGGATCACGACAAAGCCCACTACCTAGGGCCACCGTGAGGACGACGGGAAGACTCGTAAGGTGCGCAGCACAGCATGAAGCGTATTCTTGGTGCGTCATCAAGTCCGGCGATGGCTGCCTTCGTTGTTGTCACTGTCCCTCTGACTGCCGTCCCTACCGCTGCTGCCGGCACGGTGGCGGTGGCTGTCCAGCACCCTCACCGGGAGAAGGAGCCTTTCTGAGTGTTCAGCCTTTGTCTGGGGACTCCCAGTGGGCCCCGAACTCCTGAGTTCCTGTTCACGCCGCACCCCACGGGGGACCCAGCTTGAGAGAGGGAGCCCCACTGCTTTCTCCGCCAGAGTAATTGCTTTTTCCGCTCGGAAGGCACCCACTGACCCCAGTGGGGCCCGTGCGAGGCATTCCGGAGGTGTCACCTCGTGAAATGCTCGCCACATAAGGAAAGAACGATCACTGTTGTCCCCATTCCACAGAGAAGTGTGTTTATCACCTAAGGCCCTATGGCTTATAAGAGGTGGAGACGGGATTTGAACCTGGGTCGTTGCTCTTACCTACTGGGCTGCACACCTCTCCCCAGCCACCGGCCAAGCTGGAAAATTCAAGAGGTCACCTTGGGACAAGGAGTGGGGGGCCCAGGGGGACGCCCGGGCCGGCAGCGCAGAGCCGCGCTGCAGCACGGGTACTGTGTGGGGGCTTCAGGGTCTGCGTCCTGACCCCGGCTCCCCCAGGGTCCCCGCCCAGGCTGAGGGGCCATCTGGGGACCTCTGGGGCCCACACTGTTCTGTAGCCACCCCAAGAGCCCTGCAGCTCCCCCACCCTTCAACGGACTTGCAGCCAAAACACAGAAGTTAGCCTTCCCTATGCTAAACTCCTTTTGCCGTTGTGGCTACCGGGGAAACCCGAGATCTTTGGGAATCTTAATTCTGCCCAAACAGAGAGCCGGCGGCGGCGCCTCCCCCAGCTCTGGGCCCTGCAGAGCCGGCAGGGCCCCCACCCAGCCCCTCTCCCCATCTGCCTGTGCGGAGGGCTGCTCTCCTTTCTGGGCCGGTCATTCACTGCTTGCTTTTCACCCACCAAGTCACTCACCTCTGAGGCTGGGGCTGGCCGTTCCTAGGCAACAGAGACAATGGCTGAGCACAGGGACTCTAACCCTATTCCTCTGCCTTGTAAACCCCGTATCCCAGCATGCAGCAGACCGACGGCCCAGCTGTGTGCTGGGCACGGTGAGGACTGGGGCACCGGTGGGTGACACGAGCCACCGTGTGAGCTGCGTGCCTAGGGCTGGAGGGCGCTGTCGCCCTGAAAGCTGACGCCGCCCCCACGGAGTTCATTGTATCGCTACTTCATGCACAAATGTGTTTCTTTATCCAAAAAATACACACCACCGAGCCTCCGCTGGGGGCCTGGCCGTGCAAGGGGGCGGGTGCACAGGGATGGCAACGATTCCCGGGTCCCTGCCCCCTGGGGAGACTCTCTCAGTGGGAGAGGCAGACGCTGAGGAAGAGAAGAAAGACGAGGAAGAGGGGACGGGATCAGAGGCACAGGAAACACTGTGGGCGACAGCGCGGAAGAGCAAGTAACAGGAGGGACATTAGGTACACTGGTCAACGTGGGCGCCTGACGGTCCAGGAGCCAGCCGTGCAGGGCGCATGGAAAAGCATTTCAGGGAGCGGAACCACCAGCGCGCAGCCCTGAGGTGGGGGCCGCACAGCAGGCCGGTGTGGCTGGGGGGCTGTGGTCAGGGCTGTGGGTCGGGGCAGTGAGGCCAGGAGCGGGGGTCAGATCCTGCAGGTCGGGGCGCCCGGGCCGAAAGCAGCCAGGGCACAGAGGCCACTGGGGGGCTACGCAGAGACGTGGCATGCTCCGTGGTCCGTAGGAGGGGGTGACGGGGATGACTCTCCCAGGCGGCGGCCACGAGGACAGAGAGCGATGCGGGCGGGCGTGGACAGAACCCACCGGCTGCAGTTTGAATGGGCGGGGAGAGGACAGGGGAGGAAGCCGAGACGCCCCGGGTCTGGGTCCGAGTCCGAGTGAGAGCCCAATCTTAGAACTAACTTCTCGCTCCAGCGGTCCCTCTTTCTCCTTCCAGAGATGCTTTGGAAGCTTCGGCCCATGTGCAGCCCTGACAAAGCCAGTGATGAGTCAGCCGGTGAGGCAGGCACACCCTGCCCCGGCCCGCTGTCTCCCGCTGCCCCGCCGGCCGGGGGAGGTGGGGCAGGAAACACGGCTTCTGCCTACCCACCAGCCGCACGACCTTGAAGGGCCGCAGTCCTTCGCCCGCGAGGGTCAGTTAAACGGCCGGCCCCACCCTGTGTCCTCCGTAAGGGAGACCGCGTGTGAGAAGGTAGAGGAAGCATTTCATCTAGTTTAAAGCACTTTGCGACGTGCAGGAAGGTCACCATCGTCCTGCAGACCCCAGCAGGAAACTGCTCCTCCGTCACATGTCACACGTCACACGTCACATCCAAGCGCTTACTCACGGCCTTCCAGGGACCACTGGGATCCTCCCAGTGCCCGCTGAGGCCTCACCATGTTCTCGTCTTGCAGGAGGGGACCTGAGGCACGGTCACCCCATGGCCAGCCTGAAGCCTCACCGAAATCAGGGTGGGCGTAAGCCCCCGAGCGGCACCCCCGGCAGACACCAGTGAGCCCTCGAGGGGCCCAGGGCCGCGCCCGGGGTCCCACACGGCCTGTGGCACCTCATCCCCACCAGCACCCTGCCCTGGAGGTTGTACAGCCGTTAGCTGTTTCATGGGAAGGTGGGCCTTTGGTGGCAGCTGCCCACGGCCCTCGGGCCTGACGCAGACAGAAGCAGGTGGCCCCCTCCGGGTTCAGACACGCGGGAAGTCGTCCGCTCACTCAGCTCCCACGGTACCAGTCCAGGGCCAGGCACGTCTGGGCACTGCTGAGCCCGACACACGAACCGCTGCCCCCACAGGACTCCCACCCCGGCGGGGACACAATGAGCGAGGGAAACGTTAGACTCCGAGGAAAACAGGCTCCGGACCCTCTCGTTCCGAGCACCGCGCCGTGGGGACAGAACCAGCCAACGCTGCATGGCTGCTGCCACTGAGAGATCGGGGTCATCAGCCTCTACTGCTCTAGCCCCCCTCTCGCCAAGACTGTCTGGGACCCCAGGGCAGGCGGAGCAGCTGAGGCAGCCAGGGACGCCAAGGGACCTGATCCAAGATGCACTGCCAGGCGGGGCAGGCCGTGGGCACCACGGGGGGGTGGGGCAGGCAGGCGGAGGGGGGGCCTCAGAGTTCTCCCACAAGCCCCGGGCCGCGCCTCCCTCCTCTGGAATAAGCATGTGATTAAGTAATTTTATTATTAAAGTCCCACATGATCAGACACCCGGGCTACACTTTGAGTGAAATTAATTCCAAGTTCAGCCGAGTCCCTGGGTGTCCTCCTTCCTGGGAAGCTGCTGCGGGGGAGGAAATGAGGCCTGCGGGCCCCCGATGCCCCGAGGGCCGGGCCCCCCGTTGCAGTGCTGCTGGAGGCCAGGGGCTGGGGAGGGGCTCCGCCGGTCTCCGCTCGCCCCTAAACCTCAGCCACCTCTGTGGATGCTGAGTGTCCCCACTTGGGAGCCCCAAATGCACCTCAGCCCAAACCAGGTTCCCGGTTGTCCTGCGCTCCTGTGTCCCCCATCGGACAGGTTCCTCCTCCAGGGCCCTCGCTCTGCCAGCGACTCCACTGTCCTCTCCGCGGCACTCTCAGAGCCCCAGGCCTCCGCACCCCACGGCGCCCCGCAGCGCCCCACATCCACCTGTTACCAGGCCCAAGCGACACCTAGATGCCTCTCCAATGTCTCCCTTTGTTTCCGTGTCTACAGCCTCCTTCTGAACCCCGGCCTCATTAGAGGCTGTGCTTTCCCGGCCGCACTCTTCCCGCCCTCCCCCAACCCCAGCCCCGGCCCTGAAATGGTCCCCCTCCCACCCAGCATGCCAGATCCCAAGCTGGGCTCCAGGGAGACCGCAGCTCAGCTAGGGCCCTCAGAAGGGCTGGCCCTGCTCTGCGACCTTGGGGGAGGGGTCTCCAGGAGGGAGGGGTCTCCAGGAGGGAGGGCTCTGTGGAGCGGGCCCTCAGGCTATGAAGCCTGGGTGGGGGGGGAGCCAGCTAGCTGTGTGACTTTAAGCAGTCTCTGTCCCTCTCTGGTCTCAGGTCTCCTTGTCTGTGAAACGATCGTCCCGCCCTGCCGCTGGTGGCTGAGACCTGGTGTGAGGATGAAAGAGAAGCACTTCATCTATATTGTAAAGCACTTCACGATGTTTGGGAATGCCGCCATCACCCTCACAAATCCCGGGGGCGGGGCAATGAGCTCCTCTGCCGCACCCCCCGCCCGAGTCCCGCCACCCTCCTCCGAGAGACAGCCGGGGAGCGGGAGGTGGCAAACAGCCGGGACACGCAGCTCTTACAACAGCTCTCGTTCTGCTGAGCCTGCGACACACTGGGGCCCCTGAAGGTCTCTCTGTTGCGTCCCCAGCACCGGGCCCTGCACACAGGAGGTGCTCAATCAATGCTCCAAATGAATGGTGGTGCCCGACCCACCAGCTGCTCCTCGAACTGCTGAGGGTGATGCCCACAGAGGCCTGCATGGACCAGGGTGGTTGGTGCCCGCTCTCCTGAGGAGGCGGGGCCTGGCCTTGCAGGACAGGCTGGATGTGAGGAGTCAGAGGAAGGAGGAGGACGTGCCGGACGAAGGGGCACAGTGTTGGCAATGGCAGAGGGGCAGGAAGGGACATGGAGGGCGGGACAGGGAATACGGAAAGACAGAAGATCGAATCTAGTCAGAGCGCCCCATCTGCCCAGCCCCCACCTGCGCTCTGAAATAAATAATACAGTTTCTCCTGTTTTACAGATGGGTAGACTGAGGCAGTAAATGGTTAAATGGTTTCCTCGAGGTCCCCATCGGGGGTCCAACCCAAGTCAGAGCTCTGGGGTGTCACTGCTGGACAGGACACTTCCTCGCCTGGCTGTCTCTTAGCGCTGGTTTGGGATTTGTGTGCAGAGGAATGAACTTCACATGGAGTGAGGTTTTCTGGAGTTTGAATTAAAACTGGCCCCTCTGGCACGTTCTCCTGTTCCTGGGACCTCCAGCCCCGGTTCTTGATTCAGGTCCAGGGAGAAGGCATGAGCCTCAGGGAAGGGTGTTCTAGAAGGAGCCTGGAGCTGCTCTGTGCTCTGAGCCTGGAGCTGCTCTGTGCAGTGGGCTGGCAGGGGGTGGGGAGATGAGGGAGGAACAGCCCTTCTGGCCAGGCATTGCCAGCTCAGTTGGGGGGGTAGAGGATGGGTTCCCAAAGTGCCAGAACAAGTGACAATGTCAGTGCAGATGTGAGGAGAGCCATCCATCCATCATCTACCCATCTATCCAACCATCCATCCATCCATCCATCATCCATCCATCCATCCACCCATCCATCCACCCATCCACCCACCCATCCATCATCCATCCATCCATCCATCCACCCATCCATCATCCATCCACCCATCCATCCATCTACCCATCCATCATCCATCCATCCACCCATCCACCCATCCATCTAGCCATCCATCATCCACCCATCCATCTAGCCATCCATCATCCACCCATCCATCTAGCCATCCATCATCCACCCATCCATCTAGCCATCCATCATCCACCCATCCATCATCCATCCACCCATCCATCCATCCACCCATCCATCATCCATCCATCATCCACCCATCCATCCATCCATCCATCATCCATCCATCCATCCACCCATCCATCCACCCATCCATCCACCCATCCATCCATCCATCCATCATCCACCCATCCATCCATCCACCCATCCATCATCCATCCATCCACCCATCCATCCATCCATCATCCATCCATCCATCATCCATCCAACCATCATCCATCCATCCATCCATCCACCCATCCATCATCCATCCAACCATCCACCCATCCATCCACCCATCCATCCATCCATCCATCCATCCATCATCCACCCATCCATCCATCCACCCATCCATCATCCATCCATCCACCCATCCACCCATCCATCCATCCACCCATCCATCCATCATCCATCCATCATCCATCCACCCATCCATCCATCATCCATCCATCCATCCACCCATCCAACTCATTCAACAAATACTGACTGAGCCCAGAGTCTAAAGGAGTTACCCACCAGGGAAGCAGGAAACCCCAGGTCCACGTGGCCAGCGTCATCACAGGAGATTTCCAGGCACGGTGGGAGCCCAGAAGAGGCACCGACCCAGCCAGCGGTTGGGGGGCGGGCAGTCAGGGAAAGCCTCCTGGAAGACTTGGTGTCTCACCTGAGCCTTAGAGGGCAAGCAGGACCTTGCCAGGCCACGAGGTGGGGGAGAGCACCTCGGCCTGTAGGAACCAAACGGTCGGGATGAGTGGTCTTTGGGGACAGGAACAGCTCATTGTGGTTGAAGCAGAAAGCATGGCGGGGGCAGGGGTGCTGGGTGCATTTGCCGAGAAGGGTGGCTGGGGCCAGACTTGCGGGGACCCCGAGAGACACCATCCACAGTGGGTTAGAGACCCCACTCTTGGGATGCCGTGGGAGTTCGTGGAGACCCCCCAAATGAAAGAGAGACAAAAGTGGGCTGAGTTATTCCAAAGAGACTTCTAGCTGAAGAAAACTTAAAAAGTTGACATAGCTACATCTAATATAAAGATACGGATATATTTGCAAAAGCGTTGAAAGTGGACAAGAGAGGAAGGGACTTCCAAACCAAAACCAAAGGGAGCAGAGGACCTCGGAGAAGGGAGCACCCGTGGAGGCCTCTGGGCCCGAGGGGCCGCACAGGCTCAGGGGAGCCTCCCCACGCCAGCTGGGGAGATGGAAGGGGCAGAAACGGACACTCAGGGCCCACGGTCCGACAGGAGATCTTGCCCACAATTAGCTGGGATGCCGAGGGCTGCATCTCCGGGGAGAGGGTGCTCAGAAGTGGGCCCACCACCCTGCTGAGGACACACGGCTGGGACTGAACAGCTCAGGTCTCTCAGGGACCTCGGGCTTGGGCAAAAGCAGGGCTAGAAAGGCAGTCCCTCCCAGAGGGCGGGCAGCACCACCAGACTCCTCTCTGGAGGGAGGTAGCTTCATCTGTGCCTTAACTTATTCCTGCACCTAACTTTTCAAATACTATGACCAATGCGTGAAGAAAACGAGGCCCACAAAGAAATAAGACACTGTGAGGAAAAACAACAACAAAATACAAACCCACCAGAGCCTTCCGGTCAAGATGGCGGCATAGGCAGACATGGCTCGCCTCTTTGCACAACCACATCAAAATTACAACTGAAATATAGAACCACCATCACTGAGGAACATCAGAAATTGAGTTGAATGGAAGTCTGACAACTATGGGACTGAAGAAACCACATCCATCCAGACTGGTAGGAGGGGTGCAGATACTAAATGCGTTGGCCCCAACCCTACGTGGATAAAAATTCAGGAGGGATATTTCAAGAGCAAGGAGTCCCAGAGCCACACCAGGTCCCCCCAGCCAAGGATTCCAGTGCCAGGCAGATAAGTCCCCATAAATTCTAGCTGCAAAAACCAGTGGGGACTGAGTCGGTAGAAGAAACCAGTGGAGCCCCAAGCAGTTCGTCTTGGGGAACCCACTCATGGACTTAATCAGACTCGCTCCCTCTGAGCTCCAGCACTGGAGTGGCAGCTGGAAGGGCACCGGTGGTGCACAGGGGGAGACTGAAGTGTCTGGCATCAGGGCAAGCAGAGGCCATTGTCCCTTTGCTGAGTCCTCCCACTCACAGAGCCGGTAGGCTGATGTCATATCCGAGACTCCATCAACCTGGTTAACACTGTGTGACCCACACATGGTGCGACCCACCGTGGAGATCCCCAGAGGCTCTGCCCCACCCACCTTACAGGCGCACCCAAGCTGCTTTTCCATAAGAGTGGATCATCTTGGCTCCTAAATCCTATCAAACAAACAACAGCTGGCTTCAGGGAGCCCTAGTAGCAGCCATAGTCACAGCTTGGCTTCACCCGGGAATCTCCAAGCCCGGCGCAAGTAGCGGCCATCTCAGATTGCTTTACAGCTCAAGTTGGGGTATCCTGGGCAAAACAGGTGGGGGCTGACTTTGGCCTGCACTACCCAGAAAACTTTAGGGCCAGCACACTCAGTGGACAGCTACAAACCTTGCTGGAGCACCACCACCACCCTGCCCCTGCACAGCTGATCCTCCGCAGAGGGTGGAGGTTGGTGGTCAGTGGTCACAGCCAATCTTTGCAGCTGCCTAGCCTGGGTATATCCCTCCCATTGATTTGCCAACAGCAACCAAGGCTCAACTACAAGAGGTGTACTCAGCCCTCACAAAGGGTGCACCTTGAGTACCCAGACTGGGTGATAGGGACGGCTGTGCCATGGGACCCTATAGGACACCTACTACATTAGGCCACGCTACCAAGACAGGGAGTCAAAGCAGCTCTACCTAATACATAGAAACAAACACAGGGAGGCTGCCAAAATGAGGAGAGTGAGAAACATGGCCCAAATAAAAGAACAGATCAAAAATCCAGAGAAAGAGCTAAACAAAGTGGAAATAAACAATCTATCAGATGCAGAGTTCAAAACACTGTTTATAAGGATGCTCAAGGAACTTAGTGAGGGCCTCAGCAGCATAAAAAAGACCCAGTCAGAAACAAAGGAGACACTAATTGAAATAAAGAACAATTTACAAGGAAACAACAGTAGAGTGGGTGAAGCTGAGGATCGAATCAATGATTTGGAACATAAGGAAGCAAAAAATAACCATGCAGAACAAGAAGAAAAATGAATCAAAAAAAAAATGAGGATAATATAAACAGCCTCTGGGACAACTTCAAGAGGTCCAACATTCGCCTCATAGGGGTACCAGAAGGAAAAGAGAAAGAGCAAGAAATTGGAAATCTACCTGAAAAAATGGTGGAAGAAAACTTCCCTAGTTTGGTAGAGGCAATAGACATGCAAGTCCAGGGAGCGCAGAGAGTCCCAATTAAGATGGATGCAAAGAGGCCCCCTCCAAGACACATCATTATTAAAAGGCCAAAGGTAAAAGAGAGACTCTTAAAAATAAGATGGGAGTTACCAGAAGGTTGCCAGATGGGAGGGGCGAGGGGGAGAATAGTGAAGAGGTGAGGGGATTAAGTACAAACAGGTAGTTACAGAATAGTTACGGGAATTAAAGTACAGTATAAGAAATTGAGTAGCCAAAGAACTTACACACATGACCCATGGACATTAACAATGGTGGGGGGATTGCCTCTGGGAGGAGGGGGCACTGGGTGGAGGAATGCAAAGGGGAAAATTTCAGAACAACTGTAATAGCATAATCTATAAAGTATAATTAAAAAAATTAAAATTAAAAGAAACGCCAGAGACATACCTGCAAAGTATGTTTCAGACATTGGAATTAGCATAAAACAACTATGCTCACTGTGTTAAAAAAAAAAAAAGTCCTGACTGGTGTGGCTCAGTGGATCGAGTGCCCGAGCATGAATCAAAGGGTCGACAATTCAATTCCCAGTCAGGGCACACGCCTGGGTTGCGGGCCAGGTCAGGTCCCCAGTAGGGGGCACGCAAGAGGCAACCACACATTGATATTTTTCTCCCTCTCTTTCTCTCTCCCTTCCCTTCTGTCTAAAATAAATAAATAAAATCTTTTTTAAAAAGACAAGCATGAAGCATCACCAGAGAATATAAAATTATAAACCGTGACATAGAAAATTGACAAAGGAACCAAATAGAAGCTCTAGAAATGAACACTATGATAAGTGAAACTTAAAATTCAGAGACTTTGTTTCTTGACCTGTTGGTGATGGCTTCATACGTGTTTAGCTTTTATCACTCGTTAAACTGCACGTTTGTGTTTCACTCTTCTGCAAAGCTGGGTGTTTATAATTTATGCATTTCATACATGTGTGCTATATTTCAAAACAATACAGTGTAAAAGACACTCAATGGATGGGTCTAACAATGGATTAAAGGCAGCCAAAGAAAGAATTAGGTCAAAAGAAAACATCCAGAATGCATTGCAGAGAGACACAAAGATGGGAAAGGGAGAGGGTAAGAGACAGAGAGGATAGAAAAGAGTTTCATCAAAGTCCCAGGAGAGACAGAAATGGGCAGAGGTGATGTTTAAGAGATGGAAACTAATAGTTTTCCAGAACTGATAAAAAAAAAAAAACAACACACCAAACCATAGATTCAGGACACTCAAAGAGTCCCCTGGAAAGCAAAAAGAATCTACACCTCAATCCATCATAGTGAAGCTCCAAACCAAAGTTAAGAAGAGGACACACCTAACAGCGGTTTACAAAACGAGCCGGCCCTGGCTGGTGTGGCTCCGTGGATTGAGTGCCGGCCTGCGAACCAATTCCCAGTCTAGAGCACACGCCTGGGTTGTGGGCCAGGTCCCCAGCTGGGGATGTGTGAGAGGCAACCACACATTGTTCTCTCCCTTTTTCCCTCCCTTCCCCTCTGTCTAAAAATAAATAAATAGCATTTTTTTTAAAAAGCCCTGGCTGGTGTGGCTCAGTGGATTTAGTACCGGTCTGTGAACCAGAGGGTCACCAGTTTGATTCCCAGTCAGGGCACATGCTTGGGTTGCAGGCCAGGTCCCCAGTAGGGGGCGTGAGAGAGGCAACCATACGTTAATATTTCTCTCCTTCTCTTTCTCCCTCCCCCTCTCTCTGAAAATAAATAAATAAAGTTGTTTGTTTTTTTTTTTAAAGAAGAGCCAGATATGCCCTCAAGGGAACCCCACTAAGACTGACAGCTAACTTCTTTGCAGCCACAATGGAAGCCAGAAGCCATGGAAAACGCTGCCCACCTGGAGTGCTGTGTGCACTGCTGAGCGGAGAATGAAGTGCAGGGGCCAGACCAGAGGCCGAGCAAGCAGCCAGAAGCTGAGATGACAGTGGCCTGGACCAGATGAGCGGCAGTGGGGAAGAAGAGTGGACCAGCAGGCAAGATGCTGCGGAGGCAGAACCAGGATGACCAGGTGGGTGTTGACTGCTTATGACGGAGGAGCGGAGGGAGGCGGCAAGGGTGAAGGTCAGGTCTGCAGCAGGGGTCACCCTGCCAGAGGGGCCCCACTGAGATGGGGAGGGAGAGGAGAAGCAGGTTTGGGAAGGAGGCGAGCCTAGTTTTCAACAGGGTTGTCAGGAAAGTCAAAGCCGTTGGTACCAAAGGACAAAGTGTCTCCTGGGTGGAAGACAGGACGGGTCCCCAGACAAGGAGGTAACGGGATCAGCTTCTCCAGGCAGGCGGCAGGAAGGGAAGACGGACAAGGCGGCAGGCCCCCCGAGCACAGCACCCACAGCTCCAGGAGGCACGCCAGGGTGGCAGGAGGCCACAGTGGAGGGCAGGGAGGCCGAGCGGGCAGGCTGTCCCCTCCCGGACCCAGGGAACCAGCAGCACTTGGCTCAGAACACGTGCTCAGCCAACACTTGCTGAAAACATAAAGGAAGGCCTGCCCCAGAGCCGGTGACCGCCGTGGCTGGGGGTCACGTGAGGCCAGCGCCCTGCCTGGTTTCCCTGGGCCATCCCGGTGGCGCAGAGAGCCACCCCTGTGACCCCCAGACCATTACTGCGCCTCCTGCGATCTCCAGCGAGTTGGGAAACCGAGGCAGTCAGAAGCAAAGACCGGTAGGTGGAGAGACCAAGCACCCAGCCCCTCCTGCCCAATTCCCTGTCACACCCACCCCGCACCCCTGCACCCTGCAAAGGGCTTCCCCAAAGAGTGCGTGTAGGTGCCCACCTTTCCCCGTCACAAACAGGAAAGCCACCCACTCAGCCTCGCTGGCATCCTCAGGGGTCCCACCTCCAGAGCTGAATGCACAGCCATTCAAGGACACAGAAAGCCTCTCCTCCTGGGAGCCAGCGGAGAACCCCCAGGGGTCCCCGAAGCCTGTGAAATTGGGGGGAGCCAAAGCTTCTCGAAGCCCTCCTGCTCCCGCCTGCCTGTGGCTGCCCATTTCTCCACAATCTGTGGGCTGAGGCTCTGGTGTGTGACTCACCTCCCTCCTCCCCCCTCCCTCCTCTCCTCTCTGAGTAAATGTCAAGTAATATTAGTTATCCCATCTCCCTCAGCAGCAAGCACCCCCCCCCATTTTTGGCAGTGCTGTTTACCTCGGCTGGATCAATCAGCATTTGGGGAGAAAATAGAAACCCTTTTAGATCCAATTAATGAAAATTGGGCAGCAGGAAATGAGCCTGCTTAAAATTTCACTCGCTGGGCAGGGAGAGGGCTGGAGGGGCGAGGAGGTGGGCTAGAAGCCCCGTCATCCAGCCCCAAACCCCTCTCGCATTCAGGAGAGAAACCCCCACTTCTGAGAGGGAAGCAGCCGGGAAGACCGCCCCAGACTGGGTCTGAGTCGAACGCTGTTTGTGGGGCCCGAGCTCCACGCAGCCTGTTTGCTGGTTCCCAGGAGGGCGAGCAGGGAAATGGAGGAGGTGGGGTCTGGCTCCACATCAGGTTGGAGCCAGGTCAGCAGAGTAAAGCTGTTGGGGAGACTTGGGGTTCAGCAGCTGCTTAGGCAGTTCGCATACAGGCCTGGCTTTGGGGGGTGGCCCTGGCTTCCCCTTGCCACCGGGGCCCCAACCCCAGAAAGGTACCACTTCACTCATAATCCACGGAGTCCTGGGAACCGTGCTGGGTGCTGAGGCCTCCACCACGGGACTCGTGGTCCAGTCTGACCTGTGATGATGGTCAGGGTCAGACAGACCTGGCTCTCATCCCAGCTCAGCCACAGCCAGCTGCATGACCTTGGGCAAACGGCTGATCCTGCGGAGCCTTACACTTTTCATCTGCAAAATGGGATGATAACACACGTGCTTCATAGGGTGGCTAGAAGGATAAGATGAGGGAAGGTGGAAAAAGAACTCAGCGTAGGGCCTGTCCTCCTCGAAGCCTGCCTACTCACCCCTAGCCTCCTCCTCTCCCCCGTCCCCCCCCACCCCCCGCCCCCCGCCCAGCTTCCAGCCTCCAGAAAAGCTCAACCACACACACCTCCCTCTGCAAAGACCCACCAGCATCTGGGAGCTTCCTCGTGGAATCGGGGGCAGTGAGCTGGCCCACGGGACCCTCCTCCAGCCAGCCCCGGGAGGGGAAGACCGTGATGTGATGGATGTACCCGTTCTGCAGGTGGATCTGAAAGGCTGAGCCCGGGTCCCGCCCAGGGCTGCCCAGCCCCCGAGCAGGGGCCAGCAGGGCTTGGAGGACCGTGAGCACCCAACAGTCCCGCCCCAGGGCCCGAAGCCACCGCCCGGCAGTGTGAGTGCTTCTCAGCCCTCACGTGGATATCCCACATGCAGCCGAGGGCAAGCCGGGATGCTGTGCGGGAGGGTGGGAGAAGGAATTGTACCGTCCCCAAGTGCCCGCACGTCCGTTAGGTGACACAGGGGAGCGGGCAGGGGACAGCCCTCTGTGGGACTCAGTCTGCCTCCCTGTAACACGGGGATCGAACCAGGTGCCTCTTGGGCCCATGTCACACCCCTCGTCCTCCTCCACGCTCCACGGGAGCTCGGGCGTGGGTGGGCGGGAGGGGGAGTGGAGAGGGGGCAGCGGCAGGTGCAGTCAGGCTGAGACCCGCCTCTGGACCCCGTGCCGTTCTGCGCCCTTCTGTCCACTTTCTGGGCCCCCGCCAATGGGAGCCCTCGGGAAGGCAGCACGTGGGAGGGTGGGCACCTTCTCGACCCCCCCCCCAGCGCAGCCCTCCGCCAGCGGGGCAGGATGCTTGAGTGGTGGGGAGGACGGAGGCCCAGCTGCCCTCGGCGGTGACCCAGCCCGGGACCCTCCCTCGCAGGGGCCTCCCCTCTGTCCCACTCGCCCACCCCATCCCGCAGCCTCCTGGAGCCCTTCCCAGCAAACCATCTGCACCCGGGTCCTCGTGGCGTCCTGCTTCCACGGCAGCCCAGACTCAGACAGGGACGAGAAGGAGCAGTGGCCTTAAAAACGTATGCGATGACCACATCGCTGATTGGCCAGGCGGAGCCCAAGCCCCGTGGGCAGGCGAGGGGCCAGCATGTAGCAGGTGCTCAATCCCCAGGGCCGCTCGGGCGTCCACGCACCCACTCCAGGCACAGTGAAAGCACGTCCACCATCTGCCGAGTACAGGACGCCCCGGCCCCGGCTCTGTCCCCACCCTCCAGGGCCACAGTATCCTCCGCAGACGGACAGGCGCCCTGAAGGGCGTCAAGCCAAGGGACCGAGGCCCTAGGAAAGGGGCGGGAGTGAGTGGGAGAAGGCGGGAGGAGGCCCCTGCACTGCACTGGCAGTGGGGGGTGGCATTCAGCTCTGCAAAGGAGGCGTGAGAGCTTTCCAGGTAGACAAGGCAGGAAAGGTCCCCAGCTGGGGATAATGTCAGTGGGAGAAGCCGGGGGGAATGCGCAGGGGTGAGGCTGCGGAAGCCCAGACCCCCGAGCTCCCGGCTCGCCGAGTCCCTGCCAGCCAGGCTCTCACTGGCTGGGGAGTGACGCCTGGCTCCCGGGACTGACAGAAGCACCTGGGCTAGTGGGGCCCAGGTGTCCCTCCGCCCTGCCAGCAGCAGCTGGGCTTTTGTAGAAGTGCCTGGCTCCAGCGGGGTGCTCACAGGAGGGACCCCAGCTGCACCCGGGTTCCGCTCGGCTCTGCCAAGCCCAGAAAGGCCCGACGGAACAGGGATGCTGCCCCATGCCAGCCTCCAGCTGAAGGCTCTGCCAATGTCCCCTGGCAGGGAACAAGAGGCCACATCTGCCAAGGCCGGGGCGTCCTGTGCAGCTGGCAGCTCAGCCTCGCACCGGTAGCTCTAGGAGGCAACGGCGGACCCTCCCCCAGCCTCCCCTCGGGCAGGGAGGCGGAGCGGTGTTCACTGGTCCACGCACACGCAGTGGGCGGGGCCTCGGAGGTGGGCGAGTGTGAGCCAGTTGGGCGGGGCTAGACTCGGCTACGGGGACACACAGCCTGGACCGCAGGGGCTCCCGGCAATAGGCTCGCCTCTCTCCCTAGCGCCGCCTGGCCACCGCTCTGCTCCACCACGCCGTCTCTCAGGGACCCAGGCCAGGAGGGGCTCCCCCATCGGGGAGCTCCCCATCTGGAACAGGTGGCCTTCGGAGGCACCAGGAAATAGGGGAGCGGACAACAGGGAGGTCAGCACTTCAGCCCAAGGGGCGGGTGTGACGCCATTTCCCAGCCCACGGGCCATGGCTGGATGTAGCCGATAAGCATATAGGGTGCCCAGTGCCATTTGAATTTCTGATCAACGACAAATACAATGTTAGTGCAGGCAGGTCCCCTGCGATATTTGGGACATATTTATGCCAGAACAATTGTTGGTCGTTTATCTGAAACTCAGACTTCACTGGGTGGATTGTACCTTATGGGTCACCCCGACCCCATTGTGCCCTGACGGCGCGTCCTCCCTCAGGATCCGTCCGTGGCTCCCCAGTGCCTTCGGCCCGCGTCCAGCCGGCTGAACCGGGTGCGCGGAGCCCACGCGGCGGCCTGGCCGCTGCCTCTGAGCCCGGCTCAGCGCGCGAGAGCGCGGTGGCGCCCAGCTGCCGTGAGAGGCAACGGGCGCTCCCTCCGTGCAGTTCTCACGACTGAGCCCAGCTCTTCGCCAGGCCCCCGGGGCGGGGGCGGGGGCGGGCGCCCAGCTCACGGTGGCCACCCAAGGGCTCCCCCATGAACCTCTGGCCGGAAAGCCATTTCTTTTTGTCTTAAGCCCCTGCCTCCTCCCCACTTCCTTCTCTTCGTGGGTGGGAAACCCCTGGTTTCAGATCAAAAGGACCCAACATTTCACATGGCATTTCGAGCTGAACCCGCAGCTGAACCATTGACTGCAGCGCGTTCCCGAGAACGTCAGGGGCAGGGACGCCCCACTTTCACCTCTGGGCAGAGGGAGGGGGCGCAGGGGACACTCGCTGTCCACAGCTGGGCCGCCACCGGCCTCTCCGCCTTCCGGCAGACCGCAGACCAGCGTGGGGGGACTGGGGGGCACCACAGGGATGAGGCCCCCAAAGAAGGGGCCCGGGCAGCAACAATGAGGACGCACGGGCTGAATGTGCTCAGTGCCAAGTAGACCCCCCTCACCAGCGACGCAGAAGAGCCAGGTCCCCAGGTGACTCTGAGGCCCTGGCTTCCCTCCCCAGGGAAGGAGTGTCCTCCCCAGAGGACACCCCTCTCGCTGAGGGAGGGGCACACGCCCTCTCCTGGCTCCTGCTTTCTCCTCGCACCCCTCCTCGGGGCACCCCAGCCCACCCGTCCACCGTCCACTTCCGGCAGGGCTCCGGACGGTCCCGCTCAGCCCTGGCCTCTGTCAAATGCCGCCCACCCCAAAGGCCACCGGAGCTGATGCAGAGGACAAAGGGGGGTCACGGGAAGAGGCAGAATTTCCCAGACTTCCTCACAGCCCCCAAAGGGCCTCTGGAGAGGTGGTTATATAAGGTGTCTTTTTAAAGCGTGGAAAGGAAATTTTTTTTGCAAATATTAAGACGTGCCACGTGGGGCGAATAAGAGGGTGCACTCCCTGCCCGTGGCCAGGACGGGGCCTGAGCCGAAGAACCCCGGCTCCCCACGCGCAAGCAGGGGCTGGACCTTTTGGTCACTGCGGGGGGGCCCCGGGTCAAGCTCGGAGGCAGGCAGGAGGAGGCGCTCAGCAAACCTCTGCGGGTGTAGCAGAAGGAAGAGGGAAGAGGAGCTGAAAGGAGGGGAAATGGGCCAGGACTGGGGGCGGCAGGAGGGAGCCCGAGAGAGAGAGAGAGAGAGAGAGAGAGAGAGAGGATGGGAGGGGGGTCCTGCAGGGAGGGGGCTCGGGTGGGAGGAGACGGGGGGGGGCGGGGGGGGAGACGGCTCTGAAATCAGGAAAACTGCTGAGTAAAAACAGTCTGTGAAAAGGCCCCAGATTATTCATCTAAGTCCTCTTCTTGTTATGTTTCAGTTCGAGCGGCTGCAAACATTTGAAATGAGTAATTTCTCCCGATGAAGAAGGTCTGATTTTGACTCTGCCTAATTTACGTCGAGATTTGAGGGGGCACCCGGAGGGGAGGGGCTGAGTCTGCCGGCAGGCAGCCCCCCGCCACCCTCGCTCCCCAGCCGCCTCCTGGTCCTGCCCCGCCGTGCCCCGAAGTTGGGGTTCTGGGGACAGGAGAATGGGCAGGTGCCCCTGGACCAGGGGACAGGCCTGGGCCACTCGGGAGCCCCCAGACCCAGGCAGCAGAAGGGACAGACCAGGGGACAGAGTCACAGCCAGGTGGCACCGAGCCTGTACTAGCCCCTGGGCCTGCAGCCTCCCCGGGCCCCCAGGTCTCTGCTCTGCTCTGTCTCCCTCACCAGCCCTGAGCCCCTGGTTTGCCTCCCAACCCTGCCTCCAGCAGGGCCTCCCCTGTCCTCCCCTGCGCTCTAGGGCCCAAGTGTCCCCAGGCCCTGGCACCTTCTAATCACTCCGTCAGGCGCAGGCACCAGGCAGCGCCCTGTGCCTCCTATAAGGCTTGAGCCCGAAGTCACCTCCTCTGTGAAGCCTTCCCTGCACCCATGAGAAACGGGAGGCAGCTGGGGCTCCCCCTGCCCCCTCCCTGAGCTCCGTTCCCGGTGCAGCCACCGTCTGAGGCAGCCCTGCTCCCCACACTGGAGCGAGGCCCAGGGGGGCTCTGGAGCCCGGGCGCTCTGAGCCTGGCACGTGCGGCGTGCCGGAGAGACGGCTGGGGCAAGAAGTCGCCGCACAAGCACGAGCAAAGACGTGATGCACGTGCAGATACTTACACGGAGGGGTCGGTGGGTTGTCACAGAGCACTCCCCGAGCAAAGAGAGGCCCCGGGCAGCCATGGGGGCCGGGGAGAGGTCAGTCCCGGGCACCTCCCAAGCCAAGTGTGGGGCGAATGGCTTGCCCTGGTCCCTGGGACACAGGACACACAGAGGGGAGGGTGTGGCGCAGGGCCACCTGTCTGACGGGGCGCGGCCACGGCAGCGGCCCAAGGCGGGCACTCGGTGAGCACCTGTTGAATGAATGAATGAATGAATGAACGAACAAACGAACAAGGGAGCTCCTGAGTCTAGCGCTGCAGGAAGAGATGCAGAGTCTGCAGAAGCAGACCCGACCTCGACACCCGGCCGGGCCGCCCCCCTGGGGTGCAGGGCTTCCAGGGTGTCTGAAGTGTCTTCGCTCCCGGGAGGGGGCGGCCAGGAGCCCGGGGCCCTGACGACCAGAACTACGCTCACCACTGGTCCAGCACTTACCGCTGCCTGCTCTAGGCCAAGGCCTCTTCCACCCCATGGGACCCATAAGCCACGCCACCCGTGTGACCCTGTTTCACACGTGACCAAACTGAGGTGCCAAGAAGTCGAGTGACAGGTCCCAGTTCTGAGGGGGAAACGTGCGCCCCAACACTGAGTGCAGGCAGGCGTGGGAGGAGCCCCGGACCCGAGTCTGAGCCTGGGCCGAGGCAGCCGCCGCCGTGAGGGTGCCCACAGCCTTTGCCACCCCCCCACCCTGGCTCTGGTCCCCACCGGTGAGCCCACTGCCCCACCCCCCACGCCCCACAGAGGCTGGGGAAGGGAGCGAGGCTGGACGGAGCAAGCTCGGCCAGAAGACACGAGCGAGTTCTGAGCCCTGGCGACAGGAGGAGGGGGGCAGCAGCAGGGGGGCAGCGGCAGGGGGGCGCGCCCGGCACTGAAGGAGGCGAGCTCAGCAAGTGGCGAGTGTCCGAGTGTCAGAGGGCAGAGGGCCAGAAGCTCAGACACCGGGGACGCGGGGTGAACCCCGGGGGGCCAGGCGTGCTCACTTGCATTTCTTCCTGTCAAGGAAAAGCAGCGCGTGGGTGGGCGGCAGAGGGCACAGTAAAGTCACCGGGGCAGTTGGTGACGGGCTTCACACACGTGCCCAAGAGCCTAAGCGTGTGCAGGTGCGGCCGCTGTGACTCAGGCTCATTGCAGATGGCCCCGGGCAGGGGAGGGGCTCGGAGCCCAGCAAGGCCCGGGTCTCTGCCCCTGAGGGCGCGAGGTGGGAGAGGAAAGAGAAGAAGGGGCCTCTTTGCAGGTGGACTCGGCAGGGGATGCGCTCCAGGCAGGTGGGGCTGGTGGCTCAGGGAGGAGGGCGCCCAGCCCCGGGGGGCAGTGCCAGGCCCAGAACTGCACCCTGGCCCTCGGAGACCAGCCTGCGCCTGCCGCCCGCCCTCCCAGCAAGCTCTGACCCCGGAAGGAAGAGGTTGGAGCTGGGTCCCTGGATGGGTTCCAGGATTCGTACAGGGAATAGGGTGGGGTGAGGGGTAAGTCCTGGCTTAAAATGCCGGTTCCCAGGCCCCGCCCCAGAGGCTCTGATTCTGTCTGTCTGGGCCCAGGCCCAGGAATCTGCCTTCGGCCTGCAGCCCAGGTGACTCTGGCACAGCAGGTTGGGCAGGGGGTCACCGGCCAACACTGGAGGGGACGGCTCCAGCTCTGGAGCCTGCAGACACGGGGGCGAGGGCAGTCCCACCCCACCCCTTCCACGCCGTGGGGACTTCGGCCCTTTCCGCTGGCGCCTGGCGCAGACCTCAGGAGAGGCCGCTGGCTGCCCTGGCCAGACTTCCTGAACGTCCGTTCCTCCTCGGCTGCTCGCTGCTGTGTGGCCTTCCGCCGGCTAGCTGCCCTCTCTGTACCCGAGGTCCTTCGTCTGCACAGGAAGTGACAGCAGCTCCCACCTCCCAGCGGCGCTTGGGGAGCCCACCCTTGTGCGCTGGAGCCCCGGGCGTGCGGTCTCAGCTTCCCAGCGGGCTCCCTGCCCTTGCCCCTCGCCCCCACAACACCGGGGACCCTCTTAACCCCTGTGTCCCATCGGGTCACACCCGACTGATGCCCAGCAGTGGTCTCCTGGCCGGTCAGCCCCAGCCCCCTCTCTCATCACAGCTCCTGCCCCTGTTCACCCTCGGCTCTGCCCACCCCCTGGGGCAGCTCTGCTCACCACCCTGGTGTGGCTCCTTCTCATTCCCAATGCTGGGGCCCAGTCCTCATTTGAATAGAATATTTAGATTTGCTTATATCTGCCTAACGAAACTCTGAGAGACCCTTCAAATACTCACGACAGAGAGTATGGCGGCCGGGAGCCCAGCAGACAGGAACAGAGGCAGCTCCCTTGCCCTCATGGCTTCCCCACCACACACTCTGAGTTCTGAACCACGTGGAAGCTCCGTATTCGCCAAAAACGTATAAAGACATGGGTGGGTGCGTTTCTCTAAAGCTCCACCTTCCCGGGGAGGCTCTGCCTGGCCCCCCACACTGAAACGACCCCTCGCCATCAGTCATCACCCCACGCCTGCTTTCCTTCCACCCATAACCCTGTCCCTAGCTGCCCTCACCTGCAGTGCGTGTGTGATGGGTTATCGTGTGTCCCTCCCGTCGGAACGTCCCCTTGTGCACACAGGGCCCTGTCCCGTCCCGGCGCCATGTCAGTGGTGCTTAATAGATCCCCGGGGAAGAGTGAAAATAGTCACAGCTACTCCCACCTGTCCATCTGTGAGCACCTCTCCCTACGGCCCAGGGCTTACAGAGGCTGCAGCCGGGATTAAACCTGGCATACCATAGGTGCTCAATAAACTGTTTAAATGAATAAAGCAATGGTCTAAAACGGTCTAAAAACCCCTTTAAATAGATGCACTTATACCTTCCAGAAGGACAAGCGAAGCTTTTCAAGATGAAAACAGCCAGAAGATCTGCTGGTATGGAGTAGCTGTTCAATACATAGTGGCGACTCCAATTATTACTAAAGTGTAAATGACTTACCCGGACCTCTTTCTGAGAGCGGAGGAAAAAGTGAGTCCAGGAGAGCCCTGAGAAGAGAAGGGGAAACAAGTTCAGAGACCTAAAAGTCTTCTTTGGAGTGTTTCTCCAATAATCGTATAATTTCCTTTTTCTTTTCAGAAAGTCTCTGTCCACGGGGGTCTCTGCTTGCCTGTGTTCCCTGCTATAAGTTACCCCGGACAGTGTGAGGGTCAGGAGCCCCCGTCAGACGAGTGGTCAGAACACTCCCAGCCCCCCAGGGTCCACCCGGCCACATCTAGGTACTGGGGTGCGGGGAGAGCAGAAAGTAACAGCCTCTCACCCCCCACCCACCCCAGGGCTCCCCTGGGCCCACAACCAGCAGCCCTGAGAGCAGCCTTTCCATCATGAACACCCGATGGAAAGGACTCAGCCTCTGGAACGTGACAGCCCTGGACCCCACCCTTCCAGCACATTCTCTGCCAGGGTCACCTTGACGAGCCCGGTCTTATTTCATCCTCCCATTGTCTTTGGGAAGCAGTTGTGGTATCGCCCCATTGCACAGCTGGGGAGGGCGAGGCGGGAGAACCACGTGCTCAGGATAACACTGCAAGAGCGTCCCCAGCCAGGAGTCGGGTCCAGCCTGTCTGTGCGCCCCGCAGCTGTCGCCTCGGGCCAGGGGCGCCCCGCCGTGCGCCTCGGTTTCTCTACCTGTCAAGTGCGGAGAACAGAGGCTCCTATTCAAGTGTATTGGGAACATTTAATCCCTTAAAAAGTGTCTCACAAGGAAAACGAAGCGTCTCAATGGTCCGACCCCTGAAGGGCTCGTCAAACGTCCCCTGGGGAAGCCGGGTGTCAGCCCCTCCCTGGGGTGACAGCCATGAACGGGTCCTCCCTCCACGCCCCGGTGGGCGAGATGAGGTTTGGGGTGGCACCGAGGGGTCACGGCGCTCAGCTAGCCGGGCACAGGGCGGGGCTGGGGGCGGGACAGCAGCAGAGACCGCCCCCCGCCAGCGCGCAGCCCCGCCCCTGTCGCCACAGCGACCCAGCGCCTGCCTGCGGCCTCCAGCGGGCCGGCTGGAGGAGCCTGCCAAGGAAGGGTGGGCGCAGCGGGAAAGCAGCCCCCGCCCCTCTTTTGTTTCTTTCTTGTTGTGCTGGTTTCGGGGGTTTGGTCTTCTTTTTCAATCCAGCCACTCTGTGGTCCCATCCGGGGCCTCCTGCCTCCTCCCACCTCCTTGCTGGTGGCTGTCACACGACAGACATTTTTAGTGGTGACAGCTGGCCTTGTGGAACTCGCTCGAGTACGGGAATGGTTTTTAAAAAAAGAGTGAGCCGAACCAGCGCCACTTTAAATAGCAATGCAGCGTGAGGGGAGGCAGCGGAGCAGTGCGGCGCGGGCAGCAGCGCGGCGGGCTGGGTTTCCGCGCTCCGCGCCGACGCAGGACGGGCCCAGCCGGAGCGCCTCCGGGCTCCTCGGTCCCAGCCCTGCCTTTGACCGAGGGCGAAACCGAGGTCCAGATGTCACGCCCAGGATCACATGGTTGTGAGCGGCAGGGCTGGGACTCCAAGTCAGGTGTGTGCCGGTCGGGCACCGGGCTCTCCATGGTGACAAGGCCCAGCCACCCCGTGCCACCTGCCCTTTCCTGACCTCGGAGAGAGCCCGCTGTGGGGAGCATGACTGAGGACCGCGTCTGAGACCAGCGTCCCCAGGGCCTGGAACGGGCTGCCGGGTCTTTGCAAGGACTCAGAGACCATTTGCAAAGGAGTGACAGGTCACAGCTCCCAGGGGCCCTCCCGTGTCCCCAGGACCCTCAGAGCTGGGGCCTGTCCAACTCCCTTTGGTCCCCATCAACACCGGGTCCTGTCGCTTCTGTCCCCACGACACTTCCCTCGGTCGTTTGAAACTCACCATCTCGGAAGTACAGACCGCTGTCCCTTCTCGCCCCGGGTCCCCCCGGCCCAGACCTCTGCCCCTGTGGCCCTGTCACCCCCCACTACGGGGCAGCCAGTGCCCAGAACAGAGCCCACGCCCGGAGCAGGGACGGAGTGAGGACGCCCCCCTCCTCCTTCCAAGACTGCGTGTCTCCGAGCGTAACCCAAGAGCGGTTCCCCAAGGCTCCCGGCCACCCATTCCCTGTGACGCCCCTTCACGCTTCCTCTTCCCTGTGACACTTCCCTTCAGGGCCGCGGAGGTGGGTTCCGTGCCCGTCTCGCCCCTCGCCCCGGAGTATGGCCTCCCCGAGGACAGAGCTGGCTGCGACAGTCCGAGTCTAGACCTGAGCCTGTCCCATGCTGAACGCTTGACCGACAGCCACGGAGGCGTGAGCAACGTCTGGGCACACGGTGCAGAGCGACCTGGAAACGGCGGGAGGCGTGAAAAGGCCGAGGAGGGAAACGTGAGGCAGAAGAGGAAGGCGAGAGGGCAGAGCAGAGCAGAGGGAACCTTTGCACCCTCGAAACCTTATTTTAAACGCGGACCTCCGGCCTCCCTCCCCTGCCGGGAACCTCCTGGGCGTCTCCCTTGAGGCTCACGGCGTCCAGGGAAGGCAGGTCTTTGACCATTTCCCCGACCTCACTGCACAGAGGGCACCGAGGCTCAGAGAGGGGAGTACCCCTCCCCAAGGGCACACAGCCCTCAGTGTGGGACCCCGAATTCCAACCCAGGTCTGACCCCAGAGGCTGACTCCTGCTATTAACAATCAGCTGGTGCTCCCTGGCCCTGTCCAGGAGACCCATCCCGCACCGGGGCGGGGAGAGAACCTTCATCAGCACGAGGAAGACTCTGAGATAAAAATCACACAGGCTGCTGTTGGAAGCCGGGAGCTCCCCATCGCCAGAAACATTCAGGCAGAGGATGCGCACCCCAGAGAGGACAGAATAGGGTGCCTGCACCCAGTAGGGGGGCCTTTGGGGTCTCAGTACCCAGATGTTTCATTCCTGTGCTCCACCCCCCAGGCTGTGAGCTATGAGTCAGGGTCTCTGAAAGCAACATCATTGCTCAGTGTTTCAAGGCTTAGGGAAAAAAAAAAAAAAAAGCAAACCCTAATGAGTTCAATAACTGTATCAGTATGCCATGTGATGCATGGAGAAACACTCTTAGTTTTACATGAGAAAAGCTTAGGTTAATAATATCAACTATTTCAGGGAGTTATTACATGCCAGACTCTAACATAAATATTTTAATATATGATATGAAATATATTTTCAGCCCCGGCTGGTGTGGCTCAGTGGGTTGAACGTGGGCCTGTGAGCCAAAGAGTTGCCGGTTCGATTCCCAATCAGGGCACCTGGGTTGCAGGCCAGGTCCCTGGTGGGGGGCATGCGAGAGGCAACCACACTTTTGTGATGTTTCGCTCCCTCTCTTTCTCCCTCCCTTCCCCCCTCTCTAAAATTAAATAAATACAATCTTTAAAAAAAAAAGAAATATATTTTTGAAATATCTCACTTAATTGTACAACAGTCCTGTGTAGTGGGTACTATATATATACTATATATTTTTATATATTTATGTATTTATATATTTTATAATATATATTATATATAGTATCAGGTAGCTAGATATTAGTAGTATATATAGTATATATATAGCATATATATATAGTGTGTATATATAGTATCAGGTAGCTAGATATAGATACATGTGGATTAGTCCGTTTGGGTACAATCCTGCTGGTAACAAACCCCCCCCCAGTCCGGTGACCCACCGCATCTTTCCTCTTCCTCTCTCGCAGGTCTGCAGGTCAGCTGAGGTGACTCCATTCTGTGGGTCACCTTGCTTTAGCTTCCAACCACAGTAAAGGTCCAGGTTAGCTCCCCGAGTGTCTCCTTGAACCGTCAGCTACCTGGGGCGTGTTTGTGCTGCAGCACATGGCAGGAGCTCAAGCAGCCAAGCCGAAAACCCAACCGAATTGCAAGCCGGTGAGTTTCACCAAATCCGCTAACGTCAACTGGCCGAAGCAGGTCGCTCCAGCGGGCGGGGAAATGCACTCTGCCCACTGCAGGGGCGCATATAGGGTTCCCCTACGGGAGGGAATGAAACCTGGTGAACAATATCCAATCTACCCCCTAGAGGTCTCACGGATGAGAGTCGGAGCCTCACCTAGGGACACAAGTGGCCCAGGTCGCCTGCTGGTTAATGTGACTCCAGCTGGGATCCTGAGCCAGCTGTCTGACGTGGAAACTGCACTGCCCCCACAGGTTGTCAGGTGAGTACCTGATTGTATAATATGTGTTCAATTAATTACCAGTTCAGCCCTACCGGTGTGGCTCAGTGGGTGGGGCATCACCATGCCGCAGACGGAAAGGTCGCTGGTTCAATCCCCGGTCAGGGCACATGCCTGGGTTGCGGGCCCGGTCCCCAGTTGGGGCACATGGGGTGCATGTGAGAGGCAATCGATCAATGTTTCTCTCCCTTTCTCCCTCCCTTTCCTTCTCTCTAATAAATAAATTAAAAGTTTTTAAAAACTATCAGTTCATTGTTAAAGTGTACACCTCAAATAGGTACAGCTTAGTGCGTGTCAGTTATATCCAAGGAAACTATGACTTTATTTTTAAGAAAAACGTTAAAGAAAAGAAGAAAGTAACCAGTCGATGAGTGAAATGTTAGTACCTGGGACTAACATCAAGCCTTGACCTTGAAGAACACCAGCAACCGGCTAGAGCCCGGCATTCCCAGTGAGAACCAGGGAGGCCCCCGGGACCCCCACCAGCCCTGGACGGGGGTCAGACCCACGCGGTGAGACCGCAGAGCGGCCGGGCGGGAGGCCGGGCTCCTCGCAAGAACCACAGGCCACGAGCCAGCACGTGTGGCTGAGAGCGCCACGCCCTGCGGTGACGTCACACACTGAGGCTGAGACAGCGGCGTGCGCCCTAGTGACGTCAGGCGGGCTGGGGGCTTCAGGGTCAGGCTGCGGTCCAAGGTCAGGCCCACTCGGACGACTGTCCTTTCCCCTCGTGGGTGGCAGAATCGCCCAGCGGAAAACAGGGAGCTTCCAGCCCTCGCCCTCTGCTTTGGGACCCAGAATGCAGGTGGCACGCGGCCTCGGAAACTCAGGTCCCTCCCGGGTCTAGAAGCAGGTGAGCAGGCAGGCAGGCGGCGAACCGAGGGAAAAGGCGGCGCATTGTCCCTCCCGCTCCGGACAGACGCTGCGTCACCCGGGGGTGCCCGAGCCCAGAGGAGGGCCATCCCGGCCGACAGATGAGGAAGGAGGGCCGGGCCGGCTGTCTGCGCCCCGCCGCCCTTGCGAATCAGCGCCCCAGAAGTCAGGGACAAAGGGCTGCTGGCCCCCAGGCAGGAGAGCACCGGAGGGAAGCCCCGCCACAGCGGTGAAGGCCGCCCCCCCCAAAAAAAAAACAGCGAGGCCGCATCTGGACAAGCCTCAGACCCCACGCCGACTTCCAGGAAATCCAGGGGGCGGAGGGAGGGGTCAGAAACCCGCGGGGACGCGGGGGGCGAAATCCAGACCGAGGGAGGGCCTCCAGGGCGCACACGGGCCCGCATCGCGGGGAACGGACGGACGCGGGGCTCGGGGCGCCTACCGAGGAGGGGGCCGCAAACGCTTGGCAGTCTCGCCCGGGCCTGCAGCCCTTCTTCCGCTCCCGGTTGCAACGGAAATGATGACGTGTACATGGTGGGCGCCGAGCACACTTTACACGACGTGAATCACATCAAATACACGAGTGCAATCACGGATTAAACACCTAGCGTATGGACGCGCTAAATACTACATTAAACAAAACTATAATAGGGCTATGTGTTATATTTACATGACTAGATCCATGCACTATGTTACATTACATATTTATAGCACACTTACCAACATAAACATATAAACCTGTGTTGAGACCACTGGAAATCGGATCGCCCCACACATGCGTTTTACATGTAGAACTACATGTGAATACATGCATGCATGTATGCACACGAGGAGTGCGGTGACATGGATTCGGTTGTCGAGGCGTCGCAGCTCTGCGTCATGGTTTGGAAGACCCGCATTTGTCAGAGCTGCAGACCGAAGTGTTTCCGGATGAAACCAGGTGACGCCTGGGGTTTGCCCCAAAGCCAGCGGGGAGGGGGCGGGGGCGGGGGCGGGGTCCGTGAGGCCGATCCGGAGCGGCCCTCGGTGCAGCGGGATGAGGAGCGCGTGGGACCCGCCACCCGGTTCCCTCCGGGTTCGGTAAATATCTGAACGTTCCCCTCATCAGAAGCTAAAACTCAATGGCTCCCATAAAAATAAAAAAATTTGAAACTGTTTTCCTATCTTTTAATTTGGTAAAATACACATAACAGGAAATCCACCGCCTTGGCCAGTCCCGAGCGCACCGCACTGCACCGCTCCGCGGCATCGCGCGCCTTCGCGCGGCCGTGCGACCCCACCGCCCGCCACCCCAGAGCTCTCGATATCCCGCAGAACCGAGACTCCGTCCCCACCAGACACGACTCCTGGCGCTCCCTCCCCCAGCCCCGGGCAGCCGCCCTTCTCCCGTCTGTCTCCACGGATCCCACCACTTCAGGGACAGTACGTGGGTGGACTCGCCCAGGGTGTGCCCTTCCGCGTCTGGCTTACTTTATCGCGCCTGACGTTCTCAGAGCCCATCCACGTTGTCGCGGGCGTCAGAGTCCCCTCGCTCTGTAACGCGGAGCAATGTTCCACCGTGTGGCTGGGCCACACTGCGCTCACCCTTCGTCCGCCGGTGACACCCCGGTCACTCCCACGTTCTGACGATTGTGGCGATGCTGCCGTCACCGTGGGTGTCCGCACACATCCGGGTATTTTTAAAATCTCTCTAAGATAATCATGGCGGCCATCCTTTCCAAATCACACGTGGGAATCGGTAGCCCCACATTCCAGCAGCATTCAAAGGGAAGTATATTGAGCGCCTGCCGAATGCCAGGCATCACGCTGGACACTTTGGATGCCTCGGTGAGCACAGCGGACATGCCCTTGGCCTAGCGGGCTGCCTGTCCCCGGGGGACCTGGCCGGATAGAGGGCCTCGGGGGAGAGGGACAGGGCACTGGGTCTGGCTTGTGCTTTCGGGAGCTCTGGCAGGGTGGTGGGGGTAGGAAGTTCACCAGCCAAGCAAAGGGCCACAGCAGGGCCATTCCATGCCTCCCCGTCAGTGTCACCGTCCTGCACCCACCCAAGAAGCGACCCTCTCACCCCCTCCCTGCAGCTCTCCTTTCAGCACCAGGACCAGGCGGCCTCAGCGGTCAGCCCCGCCAGCCCGGCAAGACTCGGGGGTCATCTCTGCTTAACCGGAGAATGACCTGTAGGCAAATGTGGGGGGTGGCCTGGGGTGCCCTCATCTTCATTTGTCTAATTGGTGCCCAGGGAGTGAGGCTGGTTCTCGACGTGGGGACGGCTCCTCTCACAACCCAAGGCGGTTGGGACAGGGCATCCCACCCACTCACCGTGAGGCCCTCGAGCCAAGGCCCGAGCTGGCCACATCTTGATTTCCACTCTCAGAAAGTTCACAGTCTGCCCTGACTGGCGTGACTCAGTGCACTGAGCACCGGCCTGTGGACTGAAAGGTCGCCAGTTCGATTCCCCATCAGGGCGCGTGCCTGGGTTGCAGGCCAGGCCTCCAGTGGGGGGCATATGAGAGGCAACCCACCACTGTTTCTCTCACACGTCATGTTTCTCTCCCTCTCTTTCTCTCTCTCTCCCCCTCTCTCTAAAAACAAACAAATAAAATCTTTTTCAGAAAATCACAATCTAATTGGAAAGCCAGACACACGCCGGTCGGCAGTGCAGCCAGGGACACCTTGAGGGGCGGGGAGTACCACCCTGGAAAGGGCCCGAAACCCACCGCAAAGGGAGACCGGAGCTGGCCTGCAGGGGGCTGGGGGCCAGTGGGCCTCCAGGGGCCGAGAGCGGGTGGGGGTGGCCGGGGTTCAGGGGGAGGCTGTGCCCCAAAAACAGGCTGTGAAGCGGGCAGGACCAGGGAACGGACACCCTGTCCGAAAAGGGGAGGGGTCTGATCCTACCCCAGGGCACTAGGGAGCCACTGAAGACTGTTGGGCAACAGAGAGACCTGAGCAGATGTGCCCTAGAACGTGGGAGGGGGACAGAGCGCAGGAGAGCCGAGGGCTCGGAGGGTCCCACGGCCATCACGGTGGGCGTCTCCGTCGCCATCTTGGACCCCGCCTGCCTGCAGGGCGAGCCCCCTCCCGCCCGCCCGCAGCCCTGGTAACTGGGAAACCTCTAGGGCTTCTTCTCTGGCCTCCACCCCAAGACAGTCAGGGAGACGTGGCTAAAATCACAGAGCCGCTGCCGAGTCCGGGGAGGCTGGAGCGGCTGAGAACTTGGACGGGAGTGAGAGAGCCCAGCTGGGCCACTCGGTGTTCGCAAAGCCTCTCGGGGCCTCGGTTTCCTCCTTGTAAACTGGAGTGAGTGCACAAGCCTCCCCCACGGGGAGGCGGGGAGGATCAATGAGAAAACAAGCACAAAGTAGCAGCCCAGTGCCGGTCCCACGAGCCGCCGCGGCTGCTGGTTGTCAGCCGAGGGGCTGAGCATTACAGTCATATTGGCCCTCATGGCTCGCAAAATCCCCAGCCCTTCCCCTTCCCCCGCCCCCAGGCAGCAGGGTCCAGGGGCGCCTGGTCTTTTCCACCTGCCTTCTCCTCACTCCTTCTGCCCTGAAAGGTCCCCTTCCTGATGCTCAAACCAGTGAAATGCTGCCTGTGCCTCAAAGCCCAGCCCAGAGAGATCACCTCCTCCACGAAGCCTGCCCAGATTCCCCCTCCCCACAGCACAGACTCTCCCGCCCGCTGCTCCCAGGGCTCACCCTGCGGCAGCTCCCAGTTTCCCAGGCGCTAAAAAGCTGTGTCACCTGGTCACCTCCCCTTTGGACTGTGACGGCTGAGGTCCCAGCAGAGGGGCTGCTACGGAGCTGGAGTTCAGCAAATGTGGGACGAACGGGTGGACAGAGGGACAGACAAACGGGCGAAATGAGCTTTCCGCATTAGTCAGAACTAGCGGCCAATACAGACCCCGATTCGAACTGCTATAAGCCCAGCAGGAAGACCGGCTCAGGCACAGCTGGAACCCGGTGTTCTGTCTCCCTCCCCCTCTCTCCCCTGGGCTGGCGTCTTCCCGTCCAGGCTGTCCATGTGCTCGACCGAGGCAACTCTGCCCCGACATCCTACCAGCCGAGGCTACGGCCCCAAAGAGCTTCATGTCCCCCTTCCCTGAGCCCGTGTCCCAGACCCGCCTCTGGCTGGCCTGCCGTGGGTCCCACGATGGCACCCACCCAGCCAGGCAAGGGCAGGACCACAAGCTCCACCCCAGTGGGGAACAGGGAACCACTCAAACCAAGAAACCGAGGGTGAGGGTGGGGGAAGCAGAAACAACAGCCACACCCCCAGTTCCCAGGCTCACCCCCAGGCTCACCCCCAGGCGGGACCGGCAGGCCGCAGCTGCAGAGGGAAGCGCAGACCTGCGGCTCCTCGGCCCCGAGAGGAACCTGAGGGGTAAAGACAGCGCCAGGAGCCGGGTGCGCAGCGTGTGTGGCCAGATGGCCCCCAGAAGGTGTCTTCTGTGCTGGAAGCCGGCCCTCCGCCTGGGTGGTGCGCACGGCAGGGGGGGGGGACTCTCCCAAGGAGGAGATGCCAACAGGGTGTGGAGGGGCCACCAGGGCACACCCTGTCCCACCCGCCCCCACGGGGCAGATGTGCCCGGCCACACCCCAGACTCCGGGTGAGGAGGCCTGGACCCTCCCGCCCTGGCCCTGATTCTGGAGGGTGGCCCCCTCCACACCGGAGGGGAGGGCACTGCGCATCCCATCACGAGCACTTGAGGGGCCTGGGGCCATTTAGGTGGGGGGTCACCGACAGCCGCCTCCTGTCCCCCCCCCATAACAGCGACAAGGACAACAATAGCCGCCGGTATTGAACACTGCACGCCTTGAGCAACCGTGGCAGGCCACTGCCCTTGTAATCACTTCACAGACAAGGACCTGGGGACAGGAGAAGAGATGTCACTGGCCCAGTGTCCCACAGTGAGGGCTGAGCTGGCCCGGAACCCGGCTCCGGGTGAGCCTGACCTGTGTGCTCCACACTTCGCCGCGCCCTGTCGCACGAGGACGGTGGCCCCGTCTTTGGACACCCCACGCTGCTGCCGTGGGAGCCGCCTGGAAACCCGAGTCCCCAGGCTCCCCCTCAGGCCCCCCGGCATCACGAGCTCAGCGCAGGAGGGGCCGAGTGTCCACATTTAACCAGCCTCCTGGGAGGTTCCCGTACAGCCAGACCAGCAGGCACTGGGGGAAAAGCATTTGGTTTCCATAGCATCAGGCCGGAAATCCCGCCAAAGGGGTGAGGATTCAGGTGGAGACAAACCCAATCTCAGAGGGCCGAGAGCCCCACTGCAGCAGAAGAGACCTCCAAGGAACAAGGCCCTTCCCCCTGCCTCCTCGTGGGTGCACACACCCTGAGTTATTTTTCACCTTACAGGGGCACCCACCCTTCTGGCGTCTCTGGGCCACACTGGAAGAAGAAGAGTTGTCTTGGGCCACACATTAAATACACTGTGACACGTAATCACAAAAAAGTCTCATGATGTTTTAAGTAATTTTACGATTTTGTGTTGGGTCGCATTCACAGGCCATCCTGGGCTGCGTGCAGCCCGCGGGCCACGGGGTGGACACCCCTGCTAGAGATTCAGAGTCCCCTCCCTGTTTAAGCGCAAATACACAGTTCCCACCAGAACTGGGGGGGGCTGGGTCACAGGCCAACACTTCCTGTGCGATCCCATCTTTTCTTGAAGAAGGGGTCCCCATGCTCGGAGATACTTTTCCTACCATGTGAATTGCATTTTTGAAGGGGTAATTGATTTGCTTCCCCATTTTTTATTAATCAAAGACAAACCACTGCCAGCCAGGCCTCTGATCTCGTGGGGGACAAGGCCACACGAGATGCCCTCCTCATCCAGAGCACAGACCCCCGGAGGTTCCGATGGGGCACGGGGGCTTCGTGTCTGACAGGCTTTCTCAAGTGTCCACAACACTCCCTGGAAGTCCGGAGGCACCAGGGCCCCCGGCAGGGAGCCCGGGTTCTGGGCAGAGGGTTCGGAGAGCGGGCCGAGAACCCTTTGTCACGTTTCCCACGGAAGCCCAGCCCAGGCGCTGTCAGCACCGAGGCCCGGCCTCCCGCCTGACTCTTTAGCTGCGACCAGAGCCCGAGAGCATGTCCTCTGGGGCCTCGTGGCCGTCAGCACCAGGGTGGGGAAACCAGGGCCTGGCCCACTCAGGGCTCCTTTCCAACAGCAGAGCTCCCAACACAGCCACTCCCGCCCCTGGGCCACTGGCCGGGCCTCCGGTCCCCCAACATCTGGCCCGAATCCTCCCTGCTCCTGCCACATCTGGGGTGGGGGAGGGTGTGAAAATGACCCTCCCCTATTTCCCAGGGCTGGTTCCTGACAGTTGAAGAGTCTGAGAAGGAAAAGGCTTTTCTTGGATCTCACGCAGAAAGAAGCTCATTCGGCAGAAATTTGCCAGGAGTCTCAGTTTCCCTCCAAGTAGCCGGGGTGCTGCACCTTCCCGCACCCCCACTCCCTGCCAGGCTCCTGGGACAGCCCCGGGCCAGCTTTTGCTTCCACCCTGCACTGGGACATCCCCTGCCCCTAGGGACAGGCCGAGGCCTGGAAATAGGATCCCTGGGCTAAGTCCAGGCTCAGCCGCTGACCCCTGGCCAAGCTTGGCCAGCCATCCTGCCTGAGAAACAGTCCCCCGTTCATTCGAGATCAAATGGACATTCGTCACTGGGGCTCCGGGTCCTTCAGATGCCGGGAGTGGACTCACCACCCCTCTCACTGTCCCCCTCCCCACTGCCCTCTGCACTCCAGCTCCGCCCCTTTTGCTTCTCCAAAAGCCCCAAGTCCCCTCTGGCCCCAGAGCCCTCCCTCATTCTGTTCCTTCTGATGGGAACACCTTTCCTTGCCCCTGACCTGGCCAACCCAGGCCCTGTCTCGATGTCACGGTCCCAGGGCCTCGTTCAGGCCCCCGTGCCGCCCTCCCCAATACTCAGGTTGGGGTCATCTGATGTGTTAGCAATGGCTGAACGGCTCGCGCCCTCCCAAAGGGCCAGACATAGAGTTGACAACCGATGCTTGGCCAGCGGAGGCTGGAAAGGTTTCAGTGAGATCATGGGTTTTAAAGCGCGAGATCGGACTCCGCTGGGGGCTGACGTTCCTGAGGATCGCGGATGGGGCAGACACCCAGCCCCGCCCCTTAAAGGGCTCCCAGGAGAACGTGATGGAGCTGTCCAGGGATCTCCGGAGTCGTGGGGGTTAATTCAAAGGGCCTTCCATGGGTGGGGACCCCCCAGGGGAGAGAGGCCTTCGTTCCACCCCCTAACCACGAGCCCCGAGCCCCACAGGCACCCAGCTGCTTCTCAACTGCACCAACAGCAGCGCGGGAGAGAGGCGGGAGGAGGACGTGGGCTCCCCGGGGCTAAACTACAATTCCCGTGATGCTGCGCTCCATGGCGGGATGGGCGGGGCGAGCTCCGGAGGCACCACCCCCGCAGCCTTCTGGGGATTGTAGTTCTCCCCAGAGGGGCGCGGCCTGAAGACTGGGAAGTCTGGACTTTCTCTAGGGGGAAAATAGGGAGCCGGTCCAGCCAACTAGTAGGGAGAACGCTGGCTGCCTGCTGTCTGGCCAGAGCTCCTTGCACTCCAGCTGCTGTCCCTCCAAGGTTTATTCTTCATCATCATCCTAACGATAGCTACTCTGTTTACTGAGCACCTACTTTGTGCCTGGCCCTGAACTAGTGTCTGGGAGGACACAAAGGTAGACATGGTCCCCGTCTTCGCAGGCACACAGTCCAGGCAGGGAGGCGGGACCACCTGGGGCCTGTGACCGCACGAATGCTTAGTCACTTGTGCCGGGTCCCAAGCAGGGCAGCACGCGGCCATAACAGCAGGGGTGACAGGGAAGGTGATGGGGGTGATTTTCTGAGCCAGAGACAGACCCAAACAGAGAGCGGACAGTGTACTGGAATCTCTGAAATCCAAAGGGTGACTTTGATGGGTGGAGTGGGGAAATCTTGAACTGTCCCTGCCAACCCCTCATTATCTCCCAGAAATCAGCTCAGAGAGACAGGAGGCCTTGCCGGAAGTCACACGGCGAGTCAGGAGAGGTTGGTCTCAGGAGGCAGCCCCATGTGTTAAACTCCCCAAAGACCGGGCCTGGACCTCATGTGTCTTCCAGGGGCTCCTCCAGCCCCCACACACGCAGGCGCGCACACCCCTCAGTGTGGCGGCGCCCGGGCCCTCCCTGGTGCTGGTTTCCGCCTTCCTGAGCCCTTCCCCACCAGGGAGAGGACACGGTACAGCCACCACGTGGGGCAGCTTTAGCAGGAAGACCAGACAGCGGCTCTGAAACCAGTGTGTTACCGGCAGGAGAGAGCAGTGTGAGTCACTTTCCGCTCTGTGCCTCGGCGTGATGCTGTGGGACAGCCAGGAGCCTTCCTCCACGGCCGCCCTGAGCGCCAACAGGCAGGACAGCGGCCAGGAGGGGAGGCATGCACAGGAGAGGGGCCCTGGGGGCTGGAAGCCCTTCGCTGCGGCGTTGGAGTCTAATCTGAGCCCTGAGGACCCCCGCCAACCCCGCCGAGTCTCCAAGGACAGCGTGGAATGCGTCTCCCTTGCAGACACGGCACAGGAGCTGGGTTTCAGCAGCAGCAGCAGCAGCAGCAGGTCAGCGCAGATCTGACCCCGTAGCTCCTCCTGGAAAGCCACCCAGGGCTCCCTGAAGACCTCCAGGTGAGGCCCACACTCCCCAGCCTCATCCCTGCCCACTGCTTGACCTTCCGCCCCGGAATTCACCCAACCCTCCCCTCCCAGGGGCCTTTGCAAGCCTCCCGCCAAAGCTATGGATTGGCAACCCAAAAGGCAATCTGCTCCCTTCTCCCGATATTTGCTTTTCCTTCCTGTACTGCAGAGGAAAGCAAAAATTTAACATTGATTTTCCCAGCCTCCCTTGCAGCTCGTGGTGGCAGTGGAACCTGGTTCCGGCCACTGAGATACAACAGAAGTTCCCAGAGAGCAGTTCCCTTTCTGAATAAAGAGAGGGAGTCTCCCTGGCTGACATAGCTCAGTGGATTGAGCGTGGGCTGCGAACCAAAGCATCGCAGGTTCGAATCCCAGTCAGGGCACATGGCTGGGTTGCAGGCCACAGCCCCCAGCAACCACACATTGATGTTTCTCCTCCTCTCTCTTTCTCCCTCCCTTCCCTCTCTGAAAATAAATAAATAAAATCTTTAAAAAGAGAGAGAAAGAGGGAGTCTCTCTCTTCTGAATTCAGAGAGGGAGAAAAAAGGCCTTTTCACCATTTGCTCTTTCACCTTCTGTTCTTCCCCCGCTTCCTGCCTGGAACACAGACATGAGGCCTGGAGGCTCGGCAGCCAAAGTGTGGCCATGAGGAAGCCATGTGTGTTCCAAGTGACCATGCTGAGGACAGAGAAAAGGAAGACAGAGCCGGGGGCGTGGCGTCACTTGGAAGCTACTGCCTGGACAGGTGACTGCTCTTCCCGGACTTACTGTTTGCTGTCCGAGTAAAACCCCGCCCCCCGTCTGTTTCAGCTGCTGTCGGAGAAGAGTTACTTTATCTGCAGTGAGCACCATGCTGCTGATCCATGACTTGGCGTGAGGGGCCCCTGCGGGGTTCATATCTGCTGGCTCTCTTGGGGCCTCGCTGCGCCCTAGCCGCTGTACCGGCCTCTCTCTGCCCCTCGGCCCTGCTGAGCTCACTCCTGCCCCAGGGCCTTGGCACTGCCCACATCTACCCCTGGCCGGCTCCTTTCGTTCCCCAGGGCTCAGCTGCGAGGCCACCTCCTCCAAGAGGCCCTCCAGGTCCACAGCACTGCCTGAGGGAGCCTCCCAGGCACCTCTGCCCTGGGGCCCTGTTTGTTTTTACCACCTTTCCTTACTGCTGTCAGATACTTTACAGACATTTCGTTTGCTTGTTGTACAGAATGTGAGTTTCGGGAGAGAGGGTTGGGATTCCCACTTGCATCAATTGCCTCTGTGTCCCCGGGGCACGGCACATAGTAGACACTCACTGAAGGTGTATTGGATTAGTTAACTAATGTGTTAACGAATGCCGCTCTCCTGCCTATCGTGCTCTCTCTCCCTGTTTGCTTGGGAACTGGAAATTCCCACCCTTTCCTTCCAGTAGCCCGCTTCCTGGAACAGCCTTCCTGGTTGGACGGGACCTGGGCTGGGACAGGCCGCGCTCCCGAGCCCGTGATGTTCGGCATCTCGCCTCCCCCGCGCCCTTCGAGCTCATCGTTGCGGGGCAGCAGACGTCTTCATCTGTCAGAGGTCCTTCCGCCTCCGGGACATCAACTCCAAGACAGCAGGAACTGTCTCCTTTGTTCCCTGTTCCTGGTCAGTGTCTGGCACAGGTGGACACGTTTGTTGAATGAATGAGTGAGTGAATGAATGAATGAATGAGCTACTTACTGAATGGGTGCCAAGCACTAGGGAAGGGGCTGCTTTGATGTCTTGGGTCACTGTCCCAGGCTAAAAGATCCCAGTCTCAAGGGCAGGAGGGACCACCCATGTCCCACCCCCACCCCCTGCTGCAAGCCAAACAAAACCAAAGCGGCCTGTTCAGTTCAGATCTGCCGGGCTCTGAACAAAGGGGCAGCTGGTGCTTCTGCCCAGGCAGGCGCCTGCATCAGCAACGCCGAGCGCAGCCGGCCTGGCTGCACAGCCCAGGGGGCTCTGGGGCTGTTTCTCAGCAGGACGTGGCCCCTTCCCTCCACCCCCGCCCGCTTCCTCAGCCTCCCCCCACCCCAAAATAACAGCTCACTCCCTCAGCCCGTGCGTGGAATTTTTCGTCTTCAAAGCACTTTATAAACATTGGCTCATTAGCAGTGCAGCCCCTTGACACCAGCAGGCTGCTCCCTGGGTGTCTTCTGAGTCATAGCGCCAGAGTTTACCGACAAAAACAAGTTTTTCCCATAGAGCGAACGCAGCGCCGCAGCCAAGATCACTGTGTCTCAGAAGAAAGGAAGGAGGAAGGAGAGAACGCTGCCTCCAGCAAGCACCGACCGAGCGCTGGGCCCCGTGTGTCAGCTCCGAGAACCAGGACGGCTTCGGGGTGGCAGGGGGAGCCAGGCTCAGGGAGATGCCACCACCAGCAGCTCCCGTCTCCTGCCCAGGGCCCGAGCCCTCCACAGGGGCGTAGGGCAGGAGCGGGCTCCCAGCAGCCTGGCCCCTCTTCCCGCACGCCCTGCCTCTCCCTCCTGACCCTCTGCCTTTCCTTCCCACCGGGAGACGTTCCCTGCCCTCCCTCCCTCCCTCCCCACGCCCCCACAGCCACAGCCCAGGGGTCGGGGTGAAGGAGAGGTGGTGTCGGCCTGCCACCCTGCGCGGTGCAGAGGGACTGGGTGACCTGGATTCCAATCCCAGATCTGCCACTTACAAGCCCGGGGACCTTGGGGGAGTGACGGAGACTCTTTCCCATCTGTGCAAGGGGGCCACGCTGGCCTCGCCCCCCCCACCTTCGGGGGGGCTGTGCTCCGTGTGCGAGACAGTGCACGGAAAGCCCCCGGTCACTCGGGAGCTGACGCTGTTCTCAGCGAAAGGGTCAACTCCCAACCCCTCTGGCTCCTGACTCCACGGCAGGGCAGAGGTCTCGACGTGGGGGACTAAGTCCCGTGCTTCCCTCAAGCTCCCCACAAAGGGTCGAGGGAGGGCCTGACCTGAGCCATCCGCCCCTCCGCAGCCCACACCGTCTCTCCCACAGACGGGGCCTTTAATAGAGCCCGGCACCGAAAGGCCGGAGACCAGCACGTAAACCACTGCGAACGCTGGCCTGGCCCACGGAACCCCGAAATACTGCCCCCCTGGAAACTCCTCCCCTTTGTCGCAACAAGCACTGATGGAGCCTCTGCAGTGCACCAGGCACCGCGCAGGCACAGGACGCCGCCCCCGAGGACAGTACAAGGGACCGGGGGTCTCTCCTGGGCCCCTGCCAGCTGCTTCCTACTTCGCACTCCGCCGAAAAGGCCCAAACCGATGTGGCCCCTAATGCGAGCTCCTTGAGGTCAGAGGCCCTGTTCGGTGGGTGAGAGCACTGCCGGCCAGCGGGGTGTGCATTCCTCCCCCGCCTGCCTTCCCAGCAGAGCCCTGGTTTGGCTCAAACAGGCAAACCTGCTCAGATAGAAACATGCATCTCCCATGCTCTGGCTGCTGTGGCTCAGGGGACGGAGTGCTGGCCTGGGAGCCGAAGGGTCCCTCGTTCGCTTCCCAGTCAGGGCACGTGCCTGGGTTGCAGGCCGGGTCCCCAGGTGGGGGTGTGCGAGAGGCAACTAATTGATTGCTCCTCTCACACATCAGTGTTTCTCGCCCTCTCTTTCTCCTTCCTTTCCCTTCGCTCTAAAAATAAATAAATAAAATTTTTAATAAAAAAGGTGCACCTCCTAGACTCCTTTGCAGCTAGCTGGGCCACATGACCCAGGTCTGGCCAATGAGAGGGAACTAGGAGTCTCCTACTGGGAATGTCCAAGAAATCAGTTGTCTTCCTGGACAAAACAAGGGAATCATCCTTCCCTTTTCCCCAATCTTCACATCAATTTTCCTTCCTGGAATGCTGTCATGACACCTGGAGGTAAAGCAGCCACTTTGTGCCTTAAGGATGGAAACCTCAAGCTAGGGATAGTGGAGCAGGAAGCCAAAAGGACATCTCAAGAGGCTCTGCAGCTCTGACTGCCTCCCGCAGGACCGCCCGTGTTCTGTGTTTAAGCCACCGCGGTCAGGTTTCTGTGACTTGCAGACATCAACTGGTCACCAGGCCACCTCAAAGACTGCCACGGTGCTCAGCACAGAGCAGCTGCTTAATAAACGAGAGTGATGGGCACAGTGAATGGATGGATGAGGCCAGCCAGACCTCTGAGGTGCCCTATAATCCTGAGACCACGGGACCTGAACCGCAAACTGGACCCCAAAAGGAAAACATTAGACAATTCCATCCAAGTTGGGAGACCTGGGTTCCCGGCCCAGCCCCCCTGGCCCAGCTCCCTGGGCCACACTGTGTGACCCTGAGCAAGGACCTTTCTCTCTCTGAGCCTGTTTTCCCGTCTGAGAAAGGAGTCTGTGGGATTTGCTGGTGTTTGGGGCGGTCTGCAAGGGGAGCAGCCTGATTCACGGGCAGTGGCCCCCACGGATCTTCTTTCTTTCCTTTCTGCTTGCGGAGGAAGGAGCTCCTCTCACCTTCAAACGCAAACCCCACAGAGGGGACGGCAAAGGCAGAAGCACTCGGGCTGGGGGTTGTCGGGGAAGGGCCGGCCTCGGCGGGCTCACCTCCCGTGCCCAGCGCTGTGTGTCGTCTCCCCAGACCTGCACACGCCCCAAACTGGCTTGTTCTTACTCTCCCTATGGAACAAATGAGGAAACCAAGGTTCAGGGTCACAGAGCTCGGCCTGACCTACAGGGTGAGCAGAGGCAGGGAGGGCGAGGACCAGAGAGCTGAAAAGGGAGGAAGCCAAGCATGACTGCAATCCCCAGGCGTGGGGGTCCCTGCCAGCAGCCCAGACCCGGGGTCTTTCTGCCTCCAAAGCACTGAATTCCTGTCCCGGAAGAAGCTGGCCGCCGATGAAGGAGAAGGACAGGACAGATGGACACCTGTGTGAATCGGCCCATGGAGTATTTGCTAAGCAGAGATGCTCAGAGACATGGGGACAAAGAGAAGCGGATGGTCCTGGTGAGGACGTCAAGGAAGGCTTCCTGGAGGAAGCAGCATTGGGAGGGGACATGTTGACGAGATTGTAGTTCACACCCAAAGAACCCACAGGAGGGCTGGGCACTCGCTCCACTGTGTTCTCTGAGTGTGGGGGGAGGCGGGTGGTGGAGGTGGTGTGCCCGTGACTCTGTTTCCCCCTTCAGACCATGTGCCCCTCCAGAGTCTTCCTCAGGACCTGGCACTGACCAGGGCTCAGGGGACAGGGGGAGGCTGGAGTCTGGCCACTGCAGATGTGACCGAGGAGGAGCGAGGTCAGGAGGCTGGAGGAGACTCAGCTGGGCCCCAGGGCAGCTTGGGTGGGCAGGGAATGAGGGCGGGCGCTCTGCAAGCATGCGGCAGGGCGCAGGAGGCGCTTCCCCCGCCCCCCGCACAGGGGCGCTCCCCGGTCCTGCCTCTCTCACCTCCGGGACCCTGACACTCCCACTGGCCCTGGGAATCCCCAGCCGCCCCTGGGAGGCAGGAAGTGCTGGCTGACAGGGGAGGCCAGAGGGGAGTCTGGGAGGGCAGGGCATGACTCACGTTAGTCAGCGTGACTCCACGCTCCCTCCCAGGATGCTGCGTGAGAAACAAGCCCCCGGGGAACTTCTGAGGCGCGGTCTCCTTTGCGAACCGCTGCCTGAACCTGTGCGGGCCTCGGTTTCCCCATCCGGAAAACGGGGGAGTCAAAGTGCCACCCCCCCCACCCCAGAGCATAGCTGTGATGCTGGCCAGCGTCTGTCACGGGGGAAGAACCCTGCAAAGAAACGATGGAGACTGTCAGGCCGCACACCGGACCAGGTGCCAGCCAGAGCAATGAGGCAACAGCCCAGACCTCATCACCGGCCAGGAAATGCCCAGAGGCGGTGCCAGAAGCCAGAGGGCCCTTTGATTTGTGAAAAGTTCGTCATAACCAAAGAGTCCTTCAGCATCCCCCGGGTCATTTTTTAGTGCAAATGTTATCCACAAACTGGACAGCCCCGTGCAGCAATTAGCAGTGGGGAAATCAGAAAAGTGGATAAACCAAAAATCAGCCTCTTCCCTTCCACCGGACCCCCTGTTGGCAGGATTCACGTGTGTTTGTTACAACCCACGCTGCAGGGGCCAACGGACAGAACCCGTCTCCTCAGAGGAGCCCCACGTCACCGACGGAGCAGACACCTGGCTGGGCGGGACCGTGGGCAGTTTTCTCTCAGAACAAAAGCACCCCAATTCTCAGTTATTTGTACATAACCCCAAGGAACAGGGGCGGGGGTGAGTGATTAATTTTACCTGGATTGTGAGTAGCTGGAGCTGCCTGAAACTTGCACTCTTGCAAATAATAACCCCACAGGACACTTACATAATGATCGTGGTATTCAGGTACAAAGACAACTTCAACAACTTCTAAAGTAAAACCCATTCTCAACACTAAAATAAAAGTTTTAAATGAATAGCTAGAGTTTTGGGGTTTGTTTGGTTTTTTTTACTCTAACTTGGTGGAAATTTTTTAAATTTCTAAATAACTCAAACTGAAGAGGAAATTCAAAGGAAATTACATACTACTTAGACATTTCATACCATTTGGACATTAAATAAAATGAGAGCATTGGATACTAAAACTTAGAGGGTGCGGCCAAAGCCATACTCAAAGGAAAATTCATATCCATAAACATACCTAAAAATGTATTACATTCTTAAGAGACTCTTTTAACAGAAAAGCAGCTTACCCATCAAACAGCCTTCAATAAGGGGAGAGATTTTTGTCTAATTGTCTTACCAAGTTTCCTTAGAGCTCATACAACAGAAAGATCGCTAATACATGGTTTTCTTCCCCAAACCTCTCCGTCTCCAATCGTGAGATGCAAGGTGGTGAAATCCCAGCAGTAGCAGAGATGTGTGGATACACATGCTTACTCTCTCCATTAGACAGAGAAGGAAAGCCAGCTAGAGAATGTCTACAGAGAACCCCCACTCCCTGCCCTGTTCTCGTTACTGGCTGCCTCTAGCTGAAGCCTTCAGATAAGCACTAGATAGCATAAGGAGGCCAACATTCTTGGCCCTGGTTCTTCCACTCATTAGCTGGGTGACCCTCAATCATGTCACTCAACACTTCTGTAGTAGTCAGTGTTTGTGTTTGCCACAGTGATGCTGCATAACAAACAGCCTCAAACACTCAGACGCTTCCTGTGCAAATATTTCGTCTCACGTCCACTGCTCTCTAGGTCAAGTGCAATTGCCTGGCCTAGGCTGGGCTCAACTAAGTAGCTCTGTTTCAGGCTGTGGGTCAGTTGAACTTGGCTCCAGGCTGTGGGTTGGGGTCAATCCACCCCATGTGTCTCCATATTTCTTTTGGATCAGAAGCTCAATGGAATACATTCTGCCATGACAGATCACAAATATGCAAGACATTGAACAGAAACATGTGCTATCTCCTCAGGCCTATTCTTTTTTTTTTTTTAAGATTTTATATATTTATTTTTAGAGAGGGGAAGGGAGAGAGAAAGAGAGAGAGAGAAACATCAATGTGTGGTTGCCTCTCACGTGACCCTCACTGGGGACTTGGCCCACAACCCAGGCATGTACCCTGACAGGGAATCGAATCTGCGATGCCTTGGTTCGCAGCCCGCGCTCAATCCACTGAGCTACGCCAGCCAGGGCAGGCCTACTCTTAAGAGGCCTACTGTCTCTTCTACCCACAGTCTATTGGCCAAAGCAAGTCATGTGACCAAGGCCCAAGCTGTGGGGCAGAAAAATGTATTCTGCCCCATGGATATGGGGCGTAAATCATGGCTGAACAGTGATCCAGTCTATCCTTTCTTAGCCTCCATTTTCTTGTCTGTAAAATGGGGTTGATGAAAACCCTACCTCCTAGGAACAAAAGTCAGCTTTGCTCTAACCTAGCTGTACCTGAACCCTATGCTGGTTGGCTTTGGACTTGGGTCAGGTCCCACTCCCGCCTGCTGCAGGGATGGAGTTGTCAGGCTTGCAGCTGGGGGTGGCCCCAAGGCCGCCCGGACCACAGTCTGCTCCGAGACGGAGGAGAGCTGGACCCCGTGTGGGGAACTTCCGCAGCAAGCCCACTACCGGCATTAAACACATTCTTGTTAGCCAGCAAACACCGCTCCTGAGTTCCCACCAGCCAGACTCTCCGGCACTGCGAGCACGGCGGGCGTCACTACTTCCACCAGCTGCCTTTGCAGCTTCACCAGTATCTTGGGGCCCTCTGGGCCGAGACTAGCCCGTGGGCATCTGCATCCAGATCCCTGGAGGACAAGGGGCTCCAACAGACTCACTTCAAGGTCTGAGCTCAGGAAGTTTCCCCAGTCAGCCCGGCCTCTTTTTCCAAACCACGAGGAAGCCAAAGGCAACAGGGTAGAGTCATAGAGCATTTGGGTTTCGGAGATGAAAAGGCTTGTGGGTTCAAACCCCAGCTCTGCCACTTTCGGATGCAGGCAAGCCCCGCGCACCGCAGTGCCCTCGCCTGGGCAGTGGCGCCCAGGTGGGCGTATAGGACTCCCACTGGGTGGGAGCCCCAGTGCTTCCTGTGGACGCGTCTAGAAAAGCTTTGATCTCTTCATCTGCAAACTGGGGGTTATACCAGCCGCCTGATGGGGTGCTTAAAACACCGGGTGGTGGGCTGCCAAGCGCAGCGCCTAGTACTTACTGAGTGCTCAAGAAAGGATGCTTCCCCTCTCTTCCCTGTGACCCTGAACATGCCAGAGAGATTGCCTTACTCGACACCGGGGAGGAACTAGTCACTAATGCGGTAGGACAGATGATGTTGTGTGATGCGCCTTATAAAAGTGAATAGTCCAATGAGCAAAATACCAGACTTTGTCAAATCTAAGACGTTATTGATGGCAAGACACAGCCCCACTTCAGAGATGTCAGATATCGGGGGAGGGGTGCCCTAGAATAGGTTCAATTCAGTGTGTGGCATTACAGGTGAGAAATTAAGACGGGCTTTCATGGGATTGAATGGTGTCTGACTTCACTGCCTTGGGATGGCCTTGTCTCCCTGGGCGTGTCGTGTGCCATTGGAGAGCGGAATGCCCTGCCCCCCCCAGTGTCCTGTTTAGCACATAGTAGGTGTTCAGTGAATATCTGTGGAAAGAATGACTCGATCTATCCTTCCACCCATCGAAGAATCAGGGAATGAATCAACAATGAATGGCTCTTGTTGATCTAAAAACGGCGCTCACCAGTAGGGGAAGGGCAAGACTGGCTAAAACATGTTTTTCTTTCCAAGAGGGGCGTCCATGCTAGATGGGTGGTAATATACGTATTATTGTAACACCCATGTAGCACGTGTGAGAGAGAAATGGGCACGAGGGTGACTGCACCTCTGTCAGCGTTCTAGCGCGAGCACTCAGCCAGGCGATTCATACAAAGAATTTAGTGGCTAGTGCACAGTGAGTGCTCAATCTGTGTGTGTGTGTGTGTGTGTAAAGATTTTATTTATTTATTTTTAGCGAGAGGGGAAGGGAAGGAGATGGAGAAGAAGAGAAACATCGATATGCGACAGAGAAACAGTTGCCTCTTGCATGCCCCCAACTGGGCACCTGGCCTGCAACCCAGGCATGTGCCGTGACTGGGAATTGAACCGGTGACCTTTCGGTTCACAGGCTGGTGCTCATTTCACTGAGCCACACGAGCCAGGGCTGAAATATATTTTTCTACGTATCTGATACATGCAAAGCTAATTCAGTTGTCCGTGAAGACCTTCTCACACATGTTGGCTCACTGAACAGACAGTAATGGGCATCCGCTATCTGCTAGGGACAAAGAAGCTGCCAAGCCCAGAGACTATGGCCCTGCCCTACAAAACTGTATTGACCTAGCCATTTGCCTCCTGAGAGCACCTGAGGACTACATTTCCCAGCCTCCCTTGCAGCTAGGTGATGCCATGTGACTCCAATCTGGCCAATGGAAGGGAGGAATGCCTATTCAGGCTCCTCCATAAAACATCTTGCTGCATCATCCACGTACTTGCTCTACCTTCCACACCTGCAAGGCTGGAAGCAAAAAAAAAAAAAACTTGGATGGTGGAACGGACAACGGGAGGAGGCTGGAGGAAAGCTCTCTAACCCATAATGCACCACTACGTGAGAAAAAAGAGACTTTTATGGAGTCAGGTCTCTAAGATTTCAGGAGTTATTTGTTACTGCAACAGAGCGTCGTCCAACCCACACAGCTTTTTATAAAAACCACTCCCGTTTTCTCACGAATGAGACTGAAGGTGTCCTCACTGCCAAGGGGGAAACCCAGGCACCGAGAAGGGACCGCGCCCCCAGGAAGGATGAAGGCCGTGGGAAGGGGAGATGAGACCCCAGGCCGGGGCCAGGGCCGGAGGCCAAGCCTCCCTCCCCACCCCGAGCACTAAAAAGCGGGGCGGTCAGGCGGGAGAGGTAACCCGGAACAGCACCGAAGGTTCTCGGGTTCACGGGGATGGGAGCTCACAAGCCTCCGCTCTCAGAGGCCTGGAGGCCCCCTGCTTCCTCCTGCCTTCCCCCCCCCCCACCCGCCTCCCCCCCTCCCGCCCCCCCACCCCGCTGCCCACCGTCTGCCCTCAAGGAGCAGGAAGGCGGTCACCTGACCCCTCCGGGCCTCAGCCTTCTCGCCTGGGAAGCGGGCGTGATGGTAACCGCACCTCCGTCGGAGTTGCATCACGAGGACTCGGCCCGGCGGTTCGTGGAAAGACCTTAGTGGCTGGTGCACAGTGAGTGCCCAGTGAACGGCTGAGAGGAGGGCACCACCGGGAGCCAGCGCCCAGGGCGCGAGGCGGAGACCCGCTTTGCTCCATCCCGGGGTCGGTTCTGGAGAAAGGCTCTGGCCACCCCTCCCCCCTCCAGCACGGACCCCCTAGGTCGCCTCTCGCGTCAGCCCGTCTCATGCCAGCCCCTTGGAGGTCACGGGCCAGGCTCCTGCTCTCCTTGCCACCCCGCCTGAGGCCAGAGCTGTAACCTCCGGCAGCTCACTCAGCCCTCTGTGTGTGTGTGTGTGTGTGTGTGTGTGTGTGTGTGTGTGTGTGTGTGGAGTGTGACGGGGCAGGCCACGTGTGTAGCAGTAGGAAGAGCGGACACGCAAGTCCTAGGTGAACCTCACGCCGCCCCCTTCCCCGCTCGTCCTGGGAGGAGCCTGCGCAGAAGCTTCCCGTTCCCGTGCCTCAGTGGCCGCGTCTGTAAGGCCAAGGAGACAACCCCTGGGCCCCCGAGGGCCTGGGTCGCATCGCGGAGGACAGGGGCGTGGAGGGCCCTGCCGGGTGCCCTTCCACCAGCGCGCAGTCCAGAACCGAAACCCTCTTGGGTCCCTGGTGTTTAAAAAATTCCCAGGAGCTCTCGAGATGAGTTGAGGACAGCCAGTCCTCACTGGGCTGTCTCTAGCTCATTCTCTCTTCACACTCGCGATTAAGATAACTTTTTTTTTTAATGCTCTCAAAACAAAAGCAAAAACCCTGCTTTGTTCAACGTCGGCAGTATCAGACCTTCACCAGCGGCGGGAAGCACGGGGCGGCCGGAGCTCAGGACAGGCTGCTTGCTGGAGCTGCCGCTGGGTTCGGCGAAGCAGGGACCGTCCCCCCTGGTCCCCCGGTCCCCGGGTCACTTCCTTTATCGCCCTCCTTGCGGCCTTGTTTGTTCTTCTGCTACTTACTCCTGTTTGTTCCCCATCCGGCCGGGCACGTAGGGTCCGTGGCTCCACGAGCTGAAGCAGAGCCCGGTACACAGCAGGCACCTGATACTTGTGAAAGCACACGAAGTCGGGGGAATACGTGAACACTTAAGTGAATGGAGGAAAGAGCAGGGGCGGGGCAGAGCTGGTCAAGGATGGATCTCTCCCTCCATCAGACCAGAGGCCGCCCCCCTCCCGTGGTCGGGAGATGCGTGACCCCGGAACTTGTCTTCTCTGGGCCTCCGTTTCCTGAGCTGTAACACAGGAATTATATTACCCCCCCCACCCCCGTTGCATGGTTTTGAGCATTAATGAAACATCCCTGTGAAACGCAGTTCTGTGTCTGGCACAATGGTCTGTAGTTTTATTCCCTGAGTGGGAAGGTGGGGGAGGCAGGCAGCACACGCATCGGCTACCACCACTCAAATGATGAGAGAGAAAAAATTGTCTAAGATTCAGTTTCTAAGATCCCAGGAGCTTCTCCTTAGAAACACCCAGCTGAGCCCGGTGTGGGGACAAAGGTCTGTACTGAGTGAGTTATAGAAACATAACTCGCTGGGAAGCGCTGAGTTGCCCCCCCCACACACACACCCACCCACACACCCCACCCGGGGCAGGCCCAGGATTAACTGACCAGCACACTGGCTTCTGGTAGGACTCTGAGAAAGGAGAAGAGAGGGAGGGGGAAGTTCCCCATTTCATTTCCATACTAACCCCCTCTGCTCTTCAAAACACTCCAAGTAACACGATCCTCACCTCGCCTCCTGCAGAAGGTGTCGAGTGAGGAAACTGAGGCCCACGAGAGGAGACGGTTCCCACCCAGGGAAAGCAGGCCAGTCGCGCTAGGGCCCGTCCCTCCTGACACCCAGACCCCACTCTGTCTGCTGGGCCACCCCAGACGTCCACAGCGCTGCTGCACAGACACTCCCTCCTCATCCCCTGGGCAGCGACCCAGCAGGTTTGCAGCCTCCCAGCTGAGCCCTTGGCAGACATCACTAATCAATTGGGGCATGTGCCAAATCCCTTCTAACCCTGGGCTCCAGGCAGACCCTACCAATCAATCGGAATTGGCCTGGGAGATTGAAAGGGTCCCCAGCCCGGCCATGGGCAGTGCAAATTCCCCGGTGGTCTCCCCGGGGCCTCACATAGCTCCTGCACATCGGCCAAGCATTCAGTCCAGGGTGGGTGGCTGGTGAACGAGTGAGTGGACACGTGGACACCAGCCCGGGCAGAGACCCCCGGTGGAGGGATGGCACCTGCCTCTAGGCACGTTCCATCCGTAAGTACGGGACACAAAAGGAGCCGTGAGGTTGGGGGTGGGGCGGGGCAGGACAGTGGGGGGCCTCTGTCCCTCTCCGGCTGCTCTTTGTGCTCCGACTCCCCCAGAACCCCCCTGGGACTGCAGTCACTTCCGCTTCCTGCCGTGTGACCCAGGCAAGTCACTGAGGCTCTCCGTGCCTCAGTTTCCTCATCCCTAAAATGGGGGTTACACCTGAACATGCCCCAAAGGTTGGCAGGGGGCTCACGCAGACCACCACGGGAAGCCTTTGGCCCAGGGGCCAGCACAGAGCAAGGGCTTGGAAAAGCCACGCGGCCCTCGGCCTCTCCCGTGACGATTCAGGCCCAGGTCTTCCTGGGCACCGAGCCCGTTGCCCAGAGCCGTGCTGGGCTCGCGCACACGTGGGTGGGTCAGTAACCCCCGCCTGCGACGGTGACAGGGTACAGGCTCTGTGGGGCAGGCGATGGGGGCTGCCAGGGCTCCGGGACCGCCGCTGAGCTCCCCTGTGCCCACCAGCCACAGAGCAGCCTCGTTGGGGTCAGCGCCAGGCTGCCAAGTGTCCAAGCACCACTGGCCCCAAGGCCTCAGAGAAGACTCCACAGTGACCCCTGCGGTCAGCCACACCCTGCAGGGTCCTTTTGCAGCCCGTCCCCTTCTCTGCCCCCTCCCAAGGTCCCATGTCCCCATGGAGCAATCCCAACTCCACACCACAGAGAGAGAGAGTGGGGGGCGGGGGGCAGCCGGAGGCCAACCTAGGAGGTCCGCCTGGGTTCCGCCCCAGCTGCAGGCCAGCACCCTCAGCGCATCCGCCCCCACTCTGGACCTGAGTTTACCCACCCGGACACAAAGGGTGGGGGGACACAAAGGGTGGGGAGCAGCTGATCGCTAGGGCCCTCCGTTTCTAACAGTGTCTTCTGCATACTTGCACTCCATTGGCTGACTTATTCCGCAAGTATTGAGTGCCTGTGGTGTACCGGGCCCTGTGCCGGGTGCCTTGCTGTCCTCTCTGCTGGAAGGCCGCTCCTCCTCCTGTGCCTCCAGGCGGCCACTCCCCGAGGAAGCCTCCCCAGGCCAGCCCTGGGGCCCTCCCCTCCCCCCCCAGCCCCGCCCTTCTTCCCCGCCGAGTCATCTGGCCCGTTTATCTGTGTCCCTCTGAATGTGGCCTCCTGAGGGCAGGGTCCCATCTCATCCCTTCTCCCGTTTGCAGGGATTTCAGAGGAAGGTTCTGGAAATATCGCTTGGGCCAATGGCCAAGTCAATGAATGCGTGAATTCCAGATCACTCCTCCATCCTCCTGGCCCTGACACCACACCCTCCGTTAAGCTTTTCTGCCTCTGTATTTCCTTCCCCAAACCAATCCCTGGGAGCCCGCGGGGGCGGACCCCACCAGGATTGGACCAGGTTCCTGACCAGGAACCTTCCCAGCCATGCCTCCGTCCTCCGAGCTAGGTGACCAGAAGGGGCCCCCAAGGCCCATGTGGCATGTCTGAGGTGTTAACGGCTCTGCTGACACTACCCAGGGCTTGCCCCAGCAGACACCTGTCAGTGTTTGGGCACTAATTAATTACCTTCCTGGGGGGAACACTGACTCACCCCTGACGGGATCTCCCAGCTGCAGGAGAAAGGTGAGCACCCCGACCACCCCCCAACAGTCAGGCCTGCAGGCCCCTCCTCCCCACACGTGTGCACACGGATCTCATCCGCACACACACACCCGCCGTCCTGCCCAGTCTACGGCACGCTGCTCCGAGCCGCTGTGTGTCCAGAGGCTTGTGCGTGACACACCCAGTCTGTAAACACTTGTGAGCTCCCACTCTGTGCCCCCCGAAGTCCGCCGTTCCCAGGGGCACCCAGGAGCTCAGCTGTTCCACGGCCTCCTTCAGCGCATGCTCCTCACCGCAGCTGCGGCCACGCCCCCCTCCCGGGCCACCCCAAAAGGGATCGAGGGTTTTTTATGAAGCTCGACAACTGCTTAGCCCTCCCCACTAGCCCACCTCTGGATCCTTGAGAAGGAGGGGAGATCGTCACCCTGGGCCCCAGAGAATGGGGCCCTGCGCGTGGGGCTGACCCTGGTCCGCTGACCCCGGGGAGGGAGGGAGCCTCGGCAGAGCTCGGACCCACCTTGGGGCAGACCTGAAGCTGGTGGCGTGGGAAGTGCCCAGGGAGCTATGCAGGGAGCCAGGGCCTGGCTCCCCCGACCCCAGCCCATGGCTAGAGCATCCACGTCCTCCCCCAGCCTGACTCTCCACCCGGGCCCCCGGAGACATGGGGCGCCGCCCTGAGGACGGCTGTGAACGGGGCACCGAGGCTGGGACAGATACTGCCTCCTTCCTGGGCTCCCGCCGGCCCTGGCCTCAGAGCAGCTGGCAGGGAAGTGGGGGGTTGCAACCAAATCAAGGTCACGTTCACCCTGAGCTGAGCCCTGACGGCAGAGGCAAGTGGCTGGTTTTGAAGAACCTAGAGAGAGTTCCAGTCCTGGACACGGCTCTGGGCCCAAACCCTTTCTCCGCCCTTCCTTGGACGTGTGACTTGCGCAAGACACAGAAACTCTAAGTCTGAGTTTCCGCCGACACGTTCTGGGGAAGGACGGAATGAAGGCCAGAGTCAGCATTACTAGAACATTCTCGGACTCTTGCAATGAGCCGGACTCCACGGGTCCCAGACTGGACTGGCGCGCACGCAGTCCTCACAGCTGTGACGCCGGTGGGGCCTCCTGCTTCCCTCCACGTGCCGGCGACGTCTCCAGAGTGAGCTTCAAAATCAGCTCCGTGAAGTGATTGTGCACCTTTAAGACGGACCCCAGGGAAGTAAGGTGCAGCAGTCTTTATTCCCACAGGCGTTACCCCACGGACAAGTCCCACGCCTGTGTGTCCCCCTATCACCAGACCACCAACAGAGGGGAATCAAGATGCCCTTTTCCCATAATCCCCTGAGAGTGTCGCTCCCGGCTTTGCTGGGTGCGGGTGGGAAGAGGCGCTGCTGGTCGGAGGGGCTCGGACCAGTTTGAGATGATCCAAAGACGGCGTGGGAAGGGCAGCGCATGGGCCCTGGGGCCTCGGGCAAGCCCGCCCGCTGCCAGGGCCCGCTTCCTCCTCTGAAAAGCAGAGTGCGTGCTCCGAAGTTCGCGTAAACTCTCTGTGTCCGCCTGGCACTGAGTCGAGGCCGCAGAAGCTGTCTGGGGAAATACACCTGGAGAACTCTTAAGACTGAAGGGAGACCCAGAAACTGGAGCATGGGCTGGCGGGCCTCCACTCCCGGCAGGGGACAAAGCTGGTGCAGAGGGCGAGGGGCACAAGGAAGGAGGGGACTCAGAAGCAGCCCAGAGGAGCGGGTGCACCAGCAGAGAGTTTGCTCCTGGACCTCGACCCCCGCCGCTGCCCCCCCCCCCCAGCACAGGGCCCACCGAGCTCCCAGTCTCTGTGAAGCCCTGGCGTCCTTCCAGGGCCAACTCAAGCCCTCCCTCCTGAAGCGAACCCCTTGACCACTTCAAGGAGACCCCCGCCCCAGGCACCCTAGACCCCCCCTCTCAGAGCAGCAGCCACGCCCCTTCCAGGGAGATCACAACCCCGGCCCTCTGATTGTCTCAGTCCCCAAGTGGGAGGAGGTGGCCCGTGAACGGTTCAGGGCAGGAAGGGAAACCATCCACAGACATTAGTGGGCAGGGCTCCACAGCCCCCCCCCGGGGTTGGCCTCCGGGTCTGGGGCTCACCGTCCTGGCGCAGACCACACTCCACCCCTCCAGAGCAGCGGTGCCGTGCCCAGATCACCCCCCTCCCCTGAGACGCAGTCCTGCTCCGCCAGCAGTCACAGTGAGGGGTTCAGGCCGAGGGCCTGCCGCCTCCTAGGAACACAGTAATGGGCCCTATTGTCATTATTAGTAGTTATAGTAATAACATATTAGTATATGTTATTAGGGAGGGAAAGGTTACAGAACCAGCGATTAGGATCCTCGGTGACTCCCGCCCTCAGCACGCACCCGTGCACTCACTAGGGCATGCCTCAGAGTCTCCTCCATCTGCTCACGAGGTTTTGTTTTCCATGTCAGACAAATGGGTAGAATACTCCCCCAAGTATTCCCTGCGGCATCTGGGCCAGAAAGTCAAGGAATCAGGCCCAGCATTGCAGTTGAGGGTCCCTCAGGGTCAAGAACGCTGGCCCCCTCGTCTCTTGCAAAGACCTTGGGTCGCGCGGGGCTAGCCCGGACGACATGGTGAGGAAGGAACTGTAGTTTGGCCAGGAGCCATGCGCACCTGCCGCAGGTGGGCCCAGCCGTGCGGAAGGGGGAGGAGCCGTCGCCGCCGCACGCAAGAGAGCTGACCCCCGGCTCCGAGGACCTAGACCGAGGGCGGCCGTGGGCTCCAACGTGGCTGCTGAGAGGCGACCCCCGTTGCAGACAGCAGCCCCAGCGCCTCCGAGTCCCACGCTGCGCGGCTGCCCCAGGAGAACATTCGAGGCAGCAGCGGCGTTAGAAGCCCCGGGTCCGTTCGGTATTTGAATAGCACAAAGGAACCGCCTTGGTCTGATTGGCCAACCGAGTAACCCCGGGGCGGGCAGCGTCTGTCACTCGGGAGGCTCTCGTCATTTCTATTGGCTTATCATGTGTGGGGCGGAGCCAGGACGCCCAGCTAAATAGCTGGGGCCGGGGCCGGCCGAAGCTCATTGCTTTGGCGCCGTCTGGGGAGCACGGTACTGCGGGTGGCGCGCAGCGCATGGTGGCGGCTCCTCTCGGAGCGCAGCCGACCCGCTGATCCGTTTCCCCTGCCCAGCGCGCCCCGGTGGCCGGCTGGAGGCCGAAACAGCAGCAGCATTAACAACAGCAGCAGCAGCCGCGGCTGCTCCGCCGCCGCCGTCTCCGCGGGAGCATGGAGTGCGCCCTGGACGCCCAGAGCCTGATCAGCATCTCCCTGCGCAAGATCCACAGCTCCCGGACCCAGCGCGGCGGCATCAAGCTGCACAAGAACCTCCTGGTATCCTACGTGCTCCGCAACGCGCGCCAGCTCTACCTGAGCGAGCGCTACGCTGAGCTCTACAGGCGCCAGCAGCAGCAGCAACAGCAGCAGCCGCCCCACCAACAGCACCAGCACCTCGCGTACGCGGCGCCCGGCATGCCGGCCAGCGCGGCCGACTTCGGCCCGCTCCAACTTGGTGGCTGCGGGGAAACGGAGGCGCGCGAGCCGGCCGCGCGGCACCAGCTGCACCAGCTCCACCAGCTCCACCAGCTGCACCTCCAGCAGCAGCTGCACCAGCACCAGCACCCGGCGCCCAGGAGCTGCGCAGCAGCGACGGCCGGGGCGCCAGCGGGCGGCACGGGGGCGCTCTCGGAGCTGCCCGGGTGCGCCGCGCTCCAGCCGCCGCACGGCGCGCCCCACCGCGGGCAGCCCTTGGAGCCGCTGCAGCCTGGTCCTGCGCCGTTGCCGCCGCCCGCGCCCGCCGCGCTCTGCCCGCGGGACCCTCGCGCCTCCGGCGCCTGCTCCGCGCCCTCCGTGCCCCCAGGGGCCACCCCTCAGGCCGCTGCCGCCGCCTCAGCTCCCGCCTCCCCGGCCCCCGCCTCCTCCCCGGGCTTCTACCGGGTCGCGTACCCGGCCCCCTCGGACTTCGGCGTGCACTGCAGCAGCCAGACCACCGTGCTAGATCTGGACACTCACGTGGTGACCACGGTGGAGAACGGCTACTTGCACCAGGACTGCTGCGCCTCCGCCCACTGCCCCTGCTGTGGCCAGGGCGCCCCGGGACCGGGCCTGGCGTCCGCCGCCGGCTGCAAGCGCAAGTATTACCCTGGCCAAGAGGAGGAGGAGGACGACGACGAGGACGGGGGCGACCTGGGAGCCGAGCCCCCCGGGGGTGCGCCGTTCGCTCCCTGCAAGCGCGCCCGCTTCGAGGACTTCTGCCCGGACTCGTCCCCGGACGCGTCCAACATCTCAAACTTGATCTCCATCTTTGGCTCAGGCTTCTCGGGGCTGGTGAGCCGACAGCCGGACTCCTCGGAGCAGCCGCCGCCGCTCAACGGGCAGCTGTGCGCCAAGCAGGCGCTCGCCAGCCTCGGCGCCTGGACTCGAGCCATTGTCGCCTTCTAGGGACCCCCGAGGGCACGGGGACCCGCGGGGCTGGGGCCAGACAAAGACTCGGCCAAGGGGCAAGAGGAGGGAAGGAACGGGCGCCCGGCCACTCGGGGCTGAGCCGGGGGCGAAGCAGGGGAAGGCGGCTTAATGTTTTATAAATTGTAAAATAAAAAAAAAAAGAAATCTAAGATCTTGGACTTTATTTTTACAGAGAGAAAAAGCGCCTATTTAAGTATGCTTTGTGTTTCTCCTACTCTTTTTTTTTTTTCTTTTTATTGTAGCGATTGCAGTGGTGTTTAGCGAGAAGCCAGCCACGTGAGGGAGGGCGGCTGCCCGGAGGAGGTGCCGGGCAGCCGGGGGCGAGCCCGGGCGCCCGGGCGCGCCGGGGGCGCAGCGCAGGAGGGCGCGGGGCCGGGGACGCCGATCCCAATCGGTTGTCAGACCCAGGAAGCTCGGCGCTCGGCCCTCCTGAGTCCCTCCGCGGGGTGAGGAACGGGTCTTGTGAAATCCTGAGCAAAAACAAAGGCAAACTCTATCTCCGAAAGGGATGTTTGGGTCGCATTTCCTCTCTGGGGGCGGCCTCCAAAGTTCGCAAAATGAGAAGGCAGAAATGAAAACACTTCAACTTTTTTTTTTTTCTTTTCTTCCCGGGCGGGTGTCTCGAACCCCTCCTCTCCCCGCCCCTCTGGCTCCGCTCGCTTCCCCTCCTCCACCCGCCTCCCGGACTCAGGGGTGGCGCCGGACACCCCGACACTCTCGGACACTGTTTGGGGAAGGGGTGGGGGGCGGGCACCAAGGACTACATTTCCCATCATGCCCCGCACTGCGGTCCTCACTCCACAAAAAAGGAAGTCGGTTCCTCCACCTGGATCCCCCGCGGCCCGGAGGGAGGGAAGGAGGGAGGGAGGGGCTGGGGCCGCCGACTGCGTCGGAGACTTTTCCCCAAGTTCCCGGTCAGGTGTGCTGTTTGTGTGTGTGCTTCCGAGTCGCGCTGTCCTGCTTCAGCCTTGGGCTGCATTTCATGAAACCAGCATTGTTCGAGCCTGTGAGAACCCCGTCCTGCGTCTTCAGCCCAATAGATTTTGTTTCATTTAAAGCCTTTTGTTGTAAAAAAAAGGTGGGGTCCCGCAGCCCCCTGGTTCGCTGCCATCAGCACCGTGTGGACTCCAAAACAAGTTGCCAGCCCTCCCGTTCTCGGCCCTCCTCCCTCATTCTCCTGTATTTGTGTGCGCACGGAATTGTACATCACCGGGTAAAACTGTTCAGATTATTCGTTTGAATTTATAATATTAATAAAACGTCGATTACAGAGGATAGTGGTGCCTTGTTTTCAGCTCGGCCTGGGGGTGGCGGGGAGGACCCAGGGCGCTGGGGAGGGACCCCTACCTTCCCTAAGAATCCCAGTTCTCCCGGGCCTGGACGGACAGGGATCTCCCACATCCGCAGGGCTGGGGTGGGAGCAGGATGGGGTGGGAGGTGGGGGGGGGGCGGTGCCGGTTGCTGGGGTAGAAGCCTGTGCTGCGCCCCTCGGTGGCGGGGGAGGGGGGGCTCGTCTCCAAAGGAGGCTGCCCCCCGTGGGCACCGGCCGCCCCGGGGGTCTCCCGCAGGAAGCCCGACCAGCCTCCAGCACATTTCCTGTCCAGCCGGGAACACAGGGCCTGGCTGGCCTCGAGTCTGGGCCCTCGGCGGCAGGGAAGAGCAGCCAGGGGTCTTCTGGGCCACCCACCCTCCCCGCCCCGCGCCTCCGCTCGCGCGCCTAGGTCTGCAACTTGGGGAAGTTTTTCCGTTTTCCTTTTTTTTTTTTTTTTTTTTAAGTTGAGTTTGTTATCACTGCTCCGTGCCACTTGGTGGTGTGCTGGCGGCGTCTCCCTCCCTCCTCGCGCCCCTCCCCTCTCCCTCTCCCCTCCCTCCCGCCCGCCTCTCCTCCCTCCCCAGTGGATGCAGGCAGGAAGGCTCCAGGCGCGCTCTCCCCTCTGACCACCTACGGAATGACCTCAGAGTGGGAGAATGTGCCAAGGCCCCGAGGAAGCTCGCGTTCTCCCCACTGGAACCAAATTCACATCTGGAGCGGCTGCTCGGGCCCGGGGGCGCGCGGGGTGGTTCCAGCTTTGCAAACAGGGGAGAGGAAAGCAAGAATGGGGGGCGGGGGGGGAGCAAGCAAGAAGGAAAAAAGCAAAGTGGCTGCTTGCTTTCTGTTTAATTCTCATTCTCTCTCCCTCTCTCCCTCTCTCTCCCTCCCCGCCCCACCAACCCCAATGCTCTCGCACTCGCTTTCTCGCTCCTGACCTCCCCCCTCCTGCCCCAGCCACCCCGCAGGACGACGCACACCCCCCCCCCAAGCCTTCACGCCTCCCGCAGCGAGAGGCGAGGCTGCTGCCGAGACGCCCCCACCCCAGACACCGAGAGGCAGACCCAAGCCAGTCCCAGGGGTCGGCCCGGCCCTGGATCCCGGTGTCGCGCGAGGCGAAGTTCTTGGGGACACTCCAGAGCGCGGGGGGCCGCGGAGGTCTGCGATGGAGGTGGGGGAAGAGGGAGGCTATGGAGGCGCGAGTCACAGGAAAGAAAGGCACCTTCACCCCTCCACCCCCGAGGGCTGTTTTGTCGGCCTCCCACGGGAAGAGCCGGGAGCTGCCGAGGAGGGGGAACGCTGTGTCTCTCCCCCCTCCCCATTTTTTCCCGTTAGTCCTAGGAATCGCTGTTGGATGCAAGGTTTTGATTCAATCCACCAAGCCAGTTGCCAGAGCTCCCCCTAGTGCCGCTTCCAGGGCGCTGCAGCTACTGCGGCTGGGAGTGGGCGAGGCAAAGCCGGGGGCGGCGGGACTGCGGGGGTGCTGCTTGACGCCCACTTGGGGCGCAGCGCAGAGTCCGGATCCTGCCGCGACTGGCCGCGAGCCTGGGGTCGCGTGCGTTCCTACTCCAGGGCCGCGTCGAGGAGGGGGGACACGTGGACGGCAGCCTTTGTTGGGTGCGCGGACCTGGGCACGGAAGGGACCAGCTGGGGGGCTTGGGAACTCCCCACCCTCTCCGGATCCCAGCGGCAGAGGACAGTGCGCGTGCGAAATAAGAGCTCCGAACTCAACGGGACCGCGGGCCGGTTCTCCTCCCTTCTGCCAGGTTTTCTGAGCTTCAGCTGCGCGGAGAGACTCAAGCTCCCTGGAATCTAGTGAAACGGAGGGTAGGATGTGGAGGGACCTGGGCGCACCCAGAACAGAGGTGCCCTTCCCCCTTTTCTTTTCGGGGCCCAGGGATCTTGGTCAATGCCTTGAGCATAATCCACAGGGACCCAAAACACAACCCACCGCCCACCTGCATCTCACACTGAGTCACTGCACACGAAACAGTAACACGAGCGCGGCCCGGACATGGCACCGTGCACCGCGTGGCGGGCCGCACCAGCCAAACGCACCGCACGCAGCGCAAGCTCCAAGGAGCAGCCTCGCTCCACTCAACGTCCCCCTCCTCCGGTCCAGGCACAGCGCGCAGTGAGCCCGCCCAGAATATCCAGGGAGACCGACACTCCCGGGCACAGCACCACTGCGAGGCTGAATGAGCTGCGGCGGGGTGGGGTGGGGTGGGGTGGGGGGCAGTGTTAAATGACTGCGGAGGGGGCACGCGCCTAGCTGTGAAGGTTTTCCAAGGAAGGGGAGGGGCAGGCAGGCTGACGAACCAGGAGTCCTCAGATCCGGGTCCACAGACAAGCCCCTCCCCAGTGAAAAGACCAAGCCAGACCCCACAAGAGCCCCCAGGTAGGACTTGGAGGTGCTGCTTGGGGAGGTGGGGAGATTGGAAGAGACCGGGGGACCAAGGTAGTGATGAGGGGGAGTTTCCAGAAAACAGCAGCTCTGGAAGCCAGAGCTCCAGCAAGCCCCCGGTGCCCCCCCCCCACCCCGGTGTAACTAGCACCCCAGGCCCAGCCACACACACAAATCCTTGCTCCAGCTCCGCGGACAGCCAACGGCGCAGGTCCTGCTGCCCTTGACACAGGGTGTAGGGCTGAGCCAGGGTCCAAGCTGTGCTCCCAGCCACGTGGCGCTGAGCCTGGCGTCTCCCAGAGGCTGGAAGAGCGACAGGCTGCCCTCCAGAGAAGCCAGGGGCTGGGGATGCCCCGGGCTCCAGGGGGACCGCTGCGCCAGACGCTGACACCACAGGGCGCAGGCGTCCCTGCGTGCTCGCCAGGAGCGGGGCCTCAGCGCATCTCCACTCAGGGAGCACACACTGACAGAGCGCCCACTCGGGGCCTGGTGCTGAGCAGACCCCTCAGAAAATAGCAGCAACTGAGAGAACAGTAAACCTCTTGGTATGGATTCACGCAGTTTCCCCAGGTACCCTCGGAAATAGATGCCATTAGCATCCTTGTTCAGAAAACTTGCCGCAAGTCACACAGTGAATAAGGGACCGGCCAGGCTTCCTGTTGGGGTTCACCGTCTAGTGGGGGAGAATGTTTTCCCCCACTAGGGGGGAATATGTTTTCTAAACATATTACAATGAGGGCTGGCCAGTGACCCTGATGTTGTCTAAATAGCGATATTGATCAGTTCCGGCGGAACCTGAACTGGGGGCCGGGAGCACTCCCCACCCCGCTTAATGCTCTGGGTCCCGGGGTCCAGGGATAAAGAGATGCACAGGACAGTGGCATCTGTGTCCCACCCCACCAGACACGGACTGTTTCCTGGCATTTGTCAGGACTTCATCCTAGGAGGCAGCAGGCCATCAGGAATCAGCTTGGGCAAAAGGTGAGATTTCTCAGCTCCTGGCTCTAAACTGTGCAGTGGGCAGGGATGTAGCTGGCTTCAGGTACAACTGGATCCAGGCACAAATCCCCAGGCATCTCTCTCTTTCTCTCCCCCCACTCCCCCGTGACTTTCTTCTCTGCACTTGAGCTTTTCACTCTCCTCCGTGGGCCTATTTTCACTATAGCTACAGGAGGCAGCTCCTGGCTTCCCACCTCACAGCTTTGCCACCCAAGAGGGACTGTCCTCTTATTTTCAACTCAGAAAATCTCGGGGAGCCCTGGGTGGACAGCTCAGGTGGTTAGGGCATTGGCCCGATACGCCAAGGTTGTGAGTGTGAGCCCCGGTCAGGGCACATTCCAAAAGGAACCAATGAAGGCATAAATAAATGGAATCCCAAATTAATGTTTCTCTCTCCCTACGCCCCTCCTCCTTCCCTTCTTCTTTCTCTAAAAATCAGTAAATACAATTCTTTAAAAAATAAACAAATAAAATCTCCAGGGAAGACTGCCACGTCCAAACCTGGTGGAGGGTGGCTGGTAGCTCCCACTAGAAAAGTTCACGGGCGGAGAAAGGATGTTCTCAGGAAAATGTAGCCATGGGTGACCGGCCAAAGGTGTCCTCCAAAGAGGGGGCCGCTAAAGGAGACCTTTTCACATGGGACTTGGGGAGACCACCACACGGGTGTGGCCACCTCAGGGCCTGGGGAGATTACACGCAGCCACCACAGCTCTGGGGAAGGTACACCCACCCTCCTCGGTCCTCCCGGGGATGCTGAGGCTTCGGGGCAATCTGGCGCCTCCCAGGTTTGGCACTCAGGGATTATCAAGGGAGGGGCTGCAGCAACCTCCGCCGCCCCCCACCCCCGGGGGCAAGGGGCAGGTTCTCCCAGCAGGGCCCAGTCAGGGACAGTGATAAGGAACACCCTCGGGGGACTTAGGGCAACGCTTATCCACAGGAGGCCAGAGTGGAGGAACTCAGCTGCCGCTCACACGAGCTCCTCCCAAGGACAATGAAAGGGCTTGGAGGAGAGGCCAGGTGCTGACGTGCAGGGGGGAAGGGGAGAGGGGGAGAGACCACACCGAGGTGAACACGTGCACCTTTACACCGCCCGCCGGTGGGGCCCGGGGACGTCCAGGGAACAGGTGACATCACCAGTTCACAGGTGTGTGTGCACGAGGCTGAACAGAAGCTGGAAAATGTTGAATGGTTGGGAGATTACTTGTGTTTTATCATTCAAGCCTTTCTGTGTTTTCCAAATTTTCTACAGTGAGCATGTATCACTTTTATACTTAGAAGACCAAGTAACACATATATTTTTCAGGGAAAAACGGTGACGTGACGGGTGCCGTGATGGATGCACAGCGAGCTACAGAGCTGGAGGGGCACGGGGTAGCAGGGGAAGCAGCTACAGTCACCCTGGCTGGGGCGGGCTGCACCTCTGAGAGGCTCAGCCCCAAGCCTCGATCCCCCGGAGCTCACCCTCCCGCGCTCTGTCTTTGTTGAGAGAAGCGTGAGACAAACGACAAGCTCATCTCAGGGATGCTGTGGACTAGACATTCTGGAAGGAGCCTAGTTCACCTCACCTCTGACCCCCCCCCTCCACCGTCCCAGCTCCGCCCAGTCCTACCCATCAACCATCACAGAAGGAGTGTCCAGACCTCCTGGCGAGATGGGCCGTCAGAGGCAAAGGCGCTTGGGAGACGTTTTCAGCCAGTGGTCAAGCTGGGCGGAAAGAGCGCCGCATCTGGAGTCCGGAGCTCCGGGGGCGGGTCCTGGCTCACCTTGGGACCTATGACCAAGTCACTTGCCCAGCCGGCCCACGTCCCCTCCGCTGAAGAGCTAGAGAAGGAAGGCCCTAGACCAGGGTGGATGCACGAGAAGTTAAAACCGCCAGCCTCCCGGGGACTGGAGGCGTGTGCCCCATCGCAGTGAGAAAAGCGCAGGCGGCGATGTCCCACTGCACATCTGCCCGGGAGCACCGTCGCCTGCGTGTTTCACTCCCGCAGTGAATGCACGCACTCACTCGTTCACTGACACACACGCTGAGCGCCTGCGTACACCAGGCTCTGTGCTGGATGCCGAGGGCGCAGCCGTGAACAAGCCCCACGAGCGCCCTGCCCCGTGGACCTGGCGTGGGTCTGGGTGCAGGACGAGAAGCAAGTGAACCGACGAGTCAGGAGATAAATCTTGTGGGAAAATTAAACCGGGGCTAGAGAGATTCCGTGATCAGGAAAGGTGGTATCTCATGCCTGAGTTGCGGGCCAGGTTCCCCACGAGGGCGCACAGTGACGTTTCTCTCCCTCTCTTTCTCCCTCCCTTCCCCTGTGTCTAAAAATAAATAAATAAATCTTTTAAAAATTATTTAAAAAAAAAGAAAAGGTGATATTTAAGCTGAGATCAGAATGGGTCAGCTGTATTAGTCAGTATAGTATAAGCTATGCTGCAGTAACACATTAGTCCCCAAAGCCCAGAAATCTCAAACAACAAAGACTGGGTTGTTCGGCTGGGTTTTTTGACCACACAAAGTCTGACTAAACTGGACAGCCCTCCCAGGCGGCGGTGTTCTGTGTGGTGACTCAGCGACCCAGGAGCCAGAGAGCCCTGCGAGGGAGGTGATTCTCTTCATGCGCACAGCCCTTTGGCCAAAGCAGCCCTATGACCCACTCAGCTGCCGGGGGCCTGGGAAGGGCAGCCTTCCTGGGGGCCTGGGAAGGAGAGCTGAAGCAGAGACGGGTGAGCGCTAGAAATCTCTACCAGCTGGACCGGCGATGGTGGGGGAGTGCACCAGGCAGAAGGAGAGCAGATGCGAAGACTAACACGGTAACTACCCCGGTGCGTCCAAGAAACTGGAAGGAGGCTGCGAGGCTGAGAGCAAGGGGACGAGTGGCAGGAGACAGCGCCAGAAAGGAAGACAGGGATCGTCCAAGACACAGTGAAGGGACTTCACGCAGCACCTGTTCAGTGAGGGGAGGGTGCCTCGGGGCCAGGGGGAGGGGACAAACCAGTATAACCACCTTCTGGGACAGCTGCCCCAACCAGTTTCCCTGGTCCTGCTGGGCAGGCCGAGTCTCCGCCTCCAATCCAGGCTCCGTCTTCCCTCCTCCCCACAGACTGAGCCCCAGAGACATGCCACCTCAGGCACCCTCAGGCCTGCTCTGGGGCAGACTTCCGTGGGTGACACCCCTCCCTGGGAGTCGTGAGTGTCAAATGAGTGAATGTGGACTGGCAGGCACCAGACCAAGCACCAGACGGCTTCTGGGGGCCACCCCCACTCGGGGGCCCCGTCCAAAGCCCAGGCGCGTGGTTCCAAGCTCCGCCTCCAGAACCACCTGGGCCCGAGCACACCCCGGGCTCTGCCCCTTTCTAGGTGACAATGGGCTCTTTCGCTTCCCCTCTGGGGGTCTTCAGTCCCTTGTCCATAAAGTGAGGATGCATGCGAGTGCCCACCTGGCATACAGTAGGCGCTCAATGAACGATATTGTCACCAGTCGGCTCTGCCCGGAGAATAACTTGTCCCTGGAAAGCGCAGAAGGCTCTCCTCCTGCCTCCCCACCGGCAAACAAAATCGGTGACCGAAGACGCAAGCACAGGAACCTTTTTCCAGGGAGACCGACCGAGGGCGTTTCACTCCGGGGCTGGGGAAAGCGGAGGGAGCGCCCTGTGGACTTGCTTGGGATTTTTGTCTTCCCATAAATGGGCACTTGGGTTCTCAAAAACCGTTCATCTTCAGGGCCTGGCTGTGCCCAACAGTCAGCACCTACCAGTGCGGTGCCACAGTTACTTCCAGCACGTACAGCAGGTGACTGAGCAAACGAGACAGTGAATGAGTGAGTGAGTGAGTGAGGGAGTGGATACACGGGTGAGTGAATAGACTATGTGTCCATTCCAGGGGTTGTTTTAAAGGAGAAAGAGTTGGGGAGAGACTGTCTGCCCTCCCCCAGTCAGGCCCTTCCCACCCCCATTGCACCCGAGTCTCTAACTCCTCCTCCCTCTGCTCCTCAACCCAGTCATGTCCTGAAGTTTCTCGAACATTCCATGCACCTTCTGACTTCCATTCCCCAGCTCCGTCCACACACACACACACCCCTACACCCCCACCCCAGGGTGAAACTTGAGGGTCCCCTTTGACACCCACATCAACCAGCCCGGGGACCACTGGGGAGGCTAAGGAATGAAGCTTCCCTTTGTTCAGGGAAAGCTCTGGAGGGCCACAGAGACAAGGGGCCTGGCTGTGACCAGGACAGGTCCGCGTGGGGAGGGGCAGTTAGAGCTCCAAGGGACCTGTGTGCATTCTGATTGGGCGGACAGCTCCACGATGCTTTCAGTCAAGAAAGGAAGCGACTGTCTGGATTCCCAGGCCTGGATCCTCACTCTGTGGGTCCCCGCTGTTCTGGCCTCAGCTCAGGCAAAGCGGGGACTAACTCGCTGGGGACCCGGGAAGTCCGTGGGTGCTTTGGCTGCAGGCACACTGGACCTAGAGGCTCACAGGATGCCGTCAGGGCTCCCTTGCTGTCCCTTGGCACATCCTGTCCCTCCTCGGTTTCTCGGGGTTTCTCTGGCATGACAGGGACGGCGATGGGCCAGGGTCAGCTTCCCGGGCACTCGAGCACGGCAGCCTGGCAGAGCCCGCATGCTGACGGGGTTAGTACCCTGCTGTCCTGATGGGGCTGAACACTTAGGCTGCCTTGAAACCCATTCTCATGCCGGCTTTGCATCTGCGTTTTGTGAGAGAAGCCTGACAGGAGAGTAGCGTCTACACTGAGGGTTTGGAGAGTGTGGTCCACGTGCTGTCCTGCCTCCTGCCACCTGCCCGCCTCTCTGGGACAGGACCTTCACCCCCACTACTCCTCCCCCTGGGCCCCCCTGGCACCCCGGTCCCGCCTGGCCTCCTCCTCCCTGTGACTATCGCCCCCTCCACCCTCCCTGTGGGCACATGCACGGGAGGGCTGGGGTCAGGCACGCTTGCCCAGCGGTGTCACAGGGCATGGTGGTCCTGCACTGGCAGCACCACAGCCCGTCTGGCCGCCAACCAGAGACTGTGTCTAGGCAGGGGCGAGCCCCTCGCAGACTCCTGACCTGAGGCCTGAGATCCTTGCGGATCGCGCCTCCGCTGTATGTCGAGGTGGGGGCTGGTGGGAAGGGGAGGTGCCTGGTCAGCTCCCCCAGGTCCTACCCCTGCACCAGGGCTCAGGACATCAGTCTCCTGCTTGGTGGCAGGAGCAGTTCTGCAACCGTCAAACCCAAGGGGGAGAGGGAGCGGGCACAGGAGCATGCATGGGTGGAGGGTGCCCGGCGGGGGGTCTGCAGCACCCCCAAACCTGTGAGCTTCCCTCAGCGGGTCCACACATTGGGGCACCCTGGCCTCTAGCCTTCCGGAGCCGGGCTGCGCGGGTCTTCACCGGCCAGTTCAGTGCACCCCCAGGGACAAGCCACAGACGGCGTCAGTTCTGTGACTGCACGCCAACTAGACGCTCTGACATATTTGCATTTAAAACTGGTATTGCACGATATAAAAATAAATGGCAAAATGTGAGCTAATCATTTAAATTTTTAATTTTTACTTAGAGTGGCATTAAATAGCAAATTGAAAACACCCTAACAGGTTGAGAGCGAGCCTGTGGGGAGAAGGAAAAGTGTTCCCTGTAACTTCCGTGGCGCTTTTCCCTGCTTTTTGAGTGCGCCGCGGCCCTGCACTTCCTTGGTGCGCTGGGCCGGCTGGCCCTGCCACCGGCACCCCCGGGACAGCACCTCGCGCTTTAGCAGCCCTGGCGTAAGGGGCATCATCCCAGCGGCTCCAGCAGGAAGCATGGGACAGCTCTCATTGGTACAGCCTGAGTCACGTGCTTATCCCTGAGCCAATCACATCAGATGAGGAGGCAGGAGCCCTCTGACTGACCACGTCTGGACATGTGTCCATCCCTAAAACGAGGGGGCTAGTCAGCCCACCACATCCCCTTCCGGGGGGCTGCCCATGGGGAAGAGGGGTTCTGTTTCCAGAGCCACCAACCCTCGCTGGCCTTCCTCTACACTCCCCTCGGGCTTCGTTTAAAAAATAAAAGCCAAAAACGCCAGCTGGGTAGAGAGCAATTTAGTTCCATTGTTACGGCTCCCATTTCCCCAGCGTCCTTTGCGGGGCCTTCCTCCCCGTCCTTGAACGCTGGGTAGGACCCGGGCTCGAGCCTTGGTCCCCTCCCCCCTTCCTGTCCCCTTCTCCTGTGTGCAGTCCCACCACCGCTGGCGGCTCTGTCTCTTGCTGGATTTCTATGCAGGATGAGGCTCAGGGGTCCTAGCCGAGCTTGCCCTCTCTTCTTGGGGTGCCAGGCATCTCGGGGCTCACCTGTCTGAACCCAGGCCCCGGGAGCCACCCCAGCCCCTGCCCGAGTCTTTCCCATCCAGCCAAGGGCACCCCCATCCAGCGTCTTGCTCAGGCCAAAAACCTTCAGAACATCCTCACTCCCCTTTTCACAGGCCCGCGTGCGGTCCATCGGCAGATCCTGGCGGCTCCGGCCGAAACAGCTCCACGACCCGCCCGCTACTCACCGTCACCGCGACGCTCTCGGTCTCCGGCCCAGCCACACGGCCTCTCCCCTGGACTACCGAGCCGGTCCCCCGGCCTGGGCCTTGTCCTGCGGCCCCCCACGCGCCTCCTCACCATTCTGCTACACTGGGGAAGGCTGAAGTCAGGTCACGGCCCTCGCCAGTCAGGGGGCACCATCCTCCCAGCTTGGCAAGCGGACTCACACCCCGGTGGGCGGGACCTTTAAAGGGGTGGGGGCGGAGTTCCGTTGTAGCGCCTGCCGATCTTCGTGGTGTAAACACTCCCACCCCGGCCAACCCCAGGACACCACCGCGACAGCAGCAAACGTGGAGGGAGGGGACAGAGACGTGCCCGAACCGAACCGCCGCCACAGCGCCAGCGGGAGGGACTCCAGCGCACCGCTGCTGCTGTCCCTCCCGGAGCGAGAGACAAAGTCTCGCCGTGGCCTGCAAGGCTCTGCTCCGCATAGCTGGCTTCCTTTCCGCGCTTGCCCTCGCTCACGGCTCCCAGTGTCCTCCTCGTCTTCCTCCTCCTCCAAGGCTGTCCCCACCGCGGGGCCTCTGTGAGTGCAGCTCTCTCCCTCGGGGCTCCGCTCAGAAGCCGCCCTGACAGCCCCTTTGAAACGACACCCCTCTATCATATCTGCCCCAGTTCCCTGCACCCCTGCCTGACGTCTTACCGTGTGCTTATTTATTTGTGCGTCCGTCCGTCTTCCTCACTCAGCTGTAAACTCCGCAGGGCTCACTGATCTGTCCTAGGCACCCAGAGAAAACCGAGCTGCTCACAGCTGGTGCTCAGTGAACCCGTTGGTTGCGGGAACCCACTTTCTGTGGCCAGGAAGGCCCTGGGAAGACAGCCCCGGTGAAGGAGCCCCGGTGCCTGTCGGTGACCCAGAGGAGGCCCAGGCGGAGGCTGGAGATGTGGAGAGGGCCCAACTGTCCCCAGGAGGGCCTGGATACAGTGCCAGGCAACTCCTTGGACCTTACCCTGCTCTAGCAGGTGGCATCTCTAACAAAGGCTCCTGCTTGGCCTCCCTCCTTGCTGCCCTGCCTCTCCACCCAGTGGTGTCAGCAGCCCTTGGGGGTCTCCAAAACGCAGCCTACTCAGCGCCAAGTCCACGCAGTCCGCCCTGCCTCCAAGGAGGATACCGCCCAAGCTTGGGCGTGAATCACCAAACCTCAGAGCGCGGGGCATCGGGAAGTCACCCTGGCAGCGTGACCCTCCGTGGGCCCCGGAGCTCCCGCACTGAAGTGGCAGGAGGAACAACTTGGCACCCAAGGCTCTGTCCGCCTCCTGTTGTCCAGCTTTTGCTGGGATAACTCCTGGGACAGGAAGCTTTATTCATTCATTCGCTCAACATTTAGTTACTGGGCACCCGCCTACCCCGGGGGTTAGCCGCTGCTCCAGGGCCTGGAGAGTCAGTGGAGGCCACACGGACCTGCTCAACAAGCTTCCATTCTCCTGAGAGCCCAGATGGTCTCCAAGGAAACAAACCAGCAGACGGTAAACCTTCCGACAGTGATGAGTGTCACGAAGACCACGAGGAGGGCAGGACAGAGAACAGCTGCAGACGCCCTCTGCAGCAGCTCCGAGAGAGCAGAGGAGGCCCCTCAGAGGCGGTGACATCTGAGCTGAGGCCCAACCAACCAGACTCATCCTGGGGCCCAGGCAGTCCAAGCAGGGACAAGAGCGGGTGCAAAGGCCCTGGGGCAGCAATGAGCTGGGCATCTCAGAGGGCTGGGGAGAGAGCAGTATGGCTGGAGTACAGAGCTGGGGGCAGTGGAAGGGGTCCGGGGGGTCGGATCACGCTGCACTGTTCTGTGGGCAGGGAGGGGCCGCTTGAGGAGCCCGGTGGGACTCGTGCGATGGGCAGCTCGGTGCGGGACCCGAGCACAGAGGGTAGGGCGGAGTCGGGGGACCAGGGAGGAGGCCGTGCAATGGCCCAGTGAGAGGGGACAGTGGCTGAGACCAGGGTGGCCGCAGTGCAGGTAGGGCAGTGATCAGATTGGGGTTCTAAATTGGAGGGGAAACCACAAGGACCTGCTCGAGAGCTGGAGTTGGGGAACGGAAAAAAAAGAACTCGGGGTGATGCCGGGATTTGGGGCTGGGGACCGCTGCTCACTGGATGGGCCGGCTGGGCTGGGGGGCCGCCAGGGGCTCAGCGGCTGTGAGCAGTGTCCCCTACTGCAGGGCCCCACTGGGAGGGGCTCGCCCAGCCACACGGGACCCACGCAGACCAACCCAGCTCCACCTGCTCCTGGCCATGGGCCGGACACCCTGGCGGTCACTAGCCCCTCCAAGCCCCAGCTCCCTCGTCCCTACCATGGAAAGGTGACGCCTCCCCCCCGTGAGAGCATGCGGAAAGCATGTCTTGCAGGCGGACACGCTGCTGTCAGCCAGAACTGCTTCCTGCCCCTGATGTCCTGCCCCTTTGTCTTTGTGGGGACCGGCCCCGCCTCCTGGAAGGAGATCAGGCTCTGGGAGGAGGTGCGGCTGAGACTGGGCCAGGGTCTGGGACCGGGCCAGGATCTGGGACCGGACCTGGAGAGCGGGACTCTGCAGCAGCAGAGGCAAGCCTCTTGGGCCCCTGAGAGGGGACGACACAAGGCAGCCTGGCCACCCTGCGGCTTCAGATCTATCAGGCCTCAAGGAGAGGCTGTCGGAGGGCCAGCTTCAGTGGGAAGGAGACTCGGCCCCTCCTCCGTCCCGCAGGGACTTGGCCCACCTGGGCCTGTCTCCTCCTGTGTGAAATGGGGACGGGGCCAGCCCACGCGGAGGAGGAGGAGGAGGCTGGGCATATTTTAGTGCTTCCCTCAAGGCCAGATGCACGGGCTGGGCTCGGGAGCCACCAGCTCCGAGGTCTCTGGGGAACTCCCAGGGGTCAGGGTGCAGGCGGCTTCGGGGCCCTGGGACATGGGTGGCACACAGTGGGGGGTGGGGAGGAACAGGCAAGGATTGGGGGAGGAGCTGCTCCTAAAGGAGCTCATTCAGCCAGGAGGACTCCCCGGGCCAGCAGGGTCCAGCCTGGGCCGGCGGCAGCAGCCAGCAGCAACGGGACAATCACCCTGTAGCCTCCCGAGGGATCCTCGCCCTGAAGACCCTCACCCCTGCCCCCCACTGGGCCCCTCACTCCCTGCAGGCCCCCGCATGCTCTTCTGAAACCTCCGTAAGGAACTAAAGGCCGTTTTTAGCTCAGCGGTTAGAATGCCCATGCTGGGTCCCGACAGCCCTTTCTTCCCAGTGAGTCCTCACCTCTGTGCCTCGGGGACCGCCCGCCCACCCACAGGGTGAGACTGTGCAGGCGATGTGCTTCCCTTCAGGGGGTCACGCCACGCCCCCAGAAGGCTGTGTTTGCCCACCCCCAACCCCCACGTGGGGGAGCTGAGGCTTGGGCCGGGCAAGCAGCTTGCTCAAGGTCACACAGGGCAAGCACGTGAGCTGAGCGCAGAGCCCCCACCCCTCGCAGAGGTCTGTCCAGGCGGCAGAGCCAACCCAAATGTCCCCAAGTAGAGGGCCAAGCAGGCCGGCCCGCCTGCGGCCTCCCACCCTCGGCCGGACCCCGGCTATCTGGGGACGAGGTGTCCACACCACGAGGACACCAGAAGTGCCCTCCTGAAGAGGCCCACCCAGCCCCGAGTGAATGCGAAGGGAACGGAGCTCTGCCCACAGCCAGACATCTGTCCGCAGGTCCAGCGAAGGTCCAGCTGGAGAGGTGCTAACGTCCTGCAGTGATGACCACAGGCGGGGTCACGGAGACCAGCACCAGGGACCCGGCCTGCTGCCCTGCCAGAGGACAGGCCTCCCGCTTGGTCCTGCTCCTGCGGCTCCGCCTCCGTGCCAGGCTCCGCGGACCCTCCAGCTCAGGGGGGTGAAGCCCCTGGTCCGGGGTCACACAGGTCTGCCGGACTCCCAGGCCCTTCCCACGACTGTGTTCCCTTGTGCTGTCCCGGGTGACCCTTGTGCTGGGCACAGCACCCTCAACACCCCTGGGCACAGCGCCCGAGGACGGGGGTGGATGAAGCAGGGCCCACCAGCGGCACCCCCTTCCCTGGGGCCTGGGAAAGCGCCCCCCACAGTGCTGCAGGCATTGGGGACAGTGGGACCACTTGTCCCTTGGTCTGTCACCACCTGCAACCCAGGCCCCAGGCAGAACCTGGGGCTCCTCGCTCTGGGATTTAATTCTGGGCCCAGCCCGTGCCCACGGGGGTCCTGAAAGCAGGGGCCGGGTCCCAGAGGTCGCTGCCAGGCCAGGGAGACTGTCCGTGGCCACTGGGAACCGCTGGCTGTCCTCGTCACTGGGTCCCCAGCGGCTCTGACCCCGGGCCACCTGCCCGCCCCCCTCTCCAGGAGCCCCAGAGTCACACCTGTGGGCGAGAGCCCGCCTCCCCGTCCCCGCCCCCGCCCCTGTCCCCGCCCCTGCTCTGATGTGTCTGAGCAGCCGCCCCGCCACAGGCACGCCAGGCTCCAGGGGGGCAGTTGTTATGGTCAGTTTATGTTCTCTCACCACAAGATGTGGACACGGAAAGACTTGAAAATCAAACATGAGCAACGCAAAGGTCAAACTCGCCCGCACTCACTCTCTTCTGTGGTTCGGTGACGCCAAACACGGTCGCTGCCACCTTTCAGGAACAGGGGACGCAAGAAGGGGTTCCCCCAAATCCTCCCGTCCCACCACCAAGAGATAGCCGCGTCGCCACCTGGCAAAACTGCCGTCTGGTCTTTGTAGGTGGACAGGGAGAAAACCAGATCGAAAATGTAGGTTTCGCTTTCTGCAGAAGAGGCTGCACCTCCCTGGGTCGCTGTCTCTCCGTTGTCCGACGGCCCCTCTGACGGCTGCCCCCTCCGGCCTCTGGCAGCCCCCACTGTCAGTGCACAGAGGATGCTGCTGCCTCATCAGGATACGTCCTGTGCGCACGGGCGGGGGGCGGGGGGCAGGGGAGGCCTCTGCCCGCCCACCATGCATCTCGGGCCGGCACAGGGCTCCAGCGGATGAGCGATGAGTGACCCGATGAGTGACCCGACACAGGCCACACAGTGTGGCCTCCAGCTCCGCCCCCACCGGGTCTCTCCAGCCCTCTGTGTCCCCATGAAGAGTCCGGGTCCTCAGCCTGCAGCTGCACCCAGGTTCCCCAAAGCCGGGCTGACAGCCCTCCTGGGGCCCTGCTCTTTCCTCCGCCCTTTCTCCTCTGCACCCTGACCTTTCCCTCATCGCCCCCCAGCCCACTGCACTGCCGCCTCAACCCCAGTGCCCTCGGGACTGCTCTAGGAGGCCCCCTGCGCACCCGGAGTCCCTCATCCCCGCCCCCCACGGCTGGCCCACGCACGGCTGGCAGGCTGGCAGTGTCTTGAACACAGGACCCCCTTTCATGTTTGTGTCCCCAGTGTGCGGCATGTGTCCGACCCTGGTGGCTCCCCGGCCTGGGTGTGGTGCTGTGCACCCCCGGCCCCCTCCGCCCCCGCCCCCCCCATCCCAGCGCCTTCCTGCTGGGGGGTTTCTCCTCCTGGAAGAGGCTCCTCCGCTCTCAGCCGAAAGAGCAGGGAGGGGCCTGGGCCCGCAAGCCAGGAGGGGGCACAGCTGGAGTTCACCTTGTCCGCGGGGCCCCTCCGGCCCAGGATGGTGCGAGGCCGACAGCACCCTCCAGCTCCAGGGCCCGGGCCCGCTCTCGGGTGCCCCGTGGACCCGCCGGCACCCTGGGCAGCGCGGCAGCGCAGCCGCCCTCCACGGAGTGGAGCGCGGGCAGCAGGAGGTGCGACTCCGCACTGTCACCTCCCAGCTCCTCAGCAGGCTCCCCTCCCTGAAGCCCTTGCCCACGTCCTCAGGGGCCCGCTGCCCCTCCCCCCCAGTACCAGGGACAGCACCTGGCCTCGCCACACGCTCCTCGCTCCTCCGAAGAAGTGGACCCAGAACGACGGGGCCCCAAACAGGGGCTGAGGGCCCGCCCCCACCCCCGACGATGGACAGGCGGCCTGGTACCCTTCCGAGGCCACGCTCCCATCGTCCCCTCGCCCCCTCCGGCCCGTGTGGCAGCCTTCCCCCACGTGGACCCCTCCCAGCACACAGAACGCGGCAGGCGAACGGCCGAACCTCTCTCCCTTCGAAAGCCTTCCTGACCTCCGGCCCCCACCCGCCCCCGGCTCTGGTCTCCGCTCCCTTCCCAGCAGGCTCCTGGGAGGGAGGGAGGGAGGGTCGAGACAAAGAGCCTGGCTCTGCGGCGGCCTGCCCAGCTCCAGGGACCTCTGTTCGCCACCCCGAACCCCCACCCCCAGGAGCCCCGTCCTGTCCTCCCCTCCCTGCCTGGCCCCACCGGGATCCCGCCACGCAGCCCTGCAGCGGGCTCTCTGGGGGCTCCCCTCCGGCCTCATCTCTCTTGTCCTTGCAGGTGACTTTCCCGATCCTTGTAGCTCAAGTAGCCGCCCCCCCGCCCCGCTGCCGCCACCCTGACTAGTTGCGGTTCTTCTCCTGATAACACACGCCACTGCCCAGCAGTCTGCTGTCGGGAACTCGCTGCGCCGCCGCCGCCGCACGAGAACGAGGAGGCGCGGCCACCGACTGGGAGACGAGTGTGCCCACAGCCGGCGGTGCGAGCGAGCCGGTGCCCGCCTCGCAGGTCCGGAGGCTGAGGCTCAGAGGCGCAGTCAGCGGGCCGAGGGCGGCCCGACTCCAGAGGCAGGGCTCCCGGCCAGCGGCTCTCGGAGCCTGTGAGGCCTCGAAGGCCAGGAGGAAGGACCAGGGTTCTCATTCTCTGAGAAGACTCATCTGAAGACAGAAGCCCAGGAGCAGAGGAGTTTACAGAAGTGACCGAGGCCTCCGGCACGGCAGCCCCCGAGACTCCGGACTCCGCCACCACAGAGACCAAGGGGCGGCGGGGGAACGGAGGGCACCCCCTGAAAAACCACAGGGCATGCTCCCTAGCCGAGACCAGGCCCCGCCCCCCAGGCGGCGTGGAGCTGACCAGGCCTCCTAAGAGGCTCTTCACCGAGGAGGCCCCAGCGAGCACTGGGCCGGGGTAAGGACTTCACACCCTGCGTGCCAGGCGCAGACTCAGTCACCTACTGAGACCTTACAGCTGGGGGCAGAGCCAGCCGGGTTTTGAACCCAAGTCTCTGCTCAATCCGCCTGGGCAACCCTGACACGCCCAGCGGGGTGAGCCTTCCCGTGGCCAGGGGGCGGGGACCTGATGGGGCGACGCACCGTCCTGTGAAGACGGAACAAGCACGCGGCACGAAAAGACACAGGTGACAGGTGCAAAACAGAGGCTTTAATCCAAACAGCAACGAAGGCGCAGAGGGGCTGAGTGGGGCCTGCAAAGGCACGGGAGGGAGGGGCGGGGGGGGGGGGCCGGGAAGGCGGTGGTCTGGGCCCTGGGAGGGAGCCGGGCCCTGACAGAGCCTCTGCTCAGGAAACTCTCTCTCGGACTCTCGCGACTGCCGTCCCAGCCTCGGCCCAGGTCCAAGGGTTAAGCCCCTCGGGGCTCAGAGAAAGGGGTGCTTCCTGTGGCACACCTGTCCCGGGGGGGCAGGGGATGTGGACCCAGACGGGAGGAGTGGCTGGCGGAGAGGGGCAGGCCTGGGCGTGGGCAGGGGATGGTCTGCAGGGGATGGTCTGCAGGGGACAGTCTGCAGGAGTCGGGCCCAGGGGCGGCCCTGGAAGAAAACTCTGGCATTGACGTGCTGCTACCAGTAGCCCCTCGCTCCCGGGTGGTCCTGTCCGTCCTCAGAGCCAGGGCCCAAGCCTGGGCGACCACCCCCCCCCCCCACCCCGGACACCAGCAGGTGAGTTCAGGGAGGCAGGAGGACGAGGGGGTGGGCTTTCTGGACCCGGTGCCTGGGCAGGCGGGGACGCGGGGCTCAGAGCCTTGGGAAAGCAGCAGTGAGGAGACAGAGGTGGCCACGAGAGTGTACCGAGGGGAACCCAGGCTGTGGTTGGGGAACCACAACAGGCCCCGAGGCCTGTCCAGGCTCTGCCACCTGCTCCTGGCCAGAGACAGCTTTGGAAGGGCAGCTTCCAGAGGCTACTCTGGGGTGGGGACAGGTGTGGCCGTGGCAGAAGACCCGAGAAGCCAAGGCCCAGAGAACAGAACAGCCAGGAGGAGGAGGCACTGGACACAGCGCTCCGAGGCCCAGGGGCAGCCGTGAGGAGGAGCTGGGAGGGTCACTGGACAGCCAGCGCCTCTCCCAGCCTGCCCCACCCCAGGCTGGCCCCCCCTCAGCCTTCAGCCCTCCGCCCCCAGACACCCACCCAGACGCGGCTGGGAAACTGACCCACCCGTCCACTGACCCACCCCCAAGAAAGCAACAGAATCGGCCAAGCACCTCCCCTCCCCACAGTGGTGCAAGGCAGCCCGGGCCTCAGGACGGGACTGGCCAGAGGGAGGGGAGGAGGGCCAGGAGCGGGGCAGGGCCCGAGGACCCTGTCCCGGCCCCTCTCTTCTCCACCGCCCACCACGGCAGAAGTCAGCCAACCGGCCGCACTTTGGTCACTTCTCCCCCCTCGGGTCCTTCGGCCGTGTGCCCTGAGCCTCTCGTGACCCCGCACTCACCACCCGCCCCAGTAAACAGCCTCTCATCGAACAGAAAGAACAGAGGGAGGGGGCAGGGGGGGCCACGACGGGGGTCAGGAAGGGCAGGCACAGGAGCTGCGGCCGGGGTGGCACGGGCCGCTCGGCCCCCCTAGCACAGGGAGACGGGCTGGATGGGCAGCAGGCTCCCGAACTTGAAGTGCTGGATCACGGGGAACTTCTCCAGGCACTGTGAGGGGGGAGGGAAGAGCAGAGGTGAGGGCCGGCTGCGCGGCACCCTGCCGAGGCCTGCTCAGGCCTCCGGGGGACCCCTGGGCACCTCTGGAGGCTCGGACCTGCTCCAGCCTAAAGGTGTCCCAGGACCCCGGAGGAGGTGCAGCCTCAGAGAGAGCGAGCAACTCCTGGTCTGTGGGGAAGGGCAAGGCTTCCTACCTCTTCCTGACCACCCCCTCCCATCCAAAGCCCCCACCCACTCCATGACAGCCGGACCCACCAAATAATGAGAATGAAAGCGAGAGTGTAAGAGAGAGACAGAGAGGGGGAGGGGGGGAGGCAGCCCAAACCCCCGAGGAAGAAGTCACCAAGGGAGGCAGCCAAGGGACGTCGCTTGGCCCAGGGGGTGGGCTGGGACCAGAGGCAAGAAGAACCCTCCAGATCACCGGAGGACGCCCAGCCCACGTCCCCGCTCGGAAGAAGAAGAGCGAGGAAATGGAACACAAGCCTGAGAAGGGTCCAAGGTCCGTTTTCTCCAACTTTCAGTGCTTTGGACTGAAAAAGGCATCTTGGCACTTCGGAGAGAGACAATAAGAGCCAGCTGACAACCCCCCACCCCCAGGGCAATTCCCAGCAGCCCTGTGTGTGGGGCAGTCGACAAGAGCACTGGGTTGGGGGGGGGGTCCTGCTCCCCAAACCCAGCCCACGGGGGCCGCAGCCCCACACCCTGGCACAGGAGGGAAGACAGAGAGGTCGAACGACCTGCCACAGAAGCTGGCTGGGTCCCCAGGCCCCCAGACCCCGGCCCGCCTGTGCCCTCTGCCCTCTGCCCTCTGGCCCAGGCACTGCTTCAGAACCACGGGGCCAGGAGGGGCGGGGCCCAGGCCCCAGCCCCCGGCACACGGGCCCTGGTCACTAGCTCCTCTCACAGAAACCGCCAGAAAGTGGGACAAAACTTACTGTCTCAGAGTGGGGGGAGAAACCCATTCTGTGAACGTGGCCTCTACCTCCAGCTAAGAGGGAGGAGGCAGGCCACCACCCCGGCTCCCTCACCTTAGGGACCAGCGGCAGCAACGAGGGGCCCGGCCAGCTGTCTGTGCTGTGTGCGTGCCGGCGTGGGGGGCCACAAGGACTGGAGGGAGGCCGGGAGGTGAACAGGAAGAGGGAGGATTTTTTGAGCAGCGGAAGAAGGCTGAGGAACCAAGCTCAGTGTGGGGACAGAACCCCAGGCCGCATCCAGGCTCCCCGGCCTGGGGCAGAGCAAGTGGGGAGCAGCAGCTGGGGGTGGCCCCTGGGGGAGGAGCAGCAGATCTGGGCCAGAGGCAAAGCAGCTGCCATTGTGCTTATGTCATGGAGGAAGTGGTGGGAGTTCGCGAGGGGGGGCAGGGCCCTGGAATTCCAGAAAGGGTCAAAGGTCAGCCTGCTTCTAGCTGCAAAAGGCCAGAGGCTCCGGGAGGGGGTGGGGCAGAGTTCTTGCCATTCCGCCCTCAGGGACCCAGAACAAGCTGCCCCAGGCCCCAGCAAAGGTGAGGGGCTGGGCTAAGGCAGAGGCTGCTTGGGGCCATGGAAGCAGATGCTCCAGGTGATGGCAAAAGGGAGCCTCGGGCCAGGCCCTTCCCCCAGCTGCTTGTGCACCCCAGGCCCGCCTCCACACCCAGCGGAGCAAGGCCTCGGCCCGCCCTGACGGAGAACGGTTCTCCACCTGGAGGCCCTTCCGGGCCTGCAGACTCAGGTGGGAGGACGGGCTCTCCGGGCCCCACCCGGGCCCGCCCCCCGCAGGGTCCTGGAAGCATTTGGTCCTTCGGTTCAGAAAGGCCAGGACAGACAGCTTGGAGATGCAGACAGCTGGTTCCAAATTCTGAAGCCACCCAACGTGGGGCCTCCGTGACGGCTCGGGGACAAAACCCCCTTGTCCCCTGACTCTGACAACTCTGGCTGGCAGCACTGGGGCTCACTGAGCCTTCCGGATTCCTAGACCAGTGGGCTTCGCCACACAGACTGAGAACCGGTCTGGAAAGCCAAGCCCTTCCCCTGGGCCTCTGGGAACGGAGCGTGTGATCCCTCGGACTCTCAGGGACTCAAGACCACCAGAGACTCGGCGTCCCTAAAGTCACGGAGCCCCAGGGCTGTCCTACAAAGAAGTCTGGCCGCCGCGCTGCACCCAGCAAGGCCGCGGCTCACACTGCGCCTGCGTGCGCCGGAGCTGGAATTCCCCGCGTGCAGGAAGGGCGCTGTGCTTCCCGCTCCAGCCCCTCCACCTGGTCCCGAGCTGCAGGCAGCGCTGGTCCCTGTCCTTGTGTTCGGCATCCGCAGAAACACCGACAACTGTCACACAGACGGCTGGTCCTCACTGCGCTATCACCTTTGGAACCGACCCAGGGTTCATTTGCTTGCGGAGCAGGTGCAGAGGGGTGGCAGGGTCTCCTGTTCGGCCCTTAGGGGCCCAGGTCAGGATACGTTTAGTTACCCAAGTGAAAACTGAGGGAGGACAGCAGTTTAAGACCCCAAACAGGACAGGCACCCGAGTCCTGCCTGTGATACAGGGGAGGGGGCAGCTGGGGGTGGGGGGAGGCCCTTCGCCCCTCCCCGTGCACTGCGCATGGCACCCCCCTCCCCCCAGAGTGGGGAGGGCTCAACAGGGTGACAGAGCTCCCCAGCAGCATCCACCGAGCGTTGCTCGGGGGCGTCGGGAACAGCAGGACAGCCAGAGGGCAGTGACCCGGTGCGCTCCACGCCGCCGGAGAGCCAGAGGAAGGGGCCGCCGGCTGCCCGGAAGGAGCCCGCGCAGCCCAGGGAAAGCTCCCCTCAGATTAGAGAGGTATGTGGGCTGGAGCCTAAACACAGGATGTGAGGTCCAGAGGAAAAGGACGGGAGGGGGAGGGGCGGAAGGGAAAGAGAGGGCCGGCCGGCCAGTTCCAGCGCCGTTAACCCCTTCGGGGCCACGCAGAGCAGGTGAGGTCGGTCGGAAGCACTTGAACCACCTACCACCCCGCCCCTCTCGCTCCGGCCTCTGCGAAGGGAACCTGAGAAGCCCGGAGACCCTTCACTCCCGGGGAGACGCAGGGCCAAGGGCCAAGGGCCAAGAGAGGCGCCCCACGGACAGTATCTGAGACCCAGTCTGAGGCAGAAAGAGGAGACTCTGGGGACCCATTGCTCCAGAGGAGGGACTTCGCTCACATCTAGGCCCCTTTCTGGCCAAGGTCAAGCAAGTCCACACTGGTCTGCCCAAGATGTGGAAGGAGCTAGCGGAAAGAACGGGGTGGAAAAGAAAGGTCTCCTCTCTACTTGCCAGGGAAAAAGCCACCTCCTTGGCTGGGAGAAGGGTGCCAAGGAGGACAAGGAGAGAGGGCGGGGGCAGCCACTTCCCAGCAGGGGGCGCTCCAGAAACACTGACTGGGGGCAGGCGGGGGCAGGGAGACCACCTTTAGTGGTCATTCAAAAATCCCAGCTCCCACCTGCCCAGCGATCAGACATCCCAGTTTGAGAAGCGCCACCTTGGAAACCGCCTCCAAGGACACAACCCCCCCCAAACACGTCTTCACTTCTGCGCACCCACAGGCGCAGAGCTGCCGGGGACGTCTGCCATTGGACAAGTGGGGAGGGGTCCCCCTGCACCCCGGGCAGCAGCAGGGCCTTGCCTCCCTCCGAGTGCAGAGCTGGGCCTCAGTCCAGGGCTTTCTGACGGCCCACCTCACAGATGGAGACTTTGAGGCCTCAGGGGCCAGAGGTGCTGGCCCGGATTCAGAGAGACACAGTGGCGGCGGGTGGAGGAGCAGCAGCCCCAGGACCAAGGGCCCCAGCCAGCCCGAGCTCACCTCGGCCTTGTACATGCGGATGAGACCCTGGTTCACTTTGGACCAGGTGGGGACCGCACTGATGTTCCACAGCTGGTTGGAGTGCTCTGCAAAGGGGCCCGTCTTCATCTGGAAAAGAGAGTCCACGGCTGGAAAGGCGGGCCACCTGGGAGCCTGTGCTCTGCTCCCCGCGGCAAGGTCAAGTGTGCGTGCCATGTACACAGGCACGCAATGACGCATGCATGCATGCACACACACACCCCCCCCCAGATACCGGAGGCAGGGTCCCTCTTGGCCTGCAAGACCCACTAGGGGTCTTGCATAACCCCCAGTCACCCTCTTTCTTCCATAGCCAAAAAAGGGGTATGTGACTCCTACCCCCCCAAATCTAGCAGTCTCAGAAAAAATACTCTCGGCCCAAATCCTAGTGCATCTCCCACCAACTCGCCAGAGCCCGGGGCGCCCTGACAGCACGGGGACAGCTCGCACTCAGATGAACAGCAGCAGCAGCCCAGACCCCAACTCTCCCAGCCCAGCCCCACACACAGGGTGGGCTCTGCCACGTGACACTTGGTCTGCACCTGCCACTGGCAGAGCTGAAGAGCCGGGGGCGGGGGTGGTTTGGAGGAGGGCCCGACTGCAGACAGACTGGGGGCACCTGCAGCAGGCTCAGGAGGAAGGTCTGTTCGGAAAGCCCTTGACCTGGCCAGGAAGTGTAAAAGGGACGGTCATCACACCAGCGGGAGACAGGCAGGTGCAAGGACAGCTCCGCTCCTGGTCACTCTCTGGTCAAAAACCTGGCCTCTGGGCGGGAAGAAACTGCAGCGAGCCCAGTGGGGTCCCCATGACAGCAGCAGCCACAGCAGCACTGGGACAGGGAAGTCTGTGTGCCTCACCGTGCCCCTCCGACGGCCCGGGGCCAGCAGCTTCGTGCTCAACAAGCAGGTCCCAGTCCCTGCCTCCACACCACCCCTCCCTGGCTGATAAGCAGCACCGAGGCCAGGGGAACATGGTTCAGCACCCTGAGCCCCGGGCTTCAGAAAAAAGAGTGCGAAAGGCAAAATTAGCTGAGCTGGCAAGGAAGCACAGACTTGGACCGTGAGTGTGTGGAAGGTTCCAGAAGATGCTGTTCGTGGAGGCGGGGCTGAGAGGGAGCTACTCCCGGGAGACAGGAGGGTCCGAAGCCCTCTCTGCCTATTGGGCATCACGAGAATAAAGGCCCAGGAGCACATCACCACTGCAGCCGCCACCCAGCCGCCCCCGCCGCGGCCGCTGCCAGGTGGCCCATTCCCGCAGGCCTTCCCGCTCCTTCAGAAAGGGCAGCTCTTCAAACGCTGCCCTTTTACCGGCCATCTCCCTCTCCTGGCTCAAGTCCCCCCAAACCTGTCAACCCCCAGGTTCAATACAGCAGGCTCCCTCCTCCCAGTCGAGGCCACGGGCCAGGGTGCTGGACAGAGACAAATCCACCCTGGCGCTTGCAGGGCCTCTCCTGGGCCAGTCCAGGCACCCAGGATCTCTCCCCTCCTCTAAGGCTCCCTCTCCCAGGAGGGCAGCCAGGCGCCTGGCCTGCAGGAGCCTGGCCTTCCTGGAGCTCCCTCCCTTGTACAGTCCCACTCAAGCAGGCTCCACCCCTAACCTCAAACCCTCCCCTCGCCCCGCCCCTTCCCCAGGCTCCCTGCCCTAGGGGACAGGGGCCTGGCTCCAGCCCTCTCACTTGCTTCCAGGCCCCGAGCTCAGGAGCCGGGGAGCTGCATGAGCAGCTCCCCTTTGGCCAGGGTGCCGGGAGCACACCACTCAGGAGGACCCTGCGGGCGTCCCCCCACTGCAGCAGCGCCGGGGGCCTGCTCGGCGAGGGTGCCCGGTGGATGCTGGGAAGCCTCACCCACTAAGGGCCTGGGAGAGGAGCGCCAAAAGGTCCCTCTGAACTGCTGACAGAGCCAGGGGGAGGCCTGAGCTCCAGGGCCGCAGTGGCCCTGCCCCCACCCGTGAAAAAGCCAGAGATGCTCTTTCTCTAGGGGAGCTGCCCCCCTCACACCCCCTAGGCCTTCAGTGCCCCAAGGTCTCCCCAAGTTGCAAAGGAGACTGCAACTCTGGGGAAGGAAAACAGATGAGGGGGAAAAAGGAATGGGCACGAGAAAACAAAAAAAAATTAGCTCACTCTAGCCACAAAGGGAGAAGAGAAAGAGCGAGAACCAGCGAGCGAGCTGCAGTCCCGCAGTGACCCCAGGGGAATCGTGTGAGTCAGAGCAGCCATGTTGAGCAGGAAATTACTCACAGACGCTGCGTTCCTGCCTCTCCACTCCCAGGAGAATCGGCCTTTTGTAAATGGTTCCTCTGTCAGTAACTGAGGGGGATGGGGCGGGGGTGGGGGAGGCTCTGCACAGCGCCTTCCTGTCAGCTCCTTCCCTTCCAGCTGAAATCTGATCCCTCCCTTCCCAAAACTCCAAATTTAGAAGCCAGATTGAAACTGAAATTCTTTTCCTGCCTGCCTTGGGCTCTTAAAGGCGCCAGGGCTGCATTTCCTGCGGCAGCAGAAGCTCTTCCAGGTGGGTCCCTCTTCTGGGAGGCCCAGGGCTACCAGGGCACGTCCCAGGCTGGCTCCCCAGCCCCGCGAGAGCCCAGCGGGAGGAGAAGCTCGGCTTCATTTCCAGCTTGCTCTGCTGCACCCAGCCGCCCGAGCCCTCGTGATCCCCAGGGCTACAGAGGGAGCCCCGCCCCCTTCCAGGCCACAGCACGCAGAACTGCACACCCACCTCCGGGCCTGCCTGCCCGCCCGTGTCCGGCCCTGGGGCTCCCTCTGTCGGAGCGGGCCAGGCCAGGCCCTCACTCTCCATCAGGAGCTGCAGGTCGCTGGCCTCAGGTGGAAGGGGGCAGGGGTTGGAGGTACCCTAGATGCTGCAATCAGCAGCCAGGTCAGGTGGGCAGAAGGGGGCCCTCACTACAGTCACCTCAGCCTTGAGGCACGCCCCTCCTAGACAAATGTTGACCACCGTACGGAAACAGCTAGACCCCAAGTGAAAAGCAGGCCTTGCCCAGAGGGTGTGGAGCAACTGAGAAGTCTAGGGCCTCTCCCCAGTTAAATGGCAACCAAAACCTTCTCCACGTTCAACGTTCTTTTACTGCCACCTTGTGGCCACTGTGGGATTTTTTTCTCTAGCAGAGGAACTGGATCCCAAACTTTGGGAAAGCTTTTGGGTTTTTATACCAGCATAACCAACCAACCAAACAAAAATATAAAGTTTTAACCAGGAGTCGATTCCCGTATTCCCTGAGGCCGGGCATGGCCTTCCTCCTTGCTAGTTACTGACCGGGACCCAGACGATTGGCCCACCACCAGGGGGAGCCAGAACAATTCAGCCTTTTACCCTCCAAGAGAGCCCAGTCACAGCTCAGCATAACACGTGCACCCCTTCACCCCTCCTTGCTCCTCCAGCTCCTCCTGGGGTTCCCCGGGGCTCCACAGACCCCTGCATTCCACTCTGGAGTGAGTAGTGGGGCTGGCGCCTACAGCAGTGAGCCAGGCTGCCCCGGAGCCCTTCCGACCCTGGGCCCGCCGCACCGCTGAAGGCGGCAGATCTCTGCGGACGAAGCGGTGGCCGCCCACCCATCAGTCCCGGGTCCATTTGCTGACTTGGAAAAAACACGTCATTCCCCTCTGGCCTCTGGAGTTTGGCAGAAGCCTGGACCGAATGCTGACCGGGAGGAGCCTGGAGCTACAGCTGCGTTAGTAACCAGGCTCCACCCTCCCAGCCCCATCCTCAGCGGACTCAGAATGGGCAGGCAGGCAACCGCGCCCACAGGCAGGGGTGCACGGGTGTGCCAGGGACGGCACTGGGGCCGGTAGACACGCATGCGGGCATTAGGAAAGAAAACAGGGCCCTCCCGAGACAGAGCCAGGGCATCCTCCGAAAGTCTGCGGGGAACAGGTACGAGGCAGGAAGGATGAGAGGCCGCCTCCTGGCAGAAAAGCCCTGAGAGCAATGGGCCCCTGACCTTCACGTACAGTCACCTGAAACGTGTGATTAAGGACAGGTTTCTGGCTCTCCAGCCCCAACATTCTGATTCAGAAAGCTGGTGTGGGGCCCAGGAACATGTGTTTGAACAAGCTCCCCAGATGACCTTGAGGTCCAAGGCTGCACTGTGGGAGACTGGTTAAATGAAGATGCAGGGAGGGCTGGGGTCCAGGCCTGCTTGTTTTCACCTGTGACCCTTCCCCTGGCCCATGTTCGCAGACCCTGACCAAACCATGTCCCTTCGGAGAAATCTGTCCTGCCATCCACTGCAAAGCCCCTCCATCTCTTGAGATGGCCCGTCCTACACAGCCACACATGCAGAGCTCCACAGGCTGCACCCCGCCTGCAGGATGCTGACCCCGCCCACCGTGCAGACCTGCTGCGTCAGTCACAGGCCAGCCGGTGAGTGGGCTCAGTCCCTCAGCCCCGGTAGGAGGCCCAGACCACCGGTCTGGAGGAGGAGATCCTGGGTGATCAGAGGCTGACGCAACCTTTCAGGGAGGCCTGGTGGGGCTTCCTTTCCAACAACCTGCCTCCTGGGACCAGCCCTGCTGCCTTTGGGCAGCAGCTCTGGCCCCTCTGTCCAAAGCCTCAGCTCCCTTCAGCCTGGGGCTGTCCCCGGCCCGCCCTCACCCCTCACCCCTCACCCCTCACCTCCGTGATGAACAGGATGCACTCCAGGAACATGTAGTCCTTGTGGTTCTCGTTCACGGCCTTCTCGTCCACGAAGTGCCTGGGCTCCAGACACGGGTGGTCTGGGAACAGCAGGGAGCCGGGGCTCAGGACCGGGTGCTCACGCCACTGGGCACCTCGGCCCACGTGGCCCACACCCACCCAGGGCCACAGTCCCGCCTGTGCACCCTGGACACCGGACCCCACAGGAGCAATGAGGAGTCTCGTGCGTGTGCGTATTCTAGCGTGCCAACCTTCGCCTCGGCCCCGAGTCTCTGCAGCGGGGTAAGAGCAGCACCCGCCCTGCAGGGCTGCTGAAGACCTGCTGGCCATCATGAGCACGGAAAGGCGCCCGGCATGGCGCCTGCCCGGTGCGTTAGGAGACAGTTCCCAGGGTCACTGAGAAGCTCCAGGGAGGCAGCCCCCACCCCACGCACTTAGAGCAATGCTCGGCACAGAGCGTGCATTCGACAGTGGTCACTTATTAACGTTATCGCATAGTCTGTCACACCTATGTCGGAGCAGACGTCATCCCTCGCCCATGGCAGCTTGCTCATGGGAAAGTGGGGGGAGTGGGCCCACTCTTGCAAGGGGCCCACTGCCCAGCACTTGGTGGCAGCTCCCGGATGGGCCCTTGCACATGGCTCTGTAGTGACAGTAGATGACGGTGGTCACTGAGTCAAAGAGCCCCTGATTTTCAGCATAAAACCCCACAGGCTGCTGCCAGGAGCTGGGGTGTGTCTCACGCCGGTCCACTGTGAGTCTGGTGAGGGCCCCTGCTCACTTCCCATCGTCTTGGAGGGCCTCCGCCCCCGCCTGCCCCCGCCTGCCCCCGCCTTCCCAGCTTGCACACAGCAGAAGGCCAGCAAGCAGCCTCCGCCTATAGCCAGTCTAGTGCCTGATTCACCGGCTGTTATTGTCTGGGCAGGAGGAGGAGGAAAGAGGGACGGGGACAGAGGAAGCCGGGGAGCGGGGACACAGAACGTGCTCTGAGGGTGGAGGGGCGCACGCCCCACCTCAGTACCTATGAGCTGCGAGCTGCCCCAGATGAAGGGCAGAAACTGGAAGTCGTCCAGGCCCCACACTCCCTGGCTGCCTGCGGGCTCCATCCTGTATGTCTTCTGAAGTTTCCGCATCACCTCAAGGTACCTGCACAGGAGCGGGGGAGGGAGGAGAGGTAGCAAAGGTAAAAGAACAGCTTCAGCCCTTCTGCCACTGGGAGCACAGGGGGGCTGGAAGGGACCACCTGAGAGCGTCGCTGGTCTGTCTCGGCGAAGACCTACCGCACCACTCACGTCAGCCAGTGCTCTGCACACGGCTGCCGCCCTCCCCCGCATCGGTCTCCCTTCCGCCCAGGAGTGTGCGGGACACCCGGGAAGGGGCGTCGGCACCATCGACCCCCCGCCATGTAAGAGCCTGGGTGGGAGCCTCGGCCTCTCTGCCTCGGGCTTGCCAGTGTCGTGAGGGGCTGCGTCCCAGTCGCCCCGGAGCCCCTGCATGGTGGCACTGTCAACGCGGTGGTGGTGGAAACACACCTGCGCTCCAGGTGGTTTGGGCGGTGAGGGGCGCAGGTCAGAGCCTGACTACCGGGGTTCACCGGGCTGTGTGACCTCAGTGAGCAGACCCCGAGTCTCTGGCTCGGCGTCCCCATCTATAAAATGGAAATGACAGCTGCTACTTTCTAGGGTTGTGCTGAGAAGCGGCCATTCGCCGGCACGAGGACGTGTTGTGAGGAACGCGCTGCTACTGTGTCGTCGTGCGGACGTCACAGAGCGCACTGCGATGAACCTGCGCGTGAGCTGTGGGTACAGCACTTAGCCACGCCTCCACGTGGTGAACACCACGGAGGCATCAGCAGTCGTTACGTAACATTCCCTTCACTTGCTAGTCCTTGAACCTGAAGCTGTTAGAAGTGCGAGTGGACAGCCCATCCACAGCCGGAGCCTGACTGGGCCAGGATAAGAGCACCCTGTGCTCCCCACCCCACCGGCAGTCGCCCCCTGCCCCGCCCCCACTCACCGATTGAACACCTTGAAGACAATAGCTATCTGGTCGTCCACCCGGAGCACCCCGATCTTGCAGAGACAGCAGAGGAAGGCAGCGAAGGCTGCTTCGTGTCCTGGGGGGGAGAACAGCCGAGGTCGACAACCTTCCAGAAAAGGAGTGGGGCTGTTCCTGGCCTCCCCAGGGTCCAAGTCACTGACACCTGCCTCCCCAAGAAGGTGGGCAGCACGGGGGTCACGGGGACTCTGCCCTCCCAGGAAGACCTCGGCCCTTTTAAGGGCCACCAGCACTATCATTCTACTCCCACCAGGCCCGGAAGCAGGCGCGAACCTTTTATTCTGCAGGTCTGACCCCCAAGCCCACCCTGTTCACTGAGCACCTCCCACCGGGCGGCCGCTGTCTGTGTCAGGCCGCAGGGACACGGCCGCAGGGAAACGGCCCCGGCCCGAACTCAAGAGTTCAGGACAGGCATCAACACACAGTCACATCCAGGGCCCCAGCTCTGCGGGAGGGTGGGGTGATAACCGCAGGCTGTTCCGGAGGCGCCTGACATAAGGGCTCAAGAAGGTTTCCCTAAGGAAACGGTATTTAATCTGGAGTCGGAGATACAAGTAAGAGTCAGCACGGCACACGGTGGGGAAAGCAGAGAGAGCACGCCAGACAGCACGGATGGCACGTGCAAAGGCCGTGAGGCGGGGACACGCGAAGTCTGAGGGGCCCCGAGGCTGGCTCGGCCGAGGCAGAGACCACGAGGTGCGGCTGGGGCCCGACGGGCCACAACGGCCGCAGTGGACAGCTTAGCCTTCGTCCTCAGAGCAATGGGAGCCACCGAAGGCTTCTCAGCGGGTCACGCTCTAAGCGTGGTCACACCCCAGGGCGAAGGCCCCCTTCTCCCTTCCCCGGGCACGTCAGATAGGAGTGGTCAGCAGCACAGAGAACGCTGGCTGGGCTTCGGACCGAGTCCACAGTTCAGCACCACAGAGGGAGGGGGGTGGAGAGTATTTTCCGTGACATCCTGTCCTGCTTCTGTAGGCCAGTCCCTCCAGGGGCCTGGAAAGCTCGTGACCCGTTACTGTCCCCTGCACAATTCCCATCATGACCAGCCAGGACCCAGGCCACCCTCATTCGGGGGTGACCATCACTCTCACACACCTGAGAGCAACCGAGGGAGGAAAAACCCACCCCCGCTAACCCGACCACTCTCCCGTCTAGGGTCTCACCGTTAGCCTTCGTCAAAGCCCCACCCGTGAAAGCATCAAAACACTTGCTAAACCTGTTCCCTAGCAACGGGGGAGCTGACACAAGGCTTTCCCGAGCCGCAGGTCCAGGGGGCCCTTCCCCAGGCCTGCCTCTGCAGACCCAGAGAACACCCCCGGCTGAGGTGCCCGCCTGCTCCCTCACCTGGAGAGCGCAGGGACACAGCGGGTGTGGCCAAGGGCAAAGGGCCCGGGGTGAGGGCGGCCACGATGCTGCCAGAGGCCACCAAGCTCTTTCATTCCTCGAGGCTTCTGTGAGCAGTTGCCTTGAGATACAGTAAGTGCGCAGTGCACCCTTCCGGTGATGACGGTAGTAAGCTCAGACCGTCTACGGAAAGAGCAGGAATCACAGGAGCGCTGCTCATGTGGCAGCACTCAGGGCATCAGCTCCCCCTGGTGGATGCAGCGAGAGCCGCAGGAGCAGCTCCAAGGCTCTTTGCGCTCAGCAGCGCTGCTCCCCAGCTGGCCCAGACAGGCAGCTTGCTCTGGGCTTCCAGGAGACAACCTGGAAGCAAAAGGAAGCAGCCCAAGAAAAGGATGCTGTGAAGCCAAGTGCATGCCGGGAACGGCAGGTACCTGTGCCGTAGTCGATGCGTGTCGAGTTCCCCACTGACTCCTTTAGGTAAACAGCCACCTCAGGCACAGCAGCTGCCAGATGGGTGGGGACCACTGCGGCCACCAAGTTTTCTGCTTCCTGATAACACAAGAGACACAAAGTGGTGGCAGCAGATTATGCAGCATCCTGGTAAGCGAGCGCCCAGGGGCAGCGTCTGGCTGGGGCCCAGACCGCTGGGCCAGGCAGCCCGGCTCCCTGCTGGGGCCAGTCACAGAAGGAAGAGGAGGGAGGGCATTTATTCTCACACAACAGAGACCACCCCGGGGTGGCTTTTTATCTGCTGACCCTTCCTCCTAGCGACAAGGTTCTAAGGTTCTGGGGGCAAGACAACAGGGACCTGAAGCCATCCAACTCTCCCATCTGGTAACTCATCGACATCCCCACGGATGTCACCTTTCTTCGCACTGCCAGCAAGAGTCTGTGCCACGTGTCCACCGACAGACACGCACGAGGAAGTCCACAGCAGCGCTGTTGACAGCAGCCAGAACGTGGAAACGACCCACAACTGAAACGCCCGCCGACAGAAGAATCGACAGGCTGTGCCGTGTCCACACGGTGGAATGTTATGCAGCGATGAAAAAGCCACTGCTGTGCACAACCACGCGGATGAATCACAGTCATAACACTGAGTAAAAGAAGCCACACGTTTATATGAAGTTCACAAAAAAGGCAAAAACTATCTATGAGACAGAAATCAAGAGCTGGGGAGACATCGACTAGAAGGGTGCACGAGGGTACTGCTTAAATGCTGGAATGTTCTACAGCTTATTATGGGTGGTGGGTACAAGGGTGAAACACATTATACAGCTATAATATGTCAGCTTTCAATTATTACTCCATAAAAACCTTTAAAAAAAAACAACTTGAGCCCATGTGCCATCCTAGGAGCCAGAGGCAGCCCAGGCCACTCTTCAGGGAAGAGAGCGTTCCGCTGTGTCCCTTAATTCCTCTCTGCCCCATGTGATGACACGGGGCCAGGAAGTGAGGACCCGAGTCCCACTAAGTTTGGTCTGTGGACACGCGGCATGAGGATCTCCCGGAGACCCAGTGGAAACTGGGGTGCACAGACTCCGCTCTGACCCACCGACTCCACTTTTCTAAGGATGGGGTCGCAATCCTGCATTTTGTTTACTTGTCTGCTTTGCTTGGAATAGGTATAGCTTTCGTGTGATTCAAAAACAAACACATCGTAAAAGGAATGCATTAAGAAGTCCCAACCCACCCCTGTCCCCACCCATGCTCCTCTTCCCTGCCCTCGAAAAGAAACTTCAGCTCTATTTGCCTTTTGTGTAACCTTCCATTGCAGGTGTTTCTCTATGCAAATCAAGCAATACAAACATATCTTTTCATTTCTCCCTCTTTTTAACCAAAAGGCAGCTTGCAATGTGCACCGCAGCTGCTCTTCGACCTGACAGTGGATCTCGGAGTCCCTTCCCTGAGTCCCCAGTCGGACTCCTTATTCCTCCCCGCAGCTGCAGAGTGCTCCGTGCGGGACGGCCGTGACCTCACTGATGCCCTGCAGACGGACGCCCGGGTGTCTGCAGCAGTTGCTCGTACACACTGTGCGGAGGGCTCTGCATCCACGTGAGGAGGGATCCGCATCCGACTCCCAGAAGATGGTTAAACGCATTTGTGCTTTTGGTAAACGGAGCTGCCCCCTGAACGAGCGCCCGGTGCCCCTGACGTGCCTGCAGGCTGCCCGTGGCCCAGCCCCAGGCTTGTCTGTAGCGGCCTCACCTCGTCGAGCCTGGCGTACCAGGTCCTGTAGGCCTTGTTCCCGAAGCGAGACGGCTGGTCCACTGGAGGAGTCTCGTCAATCCACCTGTCCAGCGTGTTGAGAAGGGCGACCAGTTTCTCGATGGCCTGCGGGGGCAAAATAGAGGTGGCCAAGCCGGAATGACCAGTGCCCCAAACCAGAGCCACAGAGAGAAGTCCCAGCTGTTGCTGAACAAGGACCTCAAGGCGTGGTGCTGACTGGCACCCCCTTCCTTCCCAACCATCCTGAATGCGAAAAAAGCCAGGGGAGCACAGTGTGCCCTGCAGGAAGGGACAGGCCCTGGGCCGAAGGGACAGTGTGGCCTCGGCAGCTGGGCCCCTCGCTAGCCCAGAGGAGGTGCGGGACGAGCGTGAACGGCAGCCCGGACCTTCTTCGGTGGAACTGGTGGGGCCCTCTGGTTAGCGCACAACCGTGCCCTCACCACAGAGAACGGGCGTGTGCAACGCAGGACACGAAAACGACCAGCGACCCTGCCACCCAGAAGTAAATGCTACTGCATTTTAACCTGCTCTTCAGCTTCGTCTCTTTCTAGAGCTTTCTAATGCTTATCATAGTGACGATTTTGAGGGCGGCTGGACCTGGACTCAAATCCCAGCTAAAGCACCGTTAAGCTGCTGCCAGGCCTCGGGCCAGCGGCTTCACCGCTCCGCGCCCGCTGCTGCGCCTCCAGAACGGCGGACGACAAGCGCCTCTCGGGGCTCCGCGAGGGCCCCTGGATAACGATCCAGGACGGAGGCCTAGCGCAGCGCCTGGCACAGGGTGACGGGCAGGGCTCCACGCAGACTCCAGACACGGGTCAGGGGCACACGCTGCTTTGCAGCCACTGTTTCCTCGTGAACCTCGCCGCACACCAACATGGAAACACATTCTACGACAGCCTCTGATCAGTGACCAGGGTGTCACTGCTCCAGTGGACTACACACATACCGAACCCCTTCCTGTCACACGCGTGGGTCACTCCCAGCTGTCCGCGCCCACAAACCACACCGCGGAAGACTACCTGGCGACTCGCGCTCTGCGGCAACGCCGGGCCAGAGGCGCGGATGGGAGGGGTGCTCTGTGGGGCCGCGGGCGTCTGCGGCCCCGACCTTCCCCACAGGAGGCGGGGGCTGAGTGGGACTGGTGTCACAGGCCAGGACAACATTGGCACCCGACACGTTCCTCAGCAAGGAAACCAGGCGAGGCTGTCTGCCCACCCGCAGGTCTGCGAGGAGGCGAGGAGCGGGTCCCTGTGGACGTGGCTCACAGAGAGGGGCCTCTGGAGACACCGGGAGGCTCGGGCCGGCCCGCTGCACAGGACACTCGAAGGCAGGCGGCCCTGGGAGGAGGGGCCCTGCCGAGAGGCGGATCGGGCCCGCGTCCCCTGGGCCCAGCTGGCCTGAGGGGCGCCCAGGAGCTCCTGGCACCGGCAGGGACTGGCAGGGTGGTGCCACAGGAAAAGCGGTGACGGGGAGCACAAGGCCTGGCCACCGGCCGTGCACAGCCGCTTCCCAAGAGCTACGCAGGTACCTGGGGCGGCGGGGAGCGGGTTCGAGCCAATGGTGCGCGTGCTGGCCAGCGCCCCCGCGGCTCGGCTCCAGGAGGCACAAGTCACACAGCTGTCCTGTAAGAGGTGCCTCCTGCCACTGTGCGGCATGACCATGGCCTCCCCTCCCGTCCCCTGTGCTTGGGGCCTGGGAGGAGGGGAAAGAATGCCTGTGGAGGGGAGAGCTCCTTCAGACTGGCTGAAGCGGAGGGTCAGGGCGACATGCCCTTGCCTGCTGAAGTGTGACAGAGATGACGCCAGAGCCTGGCTCTGTGAAGAACCAGGTCACCAGGGACACTGATGAGGACAGAGCAGACCCACCCCTGCAGAGCAGCTGCGCGTGGGAGGGCGGTGCAACAGTCCTGGCCCAGGACGCTCAGCAAGGCACATCCAGTCCAGAGACGTCGGCCTTTGGTGACAAGGAGCTGAGGGGGATCAAGGAGGCGCTCCCTCCCTGCAGTGGCCAGGCCCCAGCTGCTAGCTCGGCAGGGCCGATGAATAATTAAAAGGCTCCTAGCAATTCGTTCTGCAGGGGATTTTTAAATTGGGGGGGGGGCAGGCAGACTCTGTGGTCTTGGCTAGTCGGGGGGAGAGTTAGAGGAGAGGGAACCGTGGGCCGGAACCCGAAAGCACAAAGAACACCTTGACCTACACTCCTTCTCCCGAATCCAGGCTTCCCTTTTGGATTTCACGAACGAGTAAAATTTGCTCCAAAATTTTACTTACCAATTTTTTATTTTGCCCTCATTTAAAAAATAAAACAGAGCAACAAAAAATAAGCCTCCCATCTACTACCATCTTTATTCCACAAAAGTTAAGAATTCTAACCCCCAAAGAGAAGGACAGACATAACCGCAAACGAAGGAGAGCCTTCCGAACCTGGGCCCGGCCCCCGCGTCGCCCTTGCCGTAGGCCGTCTGCGTGCCACCGCCCGAAGGAGGCCGCTGTGCCCTCGCCCCAGCTGCAGCTGCCGCGCCCGCAGCAGGAGACCCACGCTGCCCCGGGCAGAAGACAGCCCCGTAGGCCACGTGCTGTGCGCCATGCCCCCTGCTGTCCCTGCCAGTGCGGGCAGAAGCTGAGAGACCTAGTCCCCTCTGTCCCCTGAGAAAGGAGCACCGCACTGGCCCAGTGCCAGGATGTGCCCCAGCTCTGGGGGAGCCTCGGCTGGAGCAATAACACTACTGGAAATTAGAACTGCAACACGGCTCCTGTTACCAATGGCTAATAGTGATGGCGGTCATCCAGTGCTTGCCAGGAACGGTGCAAACACACCCTACATGCGGGATCTAGCAAACCCTCCCCGGGGGCCATAAGGAGGTCTGTGGCTCTTCCCACTCTACAGATGAGGACACAGAGGGTCACAGGGGACAAGGCCACTCAGGCCAGAGGTGAGAGGCCATCAAAACCCAGTCACCTGACTCCAGAACCCGAGCACTTAACCACGCAGCGTCACACCCTCGGGCCAACGAAGGGACCTGCGAGGGGTCTGGCAGCGCAGCACCTGCTGGGTAATGACGACACTCCCCTCTCACGAGCCCTGCCCACCACACCCCCGAGGCCGCTGAGCACAGCCGAGCACCCCTTGCTGCAGGCTCAAGGAGGAGCCCTCCCTCCCACCACCCCAGAGCACGGCGTGGGCCTCACAGGAACTCAGGAGGTCGCTGGCGGGCCAGCTCCCAAGAGAAGACTGACAATCCCTCGCACGGGCCTGGCTCCCCACAGTGACAGAAGAGGGCCTTGGCCATCCGCCAACCAGCCAGGGCTCAGGAATACGCAGGCCGATGGGGTAACACGAGCCTCAGGATGGTGGAGAGACTGCGTGCACGAGCAGAGCCAGGCCTCACCCACCGGCCAAGGCTACGGCCAGAGCACCGGGTGAGACAAGGCGCGGGGAGAGGCTCTCAGGCCCTGGCGTCTCAGAGAAGAGGCTCAAGGTGGTTGTGGACCCACTGGGACAGGAATCCAAAAGGCCACTGGAGGCCTGGGACCCAGCCCGGGAAGACGGCAGCCAGCAGAGCAAACAGCTGCAGGACCACACCTTCCCACGGGTATCGGGCTGCCACAGCTAGCTCCCGCCCTCCCTCCACAAACAAGCCTGTCGCTGAAACAGAGCCAAGCGCACCCAGGGAGCAGGGCGCCCTCCACCTCAGCACTCCCACTTCCAGGGACGGAGCCTTGGGGAACAGCGCCCGCAGACCCGGGTGCGAGGGTGCTCAGGGCAGCCGTGCTCAGGGCAGGCGCCTGGAAGTCTAGGCGGGGGCTGTTTAAACGGGACGAGGGCTGGCTCCGGGAGGCAGCCGTCCGCAGGGCAGGACAGCAAGGGCTCTCGGGGCAGGGCGGGGGCACCCCCCACACCACTAAGGTCGGGGACGCGGCGGGGCAGAGCGAGAGGGCAGCTTTTCCGCTAACGTTACACACGTTTCTATCAGGAATCTCTGCGGCGAGCATTCCTTTATGGTCTTCTTGTGTGATCTCTTTTGATTTAAAAACAAATAAAGACATTAAGGAGCAAAAATGCATGCCGTTTATATGCTGTAAAATGGCATATTTACCTGGACCACAATTTTCTACTCAGAGATTTTTTTTAAAAGATTAGAAATACAGACACCAAAACGTCACAAGTGTCTGGGGATCTTGTTTCTGCAGCGCCCTGCGGTGGGGAGCGAGCCCCTTGTGGCTCTGGAGCCCCTCTCGGACAGGCCTCCCCGCAGCACCCCCCCGCCGGGCCTACCTCCGAGACTTTGTACTCCAGGGTCAGCTTCTTCCCCTTCACGCCTTCGTTGAGGGTGAGGATGAATCCGATGTAGTCGGCATAGGCCTGCCAGACGGGGTGGGGGGAAGGAAGGGGGACGTGGAAAGGGCGGTCAGACCCCCGCTCTTCACACCCCAGCCGGCCCCCGGCTCCGCCCAGTCACCGAATCGCTGCAAGCCGCCGACTCCCACCCCAGCGGCAGGAGCAGCGGAAGATAACGCCAAGTACCCCACCCAGACCCTCTGTCCAACTCCAGGGCGAGCCCGTGACCCCTGGGCCTCCAGCCAGAGCTTGCCGCGTGCTCACTGTCGCTACCAGCTGTCTGCACAACAACCCATGAGCCAGACACTATCCCTGTCCCCATTCTACAGAGGGGGGAACCAAGGCTGCGGGAGCAGTAACTTGCCCAAAGTCTCCTAAGACCAAGGACTCATCAGATGGGGAGCAGGACCCAGACAACCACACTCCGAAGCACAGTGGCCGAGCACCTGACCATTGTACTACATCGCCAGGAGTCCCAGGGAACCGTGAAGGGTCCCTCCGCTGGTCATCTTCCAGATGGTTCCCCACCACACTGGCCAGGCCATCTGCCTGCGGTGCAGGTACCTGCTCCCGAGAAAAGAAACTGTTTCCTGCCCACGGCCCGGTGGGAATGAGGGTCACACAGCAGGCCCAGCGGGTCGCCCACAGCAACTCTCCCCCCGCAGGGCCGGTCTGAGCCCTCCTCCTGTCTACAGCCACTGTCCGGTCACCCCTGCGACTACACCAGGATGCAAGAAGGGAAGCAGCACGGGGCAGCGTCACCCTCCACGGTCCCTGCGCCCACATGGGTCCAGGTCTCTTGGTGACTAAAACTCAGGACACTCTTTTATGAACATGACTGCGTGCAAAGTCTCTGCTGACGTCATCTCCATCATCATCGTCATCCTCACAGCAGTAACAAACACACCTGACGTGCAGTGAGGCTCACCGCGCGCCTGCACTGGGCCAGGTGCTTTCTGGGCTTTCAATCACTGAAGCCTCCCAAGGACCCCGCCTTACAGCGGAGGGGGCCAGGGCGCGGCCAGGCTGGACGGCACGCCTAAGTCACAAGGGGAGAAAGCGGTGGCCCCGGGCTTCGAGCCCTGCCCCCTCTGCCCCTGAGCCTGCGCTCCTGCGGCTGCACTCTGCGGCCTAGTGCGACACTGGGGCCACCGCACAGAGTCCCTTGCCCGGCCGCAGCAGGGCCGTGCCCTTCGCCGCTGAGCTCCAGGGTGCATCGGAGGCTCCTAGCAGGTATCATCCCACACGCAGGTCAGGAGAGAAAGTGACCAGCGCTTCCCCCAAGTGCGGGCGGCTGGGGCGCAGCCGGCAAACTCTGCCTGAGAAGGGCCGGATGGCCAGCGCTCAGGCTCCACGGGCCACACGGCCTGGTTCACACGCTCTCCACTCTGCCCTCACAGTGCGGGGGTGGCCACAGATAACAGATAAAGGAAAGAGCGTGGCTGGGTTCCAGTAACACTGAATTTACAATAACAGGGAGAGCCACCTTAGGCCAGCAGGCAATACCTGCCGACCTGTGGCCTAGACTAGCGGCCCCGCCTGCCGGGACCGCCGAGCCTGCCCCCGCCTGCAGCGACACTCCCCACGGCAGCCGACCAGGCGAGGCGCAGGCACCCGGCTGGAGCCGGACCCAAGCCCTTCCCTAGGAATTTGAAATTGGCTCCTTTTCCCCAGGCACGGTCTTTCCACCGCCTGACCACAGCCCGGGAGAGACAAGCTGCTGTCTTCCGCCCACCGGGGGCCTGGCAGCGCAGAAAGCCGGTCCACCCCCAGTGCTCTGGGCCCCAGATCCCTGGGCTTTTAGGCTCAGCCACTTCCCTGGCCAAGGCTTTCACGTGACAACCTCTTCTCCCTTTGATACACTGGGTCCCCAACTTGCTGCTCGCTGTCACCAAAAACCACAGCAACACGCTCCCATCACTTAGGCACTCGTGCGCCGTCCAGGGGTGACGGGCTATGAGGCCGGGAGCACAGGTCTCCAGGATTGCCCTGGCCCCGGTGCTCAGGGCCTGGCGTGCTGCCCCCAAAGGGGAGGGACAGTCATCTCCCCTGTCACCTCTCTCCCTAGCTTCCAAGTGCTCCAAGGGCAAGAAGGGTCAGGAACGCACAGCCCATCGCTCCTAGAAAACCACTGTCTTTGACAAAACCCAAGTTTCTCCTCCCAGCTCTGACCCTACCGTGTAGACCCCACTGGTACCTGAGAGCGCTTCCATTTGCCCATGTCTGGGACCGTGTGGATCTCTTTTTTTGGAATGATGAAGTTCTGGGTGGCTGGAGGGACATCCTCCGAAGAATCTTGACAAAGAAAATGAAAAAGCACACAGATAAATAGAATTCCGCCCCCCTCGACACACGCACATTTTTAAACCAAGCCTCCGACACCCAAGCCCTAGTGCAAGCCCGACTCGGCCTCCTGGGGCAGAGCGCTGGCTTGTCACGCCAAACCCACGGGCCTCCCGCCTCCCTTCTTCTGCAAGGAGAGTGAGGTGGAGGGGGTGCCAGGAGGCCTGGAGCCCTACGGAGCAGCACAGAGAGTCTGAGATCAGGGCAAGGCAAACCTCTGCCTCGTTCAGAATGCAAACCAGGGCCCCAGAGAGGCCAGAAACCCTCCCCCTCCTCCCACCTGTTCTGCAAGCCCTGTTCCCAGAACCCAAAATGGAGACCCTCTACTGTCGGTAAATTGCTACTTTAAATAAGACGCTAAATAAAAAGCTTGGTAGGTCAGACTGACAACCTCACTACACGGTTTTTACTGGAAAACGTGTTCCATGTTCCAAATAATCAACGTGCAAATGTTCTTTGAACACAACCCTTTTGTAAATTGGAGAGAACCGTTCCCTGCCAGGGGACAGCCCTCCTGCCATTTCGTCACAGAGGAAAACCTCCAGGGCAAAGGCTACCCTATAGGTAGCAATGACGACAAATCTTTGATGAAGCACACAGGTTACCAGAACATAAATTCCTCGATTTGGAAAAAAGAAGCCTTCAAACGCAGGACTGTGGTAAATGAAGTCAGACCCAGCCTTTCCAGCACCAGATTCCGCCTCCAACAATGGGGCCACCAGACCACTGGACCCCCTAAAACCTCTCAGTGTGAGACGGAAACATCCAGAGTTTTAGACGTGTTCCTCAATAACCCGGAGAGGCCCTGGCTGCTGTGGCTCAGTGGACTGAGCACCGGCCTGCAAACCAAAGAGTCGCCAGTTCCATTCCCACTCAGGGCACACACCTGGGCTGTGGGCCAGGTCTCCAGTAGGGGGCGTGGGAGAGGCAGCCACACACTGATGTTTCTCTCCCTCTCTTCTTCCCTCCCCCCCCTCCAAAAACAAATGAAATCTTTAGCCCAGAGAGTATAATGTATTAAGTGGAAGCAGTCCATTTGTTCGACTTGTACCCCCCTTGGAAAGGATAACACCTCTCCAAACTGGTGGAGCTGCCGCGTCCCAGGGGTGGCCCACGCCACCCTCACCACACACACTACAGCTCGGTGACGAAGGTCGAGTAGCCCCATTTTAAGGAAGAAAATAACGGGATAAGAAAGAAATGAACAGGGTCCCAAAGGTTCTTGCCGGGCAGAGCCAGGTCTGCGTGCCCCCAAAACCCAAGGCTTTCGCCACCGCGCCGTGTGAGTGGAGGAGCTCCCTCCACTGGTCCCAGCACGTCCTACCTCCGACTTCAGAGACGGGCCGCCCCCACCCACCCAGGGAAGCACGGTCTTCCAGGCCGCAGCTGCCCCCCACCTCCGAGCCCTCCTCCCTGTCCGGGCCCAGGCTCCCCGCCCCCCCCCCCAGACCCTGGGCTCCCCTCCCTCCATCAGAGGCACAGCTCACTGGGAATCCCGGCGGCCCCCTATCTGCTGACGTCACTACCAGACCGCTAAGGGGACACGCGTGCAAGTTTTGTACTTAATGAAATCAACACCTGGCTTCGCCCGCCCAGGGATCACCAAATGTGAGACAGGGCAGAACGAAGAGCCAAGGTTTCCCTGTTCTTTCTTTCTTTCTTTTTAAAAATGTTGTATTGTTTATGCCATTAGAGGTGCCACAATCCCCCCCGCCGCGCCCCCCCCCAATGCTTTCAAAGCACCGGCTGTGTTTCGCCAACCTAATTTGCTCCTGACACAATCTTTCAAGTTTCCGTAGCCCAAGCGGGGAAGAGGGGGTCAGCAGCCTTCCTGCTCTCCGGGTCTCAGGTCTCTCTACGAACCCTTCCCTGGCACCTCCACCCCGGATAGTTGAGACGAACTACAAACAGGCCGCTGCGTAAACACAAGTTACAAAGGGTGATGCCAGAGACAGACTCTCTCATCTCCTTGCACAACCGGCCTTTTTAAATTAGGGGTTTAGACGACCAAGGGCAGTTTCTCCCAATTAAGCCTCAACCACCGAAACTGCTGAGGCCGGCCTCCCGAAGCGGGCTGCGAGGGGCGCGCAGGGCGCGGAGGCGGTGCGGGGTGGGGGGGCGGGCAGGCAGAGGCCGAGCCCCGCGGAGCGCCCCCGGCCCCTGCGCAGGGTCTCAAGAAGGCGGCCCCCGTCCTCGGCGTCTTCCTCGCCGCATCAAGAGCTGACTCCTGCACGCGCAGCCCAGACGTGGGAAAGGCCTCCGCGTCTGGCCAGGGGGCTGGCCCACCCGACCCCTCGGGCAGGCCGGGCTCCCCGGTGCCGGGTTTGCGCCCCACCCACCAGGCCCCCCGTTCCCGCCCTCCCCGCAGGGCCCCTCAGCTCCAGCCCCTGGCGTTCCTCCAACGCCCGACCCTCCCCTTCCCCGCCCCCACTGCTGGCACCGCCCCCGCGCCCCCCACCCCGGCCCCGCCGGGCCGGCGCGCCCTACCTGGCGGCGACTGCCGCTCGCCCTCAGCCATCTTCCTCCCTCCAGGAGCGCGTCCTGACGCCTGCAGGCCCCTCACCTTTCACTCCCGCACCCACCCTCCCTTTCCCCGCGCTCAGAGCTTTCTAAAAAGAAATGAGCCCCGGCCGGCTATAACCGAAAACCAAGAATTAAAGTCACCCCAGCGAAGACGGCCGCCATGTCTGTGCGGGGCACGCAGGGCGCATGCCCAGCAACGGCCCGCTCGCCGCGGCAGCGCTCACTGGGAGGCCGCGGCCATGTTGGTGCGGGGCACCCGGGCGCATGCGCCCCAACGGTCCGCTCGCCACCTGACCTGACAACTGCCCGCCGGGCACTGGGCGGGGGGGGGGGGCGCGGCCGCCATGCTTTTGCAGGGCCAGCGAGGGCCTTTGCGGCAACCATGCTTTTGCGGGGCGGTTCCCACCTGTCATCTTTGTGCGTGGCTCTGACCCTGTCCCGAGAGATATTAGGAGACATTGCCCCTGTCAACTTGGTTGTGTGCTGCTACCACTCTGAGAGTAGTGCTCTAGAACCCCAAACGGGCTGTGAGGAGTGCACACCAGTGCCTCCAAACCCGTGGACGGCATTTGGGGGTGGGAGAGGGCCAGCGGGACGGCGGCCCGCGCGCCCGGCCCTTGATGTTGGGTCCCATCGCTCACGGCGTCCCGGGACTGCCAGCCGCGCCCCCGCCCCGCCCCGTCCCGCCCCGCGCCGTGGCCCCGCCCCGCGCTCGCGGCTAGCTCCTTCGGGCTCGCCACCCGCCGGTGACCGCTCCCAGAGTCCTCCTCCCCGGGCCACGAGCCCGCCACCCGCCCGGCCCGGTGGGTGGGCGCGGGGCCGCCTGTACCCGTTGGCGGCGGTGACTCGGCGACCTTGGCTAGGAGGTTCTAGCGGGGATCCACCGACGGTGGCGACAGCGGCGCGGACTTTGCACAGCACGGGGCGCGGAGCGGACTGCGTGTCCGCAGGTGGGCCGAAGAGATGTTGGCATTCGCGGTCAGGACCGTGGTAAGTGCGGCCGGGAACCCGGCCTGGCGGGCCCTGGACGGGGCGGGCCGCGGACCGCAAGCCGGGCCAGACCCAGCGCTGCGCCCAAACCGGTAAACAAGCTGACAAGCTGTGAGGCTACACGGCCGGGGAGGCCGCTGGACGGGCTGGACGGAAGCTGCCGGGGTGGGGTTGGCAGGTGGGCTTCCCCAGTTTGGCAGAGGAATAGACGGAGGCTCAAGGTCAGAGGCTGGTTCGAACCCGTAGCGCTCAATTTCCAGGACCAGGAACAGTGGCACCCCGACTTCAGGCAGCACCCCACCCTTGGACACGGAGTGGGGGAGCAGGCTGACACAGAGCGTCTGGCTCAGTTATTCTGACTCATGCCCGGAGAACACGCTCAACCGGGCGGTCTCTGCCCGGGCCAGAGCCACTTCCCAGCCCCAGCCAGCTGGTCAGCCTCCTTGAACTTATCAGATGGTCCCGAGGGAGCTGAGTGTAGCCAGAGAAACTCACGTGGAGCCATCAGTTGGGCTATCCAGAAAGGCCTTAGAATTGGCAGGAGGTGGCAGGTGGCTGCCCCAGGCCTTCCCTCTCCACCAGGCCCTCCCCCAACCTGTCCGTAGCATCCCCGCCCCGCCCCCGAGGCCCTCCCCAGAGGGCAGCCTGGAGCAAGAGGCGCTGGTACCCTGATGTGGACTCCTTTACTCTCTACCCCAAGCTCTTCTTTTTCGTTTGTATCTCCCTCCGTCTGTGCCGCGGAGAACATTCGAACAGACACGGCAGGCATGGGGGACGGGGGCTCCTGTCCTCGGGCGTGTGGCGGACAGGCTCTTCCCAGTCTTCCCGAGGCTCCACCTCACTCTTGTCACTGCCGCCGCCCGGGCTGTGTCCCCACCCCACAAACAGCCTCTAAGCCGTCTCCCAGGACCTGCCGGATGGCCTGGTCTGATCCCTTTTACTGCTGGGGAAACTGAGGCAAGGAGCGACTGGACCAGGATCTCCTAGATGGGGTGACTCCAATCTAGCCCAATCCCAAAGCCAGCTCTGCTTGTTTGTTTTTTTTTTAAATGCCAAAGTCCTTCCTTCTTGGCTCGCAGCTGAAGGAGCCCCAACTCAAGAGAACCAGGCTTTGGTGGACGGGTGGCCTGGCAGGGCGCCCAAGAGCCCCGCAGGGAACCGGAGGATGGACGGGGCTCTGAGTGGCCAGTCCGCTTATGTCCTCCCCCGGTGCCTGCCCCCTTGAGCCATCCCCACTTTCAAGATTGACCGCAGAGTTGTGGCAAACTCAGCGGCCTGGCAGTCCCTGCCCTCCAGCCAAGTTTTTCTTCGCTGAACAGACCCATGCAGATTCTAACAGGTGGATTTTTTAGTATCTCTTGGCCTCCCTCCCTGGCTCCGGGCCCATGCAGAGAAGAGAGGAGAACGTCTTCCAGGTTCCCTCCGACTCCAGGCCCACGTACTGCGGCCCTTTCACCTGCTCCCCACTCCCCCACCTCTGGAAGCCAGGACAGGCAGAGCGGCTTCCCCGCCACAGCCACAGCCCCTGATGCCACTGCAGCCACCGCAGCCATCGCCGCTGCCCCCTCCGCCTCCCCCCTGAATCTTGGCTCTTGTCTTCTCTTTCCAGCCCAGGCAAGTGGCTGCCTCTTGCTAGGCTCCGCTCGCCCACTTGGTAGCACAGTTAGGCTTAGAGATCCAGCCCAAGGCAGACAGACAGGGCTCAGAACCTCAGTCCTGCCATGGAGGACGGGCAGCAGAAGGAGAAGGTACGGAACGGAGCCTCTGCCACTTGCCTGCCTCTTGCTGCCAGCAGCCTCCAACTCTCTCCTGTCTCTCCTTCCGGCCGCCTTCAGAGTCTCCCCGCCCCCTCTCGCCCTCCTTGCCGGCCACTCAGCTATCTCTTGCCTCAGCACTGCCCCCGCGCCACCCCTGCCACCATCCCACAGGCAGGAAAGAGTCCCATGGCTTCACCCTCACCCAAAGGTGCTGTAATCCGTCTGGCTCGCTCTGATTTTCTCTTCCTCCCTCCTGTTTCTCAACCTGGCAAGGGTGGGAGAAAAGGAGGTGCGGACCTCTGGGAGGGGGCAGTCACCTCACGGCCGGCTGGCTCGGAGGCCCAGGGGGAGAAAGGCGGGGCTCTGTGCGCTGAGACAGGTGAGAGGTTCCTCTCCACTGGGCACCCCCACCAGGTGCCATTCATCCTGACTTGGTTAACCTGAGAGCTCTGCCAAGATCAGTGGCCACACCCATCCCTCCCCCGGCCCTACCTGCATCTGCAGGCCCTGGAGAGGTGGAGACACCCATAGCCCGAGGGCTGGGAAGCCAGGCCTGGCACCACCCAAGAGGCCATCTGACCCCAGTGATGGGCACATAAGGGCTCAGGACTGCAGCTTGGGATCGCCAGGGCCTCCCGGAGCCAGCGAGAGAATGAGCAGAACGTTCTGCTGCCTGCAGGTGAAGCCCCTGGGCTTCCTCAAGCCTTCTTCCCTGACAAAGGCCGCCGGCCGTTTCAAGGCGCACCAGGATGCCCTGCCCCGGCTGCCGGTGCCGCCGCTCCAGCAGTCCCTGGACCACTACCTGAAGGCGCTGCAGCCCATCGTGAGCGAGGAGGAGTGGACCCACACCAAGCAGCTGGTGGAAGAGTTTCAGGCTTCGGGGGGTGTGGGAGAGCGCCTGCAGAAGGGGCTGGAGCGCAGGGCCACGAAGATGGAGAACTGGGTGAGTGAGAACCGAGGGTGCACCGACCCCCCAGGTCCCACGGAGGGGGAGGGGAACCCGGGCCCTCCTGGAGGCTGTGGATCACTGTGAGCGTCCCGCAGTGTGGCCTGTCCCCGCTGCACACGGAATCTTCCAACACCAACACCGGCTGCTCTGGTGCCTTCGTTTGCGCGCAGTTCCGTGAGCGCTGCTCTGGGCCCGGCGTTCGGCACGGTGCTGGCTGAGCGGGAAAGACACAGTTGTCGGGCTCGCGGGGCCGACGGCACTCAAGCGGGGCAGGGAGGAAGGTGACTACACAGGACACAGTGAGGGCCATGGCAGGCGGCGAAGTTCTGGAGACGTGAAAAGCCGCGACGAGGATGGGAAAGAGGGGTGGAGAATCGCAGCGTCTTTGCGCTGAAGGGTCAGGGAAGGCAGGCAGGAGGTGGCTTTGGGTCTGCGACCAACAGAGGGGGCGACACAAGGCGGCGACAGCCTGGTGAGTTCGGGAACAGACAGAGGCGGGAGTGGAGGGCAAGGGCGGGGCGGGGGACGCGAGCGAGGAGAAGGGATTTGGACTTGAGCTCAGCAGGGAGGGGCTGCAGGATGGCTTCAAGCAGGGGATCTGAGTTCAGGGACGAGTCGCCCCGGTTGTGTGTCTCAGCCTGCCACGCAGGTGCGTTCACCTGGCGGCAAGTTGTCTACATTGATGTCCCGTGTACTTCTCTGTGTGTGTTTCATGCCTCAGTGTGAAGTTCACAGTGACCTCTCCGGCCCCTGCGGGGGACACAAGAGTGGGAGCAGGAGGTGGGTGGGAAGGCTGGAACTTTCACCCTGAGGGAGATGCTGGCGGGGAGGGGGCGGGGGAGTCCCTCAGTCCAGAGGACGTTTTGGTGCCAGTGGTACTTGCCAATGGGGGCACTGAGACGGGGACAGTCCCAACCTAAAGCCAGTGTCAGGGGGACTTAGGAGAAGGGGACGGCCACGGGAGGGGCTGGTCTGTAAGAGAGAACCACAGCTAGGTCTGGTTCCCGGCCCCCCCCCCAGGGTAGGAGGTGCTCTGGGGGGGCACCTGGGAGGGTGGGGCGAGCGCACAGGAGGCGGGAGTCCGGCGGTGGGTGGCCACGCTGAGCCCAGGCAGCCCGGGGCCTTGGGCTCCGGAATCAGGAACAGAGGTGGTCTGGGCTCTGGCAGTTTTCCAACTTTGCGTAGCCCGCAGCTCCTTCGCACGGGCTGCAGGCCAGCGGGCGGCGAGGCACCCACAGGTGTGCTGTGCGCCGTGGGCACACCACCCCCCGCGCCCCTTCCGAGGGCCCAAGGCTAACAATGGCCCGTGCCCCAGGCCAGCCGTCTCCCAAGGGGAATCGGTGTGGCGAAAGGCTCGTCCCACCCCTCTTTGAGGGCGAGCAGGAGGCACAGCGGGGGCAACACTCCCCTGCTGGATCTAGCCCGCCTCTTGTCACCGGCGCAGTGACTTGTCCTCAGCGAGCTTCCCCTAGATCACGCTGGCCTTGAGGTCCCAGTGAGTGTCCGCTCCCCAGTCTGACACCAGCCAAACAGGCCACGGGGGCCCGGGGGCCCCAGCTCTGCACGGAGCCCTGGCTCCTGCCTCCCTGGAGAAGGCTCAGCTGGGACGAGCAAACACTCCTCCACTGGACTTTCTTCTTCTGTATCTTCCTCTACTTTTCCTTTCTATCAGGCGGAACTTTTTATTTCTAAGAGTAGTCCAAAGCACGGACCAAAATCTGTGAGGTAGCGAAACACGATTTCCGTTTCTGCCTGCGTTCGCCCCATGCCCTGGGCTCCCTGCCTGTCCTGGCAGCGCTGTCCGACCACCCTTGCCGCCCGGCTCCGGCTGCGGGAAGGTGACGGGGCGCCGCGGGTGGGGTTAAGGGGGAGGGGGTTCTGGGTCCGAGCATTTGCATTCAGAGTCTGTGCTCCGCAGAGTGGGCGGAGGGTCCCCTGGCCCTGTGGGGAAGGGCCACCAGATCCCCCCCAGCCCCCGACAGGCTCTGGCTCTTTCCCCAGCTGTCCGAATGGTGGCTCAAGACGGCCTACCTCCAGTACCGCCAGCCCGTGGTCATCCACTCCAGCCCTGGCCTCGTGCTGCCCAAGCAGGACTTCGTGGATCTGCAGGGACAGCTCCGGTGAGTGGCTGAGGCTGGGCGGGGCCCTGGGGTCCACTCCCTCCAGTCAGACTGGAGGCCGGAGGGGCCCAGCCCTGCTCGTTACATTTCATCCCCCCAAACATGAAGCAGGGAGCATCACCCCTATTTTACAGCCGGGGAAACTGAGGCGCAGAGCAGTGAGGCAGCCTGCCCAAGATCCCCTTTCGGTGTTGGCTGAGCCGGGGCAGGCTCCAGAGCTTCGTGCCTGCTCACCAGCACCCTGTGGACGGCACCCTGCCCCACCCAGACCGAGCCTGCCCCGCACACCATTTCTAGCACCTCACCCATCCTTCCTGTTCTCCTCTGGCCCCGGGGGTGACCTTTATACACAGTCCCCTTCTCCACTTTTGGCCATGTCACTTGCCCTGGCCTCTGCTCCCGTCCTACCAGGGATAAAAATACCGGAGGCAGGGATTTCCTGCCCAAGCACCAGCCACCCATGGCCACCACCTGCTGCTCTTAAAGGCACCAGGGCATCCTGGGAAGGTCTTGGGGGTTCAGGCCCAGCAACTCCAGCTGGTGGTCCCCAAATAGGGGGCCCAGGGACAGCCCGGGTGTCGGGCATGGTTGGTATGGCCCAGACAGTCCAGGGAGGAAGGTCAGGTTGAGAGATGGCCTGGGGGAGACCGAGGCCCAGAAATGGGTAGGGACCTAGTGCAGGGGACATCACAAGCCCCTCCCCTGGGGTCCTAGGTCCTTCCGTAATGGATGCCTGAGAGAATAGCACCGTCCTTCCAGCCCCTGGACCACGGTGCGGGGTGCAGGCCCTCTGTGGGTGGGGCCAGCTGCACTGACCCGTAACCCAGCACGGCCACGTCCCTGCGCCTTCACACCGGACTCGTGCCAGGCACCTGGTCTGGTCAGCAGCTTCTCCCTGAGCCCCCGCGCCTCCCTCCGGGGGTTTTGAGAAAGCAGGCTCAGAAGGGCGAGCTGCCAGCAGTGGGTGTGAGGAGTGAAGCAATGGGTCACCCCTCACCCTGCACGTGTCCCCGGCCCAGCGCCCTTCCTCATGGTGCCCACACAGCTTCTGATCTCTCGTTGGTCCCTCCAGGTTTGCTGCCAAAGTCATCGAGGGCGTGTTGGACTTCAAGGCCATGGTTGACAGGTGAGCACTTGGCTGCCTCTACCCTGCCTGTCTAATGAACCCGGCCTCTGCAGCCCGGCCTGGCCCAACCCCAAGCCCTGGCTGCGGGGCTGGCCCGGGGCTTGGGTGCTTTCACTTCCTGTTGGCCCGGCCTCTGCTGGGGCTGGGGAGGGGGAGCCTGGGGGTCAGACGCCTACGTCCTCCGCTCCAGCTGCCGGGACTTCCTTCTGCTGACTCTGTCCCGAGAGGCCCCTGTAGGGTGACTGGGCGCTTCATCTCCGCCCGGCAAGCGGAGGCCCAGAGAGGGGAAGGGAGTTTCCAGGGTGACTCACGGCAGGCTCCTGACCCTCACCCCCTCTGCCAGGCCCCGGCTCAGGCTAAGGGGAAGCAGGGACCCGAGGGGCGACAGCCCCGTTTGTGTGAGACCTGACCCGGCCCGGCCCGGCCCCGAGCGGTGCCCAGCAGCTCCCTTTCCCCTTCTCCCCTCCCACCCGCCCAGCGGCCCCTCACTGTCCCCTGCCCCACAGTGAGACCCTGCCCGTGGAGCACCTCGGGGGCAAGCCGCTGTGCATGAACCAGTACTACCAGATCCTGTCCTCCTGCCGCGTGCCGGGCCCCAAGCAGGACTCGGTCGTCAACTTCAGCAAGACCAAGAAGCCGCCCATGCACATCACCGTGGTGCACAACTACCAGGTGGGCCCCGCGCGCGTGCACACGCGGGGAAGGGCGGGCGTGGCCAGCAGTCCGCCTGCCCGGCACACGCGCCTGTGTGTCCCCGGGAGCCGGCGTGCCCTGGCGTCTCTGCCGGGTGACTGGCTCGGCCCCAGCCTCAGGGAGGTCCAGAGGGGCCGTGGGCCTGCCCAGCCTGGGGAGAGCAATGCGGGGACGCCCTCCCCTGTCTCTCACCCCCGGCCTGACCCTGTCACCTCGCTGTGACATCTGGGCTGCCAGGACCAGGAGGGGGCTGGGGTGGGACGAGACTGCGGCTGCCCGAGGTCCTCACCACCACCGTCCTGTCCCCGGGCAGTTCTTCGAGCTGGACGTGTACCACAGCGACGGGACTCCCCTCACCTCGGACCAGATCTTCGTGCAGCTGGAGAAGATCTGGAACTCGTCACTGCAAACCAACAAAGAGCCCGTAGGCGTCCTCACCTCCAACCACCGCAATTCCTGGGCCAAGGCGTACAACACCCTCATCAAAGGTGCCTGCGGAGGGGGGGCGGGGAGGCGAGGCCCCCAGCCCGGCCTCTGCCCGCACCGGGCCCGGGTCCCCCCTGAACCCTCGGATCCGGAGCAGGTGTTGGCCTGCGTTCAGGAAACTCGGTCGGGTGGGCTCGCTTCCCTCGGTTAAGTACCAAGTGGGGTGAGAGTCTGAGTCTTCTGGCCGCGGAGCCCACCACGGTCCCCACGTCAGCCAGGGGCACTGTCCCCGAGCCAGACCCCTGCTCGGGGCCCCTGACTGCCACCCCCGCTCTCTGGGAGACCCTGGTCTTCCGCGCCCTCATTTCTCGAGCGGGCCCAGCGGGCCAGGCGCTGGGGGTGCCTCACGGGGTGCCGTGGGGCTGCAGGGCCCCGCTGAGTGTGAAGCTCTGACCCCGGTCCTGGCACTCGGTAAATGTTCTGGAGGCATCCCAGGCCACTACAGGCCTGACACCCCGTTTTGGGCCCCTCCCCGCCGTGCCGCCCGCAGACAAGGTGAACCGGGACTCGGTGCGCTCCATCCAGAAGAGCATCTTCACCATGTGCCTGGACGGAGTCATCCCGCGGGTGTCGGAGGACAAGTACCGCAGCCAGGTGGCGGGCCAGATGCTGCACGGGGGTGGCAGCAAGCTCAACAGCGGCAACCGCTGGTTCGACAAGACGCTGCAGGTGAGGGCCTGGGAGGGCCGGGGGGCCCCCCGCCACACACACAGCCTCGGGACTCCCCGGCTCCGGCCCGCACCACCGCTGGCACCCCAGCTCGTAAAGCAGGCGGAAGCCAGGAGGCGGACGCGGCTGTAATTACCAGGCTGCGCGCCTGCCGTTCCTGGGGCCCGGAAACCGTGCTCGCCCCCGGAGCGGCCCTTCCGCACATCAGAGGGAGCCCAGGGCTGGGAAAGTAGGGGTTGCGGTGGGGCTGCCGGTGGGAGAGTCGCAGGGACGCGGTGGGGGATGCGAGCGTGGGGCGTGCTTGGCGTGGCCCAGACGGGCCCAGGCCCCTGTGAGCGCCGGCTCTCGTTGACAACCGTGATAGAGGGCTGGGCCCTGCGGGGACCGCAGAGAGGCCTCCCCGTGGGAGCCGCCGGAGAGTGGCCCCAGGGAGCGGGGGCTGACCAGTCCCCACGCCCTTCCGCAGTTCATCGTGGCGGAGGACGGCTCCTGCGGGCTCGTTTATGAGCACGCGGCCGCCGAGGGCCCCCCCATCATCTCCCTCGTGGACCACGTCATTGAGTACACGTGAGTGTGGCCCCGCCCCTGCCCACTCCCCAGGTCCTTGGAGACGGGGGACAGCCTGGTCTGTGGGGGCATGGCATTTTCCCTGGGCCTGGGCCTGAAGGGGGATGGGTTTTAGGGCCAGACAGACCAGGGTGTGAAGTCTGGCTCTGCCATTTCCCAGCTGCGTGACCTTGGACAAGTCCCTTCCCCACTCCAGGCCTCCTCCACTTGGCTTTCTGAAAGCGGGAGGTGGTCTCAGCACATAAACCCCAGAGCCTCCCCAGGCGGGCCCCCTCCAGCTTCAGGGGCCCATCCTCCCCGCCCCCGCCCCAGAGGTGGGCCCAGGCTGCCCCGGCACTGGGGTGAGCCTGGCCCCGTGTGTCTGTGCAGGAAGAAGCCCGAGCTCATGCGGTCTCCCATGGTGCCCCTGCCCATGCCCAAGAAGCTGCGGTTCAACATCACGCCCGAAATCAAGAATGATATCGAGAAGGCCAAGCAGAATCTTAGCATGTGAGTGCCAGGCGCTGGGTAGGGGACCCGGCCCCTTGAGTCCAGCCGGCTTTGGTGCCAGGTCCGCCCTCGTACCCAGCCAGTTCCGAGACCTCCCTCCCTGGAGCTGGCAGGCCGGCCACGCGCCTGCTGCTCACCCGCCCCTCCCCGCCCCCAGCATGATCCAGGACCTGGACATGATCGTGGCGGTGTTCCACCACTTCGGGAAGGACTTCCCCAAGGCGGAGAAGCTGAGCCCTGACGCCTTCATCCAGATGGCGCTACAGCTGGCCTACTTCAGGTGTGCCCTGCCCTGCCCTGCCCTGCCCTGCCCTGCCCAGTCTTGGAGGGGGGTGCGACCCGGGGGCAGAGGTGGGGGCGGCCTGCCAGGACCGTGCTCACCCCGTGTCCCCCCAGGATATACGGGCAGGCCTGTGCCACGTACGAAAGCGCCTCCCTGCGCATGTTTCACCTGGGCCGCACGGACACCATCCGCTCGGCCTCCATGGACTCGCTGGCCTTCGTCAAAGCCATGGATGATGCCAACGTGTCGGTGAGGGTGCGGGGTGAGGGCGGGTGAGCTGGGCGTGAGCCATCGCCCTTCCTGTTCGCTCCGTCAGCACGCACTGATGGAGCGCCTACTGTATTCCAGCCCTGTGGTGGGCAAGGGAATGTAATAGAAGATGGAGCCAGGAATTTAGTTCTGAGCTTCCTGTCAGGCCAAGAGAAAAGGGAACTATTCATTCACTCATTCATTCACTCAGCACCAGTGAGCATCTGCCCTAGAGTGATGGTAGTTCCGCTCCCTCCTCTCAGAATGTAGCGCTGGGTGGGGAGTGGGTGCTGAGACGGCCGGCAAGGGCAGGAAAGGGACGGCGCTCCAGCTCCCTCTTCCCCTCGCCCCCACCCGCAGGAGCACGAGAAGGTGGAGCTGCTGCGGAAGGCCGTGCAGGCCCACCGAGCCTACACCGACCGGGTGAGCGAGGCCTCTCTGTCCCTGCCTGCTGGGCCCTTGGCATGTCTGTCCATCCGCCTGCCCGCCCCTGCAGCAAATGGCTGCTCGCCCTTAGCTTGCACGACCGCTCCCCTGAGCCTTCGGATACCTGGAGCAAGGCTGAACACCCCCATACTAAAGCTGGAGAAACCGAGGCCGAGCCCATGACTGCCGTGGCCCCAGGTCTCAGGGGAGCCTCCGGTCTTGTGTCAGGCTCTCCCCGGTGACCTGGGGCCCCTGGAGCTCCGAGGATGCACAGTGGGCAGGCACCGGGGTTCCTGCCATCTGACAGCTCAGGTGACAGTCCATGGCGTGGAGGTCTGGGTCCCCATCCTGGCTGTGGCTCTGAGCGCCTGTGGGCCATGCTCCGCCTGTGTTACACGCAGATAACCGCTTAGGTCCCCTACCACAGGCATTCAGTACTGTCACCATTTTACAAATGAAGACACTGAGGTTCCAGGATGTAAGGGACCCGCCAAGGTCCCACAGCCAGGATGGGGCTAGGCCACCCAGCGCCAGGCCTGTGCTCTCAAGCCATGCACTGTCCTGCCTCCCTGCGCAGGCCCTGGGCCTCAGTTTCCCGGTCTGGGAAGTGAGGGCTCTCCCGCCTGGCCGCTGCGGTCTCACTGGTCCGCGGGGCCCGTGAGGGACGACGCACTGCTGCCACACGCTTCTGTGGAGGGTGGCGTGGCTGCTGCTCCTGACCGACCGTGCTCTCCCCTGCAGGCCATCCGCGGGGAGGCCTTCGACCGGCACCTGCTGGGCCTGAAGCTGCAGGCCATCGAGGACCTGGTGAGCATGCCGGACATCTTCATGGACACCTCCTACGCCATCGCCATGCACTTCAACCTCTCCACCAGCCAGGTGGGCCACCGCCCCAGAGCCAGCTGGGGGCCTCTGCCCTCGGGGCCCCTGTCCTGTCCCGGGTGCCCCGGGGTAGGGTGGAGCAGCACCCCTGGAGCTGGAGTGGGACAGAGGCTGCGCTGCCTAGAGCCAAGGTCTAGAACACGGTCAGACTTCGGTGGCGGTGTGGCCCGCACAGGCCACCACAGGCCGCCGCCAAAGCGACTGAGTTCTGGCAGAGGAGATGGGTCGGGGGGCTCCCCTATGGCCCAGGGGAGTCAGGGCCCCGCAGGGGAGAGTCGGCCTCACGTATTCCCAGCAAGACGCGAAGGAGCACCTGGTCCGTGCCAGCCTGTGCTGGGTGCTGGGACACAGCAGGGACGGTAGCATCCCTGCTCCAGGGCCTCGCGGTGTGGGCCGGAAGCACGCGGACTGAGCTAGTAACGGCCCCCGGAAGTGCTGGGGGTCATCCGAGTCCCGAAGGGGGAGCAGCTGAAGCCCCCAGGAGCGTCAGTGAGGCTCCATGGAAGGGCGACACCAGAACTGCGCCCTAAAGGGCCAGAGGGAGTCCCCCGTCTGACGGAGAAGGGGGAGGCCGAGCACAGCCGAGCACTGATGTGGGAAGGCAGGCCGGTGCCGCCGAGGGGCTGGAGGGGGCCCAACGGGGCGGGGTAGGGGCGAGAACCTCAGTCCCGTGCCACCCCCAGGTCCCCGCCAAGACAGACTGCGTCATGTTCTTCGGGCCTGTGGTCCCAGACGGCTACGGCATCTGCTACAACCCCCTGGAGTCCCACATCAACTTCTCCGTGTCGGCCTACAACAGCTGCGCCGAAACCAACGCCGCCCGCCTGGCGCACTACCTGGAGAAGGCGCTCCTGGACATGCGTGCTCTGCTGCAGGGCCACCCCCGGGCCAAGCTCTGAGGCCCCTACGCTCGGGCCTGCCGGTGCCGCAGCCAAGCCGCCTTCGGGTGGGCCACCCACCAGGGCTCCGCTCTCTGTTCCCCGTCCCCCTGGGCCCCGCAGGTCCAGCTGAGCCAGGGCCAGCACCACACGCTCAGTGGGGCCCGCGGGCCCCAGCCAAGTGCCTTCCGTGGGCCGCGTCCTGGGCTGTGTTCAGAGGCCGGGCGCCCCATGTGTACCCCACAGAGGCCTTCCTCTGGGGAAAGGAGCCGGCCGAGCCCGTCCCCCGCCAGGGTGGGGGATGGGGAGTCCTTTTCTCGGCAGGTCCCCTCTGGCCCGCCCGTCCCCACCGTCTGCGCAGCATGCTCAGATCTGTACCCTGGCCCTCGGACTCCCGAGGACCTCTGGAGCGGGGGTGGGGGGGCGGGGACACTCCAGGCAACCCCAAGGCTGAGAGGCCAGGTGCGAGGTGTCCTGGGAAAGGGGGAGCCCGGGCCGCCCGCCCGCGCCCTGCACCGTGAGGCCGTCTCCCGCAGGACCGCCGCGCTCCTCTGGGGAATGCGGCCCGAGAACCCCGCCTCGTTCGCCTCCGCCCGGTCGGACTCCTGAGCCACGCTCCTGGTTGTATCATAGTAACGCTCCAGGTGTTAATAAAGGGAAAGTCTGTTGGTAAAGAGGCGTTCCGGCTCAGGAGGCAGGCAGGTGGGGGTGGACACCTGGCCTCCTTCCAGCTCTTCCTGCGTCTTGGAGTTGGTGTCCCAGCGGCCGGGGCCACCAGGGCCAGAGGAGACAAGAGGAGGGGCCTCAGGCATAGGGCAGGGAGCCACGGGCCAGTCCGAGACAGCTCCCACCCACGAGTGACTTGGGCCCCTCCTGTACCTTGGGCTGAGGGTGGCGACGACTCCCCATGGGGCTCGGGGCCCTGTGAGCCCGGGTCTGGTGGGCTGGGGGGCTGGCACGAGGGCCCAAGGCCTCATCCCACAGCCTCCCCACAGAGCCCAATGGGAGTGGGGCCCCGGATCACAGAGCCACCTGACCGGAACCCTGAACCTACCTGTCCCCAACCCTAGGCACCTGGCAGAAGCAAGGTGACTTGCCAGTCAGGTGGGCCGTATGTGGAGAGAAGAGTCTCTCCCTCCCAGGGCCACCCCGGCCCTCGGGCTCGTGAAGACCCAGAGCAGAGGCTTGGGGTGCGGGTGGGAGAGGTCGTCAAGCCTGTGAGACGTGCTTCGTGGCCTGGTCGACCTGGGGCTTTCCTCCTTCATGCAGATGAGGAAACTGAGGCCCGGAGAGGTTAAGGTCACCAGGCCTCTAAAGAATAAAGAACAGAGCAGAGATTCCCAGAGGTCAGGGGACGGGGAGCCCCTGTAGCCGAGGCCCCAGCCCCTTGCGCCACCCACTGCGGCGACCCAGGGCGGGGGTGAGAGGGAGGCCGTGGGTGGAAGCGGCCGGGACTCAGGCCCGCGAGCTGGCGAGGAGGGGAGCAGGGTGCAGCAGGAAGCTGCTGGCTGCACTAGGGCGTGGGCTGAGTGGACTAACCTGTGCTGGGGACCGAGCCTGCTGGGCAGTCTCCCCAGAGCCACAGAACAGGGGACTCGGCGTCCTCATTCTCCAGCGAGGGTGACAGAGGGCGTGCCGCTTGCGCAACATCTCTCGGGGAGCAGGCGGGGCCCAGACAATGGGGCGAGTGGGGGTTGCTCCAGGCCTGGCCGCGCCTCAGGCCCCCAGTGAGGCCGGCAGGGTGGGGTGCCGCCGGGGTGGGGCGGGGGCGGTGCTGGCACCTGAATGTCCCTTCCCTGGGCCGTGCGTGGGAGGACCCGGAAAGAACACAATACACAGCCTGGTGTCACCTCTGCACCCCGGGGGTGACGCTGCTCCCTCGGGGGTGACCGGGAGCCCCAGGAAGCGGGGGCCACAGCAGCCGAGTGAGCAGGCCACGGACACTGCACAGACGGTCACCCAGGACTCCCAGGACTCCAGTCCCGAGGACCGTGCAGGCGTGCACGCGAGGCAGGGCTCCCCACCCCCAGGTCCTCCTCCAGAACCACACAGCACCCGGGGAAGGCACACCGAGCACCTAAGGGAACCCCGGGCGGTGTCGGTGGGATGCGTGCTGGCCCCTAGGGGCACTGGAGGGGAGGGAGAAGGCCCAGGAACAGACCATGTCATTGCTCCCGAGGGGGTGTGACCCGCGCCCTCACACTTGGAAGCCACACAAGCAGGTGCTTCAAAGGTTCCTGCGCGCACACGAGAGGCGGGTGCTGGGCGGGCGAACTGCCGAAGGCCACGGCAGTGGGCGCTCGTGGCGTGCGGGGGTGACTTCCAGCGTCAGCATCGCGCCTGAGATCCAGAAAACACTGCTGGGACCCAGAGTTCAGAGAACTGACTCGGGTGGCCTGCAGGGGCGACCAGACCCCGATGGCAGAGATGAACTTGATTTTTTAAAAATGAGAGAGAGAGAGAACTGCTCTAGGTCAGCACACGTTGTGCCATAGTTACTGGAGACGTGAGCGCGTAATAAGTGAATGAGTGGACGGCTACGTGGCAAACACGAGGCCCGTGGGCTGAACCCGGCCCTCCACCCGGTTTTATCTGGCCCGGCACCTGGTTTCTCTGCCTGGCAGCAGCGCCCAGCTCCTTGCCCCTGGTTAAGGAGCAGTTACATTTATTCCGTCCTAAAGCTACATTCAGCCCTTTGAAGGCAACCGCGAGGCCGCTGTGGCCCCCGGTGAAAATGAGTCTGACGCCACAAAGTACCTGAATATTTGTCCAGGTTAGCGTGCACTTGACTTTGGCATTCTTCATGGGGCAAGTGCAGTGGCCGGAAACGAGGCGGACCTGGCGTGGAGCCTGCCAGGGGGCTGAGGGCCGGACGGAGGGAGCCACGTGGGGGCCACATTGAACACTTGGGCCGGGCCGGAGCCCCTGAGGAGGGCATCCAGGGAGATGCCGGGAGGCAGAGGGGGCCTGGCGGTGGGGACCTGGGCCGGGCCCACAGTGGGCAGGGCAGCAGAGGAAAGCAGACGTTTCCAACACCTGAGCTGGCGTCGGCGGGCTTCGCAACAGCAACGGAAGCTGGTGGTGGGGCTGGCAGGCGGGGGCGGGTGTGTCGTTGGGGACGACAGCAGAGTTGAGCTGGGACCCGGGACGCGCCGGGCTCAGGCCTTGCCTCTCCGAGTGCGCTCCTCGGGGGCTCCTCCGCCCTGTCACCGTCTGGTTTCTCCCCTCCACTGCTGCGTCTGGCCTGCTGGGCTCTTGTTTCTCAGCTGTCGGATTTCCCCGTCCGGATGCATTTAAAAATCTTCCATGGTTCACCTTACAGCTTCCCCTTCCCTGCTGACATTTTCAAGTGTGTCTCTTGTTTCCGCATAACAACACTTGCAGCCCGCACCAGGCCACCACGGCACCCAAGGGGTCAGCAGGTTTGTCTCCGTGACCCGCCTCCTGCTGGGCTGTCTCGGAGTCGCTCCCATCCACTCTGCGCCCGTCCTGTTCACAGCACTGTAGGAACCACTTGCACAAATGACTGGGGTCTAGGTAGTGGGTTCCTTCCTCCGGAGAATCGTTTGCCTCTGCCCCACATCTCGGGTGAGGTCGCCTTCACTGAATGTCAAGGTTCTGGGGGCCACTGGGGGCCCTGACCCACAGCCTTCGAGCTCATGCGAGGGCAGTTATTTCTGACCTCCTCACCCTAGGGTGCAGCCAGTCTGCGTCTCAGCACAGAGAATCAAGGGAGGATTAGATCCCCGCCCCCCGACCTCGGCCAGGGTTCGACTTAGGTCCATCTCACTCCTACGAGGCCTCCAACATCCCAGCTCAGTTTGCGGTTATTTCTTCCACAGCAAGACTGACCACGCACACGCTCAAGCCGGAGTGAGCTCCGCAAGGACGGGAGGGCCCAGCGGGGGCCTGGGCAGAGCGCACGGGTCGCCCCCGTCCTCCAGGGCTGGCGCTCGGAGGAGGAGCCAGACTCACCACGAGCAAGCCCGGAGCCAGCCAGGACCGCACAGGGAGGCGAACTGGGGTGGGAAGAGGGGACCCTGCCTGACTCTGCGTGGTGGCACGGCCGCCTCTGGTTCTGGGGGGAAACGCCACAGGGCCACTCGAACTGTGGCTGCAGGGGCGGGAGGGACCAGACGTCTCACCGATGCTCACAAAGCCGCGGCTCTAACCGCATCTCCCGGCTCCTCGGGGCCGCGCGCCTCCGGCCGCCTCGTCAACGTGAGCTCAAGTCAACGTGCGCTCCGGCGGCCAGAGTTCAAGATTTTATTTTAAAACAATAGTAAACAATTTCATTGATTTTTCTTCAACCATCTCACGCTTGGCTTGTCTCAGGCAAAACGTACAAAATAAGGAGGAAAGAGGAGGGGGAGGAAATGTGGGGACTGCCCAACCTTCCCCAGAAACAGGCCCCTGGTCCTGGCACCTGGAATGGCTTTTGGACACTGTCTTCAACGAAGGAAAAAAGAAAGCACCCAAACATTGTGCTTCAGCAGCAGGTTAGGGACCTCCACAAAGAAAGGGAGGGGCGGGGTTCGAACACAGGTCCCGCCGGAGCAGCCTGGGTCAGTTCCAGAAACTTCCAAGAGCCTGGAGGCAGGCCCACCCCACGACTCCATCTCAGGGAGACTCAGAGATCCAGTCCCTGCAGGAGGGACCATCCCGGGCTGGACGGCGGGGTCTGTGCGCCCCACCCCAAACACAGGCAAGTTCCCAGCCCCTCGGAGAGGGCCGGGAAGGACAAGGACTGTGGGGAGCGAAGGGGGAAGGGCAGGCCGGGGATGTCAGGCACCCACTGCCCGCCCCCCACCCCGGCTCCCAGCTCCCGGCTCCCGTGCATTTTGTCCTCGTGGAGATGAAAGCGGACTGCTCCCAGACGGCAGGACCAGAAAGAGCTGTAAACAGCCTGGGCTCGCTCACCCACGTGTGCAGGCTCCTTTGTCAGAAAGGGACCAGAGAAAGCCCTTGTGGTGCGGGGTCGGCTCGGGGCAGGACGCCATGACAGCAGCCGCCGGAGGCCGCGCTCCCTGGGCCCTGGCCCCTGGCCCCCCAGACCGGGAAACACTGACTGAGGCTCTGGAATGGCAATGGCGGCGGGGAGGGCACGGCGCACTCCCCTGTCCTGGGCCCCCAGGGCCACCTTTCAGGCCCAGGAAGAGGCCAAGGGCCCAGGCCCCTTGGGACTTGGGGCAGCCACAGCAAAGCAGGCTCTTGCGGCCCTGTCTCTGAAATCCCGTCTGCCGTTAACAAAACCAAAAATAAATAGTGTGTATTTTTCACGCCACCTGGACTCCCCGGCCCCGCGAGCACAGGTATGAGCCCTTCTCCACTACCCCACACCCAGCGCCCACACCGCGGGCACCTCCTGCCCGGCCGGGGGCTGCAGCAGCACACCGAGGGTCTCCGGCCACGCGGCCCCCGGCACCCCCGGCAGCAGGCCCTCCAGGGTCCCGGCTGAGGGGCTGGCTCAGCCCATCGGGCCACCTTGTTCATTAAAATAAAAATAAGAAAAGAAAAGGCTCCACTTGGTGACTTGGTCTGTAGAGGTCTCTGCTTCGTCCCTCTGTCATTCTGTCCGTCCTGCAAGGCGTCCCGCAGGCCAGACCTGGAGGCCAGACCCAGCCTCGTTCACCAGTCACTGCAGTTTCGTCCCCAGCTTGCGTTGTCTGTTCCTGCAAAGTGGGGGGTGGGGATCCAAGGTGAGGATGCCTGGGGTCCGAGGAGGGGGTACCTGGCATTCAGTGCCCCCTTGGCTGTCCCCTCCCTACCCACAGTCCCAGCAAAATCAGCGAAGGCCCACCCCCAGGACCCCCAGCGGCTGGCTCGGCCAGGCCAGTCCGAGTCCCTGCCCTAGGACCCAGCACCTAAAGATGGCCAATCTCTCCGGCTCGCCTGCATCACAGATGTCCTGGCTTGGAGTCCAGGAACAGAGCCAGGAGATCGGGGCAGGGGCGAGGGCAGGACGAGAGGAAAAGCAGCCGAGGGCCGTGGCTAGGTTCTAACTCCGCACAGGGAGCTCCCCCGCACAGAGGGGCCGGCACAAGCGGGGCTACTGCAGCCCCCAAGGCAGGCTGCGGGGCAGCGCGCTCTCCGCCCGAGAGGTGTGCGAGCAATGGCGGAACTACTGCCGGAGGTCACACAGGAGTCCCGAGTACCTGGCTCGGGGGCGTGGCTACATCCACGAGGGGCCCAGGAGCCGGAGGGAAGCAGGGGCAATCCCCCGTCCTCTAGGGAGCCTGGCCGAGGCTCGGAAAGAAGATCGGGGCCGTCCACAGAGTCCCAGTTAAACTTCAGGAGCCTCACGGCACCCGCTGCTCCCGCACGCCCGATGCGGCCCTGGCCCCGCCTCACACCCCGCCCCTCGCTCCCTGGGCCCTGGCGGGGTGGGCTCCCCGAACGTCCCTCTGCCTCAGAAGCTCTCTTCCCTCTGCTGAGAGCATTTCCCGCCAAACCCCAACTTCAGCAGGCAAGGCTTTCTCTACATCTGGTCGGTCTCCCTGGGGCAGCAGCCTGCCCACCCTACCCCACTCGAGTCGGGGCCCTGTCCGGGGCTCCCAAGCCCGGGGCTCTCATTGCACAAGCAGGCGCCTTACCCCCTGGCCGCGGGGGCTGCCTTGCTCTCTGCCCACTCTCAGCACGCAGCCTGGCACTGAGCATGCGCACATCGAAAATTTGGTAAATGAAGGCAGGCGTGGCCAGCGGGGTCAGGCCGGGTGGGGCAGGGCCTCTGGGGCAGGACCACTGGCGGAGCCTGGGCCAGCGGGGGCTTCTCCCCCAATAATGGGATTGCCTGCCTTAAACACCTCAAATCCCCTTTCCTCATGGATCCAAGGCTTTACACTTTAAGCTCTTTAGGATAATTCGGACCATGATGCACTAGCCCCAGTCCCAGGCTGCTGGGTTGCCCCGCCCTGTGATTCCTCTCACCAGCTCCCAGGGAGACCTCCCAGGCCTGCTCTGGAGCCTGACCTCCCTCCGCTCCCCTCTGCACCCCGGGAGCAGCCAGGCCTTCCCCACCCTAGCTGGCACTCTCCCCGGGACTCGGGGGAAGCTGGGAGGGAGAGCTCCATCAGGAGGCTCCAAAGCCCAGCTCTCCACCAACGTGCCGCACAGCCGTGCCCGGGCTGGCCCTTCTACAGGGAAAGTGTCTGTGCTAACCAGCCTAAGGGGCGTCCACACAGAGGCGCCCTGAGACTCCCGGCTGCCCGGCTCTCTGGTTCTGGGCCACAGGGGTTAAAAGCAGAGCTCCGGGCCAGCCAGCCTGGGTTCCCAGCCCAGCTTCCCCCACACAGTCCCTAAGTCATCCATCAGGGGCTCCCCGTCTCGTCTCTGAGCTGCAGCTTTCTCATCTGCAAACGGAGCCCAGGGGAGGACTCAGTGAGGCCGTGCGAGGAAAGTGCTTAGGCAAGGGCCTGGCCCTTAGGGAGCGCTCCCAAAAGGGGAGTAGTGGCTTCCTTGGGGCCATGCCCCGCTGAGCCAGGACCCAGCGATTGCTGAACCCCCAACTCACCTGGCTTCAGCCCGGGTTACTGTGTACTCGAACCAGAGCACGTTGGGAATGAGGCTCGTGTCTCGGATTAGGAAGAACTCAGAGATAGGCCTGCAGAGACAGACACCCCGAACCCCAGGACCACGTCAGGACTGTCATCAAGCCAGAGTCCCCCTTCAGTGCCTGGGGCCAGCCACCCACCTTCCCCCAGCTGCTCAGAGAGTCCTGCCCGGCCGGTGACCCCAGAGCCACTGAGAGACCTGGCCGAGTCACCCAGGCAGGGGCACGCCCTCTCAGTGTACACACACAGCTCAGCAGGACTCAGGCTGCTTTCTGAGTCCCCGAGAGCCCGGGCTGGGACAGAGAGCGCCACCCGGACCTCTGGGCCTGAGGGAACCCCTGGGCGATACGGAAGCCTCGCGAGCTTCATGCCCGCCAGAGGCCCGGACACTAGGGCTCTCCCAGGGAGACCGGGGCTGGGGCAGGGACTCCCGGGTCCTCCCACTGATGGCCTCTTCCGCGAGGAGGGCACAGGAGCCACAACACCTGGGGAGGGGGGAGGGGCAGCCATAGGGGCCGAAAGCAGTTACCAGGATGCTATTCTGGGGAACAGAGGGGTGAGGACCTCCTGAGTGAAGGCGAACCAAGCGACGGCCATGAGGCTTCCGGCGACGCCCCCGTAGAGCACCTGGCTCCAGGTGTGATACAGCAGGTAGACCCTGGGCCGAGGACAAAGGGAAGTTCATGAATAGGCCTGCGCAGTGCTCCACGCCCACACCCACGCCCTGGCCTCCCGGGGACGGTGAGCACACTCGGGGAGACGCGCACGGACGGGGGTGGAGCTCTGTGAAGGCAGAGCCTCAGGCGGACTCCAGGAGGCGGCGGGGGGTCGGCCCCTGCCGGCTGCCCTCCCGACCCGAAGTGAGGAGGCGGCTCAGCTGAGCGTGGAGCCCTTGAACTCCGAGTCTGTCTGCAAGGGGCTTGCCCAGGAGGCGGGGAACAGATGGCTGATCTGTGGAGGTGGCCCGGACCCTGGGCTCAGCCAGGGGGACAGGGCGAGGACTGGACTACACGGGGCAGTGGGGCCCAGACCCCGTGAAATGAGAGGCCTGGGACCTCTTTCTCCACCCCGCCCCGCCCCGCGGGCTCTGGGACTCGGTCCACAGACAGGTCCAGTCAGGACCAGGAACCCAGCACGAGCCAGAGGGCAGGGACGGGGTGGGGTGCGCCCCCGCTCCGCACCTGCTGTAGGAGACTAGGAGGGCTGCAGTGAGGAGAGCCAGGGACAGCACGTGCCTCCACAGCAAGTCCAGGAACCTGGCGTTGTTCGTCTGGTGCATTCTGGGGAGACAGGACTGTCAGACGGCCTCGGCCCACAGCCGGGGCCCGGGCCTCCCACGCCGCTCCTGGCCCCACCCCCAGGCTCCCCGGGAGCCCGCCGTCCTGTCTGCAGCCCCTCCCGCCCCCGGAAGAGGCCAAGCCCCAAGGGGTGTCCCAAGGAGTCTGGCCTGGGCCAGTTCAGGGCCGGTCCAGCCGGGGGAAGCTCACCTTAAATACAGGAAAAGAAAGGAATAGACGGAGAAAAACCACATAAACTGGGAATGACTGGAGGGCATCCCGTACTTGGTGCCCACTGCCGCGTGGGGGTCTGGGGAGAGAGAACAGGGCATGGTGGGAGGATGAGGCCTCCCAGCCACGACCCGACCCTGGGGGCCCGGATCCCCACAGCCAAGGCCCTACCTCCACAGGGCCGCGGCTCCTGGATGACGTGTTTAAGCAGCCAGTTGACCCCCTCGTTCACGGCCAGGCCCCCGAGGAACGAGATCTGCGGGAAGAGGTGCGCTCAGCAGGGCCTCGGGGCCTCCCTGCCATTGCCCAGCCCCACAGGCCGCGGCCTGGGGCTGACCCTCCCAGCCCAGCTGGTGACCCACCTGGAACCAGCCAGGGAGCTCCAACACCTCAGGAAAGGCGGAGGCATGGAGGGGACGGGGCAGCCCCTGGGGCGGAACGGTGTGACTGCCCTTCCTGGGGCAGGGGCAGGGGCAGGGGCAGCGGCAGCGGCGGGGACCGACTCACCGTGTGCAGCTCCCTCTTGAATATGATGAGGGTCACGAAACCGACAATGACAAATAGGGGGCTGAGGCTCAGGTAGGCAAGGAGGTGGCCAGAGAGATCACCTGGGTGCGACAGGGAGACTGGGGTGAGGACAGAGCATGACACCGGAAGCAGGGCCGGCCCTGCTCACTAGAAAAGTAGGACCCGGGCCGGAAAGGAGGTCCCCGCAGGGCCCGGTGTGCAGGGCCAGGCAGCTGGGGCCGTGTAGGGGGAGGCCCCCGCCCAGACACTATATCCACCACCCCGCCCAGTCAGGGGTCTGCACTCGGCTTGTCTGACCCCAAGGCTGGCCCCGGGCCAGGCGACAGCCCGCAGGCCCACCCATCGGTGCCTCTGGAACACAGCGCTGGGACGGACTGCCCCGGCCGGTCACACAGAGACTTCGGTCTGTGCTTCCGACCCCCACAAGGACCAAGGCCAGGGCTGGGGAGGAGGCCGTGCTGCCCAGTACGGACGCCTGTTGCAGGGACAGCTCCTAGCTCCCTCTCAGACTGGCAGGAGGCTGATTACCTACCGGCTGTCCGCTTTTTTACCATCCTGGCGGGCCACGGACAGAGACAGCAATGACAGAATCTCTGCAGCCGTGAGATTACAGCCACTTTCCCCCTCGAGTCCAAAGGCCACCCTCACCACTCAACTCGGGGCGGCTGTACGGCCGCTCTCAGGTGAGAGGGGGCGGCTCAGTCCCGGGCCAGCACTCGCTGGCTGTACGACCCCAGGCAGAGACGCCCCGTCCCTGAGCCTCTGCTCTCATCTGGGAAAGGGAAACTAGCACCCGCCCCCGTGCCTGTGGGACACCCAGCTCGGTCCCTGGCACCAGGACACGGCCACGCTGGGGGAGCTGCTCACCCAGAGGCTGGGTGAACACGGCATGGGAAATGGACCACACCACCAGTCTGGACTCACACGGGCAGCTGGGGAGGCGCCCGCACAGGGCAGAGCCCAGACTCAGGCTGAAGAGATGGGCACACAGCTGGCCCCGCCCACACCCTCCCAGGGCAGGGCTGGCTTGGAGCTGGCCTGGGAGAATAGGCCATCCGGCTCGGCTCCAGGGCTCGTGCTGCCACAGGTCAGATGGGTGGCACTGGGTGAGGCTCTTCCTGTTCCTGGGCCTCTGCCTCCTCACCCACAGGATGCCCTGGCCTCTTAAAGCCCCGAGATGGTGGGTCTCTCAGCTGCCCAGCTGATGCACAGAGCACCTGGCAGTGAGGAAGGGGAGCAGCTGGTGGCCATCTCCATGGCCTGTCCCACACACGGCCCTAACCTGGGACCTTCCTGCAGACTCGGTCTGTGACTCTGGCCTTGCCACTCTGCTCCGAGCCCCTCTGTGGCTGCCTCTGCCCTGGGGACGGGTCCCGCCTCTGCCCAGCTCATTAAGCACGCCCAGCCCTGCTCCCCTCCCACCCTGTGCTCCAGTTAGTTCCGGGACCGCACTCCAGTTCCCTGCACACTCCGCGCTCTGCCCTACTTCTGGACCTTTGCACACACTGCTGCCCCCACGTGGGGTGCCGCCTGGGTTACCTCAGTGTCAAGGAAGTACCCACCACGGTGGCAGAAAAGACACGATCCTGCCATTGCAGAGCTCTCAGTACGGTGAGGGGGATATACAACCAGGCATCATCCATGATACACCGGTTAGTGTAGACATAGGGCTGCGCTGCTCTCTGCCTCTACACGGCCCATAAGGGCAGGGACAGGGGTCTCTTTACACGGCACTCAGTTCCCCCGACCCAGCACGGCGCCTGGCACTCAACTAGGCTCCAACATAATGGTCAGTGAATGGAGAATGTGTGAAGAAAAAGGAAGCAGGGGGTGTGCAGACGTGCAGAAGGCCATAGAAAAGTTGGCATGGATGCCCTGGCTCAGCCAGGTCCCTCCTCCGGACCCACCGTCCCTACTGAAGGGTCCCTTGTCACAGCCTGCATCATACTGCTCACAACTGCCGGGTTCCTGACGCTGCCCGTGAGACTATGAGCATCTGGAGAAGCTACTCCGAGGCACCAGTGGGAGAAGCCGTGAAGGTGCTGAGGCCTGGCCAAGTCCCTTTCCCTCTCCAGGCTTCGGTTTCCCTCCTGTAAAGTGGGCTTTGTTCATAGGCCAGGGCTGCAGGGACTTATCGGTCTGTTCACCCCTCTAAACCCAGAGCTAGCCCAGGGCCTAGCACGCAGGAGGTGCTCAATGGATACTGGCTGAATGCAAAGATGGATGGATGGATGGATGGTGGGCGGGCAGGCTGGCAGGGCCCAGCACCTGGCAGGGCCACCCCACCCACACAATAACCCAGAACACCCAGGGTCAAAGTTCTCTGGCAGCCAGCCCTGTGGCCTCCAACAGGGCCAGGTTCTCCCTTCTCCACCCCAAAGAGCAGCGTTCAAGCAGGCCCTTCCTAGAACAACCAGGGTTCAATGAGGGGCTCATCTGATCCTCAACCATCCTACCCAGGGAGGGTGGGGTGGGCTTAACAAGGTCCTGAGAAGGTGGGATATGAACCGCAGTAATTTTTCAATGCGTCCTGTGCACCAGGCACTGCACTCAGCATTTCTCACGCCCCCTGTTACTGGATTCTCACGTCACCACTAGAAAGAAGGCACCGCAGTTAGTCCCACTTTAGAGACGAGGTGACTGGGACACCTACAGTGGAAGTCACTTGCGCAAGGCCCAGGCCTGAACTTAGACCCAGACACCTCTGACCCCAAGGCCCAAGCTCCGCAACACTCTACCAGGCCGCCTACAGAACGGTGGCTGAAGAACCTCCCGGCTAGAAAACCCTGCGCGTTTAGAGACGTGTCTGATGGGCAGCTCCAGGAGTCGAGATCCTGGGGGCCGCCTGCCCGTCACCGGGTTCCCCTCCGCTGTGGAGCACTTCCCTGCTCAGGGCGTGGCAACAGCAGAAGCACTCAAACAAGGAATAGCTGCCTGGCCTCGGTTTGCACACTTCCAGCAACGAGGAGCTCTTTCTCTTACTGGCAGCCCCAATTCACTGTTGGAAAGAAACAGACACTCCCTTGAACGCCGGGGAGAGAGTCCGGCCTCTCCGGCTCCGGGGTAGGAGGATAAGAAGGGCCCAGGTCCAGGGCAGTAATCCTTCCCCGTCTCACACAGACCCCTCCTCATTACAGCCCACCCATGCCCCAGGACCAGGGGGAGCACCCCAGCCGCGCAACCGCAGAGTGCGCGAGCGAGCCTCACAATTTCGCCCAGCTCATCGCCGCACCACCGCGCCTGCGCGGCGCGCGCGCCGGCCGAGCCCCTCCATGGCTCACTATTTGACAGTTCCTACCCCGATACCCTGGCGCCTCCTCCGCGGGATCGCACGAGCCGGAGCGCCCGCGGCTGAAAGGCCGGCCCCAGGAAGGCGTCCTTGGTGCCCGGGCCTCCTCTTACCTGCAGGATATTCGACGTGGGTAAGGGTGACCGGCCGCCATGAAGCGGGGAGCGAGCACTGCCCGTCCGCTGCCATCTTACCCGGAGACCGGGCTTCGCTGAGCAGCCAATGGAGTGCCAGGGGGGCGGTGGTCCTGACCTATCACGCCGGGGAGGCGCCGCGCGTCCAATTGGAAGCTGATACAGGTAGCGGCGCAGCCATTCAGCGTGCAGGCCGTAGGGCTGGCCCCAGTGACCAATCAGAGAGCGAGGCCCCTAGGAGTTTATGAGCCAGCCAAGCCAGCGTCCAATCCAGGGCGAGCGCAGGTAGGTTTCTGGTCAATCAGGGAAGAGGAGGGTTCCAGCCCAGAATAAAGAGAAGAACAGCCAATCAGAATGTGAATCAGGCTCACAGCGTGGGCAGGGCGGGCCAATCAGGCCTTAGCTTGGGGGGCGTGTTGAACTTTGGTGGGAGCTTTGGTTTGGCTGGGACCTGAGCGGAGTGGAGGCTTCCCCAGTACCCGGACCCCGCTCTGAGTCGGGGGGACCGGGGCGCCGTTAGGGCGCTTGCTGGAAGTGGGGAGGCCACCTGGGCACGATGGGGCCTGAGTGCACACACTTTTAGTTACGAGGAAACTGAAGTCAAAGACCCAGAAGGCACTTATCTCTTCTTACGTGATGCGAAGAGTGGAAGCTTAATTGAAGTTAAGAAAGACTCCTTCCTTCTTTTAGTCAATTAACAAAGGCGTATTATTCAGTCACATTTACAGTGTTTAATGAGGCAGCTTGGGAACATTTTAAACAGGAAGCCGGTTTTCCATCTACCTCAGTTTCCCCAAGCATTCCACTCGGCAGGCAACAAGGCCCTGCGTAAACAGCCGCAACTTGCCACCCACGTGTCCCTTTCCTACCCCCACTGTCTCAGAATAGGTTGAGTTACTCATAGTCCAGGCAAAGTGCTGACCTCCTGTTGTCTCCTAGCCTTTGCACAGGCTATTCCACTGCCTGGAATGCATCCCTGCCCAGACTTTGCCGGGCCCAATCTGGCTCCAGTGTCCGTTCTCACGTAGAGGTTTCTGTGGTCCCCTGAGCAGCCTCCACTGGGCCCCTCTCCTACCCCAGCATTGACCACGCAGGACTGTAATCAGTTTCTTGTCTGTCTCTCCCAGTACACAATGGTTCTCTGACTTCACGCGCACCAAGACCAACTTGTAGGAAGACCAATGTATAGGAAATGCAGATTCCTGGGTCCAACTAGGGCCTTGGAGTCTGCATTCTTACATGCCCTGGGGTTCTTTTTTTTTTTTAAGATTTTATTTATTTATTTTGAGAGAGAGGGGAAGGGAAGGAGAAAGACAGGGAGAGAAAAATCAATGTGTGGTTGCCTCTGGAGCACCCCCTACTGGGGACCTGGCCGCAACCCAGGCATGTGCCCTGACTGGGGCTCAAACTAGTGATCCATTGGTTTGTAGCCTGTGCTCAATCCACTGAGCCACACCAGCCAGGGCCCTGGGGTTCTGATACAACTGGAACCACCAGTACAAGTGGTTCCAGCCATGCCTGGAGAAGCCCAGGGCACCCTGAAGACAGGGCCCGTTATGTATTTGGGCCTGGCCCAGACCAGACCTAGAACAAGAGGCTGTTAAATGATATAAATGCTTGTGAGAAGTGAAAGTAAACCAGGGAATCCCACCAGCCAGAGCAGGTGGCTCTGCAAGGGCACAGGACAGCTGGAGCTGGGGTGGTGGGCTCAGCTGGGAGGGCTGGGGGATCGTGCTGCCTCGGAGACCACCAGGGAGCCGGGAGGGCCCCTGGCTCCCCCCAGCTGCGCTCAACTCCCCACCCAGCCCCCCTCGGCTTCTCTGGGTCAGCTGGCCCCATTTCCCTGTCACCTGTCGTCAGCTACCTCAGGCACTGCCATTATTAGCTTCTGAGAAGCAGGAGGTACGAGAAGAGTGGGCTGTGAGTTTCCCAGAATAGCCAGCCCCTGGGACGGGGCAGCCACCCTGGTCTGGCTGCATTGCCCCTCCCTGGTCGGTGGCCATTTCTCCAGTGAGCACACAGGCCTAGGGAGGCAGAGCCCCTGAAGCCCAGGCCTGTGTGATTGCAGAGTGCCCTCCTCGGGGGAAGCATTCCAAGGCCGTGGTGAAGACGCAGAACTATAGAAAGAGGAGTTATCCAGTGCAGGGTTTTCCTGGAAGAGGGGACAGCAGAACCCAGGGTCCTGAGACAGGGGCATGGCTGGGTGAAATGGGCAACAGAGAGTGAGGGGTGAGGGGCTGGGAGAGTGGGGGTGCGGCAGGGGCTTGGCCCCCCAAAACTTCAAGGGCCATTCTTAGTGGTGAGGACAGGTGGGAGCCGGGAAGGATGGGAGTGTCGTTTGGTCTGGTTGTACTTTTTCTAAAAATGAAAATATAACCCTGGCCAGGTAGCTTCCTGGTTAAAGCGTCGTCCCAATAGGCCAAGGTTGCCGGTTCAGGGCACATACAAGACGCGACCGACGAATGCATAAATAAGGGGGACAACGAATCCATATTTCTCCGTCTCTCTCCCAAATTAATAATAAGTTACATTAAAACGTAACATTTAGACAAGAAATTCCAGAAATGGAATGTGATGGTTTCAGAAACAAAACACACCTGTGTGAGCAGCCCTGGATCAAGAACCGGAGCCCCAGGAGCCCCTGACACCCCACCTGCTCCCCCCGGGGCGGCCACCACCCCAACATCTGACACCGCGCACGAGTTCGGGCCGGCTTCCTGCTTTCTGTGGGTGTCTGACAGCGCAGGGCGGGGTAACAGTAGGTTTAGGGTTCTGAGCATGCAAGACACTTTATCCTTGGACGATACTCGCATTTATTAATGATTGTGGTCTTTTCCATACAAACAACTGTAAACCCACGTTCGTCCCACCCTCTGTGTCCTGTTCACGTGTGGCTCTTTCACAGTCGTGTTTGCGACATGTATCCACACCTGCCCCCTAGTCGTCATTAGTTCACTCTCAGTGCCGTGTGGTGTTGAGTACGCCACGGTTTATTTTCCATTGGACTCTTTTTCTTGAAAGATTTTGTTTATTTTTAGAGAGAAGGGGAGGGAGGGAGGAAGAGGGAGAGAAACGTTGATGTGCAAGAAGATAGTGGATCAGTTGCCTCTCGCACGCCCCCAAGTGGGGACCTGGCCCACACCCAGGCACGTGCCCTGACTGGGAATGGAACCGATGACCTTTCAGTTCGCGGGGCAGCATCCAATGCAAGGAGCCACACCAGCCAGGGCTTCCATTTGACTTTTAACGGGCATGTGGGGTGTGTCCAGGTCTGGGGGGTCACAACCAGCACTGCTAGGTGCATCCTCGTGTGTATCTCCGGCGCGCTTACGCATGCATTTCTGACGGAGATGCGCCCAGGAGCCACTGCAGGGTCCCATGAGACGGCGGAGGGGACAGGTCAGACCGGGCGTGGGGACGAGGGGCTCGGCAGTGCGGGTGTGAATGCCGCACGGGGAACCACGGAGACCCTGAGGAAGTCGCCGGCCTGCCCCCTGGGCGTCCTCGGATGAGCCCGGAGAACCAGGCTCTCCCAGAGTCCCCAGCTGTCCCGAGCAGGGCTGGCCTTTCCTTCTGGCCCCTCCTCCGGCAGAGGCCAGACAGGGCAGCCCTGACACCGGAGGCACAAAGCGTGACACCGGTTCGCACTCCGACATGCGCGCTCTCGGGCCCCGTTTGCCCAAACCCTGTCGGCCGCGGCCCCCCACGTTAGGGGCTGCTCCGTTCGCCTCGGGAGTCTCTGTGTTTGGATGCCTAGGCAGCCCGCCCCCCTCTGCCTCAGAAGTGGGCCAGGGTTCCCTCAGGGCCTCCCCGGCTCCGGTCCCCGGGGCTTGGCTTCTGGGAACATCATGTTATTCTAGAAAGGCAGGAAGTGCTCAAAGGAGGATGGGGATGAGGCGGGGGGGGGGTCCAAAGGGCCCAGGAGGCAGCTCAAACGGGTTATCAAATCTGTGGCCACTTGAGCACCAGAAAAGAGACTGTAACTGCCCGTTATCACATAAGAACCCACAAGTGTACAGCAGTGTTCAAAAACCGGAAAAACTCATTGCATTATGGAATGCTAGTCAGCAAGAGAAATTAATTGGTACGTGCCATAAAACGGACAAATCACAAAACGTCATTCGAAGCCAGGCACGAAGACCACCTACGGTGGGGGTCCATTTGCAGGAAGGTCTGAAAGGGGAGTGGAGAGAGGGAAGTAGCAGCCTGGGGCCGGGGGGGGGGGGCTCACTGCAGGTGGGCACAAAGGGTCTTCCTGTGGTGGTGGCAATAGCTGCGCTCCCTAAACTGAGAGAACAATCATTCAAACGAATGCATTTTATGGCATAGAAGCGATACCTCATTAAAGCTGTTTCAGCCAAACCCACCTACTTGCCAGCATTGGAGGTGACCGTATCAGGTGGCGTCTCTAAAACTGGCAAAGGGAGTCACACACTTTCCTTCTCAGGTGGAACTTGAGTCCATTAGTTGATCGGAAACTTGTTTTCAGAGCCCCAGCAGATATCGGAGAATGACTGATACATTTCTGGGGTGTGATTATGTTATTTTGGTCATGTCAAAGAACTACCTTGTTTTTAAGATCTGCTTGTTCAGGTGCTTACAGGTAAAGCACAGGTCTGGAACTTCTCTAAAATATTTTTTTAAATGGCAAGATGGCCCTGGCTGGTGTGGCTGTGGATTGAGCACAGGCCTGCAAACCAGGGGGTCGCCGGTTCAATTCCCAGTCAGAGCGCATGCCTGGGTTGCAGGCCAGGTCCCCAGTGGGGGACTCATGAGAGGCAACCACACATTGATGTTTCTCTTCCTCTCTTTCTCCCTCCCTTCCCTTCTCTCTAAAAATAAATAAATAAATAAAATCTTTAAAAACATGGCAAGATGTTAATTACTGACGGAGGTGTTCATTTTATGGGCAGGCTTTATATGGTTTTCTTTTTAACTCTTCAGTACCTTTGAACATTTTCCAAGTTTTTTCTTCTTTTTTTAAGCACCCTGCTAGCCCTGGCTGGTGTAGCTCAGTGGATTGAGCTCGGGCCGCGAACCAAAGTGTCACAGGTTCGATTCCCAGTCAGGGTACATGCCTGGGTTGCAGGCTATGACCCCCAGCAACCGCACACTGATGTTTCCCTCTCTCTCTCCCTCCCTTTCCTCTCTAAAAATAAATGAATAAAATCTTTAAGGAAAAAAAAAAGCACCCTTCAAATGAAGCTTGCGGTGAGTGCCCAGGAACACAGCTGAAGGTCAGGCGGGCTCACACCTGCCGCTCCCACCTGTCCCAGCCCCGCGCCCTGGTTCTCCGCAGCTCAGGCGGCTAGCGATTGCGCCTGCGTCTTCGCTCCCCGTCTCCTGCAGCGCCCGCATCTTGCAGATGTGGACACGGGCCCCGGAGAAGCCGCCCCACCTAGGTCTGCCTGAGCTGGTCCACGCCCAGGCTGCCCACCCACATCTGCGCCCCCAGGCATTTCACTGGCCACCGCTCCTCCTCCCGCAGCAGGGGCCCTCCCAGCCCGCGGACCACGTGGACCCCGCCAGGCTCAGTGGCCTGGAAAGGACTCGGCGCCTCCACCAGGCTGCCCTCGACCCTTGCCCTCCTGGAACCCCCGCCCACTGCGCCCCAAAGAGAGGGTGCCCGGCCCCGGCCCAGGAAGTAAACGGCCACGCGTGTACCCAGAGGCACGGCAACTCGGAGAGAAATCCCTTACATCGTTTATTCGACTCCAAGTCAATGCACAGATGCTCTACCGTACAAAAGTCGGAAGCCGCGACAGACCGAGTGCCGAGGGGCAGTGCGTGGATGTGTAAACAGACGAAATGAATGAAAATGCCACTTGTGTGTGATGTGGGAGCAAATCAGTGAGGCCGGGCCCCGGCCCCAGATTACATTCACAGCGCGGGTTAAGTGCAAACGAACGGAATGTTGGGTTGGGGGGGAGGGGCGCCGCCCGGGCCTCCCCCTGGGAAGCTACCGGGCTCAGAGTCAGACCGAGCTCAGTGCGCAGCAGTGCCCCCGTCTGGGGAGTACGGGCGGTGCAGGGAGATGCGGGCATGTGGGGGGCGGACTCTAGGAGGAAAGGGGGCTCACAGAGGGTGGACCATGCCAGCATCTCCCTCCCCCTGGACCCAAATGGGCAAGATCACTCCCCCTTGGGGCCCCTCTGCCATTCAGGGGAGAGGAGAGCCAGTCCCCCACATCCAGGGAACAGAGAACCAGGAGAAGGGTATTTCTCTCACGTGCCTCCCAACCTGGACAGGGGCAGAACCTCAAAATAAAGTGTTAAGGCAATAAATAAAACGTCACGGCTCAGGCGGAAACACCCTAAGAGAAGTGAGTCTGCAGGGCCGGGAGAAGCCCCGCGGTGTGGGGACAAGCGACGCGGGGACGTGTGCTGACCGCCTCCCGCTGAGGGCCAGCGGGGAGGCGGGCGCCACGCTGCGGCCCGACCAACCGGAGGGCATCTGCACGTCCGGCTGAAGGCCGGCCTGGCCGGCACGCCTCCTGACTGCCCCCCGCCCCGTGTGGTCCCTGGGCCCCTTGCCCCTCGGGCCACCGCCCACGGCAGCACAGGGGACAGGCTGGGCCACAGCCTCCAGCTCGGCGCCTGGCACCACCTGGGAGTCCCGGGCTCGCCAAAGGAGGTGGGTAGGGGCAGGAGGACCAGCCCCACCTCCTGTCTTTGGTGGTGGCGGGAGCAAGGGGCGGGGGGGTGGGGGGAGAGGAATGACAGGCTTTGGCAGGGAGAGGGAATGTCCGAGGACGATGCCCTGGCCTGGTGCTCGGATCTGTCCAGGACCTGCCCCTGCCCAGATGTGAGCACGGGGTGCAGGCCCTCCTCTGTCCCCCCTCCCGAGGGTCCTGGCCTGCTGCTACCAAGGTGCCCACAGTCCCACCCTCCCAGTCCGAGGCCCCCACCCTCCCTCTCTGGAGCTGCAAACTCTAGGGTGGCGGCATGGTCCTTGCAATGGCCAGCCATGTGCCTGCATTCTGAAACCTTCAGCCCAAGTGCCTGCTGGCTTGAGACATCAGCGACCTTGACCACAGAGCCCTGCCGCCCCCGCCTTTCTCCACCACCCTCCCAGCTCACTTGTCGGTAGCCCCGGGTGGGGGGAGCTCTTGGGGTCCCACACCCAGGGCACCCCAGCTCTGCCTGCCCTGATTCCCCTCACAACACCTTCCTCTCTCTCACTGCCTTCTTCTCACTGCCCTGCAGGCCCTACTGGCCACTGGTCCAGCCTCTGCTTCCCCAGGGACAGCCAAGGGCAGACAGTGGGGTCCCTAAGGGCTCCATCCCTCTCCAAGGAAGTTTGCCCCCCTCAGGCCTTAGGAATTCCCAGGTGATGGGGTGCGGGGCAAGGTCAGGGGCAACTGCCCATGGTCCCACAGCCAGGGCTCTGCTGCCGCCGACGGCCGTAGAAGCCAGGCCCCTGGGTGCCCACCCGAAGGAGGCAGGGGGCGCCTTCGCTCTGCCGTCGCCCACGCGGACGAGGCTGCGGCGGCCACCCCTCCCAGCCTGCTGCGGCCGCTACGGCAGCTCCTCCAGGGGGCCGTTCTCGTGGGGGAGCGCCCCGTTCAGGCCGGCGCTGCTGCTCAGCGCCGTGCCCAGGTAGCCGAGCAGGATCTCGCTGCGGCGCCGGGACAGCTGCAGGATGTCATGCGCCAGCGCCGGCACCGAGGTGTAGCGCACGTTGTCCAGGTCGAACATGTCCCGCAGGTACCGCACAATCTGGTCCTGGGGGCAGGGCTGGCGTGAGGCCTGGGCTGGCGCCCCTGCCCGCCCTCGCCCCCGCCGGGCCTCCAGACCCTCAGAGCTGTCTCGGGCTTCCTCAGACCCCCTGGGCCAGGGTCCCCATGGAGGGGGCCTCGCGTGCGCTCCGCAGGCGCCCCGGGGCCCTTCCGGGCGGGGGGTGGGGGTGGGGGGGCGCATGCCAGGCTGTCGCTCCGCTCCTGGCACCTTCCCGGGCTCGGATTCCAGGGCCCACGGCAGGCAGAGCCCCACTCACCTTGAAGAAAGCACAGACCTCGGCGAGCTGGGGCTTGGGTCCGAGGAAGCCGAAGGCCAAGACCGGGCTAACGTGCTCCGATACGGAGTAGAAATGGGAGATGAAGCCGTCAGGCACCTGTTGGGGCGGCGAGGCTGAGGCTGGGCCCCCGGCGGCCCCTTCGGGAGCCGGGCTTTAGAGGGGGCCTGGGGCACTCCCATCCGCGCCGGGTGGCCCCGGACAGGCCACTAGGGAGGACCACGTTCTCACCTCCGCAGAACCCGGGTGGGGGGGGGACCTCCGGGCTGCCCTGAGGGCTGTCCCAGGAGGGGCCTGGGGAGGGCTCGGCACAGGAAGTGCCCAGTGTGTGTGGCGGTGGCGGCAGCTGGTATCAGCTGGGCAGCAGAGCCTGGCTGGCGGAGAGGGACAAGGACCGCAGGCCACACAGGGCAGCCGGCGCCGCCTGGGAGGGCAGATAACTGCAGCCCCATGGTGGACGGGGCCACTGCCTGCTCCGGGGTGTCCCGCCCCCACCCCGACGCCCCGCCCAAGCCGGCTGCCACGCCTCTCTCTGCCTGTGCCCGCCCTCCCTCCCTCCGAGGATGCCCTTCCCCCTTCCAATCCCCTCAGCATTTCCCGAGTCCTGCTCTGCTGGGCCCCGAGGGGTGAGGTGAAGGCGCTCTGGTCAGGGGAGGGGCACTGGGGGGCAGGCAGCCCGTGCTGTGGCAGAGACCCAAAGGTGCGGCCAGGCCTGGGGGCTCAGCAGAGCCTCCCTGCGCCCGCCCCATTCTTCTGTCCACCCTGCTCTGTCCTGCCCCGACCAGGGGTCAGCACGCCCCGAGCAGAGGGGCAGCTGAGTGGGCGCTCCCCCTCGAGTGCCCCACGGCACTCGCCAAGGGCCCTCCTGTCAGGTCACTCACCATCAGCAGCCTCCTCTTGGCTTTGAGGACCGACCAGCAGGCAGTGGCCAGGGCCTAGAGCAGAGACGGGACCCAGTGGGTGCCAGAGCGACAGGCTGGGCCACAGCCCCTGCCCGCCGCCCGGCCCGGCCCCGAGGCCTCACTCCCAGCAGGAAGGTGGGGCTGGTGCCTGAGCTCTGCCGCTAACCGCCCCTCAGTCAGGAGGCAGATGCACCTAAACCTGAAGCCTGACGCTAACGCTGACCCCTGCGGGCCCCGGGACCAGCCGCTGAGCATCTCGGGGCCTCCATTTCCCGACCTCTAGAAGGGCAGTGGGCTGGCGGCAGCCCATCCCATCCGGGGGCGTGGGATCCATAGCGAGCGCCTGGACACTGCCTGTGAGACCGGCCCCTACCACCTGCCTGGGCTTCCTGAGGGCACCCTTGCCCTGCAGGGGCGCTGAGCTCGGCGCTCTCCTGCTGATCCTCTTCCACGTTTTAATTTAATAGGATGCATTAAAATTGGGTAACGTGAACGCCGGCGCGGAATGAGCAGAATCAAGTAGGTGAAACCGTTGCGGGGGAGGACAACGCACAGGCCACTGGCTTTACCACATTGCCGAGGAGAACAACGGGGTCCCGGGGAGGCTCCTCTGCGGCAGAGGAGCAGGGGCCGGCCCAGCGGGGTGACCGCTGACTGATGGGGGCAGCCCAGCCTCGGTACCCAAAGCCAGGGATGGAGGGGACCAGGGTCCAGGCCGACGCGTGCGTTCCTGCGAGTGTGCGCCGGGAGCGGGGGCGGCCACCCACCGTCTCCTTGAAGCTGTCCGACAGCCAGCGGTTCCGCAGGACGGCGAGCACCGAGGACGGGGGGTTCTCCAGGTCCTCGAAGGCGTCCATGAGGATGAAGTCCAGCACGATGTCGAAGAAGCTCATGCACACCACCTGGGAGAGGCGGGCTGCTCTGTGGCCAGGACCGCGGTCCGGGGAGGGGAAGGCCGCAGGCCGGAGGGGGCGAGGGCGTGTGGGGCCGCCGCGGGGCGCAGGAGCAGCTCTGCTCTGTGGCCGGGTGCAGCCGGGGCCATCTCTCTCACGGCCGGGGCCTGGGGCGGGGCAGAAACTGGGGGCTCACGGCCACGATGGAGCCACCCGAGGCCCTCGGAATCAAGGCAGAGCTCCGCACAGGCACCCCCCCCACCCCCTGCTCAGGGTCCCGGGCGCTAAGCACAAACCGACTCACCCCTCGGCCCTCCAGCTCCAGCCGAGTGGTGGCCCAGGTCTCCGGGCGCAGGGCGTAGCTCAGCATCTCCTCGTAGCTCTCCAGGAAGCCTTTGGGGCTCTGTGGGGAGAAGGCCCAGGCCCAGCTGGACCAGATCTGTGGGGACGGGCTGGCCCGTGGACGGGGACGCACCAAGGCAGGGCCAGGGCCGATGGCTGAGCAGCAGCCTTGGAGGCACCGAGGCAAGGAGGGTGCCCTGCCCACCTCCATGTGCCCCTGTGGAGACCAGGGCGCCTCCAGAACAGACCCCACAGCAGGCTCCCAGCGGCGTCTCACGCCAGCCCGTTCCCGAGCACCCACCGTCTTCCGGGAGGTGCGCCCGCCCCGCGGCAGGAGCCCACTTTGGAAGCGTGGGCGAGGACACGAGCCCGAGTCAGGCGGCCAGAGATCCAAACCGCCACGGCCTCGGGCCTCGCTGGTGGGACGGGAGAAGCTGCAGCTCCACACTCGTGGGGCTTTCCCGGGGCGGGGGGGGCCGAGGAGCTCCCGCAGGTGACACAGCCAGCCCGGTGCCCGGGCCTCGGCAGTGAGCAGTGCCTGAGCTGCCGGCACACGGGCGGGTCCCTCGCTCCCCGGCACCGCGAGGTTCAGCTGGAGCAGGACCCACGGGCGCGGGCGGGCACTTACGGACACGGGCAGCTGGTACGTGCCGGGACTGATCTAATGTGGGTCAACGCACCTAGTTTGTACCGTCCTGAGAGGGGCGCCCTGGTGTTATGCCCGCTTTACAGATAAGAAGACCGAGGTTCCGAGACGTCAAGGATGTGTCGGAGAGCCGGGGGTGGGGGGTGTGGAGCTGACACCGAAGAGCATGGACAGGTTGGTGCCGTTTACAGAACCACGGGCAGAGGCGGCACCGGAGTGGCGTTCACCACGAGGCCAACAGGGCGGGGGCGGAGCTCACCGAGCCCGGAGAGCGACAGCCCACGAGTGGGATGTGGAGTGAGGGGCCGCGCTGGGCCCTCGGTGGGAGGAGCCAGGCGACGGCATCCCAGGGAAAGAGCCGCCTGGCGGGGACTTAGGAGACAGGAGACCACGGAAGAGGGGCGGGGGGATGGGGAGCTTCCAGACGCCAGCATGGCTGCACCTCCGAGCCCGGGTGCCGGATACACGGGGGTCCGCCTCTTCTCTTGCTAAAGCCCACAGATGCCCCTTTGCACCCTCGCCAGCGCACCTCACGACGACGTTCACCAACGAGGGACGGAGGAAAAGTGGGCCAGGCACGGAGGGACCAGCACAGGCAGAGGCCCCCGTCAGGGGGGGGGGGAGTCCGCGTGGACCGGAAGCCCGGGGCCAGTCCGTCCGGACGGGGCAGAGCGCGCAGTGGGGCAGGCCACCGAGGGCAGCCTGCCGTTGCCACCAAGGGTGGCGGGGGAGCGTCTTACGCAGCTGGGGGACGAGGTCACGGGTGGGTTTCGGAACCACTGCCCTGACAGGTGAGGAGAAAGGACCGAGGGGGCAAGGGCACCTTCAAGAGCTTTGTTCAGACCCATCAAAGAGAAGGGACACCCGTGTCCCACTGACATGGAAATCGATGCAGCCTCACCAATGATGAAAGAAACATCGAGCGTGAATAAGGTAAAAACTAAAAAGGTTATTAACATCCAGCACTGGCCAGGATGCAAGGAGACGCACTCCCACACTGCTGGCGAGGACCTTCACTGTTAAGGGGCGTGGGAGGGCGCGCCGGCCCCACGCCGGCACCCAGGGCCCAGGGCTGCGGCGGCCTCGGCGCTGTCCCGCAGCCAGCCTCACCGCGCGGAGAGAACTGCAGGGACGGGCTGTGAAGTGGTATCCTCGCCCCTGACGCGCGAGGCCCAGGGCAGACGCCCATCCCCGGGAGGAGCGGACAAGCCACGGGCAGCCGCCCGCCCAGCAGGACGCAACGCAACCGGTCAACGTCACCGGCAGGACACGTGAGCGGGACACACTCACACACGGCACGGCGGGGCTGCAGAGGCCACAGGCACGGCCCGAGCCTTGGAGATTAAACAACAAGTTCAAGGGGCAGAGTCCACAGAAGCGGGCAGGACAGACGGGCCGTGGTCCCCCCGGCTGGTGGGGTTCAGGGAGACTCCCTGCGGTTTGCATTTCACAGCTGGTGGATTCTGTAGCGCTGTGTTCTATTGCAGTCAGAAATGAGAAGCAACACAGACCCACATTTCTTTAAAATTAGCGCAGAAAAAACCCCCAAGCCTTTCCCAGCTCTCCCACAGGGTGAAGTCCAAGTTCCCCTGCTGGATTCCAGGTAGGGCTTTTCTTTTCATTTCTTTTCACACAACCAAATACAAGCTAGAAACTGAAACAGAACAAGCGGGGGGGGGGGGGGAGAACCTGAAAGAAGAGCCCCCCACAACTACCTTCTCGGCCTTCGTCATCAGGCCCGTCACCATCTGCCGGCCGACCTCCCCGAAGAAGAGCTGGTTACTCTGGTCTTCCAGAAGGCCCTAAGGAGCGGGGGTAGGGGGGGGGGGGGGGGTGGAGTGAGCTGCTGCCCGGCTGGCAGTCCCCCGCAGCCAGGGAGAGGGCGGTCCCAGGTGCTGAGCAGAGCAGGTGGCCCGCCAGCTCACTGGGACCCGCCTGCCCGGCCCGGACCCCGACCCCACCCTCCCAGGACCCCCACCCCCACCCACCCCGCACCCACCTCGAACGCCTGCCGCACGCAGTGCAGCTTGGCCAGGAAGTCCTGGTCGCTGTAGCAGCCCAGCAGCTCCGTCCTGCAGGGAAGCAGAGTCAGCCTCGCCCCCCACCCCCCAGGGCCCCATCCGGCGAGGCCCCCACGGGGTTCTGGGCGGAGCCCCAGGTGGCGCTGCCCGGGCCTGGCGGTGTGATCTGGGGCAGGTGTCTGCCCCCGCCGTGCGCCTCGGTCTCCCCCAAACCAAAGCGAGAGGCTGACTGGGTGCTCTCTGAGGACATGTCGGCCTCAGTAACCCCGGGCACAGCCGACAGGTCTAGTCACTGGGAGCTGGGCTGACCTGGGCCCCCGGTTGGCCGGACGCCAGGGCAGGGGGCTGCCACCGCGCGGGGTCTGGCTGCCCTTTAGCCAAGTCACCAGGGCTTCGACTGGGGCTTTTCGCTATCTCAGCCCGTGGACTTTAAACACACAGACCTTGAATTTGGAACCATGCCCAAAAGCCAAGCTGCGATTTTCATGTCACACAGAAAAATTAATTTAAAATGAATTAAGAAGCCTAAATATACCTCAGAAAGGGTCGTATCAGGACACGGGGCCAAGGAACAAGGCCCCCTGTGTCTCCGTGGCCAGGCCCCCCCGCCCCGAGAGCTTAGACTAAGCACGAAACACTATTGCTTTATTTATTAATTGTATTGATTTGTCGTCGCTAACTCCAGATGCGCCTGTCTCGGTGCCCGGCGGGGGCCAGCCCGGGCCCTCCTCAGTGGGGCGGGGGTGGGTGCCCGCCCACCGCAGCCCTCGGTGAGCCGGGCCCAGCCGAGTGCTCTCAGAGGAAAGACCGCTGGCTGCTCCGGCCTCCTCCGAGGGGGCCGGCGCCCGCCCCGCCCACTCACCGGAGGGTCCGGCAGAGCACCTTCCCCTCCTTCACCAGCTGCAGGGCCTCCTCGTAGGCAGCGGCGGGCCTGGAGAGCGGCACGGGGAAGTCGCCGGCCCGCAGGGACTCGAAGAGCTGGGGAGGGCAGAGGAGGAGGGAGGGCGTCAGAGCCCCTGGGAACAGCGTCGCGTCCCATCCCGGGGGCTGAGCGCCCGTGCCCGGCGGACGCCCGAGGGGGCGGCCTCCCAGGGGGACGTCTGAAGGAGCACTGGCCCAAGAGGCAGAAGGCCTGGGTTCGAGTCCATCTCTGGCCCTCGTGTCCCCGTCTCCAGGGGTTCCTCCCAAAGGAACCCGAGCCTGAGTCTTCCCGCTGCAGGCCAGGACAGTGGGGCCCGACACACAGGCCATGGCAGGGGGCTGCCGCCAGGCAGCAAACATGTGGCAGGGAGAAGGGACAGGTCAGCGTGGGCTGGAGCTGGTGGGGGTGCAGACCCCCACCCCCACCCCCAGGGCCTATGAGCCCCGGCTTCCCGGGCCTCCCGGGCCCCAGCGGCCGCACGGAGTCCCCAGGGAGCGGCACTCGGAGACGGCCCAACTCTGCGAACGGCTGCGCTTTCCCAGGACCGCGCTCGCCCAGGGTCGCGCAGAGGCCCGGCCCCCACCCCGCCCACCCGTGTCCCTCCACCTCCCGCGTCACCTCGGTGGCAGAGAAGAAGGAGTCCTCCGAGGTCAGGCTGTCCTCGTCGTCCGCCCGCAGGCGCAGCGAGCCCTCGGTCAGGGGCAGCATGAGGGTCCGCTCTGCGAAGAGCGGGGAGAGGAGGGCTGAGCCGAGACCCCCGAGCTCCCTGGCCGGACGCATGCACCCGGCGCCCAGGACGCCGGGCACCGGCGGAGGACGCAGACCCGCACGGCGCTCCCGTCCACCGAACCCGTGTGTGTGAGGACCCGGGGCCCCTCGCCGTCCACCCTGAGACGTCCCTGTGGGGGGCGCAGCTGGGCGTGGACATGAGGCTGCTGAGGGGACCGGCCCATGCCGCACGGGTGCACCCTGACTCCCGGTGGCCCCGAGATCCTCAGAGGCAGGCCCCGGGGTGCTGTGTGGCCCCGGACAGGTCGCTTCCCCTCTCTGACCAGCCAAAACTTGGCTATCGACACCGAAGGGCTTGGGGGGGCCCACAGGCCACTCCCTCGGAGTTCCCGTCCTCACCCACCTGAGGGCTAAGGGGCTGGACCTCACGGGCACCTGGGAAAGGCCTGAGACACTGACCAGCAGAGTTCACCCCCTGAAAGCCCCACCCGCCTTCCCTGCCAGTGGGGGGCCGGAGGAAGTGGGGCCTCAGACAAACAGGCAAAGCCACTCAGGGCGGGGGTATGGGAATCGCGTCACCCTGGCCAGCCTGCGCCGGGCCTGGGTCGCCACCAGTAGAGCCGAGGAACGGTTCCCCTCGGGGCTGCCGGCACACTCGGGAAGGCTCTGGGGGCCGCCCAATTCACGGCGCAGGGTCTGGCACCCAGCAGCCGCTGGGGCGACACGGGCTGTTGGCTGCGTAACTTCATTCTCCCAGCGGTGCCACGCCCCTTCAGCCCCGTGGGGCAGGGAAATGGCGGGGAAGATTCTCGGCCCCTCGGCCTGCTCTCGGATAATCCTGGGGGCCACCCCTCTGCCCACCCACTGCCTGCAGGAAGAGGCTCAAACCAAAGGCCTGAATAAGCCCAAGGCCCACTCCCAAAGGCACGGGTGCAGGGGCTCCCCAGGGCCTCACCCCAGCCTGCTCCCGCCTGCCACGTGTCAGAGCACCCCTCAACCCCTTCTGGACCTTGGTTTCCCTGTCTGTGTACTGGACCAGAGGCGGCCTGAGGGCCCTGGGGACTCTGGTTTGCCTGATGCACCAGGGGAGTCCCGCTGCGGCTCTCTGGCTGCCTCCCCGCACCCACCCCGGTGCTGCCCGCGAGGGGCCCGGCTCACCCAGGTCCAGCAGCATGCTGTCGGACGGGAAGGTGGACCCAAACTCCTCCTGCAGGTGGTAGGCGCGGTGCAGCAGGGACTCCAGCTTCTCTGCAAACTCTCTCCGCTGTGACTCCGGCTGTGGGTGAGAGGGTGGCCATCACCCCAGGGCCTCCAAGCTCCCACGCCAACGGCCCCGCCCCTCACCAAGAATGGTGGTGGGGGGGGCGCCCAGCCCCTGGAGGGAGAGGGGCAGGCTCTGAGGCCCTGCCATGCGAGTGCTGGAGCCGCCCGACACAGAAGCCGGATGTGGCCAGCGAGCTGCTGAAACGTGGTCAGTGGCATCTGAGTGTTCCGGCCACTGTTCGTGCTGATCGCCCATTGAAACGACAGCATTCTGGATAGACTGGCTTACGTCAACTACCGTATGTTATCAAAATTAACTCATCCGTTCCCTTTTGCTTTTTCGCGTGGTCTCTAGGAACTTCCCAACAACACGCGAGGCCTCCTACTGGCAGTGCCGTCCTGACCCGGGCCAGCCTGGGTGCAGACCCCGGCCCCACGGGCTCCAAGCTGTGTGACCTGGAGCAAAACGCATCCCCGTTCGGAGCCTCAGTTTCCTCGGTTTGCCCATCTGTCAACTGGATTAAGAGTGCCTGCTTCCCGGGACCCTCGGAAAGCAGCAAGGAGATACGCCAGTGAGCAGCAGCCACTAGAACACTCGAGGCCCCTGCCACCACTGCACTGGGGGAGCGGTCAGGAGCCCAGGAAGAGCTGCCTGCAGCGCTCGGGAAGGCGCGGCGCCCGAGGCTGGCGTCCCGCGGCCCCAGTGCCCCCCTCCACCCCTCGCCTCCGGGCCAGGCACAGGGAAGAAGGGGCCCCTGCCCCTCTGCCCCCGGACTCCGCTGGGCCAGGAGGCCGAGACCCAGCGGGCCTGGCTGTTTCCACAGTGGCTGCCAGGTCCTGCACTTGCACGTAACCAGACCCCAGGGAGCAGACCGGGGCCAGCTGGACCGACCGAGGCCACTGGGGAGAGGGAGCCGGAAGGGCTCAGCGGGGACGTAACGATGCGCACGGCTGCCTTTCACCGAGCGCCTGCCCTGGACCAGGCACCTGGTCCCCCTCAAAGGCAGGCACTACTATGACCCCGTTTCACAGAAAAATCTCGGAGAGGTCCGGGGGCCCAGCCCACTGTCGAGAGCCTGGAGGAGCTGGGTGTGAGCTCAGGCCACGGGACCCCGGGGCCACGGGCCGCTGTGCTTAGCTCTGGCACAGGGCCAGACCCGCCCCACGCGGCGCGAGACTCGTGGCTTTGGCTGACATCCACCAGCTCTGTCTCTGGGACGTGACCTTGCGTTAGGGAATGGTTTCTCAGCCACGACACCAGAAGCACCAAGGACGAAAGAAAAAAAAATCAAGATACTGAATTTCATCATAATTAAAAAACGTTTGGACCTGGCTGGCATAGCTCAGTGGATCAACCGCGGGCTGTGAACCAAAGTGTCGCAGGTTCGATTCCCAGTCCGGGCACATGCCTGGGCTGCAGGCCATGACCCCCAGCAACCACACATTGATGTTTCTCTCTCTCTCTATCTCTCTCCCTTCCCTCTATAAAAATAAATAAATAAAATCTTTTTAAAAAATTGCTATGAGTATTAAAAAAACAGTGTTCATACAGAAAAATGCCTACAAGGATGCTGTGCGGTTCTGCCTGGATGACGGGTTCTGGCGTCAATAATACCCACCACGACGACCATTTACTGAGCAACTACTGCAGGCCAGGCTCAGACGGCGGGCACCGCTGTCCCGCCGGGGGCACCAGCTCTCAGCGAGGCCTTTGTCCATGTCGCACGGATCACAGCCCGAGCTCTTATTTCCCCCCACGCCTTTCCACTCCTGTAGTTTCCACTATTTTGTAAGGGTTATTTCATTGTTTTCGAGATAAGGAAAACAATGAAAGTGCTATAATTAATGCTAAGTGCGGCATTAGCCCTGACTGGCACGGCTCAGTGGGTTGGGCCTCATCCTGCAAACAGAAAGGTTGCCGGTTCAATTCCCGGTCAGGGCACACACTTGGGTTGTGGGCTAGGTCCCCTGCTGGGGGTGTGCAGGAGGCAACTGATGGATGTCTCTCTCCCTCTCTTTCTCCCTCCCTTCCCCTCTCTAAAAATAAACAAAATCTTTAAAAAGAAAAGATGTAGTGTTGGCAATAACCGCAATTTTGGAAGTAAAGCTCCGCCCTCCCTCCCCACTCCCACACACTCCACCGCGGGCCCCCCACACAGAGGTGGCCTGAAGCGTGCACCCTGGGGCGCGGAAGCCTTTCTTGCACCCCAGGTGTTTCCCAGTCTCTGCTCCCCACAACTGGGCCGTAGTGCCTGTGTGACAGGCCTCGGAGCTACTGCCCCCAGCGGGGCGGAGGGCACTCACACCAACCTGTCCCCACCCCCCAGGGCTGCACACTGCTTCCCTCCAACAGAGGCCCAGGGCAGGACGGAAGGGGGTGGGGCAGAAGGTGGAGAAACTCCCCTCCTCACCCTGCCTCACACCACGTCCCTGCCCCGTCCCACTCCAAGTGGGGGCAGTCCCCGCGGGTCAGCCCCTGCGTGGCCCCAGCTCCCAGGGGAGCTCTCGGCTCCTCCCTCACCCGCGCAACCATCCCCTGGACTAACCGCCCTCGGCCCTCACAGCCGAAGTCGTCCCTGTCTCCTGGGGACCCCCAACCGACAGGCCAGACGTTGTCAGACTGCTTCCCAAAGAGACGCCCCCCACCTGACCTCGCTCACTCCAGGGGAGCACGGGAGCTTGTAGGGCTTTGTTTTTACTTGTTTTCAGTGTTTGTGTGTTCAGTTTACAGGAAGGAAGGAGGCGGAGGGAGGGAGAGAAACGCTGATCTGCTGTTGCACCGACGTACGGGCGCCCTGGTGGATTCTGGTGCTGCTCTGCGCAGGGACCAAACCCACAACCTCGTCGTTTCGAGACCACCCTAGGCAACAGAGCCACCCCACGGGGCCTTGAGTTTCTCACGGGGAAAGAGCCCAGAGCCCCGCCCCTCACACAAACCCCGCCCACAAGCACGTGCTCAGAGCGAGAAAGTGGAGCAGTGAAGAGAGGTCCTGAAAAGGACAGGAAGGCACAGCGACCGCGGCCTTCCACCTTCCCCTGCAGACCCCCCCCTCGCAGACCGCCGTGGACAGTGTCCTGTGCACCCGTCAGAGGGAAGTAAGAAGACACGTGCACACCGGCAGCGACCGAGAGGCACGAGGGAGCGTGGCTGTGTCTTTATAAAACACACACACACACACACACACACACACACACGGCCGCACTAGGCGCACGCTGCATCCTGCTGTTCCCGCCGGCCGCACGGTGCAGCCAGCAGCCTGCCGGCCCACGCCACGCCCCTCGGCCTTTCCGTGGCTGCGTGGTGCTCCAGACCCCGGCCGCTGGGCCGTTAGAGAGGCTCCAGTTTTGCCGCTATTACAGGAGAACGCCTCAGAGACCGTCCGTCCCAGGGCACGCATTTGCTGTGCTTGTCACAAAAGTGCTTTATTGCAGCTTTTCTACTTTTTCATTCCTGATGTTGAAATAAAGGTCCGTTATAGAAAACCTGGATGATGTCCCAAAAAAAGTACGAACAAGAGACAAAGGCGGCGGCGTCCACTCACCTGTGCACACGGGCTATTTCCCCTCGCCCCGCGAGAACACGTGGCTGGGGCCAGGGTGAGCGCGGCTGTGATCCCCTGCATAGTTGCCACGCGCCAGGCACGCGCACAGTGGGTCATGTTACGTGAATGTTTTACTTGGCAGGACCGACACCCTCATCAAGGGGAAGACTCCCGCCCAAGGGGAGGACTGGCTGGTTGGCAGGAGGCGGGGGGCTGCCCGTCAACCCTCTCCACAGCGGGGTGGGGGCAAGGACCACCTACCTCGGACAGCGCCTCTGAGGCGGTCTCGGGGTTCCGGAGGCTGTCCCCCGGCGTGGGGGTGCTGCCGTTGTCGCCCCGCTGCCCCACGCTCAGCGCCTGCTCCCATTTCTGCAGAGCCTCCTCGAACAGCTCCATGCCTGAGAGGAGGGAGGGGGGTCAGGCCCCGGCGGACGGACAGCAGCTCCGTCCCGCGTCCCTCGAGAGGGCCCCGATGGACAGAAATGGCAGGACTTGGTGGGCTGGGTCCTGATCGCTTTTTAAAAAAATTCTCACCCAAGGATATGTTGATTGGTTTTAGAAAGAGAGAAGAGAGGAAAGGGGAGGGAGAAAGGGAGGGAGGGAGGGAGAGAAAGAGAGAGGCAGAGGAGACATCCGTGTGAAAGAGAAAGGGAAACATCGACGTGAAAGAGAAACCTGATCAGCTGCCTCTCCCACGTGCCCCCCTTACAGGGGATCGAACCTGCAGCCTAGGCATGCGCCCTGCCCGGGAATCCACCCGCCACCTTGGGGTGTGCAGGGCGTGCTCCGCCCCACTGCGCCACCCAGCCAGGGCCTTGACCACTTTTCTGATCGGGTTACAGGCCTTCATTCTGATCAGATTTGCTCCTAGGGGCTGTTCCCCAGTCCAGAGGTGGACGGAAACCACTGGATGGGGGGCTGGGCTCGGGGAGGGGGAGGGGCTACAAAGCAGCAGATGGAGAAGTGTCCTGGGCCTGGCCTGGGCCCCAGGGAGCCGTTTCCCGCCGCCCTGCCCCGGGAGAGCCCGGGGCCCCTCCCGGACGGTACCTTGCATGTAGAGGCTCTCGGCGTTGCCGTCGCTGGCGGTCACAGACTCCTCCGTCCCCCTGGCGTCCCACGGTCCCGAGCAGGCAGCCGTGGGGCTGGATGAGTTCACCACCACCATCTGGGCACCAGGCGGCGCAAAGACCCAAGAGCGCGGGGTGAGGCCTCTCCACACTCTCTGCAGGACCCGAGGCTCCCCGACTGCCCGCCCGTGTGCCACACCGCTCTCTCCAGACACCACCCCCGGAGCCAGCCTGAGTGCAGAGGTCACGTCCTCCTCGGAAGAACCTGGTCCACCCACTCCTGGTCCACGCACCGGACTACACCTCACAGAGACTGCCGGGACCGACATCCAACCCAGGATCCTGCAGCCTCGTGCCAAACCCGCCCGGGCCCGCTCCCTGCTCTGAGGCTCCGCCGCCGGGCAGACCAGGAAGACGAGGAAGCAGCCGCAGGTGCGGGTCGGCCAGGGCCCGCCGTGCCCCGCACCGCTCTTCCGCGTGAGCAGTCCCCTGCCCTGACAGGCCGTGGGTTCCTCCTCCAGCACAGGAGCCACCTCTTGCTCACCCCTGGGCCCCTAGGGCAGGCCCGGCTCCGAGCTGGGGCTCGGTGCTGACGGAATGAACGAATGACTATCGAGGAGTACAAGAGCCACAGTCACTCCCCGGAGTGTGACTCATCTCTGCATCCTTAGCACCTAGCAGAGTCCACGGCACAAAGCAGATGCTCGCTCAGTGTCGAACGAATGAACGAAATGAACGAACGTTCACAGGTAAGTCTTCCCCGAGAGGCCGTAAGCTTCTCTCCTGCACCGATCCCCCTTTTCTTTTCCTCACTGACGCCCGGCCCTCGGCGACCATCTAACAGCCTGCTGCACGGATGACGGTGAGTGTGTGCACGCGTGTGTGCATGAACGAACGAACGACCGTGTCACATCTCCACCCCCGTCTTCCCGCCAGTCCACAGGCCCCGAGAGCAGAGACTGAGCCCGGCCTGGCGGCTAGGGACTGCGCCCCGAGGCCCTGGCGGGCCCCCTCTGCCCTGGCCCCCATCCTCACCGAGGCCAAGCTGTGGGAGGAGCCCGAGTGCTTGCTGGGCTCAATGGAGGAGATGCCGCTCAGGGTGTCGTTGCTCTTGCTGCTGGGGCTCTGCACCCTCCGGCTGGAGTAGCCTGCGAGGAACAGGGGAGTAGGGCTCGCGCAGGCTTCCCGCCCAGGCTCCGTGCAGGCCGGGCCGCCCCCCTTCCTGGCCGCCCTCTCCTCCTCCTCCTCCTCCTCCTCCTCTGGGGCCTGCCCTGCCCTTCGCAGTCAGGGTGGCGGCAGGGCACCCGGAGCCGGGCACTTCGCAGACGGGCACTAGGCCAGGGCCACTCGCTGCCGTGTCCCTGTCACCGGCACAGGGCCTGAAGCCCAGCTACTTCCCGCCTTCTTCTTTTTTTTTAATTTATTTTTTATCAGATTGATTTTAGAGCGAGGGAGGGAGAGAGAAAAACGTCGACCTGCTGCCCCACCCACCCGCACACTCGCAGGTGGGCCCCTGCACCTGCCCCAACCAGGCACCGAACCCGCAACCCAGCGTCGGCGGGACAGCGCTCCAACCAACCGAGCTACCCAGCCAGGGCCTCCCTGGCCCCCTCCTTCCTGGACTTGCCCTGTGCTGCTGGTTGACTGATTAGGAATCCTCCTCCTTCCAAAAAGGACTCAAGGTAACAACAACATTTGCAGGACACACCGAAGACTGTTTTTTAAGTGAGAGAAGTCCGGGAAGGAAAACCAGGTGAGGCTGGACGGGGTGGTACGGGGAAGGGGAGCGAGAGGCTGGCGCCGAAGTCGCCCTAGGTCTCCCAGGTTTGCTGATGCAAAAGGGAAACCCAGAGAATCAGCATTTCTCAGGTCCTGTTCTAAACGAACCTAAACGCTTCTCGTTTACTGTCGTGAAGAGAACACTTCCCTTTTGCGGTGATAATTCACAACGGACACTCTTTTCACACAAGGACCCAGGTGGTCCCAGGGTCCTGGATGACGAGAACAACCGCCCACCTACTGGACACGCGCTGGGCCGCACCACCCACCAGATTCTCGCAAGGACACAAGGAAGGAGGCTCGACTGTCAACACCGCTTCCCAGACGACAGGAACTTGTAGACAGGATGTCACCAGCCCCTAGCCCCACCGTTCACAGGGGCCCAGCTGGGACCTGACTCCAGGCCCGGCCCTCGCCCCCCACCTCACACCTACCTTTCTTCACCGATGGGACCTTCCTGGCCATGAGGATGGGGAGGGGCACGGTGCCCAGATGCTCGCCTCCCATCTCGGGGCCGACCTGCTTCTTCCTCCGCCTTCGCCTCTTCAGCTGGTGGGCGGCCAGGGCCAAGGCCACGGTCCCTAGGGCCGTGGCAAAGAGGACCTTCCGCAGGCCTGGTGTCAGCCGCAGCTGCGAGAATGCTGACTGCGGGAGAAGGGGGAGACAGCCGGTTAAGTCTCCGCAGGACAGCCCCAGGCAGGCAGGCAGGCAGGGCCGCCCGGGGAGCACAAGGGAACTGGGGACACCTCGGGCAGCTGGGGGCGATCCGTTGACAGGAAAATAAAAGAGGCGGCCACCTCGGGAGGGGGACCCGGCCAGCCCCTCTGGAATGTGGACCACAGGGGTGTAAGAGAGGGCTGGGGCCGGCAGGAGGGTGATGCCGAGACCACGTCTGGGGTCCAGCAGGCGCCACTGACACCCGCCACGACTCCAACAGCTGCAGCGACTGAGCGCCCACTGCTCCGGCCGCCGCGCCAGGCCTCCGCCTGCGTGCCCTGCCCGCATGCCCGTCCTCCTCCAGGCGCGAGATCGGAGGCCCACGCCGGTTAGGACACATGCTCACGGTGACAGAGAAACAGAAAGCGAACCCGGGCCTGCCACTCCACTTCTCAGGGACTTCCGGAAGACGAAGACACTCGGTCCCCCCAACTGTCCTGTCTATCCGCGTCCCTGCCCCACCCCACTCTCTGCCTGCCGGCCCGGGAGCCCCTCCTTGGGCCGCATCCCAGTGGGCAGAGCTTGGGAAAGTGCCAGGAGGCCCGGTCAGCACAGGCACGTGAGGATGGCAGGGAAAGACCAGGCAGGCGCCCCGGACCCCAATCCCAGTCCTCCCTGCTCTGCGCAAAGAGGAGACCCCAGACCCCTGGACCGACACAACGAGGGCCCAGCTTCCCTGACGCCGGCCGAGCGGCTCCGTGTCTCAGGGTCCAGGCGGTTCAAGGGCGGGACCACAACCCAGCCAACCGTTACCTGCCCGAACGTCGTGTACAGGAACACGGGGATCTCAGCCACCGTCATGGCCAGGGCCTGGATCATGGACACGCCCTCTGTCCTCCGGAATGCCATGGCAGGGACGACACCCCGGGCGAGAGCCCGTGGGGCCGAGTGTTCCCGAGGAGAACGTCTTCAGCTGGTTGCCTCCTGGGTCCCAGGCACCGTCCACGGCTGGGGAAGACAGGGCTGCGCATACCAGAGGATCCCTCCGCAGAGCTGAGAGACAGAGGACGGAGTCGGACACAAGGGCGTGTGCACAGGAGCGGGGAGCGCACACGAGAGGGCCCCGGGAGGCGAGGCGGGAGCACAGCCTCCATCGGGGATGCCAGCCCCAGAACCAGGCCCCGGCCTTCTGCGTCCACCAGCAGGAAGGCAGCCAAGTGCCCCGCGGACCCTCTGCCCGCCGTGCACCCCGGGAGCAGAAGGCGGTGCCTCTGGCACGCTGGCCCGAGGGCAGACCTGGGGACTGAGACAGACAGGTCCCTCTCAGACTCGATGGCCTTTCTTCCCTAAACATAAACCTCAGGCCTCCACAGGGTCTGGCCCTGACCGAGAATCAATACAGTCTGTCACCTCCCAGAAAGCCAAGAATGTTTTACTTCCTGTGGCCCGAGTTATGGAAACAGCAGGGCATTTCCTCAGATAATAGCGGCCACTGCACATCTGCGTCTACTTCGTGTCACCGAATGGTTCCAATTCTGGGAAGCAGAGGCTCTCTGCCTGCCCCCTCCCCCCATCCCTGCCAATTTCCAATGGGGAAACGGAGGCTCAGGGAGGCTGTCAGGAGTGCACAGTTGCACAGCTGGTAGGAGGTATAAGAGTCAGAACTCGGACCAAGGTCTCTCGGACCTCAGGTTCTGTGTTCTGTGCAACCCTTTCGCTAAATGTGATGGGGAGCAGGAAGGGGCGAGCCCCAGAGGAACCGCAGGCAGCGAGGACAGCCCTCCCCTGGGGGAGATCCCCCCGAGACCCTGCCGGGGTCGCCCGCTGCCCATTCCAAGGCTGAGAAGACGTGGCTCAGCCGCAGGTGGCCCGTTCCTAGGGTCCTGCGGGGTGTCCTTCAACCACTACCAGTGCCGCCGCTGCCACCAAGACCCAGGATGCCTTCAAGGTCTCCCGGGAGCTCAAGCAGAAGGAATGCACAGGCCAGGATAGGCCCTGTCTACTCGGGATGGTGGCCAAAGTCACTGGACTGGCACAAGACACAGCTTATCCCCAGTGAGCGGGACGGAAGGACGACGCTATCAGTCTAGCCCTAGGGCCGGGCTGTGGGGGTGGGGGGGTTGGCAGAACGTTCTGGGGCTGAAGAAACTGTCACGTCAAGGGTGGGAGACACCCTGTCAGGGGGCTGCAAACTGAGCCGCGTGATGACTGCCAGTGGCCAGAGCCAGGGTTAATATCTAAGGCACCCCCTTCCCCCCCGCCCCTGCCCCCGGCGCTGTTTCCCGAGCACTTACTCCAGGCCAGGCCTAAGACAGGCTCTCCACCGAGCGCTGTGAGTCTAGCCACTCACAGAACTCTCACGGCAACCACTGTACAAAATAAGGAACCTGAGGCTCCGAGAGGTAAGTGAACCGACTGAGGCCACTGAGCAAATGGCCAGCCTGGAAGGTGGCCTCAGTTCTGTCTGGGGGATCCCAAGGCCACGAGTCTCCCCTGAGCTGCCTGCTACACTGCCCCCTCTCCCTCCACGCCGCACCCGAAGGACTCCCGGGGCCCCAAGCAAGAAGCTCTCGTGGAGTAGTGAAGATGAGCCTGAACACGCTTCCGGGGGTGAGACGGGGCTGAGGGGCCTGGCCTGTGCCTGCGGGCAGGTCAACAGCAGCCTCTGCGGCCCCAGCTTGAGGGAAAGAGCGCCAGATACAGGGTGCCGACACCCACCCCCAAGCCTGCTTCACTCCAGGGACAGGTCCGGGTCCAGACCAGGCGGGCCCTATCCCGCCCTGGGCACCGCCCGGAGAGAGGCATGCATGATGATAAGCCCATGGCAATGTCCCCACCCCGTGGACACTTCTAATGCCATGCCCACCTGGCTGGTCACCTCTCCGGCCCTATAACCTTGGGCAGGACCTACTCCTTCGCCCCAAACCGAGGCACTTACACCCTCAGGCTGGATGCCCACACTCTCCACCTGGGAGTGGGGATGTCACTGGATGTCACCTCCTCCCTTGCCCTGGACCATCCCACTAAGGACTCTGGCCTTAACAGTCCCCCTTTCCGCCTTGACCTCGGCAACGACCCTGACCCAGGCACTCCCTTGAACCATCCTCTGCCCAGTCTAGTTCATTCCGCCCCGTGCCCCTCACCAGTCCGACCCGGCCCGGAACCGGGCACTAGAACACGGGACCCCAGCAGTACCCCCGTCTTCAGAATCTGCTCACTCCACCCCAGACATCTCCCAGAGCAGCCCTCGTCTAGCTCCCTTATCGTTTGCCCGGACCCTGGGAATGTCCACTGGCACCGCCCACGGCCGGCGCACCCGCTCCTTCCATCCCGGGTACTTTCCCAGGCCTGCCCCGATCCCCACAACGTTCCAGGCCCGGGCATCTTCCTCGCTGACCCGGTACCTTTCGCTCCACCTCTCGCGCCGCCCACGACCAGGTAGGTACCTGCTCATTTCAACCCGGGCCCTCCTAGCGCAGCTGAGCCCGGACACCGACGCCCCTACCCAGTCCCCCGCGCAGGCCCGGCTCCCGCCCGCCGCAAGCCTCAGTCCCCGGCCCGCCCAACCGCCCGGCGGGCTCAGCCCCGGCCGCCACTCACCCGGGATCCCATAGCTGCGGAAGGGCAGCGTCTCCTTCCCCGGCGTCCGCGCAACCAACCCTTCGGTCGCTCGGGGGCGTGGCCAACTCCCACTTTGGCCAATGAGCGTCTCTAAACAGTACCGCTCCGCGCCGAGGGGGTGTGTCACATGACCAATTTAGTCTCAACTCTTCCTCTGCCCCGCCCTCTAAGTGCGGTTGAGGCACGAAAGTGATCTTTTCTCCCCTGTGATTGGCCAGAGAGATTGTATTGACGCGGGAGGCTGGTTGAGTGAGGCGGGGCCGCTCTTAAAGGGGCTGAGGAAAATCAATGAGGTTTTGAAGGGGCTTTGTTGAAGGAAGCTGCGGCAGTCGGAGCCCCCGTCTTTGGCTCCCCTACCTCTTTGGAGCTCCACAGACAAATCCTTCCTGCACTTCAAACGCCCATTTTCAAATGCCCCCGCCTCTGACTTCCTAAAGTATCCTGTTAAACACTTGCCACTTTCCAACCTGCTTCTGGAGTCGTTCGCCCAGGTGCCGCGTCTCCCCTACTAGACAGTGCCTCCCCGAGAGACGGGAGTCAAGGGATTCCACTCCGATCATCCGGAGCTGCGCCTGTATTAAACTCCGGGTTTGGAATCAGGCCGACCTGAGCTGGAATCAAGTCTTACCGCTTCAGCTCTCTGGACTTTACTCAGCGTAGCCCTTTGTAAAAATGGGGGTGGACTCCCTGCCTTGCCAGAGTCACAGGGCTCGGGTGGGGCGTGGAAGAAAACTGAGTGGCAGCCCTTCTATAACTGTGAAGAGCTGGGCACATCTAAGTTTTTAAACTATAATCATCGGTAAGAATATGACTTTCATTCATTCAACAACTAATACTGCTGTGCGCCAGCCCTCTGGCTGGACGTGGGAGCACAGTGGTGGACAAGATACATGTAACAAAGATGCATACAATCTTGTGTGATATTGTGTAACATTGCTGGAATGCGGGGAAACTCAGGAATGTGGGGAATACCAAGGGAGACCGGGGCTGTCCTGCAGTGGTGAGAGATTCGAGAAAGAAAGCGACACCCAGGCGGAGACCTGAAGGATAAGTAGGAATTAGCTGGACAAGAAGGAGAGCAAGGAGTTCCAGAAACAGCAAGGCATATGCCCCAGAGGCCAGAGAGAATCGGGCACCTCTGATTCCAGGTGGCGGAGAGCATGGCAGCCAACGAGCCCAGGAAGAGGGGGCCAGACCAAAGGAGAGCGGGCTGCGCCGCTGGGCTGCTGGGGTTCTGGGCTAAAGTCCACCACGTCCTTCCCTGTGACGTCGGGCAAATCACTTAACTTCTCTAAACCTCAGCTTCCTCGCCCTTCGGAGCTGTTATGAGAATCTTAGGGGATTATTCACTTGAAAGTTCTTAGTGCTGGGCCTGGGCCCAGCATGGGCTCAGGACACTTTGGTCATTGCTATTAGAAAAATGGCAATCGTCAGGTGAGAGCTGGGAGAATAAGTGAATTAGACCAGGACAGCTCGGAGACCAGCAATAACCAGCGCCTACCGTCTCACTCTCTCCCCTTCACTCCACTGTGTTTCTCTTCCTACGACTCGTTACCTGACATGTTATGAATTTGTTTGCCCAAGGGGAGGGGGGCATTGCTTTGTTCACTGCGGCCTCCCTGTTGTCCAGAACAGTGCCTGGCACATGACAGGTGCTGAGAGTACCTCCTCCTCGACCAAACCTGAGTCAGCTCCTCCGAGCCCACTGCTCAGCCAGGCTCAGCCTTGGGCTTCCATCTCCATCCTGGTAGAAAAGTTCTAGCCAGAGTCCCGCTGAGTCAGCTGAGCAAAAATCCCCCACCGCTGGTATCTGCTCATCCTCCGTATTGGATGGAATTCCTCATTCTGCACCCTCCCCATCTTATCCCCCTGGCTTGCCTTTGGCAAGAATCTCGCTAGCCTCCATGCTTCTCCGCAGTCATTTTCCACCCACTGCCCCCTCCCTGCTCCTTGGCTGTAAATCTCCACTTGACCTTGTGTTTGGAGTGGAGCCTGATCTGTCTCCCCTATTGCAAACCCCCGCTGTGCTAGCCTCTCTTGAATAAAATCGTCTTTACCGTCTTTAACGAGTATCAGGAATACCTTTTTTTCTCTCTAACAGTGCTCTGTGTGAGTTACTGAGCGAATGAATATGTCACGATATCGATACATGCCTGTTGGAAGATGATACTGAGGCAGGGAAAGCGTAGGGTGAACTCGGAGACTGCGCTGCTCTTGCTAGCTGGCGTCTAGCGTCCTGGTTGCCAGGAAACGCCTTTTAGCGCTCAGGTAGAGTGAATAGGAAACCGAGGCAGGGAGGAGGAGGGAGACGAGTCTCACCCACCAACTCAGCAGGCCTGAGTCTGGTCCGATCATATTGCCAGGCGTCCCAACATCACGAGAAACACTATGTTAGCACAGGAAGGAGGGAAGTCCTCGAAATTCTATGTAGTGTTTCCACTGCCTGGGAAAGAAGGCCCTGAAACCGCGCTTTCACCCCCAGGCCAGGGCGCGAGGTGCCCCAAGGAGCATCCCATAAGACAGCTTTGGTTAACTGCCCACCTGTGGTCGCTATCTGTTCTATGAGGGAGTCTCTAACGCTTCCAGAAAGAGCACATAAATAACTTCGGGTAACCGGCCCAACTTTAGTTGATTGCCTCCTGGCACATATCTGTTTTACAATAAGATGAACAAACGGAGCCCTGGCTGGTGTGGCTCAGTGGATTGAGCGCTGGCCTGGGAACTGAAGGGTCACCGGTTCCATTCCCAGTCAGGGCACATGCCTGGGTTGTGGGCCAGGTCCCCAGTGGGGGGCATGTGAGAGGCAACCGATTGATGTTTCTTTCCCTCTCTTTCTCCCTCCCTTCCCTCTCTAAAAATAAGTACATAAAAGATTTTTAAAAGATTTTATGTACTTATTTTTAGAAAGAGGGGAAGGGAGGGAGAAAGAGACAGAGAAACATCAATGTGCGGTTGCTGGGGGTCATGGCCTGCAACCCAGGCATGTGCCCTGACTGGGAATCAAACCTGTGACACTTTGGTTCGCAGCCTGCGCTCAATCCACTGAACTACGCAAGCCAGGGCTAAAAAAAATTCTTTTAAAAGATGAACAAATGGAGTCCGGAGCAAGATAAGGATTTGGGCTAATAGACCCCGCCCCCACCCCACATACCTAAGTTCGGGTAGTCATGTTCCCCCAGGGAAAGCGGGCACCACCTTGACCCGTCAATCAGTTTGTAACTTTTTCACCCCCATCCCGCCAACTCCACCAACTCCGTAAGTCCTCAGAACAAAGGACCCCCTCTCTTGGCTCTCTGGCCACCTGCCTCAGGCCACCTGGGGCTCGCCACCCCAGGCTTCTCCTTGGCCCTTCCTTTTGCAGCCCTGCATTGCCCTGAACCCGTACCTTTCACCCCCTCACCTTAGCTAGATCCTTTCCCTTAGGTGGGAACAGATCACTGATAAACTCTGATTGCACGCCAATAGATTTGCTGATATGTAGCTCTTTACATGCGTCAGCAAGAAGAACCAGGTCTTTCCTGTTGACACTATGGCTGGATGCTGGCTACATAAATGGTAGGGCCAACTATAGGCAGATACTGGTAAATAAGTCAAGGACCAGTACAGATGGGTGGAAACACGTAGTGGACACAAGAAATAGACAGGGAAACACATACAGAGGATCTGAAAGTGAGTAAGAGACAGGAAGCCGATGATGGCTCCACACACATAATAATTCAGATCAGTGGTTTTGAACCTGGAATGCACGTTTAAAATCACCTGGGAGCTTTTCAAACCACCCCTCCACACACCCCAGAAAGAACCAGGGCTGGGAGTGGGGCCAGGGTCTGGGTTATGGACAAACCGGTAGGTGACCCAAGGCTCCTGTGCACAGACAGGCTGGGGCAGGTGGTGGGGAACCCGGGTAAGTGCAGGGAAATGAAGCCAGGCATCCGAGGGACAGGGGCAGGGAGGAGGGCATACCAGCTCAGGAACAGCGCTCTCCACAGGTTTAAAAAGATGAACCCTACTGGCTGAGAGGTGGGAACAGGTAATTAGCCCCATCTCAAGCCCCACCGGAGGGGGCACATACCAGCAGACCACCCATCCGCTTGCCCGCCTGGGGCTCTGAGGAGCTGGGTTCAAAGTCAGCGCATGTCCCTCCTCCACTCCTTCCTCCACGTGGGCAGAGTGGAAGCGCTCCTCTTTTCTTCCCTTCCTGTAACCCTTCCTACACCCTCCCACAACTTTGGGGACCTAAGGGGTTGGGGGTGGGGCACAACCCGCCTTTTTCCAGCTGTGGTCCCCAGCCGGCCTGTCCCCTGGCTCAGTGGTTCTTAGTGTCACCAAGGTCAAGGGTAGAGGGGGGGAAAGGGTGCTGGAGAGAGCTCAAGGTGGTGACGGTGGCGGTGAGCAGCGCAGAGACACCCAGGGCAAAAGAGGTCCAGAAGTAGGGAGACGGAGGGCCAAGCGGAGGAGGGGTTGCACATGGACAAAGGGAGATGAAGAGGCATCCATGGGCGAGGGGCCAAGGGGTGAGGAAGCAAGAGAAGCCCGCTAGGCGGCGCGACAAGGCCGCAAGGGGCCGCAGCCCGCAGCTTGAGCCCGGCCACCCAGGGCCGCCCCGCCCCGCCCGCCCGGTTCCCGAGGCTCCACCCCCGCACCCCGCGCCCCGCCCTGCGCTCTCCGGCTGGCTCGGCAGCGGCGGCTGCGGGCGGGAGGGCTCGCGGAGGGCGGGCGCACCGGCAGCAGGTGGGCGGGGTGCGGGCCGGCGAAGGCGGGCGGGGGGCGGCAGGCTGCGCTGGGGCCGGGCGCGGCCCGCCGTGCGGTGCGCCATGGACTTCAACATGAAGAAACTGGCGTCGGACGCGGGCATCTTCTTCACTCGGGCGGTGCAGGTGAGGCCGTGCGTCCTGGGCCCCGCGCGGCCGGTTCCCGGGGCCCGGATGTGGGGCGGGCCCGGAGCACCCCCGCAACAGAGCTCGGGGCGCTCAAGAGGAGCCCCTTGGGGCTGCTGCCCGCTTCCCCGCTGCGCGGACACCTTAGCCCCCCGCCCCCCCCATGTCTCCTCCTTCTGCACTGCCCCGGAGAGAGAGAGAAAGAGCTCCAGGCGGCCGGCCACTCCGGCCGCACCCTAGGCGTGGCGCGGGTCCGGGGACTGAGTCGGGCCTCGGCCTTGTTGCCTGAGAGGGAAGTATCAGTGTTCATCGTTTAGACCGGCGGAGTCACCCGCTGCCCTGGCGCCCGCCCAGGGCCCGGTGGGGGCTCCGCTGAGGAGGGGAGAGGGCACCAAGCGGTGGCTGTCGCCCTGCCCTTGTCCAGCAGTGACTCTGGCTCCCGGCAGGCCTTTGGAGGCCTGAGATCCAGGCCTGAGAACTCACGCATCCCCAGCGGTCCCTTGTCTGAGCCTCAGTCCCTGCTCCTGTGCAATGGGCTAGTACGATGATTCCCACAGGTACCCTTTACACGCTTGGATAGTCAGTCCGGAAGCCAGAGAGCTGGGATAATTTCCTTTCTGCTCCCTGGGAGGCCTATTTCCTCCATTTCCCCAGGCATGGGGGTTGGGGTCTGGCTGGGTACCTTGGGAAGCTGTCCCGGCCAGTAATGCTGGCATTGGAACAAGTCCTATCCCCTGGGAGGCAGAGAAGGAAACTGAGGCAGCCGAATGCAATGGTGAAGACCCAGAGGCAGCTACAGGCGTGACTCTGAGGAAGAGGCTTTACCTCTCTGGGTGTCAGTTTCTCCATCTGAAAAATGGGAGAATCGGTCATCCCCCCGCCAGGGTGGGCGTGAGGTCTCCCTGGCACTTTGCACGTGCGTGCTCCGTCAAGGCCAGCTCCCTGTGGGCGTGAATGTGGTGGCTACTGCTGCACTTGGGCTGCCTGTGACCTTGGGCAAGTCACTTCTCCCGAAGCCTTCCTGTCCCCTTTGGTCGTCCAGTGTACCCCAGTCTGCCCCCGGGGCTTTCGTCCTCCCAGTGCCCTGGGAACGGGTCTGGTGTTTGTCCTTTCCGTGTTTGCTCTCTGGGGGAGCCCGGCCGGAGCGAACAGGCTCTGGGAAGCCCATGTGGCCATGTTTACTAGAAAGCAGTGTCCCGTTGAGGGTTTGCCGCGCCGCGTTCCAAGCCCCGAGGGTGAACCCAGCCCTAGTGGGGATGCCAGGACCCCAGAGTGCCTGGGACAGCCCCAGGAGCACCTGACAGGTGGGGAGCCCTCCCCAGGGCTGGCATGGCGACTGTGTTATCTCGCACATCTGGGAAGAACCTGATCTGGTTTCCTGCTCCGTGGGCCCCAGCACCTGACCCGGCCGGGACCTGCAGAGCCTGGGCTTGGGAGGCCCGGGCCCGGTGGCCTTGCTCCCCCTGGAGGAGGCAGGCCTCCTGGGCGGCCCCTGTTGGAGTGGGAGCCACCGCCCAGGCCCCAGCCTCCAGGGTGGAGGAGGGAGCTGGGAGCTTTATAAATAGAGGCTTTCTCTGGCTCTGTACGCCCACCCCCTGCTGCCGCCATGCAGCAGGCAGCAGCCTTGGCCTGCAGGCCTTAGCTTCTGAAGCACCGGGCTCTTCCCCTTGATGGGGATGGGGCAGGGGTGGCAGGCCAGAGGAGCGAGGGGCCTGAAATGGGAATGAGCAGGACGGGACACTCAGAGGACCCGCCGAGGCCTGTCTGTCCTGGGGTGGGAGTCGGCCAGGAGGGCTGGGAGGGGTGCTTGGGCGTTAAGGCTCGGGCAGCTCCTCTGTGTGGGTCCCAGGACATGCTGGGGAAGTGCTCATTCCTTCCGAGTGCCAGGGACACCTTTAAGAGCCTCACCCCGCTCCTCCATCTGGTGGGGAACCGGACCTGGGCTCCTGGGGGAAGAATCGGTCATCCTGGGATGGCTTTCCAGTCCCCGAACTGTGCTTGAACGTCAGGAGGGGTTTGTGAAGTTGGGGCCGGCGGTGGGAGCGGCCCAGCTACAGGCACGGCGGCAGGAAAGTCTGAGGCGCACCCGTGTAAGGCGCCAGTGAGGGTGGGAGTGGGCTGCGGAAGTGTCGTACTGACACTGTCGGCTGTCACCACAGCAATAGTAACAGCCGCGGTGGGGGCAATAGTAAGGAAAGTCGGGGAGGCGGCGGCCTCGCCGTCCTCGTCCTCGTCGGAGCCAGGCAGCCGTGCACGGGGGATGGGTGCCCGAGAAGCTGGGAAAGCCCGGTGGGACTTCGAACCTGGGGGCGGGCATGCGGAGTGAGGGATGGGGGGCCCCGAAGCCCGGTGGCGAGGGCTGCTGCTAACTTTGGTAAGGCAGGCAGGTGCACGTCACCTAGATCCGGGTGACTGGTACCGTTGGGGGTAGGAGGTCCCTAGGTAGCTCCTGCGAGCCAAGGAGGGACCCGCGGGCAGAGGCCTTTCACTGATGACGATGCTGACCCCAGCGGACACTCGTCAGAGCCGTACCGCGCGCCGGCTGCAGAGCTAAGCACCTTCCACATGTTCTGAGTTAGGTCCTGTTATCCCCATCCTCCAGGTCCAGGTGGGAGACCGAGGCCCAGAGAGGTGCCTCCCTGAGCCTCGGTTTCCTCATCTGGAAAATGGGACTGATGCCACAGCCTCAGCGGGCTGGGCGAGGTAGGCCTGTTCAGGGCCTGGCTCCCTAGGAGGCCTTAGTTGGGCGAAGGTGAGGAGGGTGCGCGGAGCCGGGGGAGGTCGGAGGAGGCCGGGAGCGGCCGGTCCCTGGTGGGAGCTCAGGCTGCAGCGTGGCCCGCCCGCCCTGCGGGGAGAAACCCAAGCCCTGCTGCATAATTAATGGCCATCCGCGGCCTGATCAGCCACAGGACTATCGGTGGCTGCCTCCCTCCCGTTCCCTTCAGCTGGAGCTGCCCTCGGGCTCTGGATAATTTATTCTGCCGAACAGTCTGGGAAGGGCCTCGGGCCACGATGATCCCGACTCCAGCACAGTCTGCCCCTCGCCTGGCCTCGGTGGCATCATCTGTGAAATGGGAAACTCGGCCCGACCTGCCTGGAGGGGCCCTCGGAGCCATGGATGGGTCAGCAGCATAAAGCCCTCAGCCCCGGGTTTGGGCCACAGAGGCGCTCAGCGGTGTCTGTTGTTGTCACCAGTCCTGTTCTTGTGACGGTCACCCTTTTGCTGTTTGGCCTTGACCTTGAGCAGGCCCTTTCCCCTGGCAGGAGGAGGCCTTCGCGTCCCTGTTTGGAAGACAGGGACATTTGTCCAGGGGCCCTTCCAGAGCAGGGTGGGGCCAGGACTCGGGCTGTTCCTGGTTGTTCCTCGCTGGCCCACAAACAGTCCCGTGGGGGAACGGGGTGGCATCCTGGTCCTTGCCCGGCCCTGGGGTGGGGCTGCCGAGCCTTCTGGGCCCTGAGTGTGCTCCGAGTTGGCGCTGACGGGCTGGCGGTGTCCCCCGTCCAGCACGCCAGCCATGTGGCCTCCACCCACGCAGTCCTCGCGTCCCAGCCAGCTGCCTCTCCTCCCACCCGCTCCTCACGGCAGCCCCGCTGTAGCACCTCACTTCAAGCGAGTCCCCCTGCCAGACTCTGGGCTCCGGCCTGCGGGTCTCCCCCGCGTCTTCCTTCTCACAGCCTGGGACGGGGGTGCCGTTACTTATGGTCCTCATTTTTCGGCTCAGGAGACTGAGGCTCAGAGAGGCAAAGCCACTTGCCCAGGGTCACACGGCTCATCAGTAGCAGAACCGAGACTTGAATCAGGTCCCCCTGGTTCTGAAGCCACTCATTCCCCTGGCACCCTTCCCCGGGGTTCCGGTCCCCCCACTGAGCCTCCTGGTAACCCCAGAAGTTGCTCTGTGCCTTATTTATTCCGTAAGCACTTTCTCCCAAATCCTTTCCCGCAGAGCCAGGTTCGGAGGGCCCTGGGCAGTGGGTGCCCGATGATTTCTTACCCCTTTAAGTCGTACATCAGATTTTCTTCTTACATTTTTAAAAAATTGCTCACCGGAGGACATTCTCTGATTACTTTTAGTGAGCGAGAGGAAGGGAGGGGGAAGAGAGAGAAACATCAGTCAGTTGCCTTCTTATATGCTCCCCAACTGGGGATTGAACCCGTAACCTGGGTGAATGTGCCCTGAGTGGGAATGGAACCTGCGACCTTGTGGTCTGTGGGATGTGCTCCAACCAGCTGAACCCATAAGCCAGGGCTGTGTGCCAGATTTCGCACAAACGTGCTTTCGGCGGGGAAGAAAGAGGTCCACATCTTTGATTGGATTTCTGAAAGAAGCCACGATCCCCCAGCTCTGGTCCAGCCGCCTCATTTCAAGTTAGGACCCTGCTCTTGGGGCCCCAGTTTGCCCTCTGTGTGATCGAGGTTACAGAGCAAGTTTCTTGACCTTGGGGCCTGGCTTCCAGCTCACGGGGAGGGGTAGGTGGGTGGGGCGCGGGCTGTCCTGCCTTCCTCCCTCTGAGCCCTCCCCGACCCGGGCCCTCCCCACCCCACAGTTCACGGAGGAGAAGTTCGGCCAGGCCGAGAAGACCGAGCTGGACGCCCACTTTGAGAACCTCCTGGCCCGGGCCGACAGCACCAAGAACTGGACGGAGAAAATCCTGAGGCAGACGGAGGTGCTGCTGCAGCCCAACCCCAGTGAGTGGGCTGGGGCCGGGCCCGGGGCAGGGGCGGGGGCAGGAGGCTGGTGGCTGAGGCTTGCGGGGTGGGAGGGGGGGAGTGGCCAGTGGGTGAGATCCATGGAGACTTTGGGGGCTTATGGCTGCTGTGGGGGGCGGTCCCAGTGAAAGGACACAGAGGTGGAGTCGGTGCTGGGCTCTAAGGTGCGCTGTCCAGGGCAGTGCAAATGCTGAGTTTTGCCCAGAGGACTTGAGGAAATGCCTGGAAACTGAAACAGACTTGGGAGGAGAGGCGGGAAGGACGCCAGCCGGGTCCCCGGAGAGGGCGTGGGGCCGAGCCCCGTGACTCGGCGTCTGTCTCCCCGCAGGTGCCCGAGTGGAGGAGTTCCTGTACGAGAAGCTGGACAGGAAGGTGCCCTCGAGGGTCACCAACGGGGAGCTGCTGGCTCAGTACATGGCAGAGGCGGCCAGTGAGCTGGGGCCCACCACTCCCTACGGTGAGCCGGGCCCCGCCGCTGCTGGGCAGTGGGCAGGGGCTGCACGGTGTCTCCCTCTCTTATTCCCCCTCCCTCCTTCCCCACTGCCTTCTCTCCTCGTTCCAACGACACAGATAATACCTGAATTACGCGTTCTGACTGTACACACCTCAGACGCTGGAGATGAAAATAGAGAACACAGGGAGGCCTCTCTTAACCCGTTCGGTTTGTGTGCATTTGTGGGGGGACCACCGCGTGTCCGCTCTGCAGCTGACCCCCAAACTGGGTGTTGCGTGACACACGTCTGTGCACAGACGGGAGCACGTCCGGAGCCCCTCGGTGTCTGTTTCTTCAATTTGTGAAACGTGTTATTGAGGTGTAACCTACCCATCATAGAGGGCACCTGTTTTGAGTGCGAAGTTCAGTGGTTTTAAGTAAGTCGAGAGTTGCACAAACATCCCCCCGATCCAGCTTAAAGAACATCCTCATCATCTGCCAACGGATCCCTGGCGTCTGCTTACATTCATCCTCCCCTGCCAGCGCCAGCCGACCGCTAATGTGCTTTGTGGCTGCATCAGTTCGCCCTGTCTCAGTATTTCATACAAATGAGTCATGTGATGTATTGCTCTTGGTATCTGGCTTCTTCACGTAGCATCATGTCTTGGAGGTCCATCCCTGTTAGAGTGTGATTTAGGATTTTGCTCCTTTTTATGGCTGAAGGGTGTTTCAGTGTATGAATATCCCGCATTTGCTTTGTCCATTCACCATTTCGTAGACATTCGGGTTATTTCCCCAGAAACACTTGCGTACAAACCTTGGTGAGGACAAACGTTTTCACTTCTCCTGGGTATAGACCTAGCAATGCAATTGGCGGGTCATTTGGTAAATTTAAGTTTCTAAGAAAATTACCAAATTCTTTTCCAAAGTGACTGTGTGATTTTTACATTTCCACCAGCATGGGGGTGTTAAATTTCCAGACATTTGTGGATTTTCTAAACTTCTTTCTGTTTTTGATTTCTAATTTAATCATACGTTGGTCAGAAAATCATACTTTGTATGGTTTTAGTACTTTGAAACTTATGCAAGCTGCTCCCCCAGTGCTGGGGCTCAGAGGGAGAGAGTCTGAGTAATGAGTAAGTCCGTGTGTGGGTTCTTTAAAGGAGCTGCTCGGGACTCCAGTAGTTTCTTCCACCAACTCAGTCCCTCCTGGTTTTTGCAGCCAGGAGTTGTGGGGACTTATCTTCCTGGCACTGGAACCCTGGGCTGGGGGGCCTGGTGTGGGGCTGGGACTCCTTGCTCCTGAGATGTCCCTCCTGAGTTTGTATCCACCACACGTGGGTGTGGGACCAGTGCGTTCCACATCTGTGCCCCTCCTACCAGTCTGGATGGATGTGGGTTCTTTAATTCCGTAGTTGTCAGACTTTCATTCAACTCGATTTCTGACAGTTCCGAGTGATGGTGGTTCTATAATTTAGCTGTAACTTTGATGTGGTTGTGCGAGGAGGCGAGCCGTGTTTACTTATGCCGCCATCTTGATTGGAGGTCTCCCTTTTAAACTTATGAAGACTTGTTTATGGCTTACAATATGGTCTCTCCTGGAGAATGTTCCATAGTCACTTGCGAAGGTTGTATATTATATTGTCGTTGGGTACAGTGTTGTGGAGGTGTTGGTGAGGACAGATTGGTTAATAGTGCTGTTCAAGTTTTCTGAATCCTTGATGATTTTGTCTTGTCCTGTCCATTACTGGGCAGTCTCCACCTGTTTCTCTTCAGCTGTCTGCTCCTGTCTTCAATCTGTTCGTGCTTGCTTACTATATGTTGGAGCTGTGTTGTGAGGTCTGTATGTTTATATTGTCTGTTTTCCTGAGGAATTGACTCATCTTTGTATCACACTGCTCTGTCTCGAGTAACTTGTTTTTTTGTTTTTGGTCCTAGGGTCCATTTCATCTGACAGTGCTATAGCCACTCTTGTTCTCTGTGGTTATTGTTTGCGTGGTATACCATTTTCGGCCCATTTATGTCTTGAAAGTTCAAAGCGTGTCTCATATACAGCATATATTTGGGCCTTTATTAAAAATCTAATCTGATAGCCTTTGCCTTTTGATTGGAGTGTTTAATCCTTTTCCATCTAATGTCAACGTGGTTGGACTTCCGTGTCAATTTTGTATTGTTTTCTCTGTGTCTCAGGTCATTTTTGTTCATCCGCCTTTACCATCCTTTACCGCCTTCTTTTGTGTTAAGTAGACGCTTTCTAAAGTTTTAATTTTTGTTGCTTTCCTTAAAAGTTTTTCTGAGCGGTTTTACGTAAATTACAACTTGCATTTGAACCCATCACAATATGCCTCAGGGTAATGCTGACTTAATGTGAGTAAAACATAGAAACTGTGCTCCAGTGTAACTCCATTCCCTCCCTCTTCCTTTGTGCTGTCATTATACTACATGTTGCAGCTTCATATCTTGTGAGCCCAATAATGCAATTTTACAATTACGGTTTTATGCAGTTGCCTTTTAAATCAGTTAAGAGAAAAAAATTACATTGTCTTTTGTAGCTGTCTGTATAATTACCCTTAATGTACTCTATATTTCTTTCCTTTTTTTTTAAATTGACTTGAGAGGGAGAGACAGAGACACATCAATTGGTTGTCCACTTTTTTATGCACTCATGGGTTGATTCTTGCTTGTGCCCCGACGGGGGATTGAACCCCCAACCTTAGCGTATCAGGATGACACTCTAAGCAACTGAGCTATCTGGCTAGGGTCTTGTTAGTTTTCTTTACAACATTTTTTTTCTTATTTTGTTATTTTATTTTATTTATTTTTAGAGGGGGGAAGAGAAGGGAAAGATGGAGAGAAACATTGATCTGCAAGACATACATTGATTAGTGATTGGTTACCTCTCTCACAGTCCCAACTGGGGACCTGGCCCGCAGCCTAGTCATGTGCCCCGACTGGGAATTGAACTGGTGACCTTTTGGTCCACAGGCTGGTGCTCAGTCCACTGAGCCACACCAGCCAGGGCAGTTTTCTTTGACATTTGCAATAGCTGCTTAGTAGTCTTTCTTTGCTACGGCTAACATAGGGGCCTCCTTGGAGACAGTGTCTATCGATGACTATTTTTTCCTGTGTATTGACCACACTTACCTGTTTCCCTGCATGTTTCCTAATGTCTTGCTGAATCTGGATGTTTTCGATATGTAGCAGCTCCGGATTCTGCCCTCCCAGGAGGTCGTTCCTGCTGTTTGTTTGCTGAGAGACTTGCCTGGACTCGTTGTTCACAGTCTGTGTCCCCCGCACTATGCAGCCACTGGTGCCTCTGCCTTTTTTAATTTTTAACTTTTAATTTTTTAAAAGATTTTATTTATTTATTTTTATAGAGAGGGGAAGGGCAGGAGAAAGAGAGGGAGAGGAACATCAGTGTGTGGTTGCCTGTCACATGCCCCCATGCTGGGGACCTGGCCGGCAGCCCAGGTATGTGCCCTGACTGGGAATCGAACCGGCGACCCTTTGGTTCACAGTCCAGCGCTCAATCCACTGAGCCACACCAGCCAGGGCTGCCTTTTTTTATTTTTATTTTTAAAGATTTTATTTATTTATTTATTTATTTATTTATTTAGAGAGGGAAGGGAGGGAGAAAGAGAGAGAGAGAGAGAAACATCAATGTGTGGTTGCTGGGGTCATGACCTGCAGCCCAGGCACGTACCCTGACTGGGAATCGAACCTGCGACACTTTGGTTCACAGCCCGCGCTCAATCCACTGAGCCACACCAGCCAGGGCTGCCTTTTTTTATTTTTTAAGCCTAGCTTCCTAGGAGTTGCTTCTAGGTCAGCATATGTCAGTAGTGGTCAGCCGGTGACTGGTCGGAGGTCGTGCTAATACTGCACCATCAGGCTTTCCGGATGCATTTGCCAGTGGGGTGGGGAGCGCAGTGAAAGCACTTTACGTGTCTGCCCGCCGTTCGCTGGGTGGGTGTGCGAAGCGCCCTGAGCGAGTCGCACGCAGGCGTAGCCTCCCAGACCTCTCTGGCGGCATCCGGGAGTTTACCAGGGCCCACGGGGACGGCCTCGCTTCCCCGATCTGCTGTTACATTTCTGGCAGGTCGGTTCTTGTTTCAACCAGCTTTCCAGCTTCGCGGTAGCTGGGCCGCTGAGATCGCTGTTGTTTTCGACAGCATCGGGGGTTTTTTCTGGGCCCCCGCGTCCGCGTGGACAGCCCGAGGGCTCGTCTCTCCTGGGTGGAGCTCCAGCATCACAGAGCACGAAGGCATGGGCCCCGCCATTGTTCTCCCCAAGGCCCAATGTATCTGGGACAAATGCGTCTGGATTCCTTGTTTGCCTTTTGTCCATTTCGGGAGCCCGGAAATGGTTGTTTTTGACAGCTCTGTCCAGGTTTCTTCACTGCTCTTTGGGGAGAGGACTTGTGGCGCTCCTTTCTCTGTCATTCCGAAAATTGCCCCCATCCCCCATCCTTTCGAGGGCAGTGTGACGTTCCGAGTTTTGAATGTCCCACTGTTTATTTGTCGGCCCCCCGGTGGTGGGTGGGTATGTAGGTTGTGTCTGCGTTGTTCGGGGCCAGCCACTCGGCACGGGGCATCTCGGGTTTGCCTCTTGAGCACGGCTCGGTCCGAGCTCCCCGCTGCCTCCTGGGGTCGGAGCAGCCTCAGCCTGCCCCCCTGCCCTTCTCACCTTCGACTCTGTGTCCTCAGGGAAGACGCTGATCAAGGTGGCAGAAGCTGAAAAGCGCCTGGGAGCCGCGGAGCGGGATTTTATCCACACGGCCTCCATCAACTTCCTCACGCCCCTGCGCAACTTCCTGGAAGGGGACTGGAAGACCATCTCGGTGAGGGGCCTGGGGCCGCCCCGCCCCCTCGGCCCCGCCCCTGTTGGGGACTCCCCAGCTGTGGCTCTTGTGGGCTGGGTTCCTCAGAGTGGACGACCTTCCTTCTCTGGGCCTCAGTTTCCCTGTCTTGACCAGCTGGCCCAGGGTCCCCCAGGGCGGGCGGCTCACCGCTCCCTGTTCCCCGTCTGCAGAAGGAGAGGCGGCTCCTCCAAAACCGGCGCCTAGACTTGGATGCCTGCAAAGCGCGACTGAAGAAGGCCAAGGCCGCGGAAGCCAAAGCCACGGTGGGTGTCCCTGCTGGCCCCCACCCCCGGCATGGGGGCGCTGCAGGGACCTGGTGTTGGCATGACCTTGTCCCCCTGTTCTCGCCTGGAGAGGCCTGGCTGGGGGAGCTGATCTGGGCCGGCCACTTCAGGTCCTTCAGGTCACACCTCCAGGGGAACCCTGACAGCCTAGAGCTCTGGGTCCCAGGGGCGACACTGATGGGGTGGGCCAGCCAGCAGTGCCCCGGCCTGGGCGCAGGGACCCTGCAGCCTCTCCGGACAGACATGGTTGGAGCTCCCCACGCGCCCTTGCCCACCCTTCCCCGGATGCTCGGCTCTGTTCCCGGCTCTGCCAGGGCATGGCTCCCCCTCACGACCGCCCCACTGCTGCAGCGCTGGTCCCAGGGCGCCTCGAGCAGGCCCCCTGCCATGGCGTGAGAACTGTGGGGCTGGACTGCCTGCCTGCTCAGGAGCATGTCCGAGGGGCCCCTTCAGTGGCCACAGGAGCCCGGATAGGGGCTGCCCCTCCGGGCTCTGCCCACCGAGGCCTCTGCGGCCTGGAAGGGCCAGTGGGGTGCGGCGTGGCACAGTTCGATCGGGGCTAGGCCAGGGCTGGCAGAACTGGGCCCGAGGCCAAGCACGCTCTCGGCACGCCAGGCTGCTTGTGGGTGCGGGGGGCCTAAAGGCCCCCTCAAGCCCCAAGGGGGGAATCTCTCATCCAGGGCATGCCGGGAAACCTGTGCCTGCTGAGGAAGGCCAGGCCCAGCCCGGCCCGGCCCTGGCGCCCAGCAGCTGCTCGTGGGGAGTCCTGGCCCCAAACCCTCGTGGGCCTCCAGCAAGGGCCTCCAGCAAGAGCCGGGGACAGGGTCTCAGCTCATCTGGGCGTGTGGGGTCCAGGGTGGAGGCAGGGGCTCAGCCACTGGAGTCTTGCTCGGGTCGGGTAGATGACCTCTGGCTACTGGGATGACCTAATTAAGCCACTTGAGCAGGACCCCTTCCCTGTCACTCTGGAGGAGCTTGGCCAGACGAGCGTTTCCTCCATCGGTCGGGCCGGGGGAGCCCTCTCTTAGTCACGGAGTGGCACGACCCCTCCTCCAGTTGGTTGGCCCGGACCACCTGAGGCCTCTGGGTTAGTCCGGGATACTCTCCCCAGAGCCGGGACCGGGCAGCCCAGGTGCAGAGTCCCGGAGGACCCGGGGTTCACTGCCTCGTCCCCACCCCTTCTAAACGCACGCACGCACGCACGCACACGCACCAGGACGCTTTCCAGAGGGCGGGTTGTGCGTGCCCATCCGCCCGTCTGAGTGGCGCCTCCTCCTGCGGGGGCCCGGGGGGCCTGCTCCCGCCTGCGCTGTGGGCTCACTAACTCTTTGTTTTTGTTCCTTTCCGTCCTGCTTTGGGTAACTTGGCTCAGTGTGAGGGAGATGTGAGTATACCTGTCCCACGTGCTGTGCTGCTTCTGGTGTGCCCATCCGGCCTGGGGCGGCCGCAGTGCCGTGGCCGGCCCGGGGCCCGTCCCCGGGCCTTTTGCAAGCAGCTGGTCTCCCCATCAGAGCCTCTACCATGAGTAGCCTCTGTTTTGGGGGGATGCCAGGCGTTGGAGCCTGTGAGTCAGCTTTTTGCAAATGTTGAAAGCCTGTCACTCTGTCCATCCATGCATCCATCTGTCCACCTTCGTTGTGGGGGAGGGGCCTGGTCCTTGCTGCAGGACTGAGAGACCGTGTGCGGAGATTCTGGGATGGAGAAGGCCGTGGGGGGGCGGGGTTTGTCTGGAAGCCTGGGTCTAACTGGGGCGTCTCGGTGAGCCTGGGGTCCAGGGAGCAATGGGCCTTGGCCTCTGAGCCAGGGGCTGGGTCCAGCCGGCGGCTTGCCCAGAGGCCAGGGCTGGGACGGCAGCCACAGGCTGTCTCCATGTGGCATCTCATTTCCTGGCCTCCCCAGCGTGTCTGCCCCCACTCGGTCTTGTCTTGGCCCTCCGGGTCTCTACGCCCGCCTCCTCTCCAGGTGGCGGACGTGGGAAGAGGGTCCACACTGTATTTGTCTGTAGCCTCCTGGCCCCAGCCAAGCTCCGGCCCACCGTGACCCCTCTCCCCCCCATGAACTCTGTTCCCACTAGACGGTGCCTGACTTTCAGGAGACTAGACCTCGTAATTACATTCTCTCGGCCAGCGCCTCCGCGGTAAGCGCCCCCACCCCACCCTACCCCGAGCCTCCCCTGACCCCTCCCGTACCTCGGGGGCGGCTGCCCAGCAGACAGGAGCCAGAGGTTTCTGAGGCAGGGGGGCTGCCCTTCTGGTCGGCCAGTCCCGGGAGCGCCATCTGCCTGCCCGGCCCTGTGCCCTGTGCCCTGTGCCCGTGTGGCCGGCCTGGCTTCTCCCTGCAAAGGTACAGACCTCTCCACTGAAGGTGGAGACCAGGCCAGCTGCCCTGAGCAGTGTGGCCAACTCAGGGTGGCAGCCGCCCCGTCTCCAGTGGATCGGAGGGTCTGCACGCCCCCACACACAGCCCTGACCCCCGCCAACGCAGGCGCCACCCACCACCCCCACTCACCCTCCGTGACTGCTGGGCCCTTGCACGCAGTCCCGAGGAGAGAGGAGGCCGGGGCCTGGCCTGCCACACATTCACAGACCCCTGCAGCCGGGTGGCAAGGATGGCGCGGGTCCCCCGGCTGTGCGGATGTCCCCCGTGCTGGGTGTCGAGGGGGTGAGGAGGCCTTGAGAATGAGTGAGCGGAGTGCAAGGGGCAGCCTGGGTGTGCCAGGGCCCGCGGTCTGGGCGCAGGGTGTGCCCTGAAGAGGACCGCAGCCCCGCGTGGGCGCCGCCGGGTGGGGGGCGAGGGGTCGGAACGCTGAGTGGCCTGGTGTCTCCCGTTCTCCAGCGTCACTGAGAGATGCTTGGCGTGTACTGTCTAGTCTGGGAAGTCGGCCAGTCACACGCATCCCATCAGTCATGTCGGTCACCACTGCTGCTGTGCCTCCCTCTGCCTCTTCTCTGTCCGTCCACGCCCCCCGAGGGTGACGTCCTCCCGCACAGCCCCCCTGGCTCTCCCTCACCTCCGTCACAGCATGTTGCCATGTGTGTTCGTGCGGCCGTTCAGTGGCTGGGCCGTCAGCCCTCGGGGGCGTCAGCCACAGTTCAGTCCCGCGGGCCCCACTGCTGGGCACTGCGCGGGGGGGGTGCCTTCCGCCAGGGCAGGTCCCGACTCCGGTAGCACCCCCACAGCGGGGCGCACAAAGGGGTCTCCTGAGTCCTGTTGGGAGGCGGGTCTTTCTTCTCTCGACTCTGGATCACGCTTCCGTCCCCCTTCTGGGCCGAGTGGCAGGGAGAATGTCCTGGAGGGTGGCGACTGCCCTGTTTGTTTCTTTGCCCTTGAGCCCCAGTGTGACTCAGGCGCGAGGCTGCCCTCCTCTGCCGGAGCACAGAAAGGTTCAGTGACTGGCCCGGGGTCACACGGCCCTGCCTCCCGACCCAGCAGACTCAGCCCAGGGTTGGGGTGGGGCTGGGGGACGCTCGGTCTCCCCTGAGCCCTAGTCAGGGCCTGGGGCTTGCACAACCGGGGAAACCCAAGCAGGACTTTCCAGCTGGCTGTGCCCTCCCTGCATGCGGCATGTTGACTGGGTGTGACTGGAAGCGCCCCCTCCCCCCAGGCCTCAGCCCAGCCTCAGCTCTGGGTTGGGATGGGGCAGGGCAGGGGTGCGGAGAGGGTGGGGGTCTCGAGGAGCTGGGGCAGGGCACAGGTTCTGGGGTTCAGCTGCCCTCCCCTGCCCGCTGCCCCCTGCTGACCGGTGCCCCTCCCACCCCTGCTCACCGGCCCTGCCGTGGCGCCCGCAGCTCTGGAATGATGAGGTGGACAAGGTGAGTGGGGCGGGGGGCCTGGGGCGGGCGCCTGCGGCGGGCGGGAAGTGGGAGGCTGGGCACGGCTGCCGCTGTGGGGCTCGGGCCTGTTTCTAGCTCTGGGGCTGCGCCCCCTGCCCACTGGGGCTGCTGTGAGGGCTGCCGCTTCCCCTTCGTGGGGAGACCACCTCCACAGTGGGCCCCCGGGGTGACTGTGGGTGGGATTTTCCCCTGGTGGGCGGTGTCAGCCTGGGGGGGCCTGGGCACAGCCCCTGAGGGTCTGTCTCTGGGACTGCTCTCAGCGGACTGGGCCTCGGGGGGTCGGCAGGGCAGTCGCTCCCGGCCTGAGGTCGGCTGGGAAGTGCAGCCCTGCCACCCAGATGTCCATCTGCATCCCCATGGGGAAGTGACAGCTGCCAGGGAGGGGAGGAGCCAGCTACTCCTGGGCAGGCCTTGGCACGGGAGAAGGTGACAGGAGGGAAGCTGGGGGCCATTGTCACCCTCACACTGTCACCCCACTCTTCCCAGTCCGAGCAGGAGCTCCGAGTGGCCCAGACAGAGTTTGACCGGCAGGCAGAGGTGACCCGTCTCCTGCTGGAAGGAATCAGTAGCACTCACGTGAGTCCTGTCGCCCCTCATGTCCCCACTGCAATCATCCAGAACGAGGCTGAGCGAACCTGGATCTCGGAGGCGGGAGGGCAGGGGCGTGCTTGAGCCCGTGGTCCGTAAGAGGGCAAATTAGTCCTGAACGAGCAAGTCCCCAAGGGTGGGAACCTCTCTCCTCCCCGCCAGGAGCGAGAGGTGGGGGCAGGAGCCACGGGAACGCTGTGGGGGGGGGGGCGGGAGTGGTACGTGTCACCCCGACACCCCTCCCGGCCCGTCACCACTGGCCTCTCGCCCACACAGGTGAACCACCTCCGCTGCCTGCACGAGTTCGTCGAGTCTCAGACGACTTACTATGCGCAGTGCTACCGCCACATGCTGGACTTGCAGAAACAGCTGGGCAGGTGCCCGCTGGGGTCCCCTGGCGCCCAGGCCCCATGAGCAGCCCCACCTCCCTCGGGCGAGAGCTTCTCCCGAGCCAGGACCCCCCCCACAGCGCACAGGGCGGGTTGCAGGGCTGCCGGCCGAGGCCCTGCCCAGGGCCCTGTCTGGTGGGCCCGCACACCCCTGGCTGGACGACCGTGGGGGGCCCTGGTCTTGGGGACCTCTGAGCGGTTTCTCAGGTGCGGGGCGGGAGGTGTCAGGGACAGGGCCCGGGGGCCTCTCACTGTCCCCTTGCTTCACTTTCCCCTCCATGCTGCCAGCTCCCAGGGAGCCATGTAAGTAGCCGGGCGCGCCCCCGGGCCTCTGCGGTGGGCTCCCCTGGCGTTCCGGGGGCACACGGGACTGGATCTGGCTCCCGGGTGCTGAGATGTGCCCCGCACTCTCCAGATTTCCAGGCACCTTCGTGGGCACCACGGAGCCCGCCTCCCCGCCCCTCAGCAGCACCTCGCCCACCACCACTGCGGCCACCATGCCTATGGAGCCCTCGGCGGCGGGCCTAGCCCCTCCGGGAGAGGCCTCGCTCTGCCTGGAGGAGGTGGCGCCACCCGCCAGCGGCACCCGCAAGGCCCGGGTCCTCTACGACTACGAGGCGGCCGACAGCAGCGAGCTGGCCCTGCTGGCCGACGAGGTGCGTCTGGGCGCCGCAAGGACGGCGGAGGGGCCTGGCTCAGGCGCCCGGAACCTGAGCTGGGTTCGCTGGGCCTGGGGACCCCACGCCACCACTGCCTTCGTCTCCGAGGGGCCCTGGGGGCGGGGCTGAGGCCAGGGGATCCCGGGGGTGCTGTGGAACCGGTGAGGGGGTGAATGCCCACCTCGGGAGTGCAGGTGCCCCCCCGTGTCACAGTGGGGGCACAGCCCTGTCCCCATTTATCCCCGGGCAAGCCCCGCCCCGCCCCAACCAGCCGGGGTGCGACCTTCCCTTTCCGCTCCCCTCTCCAGCTCATCACTGTCTACAGCCTGCCTGGCATGGACCCCGACTGGCTGGTCGGCGAGAGGGGCAACAAGAAGGGCAAGGTCCCTGTCACCTACTTGGAACTGCTCAGCTAAGCAGGACCTCCCAGGCCCCTGCTGGTCCCGTCCCGGGCAGGACAGGATGGGTGCAGCCCTGCCGTTTGTCTTGTCTGCTGGTGACCTAGCCAGCCGCTCAGGGTGGGGGACCAACCCCCTCCTGTCCCTGCCCAGTCACCAGCTGTGAGGGGCCTCAGAGGTGGAATGTCCCTTGCCCCTCCCCCAGCCCTGCTTCTGACCTGGTTCTGGAGCCCCCCGATCCTGCCTGCGTCCCCCGAGCACCCCAGCCCTCCTGGCTCCTCTGAGGAGGGAGACGCTGGCTGCAGCCTCTGCGCTCAGCACCTCGGCCTGCGGGGGGGGGTCAGCGTCGAGGGCCTGAGGAGGCCATGGGGTTCACCGCTGGCGAAGAGAGCACTGCTTTTTAGTTGCCAAAAGCAGCAAAAGGGGGAAGGGCAGGCGGGTCTGCGGCGGGCCCGTGGGACTGGACGCTGTCACCTCTGGGCAAACTGGAGCAGAGGGGAGCCTGGCCAGAGAGGCAGGGCCGGCCACCGAGCGGCATCTCCCCGGTGCTACCCTCCCCCTCGCACCCTAGAGCTCGAGCCAAGTATGGCGGCTGCAGCCTGCACCTCTCCACACTCAACTCACTTTTTAACTGATCTTTTTACTCTGCCTGTGCTTCGCTCTCTAGCCAGTGACGAATAATAAACCACCCTTGGTGTGCACTTGCCTGCCTGGGGTCGCGGGCCTGGGGCGGGCCCTGACGGTCGGAAGGGGGAGACTTCCCGTTCGCTCCCTCCCTCCCTCCCCCGGGTGGGCGGCGTACACAGTACACAGTGCGCTGGCCCTGCCCAGCAGCAGTAGGGCAGAGGGAAGGGAAGTTCCCTAAAGCACCGATCCCTGCACTCCCTTCCTCCCGGGGCCTGGGCACTCAGATGGGAGTGAGCGCGGTTCCTGTGCGTGAGGCTGTGTGACAGTCACCGTGTCCCTCCCCAGGGCTTCGCTGGCCGTGGGCAGTGGAGCGGACTCTCCGAGTTCACGGTTGGACTCACTGATGGACAGCCGTCAGTGCTCCCGGTGGGCACCGACCCAGGGCGCCGAGCCCTGGGCCCTCCTGTCCTCACGGACGAGGGAGTATCACAGAGACGCTCACCCCCTGGAGCTTCCGCACCTGGCCAGCGGCCATGCAGGGCCCCTCGCCGAGGCAAGTCCGGTTCTGGGAACTTCAGGTGGAGGCTTTGAGCTGCAGGCCGGGTTTTTCAGGGGGGTCCAGACTTTTTGGCATGTCTGGGCCACACAGTAAACGCACTGTAACACGTAATCACAAAAAATCTTGGAATGTTTTAAGCAAATGTACAGTTCTGTGTTGGGCCGCATTCATAGCCATCCCAGCCCACACGTGTCTCAGCCAGACCCAGCCCATGACCAGGCCCCGAGGGCACGCAGGGAATGTACTTCCTCACCTAACAGCTAAGGAGCAGTTACACTTGGACAGCCCTAAAGTTACACCCGGCCCCTTGAAGTCAACCGTGAGGCTGATGCGCCCCCGGTGAACATGAGTTTGAGGGCCCTGGCCTGGGGAGAGGCAGGCAGGGGCCTGGCCATGAACAGGAAGGAGCAGAGAGTGTCAAGAAAGGCTATTCCCCGTGATGAGCTCGGGTCGGGGAGACAGGTGAGGACAGGCCAAGGGGGGGGGGGGAATCCAAGTGACCACACGGCAACCCCCCCCCCCATTACTGGAGGGGTGCCAGTGAGTCAGCCGCCAGCTCACAGCCCGCCCCCGGGACCCTGGTCCAGGAAGACTGCCCCAGGCACTGAGACCTCCCCGGTCATTACTGGGCTGTGGAGGCACACGTCACACAGATCTCTATAAACAGTATTTTAATATTTGTATAAATAGACCACAGTATTACCAAAAAAACTGCAAGAACAGAGCATGGAAAAGAGCTTTTCAAACCCGAGCATCACACAGCCTCCCTCGGCTACACGTGACATCGGCCTCCCCGTCTCTCCCCTGGGCCGGGGTCAAGTGCTCTGGGGAATGCTTGAAGAAAAGGAATAACCCGGGGGGCACTTGGAAGGTGAAGGGGTGAGCACGGCAGACTGTGGCTCCCCGGCCCTGCTGCTGACCTCCTGACTATTACAAAAATAACGCCAGTGTGCGGTGGTTGGAGCTGCGGCTGCTCGGGGGAGAGGGTGGCAGGAGTTGCCAGGCCCCAGGCGGGCCGTCGGGCTGCTGTGCAGGCTGGTGGAGTGGCAGGCGGGCAGCGCGGCGCTGCCCTATCTCTGCACGTGCCGGACGAAGGCCTGCACCAGCTGGATCAGAGGCTCTTGACTCTCGGGGCTGGCCTTGGGGAGGGAGGTGGACTTGCCCTGAGGCGAGAGGAGGATGCCGGCGGCGGGGGAGCTGGGGGCTCCCCTGCGGAAGTAGCGCGACAGGCTGGAGAGCAGCGTGCTCTGGGAAAGAACAAGCAGCCCGATGAGAACCGGCACCCGCGCCCCGGGCGGCCTCCTCTCCACCGGCCCCAGTCCCTCCAGCCAGGGCCCTCTGTCCCTTCATACCAACTCTGAGCTGAGCTCCTGCTTCATCCGCTGTTTATCCCGAGGGTGCACGGCCGGGTCCCTAAGGTAGCGCATCGCCTGGGAGACGAGCAGGTAGAAGCAGTTCTCCATGGTAAACATCAGGAGGGACCTGGGCGGGGCAGGGTTGGCGCCGTTGCAGAGGGCTAAGCTCACAAGGTGCCAGGCGGCTGCCCCCACCCCAGACCGCACTCCAGGAGGGCTTTCTTACTTCAGTGTTTTGGTCCCTTCTGCCTGTGTGCTGAGCCCCACAGCCTGTGTAAGGGGCTCCTTTTTCTTATCCAGCTGGAGGAAGAGAAAAAGGGGTAAAAAAGAAACAGCCCAGCTAGCAATGACAGCTTCGACTCATCGAGAGCTTCCTACCTGGCAGGGCCTGCACTGAGCAATCTGATCGGTCGCCTCACTTAATCCCCACCGTAACTCTCAACAGAGGCGAGCCATCACACCCCTCGTGTGATGAGGAACGAGCTCAGGGGGCTGGGTAAATGTGCCACGGTCAGGGTTAGGAGGTGGCAGGGCGGGAGGAAGATTTGAACGCGGGGTCAGACAGCACCCGACTCACCTCTCCGAGCATGTTCAGGGCCACATTCACTGTGGCCAGAAGGGTCCCAAAGGAAGGGGCCACTTCCGAGTCAAAGGTGGGAGTGGTGAAGCTCAGGGCAAACAGGAAGTTGTACTCAGCAAGGTCCAGGGACTGCAAGGCAAGGCCGGAGCACTCAGGGCCCAGCTAGGACCCGGGCAGCTCTCAAGAGGCGAGCAGGGCACAGCCAAGTCTTCGGGCCACCGTGGGAGGCCGGTGGCGCAGCACAGGCGGCGCGGTTACCTGGTCCAGCAGGATCTGGCAGACGTCTGGGGTGAAGTGGCGCAGGGCCGCCAAGGTCCTGCTGAGGATCTTGAGGAGGCCATACTGGACCACGTGCAAGGCTCGCTGCTCCGAGGCCTCTGTGTCAGCGGTGGGCTGCTTGGAGGAGGAGGAGGAGGGGGCAGCAGGGGCAGCTGTGGGTGGCCGCTGAACTCGGGGGGCAACAGCTGAGGGGACGCCATCCCCATTCTTGTTCTGGAGGAGAGAGAAGTGGAGGGGGAGCACGGAGGAATGCCAGGGTGGGGCACTCCAGGCAGCCGCGGGGGGAAGGGGCTCGGGTACCTGCAGGTAGTGCTGCAGCATCTTCCGGCTGTGCAGGAGGGAGGTGCAGGCCTGGCACAGGTAACCCAAGTTGACCTGCAGCCAACACGGGAGGGTGAAGGGCTTCTCGAGGCGGCAGCCCCAGCCAACCGACGAGCGCAACCTCACAGGACCCCACAGAGCGCCACCGCACCCCTGACTCACTGAGTCCCTGCGCACTCTGGGCCAGCAGACACCTGGGCGGCTTCCCAGGGACCTAAAGGCCGATACAGTATCAGCCCTCGGTCAATAAATAAGGTGGGGCTTATTTTGCCATTTTACAGAAAAAGGCGGCGGCTCCGAGTGGTGAAGTGACTCGGCCAAGGCCGCGCACCAGCAAAGACAGAGGCCTGTCTGACTCCAGAGCCTGAGTGCTTTCCCTGCCCTGCTCTCTGGCGAGGGCCCAGCCTCAGACCTGTTCCTAAAGGAGTGAACCGAGGTCCGACAATAAAGCCCCCAGGCTTTCAACCGGTGAGGCTGCCCGATGCCGGGGGGAACGTTTAGCTCCAGGGAAAGCCATGTGAACCCGAACCCGTGCTCTCTGAGCACAGTCCGCTGCAGGGGCCCCGGACGGCGCCCACTGCCCCGTCCCCGACCATCTCCCCGGGACCCGCCAAGGACTCGCGCCCAAGCCTCACCTGCACGTCCCGCAGGAGCTGCGGCAGGTGGAAGTGCCACTCTTTCATGAAGCTGGAGAGCTGCAGGACGAAGCCCACGGTGTGGTCCGCCTCCTCCAGGCAGGCCAGGCTCTGCACCGTCCGCACTGCGCTGAGGCACTGGGAAGGGACAGGGCAGGATGGGGTGACTCGGGGACCCGACACACCTGTCCCCGTCCTCCCGTGGGGCGGACAGGTCCTGGGCCCGCAGACACTGAAGCAGCAGCACAACGGGTGGCCCGGCGTTCCAACCAAGGGGTTCTGCCTGAGCTGATCCCAGACCCTCCGTCTGCCTCACTCAGCGGAGCGGCGGCCCCTGCTCAGCCAGTCAGCCAGCAGTCCTCACAGTTCCTCAGAAACGGGGGCACTGATACCCCTCGACTCCCAGGCCTCAAGCCCTGAGTGGCTCAGTGCCCCCGTAACCCTCCAGCGCCACCCCGGCAGCCCCTGACCTGTAAGGTCCGCTCCTGGTGAACACCCACGAAGTCCAAGGCCTCCGTCAGGAAGTTGTAGCGCAGAGTTTTGAGGAGCCGCTCCATCAGAGATATGGACAGGCGGTAGACCCCTGGCCACGAGGGGGCATCCAGAGACTTCCGAGAGGCGCTGGGTGTCTACGACACAAATGGCAGGACATGGCGCCAAGAAACCCGGCTGACAGGCACAGCAGGGCCTCTGTGCAGCACGGAAGCTAAGGCGGCCTGGCCGCTTCGAGGAGAAAGTCTCCTGGAATGGGTATGGTCGCCACCTGACCACCAGGAAGACCAGAGAGGGCCCAAGGCCAGCAGTGACAAAGAACACGAGGCAGAGATAAAAGAATCCTGGGCTCTAGACTCAGATCTGCCACTAACTAGCTGCGTGAGCTTCTCTTGCTGGAGGTCAGGGTGGGGCGGGGAAGACTCCATTCCATCCGTGTGGTACACAGACCACTAAAGAGAACAACTTCCGGAGCGAGTGAAGGGGGCTACAGGCGCATCTTCCCACCGGAAGTGTGGCCTGGGCAGCCGGGGCCGCCTGGCAGGCCGCTGGCACTCACCTGCACCGTCCCATTGGTGCTGAGCTGGTACACACTCAGGAGGGGCAAACAGATGCTCTGAGTGATGCCGGCTCCGGCCACTGCTGTGGCTCCCTAGGAAGGAGGGACATGGAATGAGGTGCAACCGGTCCCTACAGCTGCCCGCCCACCCACCCAGGGGCAAGGGGAGCTCTCAGGCAGGTGAGAGCTTCTGGGAGAATCACAGAACCGGCCCAGTCCAAGCGAGGAAGCTCCCTCCTGCGCTTGGGCTTGCCTACCTGCTGGGTGCGAGCCAGGGTGAGGAGCAGGTGAAACGCCGCCTCCGTGAAATGCAGGTTCTGCTTCATGCGCAGGCTCACCTCCAGGGTCGTGAACAGGGTCGGCAGGATGGGGAGCCTGCGGGTCACCTGCAGCCACGAGTCGCCATCCTCATCCACCTCACACAGCTCCTTGGCCAGGTGCAGGCCCAGGACACACACCTGCTGGGGCCCAGGGGCAAAGATCAGTAGAAGGGAAGAAGGCAGGGCAGGGGAGGAAGAGGAGAAGGGAGAGGACAGACAGCCCCGTACCCAGCTGCCCGAGCCGTGGTCACACACATCTCTGAGGGAGCTGAACTGGAACACAACTTGGAATCTCTCCCAACCCCACTCTGCCCCCACACCCACCCCTCAGGGACTGGCGACCCCAGCCCCCGGTAACAAACCCGCCCCGCACAGACAGGGCTACCGAGGCCTTCCCTCCCGCATCACGCTCACTCCCGCCAAGCCGTGTCGGTGCTGCTTCCCGGCCACATCCGCTCACTGCACCCAACCCTGCTATCGCATGGAGACCGAGTGACCTCCCCTCTCTGCACCAGTGCAGTCACCTCCTAAGTGGTCCTTCTTCATCTTTTCTGGACTCTAATCAATTCTTTTACCAGTGGCTTTGCAAACGTTTTTGACCATGGCCCTCAGTAATCACTACCTTTACATTGTGCCCTGGTATTCACATATTTACATACTTTCATCGAATGGTACCTCCCCTTACATCCTGTAAAACACACGAATATTTTATTTTATATTTAATGCTACGTAATTTTTAAAATATGCTCATTTTTGCTGAATGAGCTCATTTCAAGAACCAGCAGTAGGTCATGACCCAGAGTTTGAAAACCACCGTTTGCTACTACACCCAGAGCAGTCTTTGTAGAGCCAAGTCTGATCACTGCTCACCCTTGCTTCGATTGCTTCCCATTTCACTTGCGACCCAGATCAAACCCCGACACAGCCTCCAGTCGTCCAGCCCCCAGCTCCCCAGGCCTCGCTCCGTCTTCGCTCTCAACGGCCTGCTGTAGGTCACCGCGGACAGGGTGCTCCGAGTCTCCAGATTAGAAAAAACTCCACCTTGTACATTCTTCCTGCACTGCTCTCCTGCAGAACTTACCACAACGGAATTCCAACCCTTCCTCGCACAGCCTGACGTTTATTAACTCTCTCGCCCAGCCTGTGAACTCCGTACGTGCGGGGACTCTCTGTCCTGTTCACTAATCACCCACAGGTGCTGGCACAGAGCGGGGGGTGGGCAGCTCATGTTTGCTGGGAGCATGCGGAAAGAACAGCTTCCCAGGCGCGCCCTCACCCCATCACGCTGGTCCTTGTGCCGGGGCCGCGAGCAGTCGTCAGTGTCCATGCTGTCCTTGTCCTCCGCGGCGCTGCCTGAGGCCAGACTGTGGCGGGTCTGGTCGAAGAGTGCAATCACCTCTTCTTGGAGGGTCTCACAGACGTTAAGCACCAGCTGGGAGTACTGGGGGATGTCACACACTGCGGAGCAGACAGGAGGGAAACACGGTCACACTCACTGTGTCACCTGTCGCTGCACACCATGGCTTCCAAAGACCAGCGCTCCAAGACTGGAAACTCAACCGCCACAGGAGGAACGTCTGGCCGTGCCACAGGAAGCCCGGCCCGGCCCGGCCCGGCCCGGCCCAGCCCGGCCGCCAGCAGGCACAGGAGACCATACTCCCACCCGCTGCGCCCCTCACCTTTCATCTCCTTCATCTGCAGCACAGTGATGAATGCAGAGAACACCTTGGCCTTGGTCTTTTCCATGAGCCGCTGGTCTGCCTGCAGCACTCCCTCCAGGATCTCGGTCAAGGGTGCAAGCATCTCATCCACAGGACCTAGCTCTCTAGAAATAATGTGGGGTTGAGAGAAGGGAGAACGCAGCTCACCAAACGGCCACAGGTGCCCTCGTTCCAGCTGAAGACGCCCACGAGGGAAAGCCAGTGCGTTCCACACCCATCTCTCCCCTTCAGGACAGCGAAGGGTCAGCGGAGGGAACCCACCAGGCCCCACGGGGGCGGCCCGGGCTGCAGGCCGCCCCGCCGGCAGCACGCACCTCTTCCACTGCCGCAGGAGGACGAGCAGCAGCGTGCACATCATGGAGCCGAGGCGGAGGCAGCTCACTGAGTTCGGGACCAGGAGCTGAGGGGGACAGCAGACCAGTTAGTCGTCAGGCGTCCTGTGGGCTGGTCCAGCCTGAAGACTCCAACTCCATCCACAGGGCACCTGTCGGCCTCGCCTCTGTGTCCTAGCAGGGAGCTGACGGGGCGGGACCCCGGGAGAGGCCAGGGGCGGCCCAGCAGCAGCAGACCTCTGCTGCCCCACTGCAGCCTCAGGCCTCCCGGGCCAGCCGAGCCCTCTGACCTGTCCGCCTGCACGCTGCACACTCGTGAGCTGCTATTCGACCTCGGAGACCTTCTCCCGAGGAGAAACGTAAAATCTCCCAGACACACTTACTAACGCTTTGGTTCCATCAAGCACATCAAGAAAGAGCTGACGACGCATCGCGGAGTCGGTCAGATGCATTATCTCTGCCTGCAGAGGGACAGAAAAAATGGCAGTGGGAAAGCTTCCCAGACTTTAGGAGGCAATAAATGCGGGGTCCTCTGTCAGGCAATTAGTCATTGATAAGTCATTGTCCCCTTGACAAAGTGGAGCTGCAGGGCACTACTGTTCTTTGTCTGCCCTCAGATAAGGTCAGAATGGAGCCCAGGTTCACCTCTTCCCCCTGACAATGTCCTTCCTTTGCTCAGACCCCCGGGCTCCCCAGGGTCCTGGAAACACAAACTCCTCCACACGGCTGGGAGGCCCAGAGGACCTGCTCCAACCGATGATAGTATTAACCCGCTGGTGTTCACTCTGTCCCAGCCCAAGGCCTCCTTCCTCCTCTCTGAACACCCCAAGCACTTCCGGACCCTTGCACCTGTGGCTCCATCTGCCCAGACTGCTCTCCCGCGGGCTCTCCGCCTGCAAGACTCGCACGTTCAGGCCTCAGTCTGGACATCTCCTCACCGCGGGCCTCCCTGCCCACTCCCACCCTACTTCGGCGTCCACTGCCACAGCACCCTGACTATTTCCTTCACAGTGAATCAGCACACTCTGAAACTGTGTTTCTTTGCGAGTTTGTTGACAATTTGTCTCCCTCTGGGCCCACTCTCCACGAGTCTGCAAAGACCTCATCTGCCTGCTTCACTGCTGCAGCCCTGGTGTTTGCCACATGGAAAGCATCCCATTAACACCCACTCAACGAATGAACGAATGATCAATGTGCGAGACTTAACTTGACGGGTTTCCTAGCAGGGAAAGAGGGTGGGGGGGACTTGTCAATAACAACGCAAGAACTACTGCCTAGCTGGGGCCTAAAACGCAGTTGACACGCACGTTACTTCTGGAGCAAAGTCAATTATCCCCTAGAGACGGCCGAGCCTTCGGTGTGCCTGCGACCACCGCGCTGAGGCAGAGCCCACGGCTACGAGCAGTCTGGCATGGGGGACACGTCAGAGGGGATGTAGGGGTATGCCTGGAACAGGCGATGCCTATCAAGACGAAGTAATTAATGAAGTTAAGGAATTAACCTGGGGTCCCGGGAAGAACAGTTCTACGCCAAGTCCTAATCATACAGGATGATAATGCCAAGTCACTGAAAAATGCCAAGAAAAACGGCCATCTCTTCTCACATGTTAACTCTGTCTAAAGACCCACTCTCAGTAGACACACAGTGAAGACAGAATGCCCTCTATTCCTTTTCTAAGGCCAGGAAATGCAGTTTCCAGAACCGGGGAAGACAAACGGCTCTCTGCAGAGGGTCCTGTGGCGGTTACAGCTACCCGACGGCTCAACAAATCCTCACCTCCAGACCACGGGGCACGCAGCACGGGACAAGGCGTGTGCCTGAGAGGCAGACGAAGGAAGCCCCAAGACCTATCCAAGGCTTTTACGTACGTCTGAAGGGATTTCAAATGACTTCTCTGCACTTCTCTTAAATACCCCGTATTGGCCCCCATCTTTTGACACAGAACCTGTTACACCTTAGCTCCCAGAGAAACACCCTGACTCTCTTCATCCCAAAAAGGCTGCAACTGCCTGGGACCCCGGCACATCGTCGCTAGGAAACCAGAGCGGAAAGTTGCCCCGGGAGGTTCTTACGTGACTGGTGGCAATGACGAGAAGCATCCTCCAGGCGGAGACCAGCATCTGATACTCGACCAAGGAGGTGCAGCTGCCGCCCTCTGTGTCGGCCGTGTGAACTGCCAAAGACCGGACGTACCCTGACCAGTAGGCGAAGCGTCTCTCACTGGAAAATTTCTTGAGTGTATCTTTTAATGACTGGTCTAGTGAGCCCCTGGAGTGTCCAAAAAACACAGAATCTAATGTTAGGGTTCAAAAGCAGACCCTTGCTGAGACAGAGAATGCAAGGTCACACGGGCTAAGGCAGACGGCTCCGGAGCCCTCCAATGCGTGGGGTGCACACTTCTCTGCCACGCCCTCTTCCAACCATGGTTTCTGACAAGGTCCGGACGTGGACAGCGGGAATTCAAGGAATCCATCTTCCCGGAAGAGAGCGTGGCATAACAAGGGGGCGGTAATTTTCCTGGGGATTGCTCTTAATAGTTTCCTTGCTAATATTGATCATGGTCTTACTTTGTACCCTGATTCCCATAAGAACAGGCCATGAGGAGAAAAAGTCTCGACGTGAGTCAACGATTAACTTTGAGGGAAATTCTGAAGGGACAACTAGTTCTCCCCACACTATTGAATCCTGCCCAGATTGTTTTAAACAAGGTGTTTATAAACCTGAGTAAGAAATTATCCCCGATTGTTCCCATAAAAGAATTCATGAATCAGTTACAACAGGCTGAATTATTGGCGGACTTTCCCACGCCTGTTCCTTACCCACAGATACAAAGAGTCTTTCAAGAAAACAAGAAAAAAATTATATAGACCCCTACCCACAGCCCAGAGATACCCCTGGGTAGCGTATTGGATTAATGGCAAATTATAGTATCCCCCAAAAGGAGCTAATAGTCTCCAGAGGGTTCCAGATCCCCCATTGCCTTATACAGGAGCATATAATGAGGACGGCATTAGAATGGTCAATAAGGATGGAGTCCAAGTGCCTTATAATAATTTAAATTTCATGGAAAGGTTAGCTCGAAGCAGACCTCCCTGGTGTTTATTAACTAAGGAACAAAAAAGGTTTGCTGTAGCTGGATTTCCTGTTTATCTCTCCTTACATGTTTGTTTTGGTGATTAAAAGGTGGTGGGATTGTTAGACACCTGTATTTCAGGTTTATTAATTTGCATAATTCCAATGAAATTGTACAAAATAATTTCTTGACCAGAGAACAAAATCCCCTCTAATAAAATAGCCCCTGAATGTCTAAAAGTTGTTGGAGTAACAGCCCCGCCTTTACCTTGAATAGGAATATATATCAAGTAGAATTAGACAGGCAAAGAAATAAGAAAAGCTGGTTAACTATTACAAACTAAGCACGTGGAAACAGTTACCAGGGAGTCAGATGACAAATTCTGAGAACTTTAATAAATAATAAGACATTCAAACTCTGTACGTACAGCTATTTCTAATTGTCTGATTTATGGCTCTCCTGGTCAAAACAATCTCTGTTTAATATAATTGAATCTATGGGAATTTTTGTATTTTTCCTCGTTACCTTTGTATTAATTTTTTCCTGCTTTACCTAATCGCAAATGTCAATCACTGCTAAACATGGAAGTACAAAAACCTGCTTGTACTTGCAATAAACAGAACAGAGCATCACCGTCCCCTGAGGCCTGTTGTCGTCCGTCTCCCATCGCCGACGCCTCACCCACCTTTCAGGACCCCCTGGACCCCGCTGTGGCCGGACCGCGGCACTTCTTTCTCGGCATTACGGTTAGTTAGGCTGAGGCCTTCTCCAGGGTTCCTCCCCCATAAAACCCTGAGCACACAGAGCCTGTTTCACAGTAACTCTTGCTGACGATCACAAATGCCATCAGTGCACTGGCCAGGGACACAGCTCAGTGGCCCTCCACAGATGGCTCCAAACCAGCTCTCTCTGCCCTGGCTCGTACAGCCACACACCCAGTGGTAGGCCACTGTGGTCCCCACTTCCAGACCTTTAGTTAAAATTTCGCCCTGACTGGTGTGGCTCAGTGGGTTGGGCACAAACCGAAAAGTCACCAGTTCAGTTCAATTCCCGGTCAGGGCACATGCCTGGGTTGTAGACATGCGACAGGCAACCAATGGATATTTTCCTTGCACTCCGATGCCTCTCTCACTCTCCTTCTCCCTCCCTTCCCCTCTCTCTAAAAACAAAATCTTTAAAATCTCAAAAGGGGAAAGGACTCACTTGACTACATAGTATATCTCCAAGCATATTATCTTCATGATCAGGGCACAGGTCTCCAGGATGCTGGGCTGTGGAGGGAAAGGCAGAGCAGGCCCCAATCACGAGGGGAACCTCTTCCCAGGTGCACCCCCGCACAAGAATGCATGCCCTCTCGCGTGTGAGTGGGCACCTGGCTTGTGAGAGCACAAGTGTCAGGTCTACAGTGTCTCCAAGCAAGTGGAGATGACCGCGGAGCCGTCAGCACAGAGCAGGGCATGCCACTGTCCTTCCCCACGTAAGACATCAGAGGGAGGGGAAGCAAACACTTCCCTGAAAAAGAAGTCTGCAGTGAAGACAGCGCCCTGGCTGTTCACTTAGGGGAGGCATCACTCCCCCCGGCTCCGGCTCCCAGCCCAGCCTCGCCTCCCAGGGACTTTGGGTCACTGCCGGCCCGCCGCCACGGCTTACCTCGGAGGTCTCTGAGGGAGGGGAAAGCGTTCCAAACAGGGGACTGGTTAAATTCTCCCAGAACTTGGGTCTGAAAAGAAAACACACGTTGTAAAGCACACTGCCTCTCCCAGTCCTTTCTCCACCCCCTTCTGGGGGTCACCTCCTACTCCACCGCCCCAACCCGAACACGGTCTCAAGGGTCACGTGCTCCTCCAGAAAGGTGAAGGGTTCCACAGGTGATGTGTGTTTTGTGCTTCCTGTTAGGAAACACAGCTGCATCTCACGGAGGTGACCCCTGAACACCCCAGGGGCACCACGGCACATCTGAGACAGCCGCACACCCGAGAGTGAGGGGGGACGCAAGGCACGGGCTCCGCGCTCGGCCGTTTCGAAGCCCCTCCCACCGTGCAGCTGGCATGCAGACAGGAAGGTGCTGGCACTCTCGTGTGAGCCTGCTGTTTCTCAAGAACAAGGGTTCTGGGGGTTGGCGCAAGGCAGACACTCAAAAGGCGGGAAGTCTAAGGAAAGCACATCTCCACCTTAGAGCGAAGACGCCGCCTGCCGGTGCAGCATCAAAAAGAGAATCGCTGAGAGAGACACTCCCACTCAGCGAGCGACCCAGGCGCTGGGCACTTCTTGTGCACGTGCACAGCGATGCGTCACAACAAACCACTAGGACGGGAGCTGTTGCCACCCCATCTGACAGACAAGAACGTGAGCTCTGATGGAGCCAGACCTACTTGGTCCTGAGGACCAGCATGGCACTGTCCCGCCGGTCCTGCCACAGGGCGTGCAGGAAGGCGATGGCCGCACGGTGCAGCAGGGGTGGGCACCAGTAGCGATCCTGCTGCTGGGAGTCGATGAGATCCAGCACCACGTGGAGACAGCTCCACTCCCCAAGGCTGAATTCCTGCAGGAGGGACAGGTGAGAGTTCAGGGCCACAGCCACTACCAGTAACTGCACCCGCAGAGCCTGGCACCCGCCTCCCAGGGAGCAGCCTCCCAGCTTCATCCCAGGGGCAGGCTCACCTTGGAGCCGTCACTGCCATCCTTCACTTCAAGATTCAGAAACAGTTCAATGAGGCCTGGCTGAGTCTCTACTGCAACGGTGAGAAATTCCAGGATCATGACTTTGATGCGCATGTCCTCGATTTTGCTCTGCAACCGGGTCAGGAAGGCGTCGCGAATGGCAGCCGCGTCATTGCCCAAGCAGGCATACACTGACATCGGGGCCACCTGGTGAGACCGGACACACAGGCTCAGAGCTCTGTTTCTGGAAAACAGGCTCCTGCAGATGGGCGCTGCAGAACTGTCAGAAAACGGCCAGAAAGGGAGACATCCAGACATATAGCTCCGGGTCAAAAGGGGCATCACCCCTAACTACAGCACAAGATGCCCAACAAGTCACAGGAGAAGCAGTAATTAAGTGAAAAGATGCACAACCTCTCTCACGGTTAAATAAATGCAAAGAAAAAATGAGGTAATACTGATTTGCCTACTAGACTAGCAAAGATTAAGGAACCGATGAAGCCATGTGGCAAGGATACAAGACTTGGTGTTAGGAGTATGCACTGTTACACTCCTTTTTGGAGGATAATTTGGACATGTCTAATAAAAACGCAAATGTTCACTGACATCTAATTTTTAGGAACTGTCCACAAAAGTTCACAGAGTTCCATGGATAATAATGCTTACTGCAGCACTGTTTGTAACAACGAAAGGTAGAAACTGGCCCAAATAAATTAGGACGCGTCCACTCCACGGCATGCCGGGCCAGCATCAGGGGGAAGGAAGCAGCCCCAAACGTGCCCACACGGGAAGACTGCAAGGCCTGGTGTTCAGTGAAGGAAGATCGTCACGGGACAGTGTGTGGGGTGGAACTCTACTCCAGAAAGGAGAAAAAGCTCACACCCACCCCCTTCACTACACAGGCACAGACAGAGACAAATCTGGCGCAGTGCGTACCAACCTGTCCACAGGCAATCTGTAACGAGGGCTCAGAGGTACCTTAACTTTGTTACATTTATCTGTATCGTTTACATAAACATGTTTAAATGAGTATGTAAGACTGTTATAATCAGAAAGTACCCTCATAAAACACAATTTGTGTGTGTGTGTGTGTGTGTGTGTGTGTGTGTGTGTGTGGCTATGTCACTTTAAAAGTCAGACAAGTCTAAGCTGCTTCTCTTGGGAGAAGGCAAGAGTGGTCACAAGCACGAGGTCAGTTTTCTGGGCTTCGGTTGGCTAAGCAGGACCCTACCGTGGCCAGACGTTTCAGCAGCTGGATGGCCAGACGTGGCAGAGCAGGGTCATGTTTGTGGTAAATGTATTTGGCAAGAACAGCAATGAGGTTGTTCCCATGGGCACCTGAAGAAGCACAGAAAACAGTTTAGACACCAAGTGTGCCTGATGCAAGCTCTTAAGACAGGGTGCTGTTCAAAAAGGCTCATATATGCCCTGACCGGTCTGGCTCAGCTGGCTGGGCGTCGTCCCACAAAGCGAAAGGTTGCCGGTTCAATTCCTGGTCAGGGCACATGCCTGAGTCACAGGTTTGGTCCCCGGCTGGGGCGTGTATGGGAGGCAACCGATCGATGTTTCTCTCTCACATCGATGTTTCTCTCCCTTTTTCTCCGTCCCTTCCCCTCTCTCTAAAAATAAATAAATAAAAATCTTAAAAAAAAAAGTCTCATATATGTGAGGGAATTTACTCTCAAGTACTTGGAGGTCCAGAGTGAATCCACGTGGCCCTATCATTCTCTTTTTTCAGTAGCCAAGTGGACAGGCAGGACTTGGGGAGGAGCAGCTCAATGCAATTCATTAATAGCAGAAAGAAATACATTTTCAAGAAAACAGGTAGTCACTTATCAAACAGGGCAGAAAAAGCTATCACACCAAATCACTGCACTGAAATCCAAAAGCTTAGTCCCAAAACAATAGAACTAGAATAGGTCTGAGACACTATCCAGATACATACTTGAGAATGAGGGAACTGGGCACCAAAGAGATCAAATGATTAGTTTAAGGTGGAAGAGTAGTAACAGTCAAAACTTAAATAGGAATTTCTCTCTGCGTTTTACAGATTGTAATTTAAATTTCATTATAATCTTATAAGGTAGATACTACTACTAGCCCCATTTTATGGATGAGAAACCTGAGGCAGAGATGTTTAGTAATGTGCCCAAGGTCACACAGCTGGCTGGAGCCACAATCTGAACCACAGCAGTCTGTCTCTGAACATGTTATTCTGTCATCAGTAGGAGGCAGAAATGAAATAGGATCCAGTCCCCTTGTTTCTAAGTCCAGAATGGGAGTTGGTGATCATTCCCAAATTTCAAGGAGTTAAGCAGAGAATACTGTTGACCTCTAAAAACATGGAATGCCTAAGGAATGCACTCATGGGCAGTCACTGATAGGAAGAGAAATACATACCATGCTGTGTGAGAGCCTGTTCCAAGGGAGACACCACATTAGAAGGAGGTTTCAGCCGAATGACATTGTTGGTGACGGAGAATGCCAGTTTCACTGTCTTGATCAGCAGCTGGCCCTGCCCCTGGCCCTCTGCCCCATCACTAGGGTGTCAAATGGAAACCAAAGTTGATTTAGACAACATGACTTCATTCACAACATAGGTGCTCTCATGAATTAGACTCAAACCATACCAACCATAGTCCCAGAGTTCAACAGCTTCTGTTGGAGGCCCCAGTCCAAACTAGGAGAGAGGAGGGGCCACCGACTCCCTTTGCTATGTACCAGTCTACACAGCACCACCAGGTTATATCGAGGCTGTGTCCAAGGAGGAACAAGGTTGCCTTTAAAAAGCTACTGCACGCTAACTTACACTGCAGTTCTCCGAACATGCAGGCACAATGAGAATGAATGGGGAAAGCGGGGAGGAAGCCCTACCTGCGGGGCTGAGCAGCCATCACCATGTCGATGGTGTCCACGCCGATGCCCATGATATTGATAACTGTCTGTCCTGCTTCTGTATAGGCCAGGCTACAGATGCAGAGAGACTGCAGGCTGGGGGTGTTGCTGGAAGACACGTACATTCTGAGTTACTAGGGAACCGCCAAGCTTATTACTGGAAGGAAAAGCAATCGCCCAAATCCAACCAACTGGGAGTCAGTGACACAGATCAACTCTTGGCCAGATGAAGGCACTCTGATCATTGTCTCTAAAGAGAATTCATCTTAAAGATCACCCTGGGAAACAATCTAAACATGCAACAGTTAATGGATTTGCTTACTGAAATAAGCGATGATTAATTCACACAATGGAATGCACTGAACCATTAAAACAAGACAGATCTACCTGCAGTGTCATGGAAATAAAGTCACAGAGGAGTTGGCATAAGTGGAGAAAGAATACACACTAGCTCGGGAACAGTCATCTCTGGAAAACAGGTTTACGAAGGGCGTTTTGCCCTTACTATTTTCCAATAAATATGCATAACTTTTGGAAAGATTGTACAAGTGATGTGTTAGTACACAACAATCTCACTGGGAACAACCTCGTCCCACTTCGTTTGCTCTTCTCTCTACGGGGAAGCTATGCGCGTGGCAGTGGCGAATGTCACCCGGCCCGACTCGGGAAACCGACGGGGAGCGGGCAGGCACACAGGCACCGAGCCCTCGGATCGGCTTTCCCGTGGGGAGTCGGGCCTGCACTGCACCTAGGCTGCTTGGGGGCTTGCTTTTCACTAAAACTCCCTCACCCTGAATTGAGGCAGCAAATGTTTACTGCATGGCTTTGAAGTAACTTCCTAAATTCTGTGCTAAACCTCCCAAGGATGGAGTGTAACCAGTCCAACCACCTTTCCCCTTGCATTTGCAAATATCCTTCTTCTTTTAAGTAAATAGCAACATTCTTTCCTTTGTTACCTGTAAAAGGTAACCACCTAAAGCAAACCTTGGGAACCCTGCATAGTAAATGAGCACCATGTAATATGCCCAGAAGAGCAATAAAAGCCTGTCCAGGCAGGGATCAGGGACCTCTCTCACTTAGACAGTGGCCATGCTGTCCCTTTTTCTCCACAGGACTTCTGCGGTCCGTGTGAATACATGGACCCCGCGGGCCCGATCCGTACCATCTCTCTCCACAGGGACAAAGGGTAAAACAGTCCAGTGAAGCACACCAGAGCCTCAAGAGATGGCTCTGGGCTCACCCTGGGGAAGGCTGAGACGGCTCTGCACAGCAGAAGCCCACGCTCCCCTCGGAGAGCGGTGGCATCCAGGAGCACCAAGCTCCGGCAGTCCCCGCCCCCATACCTGCTGTGCAGGTCTGGCTCATGGCACAGGTTCAGTATGGCGTGGATCAGCTCCAGGATCAGGCAACCTGGACTCCAGAAAAGACAGAGGAATGATGTGGCCGTGGATGATGGCTGTTATCCCAAAAGGGAAAGAAAGATCTCCAGGGACCCAGGAACTTCCCAGACCTTCCCTGCCCACACTTTCCTTACCAATTTGTTCTCTCACACCGTGGGAGTTGTAGCGCCACTTATGGTAGCTGGGAAGCATCTCCTTTAGCACAAACATGACGCAGGGCACCAGCCCTTGGCTCTGTGTACTACCAAGCTGTCCCTACAAGAAACCACAGTGTGAGGGTTTATGCCACTTAATTAAAAGTCACTTAGTTATTAGAGAGTTAACTTCCAAACCACAGGTCCAAAGAAAATCTGGGCAAACCCCAGTCTCCAGTGAAAAAGAAACAGAAACACCAGAGCGCTCTAGCGCAAGGAGTCCGAGCGGTAGGGTTCTATAAAGGACTAAAGGACAGTGTGACACCGTCACAAAAGGCACCCACACGAAGGGGAGAGAAAGGCCAGAGCTGGGCAGAAAGCAGGCACCTTAAACCTAAGGGCATGGGACCGCTGATAACGGAGAACACCCATTTCAGTGTCGCCACCCCACTGCTGGAGCACCAGGGAGGAGATCTGATACTCAAAATTCTGTCCCAATGGTACTTGTTAACATCAGCTTCCTTACTTTAAAAATGGGGATTCTGCCCTGGCTGGTGTAGCTCAGTGGATTGAGCGAGGGCTACAAACCAAAGTGTTTCAGGTTCAGTTCCCAGTCAGGGCACGTGCCTGGGTTGCAGGCCAGGTGCTCAGTGGGGGGCGTGAGAGAGGCAACCACACATTGATATTCCAGCTCCCTCTCTCTGAAAATAAGTAAATAAAAAATTTAAAAAATATATTAAAAAAATAAAAACGGGGATTCTGCCCTTGCTGGTGTGGCTCAGTGGACTGAGTACTGACCAGCCTTCGAATCAAAGGCTCGCTGGTTCAATTCGCAGTCAGGGCACAGGACTGGGTTGCAGGCCAGGTCCCCAGCAGAGGGCGTGTGAGAGGCAACATAAATCAACCAATGAATGCATGAATGGGGTGGAACAACAAATCAATGTCTCTTTCTCTCTCCTTCCCTCCCTCCCTCTAAAATCAATAAACAAAAATTTAAAAATAAATAAAAATGGGGATTTTTTTTTATATACAAACATCTATACCGACATCCCATCTCTGTAAAGGACTGTTGCTGTCTTCCGGAGCATTCACGGAGTGACTAATTCCTGCAGGCAGGACGTGTGCCAAGTGCTTCCCACGTATGCCCCCTCGCAACTCTGCGGGGGAGACCACCGATCGTTCCTACTTCAGAGGCTGAGAAACTCTCTACTTGCCCAAGGTCATGCAGCTAGTGAGCAGTCAACCTGAGATACAAACTTCACTCTCTCTGACTCTAAAATCCATGCTATAGCAGTATTTTTATTTATTTATTTTTAATATATTTTATTGATTATGCTGTTACGGTTGTCCCATTTCCCCCTTCACTCCCCTCCACCCTGTACAGCCTCTCCCACCCACATTCCTCCTCTTTAGTTCATGTCCATGTGTCATACATATAAGTTCGGTGGCTTCTACATTTCCCGTACTGTTCTTCTATAGCAGTATTTTTCAAACAGCGTTTTTATCTGTTAGTGAAGCAATTTTCAGCCATTTTCATCTCATGGCACAAATTAATTACTAAAATTCTACAACACACCAAAAAAGGTATTTTATGCTGATCTGACAAAAAAATAGGTATAATTATGACTCATTCACACTGGACAACTAACTATTGCTGTGTTGGCCGCTGTCATTTTTTAAAAACTTGACAATCTAAGGCAAAAGAGGTCAGCGCCCCTGACAAAAGAGTCAGGTATTGCATGCTTTAAAAATGTTTGTGGGACACCAGTTGAAAATCGCTGCATTAGTGGATTTTAAGATCAAATTCTTAGAAAATGTCAAAGTGAGTCTTGTGTGTTAAGAGTAGTGTCACATTGTGAAACTCTGCTCTAGGAATGTACATACACACACGGATACACTGGCATGTGATATAAAATGCATGTGTCGCCTTGGGCTACAGGCAAAACAGCGTGGAGTCAGTGTACTGCAGACCGCCTCTGAGCACTAAATACATTAACAGGGAGAAAGCACCTACTACACAGTCCGGCACACAGTAAAGACACAAATCATACCAGCTACAAGGCGGAGACCAAAAACCCCTGGAATTTATTTTTAAAAATTGTATATTTATTCTTACATATTTAAACTTCAGTCACCTTCAAAGTACTGTATTTTGCCGTGTATAATGAGCATTTTTTTTGCCCAAATTATTGAGGGAAAAATAACGATGCACATTATACATGGGCAGTAACAATTCCATGTCTATATCAATGTTTTTCATTCTTTTATTTATGCTTATGCACTAAAAATGTAACTCTAGCCCTGGCTGGTGTGTCTCAGTGGTTAAGTGCCGGTCTGCGAACCAAAGGGTCACTGGTTTGATTCCCAGTCAGGGTACATGCCTGGGTTATGGACAGCTCCCAGCAGTGGGTGTGCAAGAAGCAACCACACATTGATGTTTCTCTCCCTCTTTCCTTCCTTTCCCCTCTAAAAATAAATAAACAAAATCTTTTAAAAAGTGTAACTGTAGAAAACGTGGGTGGGCATTATACACAGCAAACTATGGTATTCTCCATCTGATGTATTACACCTATCCAGCTGTTTTTTCCACTGCTCAAAACCGTTTTTGAACTTATCAATTCTGATGCCTTTTAGTGCTTCTCCATTTTTTGTTTCACCTCTTCCACACCAACAAAACATTTCCCTTTGAGGACTTTTTTCATCCATGGAAACAAAAAAAGTCAATTAGGGCAAGATCGGGTGAATAGGGAGGGTGGGGCAGGGGGGTCATGCCATTTTTGGTCAAAACCTGCTGGACGGTCAGTGTGGTGTGGGCAGGTGCGCTCATATATCACCCATCATGAAATGGGCAAATGCACTGAAAGTCTTCAAAAAATTTCACTGAAGCTGAGCGTAGCCTCTCACGAGAACGCCAGCTGGTACACTGACACAGATGGGTTCCTGTGTGTCCTAAGTCACTAGCAGGGGAAGCCTGTACTACAAGGAGTCCACCCCCCAGAAGATAATGCTGGTAGTCTGGAGGTCCCCCCTTGTTCTGTCACCGTAATTTCAGGACAATGTTCGGCCTGCAGACAAGATGACAACAGTAGCAGGGGGGGACAATCTATTCCACATGTTTCCATCTGGCCGGAATTTACCTTGACAAGGGTGGTGATCAACCGCAGAAAGGCAACAGTGACCCCGTACTCGCCCTGGGGCTGCTCACAGTTCATCAAGAGCGTTCCATACCCTCCAGCATTCATTCCCTCCGCACTGGGGAAAGACAGGGGCAGAGGGAAAAAAGTGAAGGGGTGATTTCACGGCTGCAAGAAACTAATCACAGAACTTTCTTATTGTTAGGTGGCTTAGGCATAAAGTGAGAAAGGTTTGCAAAGGAATTAATTAAATTAGGCAATTTTATACCCAGGGTAAACAAGAACATGTTTTATTGGTACTGGGTTGGCCAAAAAGTTCATTTGTTTTTCTCTGTAAGATGGCTCTAGTAGCACTTAGTTGTCTTTAACTTCATTTGAAGCAATTTTGTTAGATTGTATCGTGACAGCTGTCATATCAGCATGCATTTAAGAAACATAAAAATTGGTAAATTTTTGTGTAGCCACTTTAACATTGAAGATGGAAGAAAATACGGAACACCTGCAGCACATTATGCTTTATTATTTCAGGAAAGGCAAAAACGCAACTGAAACACATAAAAAAGATTTGTGCAGTGCATGGAGAAGGTGCTGTGACTGATCGAACGTGTCAAAGTGGTTTGTGAAGTTTCCTCCTGGAGATTTCTCGATGGATAATGCTCTAGTCAGGTAGACCAGTTGAACTTTAGATAGTGATTGAATCAAGACATTAACTGAGAATAATCAACATTATACCACACAGGAGATAGCGGACATTTTCAAAATATCCACATCAATAAATTTATTAGTGAAAAATGAAAAATGTGTCTTGTATTTTACGGAAATAAATCATATGGACTTTTTGGCCAACCCAATATATAACCTCAAGAGGTTTAAAGTGAAACATCAAATAAACACCAAGGAAACATCACTGTCTCACAAGCAAGAGAGAGAGCAAGGAGAGAGTGCGCAGGCAGTAAGATGGACCTGTGTGTTAGTAATCGGTCCATCAGGAGAGCTGGGGTGGGCGCGCAACAAGGAAAAGAACAGAATGATTCTGGCTTAAGACAAGGAAGCCAAGTCTTTGGATCCAGACACCTCTGGCTTCTCTAGGGTGAAAAGTTAATCAGGCACAGAGGCGCTCCTTTAAAACCAACAAAGCTGAAATGCCCCCGGTGCTCCCGGGGGACAGCACTACTCTGCCCTCTCGAAGACCCGGCTCACCTAATCATCTGACTCATGTTGGAGACCTGGTGGGCCACGAATGGTAAAAAGCCCGTGTGACGAAGATCGGTCCAGACCTGAGAAGGGAAAAGAAGAGTCCAATGTCCCTGTGTCCTCAGGTCTACACCAAGTGCAACATTTTGGGGCTGTTCTGAAGACTTGGTGTCTCACCTTTGCTGGGTTCCGGGCAGCCAAAACAGTCAAGCAATTGACACAAGAAGCAATGACATCCACAGGGGGGGAGATCACTGTCGTTAACCTGGAGGGAGAACAGTGCACTATACTCAGTGAAATGAGTAATGCGACTTGTTCCATCACAAGTATTTTCCAGTTCTCTCTTCCCAAGTCCTTCCCCTCAGCAGGGACGTTGGGGGGGGGGGGGGGGCTCTCAGCTGGGGACAGTTAGTATACCAGAGCTTCCCACAGATGAACATGTGTGGACTTGAACGCCATGGGTGTGAGACCAGACACTCACCGCTGCAGCAGCATGTAGATGCGAGACGTGATGGGCAGGAGACAGTCTGCTATCGACAGATCCGTGCTGATGACCGTATGGACCAGATCAATGATGGGTCTGACCCGCTGGCAGTGCTGAATCACATCTAGGGCAGAGGAAGCCTGTGAGCTCATGGAAAACAATTCCTTTCCGATCACCGAGTAGTCTCTGAGACCCAGATAAACAAATTACACTAATCGTAACCTGGATGCTTCTGAGTTTTATTTTGAAATTCCCTGTCTGCCCTCCACATCCTCTGAGAACGTCCATTCCTCCTCCCCACAGCGACGCCCCCCACACTGCCCTCACCGGCAGTGGAGACGACATGAAGCAGCATCTCAATCTCACAGGTGAAGAGGGTCCAGCTGCTGTACGAGTACTCCCAGCGCACCAGGTAGGCCCTGTCGTCCAGCATCACTTGGCCCACAGTGCCCTGAGGTATGCGAAGATTGGTCTGACCCCCTAGGGAAGCGGGGAAGAGAGGCTGGTCTAATATCTGAGGACACAACCGGACGGTGACTCCTATACCGGGCCCCAGTACCGAATCACACAGAGATACGCAGACTCTCTTCCTAGTACCTAACATTGCTACAACCTTTTCCATTAAAAAACAAACAAACAAACAAAACCACTCCAAGCCCTGACCAGTGTGGCCCAGCTTGTTAGGCGTCATTCTGCAAAGTGAAAGGTTACTGGTCCAGTTCCTGGGCAGGCTTTGGAGTTGCAGGTTTAGTCTCCAGTTGGGGGGCTGTGAGAGAGGCAGCCCATCGATGTCTCTCTCCTTCTTTCTCCCTCCCTTCCCCTCTCTCTATAAATAAATAAAATCTCTTTTTAAAAATCCAGTAACAAAAACAACCCTCTCTTTTCATGTGGGGAAGTTAGCCCTTCCACGTGCCTGAAAACAGCCCAGTGCAGAGAGGGATATTCCGTCCCCACGGTGACCGTGGGAAGACCACCTTCCGGGACTAGCGGTCGCTGGGGAGTCGGTGGTGGTACTGGGCTGAGAGAACAAGGCTGTCCCCTCCACATTGTGCTCCGTGAGCACCTGGACCACACATAAGCTTACAGGTTTTATCTGGTCACTGTCACATACTGCCAGTATGAAAATAAATTGCTATAACTTTTTTCTACCAGTTGACACTATTCTAACTTTTAAATTATTTTTTAAATTGTAGTAAAACACACATAAAATGTACCATTGTAACTATTTTAAGTGCACAGTCCGGTGGCATTAAGCACATTCCCACTGCGCGCAACCGTCACCACCATCCATCTGCAGACCTTTTCTCACCATGCAAAGCTGAAACTGTCCCCGTCACCTAGCGATTCCCTGCTCCTCCTCCCCTCGGCCCCCGTCACCCACCGCTCTACTCTGTCTCAGTGAATTTGACCAAGAACCTCATCTGAGTGGAATCACACCGTATCTGTCCTCTTGTGACTTACTCAGCACGTCTTCTAGACTCACCCACGTTATAGCATGTGTCAGAATTCCCTTCCTTTTTAAGGCTGAATAATACTCCACTACATACACAAACACACAGAGACACACCTTTTGCTTATCCATGTCATATGTCGGTGGACATGTACTTAAGACTTTTATCGTGTATACCCTTTTACCCAACAATCCCACCCTGGGGATTCTATGTACTACAAGTAAAAGCACCAGTGTATAAAGGTCTATGTACCGAATGTAGCACTGTTTGCAGTGTCAAAAAACAGATACAGCCTCTATGTCCTTTAGAAGGAAAAAGATAAAAAATAATAGGACATCAAGAATAACTATGCAGTTACTAAAAAGAATGAGTTGGGCCCATGTGCAGTAAGAGGAGCTTCTAGACGAGCTTGTGAAAGTAGGCGGAGCACGTAAAAGGACGCACGGCGTACTTTCAGCGCTGGTTCTCTGACGGAGACAGGTGCGGAGAAAGAGAAACTTCTTCTAATGTGCCTCTGCATTGTTTCCCTTGTTAAACAAAATGAATTATCTTTTTTAAATAAAGCAATCCAATGATGTCAAACAGTGAGAAACGGATGAATAATTTATCAACAAATCAACAAGAACAGCAGAGAGAAGGGGGCTGCTCGCATTAAATAGTTAAAACAGAAACGACGTGCAAAGAGATGAGGTCCAAACAGAAATCAGCGGGAAAGTGGTTACGGAACCAGGGTGTCCTTATTTATCTTACCAAGCGGGTAAAGGAGTTTGGGCGTCTGCCTCCGCCACAGAGTTCCATCTTCGTGGGAGATCACATCGTGGGGCTTGTGCTTATAAAGCTCATTGTAGAAAGACATCTTATCCAAGAAACTGTACACCTGCCAACAGGCAGAAAAGAACCCAGCCACACATTTACCTAGGGGACGTGCTGAAGGGTCCCACACACCCACCACTGTGACTCTTCTTGGAGCTGCCTCTGCACTGCTTGCCAAATCTTCACCATTCTCTAGTACCCAAGTCCAGCCCACCCCCCGCTTCCACAGATAACTGCCTTTCCTGAACAGTAGGGTCTTTCCTATTCAAATGGCATTTACTATACACCACCTGACTTCATTGGTTATTTATTTCTTATTTCTATTATCTTCCAATTAGATATTAAGGAACTTCATATTTTGTCTTATTCCAACATTATCTACAGTAGGTACTTAATGAAAACATTTGGATTTAATTTTATAGAACTGAGGTACTATCTTCAGCATTTTCATTTAACCTCAGACTAATTCTTACCATGGCAGTGGGATTTCAATATGCAAAGCAAAAAGGAGCCCTAAGACTATCTACCCCCCGCTCTCTGCAGACATCCAACTGGACCACCTACCTTTTTGGCAGTAGACTTCCCTGACACGAGGGCTCGCAGCAACTGCAGGAGCGGGGAGAGGAGATGGGGAAACATTCCACACACACTGTCCAGAATGATCCCAAGACCAGAGGTTGGCTCCTGTCGTGGAAGGGGAGAAATCACGGACATTCCCTTCGTCTACAAATTAATATATCCCCAAACTGCCCGGCCATCATCAGAAAATCTAAAATTAACCCTTTCCTTTAGGCAGACTCCCTAACAATGTCAGACTTCCTTATTTCCACTGAAAAATGATTTGAGTAGGACCCATAAAAAGACTGCTTACTGCTCCCCGCGACCTCTCCCAGCCATCCTCGCTACAGGAGGACAACCTTGTTCGCCTTTGCATGACGTGTTTTCACTGAGGTAAAAAGCACCCAACCAGTTAAAATATACTCTGACATCTCATTGGGATTACAGCCTCCAACAGTTACAGCAATGGGAGCATTTGAGATCATGTTCCTCAGCATATGTCTTCATTCGTCTCGAATAAACTCATAAAAACTCTCCAAAAAAAAAAGAGTTACAGCAGTACTGCTGCCTGAAATGCCCAATGTGAAAAAAGACTTAACAGGCAGAAGAGATAGCACACACCGGTCGTCACCGTGGGCGACAGAACCGGATCAGACAGAACCGACCCCAGCCCTGGCCGTCTGACTACGTGGGTGGCCCGGGACAAGCCACTTCCCATTGCTCAGCGTCACCTTTCCTTACACGCGAGATGGTGACCACAATACCATCTATTTTGCAGATTTTTGGTAAAGATTAAATAAGAAAATGGACATAAAATGCTTAGTATAAGACCTCTCACAAAGTCAGTGCTTGATGGACACGTCCGCTGCAGAGAACACCCCAGCATGCCTCCCTCTGACACACTTACTGTTCCCCAGAATAGCTCCGGGAGCGAAGGGTCTGCCAAGACTTCGCACGCTGTGTCGATCACATCCTGTTGAGGGAGGGGAAAAATGGCTTATGGCTTATTTCCCTTAGTTGAACCAGCCTTTTTTTTTTTTTTACCTTATTCTGTTGAAATAAAAACACCAATGATACCTCATACAGTATGTCAGAAAGAACTCTGGGTTTAAAAAATAACAATACAGTCCATCTAGAGTGTGTGTTCTATCTGCTGTGTATGTCGGGCAAATGAAACTGAATTTCCAATTCTTTACCTATAAAATTGTGACAATATTATTCACTTCACATTATTATTGTAAATATTAAATGCAATAATGTGTGGGGAACTGAACCGTAAATTTTCAAATGCCACGTAAATGGACCCATTACTAGGATCAGCTAAACTGTTCTAGATGACAACAATGCCTCTTAAACATTTTTATCCTCAGCATCTAGCCCAGAACTAGGCACACACTAGGAATCTAATAAAGTCCTACAAAGTAGTTTAAAAAAAAATCCAAATACTAGGACTTTCGCAAGCCCAGCACATTAATGCCGACCCCCCAGGGGCACAGTACGGCCCAAATGCGGCAAAGGACGCAAAAGTTGTTCCAAACCTCTAGAGCTTTGGAAACTGAGTCTTTCAATTAACACCAATTTTTTTCTCTACAATGACAAAAATTTTCATCAGTTACATCAATTTCTTCAATTTTTGAAACAAGTTCCTAATTATTAAAAATGAATACAATGATTTAGTTATAATAAACTCCTTAAACACCATTTCCCACTGAAATAAACCCGGGCTCCTTGGAGAAATGGCAGATTCCAGACACGGAGCAAGAATCATATAAGATAATCCTGGAACAGTTTGTTACATCAAAAAGCAACAGAGCTATCAAAATATGTGAGGGTAGGGCTACACGGATTCAGAAGCTAATCTAAATAAGCTCTCACGGACCAGAGAGGGGCAATCTGAGCATAAGAATAAGTGCAATGGATTAAATTAAGGCAAAGCTAACAGGTTTAAATCATGAGTTCACAATGATATGTCAAAAATTTAAAATCCTTGCTAGCCACTTTGGAGAGTAATAGGGAAAACAGAAATACAGGAAAAGAAGCAGAGTATCAAATAGTCAATGAAAGCAAATTTCTTTTTTTTTATTGAGATATAATTGGCATACATTATATTAGTTTCAGATGTACATAATGATTCACTATTTTATACATTATGAAACAAATGTTCTGACTACTAATGTGGCTTGTGGCTACCATGGTGGACAGGACGGTTAAAGGTTCAAAGAAACTTGACAGACTTATTAACTAGTAACATGCAGGCCTCATTTATTTAGTTCCTGATCCAAAGAAACAAATTTATGACATTTATAACTAGAAATCTGAATCTTGATTTGATGTATAAAGATATGGTTTTTAAGATATAATAGTGATCCTGAAGTTTTACTAAAATATTCACAGATGAGCTGAAATAATAGACGGAATTTGCTTCAAAATAATCAAGGAGGGGATGGGGCAAAAATGTGTAAGATCAACTCTGACAGTGGTGATAAGATCATGAAGATTCATTATATAATTTTTTAAAAAGATTTTATTTATTTATTTTTAGAGAAAAGGGAAAGGAGGGAGAAAGACAGGGAGAGAAGCATCAGTGTGTGGTTGCCTCTCATGTGACCCCTACTGGAGACCTGGCCTGCAACCCAGGCATGTGCCCTGACTGGGCATCGAACTAGCGACCCTTTGGTTTGCAGCCTGCGCTCAATTCACTGAGCTACACCAGCCAAGGCCTCATTATACAATTTTGTCTACTTTGGTGTAAGTTTGAAATATTTCATTTAAAAAATATTTATTAGCACCCACAGATTTTAGAACAGAGTGAAAAAAATGAGGTTACAAAATAGTATCTACATTGTGATTACATTTCTAGGGAAGAACTTAAATTACGATTTTGTGTATATATGCAGAAAATATTTGGAAGGGAACCCATGAAAATGTTAACAGGTTATCTTTTGTGGTGGGATTACACTTTTTATCAGCACTTTCTGATTTTTTGTGTCTTTAGTCTGTATCATTTGTATAATGCAAAGAATGAAAACAAACAGCAATAATAAACAAATTACACCTGAGGGACATGGTGTGTGGTTATCAGCTCCACAGCGGTACCTTGGGGATCTGACCGCAAAGCTCGGTGGGCCGTGTAGCTGGCCTCACGAAAGCCAGGCACTGACCTGCTGATTGCCCAGTGTGTGCAGCTCCAGCGAGGTCAGAGCGAAAGACAGGAGCCCGTAGACACACATGCACGCGGTGCTGGTGGTGCACTGTAACGGCAAAGGGGCAGGTGAGCAATGCTGAACGGCGCAACTCTTCCCCGGGTTCAGCACAACCCTACCACATTAACACAGTCATCCCTGCGCGTAAACGGGAAGGGAATCCAAGGCTTCATAACGTTCCTAATTGAGTCTCAAGGTCAGGAAGACAAAGGGAGAAGAAAAACAGGGAACCAAAAATATTGCAAAATAAGAATAAAACCAAAAGGGAATCGTTTTCAAAACGGCCCAAGTTTTAATAAGAAAACCACATCCAGCCTGCAGAAAGAACAGAATCTCCACGTGCTAATATGAACTATGCAGCTGCCTGAACTGTCACTAAGGTAAACCAACCAGTGCCAACAGTGGGGCCTGTGGGCTGAGGCTTCACGTCAGCACGTCAAAACAAGCTGACTAAACGGTGCCCTTCAAATCAAGTGCTGAACACAAAACGCCAGAGAATTTCTAGTTTATCCTGCTACAGCGGAATGAGTAGGCACCCCAAAAAGATTTCTCTAGTCAGTACCACCAGAGCTATCTTCTAGGAGATATATTCTGGTAAAGAGTAAGACATGGATAGTGGGTACAGACTATATCTACCACTAAGTGGCAATTATTGTTCCCATGAGCAAATTTCATCTCCATGAATTTCAATTTCCTAATGCAAAACACAGGATGATAATCCACAGTGCAAAGCAGTGGTACAAGAACGAAGTAAGGTAATATACAGGAGGTGCTGAGCAGTGTCTGTAAAGCTCAGTGATAACATTACTATCACTACCCACGTCAGGATGACAATTATTACTATTATCATCATTCATTAACGAGTTTCCTCCCTGCTCTGTGCCCATTCTCACGCTCAAACACCAACAGCCGGAGTCTCACATCATTTCCTCCAATGGCCAGTGAGCGGAGCAGTCGGGTCAAGTACTGAAACACATTCAGCTGGATGGCTGTGCCACCAATTTTCCGGACAACACTGCTGGTCTCTTCTGGACTCAGGGTGTGGCGGAGGAGAGCCCAGGCCAAAAGCACTGGGGCATGATGTGGAATGTCCCCAAAGGTCAACATCAAACGGTCCATATCCTAGTGGGAGAAAGAAAACGTCTGTGTCACTCAACAGAGAGGACCAGACCCCTCTACAAGACCCTGCATCGTGCCGCAAGCCTTCCACTCAGCCACAGCGGCACCCCCGCCACTGTGGGGGTTTACTCCTCCCACACCCCCACCCGCTTCACTAATAAACGCCTCCAGTGCTCTTCCCTTTATCCACACTTTCCTTCTGAGTTTAAGTAGTCTTAATCGAAGATTATAAAATACACACATTCAAATGGAGACTCCTTGGAAAATTCCCCCTGATCCTTGCACTTTCTCTGCTTTCTCCTCATTTTCTATCTTTCTAACCGTCCCATCTCAAAGTTCCTCCCCCTTCCTCTGCCTTCGCGGGCTCCGTAAATACAAACATCCCCCCAGTTCTGTCCCTGGGCCTCCTCTGTCATTACATCCTCTCCCGGAGTGACCTGACTTGCTCTCACAGACTCCACTATCACCTCTGTGCAGATAGCTGGCAAATCTGAGATTTCTCCCAGGTCCAATTAACTTCATAACAATGCAGAGCCTCCAACTCCACAACAAGGGAAATTTCATGCAGCAGTCCGGTCCAGCGGTTAAAAACGTATTACTAACTATAAAAGCTCTGGAAAAGGAAGAGAGGCTGCTGCGTGTTCACCTGACAGATAAGCCCATCCTGGGCAAACTGGTGCAGCTCTCTTCTGTCGTCCAGCGCGCACTTGTGCAAGGACTCGATGTCCATGCCTTCCACCAGGATAAGGGCGCTGAAGTAGCTGAAAGGAAACCAGTATCATGGAGTCATGGGTGCTACGCTAGCCTCGCTGGAAACAGGTGAAATGTAAGACACAATATTTGAAAAATTATCATTGAGTTATTTTGCATTCTTTTTCACACTAAGTATTCTAAATCCAGTATGTATTTTAAACTTCCAGCACATCCCAATTTGCCCAGCTGTTATATATTTTTTTATCCTCACTTGAGGATATGTTTATTGATTCTAGGGAGCAAGAAGGGGGGAGGTAGAGGGGAGGGAGGAGAGGAGAGACAGACAGACAGACACACAGACATTCCCACACACACCCAGACCAGGGATCAAAGGCGCAGCCTAGGTGTGTGGCCTGACCACTAGTCTCCCGCACAACCTTTTGGTGTATGGGAGGGTGCTCCAACCTCGCCGCTCAGCCAGGGCTCAACCAGGGCTCGGCCAGCGACAGTCACGGGTGGCTTGTGCCCACCAAAGCACAGATCAAGTCCTGAAGGTTTCTACAGCCACCAGTTACTTCTGACCCTGATGAACTGTCTCACTGCTTCCGTGTGCATATTTGTCCACAGAGAGAATAGGACTCAAATGCAAATATACCCATTGCCATAAAATTCAAAGTCCATAAAATGATTCCAAAGACAGCAGAGAACGAATCTGCCTTATTTCTCATAGTCTTAGTGACTGCACAGTGCCTGGACTGCAATGGGCACTCAACAAGTATTTTGTTGAATGAGTGGACAAACCTCTTAGATAAGACAGTGAAGAACGGAAGAGAATGCAGTACTTATCCTGAAAGATGTCCTCCCAATCCCAGCCTTGACTCCCTATGCGACCTGGAACACGGTAGCAACCCATCTGTTTCCTCCCCCACTGGGAGAAAAGTATGCCTCCCCTCACCCGTTCACAGGGCTGTAACATCAATCTAGCATAACACAACACTGTAAGTTCTAGGACTTCAACTCATTCAGACTTACCCAATCCGATCCACAAAAGGGTCCATAGTCTCATCCACCAGGTGCCTGTTGGTCTGCCTACTACCAAATCCTTGCTCTTTAAACATCTTGGTTAATACCAACAGGTCACTTGGTGCCATTTCAAAATATGCATAATAAAGGAAAATAATTTCTAGCAGCATGGACTGTTCCCGAAGGCACTGGACAAACCAGCGAGACACCTGGCGCTCAGTCTTCACAACCGATGAAGAAAAAATGGGAGAGAAACAAAATCAGATTTAAAAGCGTATTTAATTTTTTTAAGTTATTTTTACTAGGTAATAATACATGTGCAGTAGTCTACCTTACCTGCAGAGAATACACTCCAAGACCCTCAGTAGATGCCTAAAACCGTGGATGGTACTGAACCCTATATACTACGTTTTTTTCCTTTACATAATTAACCTTTGATACAGTTTAATTTATGAATTAGGCACAGTAAGAGATTAACAATAACTGATAACTGACACTGAAACAGAACGACTGTAAGAATACACGTAATAAAATCAATGTGAACGTGGAGTAACTCTAAAGTGCGGCTCCTTCTACACAAGCACTGCCACGCCGTGCCGGCTGCCTGACAGCCGAGGCTGCCCAGGGGCCACCCGGACGAGCACGGTTCACTCTCTGGTGGGACAGCGTACAGCAGCTGGACACTGCCCATCACACCACCCAGAACACGGTGAGATTTAAAACTTATGAATTGTTTATTTCTGGAATTTCCCATTTAATATTTTTGGACCATGGCTGACCATGGGTAGCTGATAGATTACTATGCAACTCTAAAATGGAATGAAAAAGAAGGGAATTGTTAACACACTAAAGGACAGAAAGCAAACCCACAGATAAGGGGAGGCTACTGTGTAAGAACAGGGTAAAAAAAGTCCCCCCCCCTACAATTCCAACTGACCATCCAAATCCCTCCCCAGAGGCAACCACCACCAGAGGCTTCTGTCTCTCCTTCCAGTAATATGCCATACACTTAAATTCATTCATCCTGGTGTGTCTGTCTATCCATCAATGCATGCATCCATCCATCCCTCAATCTCTAAGCCAAATAATGTATTACACAAACTATTCTGCACCTTATTTATTCACTGGACAATGTACCTCACAGATTACTTGCTCTAATAGTGCATTAACAATTCCCTTATTTTTCATTTCATTTTAGAGCTGCATAGTAATCTATCAACCTGTCCCTCCACGATTTTTAATAAATGTCGCATATTACTCCACTACACGGAAATGCCATAATTTATTTAACCAGCCCACTGGGAAGGGCACTTAGGTTATTAACACTCTTTTGCTATTAAAATCAATGCCGTGTGACTGACAGAACAACTACACAAAAATCAGCAAACACACAGGGGAGCTAAACAATCTCGACCTGACATTTCTAGACTACCGCTCCTACTACTGTCAAATACACATTCTTTTCATGTGTACAAGGGAAATTCACGAAAACAGATCATGTCATGGGTCCTACACCACTGGGTAGTAAATTTAAAACATGGCAATAATACAGATTATGTTCTTTGATCATAAAGAAATCAAAGTTTGATAATTAAACAACACAATTCTAAATAATACAAGGGTCAAAGAAAACCAAAAGGGAAATTAGAAACTATTTTGAACTGAATGATAATGGAAAAAAAAAAAATCAAAATTTGTGGACTGCCCTCGCTGGTATAGCTCAGTGGATTGAGCGTGGGCTGCAAACCAAAGTGTCGCAGGTTCGATTCCCAGTCAGGGCACATGCCTGGGTTGCAGGCCATGACCCCCAGCAGCCGCACACTGATGTTTCTCTCTCTCTCTATCGCCCTCCCTTCCCGCTCTAAAAATAAATAAATAAAATCTTTTTAAAAAATGTTTAAAAAAAATTTGTGGACTGAAGATGGAGGCATAAAAACACAGCTCGCCTCCTCACACAACCACATCAAAATTTCAACTATAGAACCACCATCACTCGGAACTGTCAAAAATCGAGTTGAATGAAAGTCTGACAACTACGGAATTAAAGAATCCACATCCATCCAGACTGGTAGGAGGGGCACAGATGTGGAACGCGCTGGTCCCACACCCACGTGTGGTGGATACAAACTCAGGAGGGACATCTCAGGAGCAAGGAGTCCCAGCCCCACACCAGGCCCCCCAGCCCAGGGTTCCAGTGCCAGGAAGATAAGTCCCCACAACTCCTGGCTGCAAAAACCAGGAGGGACTGAGTTGGTGGAAGAAACTACTGTAGTCCCGAGCAGCCCCTTTAAAGAACCCACACACGGACTTACTCATTACTCAGACTCTCTCCCTCTGAGCCCCAGCACTGGGGGAGCAGCTTGAAAGGCACAAGCAGCATGCATGGCATCAAGGTCAGAGCTAGGGGACAGCTTTCTTCCAGACAGAAGGTGGGCAGAGGTCATTGTCCCTTTTCTGAACCCTCCCCCATCACAGCCACAGAGCTGGTAGGCTGGTGCCATACCTGAGACTCCATCAATGTGGCAAACACTGTTTGCCCTGCCCCGGAGATCCCCACAGACTCCGACCCACCCAACTCAGGGGCTCACACAAGCTGCTTTTCCATATGAATGACTGGTCTTGGATCATGCTTTACAACTTCCTGATTCCTCTCAAACAAGCAACAGCCGGCCTCAGTGAGCCCTTAGTCTGCCCCACCTCTTGCTAAGTGGCCCCAGCCTGGCACTACCAGCAACCAGCCTAGATTCACAGGGTGGCTTTGCCTGGGACTCTCCAAGCCCAGCACAAGTAGCGGCCAATTCAGATGGCTGTGTAGCTCAGGTAGGGTGGACCTGGGCAAAACACAGGTGGGGGCTGACCTTGGCCTGCACCACTAAGAAACCCCAGAGCCTGTGCACCCAGTGGACAGCTACAGAACATGTTGGAGCAACATCACCCTGCCCCTGCACAGCTGATCCTCCATGGAGGGTAGAGGTTGGTGGTAAGTGGTAACAGAAGGTACCTGAAGCTGACTTGCCTAGATAAATCCCTCCCATTGATCTGCCAAAAGCAATCAAGGCCCAACCACAAGAGGAGGGTGTACTCAGCCCACCCACACAAAGGGCTCACCTCGAGTACCAGCTTGGGTGATAGGGGAGGCTGTGCCACTGGACTCTACAGGACACTTACTACGTTATGTTAGGCTATGCTACCAAGACAGGGAGTCATAACAGCTCTACCTAATACATAAAACCAAACCAAGGGAGGCTGCCAAAATGTGGAGACAAAGAAACATGGCCCAAATGAAAAGACAGATCAAAACTCCAGAAGAAGAACTAAACAAAATGGAGATAAGCAATCTACCAGATGCAGAGTTTGAAACGCTGGTTATCAGCATGTCAGGAAACTTAGTGAGGACCTCAACAGCATAAAAAAGATCCAGTCGGAAACAAAGGATACACTATTTGAAATAAATAACGATTTACGGGGGGAAAAAACAGTAGAGTGGATGAAGCTGAGAATCAGATCAATGATTTGGAACATAAGGAAGCAAAAAACAAGCATTAAGAACAAGAAGAAAAAAGAATCCAAAAGATAAGGATGGTGTAAGCAGCCTCTGGGGCAATTTTAAGGGTTCCAACATTCATATCATAGGGTGCCAGGGGAAAAAGTAAGAAATTGGAAAACTATTTGAAAAAACAATGAAAGAAAACTTCCCTAATTTGGTGAAGGAAATAGACATGCAAGTCCAGGAAGCAAAAAGAGTCCCAAACAGGATGGATGCAAAGAGGCCCACTCCAAAATACATCATAATTAAAATGCCAAAGGTTAAAGATAAAGAAAGAATCTTAAAAGAAGAGAAAATAACTTAGTTACCTACAGGGGAATTCCCATGAGACTGTCAGCTGATTTCTCAGAAGAATGCAGGCTAGAAGGGATTGGCAAAAAATATTCAAAGTCATGAAAAGCAAGGAGCTAGAGCCAAGATTGCTCCGCCCAGCAAAGCTATCATTTAGAATGGAAGGGCAGATAAAGAGCTTCCCAGACAAGAAAAAACTGAAGGAGTTCATCATCACCAAACCTTATTATATGAAATGTTAAAGGGACTTATTGAGAAAAAGGTCAAAACTATGAACAATAAAATGACAATAAATACATACCTATCAACAATTGAATCTAAAAAATTAAGCAAACAAGAACAAAGACAGAATCGAGGATACGGAGAGTGTTTTGATGGGTGCCAGATGAGGGGGCATGTGGAGGGTGAGTGAAGAGGTGGGATATTAAGAAGTACAGACAGGTAGTTACAGAACAGCCACGGGGATGTAAAGTACATTACAGGAAACGGAGTATTCAAGAATCTACACACAACACAGACATGAACAATGGTGTGGGGATTGCCTGAGGGAGTGGGGGGTAGTGGGGGGTATTGGTAGAGGGGGAATACTGGTACAACTATAATAGCATAATCAATAAATTATAATTTTAAAAAATTTGTGGACTGAAGCTAAAAGTCATGCTTAATGCAATAGTTACAGTAATTTATTAAAAAAGACCTATCATCTATTATCTAAGCTTTTACAATAAAAAAATGAGAAAAAGAGCAAACTAAATCCAAAGTGAATAAAGAGAAATAATGAAGAGATCGATGAAATATAAAATGGAAAACCAACAGAGAAAACTGGTGACAAAACTCCCGTTATCAGAAATAAGCCAGGAGACATCACTACAGGTCCTACAGACAGTGAAAGAATTAACAAAGTATTAACAGCTTTATATAGGTAAATTTTTCTACTTAGATGAAATGGACAATTTCCTTTAAAGACACAAATTGCCAAAACTGACCCAAGAACAAACAGGAAACTTGAACAGCTATAATCAACTACAGAAAACTGAACCCAGAATTTAAAGCTTTCCCACAAAGAAAACTGTAGGCTAAGATGACTTCACTGGTAACTTCTATCACACACACAAGAACAAAATAATGCCAGTACTATACAAATTCTTTCAGAAAACGGAGAAAAATAAATACTGTCCAGCTTATTTTTTAAGACCAATATTACTTTAATACCAAAACCAGGCAAAGACATTACAGGAAAACTACATACAAATATCTCCCATGAACATAAGCACAAAATTCCTTAACAAAATGTTAACAAGCCAAATCCAGTAATATATAAAAAGCAAAATATATCATGACTAAGTGCAATTTATTGTAGGAATTCAAATTGGTTTGACATCCCAAAACTCAATATATGTCACTGTATTAACAAAGTAAAAGAGAAAAACAATAAATTCATTTCAAAAGATGCAAAAGAAAATGGACAGAATTTAACACTCATTCCTAATAAAAAGTAAAACCAGCAAACTAAGACTAGAAAGGCATTTCCTCACTTGGTAAAGGACAACTGTACAAACAGTTCACAACAAGGACACCGTGGCGAGAGGCCGAGTGCCCGCCACCGCAGACGAAGGATACAGGCATAATGTCAGCACCCTTCCCGCCCCCACCCAGCGCTCTCCTGGGGTCCTGACCAGAAAACACCACAAGTGAGAAAATTAAAAGACACAGATTTTAAAGTCAAACTGTTCCTATTTACAGATGACATTATCATGTATGTATTGGAATAAATGAATTTATCGAGGTCACAAGATATAAGATGAATATACAGAAATCAATTGTATTTCTAAATACTAACAATGAATAACTGGAAAATAATTTTTAAGAATATATATAAGCCCTGGCTGGCATAGCTCAGTGGATTGAGCGCGGGCTGGGAACCAAAGTGTCCTAGGTTCGATTCCCAGCCAGGGTACATGCCTGGGTTGCAGGCCATAACCCCCAGCAACCGCACACTGATGTTTCTCTCTCTCTCTCTCCCTCTCTCTCCCTCTCTCTCTCTCTCTCTCCCTCCCTCCCTCTCTCTCTCTCTCTCCCCCCCTTCTCTAAAATGTATATTTATAGCCCTTGCCAGTGTGGCTCAGCAGGTTGGGTGTCGTCCCGCAACACAAAAGGCTGTCAGTTCAATTCAATTCCCAGCCAGGGCACATGCCTGGGTTGACGGCCAGGTCCCCAGATGGGGGCACTTGAAAGGCAACGACTGATGTTTCTCTCACACATCAATGTTTCTCTTCTTCTCTTTCTCCCACCCTTCCCCTCCCTTTAAAAATAAGTGAAATCTTTAAAAATATATTTACAATAGCATCAAAAAGTAAAATAAGTATTTAAGGCTAAATTTAACAGAAGACAAATACTACTTGAACACTGAAAGCATAAAAACTTATTTAGGAAAATTAAAGAGACATACATATATGGAGGATATACCAGAGGTTCATGGATCGGAAGACTGAATAACATTGTTAAGATGGCAATCCTTCTCTAACTAGTCTACAGATTCGATAAAATTCTAACCGAAATTCTAGTAAGTATAAACTTATTTACAGAAAAAGCAAACTGCTTCTAAAGTTGACAAGGAGAAGCAAAGAACCTAGAATACCCAAAACTTTTTGAAAAAGAACAGGGCTGAAAGCCTTACACTACCTCATTTTAAGTCTTACTGTACAGCGCCCTGGCTGGTGTGGCTCAGCGGAAGGAGCACTCACTGGTCTGTGAACCGAAAGGTCACTGCTCCGATTCCCAGTCAGGGTGCATGCCTGGGTTGCGGGCCAGATCCCCAGTAGGGGACGTGTGAGAGGCAAGATCGATGTTTCTTCCCCTCTCTCCCTCCCTTCCCCGTCTAAAAAATAAATAAAATTAAAAAAAAAAAAAAAACTTACTATAAAGCTATAATAATCAAGACAGTGTGATTTTGGCATAAAGACAGTGGACCAGAGACAGATCCACACTTACAGGTTCAACACATATTATACAAAGGGGCAAAGATAATTCAATGGGAAAAGACAGTCTTTTCATTCAATGGTACTAGAAGAAAATACCTGTATGAGAAAACAGTGATTCTTGTCCCTTACCTCACACTATGCACAATAATTAACTAAGAATTAATTACAGGTCTAAATATAACAGCTACAACTATAAAACTTGTAGAAGAAAACAAAATCTTTGTGAGATTGGGTTAGGCAAATAAAGATCTTTTAAACAAGGCCCAAAAGAGAAGAGTCAGAATACAAAAAACTGATAAAATAGACTTTGTCAAAATTTAAAAATTTTGCTCTTAAAATTCAGTTGAGAAAAAAAACAAAACACCTATTTGTCAAAAGGCTTGTTTCCAGAACACAGAAAGCTTTTAAAATTCAGCAAGAAGACAAATATGCCAATAAAAACAAATGGACCAAAGATTTGAATGAACACTTCACAAAGAAGATATAAGCAAAAAAGCACGTGAAAAGATGCTCAACATTACTAGTCATCAGGGAAACGCAGATTAAAACCACAATGCGATACCACCACACACCTACTAGAATGTCTAAAATTTTAAATGGTAACCATATAAAGTGTTGGTAAGGATATGAAGCAAAAGGAATTCAATGGTACAGCCACTACAGAAAAACAAACAGACTGCCAATGCCTTATGAACATAAAAATACACCTTCACACAATGACCCAACGATCTGACCCCCAGGTATTCATTTATCCAAGAGAAATAAAACCCTATGTGCACACAAAACCTGCATGTTAACGTTCACAGCACATTTTTCAGAGCAGCCAAAACACAGGAGCAATTCAACTGCTGAATGGACAAACAAAATGTGGTACCACCACACAATGGAATGTCACTCAACCACAAGCAGGACTAAAGGACTGTTACAATTCGTAACACGGATGAATCTCAAAAAGACTATACTAAGTGAGAAAGGCCAAACACAAAAGACTACATTTTGTATGGTTCTATTAATGTGAAATTCTAGAAAAGACAACATTCTAGTAATAATCACACTTATAAATGGCTACAACGATACATTTTAAGTCATGTATATTGTAGCATAATTTCAAACACAGCGCCAGGGCCTTTCCTCAGGTCCTGCTGTCCCCAGTGCGCGCTCTCTCAGGCCCGCCCACACCCCTCCCTGTCTCCTCCCCCAGGGCGTGTCCTCGCTCTCTCCCCCCCTGAGCTCCCAGCGCCCTTCTTCCTCCTCTTCCCCTTGTTTCCCCAGCACATGGAGTCCAGCTGGGTCACTTCTTCCACAGCTCACTTCTTCTACCTCTGTGACTTTCTAAACAAACTCTTGCTTGTAAACAAACAAACAAAACACACCAAAACCTACAATAATAACCTTCATAACAGAAAGCAGGTAAGTGGTTGCTTGGGGCTAGGGAGTCACAGATTGACAGCGAACTTTCTGGGGAGACAGAAATGTTCTGTGCACTGATCACGCAGGTGGTTATTGCACGTAGCCGTACACAACCACCAAAACTCAAATTGTACACTTAAAATGAGTGAACCTTACTGGATGGTAATTACACCTGAATGCAGCTGCAGGGGCAGGTGGGGGGTGACACTTGTCATTTATACAAGTCATTACATGAAAGTACGAATGTATTCATAGGATACTCTTAAAGTAGAACTGCTAGGTCAAGCAATATGTGCTTTTCAATTTTTAGATACTGTCATCATGTTTTTTATGAAAAAAGTAACAATTTACACAGTAAAACATGAGTGGGTAACCATCCCTTTGACAAGACTGTTGCCATGTGAACATGTCTGAGTTTTCCCTGTTTACTTATTGGGTTTTACATAATGATTTATAGGAGTTCTTTCTATTTCAAGAACCCTTTTCCGACATGAGGTTTATCTTCTGTCTTTGTTTATCTATTTTTATTTTTCTTGCAAAAGGTTTTGATTTGATATTGCTGAGTTTGTAATTTTTTCTTTTATGGCTTCTAATTTTATTTTAAAGTCCTCCCCACTCCAAAAACATAAAAACAAAACTACCTCCCATGTTTTCTTCTAGTACTTTTATAGTTGAATTTTTTTAATTTAAATGATTAATCTACTTGATTTTCTTTTGATAGAAGGTATGAAATAGAGACACAGTTTAATTTTTCTCCCAATGGCTGCCTAGTAGTTCCAGGATCATTTTTTTTTTTTTCCTTAAATGAGGAGAAGCTTAGGAACCTCTGGGATTTTTTTTTATTGATTTATTGTTAGAGGAAGGAAAAGGGAGAGAGAAAGAGAGAGAAACATCAGTGTGTGGTTGCCTCTCAAGTGCTCCCTGCTGGGGACCTGGCCCACAACCCAGGCGTGTGCCCTGACTGGCAATAGAACCAGCGACCCTTCGGTTTGCAGGCCAGCACTCAGTCCACTGAGCCACACCAGCCAGGGCAAGGATCATTTATTGAATGAGCCAATGTTTCCTCACTGATCTGAAATGCTGCCTTTCTTTATCATACACTAATTCCCTATCAGTATTTTGGTCTATGGCTAAACTTGCTACCATGCTGTATCACCGGTCTATTTATTCATGCACTGATACCATACTTTAAGTTACTGCAGTCTTACTATCTAATAAGCCTAATTTTCCTTCATAATGTTTCCTTTTCAAAATTTCCTGGCTATTCTTATGTTTCACATGAATTTCAGAATTGGCTTGTCCAGTTCCCAAATAAAAAGCAAAACAAACACTTGTCAGTATTTTTTTCTGGGAATGCACTAAATTTATAGGTACTGGCATTTTTATGGTGTTGAGTCTTTATATTCAAGAATGTGGCATCCTTTTTGGTTATGATTTCTTTTATACCCTTTATAGAATTTTAAGGGTCTCTTCATTTTCCTTCTTTCTTTCCGTCTGTCTTTCCTTCCTTCCTTCCTTTTTATTGTTCAACACAGTTGTCTCCGTTTTCCCCCCACAACCACCCCAGCTCTCTTCACTTAGACTTTAGGCTGTGGTAACCTTATTTATGCTTCTGTTGCTATTGTAAATGGACCCTTTTCTTCCAGTAAATATTTTAAGTAGCTACTATCTGTGTTTTGGTTGAATTGTTTTAATAAACATATATTTTTAATTTTTAAAATTTATTTATTTTTAGACAGGGGAAAGAAGGGAGAAAAAAAGGGAGAGAAACATCAGTGTGTGGTTGCCTCTTGCACACCCCCAACTGGGAACCCGGCCTACAACCCCGGCATGTGCCCTGGCTGGGAATTGAACCGGCGACCCTTTGGTTCTCAGGCCAGCACTCAATCCACTGAGCCACACCAGTCAGGGCTAACATGTATTTTAAATAAAAGTTTATAATAATATTAATCTATAAATGGAAATTGGTTTTGGATTTAGTATAAAATAATCAGACTAATGTCACAGACTAAATAGATAATGATAATAAAGAACATAAAATACTGGGCTTAAGAGTTCCACTAACTACTAAGAGAATATTTTAGGTAAGAACAGAAAGTAAATTAAGTGGATAGACCAAGTCAAGGGAAAAGATCCAGAATTAAGTACCAGTAGTTAAAGTCATAAATGTTTTGATCCATATGACATGTTTAAATTGTTCTGAAGAATGATAACCCATAAATGTTTAAGTTAATAAATGAATAAACAATTTAACTTGGAGCTCTATGAGAAAGGGTATACAATTCTCCCAAGAATGATAAGAGGGTCCAATAACCACATACCATGAGGTTTCCATGTGTCTCCCATGTTGGTGCTTCAGTTTTATAAAGCTCTTCAAACTGCTGTCTATATTTTATAACTAACTCCTTCTCCAATTTATCAACACAGTCTGCATATTCAACCTTAAAAAACAATCCAAAACAGGTAAATATTCAAATGAATATAAATATGAATAATACAAAATGACTTAAAAGAGCTGAATTTTACAGAGTAATGAGAATCAAGAGGACTCAATGGGCCTACCTTATAGGGATGTCTTTCATCTTGGAAATAGGTGAGAAGGTGCAAGACACAACGAAGAATGCATGTTCTTTCTTCATAGTAATAATCTGCAATCTAGGGAGAACCCAAAGATTCAAATCACTCACTGTTGCACAGGATACTCAATTGAAAATTTACTGATACAGAGATCACGTAAAGATGAGAATGGAAAAGATCAACTTGTATAATCAATCACCGAACTGGAAACATAGTGGTAGGCCAAAAGAAAGCAAAGAACCTTCATAAACTGGGATACAGGTAAAATCATGCAAGATAAAAGCAATTATTTAATAACATAAACAAGTGTTTCTAGCTGTTGGAGCATTCAAATAACAGACGATAGTATAAACTGACAGCCAAATAAATACTTGAAAGCAAATATAAAAACACCACTGATATATGTCCTAATTCCTTATAACTAATGCACTTAATTTTCGCTAAATATCAAATAGGAAACTACTTCGGAAGCCAAGGTCAAATTCCATTTTAAAATGAGATTCCAACCTGGCTGGCGTAGCTCAGTGGATTGAGCGTGGGCTGCGAACCAAAGTGTCGCAGGTTCGATTCCCAGTCAGGGTACATGCCTGGGTTGCAGGCTATGACCCCCAGCAACCGCACATTGATGTTTCTCTCTCTCTCTCTCCCTCCCTTCCCTCTCTAAAAATAAATAAATAAAATCTTTAAAAATATTAAAAAATAAAATAAAATGAGATTCCAGATTAGAAGGTTGCTTTGGGAAGTGAGGGAAGATAAAGAAATATAAATTAATCCTGTTGCATTTAGATCTAGAGAAAATATATCCATGAACCAGTTCTCACTCCCAATGGCTGAAGAATCTCCTTTGGGAAAAGAACTCAACTGGTTCCAGTGGATAAAAACCTCTAGCCCTGATTGGTGTGGCTCAGTGGATTGAGCACTGGACTGCAAACCAAAAGGTCGCTGTTTCGATTCCTAGTCAGAGCACATGCCTGGGTTGCGGCCTGGATCCCCAGTTGGGGGTGTGCGAAAGGCAACCAATTGATGTTTCTCTCATGCACTGATGTTTCCTTCTGTTTCTCCCTTCCTTCCCCTCTAAAATAAATAAAATCTTTTTAAAAAAGAAAGCACTTCTTATTTCACAAGTTAATAGGCTTCTTCATTAAGACCTCAATGCTTACCCAAAAGGAGTCAAAAGCCAGCAACGCTCAGGAGAACGAGGAGAATGCTCAAGAAGCCAGCACCCAATTTTACATCAAAGAATGGAAATGGAGCCCTGGCTGGTGTGGCTCAGTAGACTGAGTGCTGGCCTGCGAACCAAAGGGTCACTGGTTCGATTCCTAGTCAGGACATATGTCTGGGCTGTGGGCCAGGTCCCCAGTGGGGGGCACGTGAGGGGCAACCACACAATGGTGTTTCTATTCCTCTCTCTCCCCCTCCCTTCCCCTCTGTCTAAAAAAAATAAAATCTTAAAAAAAAAAGAAAAAAAAGAATGGAAATGGTGACTACTACTGACCTTCAGGATTAAGGCCTGGCTCTGTCTCTCGTCTTGTAGTACTGTCTGAAGCAAAAAGGAAAAGTCAGGAAGCCATCTTATTAGCAAAACTCAATTCACGAAGCAAAAGGTAAACATCTTGTTCCTGCTGATGTGGCTCAGTGGATTGAGTGCCAGCCTGCAAACCAAAGGGTCGCCAGTTCCATTCCTAGCCAGGGCACATCCTGGGTTGCGGGTCAGATTCCCAGTAGGGAGTGTGCAAGAGGCAACCACACATTGATGTTTCTCTCCCTTTCTCCGTCCCTTCTCCTCTCTCTAAAAATAAATATATAAAATCTTTTAAAAAAGAAAAAGGTAAACATCCTCATCTTACCCTTCAAGATTATAACTGCCCATTCATTTCTTCAAACATTTCTTACCCAGGTATATCCAAGTCTGTGCTCAAATCCTTGCCCCCTCCTCTGGCCTCAATTTCCTCCCATGTAAAATGAGGAACTGGACAGGCTAGGTGCTGTCCAAGGTGCTTTCAGCTCTGCTACCCTGATGCCCTGTGGTGCAGGTGTCGGTCTCCTACCTCTCCCCATCTCCAAGTCCGAGGACAGACCTCAGCTTAAGCATATGTTTTTTTAGGCCTTTATAAAGTCTTTCTTGAAAGTTGCTTTATCTGATCACCTACCTCTGTTACAAGGAACTGGTACCAAACCCTAAATTATCCAAAACCAACAAGGATAAAGGCAAGAAAAGGCAACTGGACATAAGCACAAACCTTTATTGAGTCCCGGGTACCTCTGTAATCCTCTTGAAGGTAACAATGGAGTAACTGCACACTCTGTTCCTCGTCAAGACCCTAAAATACAGAGCTCATAAGTGGGAAACAGCCACCTCAGCTCAGAAACCACACATAGGATGCAGAGCATTCTAAAGAGTTATCCTATGGAATGGGCAGAGAACGTAAATAAACAAAAACTCTTCTACAGATTTCATACAACATAACAATTTTAACCTGAACAGGAGAAAATGGGAGCAAGTCACTGACACGTAATTTACATGACAAATCGTACTGTGCCAGAAACAACTGTGCTTACTCGTCAAGCACATTAGTACAGCAACAGACATCAGCTAGGTTTCCAAATTAGAAAGGAAAGAACTACATCTTTAAAGAGTCAATTTAGAGAACACCACATGTGCGCTGAAGAAAACACTATGACATGCAGTACGCAGGTCAGGCAACTTGATTTGTGGCTCCTGAAGTGTTGCAATTTGGGTATTCTTGAAACACAATATGCTCATTTTAATCTCCAAAACTGAAGTAAACTGAATTTTCACTAAAAATCAGTAACAATAAAAGCAGGCATATCCACATTCCAGTTAATAAATTGAGCCAGTGCTCATTTTTACTCACCAAAAACTTGCTGATTCTTAAACCCAGTTCTTTCAGTGGTGAAACTACATCTTTATTAGCTTTCACTTTTTCAGCTGAATTTGGACTACGAAAAGAACAATGAATCATTTCCTCATTCACAATGACCCTCTGGGGGGTTAAAATAAAAATAAAAATAAAAATATTTTGACCACAGACCTTTTATCACCCTTAAGATGAATACAAAATACACACACACAAACAAGTTCATTTCTATAGACTTTGTAACACAGAACTAACTATTTATGCCTAGGCAATACAGATAGTATATGTTTGTTACAAACAACAGTTATAATAATATTATTTGTAAATAAGAGTTACATCAATTATTTGGATCCTTACAACTATCCTGAAAGGTAAATATTACTATCCCCATTTTACAAATGGAATTACCAACACTTAGAAAATAACTTACCAAAAATCCCACAGCTAATAAAAAGTTGAGGTAAAATTTAAAACCAGGTCTGTTAGTATACACACATACATTATCTAGCTCTGTCCACTGAGAAGGCCGAGAAGCTATGACAGCCCCCTCGCCCCAAGCAGTGAGCACACCCAGCACCCAGATCTTGGTTTCTGATACCATTCTCTAATAAAAGGTACCGGGAACCCTTTAAAAAATGGTTGATCTAGCCCTGGCTGGCGTAGCTCAGTGGATTGAGCGCGGGCTGTGAACCTGCGAACCACCGCAGGTTCGATTCCCAGTCAGGGCACATGCCTGGGTTGCAGGCCACGGCCCCCCGCAACCGCACATTGATGTTTCTCTCTCTCTCTCTCTTTCTCCCTCCCTTTCCTCTCTAAAAACAAATAAATAAAATCTTAAAAAAAAAAAAAAGGTTGATCTAGAGCTGAGGTCAAGAAAAGACTAGATGAGCCTGGAGCATCTTGTGTGCCACAAAGTAAAGAAACTCAGAAATTAAAAGGAGGAAACATATCAAAAGGTCAAGGAAGCTAACCTAAAAAAACTCCCAATGGCCAAAGCTGTAACAGATATAAAATACATATATATAACGCCCTGGGCGGATGGCTCAGTTGGTTAGAGCGTCATCCTATACACAGAAAAGATTTTGGCTTTTATCACCGATCAGGGCACATACCTAGGCTGCGGGCTCAATTCCCAGTCAAGGCGAGTACAGGAGACAACCGACTGATGTTTCTCTCTCACACTGATGTTTCTTTCTCTCTCTTTCTCTCCCTCTCTGTCTCTCTGTCTCAAATCAATAAAACACATACCACACATATCCTCAGGTGAGGATTTAAAGAAAATACACACACACACACGAGTCTCTGGTAATATAAATGAATAAACAAACAAATAAATAGGGGAGAAAGGGACAAACCTTCCCTACAGAAAAAGTCCAAATAATACATATAGGTACTATCCCCTTTAGAATGTGGACTTTAATTCCACTACACGCCTACCTTGAGAGTGCACTATACTTAGAGACTCACTTCCAAAAAAATAGGAGACGAAAAGAGAAAAAAGTGACTTTACAGAGGAGAAACTTGGCAAATGCTACCTCACCCGAGGAGGCAAGGTTAACATCACCAGTGACTTCATGTGGATCTCTTTCAATGTGTATTCTCTGCTACAATGGGGTAAGAATGGTACTCTACCTCTCTGAATTCTTCCCCAAAAGCCACAACCCCAATCTACTGTAATAAGAACACATCAAACAAATCCAAATTGAGGACATTTTAGAAAATATTTTACTAGTCCTCTTCAAAACTATTCAAAATCAGGAAAATCAAGGGAAGACTGAGGTACTGCCACGGCAAAGAGCTAAGGAGCTGTGACAACTAAATGCAGTGCGGTACCCTGGAATGGATCCTAGGACAGAAAGAAGACATTAAAGAAAAAGATTTTTTTGTTGTTAAACTCAAATAAAGCCTGCAATTTAAAAAAGTAAATAAATGTCTGTCAGTAGCATGTCTTCAAATCCCATGCTACTACAAAAGGAACTGTTTTTTTAAAAAGAAACTAATGCCCCGAATGTCTGTTCTGTTGACTAAAGCATGTTGCTGCTGCTGGATTTCTACAGACTGTCACGTTTCACAGAAAATCCACAACACAAAGGCTAGTATAAGGTTAAACAGTAAGTTCCGAAAGAGGCGACACAGAATGATGGTTAAAAACACAGACACTGGAGTAAGACTGCCAGGTTTGAATCCTGGTTCTACCACTTACTAGCTGTGTGACCTTGGGCAAGTTACTTAACCTCTTTGTGCCTCAGTTTCCCCATCTGTAAAATGGAAACAATAATAAAAGTACCTAAATGTGATAGTATAGGGATTATCTTTTTTTAAGTCCGTATATTTTAGATACATAGTAAAGTATTTACAGAGAAAATAACTGTAACGCTATCTGGGAGTTGCTTCAAAAAAATTATGGGGGAAGGGTTAATAGGTGAACAAAAAAAGAAATTCTTCACTAACCTAAGAGAATGAAGATGGAAACTGAAGATGTAATGAAATCAACGGCGGTGGGAAGTAGGAGGGAAATGAGGGTGGCTGGGGACTAAGATGTGTAACACATGAGATCTGGACTAGGAATTAAGATAACAGAGCCTAGTCCTGCAAGGTGTATGCTCTTCTTTTTTTTTAACTACTTCATGTTTAATTCTTTTCGCTGCCCAGTAAAAAGAAAAACTACACATTTACCCCCAGAATACAAAGTGTTCACTGCTATGTCCAAGGGTTTGGTGCTGGCAGTGCCTCACAAAATGTGGACCAAAATAAATATTATAAAAATCGAATATTTAACAAATTCTCATCCCCAGACGCTACAGTTATATAACTGGATTCACAATATTACAGTCCTAGCAGGAATTTCCCTCCCTTTAAAAAGACAAGGTTCCACTGGTTTCTTTTAAAGAGACAATTTGGTCTCCACTGGTAAGTAAATTATATTGCCTCTGATCTGCCTATCCCAGCAATACCACAAAATCATACATGAAAATGGCTTTATCTATGCCAGCTTCCGCAGGGGAATTACTCTAACCAGACACACAGAACAGCCATACCTGGGAGGTTTATAGTAAGAAAGCCCTTCCAAAAGCCGCTGCCAATGTTTATTCAGTTCCGCTTCAATGTGATTCTGGAAAAGAACAAGAAAATTACGCCAATGCGATTTTAATCAGACTGCAAGGTCACACTGATGATTACATATTCCTTTGAATCTTTTTAATATGCATCTTCCCCACAGCTGAAATGATTTTGAATAGAGAATTCTGTACCCTATTTTTCTTCGCTTAACATTCTAACATAATGATTTAACCTTATTATGAAAATCTTGATAAACATCCTTTTGTGGTTGCATATTTTATCAAGTGGCTAGATCATAATTTATTTGCCATTCTGCTGTTAAATGAACTTAAGCTGACTGTAATGCCTTATTAACATAAATAATGCTACAGTTAATAGCTTTGTGCACAAAACTTTGAGGATTTCTTCCTTTTAAAAGGTACAGTCCCAAAAAAGACAAAATAAATAAATGAATAAAAGGTACAGTCTTAGAAGTAAAATTATCAGATAAAGACATATCAAAAAAAACTTAAGGCTCTAAAAAAGGTGTAACATTCCTTAGATGAATTACAGTAACTACAATAGTAATAATTAAATGTCATCTTAACACTTTACCCTAACAGGGTCAGAACACCTGAGGATCAACATGAAGAACTGTCCTTTATTGATTAGATACTTGAAAATGTCCTAGCAAACATAGCCTCTGTGACCTAAGGAGCTAGCTAGCTACATAGAAAAGGAAGAAAAGGCGAGTTAAGTATGAAACAGAGAAAAGGCGTGAGAATCTTCCTGCTAGCCTGACATAGCAGAAAGGTATCTGTACCCCAACCCTCAGCAGCCAATCAAGCAGCACCGGGATCTTTCCAGAAAAGGAATCACTAAGGAATAAAGGAAGGTAGAGATTTAGAAAACTTCAGCAGCTAGGCTGTACAACACAACACATTTCAGCAGAGAGAAGAAAGAAATGCATAATGTTTACAAAAAGTTTTGGAATTTAAAAAATGTGCCCTGGCTGGTGTGGCTCAGGAGGTTGACCACTGGCCTGCAAACCAAAGGGTCCTCGGTTCAATTCCCCATCAGGAGCACATGCCTGGGTTGTAGGCCGGGTCCCCAGTGGTGGGGTGCACAGGAGACAACCACACATTAATGTTTCTCTCCCTCTCTTTCTCCTTCCCTCCCCGTCTAAAAATAAATAAATAAAATCTTTTAAAAAATGTGTTTATTTTCTACTCCAAAGAGAAGGTAGTTTTCAAAAATAATATAAACTACACGGAGAACCATAGAATGCACTCAAGAACACCAGAGCCCTGTGGTGTGGTTCAGTGGGTTGGGTGCCAGCCCACAAAGCAAAGGGTCACGGGTTCGATTTCTGGTCAGGGCACGTGCCTGGGTTGCAGTTTGATCTCCGTTTGGGGCACATACAAGAGCCACTCATGATGACTGATGACGTTTCTATCTCTTTTCAATTTTTCTCTCTTTCCTTACTCCCTCCCTTCCTCTGGGGGGGGGGGGGACGACCACCACTTACCAGTTCTCTCAGAGCTGACCTTCCAAGCAGAATCGTCCACAGTTCTCTGCTGCTCCTGGAAAATCACAGAAAGCAGACTGGACTAAGCAATCTCACAGCTATTCCGTCTCTCTCTAAAGCAGAAGCTCTGCGTGCAGAACAATTTGGTAAAATTTTGGACAGTAACTCTATTCTTAGAAGTTTGACGTTCGAAACATAAAGGAAGAAACTAAAATAGAGCTTTTTCATGCCGACACAGTGCTTGCAAACATGGTGAATGTTCCTAAAAACCGCTGGACTTGCCGACAGTGTGGGAAGCACCGACCCCACAAAGCAGCACAGGACCAGAAAAGCAAGGGCTCCCTGCACGCAGGGGGAAAGCGGTGTTATGACAGGAAGCGGAGTGGCTATGGAGGGCAGACTACGCCGATCTCCCACAAAAAGGCTCACACTACAGAGCAGCCCGCTGAGGCCTGAAGACGCGGGGTCCGACTGCAGACGTGAGAGAATGCTGGCTGTTCAGAGACGCAAACGTTTTGAAGTGGGAGGAAATAAGAAGAGAAAGGGTCAAGTGATCCTTTTCTAAAGCATCATATTTTGTTTTATTATGTGACAAGAAAATCCTGAGGATGTGTTCGCTTTAAAAACTAAACTAGAAGGGGGGGAAATGGGACAACTGTAGTAATAAAATATATTAAAAAAAAAGAAATAAAAAAAATAAACTAAAATATAAGATTTCAATCTAAACCAATTGGTACTGTGTTGAAATGAGAATAGCCAACATATCAATGCATTTAAGATGCCATTAATGCAAGGCACATGATTATTTATGTTCTACAATTCATCATTAATAAAATGCACTCTGATTTTAGAGGTATTAAAAGTGTGAAAAATGTATATTTTAGAATTAATGAAATACAGTAATTAATGAATTAGAGTATATCCATTATGCTAAGAAGATGCCTCAATTTAGAATTTCTATTCCCTCCTTTCTTATTAAAATGCAGTGACTGATAAGAAAAATCTAGAAAAGAACTATGTATATTTCAGCCCTGACTGGTGTTGCTCAGTGGATTGAGTGCCAGCCTACGAACCGAAGGGTTTGCTGGTTCAATTACCAGTCAGGGCACGTACCTGGGCTGCGGGCCGGGTACCCAGCCAGGGGCGTGCAGGAGCCAACCGACTGATGTGTCTCTCCCACATCAATATTTCTCCCCCTCTTTCTCCTTCCCTTCCTCTCTCTAAAAATAAATAAATAAAATCTTAAAAAAAAAAAAAACCACTATGTGTATTTTCAGGACCCCTATCACCTCCAGAACATTTTCTAAATGCATGATATAATTCACTTTCTCAATCATAATAGTCATTCTGAATGGTACTATGTTTGTTAATTTATTAATAAATTTCTATTAGGTGTCACATGCCGTGCTAGACACATGATATCAAAAAATACACATTAGAAGAGAGGTCAGGACTTCCGGCCAAGATGGAGGAGTAGACAGATACACTATGCCTCCTCCTGTGCCTCCTCGCACAACCAAAATAAGGACAACAACAATTTAGAAATAAAATAACAACCAGAACTGACAGAAAACTGAACTGTATGGAGCTCCAACAACCAAGGAGTTAACATAGACACATTCATCCAGACCGGTAGGTGGGGCGGAGTTGGGCAGCCTGGTGGAGAGGGGTCTCGGCAAAAAAAGTGGTGGCACCGGGAGTGCAAGGCAGCAGCTGACAAAGCCCGGGGGCGCAAGTCGGCAGCGGCAGACCCTGGGCTCGGGGAGGCAACAGGCAGACCCAGCGAGGCGGCAATTGTGAGGAGGAGCACGATGTGCAAGGCCACAGGCTGACCGGGTGGTCCCACATTCGGGCGCAGACAAACCAGGTGACAATGGGGAACGAGACAGACTGCACAACCCAGGGTCCCAGGGCGGGGACACAAGGCTCAAAACATCGACTGAAAACACCTGTGGGGGTTGCGGTGCGGGGAGAGACTCCCAGCCTCACAGGAGAGTTCCTTGGAGAGACCCACAGGGTCCTAGAACGTACACAAGCCCACCCACACGGGAATCAGCACCAGAAGGGCCCAGTTTGCTTGGGGGAAGCGGCGGGAGGGACCGAAACCCAACAGAGAGCGGAGCAAGTGCCATGTTCCCTCTCAGACTCCACCCCCACATACAACGTCACAACTCAGCGACTGGGTTGCCCCTCCCCGGTGAACACCTAAGGCTCCGCCCCTCATATGTAACAGGTGAGACAAGACAAACAAACAAAAAAAAGACCCAAATGGAAGAACAGATCAAAGCTCCAAAAAAAATATAACTAAGCGACAAAGAGATAGCCTACCTATCAGATGCACAGTCCAAAGCACTGGTGCTCACAGAATTGGTTGAATTTGGTCGAAAATTAGATGAAAAAATGAAGGCTACGCTAAGTGAAATGAGGGAAAATGCACAGAGAACCAAGAGTGATGGGAAGAAAACTGGGACTCAAATCAATGGAGTGGTCCAGAAGGAAGAAAGAAACAACCAAACAGAAAAGAATGAAGAAACAAGAATTCAAAAAAATGAGGAAAGGCTTAGGAACCTCCAGGACATCTTTAAGCATTGCAACATCCAAATTATAGGGGTACCAGAAGGGGAAGAGGAAGAGCAACAAGTGGAAAACTTATTTGAACAAATAATAAAGGAGAACTTCCCCAATCTGGCAAAGGAAATAGACTTCTAGGAAATCCAGGAAGCTCAGAGAGTCCCAAAGAAGTTGGACCGAAGGAGGAACACACCAAGGCACATCATCATTATTACATTAGCCAAGGTAAAAACGAAGGAGAGAATCCTAGAAGCAGCAAGAGATAAGGAGACAGTAACCTACAAAGAAGTTCCCATCAGACTGTCAGCTGATTTCTCAAAAGAGACCTCACAGGCAAGAAGGGGCTGGAAAGAAGTATTCCAAGTCATGAAAGGCAAGGACCTACATCCAAGATTGCTCTGTCCAGCAAAGCTTTCATTTAGAATAGAAGGGCAGATAAAGTGCTTCTCAGACAAGGTCAAGTTAAAGGAGTTCATCGTCACTAAGCCCTTATTATATGAAATGTTAAAGGAACTTATCTAAGAAAAAGAATATAAAAAACATGTAGAGTAAAAGGACAGCAAACTCACAATTATTAACAACCACACCTAAAACAAAAACCAAAAGAAACTAAGCAATCAACTACAACAGGAACAAAACCACAGAAATGGAGATCACATGGAGGGTTATGAACAGGGGAGTGGGAGGAGGAGGGGGGGGAAGGTACAGAGAATAAGTAGCATAGATGGTTGGTAGAAAATAGACAGGGGGAAGGCAAGAACAGTATGGGAAATGTAGAAGCTAAAGAATTTATGACACGTGGACATGAACTAAAGGGGGGAAGGTGGGTGGGAGAGGGTGTGCAGGGTGGAGGGGAATGAAGAGGGGGAAATGGGACAACTGTAATAGCATAATCAATAAAATATATTAAAAAAATAAAAGAGAGGTCAGGCAAAGATCTGGCTATAAGCAAGGGGGGGAAAATACACATGAGCCCCGGGTGGTGTGGCTCAGTGGTTTGAGCACCAGACTGCAAACTGGAAGGTTGCCGGTTCGACTCCCAGTCAGGATACATGCCTGGGTTGCAGGCCAGGTCACCAGTCGGGGGCATATGAGAGGCAACCAATCACTGTATCTCTCACACATTGATGTTTCTCTCCCGATCCTTCTCCCTTCCTTCCCCTCTCCAAAAGTAAATAAAATCTTTAAAAAAACCCACACACACATTAGATACAGTCCCTGCCCCCAGTGAGCTCTTCAGATCCACTCCCCACCATGTGCTTACCCCAGTTCCTTCCCTCATCCATGCCTCTGAAATTTCAAGAAACATGTCTGGGTTTTTTTTAAGCCTATACTTTTATTTCAAAATGCAGCCATTAAAAAATTCTCTAAAGGTTATAAAAAACATAGAAATTATATTTCGTAAAATTCTATATCAGCCTTACAATAGTAACCTGAAATAATTAAGACTGCTTAGAAAGCCTATCTGCAGAGAGATGAAAAGATCCTAATAAAATATACTAAACATTTATCAGAAAGAATATAGGCTGTGTTAACTTTGAGGATACGCTGGAAAACATTTTCTCCATTAAAACTAACACAAAGCAGGCCCTGGCTGGGTAGTTCAATTGGTTAGAGCATTGTTCCCCTAAGCCAAAGCTGAAGGTTCAATCCCCGTCAGGGCACATGTAAGAATCAATCCATGAATGAATAAATAAGTGGAACAACAAATTGATGTTTCTCTCTCTCTCCTTTTCTCTTTCTAAAATCAGTAAGTAAACATTTTAAAATAAAATATAAATAAAACACAATCCACTAGCTCTATTTAAAAACTGCTTTCAGGCACTGGCCAGTGCAGCTCAATTTGTTGGACATTGTTCTATAAATCGAAAGTTGTGGGTTCAATTCCCAGTGAGGGCACAAACCTAGATTGCAGGTTTGGTCCCCAGTTGGGGCGTATGCAAGAGGCAGATGATTGATGTTTCTCTCCCTCTCTTTCTTCTTCCCTTTCCCTAAAATCGATGAAAGAAATTTTTCTGATTGTCTTTCAGGATTTTTCCATCAAAAGGCTTAAACACACCTAAAAACTACAAACCTCTAAGGGTTAATGACTTTAAGAAGACACTCTCTATTCTACTAAATCAACAGCCACCAACTCCCATAACTGCACTGTGGAATCACCAATCATTTTTCTGATAACAAGACAGCATTCACTATTCAAAACTCAGGCTAGATCCAGTTAATGAAACAAATATATCCCTTTATACTGATGATCTATACTGAAATGTATGAGCAAACCAAGCCCTAAGTAACTGAAAACAGGGGGAAGGTCACTATCTACAGAAACTTATAATAAATTTTGAAAACCTTTTGTAGAGAAAATAATTATCATCCAATTTATTTGTTTGATAAAACTGAATTAGGAAAAAGGAAAGGCTTTATTTTAAATGGCATATACTTTTGCTTTACCAAAAACAGTTTCTGGTTTTCACAAAATGGATTAGACACCTATTACATAACACATAACTAATAATGGGGTTAATAGTACATCAAAATTAATGGAAAGAAATTTATCAGTAATTGAAGGCTTTGTATGCCTGAATTAAATCACTTTCTTAATCGTCCATTTTCTAATTTCAAAAAGCATGGGCATCAAAAAGCTTTAATTTATCTGCATTTGCTTTCAGAACTTAGAACCCTAACTAGCCAGGTAGCAATGACTCCCAGAAGACCACTACCCATACTCATGGGCCAGCTGCCAAGTCCAGCATTCTTTGTTTTCTCAAATTCGAGCTGTAGTTGTTACACTAAACTCTGTGCAGTTAAAAAAAAAAGACAGAAAGAAAACAATGTCCTAAAAGAGTGCTTCTCAAAATGCAGTTGGTCCTCAGACCACAAACAGCAAAATCACCTGGGAATAACACAGCAACACCACAGAATCCTGGTCGCCACCTGCAGCCACTCTTTCTCAGAGGCCGGGCCTGGGAAATCCACATTTTAAAATGAATACTCAAGTGAATTCCTAAATTACCGATGCTCTCAGAGGAGAAGGTAAAAAAGATCTGGTCATTACAGACCGTGTTTGTTTGTTTGTTTTAATGGGGGAGGCAGTGAGGGAGAAAAAAATCCTGCTACTAAACAATATTAGAGATCAGTGTCCTAGAGTAAAGCAGGGACTTCTTAAAAGAAAAAAAATAATTACTTCCTTAGAAATCAAAATTTTCATTGGCAAAACTCCGCCATATTACAGTCTTTTATTGTCCGATGTCAAAACCAATAACGTTTATTGAAATTGAGTCTTTGATCATAACAACAGCCAACATTTACTGAGCAACTGCAGTGCGTCGGGCACTGCGCTAAGTACTCAGCATCTTGTTTCACGGACTCCAGACAACGTATGGGGCAGGCACTGTTATTATCCCCGTTGTCGCATCAGGAAACTAAGGCTGGAAAGCACTGCAGCAACTTGCTGAAGATCACAGAGCCAGTGTGCGATGGAGCCGGAGCTCGAACCCAGGTCTGCATGACTGCAGAGTCGAGTCGTTACAGGGCACTGCCTCGGGCTGCACCCAAGCACTCATCCTACAAACAAGCAAAGGCTGAAGGAGGATGACATAAGTCCCCTTTAGACCTGCAATCTAGTTGAGAGAGAAAAATTAGAAAAAACGAGTATCTGCGGAAGTGCCAAGAAAAGGCAGAATAAAGGAGAAAGTGGGAGTTGAACAGGAAGGGATCCCCGTGGAAATGAGTGTCACTGGCCCCTCAGTCCCTGCACACTCACCGATCTAGGAACAATGGGAATACAAATAAACCTAGACCTTCACGGGGCGCATTCACGTCATGCTGGGAAGGACAAAAGACGTCAGGCACACAATACACAACCAGCAAAAAAGTAGAAAATAGTACAGAGCTTCATTCTAACAAACACTTCAAAGGCATACAACCACCTAAGATAAAAAAAAAAAGTACGAGAAGAAACCAACCACTGGAAACTGATCCAAGAATCAGGGAAAGACTCCACCTCGACCAGGGACTGGACGGTGTGAGCAGGGTGATTCTCAAGACACGACCAGGCTGGAACTGTGGCATCCACGCCAAAAGCCGCAGGGAAACATCCTCTCTGTGTATCTTCATAAACAAAACATGTGTCCCTCGTTTATTTGCACAATAAATAAACTTGAGCTAAGTATCTGGAGGAGAAACTAAGGCACAGAAACCAAACAACCTGCCTCCAAGGTAAAGCTTTAAAGTGTCATCCAACAGGGAACTCCATTCCTAAGAGACCTGGCGTTCGTGGAAACCGGACACGGTCTTCCTTAGAGAGGTCCGTGTGGCTGCGGACCTCGGGGTGGACGCCACTGGGAGGTCAGGGGTAACGTCTCTCCCACGGAGTCCTCGTGGGGGAAGCTGAGACACAGCCCAGCCAGTCCGAGAAACAGTTCACTTACTCCATGCACAGGTAAGTAACACAGAGGCCCGGCACTGCCGCTGGATGCTCGGACTCCACAGGTGAGCGGCACCTCTCCTGCGCGAACTGCGATTTCAGCCTAGCAGCAAGCTCTGCAGACCGCGTTGTTTTTTTTGGCACAGGTGCACCACTCAGACTTCTTAAAGACATCAGATACCCAAAACGCCAACATTCAAACCGAGTTTCTGCCAAACCCTGACTGACCTTCCGGGAACCCTGGTGGTTTAAGAGTATCAGTGCAGGTTTGGCTGGTGCCAACTCATACTGAGGTAGGCCACGACTCTCCTCCATGCCTCAGAGCCACCTCAACACCGCTCTGAAACGGCCTCGCACCTGGAGTCACCAACTCGAGGGTTACGGTGGCCTGACTGTCTGGAGCCATGTGCATGTCCGCGGACACTGGGACCGGAAATCAAATCTTAGTCCAGGCCTCCAAGCATTTCAGACAGGACGGCTCCGCTCCGCACGATCCCGGTCGTAACAAAGATCGTTCTCCTAACGTGGGCTACGAGCAACGGCGTCTAGAAATCCTTGTGCCACTTCCTCCATCTTCAAGTTCGGGTGCGGGAGGTGTCCCAGGACGATCAGAGCGTTTTTCACGCCACCTACAACGCTTTTCCTCCCTCGCTCTCTGTCACCCCAGGGCACGCCTCACCCTCCAGGAGCTCAGCTCTGCCCAAGCTCCGCAGTGGTTGGGAAATAACCGCAAGAGAAGGCGGGCTCGGTGACCACACTGCTCCCTGAGCGAAGCGCGGCCAGGGAACCGCAGAGGAGGGGGAAACGGACGGCCCGGCCCCCCCCCCCCCCAAGCTCCGTGCTAGCCCGACAGAGACCCCGAAGAGCATCTCCACGCAGCTGATGGGTGAAGGGCGTGGCGTCGGAGAAGACGGCCCCCGTGCACGTGTGTCGCCTTCACCGAGACCCTAATCGCAGGCTCCTCTGGGGGTTAAGGTCACGGCGGCGGCGGGCAAGACCAGAAAGCGGGGAGACACTGCGGGCCGGGGAGCAGCAAGTGACAAGGACGGTGAACTTGAGCAGGAGGATGGGGGAGAACGGAAGGCACTGCAAGCTGCAACGCGGAGGGCGGAGGTGCAGGTTCGGGCTCCGCGGTCGGGCAGAGCGGGGTCTGAACCCTCGCCCTCAGCAGCTGGCTGGCTGGTCCCGGGCCGGGGCTGTGAGTCATCTGCAAAACAGCAAGTGCCTCCGGGGTCACGAAAATTCCGACGCGATGCACGGACAGCGCTGCCCCAGCGGCCGGCGCCAGGAAGCGCTCCGCGAGGAAGACCGGCTCTGTCTTTTCCGAGTTTCGGCGCCGCGGCCGCGGAGCCCGGGGCAGTGCCGGGGACCTCCCGGAGGATGATCCAGGCTCGTCGGCAGACGGAGCCGTCGCCGGGGAACGTGACTAAGTGGATGAATGAACGGCTGCGAGGAGGAGGAGGACACACACTGCGGGGAGGTGGCGCGAAACACGTCCTAACGAGGACACCCGGGCAGTCGCCGGGGTCGCGGGTGCGGGGGCTCCGCCGCCGGGCCACCGCGAAGCGCCCCGTCGCGCCTCGAAGGAGCGTCACGCCGGACGAGGAAGCGCGGTCGGGGGGGAGGCGCGGGACCGAGGGAAGCGCCCACGGGGACAGGGAAGGAAGGGAAAGAGACTGGGTGAGGACACCGAAGGCCGGCGCTGACGGCAAGGCAGAGGCACCGGCCCCCTTCTTGGAGAAGTCGCCTCCGATCCCCGCGTGCGAGGACCGTTTGGACGTAACCGCCTCCCGTCTCGGCGCCCGTTCACCTAACTTGGCTTCGCCCCGCCACTGCCGCCACATCTCGCCACCAACTCCCGCCCCGTTTCCACTCGGCTTCCACCCAACGCCTCACAGCCACCCCAGCTGACTCGGCCCGCTCCGCACCTCACACACGGCTCGCCGGCGGCCGCCGCCATCTTCGCGCGCGCGCGCGCGCCCAACCCCGCCCCCAAACGCGGTGCCCACGTGACAGCTCGCTTCTTAAACGGGCGCGTGGACTGGGCTTTCCGTCACGTGACAGCGGGGCGGGGCCAAGATGGCGAGCCCCAGAGAGGTTAGGATCCCGTGTGTAGGGCAATCGAGGGTGTGATGAAGGCGGAAGGGCGGCGACTTCTGTGCCGTAGGTGGGACGTGGTGGAGGGTGGCCGGGCACCAGCTATCAAGAGTCAGAGAGTGCCCTGCAGTGGAGCTTGCGGCCTCGCAGCTGAAGAACGGAGAGAGAAGGTGCTGGCTGGGTGAAGCTGCGGCTCTCTGCCTGGCAGGGCTTGAGGGGCCCAGAGTCCAAGGCGTCCCTAGTCACCCCGGTGTGCGCGGGGTCCCAGGTCTGGAGACATGACCCGAGAGCGCGCTTCCCCGGCCCCGGAGACCGGAGCTTCGCTGAGCGGGTCGCTGCTGGCAGAGGCGGCGGTGGTGTTTGCAGTGGTGCTGAGCATTCACGCATCCGTGTTGGACCGATACTCGTGGTGCGCCGTGGCCCTCGCAGTGCAGGCCTTCTATGTTCAATACAAGTGGGACCGGCTGCTGCAGCAGGGAAGCGCCGTCTTCCAATTCCGGATGTCCGCAAACAGTGGCCTCCTGCCCGCTGCGATGGTCATGCCTTTGCTCGGACTGGTCATGAAGGAGCGCTGCCAGGCTGCTGGAAACCCATACTTCGAGCGCTTTGGAATCGTGGTGGCAGCCACTGGCATGGCAGTGGCCCTCTTCTCGTCAGTTTTGGCACTGGGCATCACGCGCCCGGTGCCCACCAACACTTGTGTCATCTCAGGCTTAGCCGGATGTGTCATCACTTATATCATGAAGCACTCACTGAGTGTGGGTGAGGTCATCGAGGTCCTGGAGGTCCTGCTGATCTTCGTCTACCTCAACATGATCCTGCTCTACCTGCTACCCCGTTGCTTCACTCCTGGGGAGGCACTGCTCGTGCTGGGTGGCATCAGCTTCATGCTTAACCAGCTCATCAAGCGCTCCCTTACTGTGGTGGAAAGCCAGGGGGACCCAGTGGACTTCCTCCTGCTGGTGGTCGTGATAGTGATGGTCCTCATGGGCATCTTCTTCAGCACCCTCTTTGTCTTCATGGACTCAGGTACCTGGGCCTCCTCCATCTTCTTCCACCTTATGACCTGTGTGCTGGGCCTTGGCGTGGTTCTGCCCTGGCTGCACCGGCTCATCCGCAGGAACCCCCTGCTCTGGCTTCTTCAGTTTCTCTTCCGGACAGAAACCCGAGTCTACCTCCTAGCCTACTGGTCTCTGCTGGCCACCTTTGCCTGCCTCGTGGTGCTGTACCAGAATGCCAGACGGTCATCTTCGGAATCCAAGAAGCACCAGGCCCCCACCATTACCCGGAAGTATTTCCACTTCATTGTGGTAGCCACCTACGTCCCAGGTATCATCTTTGACCGACCACTGCTCTACGTGGCCGCCACTGTATGTCTGGCTGTCTTCATCTTCCTAGAGTATGTGCGCTATTTCCGCATTAAACCCCTGGGCCACACTCTGCGGAGCCTCCTGTCCCTCTTCCTGGACGAACGAGACAGCGGACCGCTCATCCTGACACACATCTACCTGCTCCTGGGCATGTCCCTTCCCATTTGGCTGATACCCAGGCCCTGTACACAGAAGGGTAGTCTCGGGGGAGCAAGGGCTCTAGTCCCCTATGCCGGAGTCCTGTCCGTGGGCGTGGGTGACACGGTGGCCTCCATCTTTGGCAGCACCATGGGGGAGATCCGCTGGCCTGGAACCAAAAAGACTTTTGAGGGGACCATGACATCTATATTTGCCCAGATCATTTCTGTAGCTCTGATCTTAATCTTTGACAGTGAAGTGGACCTAAACCACAGTTATGCTTGGATTTTGGGGTCCATCAGCGTGGTGTCCCTCCTGGAAGCATACACTACACAGATAGACAACCTCCTCTTGCCTCTCTACCTCCTGATACTGCTGATGGCCTAGCTGTTGTGCGGCAGCAATGGAGACAACAGGGATATGGGGAGGATGGATGGTCCCCGCAGCAGCCAGTTCCTTGGGCACGAAGAGCCAAGGGGTGAGAAGCAGATTTGATTTTCCAGTCGATTCATAATCAGAATAAAAATTAAAGCCCTCCTGGTCTTTGTTTTGCTGACTCAAAAAGGAAAAAGGCTTAAAGGATAGGGCAACAACTCAAAGAACTTCAGTGTGCTATAGGGCACACACACACACATACCCCCACCGCCCCGCACACACTTTGCAATCCTCAGAGGGGCTGGAGCGGACACTGGAGGCCATATTGCATAATGGTTAACACTCCAGGTTCTGTGTCGAACTAAATAGGCTGTACCATTTCTTAACTGTGTGGGTGGCTTAACCACTCTGGGCCTCAATTCTCCTGCCTGCATGATGGGAATAAAAAGAGCTCGCGCCTCACAGGGTGCTGTGAGGGTCTGGTGAGGTGAGGTGTGTTCAGTGTCCAGCCCAGGACCCAGACACCATGACCGGCCAGTAAGGGAAAGTGTCACTATTGCCCAAGGCCACTCCTCCTATGAGCAAGCCAACTATTGTGCTTTTATGGATTGCACTTGGAGACCAGAGAGACCTTGGCTTTATTTGGAGGAGAACCCAAGAGGAAAACAGCCAGATGCATTCTCCCAGCTGGGTTAGGAAGTGCCAAAGGGGAGCCGTGGGGGTGACTGACTGCGTGTGAGCATGGGCTGGGGAAGAGGAGCACGTTGCTCCCCGCTCCCCACCCAGCCGGGCAGGGAGGGGCCTAGCAGGAAGAGGTGAGAACCTTTGCCCACTGAGAGCGGAAGCCAGGACTGGACCTCTGGGGAGCTCGTGGAATCACTGCAACCACAACCTTTCCCTCAGAGGAAAAGACTGAGACATTCCTTTGGGGATCCAAGGAGAGAGGACAGACCCTTCCCTTCTCTCAAGACACCCTTCTGCTGGCTGAAGCAGGTGGCGGCAGAAGAGCAGCGGCTTTGCCTGGACTCGCTGTGGCCTCAGAAGGGGCTCTGTCCTCTGGGCCTTGGCTTGTCTGTGCATACAGTGGGGACTGGAGGTCAAGGTCACAAACTCATGCCCACTGAGGCCAGAGAGATGCTGCAGTGGAGAAGGACTGGAGCAGTGAGACGCAGAGCACACGTGCCTCAGGAGGCAGCTGCAGCCGGCTGTCAGCAGGCTAGACCACAGGCCCATGCTGTTGTCCTGTTCTTCCCAGGAAGCTGAGAAATCTGACAGGTGAATCTCCCGATTGTCAAGTCTTTATACCCCTAGCTAATGTAGCTCAGTGGATTGAGCATTGGCCTGTGAACTGCAAGTTCACCAGTTCAGTTCCCAGTCGCAGTACATGCCTAGGTTGCAGGCCAGGTTCCCAGTAGGGGGCGTGTAAGAGGCAACTGGTTGGTCAATGTTTCTCTCCCTCCCTTCCCCTCTCTCTAAAAATTAAATCTTTGAAAAGTTTTTATAGAAGCACCAAGGCCCAGACAGAACACATGTGTGGTCTGGAGTCAGCGAGTAGCCCCTGCTTGCAGGCCCAGGCCACACAGCCTATGGATTTGGTAGTTGTTCCTTTATTTCCTTTTCATTCAGTTTCTTGCAGTGACACTGGTTAACAAAATCCCACGGGTTTCAGGTGCTCAATTCCACAACGCGTCATCTGTATGCCGCATTGCGTGTTCACCCCCCAAGGATCTGATAGTTCTTGCAAAACATCTGGGTGCCTTGGCAAGCAGGCTCAAGCAGGAGGGGACCTACGGAGGCCCTCGTCCGGCCCAGAGAGAGGAAGGGTGTGGCCTAAGACCTGGAAGCTGTTTGGTCACAGAGCCAGGACCAGAGTCAGCGACTGCATTCCCAGCCCCGTCATCGTATGTCCCCCTCCCCAAGGTCCAAAGCACAGGATCTGCACCAGGCTGAGCTCACTGAACAGCTGTGTGACCCGGACAGGTCACTTGTAAACGTGGATGGTGAGAGCACCTCCTCCAAAGGTCCATCGGAGCGAGGACTCCATGAGACACACAACCCAGGCTCCTGACACAGTGAGCAAGTGCCCGCTCACCGTGACCTGCTGTTAGGAAACCGCAGGCCGCACCAGGCAGGGCAGGGGCACCTGGGATGACCACCATCAGGGCCCTCGTGTTGAGACCAGTGTACGTGGGACAGAAGGACCAAGAGGCTGCATTGCAAAGTCATCTTTATTCAGTGTCTTGCACCGTAATAGAGTTCTGTCTGGGAGGAGAGGAGAGTGAGCAGCCGCCGGAGAAGTAGCCAGGACCCTGCTGCAGGCGAGAAGCTGCCTCCAAGAGTGGCGATTTTCAGCCCGTTTGTTGCGGCACGAGGGTGCGCTGCGAGGGTTTTTAAAACGTGCAGTACATGACTATTTAGTCAAGGGGCGCCGACCTCTTTTCCCTCAGATTGTCGAATTTTAAAAAATGACAACAGCCAATACAACAAGAGCAGTCCAGTATGATGAATCAAAATTATATTTTTGTCAGATCCTCAAAACAATTTTTTTTTTTGGTGTGCCTCAGAATTGTAGTAATCAGTCTGTTTGTGCCGCGAGATGAAAAAAGTTGAAAATCACCGCTCCGGAGGGAGGTCGTATTTGGGGCGGGGGAGACACATCCTGGGAAAGGCACCCAGCCGGGCCCCTGCTGCCCGGGCGCCACCTCTTGCCTGCCTGTCTGCAGGGCCAGGGCCGAGGGGCGCAGCCACTGGCAGGAGGAGAGCCCGGGAGGAGAGATGTGGCTTCCCCGTTGCCGCTGGGCGGTCAGGCGAGGCGCTGGCATCCGCAGCCCACGGCATCCTGGGAGGGGACAGCGCCCGGCCCTGCGGGAGCCAGTTAGGTGTACAGCGGGGGAAAGGGCAGCTCAGCTGTTGGTTGGAGCCTGCAGAGGACAGAGATGGCCTCGAGGTGTCAGTGTCACCGCTCCCTCCAGCCTCCGGGGCCTCTTCGGGAGACTGGGACACGCCCTGCCTGCCACCTACCAGTTCTCCGGGCTCCACGTGGTGCCAGCGGACTCCATGAGGTGGAACGTGTAGGCCTGGCGTGAGCGGTTGGAGAGATTCTTCGCGCTCTTGTGTGCCACTTGTCCGTGGATTAGGACGAGGGCCCCTGGCAGGCACACAGCAGGTCAGGAAGGGACACGGGACCCTCCAAGACTCAAGCCCTTGTGTGGGCTACTCGTCCCCATTCCCACCCCTGAAAACCCGGGGGACTGCAGCCCGCCCCAGGACCCGAGGCTGTGCTGTGGGGCACGGGCTCCCCAGGGTCCGGTCCCTCCTCCCGCTGCGCCCTTGGCAAGCGTCAGCAAGGGCGTCGCCTTCTGTGGTGTTTACAGAACCAGGCGGAAGCTGTGCCAGTCGGCTGGGACCTTGCCTTTAAATGCTAACTCGGGCCTCCGTTTTCCCTTTTCCGAGGGGAAGAGGGGGCCCTGGTAGGTGGCATCTGCCACACGGCTTCCATGTAAACATCTTAGATACGACATCTCACTGACTTCCTGCTTTCCAGCTGCGGAACCGAGGCTCAGAGAGTCAGTCCTTGGCCCAAAGAGCCCAGAAGCAGCCGAGTCTGGAGTCGAGCCTGATTGGGATATTTTGCCCTTAATTTCGCTGCTGCTGCCGCCGCTGCCTAACTTCCCCACGCCCATTGACTGTCTCTCGTCCTGTGACTCACAGCCCCCAGGTGAGCGGTGAGGTCAGAGCAGGCGGAGACCCGCGGGCATGGCCGCAGGGCCCTGCCTTCCTGCCCCCTGCGTCCCGCCTACCTCTCTGCACCGGTGTGGGCACGAAGAGGTTGTCGTCCCAGTCCGGTTCTGACCCCAGGAACCTGGTGCCAGTTACCGAGCCAGCAGGGGCCCGCACCATCCTTCTTGTTACTTCACCTGCAGGCCAAGAAGGAGCATTCAGCCTCTTTTTTTTTTTTTTCCTGGGTCCCTCTCCCAGGGCGGGCGGGGTGTACATGGGCAGGGAGAAACGGGTGTCCTCACTGGTGTGGGAGCCAGGGATGAACCAGAGGCAGCCGTTCTCCAGCGTGGCGTCCTCCAGCGCGATCCATACGCCCAGCACCCGGCCCAGGGGCTCCGTGTACAGGAAGGTGGCATCCTGGTGAGGGGTGACTGCCGCGGGCCCAGCTGGGCATGAGGAGCCTGGCCCCCGTTTGGCCTGGGCCCTACTTCCCATGCCCTCCAGGCCCGGACCTCCCGTGATCGGTTAGGATCCACCGGTTCCTGGCCCAGGAACTCAGAACGAGAGACGTCACTTCTCGGAGCTTCGATTTCCTAAACGGTAAAGCGGCCCCAACAAGCACCGACCTCACTGCTAACAAGCTGCTGGAGGGTTCCACGAGGCGTGAAAAGGGCCAGGACGGGACGGACATTGTAATTACTTGCTAAAAGGTAGCTGCTATTAGTTTAATTAGCTCCAGCCAGGTAACAAGGCCACCGTCCTTGCTCAGGGACAAGCACCTGCAGTCACCAGGTGTTCTCCCCACTGGTGTAAGATGGGAGTTGAATGCAGAGTGGGGGGGGGGCTGCTGACCAAGGGACCTTTGTCGCAACAACCAAGGAAAGGGGGTGCTGCCGCCCGCTCCTTCCTCCCTGGGGCACCGTGTGTTGTCTCGGCACCAAACTTCAAAAGCGACACTGCCGATCCGACAGCCTCCAGAGGAAGGCGCCCTAATGGGAGGCGTTTCAAAACATGTACAGGAGGAATGGCTGAAGGAAGCAGGGGTGCTGGACTTGGGAAGGGGATGGCCATACCTTCGGGGACCGTCCTATGGCTAAATGGGGGGAGGGGAGGTCACAAGGAGGCCAGCTTGGGCCCATGTAAGGAAGGAAAGGGCTGCCCGTGAGGGGGTGAGCTCCCTGCCACTGGGGGCATTTGAGCACAAGTGGAGTCACCCTTGAGGGAGGCCATAAAGAGTGTCAGTGCACCCAGTGGGGTTTGGAACTAGATCATCCATTTCCATGCCGAATCAGTCCTCCAAGGGCTGATCAGTTGTTAAAATACAGATTCCCAGGCCCTGGCCACCTCATTGACTCATGAGCTTGGGGGACGGGGGCCCGGGAATCTGTGTTTTAAACCAGCGAGGAGTGGCGACCAGGTTCAGGAACCCCTGGGCCAAGGGATTCAGGACGCCCTCCCGGTCCACAGGTCCAGGAAGGCACAGAAGGTGACTGACTTCCCCTGCCCTCCCCCCGAAGACCCGACCACCACTAATGTCCCAGATCTCCTTCCACGGCCTCTGCTGGGCCTGCAGCCCGCTCCAGGCTCACCTTCGCCGCCCAAGTGAGGTTGCTGCAAGAGAGAGGAAGGGCCAGATGAGCCAGGGGAGGGCAGGACAGGGTAGGGCCCACTCCAAGTCTGTGGGAGCGCTTCCCTGGCCACAGGTGTTTATCTGCGAGGATTTCACATGGGCACCCATCTACAAGCACCTACTGTGCGCCGGGCCCAGGAGGGCTGCAAAGAGAAAAACCACCCCGCCCTGGGGGGCACTCCCGGTCTGACCACACACATGCCTGATGAAACATAAGGAGGAAGTGAAGGGCAACAGGAGAGGCTGAGACCCAGGCCAGTCCCTCTCTTTCCAAGGGAGCTGGAAGGCTTCCTGGAAGAGGTGCTACTGAGCTGGGCCTCAAAAGCTGGAAGCAGAGCATTTTGATAGCCAGTGAAGGGAAGACGTCATCCTGGGGATCCCTTTCTCTCCTCCCACCCAGCTGTGACTGAGTGCCAGCCAGGTGCCAGGTGCACTGGCCAGACAAGACCAGCTTTACGCGTTCCTCCCCCAGCTCGGTAGCTCCTCTGGGAAGCGGCTTTCGGCTCAATGTAGGGAGGGGCGTGGTCTGAGCACTCTGCCCGTTTTACAGAGGGTAAACTGAGGCAGGGAAGGCCGAGGAGCTCACCTTAAAGATGTACATGCTCTGCACCACCACGGGCATCTGGAGGCCCAGGCTTCTGGCCAAGGCCTGGAAGGGGACAGAGGTCACACTGCCCGCCCAGCCACGCTCACGTATGGCCCATCTACTCCCCCTCCCCCGCCTCCACCTCTGCTCACCTGCATCTTGGGGGAGTGTGTGACACATTTGAAGACAGGGTCATGGGCGTGCAGAGCTGCGGGACAAAGGTGGGCTGATGGGCCAGCCCCCACGCACCACCCCCATGCCTAGCCCTGGACACCCAGGCTCAGGCCTCTCTAGCACCAGTTTTGTGCGCGTTAAGCTTTCTGCTCATTTATAACCAAGGAGCGGGCCCCACAAACACGCTTCACCCCATCCCAGGCCCCATCCCACCCGTGACCTTATTCTTGATCTTCCCAGCCAGCTGAGAGCCTCACTCCAACCCTGACGCCCCACTCCTCAGAGGACAAAGCGCTCCTAGGGGCCCGTCACCCGGTAGCAATCTCCACACTGCCACTGACTCTCGGGGACGCCCCCCGGGCTGCCCGGGACCCGCCGGGCTGACTCACGTGCAGCCACAGCCCGGGGCCTGCACCGGAGACTCGCTCTTCTCATTATTTGCTAAGTCGTTACTACAGAAAGTGCGAAGGGGGTGGGAAGGGCCGGGTGGACGCGTCACATGTCCCTTATACCTCAAAAAGAGTGAGGAGTGAAGCCCTGACTGGCGTAGCTCAGTGGATTGAGCGCGGGCTGCGAACCAAAGCATCGCAGGTTCAATTCCCAGTCAGGGCACATGCCTGGGTTTCAGGCCACAGCCCCCAGCAACCGCACATTGATGTTTCTCTCTCTCTCTCTTTCTCCCTCCCTTCCCTCTCTAAAAATAAATAAGTAAAATCTTAAAAAAATAAAAAAAAAAGAGTGAGGGGTGAATGTACTTATCGCTACTCCCAATGGTTACCGTGGTAACATTTATATGTCTTTTACAACCAAATGTTCACAAAGCTACCATGATATAACGTCAAGCTTAAAAATAAGCAGTTTACAAACTAAATGATAATGTATCATCCTGGGGGGAAAAAAAATAATTTCCCCAGAACAGGGGCCCTGTCAACACATTAGGTGCTCCTGAAGGAGGCTCCGGGAAGCACCCCCGTGCCCAGGGCCTGGCTCATCCCCAGGCCGAGGGAGCTGAGGCGCCTGCCGTGCCCACCTGTGGGGGGCGGGGGGCTCTGTGGATCCCTCTTGCCAGTGCCATGTGGTCAGCAGCATGAGATGCAGACAGGCGGGGCCAGAGAGGACGCTGCAGTCAGGAGTGCCCTTTGCTGGGCCGCCGACTTACTGCGGGCTTTGGGCAACGCCCCTAAACTCTCCAGGCCTCAGTTTACCCAGTTCCCCTCCCCAGCGTGCTCACTCACCGTGGCCAATCTTGTTGATGGACTTCTCTGGAGGGACCAGGAAATTTCCTGCGGCACAGCGAACAGGGCAAGGCTGAAACCTGGAGCCCAGCCTCTCCCGGGAAGCTGACCTCACAGCCCCCACTCCCAGCCCTGGGGGCAGAGCCCCCCCCCTCCCCATCCAGTGCACCCCCACCCCTAGGGCCCGGGCTCCGAACCTTTCTTGTCAAAAACGCCTTTCTCAAAGAAGAATCGAATTTTGTCGCCACTGGTCAAGAAATAGTCCGTGCTGCCCTGTGGAGGGGACATCAGAGGGACGGAGAGCGCGTCACAGAGTCAGAGCTGGGCCTGGCCAGGAGGGAAGAGGACTCGGGTGCGTCCCACCCACAGAGCTACAGACCCCACTGGAGCTTGCCAAACCTGCCCACCAAGGGAGACGGGAACGGGAACCCCAAGGGCCCAGAAGCACAGCTGGAAGCTACAAGCAGGGAATTTCATGGAAACCTCTCAGTAAGTCACATGGCTCACCCTTGACAGGGTGTGGTTCCAAACACAGGCGCAGCTCCCAGAGAGCCTGGGGCCACTTGTGTCACCTCTCAGAGCCTCCGTGTCCTCCTCTGCAAAGGGGGCTAATAGCAGAACTGACCTCCCCGGGATTTCTGGAGGCTTTAAGTAGAGGCTGAGAGCACAGACCCTGGGGCTCGGACACTGGGGTTTGAATGCCAGCTCTGCTACTGACGTGGCTGTGTGGCCACTACCACGTTACTGAACCTCTCTGGGCTTAATTCCCTCCTAAAACACAGAGGCTATTTATTAATGGTACCCATCTCACAGGGTGTTGTAGGGGTTACAAGTAGGTGCATGGAAAGCACTAGAACAGTCCTTGGAGTGAGGTTAAGTGACATGTGAATATCTGCTTGTATTATTACCATGACTACCACCGCTAAATAGAAAACAGTCAGCAGGGGTGTGGCGAAATGCTTGATAAATACTGGGGTTGGTCAAAAAGTTTTTTTGTTTCTTCTGTAAGATGGCTCTAGGAGCGCTTAGTTGTCTTTAACTCCATTTGAATCGATTTTGTTAGATTGTACTGTGACAGCTGTCTTACCAGCATGCATTTAAAAAAAACATCAAAATTGGTGGATTTTTGTGTAGCCATTTTTACACTGAAGATGGAAGAAAATACGCAACATTTTCGGCATATCATGCTTCATTATTTCAAGAAAGGTAAAAACATAACTGAAACGCAAAAAAAGATGTGTGCCGTGTACAGAGAAGGTGCTGTGACTGATCGAACATGTCAGAAGTGGTTTGTGAAATTTCATGCTGGAGATTTCTCTCTGGACGGTGCTCCATGGCCCGGTAAACCAGCTGAAGTTGATATCAACCAAATCGAGACATGAATTGAGACCAACGTCGTACCACGTGGGAGATGGCCGACATGCTCAAAATATCCAAATCAATACAGTTATTGGTGAAAATGAAAAACGTGTCATTTATTTTATGGAAAAAAAAACAAAAAACGAACTTTTTGGCCAACCCAATAGAAGCTATTACTAGTGTTTTTGTTTTCTGGATAACCTCTTTGTTAATATTGTGTTTTAAATTCCTTAGCATCATATAAAAATGATATCTTTCCCATCCCACGAGTTCCCGTGGCTTTAGCCACCCATGACCACCACTATAAACATCTCCCCATCTCCCTGCACGGCTCAAGTGCAGTCGGGTGGCACCGACCCCCAACCTGGGTTCCCAGGGACACGGCCCTGCCACGCCCTCGCTTGTGTCTCTGTGGCTCAGCACGGTGACCTGCTGGCCCCTTCAAAGGCCTTCCCACTGCAAACTACAAGTTTATTTTTCCAATGTTCTCAGCCCTGCCCTCGGGATCAGGGGGAGGGAAAACGAGTAGGAGAACCATAACTGATATTAGCAACATGGAATGTAACGATGCTAAATGCGACGAAGATTTTACTGCACTCATTAATTCACCAGGGAAGCAGCAACATGTTCCAAGGAGAAGTCCCTGAGCCGCACCCACGTGGGCAGCAACGAACGCTGAAACGAATTTACAACCAGGTGCAACTCCTCTATCGGCAGGGCAGGAAGGACAACCGCACTCTTTGAGTCACTGTGACCAGCACGGGGCCCTGAAGCACAGCTGCGCTCTGTGGGCCCCGTCCTCACCCACGGCCGCAGACAGGCGTGTGCATCCGTCGCCGTCAGCGCGGGGCCGCGCAGCCGCACGCTCTGGTTGTAAAATAACTCAAAGACGAGGAGAGGGGGAGGGCGCCGAGCTGGGCGAACCGGACAGGGCACTCCCTCATCTTTTCTTTCCTTTAATGTTCAAGTCTTTCCTGGGACCAGCAGGGACTGCTGAGGATCTACTGAGGAGCAACACGCACTCCGCTGCGCTCTTCTCAAGCACTACACGGGGCGGGGCGGAAGGAGGTTTACGGTTGTTTTATGCAAAATGATACGACGATTAATCAGTAACAAGAGTAACCTCTGTGTTTTGCATACTCACAACTGCAAACACGTGCCCCACCTGTAAACCATGATACACATTCTCGTTTCTCCCGTCCTCTCCCCACCCCCCTCACTGGTCCCTGGGGCGTTCTCAGAAGGCAGCTCGGAGAGCGCAGGTCCCCCATCTCTGCCATCCCCACCTAGAAGCCTGGAGTGCTGACAAATAAAACGGACTCTTCAGAGGGAATTTTGATTCTGTACCCCTTTTTCCCCCTCAAGTCCCTGTCCTGTGGGTTGCTCGGCTTCAGCTGCTGTGATTCCCTGTATGTCCACCAGGTGGCAGGAGGTCCTCGGCGCGCGGGTGAGGCCCATTAGGGCGCCGGCTGAGAAATCTGTGCGCGACAATCCCCAAGGCCCCCGCTTCCCCATCTCAAACGGCGCTGCGCCACATCCGGTCACTGGAGGGAAGTGGGCAGAGTTCCCAGTCTCATTAGGGGACAAGCCCCACACAGGTAGGCCCGTCGGAATCCCAGGCCTCATTTGGGGGTCCCCGGCCACCAGGGGGCCCTTTTGTGACTGCAGCCAGGCTGAGGAAGCACCGAAGAGCAGGGGACACCACGGACTTGGTGTCACACAGATCTGGGTTCCAGTCCTCCCTTTGTCCATGACTAACCCCGTGGTCTGGGGCACGCGAGCAGAGCCCCATGGTCCCCAGCTGTCGGATGGGGGCAGTAACGCTGACCGTGCACCCTCAGGGTGAGGAGTGCAGGAAACACGCCCCTAAGGCCCTAAGGCATTCGGCCTGCAGCCGGGGCAGGAGCTGCGGGCCCCCAGGCTGCTGCTCTGGCTGAGGAACACCCCCCCCACCCCCACCCCCAACAACGACGACGACCAAAGAGCACCTCCCCCCCTGCCCCCCTGCCCCGGCACCTACCTGGACTCGCACCTGCTCCTCCTCCTGGGTGGAAAACTCGACGCGGCAGTGGGGAGGGACGTCCATCCCGGCCACTATCTCAGCGACCCTCTGCTGCAGGGCCCCGCACTCGTCGGCGGACAGGAACCCCTCCAGCACCAGGTATCCATCCTCCTGGAACTGCAGGCGGGAGGGAGACTCAGGCTCCCCCCGGCCCTCCGACTCTCTCCGTGAGCACCGTGAAGGCAGGACCGAGTGGCCGGCTCATTGCTCCGGCCCCCACCCTGGCCAGCGTCTGGCGCCCAGTGACGAGCGATCAGTATTGGCTGGCATGACAAGAAGAGGAAGGAGAAGGCAAGGGGTCTTCCCCTTCCCCTCCAGTGGGCTTGGGTCACACGGGAATACAACCCTGTTCATTTATTCAACTAAAACTGATGGAGCATTTGCTATGTACCAGACGCGGTTCTAGGAGCTGGAGATTAGTAATGAGCGAGCCAGCCAGGATGCCTGCCCCCCCAGGAGCGGACGGTCTAGCAAAGGAGCATGGCAGGGACCAACCAGCCCACGGGGCAGCAAACTGTCACTGCAAACTGTCAGCACTGCTGAGCGCGAGGCGGGAGAGGGCAGTGCCGGAGCTGGAGGAAGGAGAGTGTAATGTGAACCAGATGGGGAGGACAGGAGGTCTCAGGGCGGCAGCCCCGAGGAAGTGACATTTAAAGGGGACTAGCAGGATGCGTGAAGCCCCTGAGCTCAAGAGAAACAGCAGTCAGGACCCGACGGAGCAGAGCGAGGGACAGCGTGCAAGGAAGGTGCGAGGGTGGCAGGGGCCAGGCTGTGCAAGCACCTGGGCCTTGTCCTGAGCGCACGCAGTGGGGAGTTAACGCCCATGGCTTACTCTGAGGTGCGTCCAGTCCTCTTACTCTGAGGCCGCTAAGGGAAGAATAGTTGCATGTTTGCGTGTAGATATGAATAAAGTCTTAACCTGAACACGGGCATTGAAAGTCACCCCCTGAACCCACTGTGAAGTGCCCAATTTCCCATTGCTGACCCCCCACCTTCCATCCTCCACGGATGTCAGTTCTGCCTCCCACGCACACACGGATGCGGGGACACTCAGGACCGCCGACCATGGCCGCTTCAGCCTCTGGGCAGCGCTGCAGGACAGAAACTTAATCCCCGACTCAGCATCAAGCCGAAACTGCCCCCTTGGGAGCCGGGTCACCCACAGCTAACAGTGCATAGCCACGATCCCTCCCGTGAACACGCAGCTGCCATTCTTGAGATAAGATGCTGGAGGATTAGCAAATCGGGGGAGCAAAGGTGCGTGTATGGGCGTGTTCACTGAGGCTTGTTTAATGACAGCGATAAATCAGAAAGAACCTAAACACTCAGCCCAGGGGATCTGTCCAACAAAGTACCGTCTGTCCGGAACACAACGCAGCTGAAAAACATCATGTGGTAAAAAAAACATTTACTGACATGGGAATGTGTTCCTGATGGGGGAAAAAAAAACCCAAATGCAAATCAGGATCCTAGCCAAGCACTCCATAGGCAGAAAGCTGTAGAAAGATTCTACAGCTGTATACCAAAATATTGCATCAGCGTAAGAACGCATGGGTGCTTTTACATTTTCTTCTTTGAGCTTTCCTGTATTTTTCTGCGTTTTTCTTGTGTCATCAGGAACAAACGACAAGGGTCCTGTAATTTAAAAGACTTTGTCCCTCTAATTCCCCTGAGTAAGGCTTTTGTGTTGCAACACTCACGGGACCCAAGTGCTGGAGCCAGGCTCTGGGAGAAGACAGGCCCCGGCTGGCCCCGCCCCTCCGTCGCAGGCCCCGATCCGGGTGGGGACTGACCGCTCTGGGGGGCTTTACTGTGGGTTTTGGTCACAGACCCACCCATTCCCATCCCACCCCGTCCTGTGGTTGGACGCCCCAGGCTGTGTGCGCAGAAGTTAGAGATCCTGGTTGGGACCGACTGCCCTGGCTTCAGTTTTTTTCTGAAAAAACGGCAGGGGGGTGGGTTGAGTTCACGGGGCTGGGGAGGTCTTTCCGTCCCGGCCAGAGCGCCCGCCCACTCTCACCTGACCCTCCCTGCTCCCTACCTTCCGAAGCTGCTCATGGCTCAGGCCAGCCATGGGGAGGAAGCTGGGCGGTCGGGTGGCTCCCGGGGCTGTGCTCCGGCTGCCGCGGGAAAGTCAGGAGGGCAGAGTGCAGAGCGCCTGGGAGGCCCGGAAGGACTTATCTGTTCCCACCCAGAGCAACCCAAGCCCCGCCCAGCCCGGCCCTGCCTGGGCTCCCTGCAGGCTGGGTCCATTTTTTTCAGGCCCCCTCTGACTTCCGTGCCTGGGGGCGCCTCTGCCCCAGGCCCAGCCCCATACCCTGGGCCGACCTTCCCAGCGAACCAGGCTGAGCCCTTCCTGACCTTCTTCATGCCTCTCCCTGCTCCTCCCTGGGGGCGGGGGCTGGCTGCTTACTGGGGATCCGGGAGCTGAATTCCTGAAGCATCTGGGCGAGGAGGCTCGGCAGACAAGAGGGCACCACTGCTATTTGTGCCCCGAGTCCCGGGTCACAGCATCATCTGGGGGAGGGGGGGACACTGCAGGGGCGCCTGGGGCACAGGCACACCAGCCCAGCCCTCAGGGCTTTGCACTGACAAGGTAAAGGACGTCTTCAGGGAACTGTCTGGGCCCCTCCCAGCAATGAAACTCCAGGTCCTGGCAGGGTTATGGGAGTGTGCTGATCAGTCCGCAGGTCACAGAAAGCAGAAGGAAGAGCTTAGGAGGAAGGGGTTAGGGAGCGGGTGCCTGGGTCTTCAGCATGAAGGAGAGAGAGCCACAGTTCCTGGTCCCCACCCCCAGGCCCAAGAGGTTTGGTGTCTGGAGTTAGGGGGTGCGGAACAGCACATGCACACACACACGCCCACCCACCCTTCTAAGCCAGCCCCGCGAGGCCGCAGACAGGCCATTCTGGCTTCAACTTCTGGGAACCGGCCCCTGGCCTTCCCCGAAATGACGCTGTCTGAATGGCGAGGCGACAGAGTGTCTCAGGAGTGCAGGAACACAGCTAGCTCAGCCCTCGGGAGGGGAGCCTTGGCCCGGAGTCAAACTGTTTTTTTGGGCCACTGCTCTGGGAGCGGCTGCTTGGCCCCAGCTTCCCCGGGAGGGTTAGGGGACTAGAGGTTCGCAGGGTTAGGCCAGGAGAGGTGGAAGACAGAACCATGTGGGGAGCAGCCGGGAATCACTGCGTGCTTGCTGTCCCGGCCCCCTCTGGCGCGGCCACCCAACGAACACAGAGACACGTGCCAGCAGCAGGGCGAGGGTCCATCACGCTGGACAGACAGCCCCCTTGGGAACTGCACCACGGGCTTGGAGTGGAGGCTCAGGGAGAGACTGGGCTCTGCCCACACCCGGCCTCGCTTTCCCCATCTGTAATTTGGAGATAACGGAAGTATCTCTTATGGGGAAGGTGGATGCTTTACTTCTAATTAAGAGCTTGGCACAGGGCCTGGCACTGGGTGAATGCCTTACCAACCCTTCACCGAAAACTAGCAGAAGCTGTGCCGCGTAGAATGTGAGGGTATTTTATTTTTCCAAGCTGCTGTTACAATCAGGGAAAAGACCACCGCTGTGGTTTTCCGGGGAGAATACTGGGGGAAGGGGCGGGAGGGGGAGGAGCTGGGCCTTCGGCAATTGGTTCATTTATTTTGCTCATGCTTCGAGAAGTGGGTGGGTGGTGTTTGCTCTTTCCAAAAGCTAACCAGCTCCAGACCCAATACTCCTGCGCTGGATGCCGGGCAGCCCCAAGGCTGGGGTGGGGGCAGGCGTGGGCAGTGGTAGGGAGCAGCCAGACCAGATCTCATCAGAGCGGGGTCCAGGCTCAGCTGCTCCCCGCCAGGAAGCCCATGTCAGGGGCGGAGAGGAGGAAGGTCCTGGCTTAGTCATGAGGGCACCTACAGGGGTCAGAGTCCCTAGAGCAAGGACGGGCTCTAGCCTGTCCCAGAGGTGGTGCCCAAGCAGCAGATAAGGCCTCGTCACTGAGGCCAAGATCAGACACGATGCCCTTTCTTCCTTACCAAGAGACGGCTGCCCCCGGGCCCCAGTGTCAACCCCGTGACACTGGGTGACCCCAGTGTCACCCCAGTGTCAACTCGTTTCCCCCTGGAGCCTCACTGGTCCAGGAGGAAAATGCCCTTTACTGGGTACGAGGATCCAGGCCCTCCGCTGAAAACCCCGCCCACCCGCATAGTTACCAAGAGTAAGCATCAGAATGACCTTGCAAGGCTGCCAGCACCACCCTGACTTTTACAAATGAGGAAACTGAGGCCACTGAGGCCACACATCAAAGCCACACAGCTAGGATCTGAGGGCGGCTCTGCCCATCTCCCCGAGCTTCTGCCCTTGACCCCAGCACCTTCAGTAGGCTCCCAAAGGGGCCGGGAGCAGGTCAGGCCCGCCCAGGGTCACTCCAGCCCCACCCACGCAGAGCCCTGGGGCCTGGCTACTGGGATTACAGGAACCGAGGAGGGCAGAGGGAGGAGGTTCCCACTGCGCAGATGGGGCTGTGGAGGCCACGGCAGGAAAGGGTCTGCCCAGCTCCACGCAGGGATGGCCGAGCCGGGACGGGGGCCAGGGAGTATGGGCTCCCATCCCAGTGCCCCCCCCCCGCCCCAACCCCTCCCAGCTCACGAGGGCCGTGGGACCCCCTGGCCACGCCCGACACGCAGCAGGCGCTCTTTCCGGCTCAGTCCACGGGGCGGTGAGAGGTGCGGCTCACTATCTTGTCGGTGCCCGATAAACGATTCCTCAACGAACCCGCCCACAGGGCCCGGTGGGCCTCAGAGCGCCGAGGGGAGCCCCCCCCCCGCCCCCGCCCCATGCAGACCCCAGAGACGACTTTCTGTGGCAGGTTTATTTGATGCTCGAGTCTACAGGTTCGGACCCACACGTAACGGACTGCTTCACGGCCGCCAGGGGCTAGTGTGCGCGATTTCTGAGGGTCACATTGGATGACACGCCGCAGAGAACACGGAAGGACGAGTGGACAAAATCATGAAGACGAGAGACGCTAAAACGTGCCTTAGTGTGCAAGTGGCTGACCTAAGGCGGGGACCCGGGTGACTGGTCTGAAGCGCGGTGGCTTCTCACCACCAGGCGCCGGGGACGGAGACCGGAGCCCAGACCCGGGGCGGCCCGCTTCCCCAGGGCCCGCCTCCCCACCGGCGGCCCCGCCTCCCGCCGCGGGCTCTGAGGGACCCCGGGGTGACCCGGCGGATGAGGGCAGCTGGGGACACAGGGGGTGGGAGAGCAGAGTCCAGGCGAGGCAGCTCCTCTTGGCTCCTTAACACTGTGACGAGGGACAGGGAGGACAGCGCTGCTTGCCCGGGGACTGGCCAGCCCAAGTCTCCTCCCCTGCTGGCAGCTCCAGAACATTCCCTTTGGCCAACAGCCACAGAAATGAGCGCCTGCCAAGACACATGGAGGAGAAGGAAAACAAGACACCGAAAACAAAACAGAAGTCCCCACCGCGGGGAGCAGAGGGACGGACGACGGAACTCCCTGGGGGAAGGACTCGCAGCTCAGGGTCCTGCCGCCTGCACCCACCCTGAGACTCCAGCTCACTGGCCGTTAGTGTCTTTGGGCTTTTTTTTTTTAAGTTTTTTTTTTTCTTTTTTAATACCCAAACCTTCCATTTTCAAAGCTTAAAAAAAGTTCTTACTTAAAAAAAAAATTCTAAAACGGACGAGGCGAGCCCCAGGCCCGGCCTTTCCACCTGGCGGGCTGCTCTCCCACGGGCCGCGCCGCCAACACTGCCCAGCCCGGCACCGGCACCGCGGGGGCCGCTCCGCTCCGGGCTGCGTGGCCGTGAAGGCGGCCGGCATCCCCGCTCAAGGAAGAGCAGAGCAGCCCACCCTTCCCTAAACACCCCCACTGGAGCTGAGCTTTCTGGGGAATGTGTCGGTTATCAGGAGGGAGGGGCGGGAGGCGGAGAGAAATAAATACCAAGAGCTACGGAGGAGCCGTCCTGGGCCTTGGGGCAGAGCGGGCCTCCCGGGAGGAGGCCTGCCGTCCCAACGCAGCGCTGCCGCCTCCCAGACAGATTACAGGTCTCCGGTCTCCCCAGCAGGCGCCCGCCCCGGGGGCCGAGTCTCAGGGGGAGAAAGGGGCCAGCCCCCTCAGGCACTGTCCTGCCGCCCTGGCTCCGCTCACGTCCACGCCCGGGCTCCTGCCCTGGCCGAGAGGCCGGGGTGGCCGTCCCGGGGTTCCTGGGTTCCTGGGCCAGAGGCCCCCTCGGTGGTCCCGGCGCGGGTCAGGCCTGCTCCTTGTCGGCCCTCCACAGCCGCTCCTTCACCTCGGGCGGCAGCGTGCTGAACAGGTCCTCCTCCACCACCAGGCCGCTGCGCTTGAGCAGCGGGCACTCGCCCAGCTCCACGGGCAGGCACTCCAGCCGGTTGCCCCGCAGCTCGATCTGGGTCAGGTTGGTCAGCTCACCCACCCGCGAGGGCAGTGACTGCAGCACGTTGTTGCCCAGGTGCAGGGCCCGCAGCTTCCGGCACTGGAAGAGCTCCGGGGGCAGCGCCTCGATCTAGAGTGGAAGGAGCAGGGGGGAGGTGAGGTGGGCAGGCTCAGGTCTGGGGGCCTCTGGGTCCCGGGCCTCCCTTCCCCCCCACCTCACTCCCACCCTCCCTCCCCAGGCCACAGGCACCTTCTCTGAGGCCCACGTCCGCTCCCTGGGGCCCCAGCACCCGCATAAGCTGGCCCGGAGTCCGGCGTAGTCCCACCAGGACTTTAGGTCTCCGCCGTGCAGTCACCTCCTCAGGAAGCCTCCCCTCACCTCCTGGGTAACCCATGGCACCCACGGGCCCACAGCACCACTGATCTCTCGATGGTGGAATTGCTTTGTCACCTGTCACCTGGGACTGTGGGCTCCGAGAGGGCAGGCCCGGGTCCACCTTGTTCCGCACCTGACGCCCTAGGAAACCCATCACGCTAGCCAGCCACTATCAACCACACCCGCTCCTCTACTGCCCAGGGCTCGCCGGGACCCAGGCTGTCGGTCCTCTCTGGTTTAGGAACAATGTATGGGTGCTGGCTGGTATGGCTCAGTGGATTGAGCACCAGTCTGTGAACCAAAGGGTCGCTGGTTCGATTCCTAGTCAGGGCACATGCCTGGGTTGCAGGCCGGGTTCCCAGTGAGGGGTGTGCAAGAAGCAACCACACATTAATGTTTCTTTCCCTCTCTTTCTCCCTCCTTTCCCCTCTCTCTAAAAATAAATAAATATCATTTTTTTAAGACTTTATTTATTTTTAGAGAGGGAAGGGAGGGAGAAAGAGAGAGAGAGAGAAACTTCAATGTGCGGTTGCTGGGGGCCGTGGCCTGCAACCCAGGCATGTGCCCTGACTGGGAATCAAACCTGTGATGCTTTGGTTTGCAGCCCACGCTCAATCCACTGAGCTACACCAGCCAGGGACTAAATATAATCTTAAAAAAAAAAAAAAAAATTTATGGAAGTAGAGCAGCATGCTGAGAAAATCCCAACCCCTACGTGCTGCCGAGGACTGAGAATCCCGGCTCTGTCACTTCCCCTTCCTGGGGCCTCAGTCTCCTCATCGGTCAGTCACAGACTGTTTGCGAGCGCACGGAGCCCAGCAGTGGCCACTCGGAGTCCCCTTCCGATCTTGCAAAATGGGAATACCGGGCAATGCCCACTGGCAGCTTACTCCACAGGCAGGCTTGTTCTGAGCGCTGAGACGATGAACTCTTTCAACCCTGGGAACTCCCTGTAAATGTTCTGTGACCACCCGTCCCATTCTTCAGATGGGGTCACTGAGGCCCTGCAGAAGCTAACTTGCCGGTGGTGCACAGCTGGAAACGAAGGGCCAAGGGGGAACCTGGTTCCACACACGCCCTGCGCAGTGTCTGCACTGCCGGGGGAACCAGGAGCGAACTGGGGGGGCCGAGGGGGGCCACTGCCTCCCGGCGTGCGGGAAGCGCTCCACGGTGCCAGCTCCGTCCCCGCCCGTCTGCAAGTGTCGGCCGTGAGCTCTCACTGGGCCAGTGTGCCCCGAAACGACCTACTTCAGACGTGATGGGCAGGAGGGATCCCGCCAGCTCTGCGGTGGCTCTGTCACCGTCCCCATTTTCCTGCTGAGGAGGCCGAGGCCCGGAGAAGTGAAAAGGGATGCCACAGAGCCAGACAGAGCCAAGGGGAGCGTGGGCCTGGCCTTCTCGGACTGGGAGCCCGGCAGGGGCCGTCTGCCACATGCGGCGTGGGGGTGGGGGGCCGTGCAGCCCTGGGCAAGGCCCTCCCGCCCCCCCCCCCAACCTCAGTCTGCCCACCTGTGGGACAAAAAGGTTGGACTAGAGAGGCCTCTTGGCTGGGACCTCCTGGCAGACTCGGGCCTCCCTTCTGAGAACCTGCGCCTCCTGCTGTGTCCTGTCCCCGTGACCATCCGCCTACCCAGGCAGCCAGGTGAGAAACCTCGTGTCACTGGAGACAGCTCCCTCCTCCCCACTTCCCACCCAGCCCCCATCCTGAGGGTTCTACCTCCGAAGTCTCCTGGAAATCCGTGTCTCCCCGTCCCTGGCGGCTCTGCCAGTGCAGGCCTGCCCCCGCCCCTGGGGCTGCACACGGGTTTCTGTCAGCTCCCGCCTGCTCCCCGGGCCCCTCCGCCCCCACACTGCAGCCAGAGCAATCTCCACACTGCGGGCCGGCCTGCCCCTCTCTCCACTCAGCCAGCGCGAGTTCGGCGAACCCATGCGCTGAACGAAGAGAGCCAAGGTCCCTGTCTCGAGAGCTTATGGCCTGGTAAGAGGCATGGGCGTGAGATAAACAGAGATTCGGTCACTGACAGGAACCGGGAAGAACAGGATGCTCCTTCCAGCCCTTCGGGGGAAAGTCCAGATTCCAGGGGTGGCTCACCGTGCAGTCACAGCAGGGACAGAACCTACTGGGCTCCGCCTTGCCTCTCACCGGGCTAACTCCCCCTCATCCTGCAGGGCCAGGTGAGATGCCCTTCCTCCGGGAGGCTGGCCGGCCCTGCCTTAAGTCTGGGCTGAGGCCGCTCTGCGCTCCAGGAGCCCCGTGTCCCAGCACAGCTCTTCCCACACCGTGCTTGCCGTCTTTCCCCGCGAGTCAGTGAGCTCGGCATGGGCAGCCGTGGGCATGCTGCCCCTCGTCTGTCCCTGTGCCCCAGCACCTCCACGCTAGGAGGGCCTGAAAGGCATCTGCCGAGTCAATGAGCGAAGGAATGAATGAGTGGACAAAGCATGCCTGCTTTGTCAGGCACTCCTTGGCACGAATTTAAACCTGGGGGAACTCGAGTCCAGGGCCTGGGCTGGGCCATACCGGCCCGGCCTTTTGAACTGCAGGCCAAGGTGGCCCACGGGGAACCATCGGGCCTGAGGATGGAGGGGCCTCCAGCTTAAGAGGACGAGCCAGACGCAGACAGACCCGCGGCAGCTGTTTCCCCTAGAAGGCCGCCGGCATTCCAGGGCGTGGGGACAGGACGTGATTGAGCTGTGCAATGAACAGGGTGTCCGAGGGTCTCCTTCCTGGGGACAGCGTGCCTGCCTGCCGCCAGCTCCTTTCCTGAGGGCTGACCTCAGCCTGCAGTCACGACCTAACAGGCGTGCCTGGGGTGTGCGGCGGGGGGTGGGGGACAGGATGGGGAGCCAGGCTGGCTGCTGGCCGCACCCTCCACAGGGTAGGAGGGCGCGCCAAGCTCCAGTGCCCACACAGCCCCCCGGGCAGCGCAGGCGTCCCTAAGGGTCGTGGGGTGACCACGGCTGACCCAGCTCCAGGGGCAACCTGGCCCCGGGCTGCACTCTGGAGGAGCCCCCTGGTTCCCCACACATATTAGAGAAGGAGCTGGGTTTTGGGGCTCTCCAAATATGGCTTCTCAGCAGCAACCCAATTTTCCTGACCACTGAGCCTGTCCCGGGCCCTGCGGGCGGACTCTCCAGGGCAGGGCAGCCTGGCACCTGACCTCCCCCCTTTTTCATTCCCATAGGCACGCAGAGTCCTAACCTGGGGAGGGAAACGGGATTTGTCATCACCTCTGACGTATGGAGACAGGCTGGTCTGCAGTCAGAGAGGCTTAGGCAAGGGCGGGGAGCTTCTCAGTGGCATGCCCGGGCTCTCCGATCTCAGTAACACAGGAGAAGGCAGGGGCACCTCAGGGTCTGGGGCTGCTGGGACCCTGGGGTTCTGGGAACACCGTATCCTGCACGGGGCTGACACACCGCAAGTGCTCGCTGACCGGCAAGACCACTTTAGGGCACCGCCTTGGACGGAGGCACAGAGGCGGTGGCCGAGCCGGCCCCTCCCTGGATGTCCCACCCCTGGCCACAGAACCCCATCTCCACCCACCTCAGTATAATCTACCCTGAAAGCAGGGGCCCAGAAGAGACCTGTGCTTTCCACTGTCCATCTCGCTACAGGTCCCCGGGGCGGGTAAGCGGGGAGGTCCCCCCGGCGCTGTGGATCCGCTCCTCCCGCAGAGGCCAGACCACGAAACCACAGGGGCACCCTGCCCTCAGCCTCACCCGCCTACCTCTGTGGGGGGCCTCGGGTGGGGGGCTTCCTGGGCCAGGCAGGGGGCTGGTGCGCAGAGGCCACACAGCGCAGGGACTGCCAGCTGTCTCCCGGGTGCGGCCTCCCACACTACGGGCCCCAGACTGTTTGCACAGTGTCCTCCCCAGAGGCAGGTGGGGACAAGCCAGCGCCGACCAAGCCCGGCTCTGCCCGCCGCCGCCCCCAACGCAGAGGGCAGCGCTCGAGGAGTCGTGGAGGCAGTCTGGCTTCCCCTCGGCTGGCCACCCGCCGCCACCACATGACTGCGTTCTTGGTGGACCCAGACTGGAGCTTCAGTCCCTAATCTGGCCCAGGACAATCCCGCTGGCTCCTGAGCACCTCCCCTGACCCCGCTGAGAGACAGAGGGAGAAAATCACAGGCCTTGGGTCTCCTGCCCACGCACACTCCTGCCTACGAGGAACCCACACAAGGGCACCTTGGGGACAGACCCCAGCTGACCACACGGTCCCTCCTGGCAGGCGAACTCCATCGAGTTCCGCGGTGGAGACAGGCTCTCAGCCCCAGACATCTGATTTGGCAGGTCTGGAGTGGGGGCGGGGGAACCTGAAATGTTACACGCTCCTCCCGGGCAGTTCTGGGAAGCGCAGGTGAGGTCCTGAGACACGGGGCCTCCCAAGCACCCCGCCAGGGGCCGCCAGGGGCCACCAGGGGCCAGCCCGCACGCGGAGCCGGGGGAGGGGGTGGGGGCAGCGCGGCCACTCACCCGGTTGGCCGTGACAGCCAGGTTCTGGAGGTTCTGCAGGAGGCCGATGTCGGCGGGGAGGAAGGTCAGGTTATTGTGGCTGAGGTCCAGGTAGCGCAGCTTGCGGCAGTAGAAGAGCTGCGGGGGGATCTTCTCGATCTTGTTGCGGTTCAGGTAGAGGCGCTCGAGGTTGGTGAGGTTGCCGATCTGGATGGGGATGTAGGCGATGTGGTTGTACCACAGCTTAAGGCAGGTGAGGCGGTGCAGGTGCTGGAAGCTGATGATCTCCTCGATGGTCTTGAGGTTGTTGTCCTTGAGGTCGATCTCCTGCAGGTTGTGGAGGCTGAAGATGGAGTGCGGGATGCGCTCCAGGTCGCAGCGGATCAGCTCCAGCTCCGTCAGGTTCACCATCTTCTTGAGGCTGTTGAGGACGATGAGCTTGGTGCCCTCGTTGTTGATGGACAGCTTCTGCAGGTGCACGCCCACGTCCGTGACCACCTGCGGCAGCTTGCTCAGGTTGCTCTTGAGCCGCAGCACCTTGAGGCGCTTGAGCTCGCGCAGGCCGTCGATGACGATGTAGCGGTTGTTCTCGGCGCTCAGGTTGCCCGTCAGGTGCAGCTCCTCCAGCGTCTTCAGGCTGTAGATCCACAGCGGGATCTCCTTGATGTCCGTGAACTTGATGTGCAGGGCCCGCAGGTTCTCGCGCAGGAAGGCCAGGGCGGGCGCCTCGATCTTGGCCGCCGTGTGGTACAGCCACAGCTCCTGCAGGCCGGTGAGCTGGGCGATGCTGGGCGGGATGGTCACGTCCGGGATCAGCTCCAGCTTGAGCACCTCCAGCTCCACCAGGTCGAACACGGTGTCGGGGATGCCGCTGAGCATGAACAGGTGCAGCTCCAGCTTGTCCTGGGCGTTCTTGGTGAGCCGCTGCCGCAGCTTGTCCAGCGTCCACTCGTTGTTGAGGTTCAGCTGCCGCAGCTTGTTCTCGCTCACCTCCGACAGGAAGACGGCGAAGCGCTTCGAGTAGAGCGGGTCGTACTGGTCGATGAGGTGCAGCATGAAGGCGAAGTCGTTCTTGACGTCGGGGATGTCGCTGTAGCTGCTCTCCTCGCGGATGGACTCGAAGGAGTACTTCTTGAGCGAGCGGCGCAGCATCCACCACAGCGTGTACATGCAGATGAGGCCGTAGAAGATGACCAGGCTGATGTAGAAGGACGCCAGGATCTTGAAGAGCGTGGCCAGCGGGTGGGCGCACCGGTAGGTGCGGTAGCCCGTCAGGCTCTCGATGTCCACGGTGCAGTCCACGTCGAACTTGATGTTGTGCACGTAGTAGACAGTGTAGCAGATGATGAGGATGAACTTGATCACCTTGATGATGGTCTGCCGCATGTAGAGGCGGTACACGATGTCGCCCTCCTCCACGTGGGTCCGGAACTTCTTCACCTTCTCAAACAGCGCCTTGGCCTGCTCCCCCTCCTTCTTGTCCAGCACGCCGGTCTCCGAGCGGTCCACGATGCCCTGCTCGATGCGAGACTTGGTCCTCTGCAGCATGGGCACGGTGGCCTCCACGTCCTCGCTGACCGTCGACGACTTCTTGTCCATGGAGCCGTTCATCTTGCTGAAGGCCGGCTTGGGGTCGCTCTCCTCCACCACGGTCTCCGACAGGGCCCGCGTGGTCCACGGCGAGTCGAAGCACTTGAGCAGGATGGACACAAAGTGCTCCAGCTTCGAGCTGGTGCGCGGGAACTTGAACCAGAAGTTGCTGCAGGCCAGGAAGATGAGCGTGTGCAGCAGCACCAGGTAGGGGAAGTACTTGGCAAACCAGTGCAGGCGGTTCTCGTAGCACACGGCGTCCACGTAGTTGTACTGGTGCCGGTCCAAGTCGTACCGGATGCCGGTGGGGCCCGCGTCAGGCATCGGGAGGACAGTCGAGTTGGGGTAGGAGGGCTCCGGGCCGGGGGCCGCCCAGCCCCGGAAGGAGTCGTTGCAGGAGTCCCTGGTGACCCACTTGCAAGGCAGGCAGATCATCTTGTCCTGGGTGACCTGCAGCGTGCCCCCGAAGACTGCGATCATCAGCATGACGATGGAGATGTAGTCGGTGAACACGTCCCACCACGGCTTCAGGATCCGGTACGCCGGCTGCGTGTCCGCGAAGTAGCGGAGCTCTGTCACCGGAATCATGGTTCCACCTGAAAGGGTCCACGTGAGGGGGTTACTGCAGGTGGCCTGGCTTCCTGGGACCCCGGGGTCAGGGGAGGGAGACGACGGGCCTGCCGTCCAAAATCCCACCTCCGGTGAGCCAGGGGTCAGAGCCTGGCCGCTCGAGGGGGGGCCCATGGACTACCCTTTCTCCAGGAGCCACGTGGTCACCGACGGCTGGGAAACCACCATGGGGGTGGGGGGTGAAGGCAGGCAGCCCCCCCCCCATTATACAGCAAGAAGGCTGAGCACTGAGATCAGGACCCGCGCTGACAGATGGCTAATTCGCCCGCACAGGAGCCCCCCTGCATTCCAGCAAGAACATTCTGGAATTCCCGGCTGGATCCCGTCCTCTTACTGATAAGATTGACTAGAGGGTCTTGCTGAAAACCCCCAGTTCCCTCGGAACCGGCTGCCATGAGCCAGCAGCCTGAAGAGATGTCTGCAGAGTACAAGCAAAGCCAGAAAGAGAGAAGGGGGCTTAACATGGACTCACTTCTACAAACCAAACAGGGAAGTGCGGGAACCCCTCTGTGCACGTGTGCAGGGTCCCGGGGGCCCTGAGGGGGCCGGAGGACACACACCCAGCGGGTGCACCCCAAGAAGCGCTCCTGGGGGAGGGGGCACGAGAACTAGAGCGCGCCTCGCCCGAAGTAGGACGACACCATCGCGTACGTGCGTTTATGTAAGGTCCTCTCTGGCGGTGTCCGTCCACGTGAGGATGGAAAGAAATTAGAAGCGGCCGCAGCAGGGCCTCTCCCTGAAGAGTCTGACTCGGCAGGGCTCGGGGAGAGCCGGGAATCTGCTCTGGCAATACGTGACTTCGGGGACACTCACGACTGGCCCAATCTGGGGAACGCGAGACGAGAAGCCACGTTCGGGAAACCCGGCCGGCGGCACACGGGAGGTGCGCGTCACAGCACACGTGGGTAAGGAGCCCCGTCCGCGGCTGCTCTGCCAAGGCACGAGGCTCTTGTAACCAGCAGTGAGGCCGAACCAACGGGAGAAAAAGGTGCTGGGCGCTTGCGGGAGAACGCCTGGGAAAAGTAAACGGTGTAAGGGCAGAAATGAAACCCCCCCGTGAAAAGACCACCCAGGGTTGCCCACTGTTAGCTTTTCTTTCCTTTGAAACTGATTTTAAAGGGGAAGAGGAAGAGAGAGAGAGAGAGAGAGAGAGAGAGAAGCATCGCTTTGTTGTTCTACTTATTTATGCATTCGTTGGTTGCTTCTTATATGAGCCCGGACCAGGGATCAAACCCACAACGTGGGCATATCAGGATGACGCTCTAGCCAACGGAGCTACCTGGCCAGGGCCTGTTACCTTGTCAATGAGTAATAACCTTGTCCTTTCTATGTGTATTTAAAAAAATAAAATTGATCTTATGTTACACCCTAGTTTTAAATCTACACTTTAAAGTTTAAATACCCATTTTTTTTATTTTAGTATTTTATTTATTTTTGGAGAGGGAGAGAAACATCAATGTGTGGTTGCTTCTCACACACCCCCAACTAGGGACCTGGCCCACAACCCAGGCATGTGCCCTGACTGGGAATAGAACTGGCGACCCTTGGGTTTGCAGGCCAGAGCTTAATCCACTGAGCCACACCAGCCAGGGCTAAATACCCGTATTTTAACAAATGGATCTAGCTCTGCATGGTGAACCAAAGGATAGCTGGTTCAATTCCCAGTCAGGACACACGCCTGGGTTGCGGGCCAGGTCCCCAGTAGGGGGCGTGTGAGAGGCAACCACACACTGATGTTTCTCTTCCTCTCTTTCTGCCTCCATTCCCCTCACTCCAAAAATAAATGAATAAAATCTTAAAACAAAAAAACAAAAAAACAAATGGGTCTGTTTCTCTTGGGAGAGGAACCAGGGTGCCCAGCTTAGGGGACGGGGCCACCTTATTCTGACTACTGATAACAGAAATAATGACAACAGTAACGGATGCTTCATAAGACGGGGCCTCCTGTCCTGGGGCATCCTGGGGCGGGTGGGGAGGGCAAAGGGGGATGCACAACAGGACCCCGTGGAGGCATCGGGGCACCGAGAGGGCTGCGTGCCCAAGGCTGAGCGGGCCTTACCACGGCGTCCCTCGTGGGATCCCTTCGGTGTCCGACTGCGGGGCCTTCCTTCAGCCCCACTCCACAGCCGGGGGAACTGGGTCCAGAGAGGTGGAGTCCCTCTTATGACCCACGTCCCCGCCTGGGTCCTTACCGCTGCGTGGCCTTCTCCCCGCCCGCCTGCTCACAGGCCCCTACTCCAGGGGTGCGGAGACGGAGCACAGGAGCGCGGCCTCCCCACCCCCCCTCCGGGTTCCCAGGGTTCGGGTCACCACGAGGCCAGCAGACGCCAGCACTGCCCTGGTGAGGCCGGCAGGCCCAGGCCAGGGGTGCCCGCCCCACACGAGGGGAGGGCCCAGGCCCTCTAACGACCTGCTGGCTCTCACACCACCCACACGCCCGGGAAAGTGGCACTCCAGGGGAGCCTGCTGGACATGCGGCTGGCCTCCGGCCGAGAGACCCCCGAACACTCAAGACACCGGGACAGTCGTCCCTCCCTCCCTGGCTCCCCGAGCCCACACTCAGGGGGGACACGCAGTCACGGGGGAAGGGAAGGAGGGAGGGACCAAGAGGAGAGCGCCCACGACAGCCTGCCCTGGAAAGTCCAGGACGAGTGGGCCGTGGCAGGGCGCCAGGTGTCGGGGGCGGAGGCAGCTCACGACCAGGCAGGATGTGGTTGCAGCCTCACCGTTCCGGAGGGGGAATGGGCGTGTCGGGAGCCCGGAGAACACCCAGCCGCACAGCGGGGCGGTGTCTCTGGGCCCCCGCACCCCGGGCTCTGCGTTCGCGACCTTCCTGACTCCTGGTGCCACGCTGGGGGCCGGTCACAGCTCCGTTCCAGGGTGAGGGAGCCTGAGGCTCAGAGAGGCGGGGAACGGCCCAGGCTGTTCCGTCCCAGCACCCCCGCCTCTCGCCCGCTCACACACACACGCCCAACACCCGGTCTCGAAGCACATCCTGAACCCTGCTCAGTCTTTGGCTCGGGCCTGTGGGGGCGATAAAGGTGACCAAGGCGTGTCCCCCACTTCAGGGGTCTCTCGATCCAGTGTGAGTGTGTGGGAAAGGGTGGGACAGACAGCGGGGCGCCCAGACAACTGGGCCCTGTGTGCGAGGGGGGGCGGCCGTGGCCACAGCAGGAGAGATGGGTGCCAACCCCGTGCCGGGGAGGGCTCGGAGGAGGTGGGCCTTAGACAAGCTCCCCACCGGCTCGCAGCCTGAGGTCCTGCACAAGGGGAGGGACACCGCTCGGGGCCCCTGGGAAGGGACCGTGGGATTCCCTGCGTTTACAGAGCTGAGTGCAGAGCGGGGCGGGCGGTTCCGGCTGGTCTCAGCTCTCTCGGCCTCCTCCTCACCTGGGGGAGCACCAGCAGCTGCTTGGGGACAGGAGTCTTCAGCCACAGTAGGTGCTCAATAAAGTCAGAGGGTCTCGAGAGGGCCCCTGAGGGGGCGACAGGGCCAGAGCGGGTGCAGCAAAGGGCACGGGCTGCGCGGTGTGGGGGGGAGAAGCGGCCTCGGTCCCAGGCGGATCGGGGCTGGCCGGCCAGGCTGCGGGGCGGGGGAGGACCCCAAGGGCCGTGGATCCCTCACAGGCAGGGAGCTCAGGGCAGCCACCTGCCCCGGGAGCTGGGCAACTCCAGGGGACTGAACACCTCCGCACCCACAGTTAGAGCAGCCCCACTCACCTGGACTGGCGGCCGAGGCCGAGGCCAGGAGCTTCCCGAGCCCAGGTGGGGCGCGTGGCTTCGGTGCCCCTTTTTCTCTCAAAAACTTTGTCATAGCGAAATGCACACAACGCAGAATGTACCGCCTTCGGCATTTTTAGGGGCTCGGCCCAGTGGTGTCAAGCGCACCCCCGCTGCCGTGCGACCCCCAACGCCCCCCAGTCCGGAACGCTCGTCATCTCGCAGAGCCGAGACTCCGTCCCCATGTGACACTCACTCCTGTTTCTGCCGCCCCAGCCCCTGGCAACCACCGTCCCACTCTCTGTTTCTGTCAGCGTGACAACTCCAGAGACCTCGTGTCCCTGGAACCGCCCGCTATCTGTCCTCTTGTGTCTGGCGCATTTCACTTAACACGGTGCCCTCGGCTTCATCCACGCCGCGGCGAGCGCCGGCATGCCCTCCCTGCGCAGGCCAAGCAACATCCCTCACGACCACTTCACAGGCAAGGAGACCGGAGCTCAGGGACGGAAGCGACCTGCCAACTCCGCACGCCTGTGCGTGACACCAGATCCCCTCCAGGGGCCCTTCGGATAGGGCAGACCCCACCTGCCAGCCGCCTCCGGGGTGCACGGGGCGCATGGGGCCCTTCCGCCCCCTGCCTGCCTTAGCCCTCCAGAGCCAGCGCCGCCTCCTAGCGGAGCTGTGGGCGCGGCTTCTCTGCCAGAGCCTCGGCTCCCCTGTCTGGAAGAACCTGTCACAGATGGGACCGTGTTTTGTAACAGATGGTCGAGGCACCAAGGGGTGTGTGATCGCAGAACTCCCAGAAACGTAAGAGGAAGACGGTCCAACAGGAGGAGAAACGGCCACATGTATGAACAGACGACTCAAAGGGGGAAAATGCAAGTGGAAATTAATACACGAAGTAATTTAAAGTAGAACGATCAGATGCCACTTCACTCCCCTGCCGTGGGCAGCCATGCTGAACGCCCAGGAACAGGTCAGGGTGCACATGCCCTACAACCCAGCAGTTTCTCTGAGTCACAGACCTGAGAGCGTCACTAGACACGCACACGCACGAAGCCACGGACAGAAACCCTCACTGAAGAGTCGTTCCTAACAGCAAAAACTCTGCTGAACGTCATCAAGGGGAGGGATGGGCTGCTCCAATCACACGATGGAAGAGGAGAGCAGAGACAGCGAATGAACTGCAGGCGCATGGGCAGGCCTCAGAAACGTGCGGAACCACACCCTGGCCGGGTGGCCCAGTTGGTGAGAGTACCGTCCCCACACACCAAGGTTGTAGGTTTGATACCCAGCCAGGGCCCATACAGTGAATGCGTAAATAAGTCAACAACAAATCAACGTTTCTCTTTCTGTCATGCAAATCAATAAATTAAAAATAAACAACAACAACAATAAAAAACAGCCCTGGCTGGTATGACTCAGTGGATTGAGTGCCAGCCTGTGAACCAAAGGGTTGTCAGTTCGATTCCTGGTCAGGGCACATGTCTGGGTTGCGGGCCAGGTCCCCGGTGAGGGGTGTGTGAGAGGCAACCACACACTGATGTTTCTCTCTCTTGCTCCCTTCCCCTCTCTAAAATAAATAAATAAAATCTGTTTTAAAAAGTTGAACTATAAACAAGCCATAGAGAAATACACTGATTATGTAAGGTTTTCTATAAGGCATACAAGTGGGGACTCAATAATAAAGGTTATCGCCTGGAGGGTGGGCCCCTTGAGTCCAGGCTTCCCCTGCTGGGTGGGTGTTCCAGGAAGCCGTCCATGCCACTGTGCCAGCTGGCGTTGTTGTGGGAGGCCGTGTTCTGCTTCAGTGAATTTTTCCTTTAAGACCCAACGCATTTGCCCATTTCATGGCGGGTGATTTACGAGCACACCTGCCCACACCACTGAGTGCTCAGCAGCTTCTGACCAAACACATCATGACCCCCCATGCCCCACCCTGATCTCGCTCTCAAGAGACTTTTTTCTGTTTCCCTGGTCGAAAAAAGGCCTCAGAGGGAAATGTTTTGCTGATGGGGAAGAGGTGAAACAAAAACCGGCAGAAGCACTAAAAGGCACCAAAATCTACAAGTTCAAAAACTGTTTCGAGCAGTGGAAAAAACATCTCCATAGGGGCACCGCATCGGGTGGAGTGTGCTCTGAAGGTGACTGAAGCTTAAAAACCTAAGAATAAATACACAATTTCTCATAAACAAATTGGTTTATGAGAAACCAATTTGTTTCTGGGTTTGCTGCCCCCCCCTTCCTGTGTGCGTGCGTGTGTACACATGTGCACAGGTGTGAAAACTTCCCCGGGGGCCCCAGAGTCAAGGCAGTAATTTCACTTTGTGGGGGAAGCAAATGGGATTGAAAAAAGAGACTTCACTGTGCCTGAAATAATTTGAGAGAAAATCTGAAGCAATTACTGCAAAAACTAAGGTTTGACAAAGCGAAGTCCTGGATACAAAGATACTTGCTTGGTTTTATACTTTCCTGTGTGTTTAAACCATTTCACACAAAATTCACTGGAACAATCATCCTGGCTGGCCCTCTGGTCCTCGCACCTGCCAAGCTCTGCTGGAGGCGGCAACCGGACCCGGTTGCCAGGGCAGCAGATTCGGCTCCTCCTTCCGACTGGCCTGCTGCTCACCGGGCGCAGCAGCACCTGTGGTCTCTGAGGATGCTCCAGGGGCAGCATCGCCCCTTCCTGACCCCGCCCTGCCCCCAGGGCAATGCAGAAGTGGGCAGGGTGCGGCCAGACCCTTCCCACGGCGCTGCTCACACAGGTGGGGAGACGTGGGCCCGGGCCCCTGCAGCAGGGCTGGGGCATCCCTGGTCCCGGGAGCCGGATAAGCAGCCCAGAGGCCCGGTCCTCCCCTTGGCAGCAGACAGATCTCAGGGAGCGCGAAGAACACGCACTTTGGAGTCGGGGAGATGCAGGTTCAAATCCAGCTCTACCATGAGACAATTCCATGGCCCCAGGCAAATTATTTAGCTGAAGCCCCTGCTTTTGCCACTTTAAAATAAGAACAACGCTGCCCTGGCCGGGTGGCTCCGTTGGTTGGATTGTGTCCCGTACACCCAAAGGTTGCGGGTTCAATCCCCAATCAGGGCACGTGCCTGGGTTGCAGGTTCCATACCCAGTCGGGGCAGGTACAGGAGACAACTGATCAACATTTTTCTCTCACATCAGTATTTCTCTCTTTTTCTCTGTCTCTCTAAAATTGGGCGAGGATTAAAAAAGAAGAACTCGACCCACCTCAGAGATCTGTATGCACTGACCCAAAAGATGTCCCAGTGACAATAAAATAATAAAGCAATAAAAAAAAAGAAATGCTGACGAGAATGAAAATTTACGATCCGTGAAAGAAGCCAGTCACCAAAGGACAAATACTGTACAATTCCACTGCCACGGGGTCCCCAGAGTGGGCCGATTCGCAGAGACAGCAGGTGGAATGGGGTGCTGGGGGCAGGGGTGCTGGGGAGCTGGTGTTCGACGGGGACAGAGTTGCGGTTCGGGGAGACGGAAGGAGTTCTGGGGGCGGACGGTGGCGATGGCTGTGTGACGCGAACGTGACGATGCCACTGAACTGCGCACTTAGAAACGGTGAAGGTGGTAAATTTCACGATTCTCACACACACACACACACACATACATGCGTGGTGTGTGTGTGCTTTTGAGATCCTGACCCGGGGATCTGTTTTCCTTCCACTGGCAGTAGAGAGAGGAAGGGACGGAGAGAGAAACATCCACGTGGGAGAAACACCGGTCGGCAGCCTTCCTCGAGCACCCCGACCGGGGTTTGAACCCGTGACCTAGGTGTGTGCCCGGACGGGGAGTCAAACCTGCAACCCCCCGGGGCGTGGGACGATGATGCTCCAACCAACGGACGCACCCAGCCAGGGCGTATGTTATGCGTGTTTTACCACAATAAAATAAAATTAGGAAAAAGCGTAGAATCCCATTCTTATCTTAAAAAAAATTGTATCAGTAACAGATGTATTACTGTATGCAGAGAAAAACCTAGAAAGCTATACATAGAACTGTATGTGGTTAAATTTAGAGGTACGAATTTGGAGAGTGGTCTACATTACACACTCTTCCACTATTTAAATTTGGTACTTTCCTAAGTTGGGGAAAATACTTGGGGAAAACGCCCGCGGGCTTCCTCACTGTGTGGTTTCCGAGGATCCTCAGAGCTCACAAGAAGTGTCCGCCGTCCACTACGGAAGAGGAAGGCCAGCCCGCTCCCACCCGCCCCGCCCAGGCGGCCAGCCCACTCCCGAGGCGCAGCCCGCTCCGCAGGGGAGCAGGGCTCGGGGCGGGGGAGCTCAGACCACGGCCTTTCCTCTCGGAGCCTCGGTTTCCTCAGCTGGCCAAGGGGAGCATTACGGCTGCTAGCTCAGAGGCTCCCTGCGAGATTTAAAAAGGGGACGCGCGTGGTGTCAGCCCGGTCTGGCACAGAGGAAGGCGCGCTACAGTCACAGCCCAGCTGCCACGGCACAGAACCCTCCCAGAATTCAGGGGCAGGCGCCCAGGTGAGGGCTGAGCCGGAAGCGCAAACTCCCCCAGCCCAGCCCAGACGCCCAGAGGCCCCCAGCATCTATCTCCGGGGCTCCTGGAAAGGATGGGGGTGGGAGCTGGCACACCGTCCCCCTCGTTGACTTCCTCCCGAAGCTTCTTACACAGAAAGGACACTCGTCCCAGAGGAAGACCACCCGATGAGCTCCAGCCCCACCGCGGCCCGGCCCGCAGAGATCTGGCTGCCACACCTGAGCTGCGGTGGCAGGCGAGGCAGTGGGTAAACAGGGCACAGAGAGCCTTTTGTTGAAGCCCCGAAAGACAGGCTGGGAAACCGTCCCAGGCAGGAGGGAAGGGGCTTGGCTGGCGTCCCTCCTGTACCACGGTTAGACCGGCCGTCCCTCCGGCACTCTCCCAGGGAAGGGGGCAGGGCCGTTCCTGCGAGGGGGCCCCAGGGAGACACTGGGTCGCTCGCTGGCCTTGTCCCAGGAGGCTCTGAGCCTGTGAATCTGCTCCCCGGCCAGCACCCCCGGCTTCCTTTGGTCCCAGAGGCGGGAGGGAGAGGGTGTGATCCGTCCCAGGGCGCAGGCAGCCCCCGCCCCAGTGCAGGGCACTGCCCTCTGGGCCCCCACACCCCGCTGGGATGAGTCAGCGGCTGGGGGCGCTGCCTGGCGTGGCCCTCTTCCTGCGGGGGAGGGCACACCCTCTGGTCCCAGGGAAAGGAAAAGGGGAGACAGTCTGGGCCAGGGTGGGGAGGGGAACGGGTTTCAGTTCCAAAATGCTGTCACACTTGGGCGGGGCCTCCCAAACAGGCTCGCCTTCCTGCAGACTTGTTAGGGCGGGGCCTGCCTTCGAGGTGAAGGGTGACAGGTAAGGGGCACCCACCTTGGACTTGCCCCGCCGCCGTGGCCCCGCACACAGAGCCGGGAGGCCGGGCCGGAAGCGAGGACTTCCCCTCACCCTCCAGGCGGGCCTTGGAGCGGCCGGTTGCCATCACCGCGCCCAGCACTCCCTGTGCCTCAGTCCCGGACCTTCAAGCAGACCACGGAGATGGCGCCGGTGCGTGGCCTCAGGAAAACCACTTCGCCTCCCAGGGCTCGCTCTGGTTTCCTCATCCGTGCAATGGGGTGATGAGCCCACTCCTCTCGGGGTGGTGAGGAGGACTGCAGGAGGCAGGCCACAGAAACCCTCGGCCCAGTGCCCACTACACAGTACGACTCAGTAACGTCAGCCCCTGTTATTATCGTGGTAAGGTGTATCGGTCCCTTTAAGGGTCCGAAGTCTGAGGCCCAGAGAGGTCAAGCGACCTGCCCAGGGCCACAGAGCGAGATGGGGGGAAAGACCACCCCAGGTCCGACTTTGCATTGTGCCCATCTGCCGCAAAGGCAAGTTGGTCTCCTGGGCCCAGCCCGGCTCCCAGGCCCCTGGAGGTGCTCCCTGGGACAAGAGCCCCTTCTCCCGAGGGCCACCCAGACGGCTCTGCGGGGGACCCCAGCAGGCCACAGGCAGACGCTGCTGGGTCTCGCAGGTACAGCTCTACGGAAACCTTAGGAGGAAGCCAGGTGCTGGGCCTGGGCCTGGGCCTGGGGGGAGGAGAGGCCTGAGACACAGGTTCCGAGCCGCTATAAAGGCCAGCGCTGCCTTCCAGACGGGTTATAAAATGTGGGCAGGAACAGCCAAGGGTGGCGGGGATCCCCGGGGACTGGGACTGCAGGGGCGCGGCCACAGGTGAGACGCCAGCGGCCCGCTCACCGGGCCAGAGGGGCTGCCCCCGGGGTGCTGACCCAGGGCGCGGCCGGGAGACGGGAAGGGCAGGATCCCCACGAGGCCCCGCCCCTGGTCGCCCCCGACTCCGTCTGTGGGAGGGCCAGGGTTTGGCAGCCGTGCCTCTGCGGGTGTCCAGGTGGCACGCGAGAGCCGTGGAATTTTACAGCCGCTTTCGCTCCGGTGCAATGTTACTCCGGGCCCGAGGCACCGCGGGCGCCTGCTGGGTTTTAAGGTTTTAAGCCCTCGAGAGATGCTTAGTGTAGAGCTCGTCACAGATGCAGCCGAGACACACCAGGGGAGGCAGCAAGGGGCGTCGTGGCCGGGAGTGAAAGCTGCTCTAGAAACCTCAGCCCCAGGCATCCTGGGCGAAAGAAGGTCGGATGCCCCCCCCTCCACCCTCATCCCCAACTGCTGGGAGGTCACTAAGACCCCCGGTACTGAGGGGAACTCAGCTGGCTTCTACACCAGGGGTGTCAGTCCTGGTGGCAGAGAGACTCGGTCACCAGAGGTGGGGACCAGAGCGGAAAGAGTCACCCCGGTCAGTGTGTCCTGGCGTGGCCTGCAGACCGCCAGCTCACGGTGGCCTGGGGGGCTTCTTCAGAGTGCCGGCTCCTGGGCCCGGCCCCCCGACTCTCCCTGCGCACCCGTGTGGTGGGCTCCGGGGAAAACGGCACTTCCGACAGGCCCCCAGGTGACTCTGAAGCACCCCCAAGCCCCAGCACCCAGAGAAGAAGAAAAGTAGAAGGTGGGGAGAAAGCACAGGCGGCCAAGGCGGAGAGAACCGGGTCTGAATCCTGACTTTGCCACTAAGACAACCTGGGGCAGGAGCCCTGGTCCCTCCAAGTCTTGGCCTGCTGGCCCGTGAAACGGTGACACCACCTCGCACGGGTGGCCGTGGCAGGCGAGGTAGCAGACGTGTGTAATGACCCGGCACCGCGCCGAGCACTCAGCCCGCGGCCCCTGAGGACGGCCACTGGACCCGAAGGCCCTGCTGCTGGAAGGGGGGAGGGGACAGGGGCCCGCTCCTGGGGCTCTCTGCCGGAAAGCGTCTCCAGAAGGAAGGAGACCCCAGGGAAAGAAGGAGAGGGAGAACCGGGGGAGAGGGAGAGGGTCAGGCCAGGGAGCCCGAGAGCCCCAGCAGGCGAGGGAGACTTCTCGGGCACAGACCTCACCCCCAGCTCAATCCTGCCAACCACCCCCCACCCCGTTCCCACAAAACCAGGCTGCCCGACAGGAGCCCCTCCTGCTGAAACCCACCCTGAGGTCGTTTGGGTACCAACAGAGCATCTTTGGACCCCAGGCCTCAGGGCGGCCCCCCACCTTCTCGCCTGCCTGCCCACCCTCAAGACTAAGACCCAAAGGAAGCATTGCAGGGGAACGAGGACCGAGGCTTCTGCCAGAAACCACCAGGGTAAACAGAGTCAGGGCCAGACTCGGGCACACGTAACAACTCCAACTCGTGTGTGTGGCCCGCGCCGTTCCCTCCACGCTGTCCCTGGCACGGAGGAGGAGGAATTCTGATCCCAGATAAGCAGGGCCTGCCGCTTCCTGCCCGTCGCAGGCGGCCGGAGACTGCAGCCGAGGCCTCGCCTCGCCTCTCCCGGTAGGACAGAGTTCCTCCGAGCCGACAGGAAACTCCTGCAGGGCAGCGCCCAGAGTCGCTGCCCTTGTCCCAATAAACAGGAGAGGCAGCGAAACCACACACCAGGCATTTCCACCCCCCTCTGCTGCTGCAAAAGCCCCACGGGGAGGGAAGGAGCACTAAGGGGGGAGAACCAGAGTGCGGACATGCCGACGGGAACGCACGCTCAGACCTCCCCTGGCCTGGGAGAGGGGTCCAGGAGCGACCACCGACCACCAAGGAAGCGAGAGCGGGCTGGGGCCAGCAGCTGTACCGGGCTTGCTTTTGGACGAAGGAGCAAACAGCAGTGATACGCGTGGGAGGATGCACCCCACCCCACTCACGTCGCTGGAGGGGGGTCACGGGGGACTTCCGCTTTCTACATGGCGTTAAAACCAAAACATTATACAAACGTAATGAGCATGCAAGTATGTTGGTAATTACAAAAAAAAATAGTAAGATTACTATTTCTTTTAAGGCCCAGGCTAGGGGGGGCCAGGCCTTCCTTAGCAAAAAGCTGAGGTAGGCAGTGAAGGCAGGGAGGCCTTGGGGTGGCACCCAGCAAAGGACCCGGGCCCAGAACCCCCGGCTCAGGTTCCGGTCCCATGGCCCTGCCTTCCTTCCTCCCTTCCGAGTTTGGGTACGTTGCTCCCTCCCCTCAGCCTCCGTCTCCACATCTGTACACGCATCTGTACACGCATCTGTACACGGGAGGAAGGCCACGGCCTGAGCTTCCTCGAACGACCGGACGGGATCACGGAGCAGGGTGTGTTCCCCAAACCACGGAGCTGCTATGACTCGGGGCCGCGTCCTGGGACGCGCACCCAGCCCAGTGCCTCTCCCCACTGTTGACTCGGGGGATGAGGTGCCGGTGTGGTCCCCGTCTGGCGATGAGGAGACCGAGGCGCACAGCGGCGTGGCGGCCGGTCCACAGTCACTCACGGGCACGAGAGGACCAGCTGCCGGTCCCCACCAGTGCACCTCCCGCCTTCGGGGACCGTTTTCCAGAGTGCAGGCTGAGAAACCCCGTCCCCACCGAGGTCCACCCGCACGGGCCAGGGAGTGTGGGAAACTCGGCCCGCTGGTCCCTCTCAGAGGCTCGTGGGGCTCACCGCGACGCACCGGAGGCTCGTGCGGCAAGGACGAGGAGCTGCCGTTCCCCGCTGGGGACACGCGTGCTCCAGGGGACACACGCCTGGGAAGTGTGGCCACGAGACAGCACCCGCCACAACCCAGCCCGGCAGAGCGGGGCTGAAGCAGGAAGGGCGGGGGCGGCAATGGACGTAACCCTGGCATTCGGAGAGGACAGCAACCGGATGCTGCTCAGCTGGCCCCCGAGTCGGGAGGAGCGGGAAGAGTTCAGTCTCCTGCCACCTCTGCCCGAGACGCCCGGGGCCTACGGGCAGAAGAGCAAGGGCTGCAGAGACGGCGGAGGTCCTGCCCTCTGCTCCCCGGGCCAGGGAAGGCGCCTGGGCAGAGGCCGGGGCTGGCTCGGGGGGAGAGGGACCCAGTCCTTACCCCGGGGACGGCTCTGCTATCTGCGTGCTGGCTGCCGGTGCTGAGGCTGGCCCCCTTCTGTCCGGGCAGGGTCCTGGCATCTCTTTCGTTCCATGGAGCTGCCTCCCTACGAGGAAGCAAGAGCTGCTGTCAGCGGGGATGTGCATGACCATCAGAGTTACCTGCTGTGCTGCCAACATTTTCCGAGTGCCTGCCTGGTGCCAGGCCCTCAGCTGGGTTCCGGGGCGACAACAGAGAGTCAGGCAGTCTACTGGGGAGAGGCCAAGTCAACAGTGACAGCCGGCTCTTGAGGGCCCAGGGCTCCGCTGCGGGGAACCCAGAAGCTACGGGACCACGGAAGAAACACCAGACCCGCACTGCTGGCTGGGGTCGGGGAGGGCCCCCTGCAAAAGGTGTTACCTGAGTCGACTGCTGAGGAAGAGTAGGAGTTGCAGAGAGAGCATTCCAGGCGGGGGGGGGGGGGGGGGACACATGTTTGCGTGGACGGGAAAGAACAGGGCATCTAGAGAATGCTGCATGATTCAACCTGGCTAGATCCAGGGCTGGAGGTGGGCCGTGGAGAGGGATGAGCTATTGTGGGGTGAGCCAGACTCAGGCAGAGACAAATCCTCAGCCCAGACACGTAACTTTGACTCAAACGCAAACCCCAACCATCATCTGTTAGTCAAGAGGCATTTGGTGAGCATCTACTACCTGCCAGCACTCTGACCAGAAACATCCGCACGAGTGAGCAAGACAGGTTAGCCGGGTGGGGACAGAAGCGTGCTCAGACTGCAACGGGGGTACGGGGAGCATCTAAATCAGCCAGGAGCTGGGGGCGTGGCCCAGCCATCAGGGAAGGTCAGAGGATGAGGAGTTGTTGGCAGGAAGGAGGGGCAGGAGAGGAGGTGAGGAGTGCGGGCAGAGGCAGACAACAGAACTTGAAAGACTCTAGGGGGGCTCACGGAGTCTTTCAACCATTTATGCCACAAGCATTATCGCACCTACTCAGTGCCAGGCACTGTCTTGGAAGGAAGGAAGCAGGAGATGGTCCCCAGCCTCACGGGGAGACGGCGACCCAGGAATCCCACAGGGAGTGATGGCAACTAGGCAGAAAAGCACCTGGAGCTGTGAAGCCACAGGGGCCACCTAGGCCGGCCTCTCCCCCGACCCTGCCCTCCTCTGCGAGGATGGGGACACCCACTAGTCAGTCCGGTCACTTGCCTGTGGCAGATCCGGGACCAGAACTCTGGCCTCTGGACTCCTGGTAAGTGATTCTCTTTCTACTCCTTCCTCTTCTGGGAAACACACAGTGACCAACCCCTACATATTCACCCAGAGCTGATGCCTCTTTTCTCGGGGCCGCCTCTAGAATATTTCTATCATTAAGCTGTATCAGTGTCTTCCTCTCTGCCTCTCCTCCCAGACTGCAGCTCAGGAGGCCGGGAGCTGTGTTCTGCTGGCACCATCCCTGAACCGGGCCAGGCACTTACTCAAAGAGCCCGAGTGAACAAATGAGTGAGTCGGGGATGGACAGAGTGTGCTGGGCTCTAGGGTTCCACACCCATCCCACCTGACTCCTCGTGAGGTCTTAGACTACTTGCCTGTGCCTCAGGGTCCCCACGTAAACACCCAGAATCATCTCCACTCTCAAGAGTCAGGAATCAGGCTGATCCCTTCCCTCCTACTGGCACGGGCCAGGCCAGGCCAGGCCAGGGGCAGCCGATGCCCAGCCACATCCCTGAGTCCTGACCTACTGGGGGAGTCCTCGCGAGCCCCTCCGTGCAGCAGGGCCACTCCAAGTCTGCAAAGGAAGCCGTTTCCTCCTGGGCGTGCCCGAGGGAGGGAGCACACAAAGCATCTGCCTGAGTTCTGGCAGGGGAGTCACAGACATTCTTGAGCCCCTGCCATATGTCCCACGGCCCCCGGAAGGCAGAGGGGCACTGGACCCAAACCCAGAGTCTCCACGCCTGGGAAGACAGGGAGGCAGAGGCCACGTAATCCATGCCCTAGCGTTTCTCCAAAAGCCAGTCCTCCAGTGCAAGACATCTGCCCTTGCCCCTCCCTGGTGAGCCAGAGGAAGACTTGACCTTCACGAAGGCAATGCCAATGTGAACGAGCCACGGGCACTGCCCAGTCCCTCTGAACAAACTCCCACTCCTCCATCCTCTTCACAGGAAGGGTCACCAACAGCAGACCTCCCCTCTCCGCCTCCAGCTTGTCTGCTCCAGAGAGCAGGACATGGTTGGGCAGGGGTTCTATGGGTTCCTAGTGGAAAAGGCGGGAGAGGCCCTTGGGGGGCTTGTGGCGTCTCCAAATCCTTCTTCCACAATTTAGGCCCAGATCCCCTTTCCCTCCCCAAGCTCTCTCTCCCTCCTCATCCTCCACAGGCCTCCTGGGGTGAGGCAGGGAAGAGGAAGGTCAGGAGAATGTGGTCACCAAGGGAAGCCCCACCCTTTCGGCCAAGTCCCCACCAGGAGGAGGCTGTGGACACCCCCCAACCATCTCTCCTCCTTTCCAAAAAAGGCAGCAGTTGCATCAGCTGAGAACCAGCGGGATCTTGGTTCACTCCCCTCCAGATCAAGGGGAAGGAGTCAACTGAAGGAGCAGAATCATCATCATGAACCACAAGGGTCCGGGGCTCTGTTCCTTCAGCCTGAGAGCCAACTCTGCTGGAGCTCCAGCTCACCCACAGCGGCACCAGCCCGGACCTAATCAGACCTGGCCCGAGGCCCCGGACCCAGCACCAGTCTTCCCGGGGACCCCAGCCCTGACAAGCCGGAAGCACCTAGCCAGGGACCCTGCCCCCAAGTCAGGGCACTTCTCCCGCCAGATCAAGGGGAGGGAGGGGCCCAAGGGGAAAGGAAGGGTCAGGAGCCAGGAAGAAGGGAGCAGGGGGAACCCTTGAAGATGAAAAAGAGCTGGTAAGGAGAGAGCCCAGAGGTGCGAACTCTACGAACGGGGAAGTGTGTGCAGAAGTGAGGATCTGGGGGAACCCAGGGGATGACAAGGGGACCTGGGGGAGCCGAGGCGGAAACTCCCAGTAGTAGAGCGCAGGGAGGCACGGGGTGCCAGGGAGGGGGCTCGCGCGCCGCGGCGCCGGGGAGAGGGTGCGGTCCCACAGACCCGAGGAAAGGGGGACACCCGACACAGGCAGAACCGAATTGCCGCGGGAGGCCCCAGGGAGCCGGCCCTAGCGGGCAGGGCCAGAGCTGGCGGGGCGCGCGGAGCCGGACAGCTGGCCCGGGGCGTGCAGGAGTGGGTTTTGAGAGGTGACAGCTCACGCCCCTTTCCCCACCCCACCCACTCACCTGGGCCCGCCGCGTCCGGCCGCCCAGCAGGCAGCCCCGGGGCCCCTGCCGCACAGTCCCGCCACCGGCCGCGGCGCCCCTCCGGCGCCTCCTTTTGTTTGTCCCTCACTGCACCACTCAGCCTTCTCCGCCCCGGAAGTGACGTCACCCAAGGCGCGAAGGCGGTGGCCTGGGCGTCGCCATCTTTTTGAGGGGAGCTGTCTCGCCGCCCTCAACCCCTCCTCTCCCTGCCGACGCCATGTTGTTTTTGGGCGGAAGTAGCGGAGCCGGGGCTTAGCCCTTTTAAAGGGACAGAACCGGTTCTTAACCTTCCAGGAGTCCTTGGTGACAGGGTGAAGCGTCTAGACGGAGGTGAGTAGCTGGTGTTGCTGAGCTTTGCTGCCCCGAGGTTAAGTGCCAAGAACGGTCTGGTAACCGGTTCCGAGCTGGATTGTGCCAAAGTACTAGCATCATTTGGTGCTGCTGTGATAGCAGAGGGGCTGCCAGAAAGGTTCCCCCAACCCGCGGAAATAAATTGCGCGCGTTTTTCGATGATCCGCACTCTGACACTCGGTCCCTCCTGGCTGGCCCTGTCTGCACTTACATTTCCCCCTATCCCCCCGAATCCCGCTGTAGTACCCTTAGGGAAGATGGAGTCCAAGGTAATTCGGTATATTTTGGGCAGAGCCGGAGTTGGAACCGGATCCCCCGATTCCATCTCCGCAGCTGTGTGGATCTCGAGTCCTTTCAGTTACCATATTGATCATGGTAACGACAGCCACGCTAAACACTAATCCGTACAGTGGCATAAAGTGCAGCCACTCAAATGAAACATGTTCCTTTTGCACTAATGCGGAGCGACGTGTGAGATACCTTAAATGAAAAGCTGGAGGGGCAAAGAGAACAGCGTTGATCTGCGCACAGTTTGTGTTGGAAGAGAGTGTGGGGGGCTGTTTGCGGATGCGTGCCCCAGTCGTCGGGTAAGATGCACAAGAAGGTGGTAACTGTGGTGGCCTCTGACAGAAGAACTGGGGCCCTGGGTACCTGAACAAGGGGGAAGGATTTACTACCATGTGCACCGGTTGGTTATTTTAAAAATAAATTGTGAAGACCCAGGAATTCCACTTCTGGGAATATATCCGAAGGAACTGGAAACACTAATTACAATGAATATATGCATCCTTATGTTCATTGCGGTGTTATTTACAATTGCCAGGGTTAAAATGCAGCCCAAGTGCCCATTAGTAGATGTGTGAATAAAAAGGTTCTGGTATATTTACACAATGGAATACTGCTCGGTGGTAAAAAAAAGAAAAAAAAAGAAAGAAAGAAAGAAGGAAATCTTACCTGTAACAGAATGGATGGACCTGAAGAGTATTATGCTAAGTGAAATAAGCCAGTCAGAGAAAGACAAGTACCATATGATTTCACTTATATGTGGATTTTTTTTAATTTATTGATTTGGAGAGAAAGAGGGAGAGAGAGAGAGAAACATTGATTTGTTGTTCCACTCATTTATGCGTTCATTGGTTGAGGGTTGTATGCACCCTGACCGCGGGTTGAACTGGAAACCTTGGCATATCCAGAGGACGCTCTGACCACCTGAGCTGCCTGGCCAGGGCTTGTATGTATTGAACAAAATTAACTAACACACAAAATAAAAACAGGCAGAAAAATACAGAGAACAGACTGAAGCTGTCAGAGGGGAGGTGGGGGTTGGGGAGCTGGGTGAAAAAGGTGAAGGGATTAAGAAAAAGAAAGAAAACTCGGACACAACAGTATGGTGATTACCTGAGGGAAAGGGGGTTGGGGAGAGACCAAAGACAGTACTGGAAGGGTGAGTGGTGACGGAAGGAGACTTGACCCGGGGTGGCGAACACACAGTAAAATGGACAGGTGATGTGTTCTAGATTCGTACACCTGACACCTACGTAATTGTATCAACACAAGTCGCCCCAGTAAATCCAATATAAACTTAAAAAATAAAGGCCTTAAAATACAAAAAAAAATAAGTAAATGAATAAAAATAGGATAGTGGAGGTAATAACAGCCCTCATGGATCAGATGCTGAGTCAGGGCTTGGTTTCAGCTTTCCTGCTGGGAGGTCTCACTTTTTTTCCCTATTAGGGGAGGAAGCAGGCCCGAAAGGCTGAAATTTGAACCCTGGAGGATTTAACGCTAATGCCCCCAGCTCTGGCTTATCCACCCCCACCTCAAGCTTTGTTCATGATTAATCACATGATAGCCAGCATGGGGCCTGGCACACAGCAGGTGTCCAGCAACTACTGGCTGCTTACCCACGGAACAAGTGGGACAAACAGGATGGGTTGCAAACACTGGAGGTCAGGTTCCGAACCAGAGTCCAAGGCTTGCCCCTTTCTAGCCTGGACACTGTGGACCCGGCCGGTCCCGTCCTGAGCCTCCATGCCCCGACCTAGAAAGATGACAACCGCGACCATCGCAGCTGACACGGAGTGCTCCCACCTGCCCTGCCTCATGTTTGGCACACAGATTGGCCCCATTTTACAGATCAGTAAGGAAAGCACAGAGAAGGTAAGAAAGTTGCCTCCCAAGGGTCGCCACGAGGTCTACTTGGTGTAGTGAGGGCGACAGAAACCCAGCAGTTAGCATCTGTGACAAGTGTGGCAGCGGGTCAGGCCTCGGGAGCACCTGGCTCAACCCTGGGTGCAGTCGCAGAGGGCTGCTCAGAGGAGGTCACTTTTAACCTGTGACTGAAAGACGCACAGATGTCTGGAAGGAGAAGTGAAGAGGCCAGAGCAGGCATTTCAACTGGCATTTTGCAAGAGGTGCGGGGTGGTGCAACAGGAATTTGTAAAACACTGACTATTTACTCAAGGGCACTGAGCTCTTTTCCCTTAGATTGTCACATTTAAAAAACAGCCCTGGCTGGTGTAGCTCAGTGGATTGAGCGCAGGCCCGCGAGCCAAAGCATCGCCAGTTTGATTCCCAGCCAGGATACATGCCTGGGTTGCAGGCCATATCTCCAATATGGAGTGTGCTAGAGGCAACCACACATTGATGTTTCACTCCCTCTCTTTCTCCCTCCCTTCCCCATCTCTCTAAAAATAAATAAAATCTTAAAAAAAACACACAAAAAAACGAGCCAACACAATAGCCATTTGTTGTAAATAAATGAAACTATACCTATTTTTGTCAAATCAGCAAAAATATTTTTTTTTTTTCTGTGTGCTGCAGAATTTTAGTAATTAGTTTATTTGTGCCATGAGCTGGAAAAGGTTGAAAACCACCAGGCTAGAGGCTCAAGCCGAGACTCGCTCGTACCCGCAGGGAAAGTGGTGGCCCAAGAGGAGACCGTGCGGGGCGGAGACATTCAGTCCGCTTCTGTGTGCGTTGCTCTCTCCTCCCGAAGAGTTCCTTCGAGAGGCAACATCTGTGGTTTCCCAACCTTCCGTGTCCCGAGGAGTCGGATGGCCTGATTTTACAGTCCGGGTGGGGCTGACAAAGAAACACGGGAAAGCTGAGAGCCGTGAGGAAATCCTTCACACTGGTCCCTGCCCGCAGGCATTCGGGCCCCGGAACAGCAGTCAAGTTGCTGACACTCTGCCCACGGGAATGGAGGTGTCCACACGGAGGCCACCGGCTGTCTGTCCTCACCTGGGTGCCTAGGTTGCCCGTGCACTTGGACATTCGACTGGGTGTGGCTCCTCTCTTCTGCGGCCGGTGGGCCGGAGTCCCGCCAGCCGTGGTGGGACAGGGGTCGCTGAGTTTACAGCCATACCGCCCTGAACACGCCTGATCTCGTCTGGTCTGGGAAACCAAGCAGGGTCGGGCCCGGTTAGTACTTGGATGGGAGGGGCGCCGGTGCCATAACAAGATGTGGGGCACTCACTGCCAGCTCCCTGGGAAATCTCCCAAACAGCTGTCCCACTTCCTCCTCCTGGGACAGCGGTTCAAGCGTTGCAGTCACCAGCAGAGCCCGCCTGGTGCTATTCTAGGACTCTGACTTTGCAAAAGTCGTCTCTCTGCTTTGGGCCTGCGTTTCTCCATCTGGAAAGTGGGGGTGACTCTCTCTAGGGTGCCAGGCGCTACATGGATATACACACATGTTGTCCCTTATGTGGAGAGCTGCCCCAAAGAGGGAGGTTTCCGTTCTGGATCTGGGTCCTGTGCCGGGAGCAACGAGGAGTGGGGTGCTTCCTGTGTGTGTCACTCGGAGGCCCCACCCACCGACCCCTCCGCCTGGCACAAGCCTGGGAACCTGCAGTCCGGGCTCCAGAAGCCACTTCCCTTCTGCCAGTCCCAAACCCCAGGAGACCCGAGTGTAAATCAGCACGCTTGTACTCAGCAGGCTGCCGCCTCCCTCGGGACAGAACTGTTGACAAGTTTTCCCCAAGCACATGTCTTATGGGGACTCTGTGTTTAGACCCTCCCCTCTGCACTCCCCCCGCCCCCCCCAAAAAAATAAACCAGGATTCATGATCTGACAAGAGATTTTGTTGTCCTGCTTGGTGTACTGATTTTTACGGAAAACCTTACAGGTTTAACTCTGCCCAGGGTATTGCTACTACAGGTCACTGTGGGCCAGGACCTATGCTCAATGCTTTCTGTGGGTGATTGCCTTGTCGTCGTCCCCTCTGGACGAATGAGGAAGCTGCGCCGAGGTCCAATAGTTACTGTAGTTAAGGTCCTACGGCTCCTTCACAGTGCAGCTGGGATCATTTCATCCAAGTCCAAGGCCGAGTCCAGGCTTTCCTCTCCTGTGACTGTTGGAGTAGCAGACTGGCCTTGCCTGGACGCAGTGACCCCTCCCCGGTCTCTTCCCCAGAGGTGCTGGCCGTGGTTGGTGTTTTCTCAGTCACTGGGGAACTCCTGGCACTTTGGGCCCAGGAACACTGTACGCCTTTCTAGGCACCGGATAGAGCGGCCCGACACAGAACTGACTCGCCCCAAATACCGAGTGCGCTTCTATTGCACTAAAATACTAAAACCACGTGTCCTCATTGCATCGAGTTGGCTTTGGTGACACGGAGCAAGCCTGCAAAGCCCAAATCACCTTGCCTGGCCTTGCAAACTGCCACGCAGGGGGGAGGCTGGACAAGACAGGGCTACTGTCCCCAAGGGCTGGTGGTCTCCAGCAGGCAGAGGAGCAGACAGAGGCAGCAGCACCCACCTCCTGAAAGAGGGAGTTTTAGGGGAAAGAGTTTGGACTTTGGAAAGAGGCAGACCCAGCTTTGAATCCCAGCTCAGCTCTTGCAGCTAGCTGAGCGAGCTTTGTTCATTCGCCTCTTGAGAGACAACGGGCATAATGATGTCTTCCTGGTAGACTGTTGTGAAGATCAGAGAATTTGGCACAGAGGTCAGGCACATAGTAGGTGCTCTCTGAGTTCAGAGAAGAGCCCGGGTGGACACACGGGACCTCAGAGAGCAGGCAGAGCTGGGGCTGGAGCCTGCCAGGGAATCGGATTGGAGGGCATGGCTGGCAGGGGTACGGCTTGAACCAAGGTGGGTGATGAATGTCCGAAAGCAAAGGACTTGCACGTTGAGACAAGGTGGGAACGTGGAAACCGCAGGATCCGGGTCCAGGCCCACTCCCAGGGCCAGGCGGAGGCGGCCGTCGCTGTTACCTGGTATCAGTGCTGGTACGTGGCCAGGCTGGTCTGATGATGGGAGGTGCGGCTCACGTCACAGTGTCCGTCACTGAGGCGTTTGCCTAGGGGTCATGCGCCTCTTGGTCACCAGCCGTGGTGCCTTCTGGCTGAGAAGGTGGCGACCAGCTGCTCAGGCTGACGGAGGCGGATGATGGGGGAGGACGCTGACCACTGGCCACCAGCCTCTGGCCTGACGGCAGGCGGCCTGGGCCCTTAGATGCCTGGGAAGCTGCCCTAGGAGGGGGCCGAAGGGTCATCTGCTGCCGCCCAGGAGGTCTGGCCTCCTGAGTGCTGCTGCGGCCCCCGAGCCACCCGCGAGGCCGCCCTTCTCCGGGGACAGACGGTAAGCGACAATAATGATGAGAGCACATGCTGAACACCAACTCTGCAGGCGCCACGCTAAGCGATTTCGTGCGTTACCTCACTGACTTCTCGCTGAGGCAGGCGCTCTCATTATTCTCCTTTCAGAGATTACTCTCGGAAAGGCTCAGTGCTGCGCCGTTGATGTGAGAGAGAAACACAGATTGGTCGCCTCCCACATGCACCCCAACCGGGGACCGAACCCGCGACCCGGGCATGTGCAGAGTCAAATGGGCGACCTTTCGCTTTGCGGGACCCCGCTCAACCCACTGAGCCACACCGGTCAGGGCCCTTGTCACGTTAACTACGAGTAGCTGCATATAAAGTGTGGACTTTGCTGCTAGCACCTCAGCCCACAGACCGCTATGGAATGACATGAGTGTAACGATCCCGTTGCTGCTTTCGAAACCTGCCATTGATTGGTCACCATGCATGTTATGTAGTTCCCCATCCAGACAGCAGAGCATGTCGTTGTGCTGCAGCCTGTCTCCCAGCGGTAAACCCAGGTGACATTTCACCAAAACGGATCACCGAAAGAGGGGACTGGCCAGCAGGGACGGAAGCGCACGGAGAAGCGCAGAGCGGCAGTCCTGAGAGTGGAACTGGAGCCGACCGCGAAGGTGGTGGCGATAAGGACAGAGCCGGGGGCGGTGGGCATGGGGAGGCCGCAGCTACCCACCCTTCCGGGGACTGCGGCTGTGCAGCCAGAGAGACTGGGTGACGGCACATGGATCGACATACATGACGGGCGTGGTTCTGACGAAAAGGATAACATACACACACCAGTGGCGTGCAGTGTGTGCACAGTGCCGTGTGACCACCGCCTCTCACCGGTTTCCAAACTTTGTCATTACCCTGGAAAAACAGCCTGCACTCGTTAAGCATTCCACGTTCCCCGCTCCATCCCCTGGTAGCTGCTGATCGGCTCTGGGACTCCATGGGTTTGCCTGTTCCGGGTGCACCACACAAAGGGAAGGACTTCTTTCTCTCAGTGCCATGTTCCCGAGGTTCATCCGAGGGGAGCGAGGGCGGTGGTGGCGTGCTCCGTTTTGTGGCCGAGTAAGGTGGCACCGGACGGCCTTACCGCACTTTGCCCGTCCATCAGCTGGAGGGCATTTGGGGTGCCCTCACCTTTCCGCTGCTGTGGATAGTGTATGTACTAAGTTTCCGTGTGAACATACGCCTTCATTTTTTTTTCCGGTATATACCTAGGGGTGGAGTTGCTAGGTCATAAGGTAAATTCTGTGTTTGGACTTCATAGAAATTAAAAACCTTTTTGCATCAAGGACATTATTGAGAATGTAATCAAGGCTGTTGATTCATTTTTTTTTTTTTTTTTTAAGCCCTGGCTGGTGTAGCTCAGTGGTTTGAGTGCGGGCTACGAACCAAAGCATCGCAGGTTCGATTCCCAGTCAGGGCACATGCCTGGGTTGCAGGCCACGGCCCCCAGCAACCGCACACTGATGTTTCTCTCTCTCTCTCTCTCTATCTCCCTCCCTTCCCTCTCTAAAAATAAATAAATAAAATCTTTTAAAAATTTTATTTTTAGAGAGAGGGAGAGGGAAGGAGAAAGAGCTGGAGAAAAACATTGATGTGACAGAGAAACATCAATTAGTTGCCTCTTGTATGTGCCCTGACTGGGGACCAAACCTGCAACCCAGGCATGTGCCCCCAACAGGAATCGAACCTGCGACCTTTTACTTTGCAGGATGATCCCCAACGAACTGGGCCACACTGGTCAGGGATGTTGATTGCTGTTGAATTAATTTTTGTAAATGGATTGAGGTAGAGGTCTCACTCAATTCTTTTGCATGAGACTGTGCAGTTGCCTAGCACCGTTTGCTGAAAAGGTTATTTTTCCCCCCGTTGAATAGTTTTGCCACCCTTGTCAAAAATCAGTTGGCCAGAGATGCCTGGGTTTATTTCTGGGCTCTCAATTTTACTCCATGGTCTACACGTCTGTCCTTATGCCAGTGCCATGCTCTTTTCATTACTGTAGCTTTGCAGTAAGTTTTGAAATCATACATTTTTCACTTAACTCAAATATCTGTTCCTGGAAGGGGCAATCTCAAAATCTAGCCAGAGCTGGTTCTGCATGCCCCCTGCTGGCAGCTTCAGGAACAACCTGCCCACAGCAACCACAGCTCCCTGGCCTGTGAACACAGGTGTCCAGGACCCCGTGGTGTGGCTGGGTGAGGGCAGCCCCCATGGCCACCTGGGCCCTCCCTGCTCTTTGCCGGGACTCCCGTGCTGTCTTCCTGCTCTTTGAGCTCCTGGGAACCGCCCCCTCTGTGCGCCTGTTCCCAGACACAGGCAGCTGTGTGCGCACGGTCAGGGGCAAACGCCCGTGCTTCCACGTGAGTCCCAACCGCACGTGGATTTACTCACGTCCAAGGTCACATTAAGACTTTCGTGGGTCCCTTTCTCCATGAGAAAATAAATAAAAATTCTAATTTACAAATTTGTTGGTATATAAAAAATGAATATCACCCAAGCTAAATTCATTATGATTATATAGTCATTATTATTGTATCCTCTCCTATTTTCTTATTTAAAATAAATGAAAATTTTCAGTGGATTGAGTGTGGGCTGCGAACCAAAGTGTCGCAGGTTCGATTCCCAGTCAGGGTACATGCCTGGGTTGCAGGCCACGGCCCCCAGCAACCACACACTGATGTTTCTCTCTCTCTCTCTCTTTCTCCCTCCCTTCCCTCTCTAAAAATAAATAAATAAAATCTTTAAGAATAAATAAATGAAGATCCCCACATTTCCGTGGGCCCCTCCAGGAATCACAGGCCCTGGCACTGTGCTTTCTGAGGGTCTGACGGAGAGGCCAGCCCGCCAGGCAGTGCTGGGGAGTCCCCACCGCCTGGCCCCACAGGCCACATTGCGTCACCTCCGCGGGCACTCAGGAGGGACCCGCCCTGTGTTTACGACCAGTCGTGTCGTTGACACCTTTCCTGTGTCACGCACTGAGTGACATGCTTTCCATGAATTATCCTGTGTTTACTCCTGATTTACAGGTAGGGAAAGTGACACTGGAGAGGCAAAGTGACTTGCCTCTGTCACACAGCCAAGGTCTGTGTGACACCACAGCCTGTGTTCCCATCGTCTCCCCAGGGCCTGGGCCTGGGTGGGCACCACTCACTCAGCGTGATGATGCTCCCTCCCGTGCGCACAGACTCGCCTGGGCACATGCTCCCCGCCCCCCCGCCCTGGCAGTGTCCTGCAGCAGAAGCCCCACCCGGATTTCTGTCCCCAGCCCCGGGGCAGTGACGCTAACCAAGCATATCCTTGCCCAGCACAGGCTCTCCTGGCCCTCTGCGGAGCCAGGCGGCCCAGGCCACCTCCAGCCCCAAGGGGCGGCAGTGCCCAAAGAAGGTGAGGGGCTGAGGTTGTGGCAGAGCAGGGGGAGGGCCGTGAGCTGGGGCTGGTCTGGCGGGAGCGTGTCTGCCCTGTGCTGGGCACCGCGTGGTGCGGACCCGCCCCCCCGCCTCTGGGGGCTCAGTGCCATCCTGGTGGTTATTTTATCCTTGTTCCCTGTTGCAGCGGGTGAGGGGAGCCCCTGCTGGCCTGGGCTGTGGAAAGGGTCCGATGGGGTACGCACAGCGCTGACCACAGGGCCTGCTGCAGAGAGAGTGAGTGAGTGAGTGAGTGAGTCAGCGCTCAGCAAGTCAGAGCTGAGTGCCTTCCAGTGACCCCCACCACTGTAATCTGGGCACGTGAGACAGGCGAGCATTATTAGGTCAGAGGAGGTGCCGTCCGTTCAGAAGAAAGGACGGAATTGGAATTGGTGGACGTGGGGTGCAGAGGGAGCGCTCAGCAAATTAGAGCTGAGTGTATTCAAATCATGTCCCACCACTGGAATCTGGGGAGATGATAAAGGCAAGAACTAGGGCAGAGGAGGTGTAGTCCCTTCGGGGGAAAGGAGGGAATTGGTGGACGTGGTGTGCAGAGTACGTGCTCAGCAAATCCTTGTAAATGGATTGAGGTCAGAGTCTACCTTCATTCTTTTGCATGTGACTGTCCAGTTGTCCCGGCACTAATTGTTGAAGAGATTCTTTTCCTTCTTTGAATACTCTTGTCACCCTTGTCAAAAATCAGTTGGCCAGAGATGCCTGGGTTTATTTCTGGGCTCTCAATTTTACTCCATTGGTCTACACGTCTGTCCTTATGCCAGTGCCACACTGTTTTGATGACTGTAGCTTGGTAGTAAGTTTCGAGGCCAACATACATTATTCATGTAACTCAAATATCTCTTCATGGGAGGGGCAGTCCCACTGCTCCGTGCGGCTGCAGCTGTGCCATCCTACATATGAATCGGGACACGTTGAACCTGCCCCCCGGTGATGACATCAGACCGTCCCCAGTATGTTTCTCTCGCACATAATTAGGGTTTCCCCGGAAGTCTGAGCACTGGAACCTGGTGTCGCCCACATCGTGGGCTGTGACCTGAGTGCATTGTAGTATCAGTTTGGTGACTCTCAGTCTTCCTCTTCGCCGCCTGAGTGGCTGAAAATAGTGTTTCATTTTACTTTGCATTTTATTAATTATGATAATAAGATTCAGCATCTTTTCAAGTTGATTGACTGTTTTCATTTTGTGTGTATTTATATATTTTTCCCACTTTTTTTCCTGTCGAGATGTTGGTCCTTCAATTTGTGAGAATCTAACGTTAAGGCTCACGTTACCCAGCTGAGGGTCTCACTTGGTTTGAGCATCGTCCCAACACTCCAAGGTTGCGTGTTCGATCCCTCGTCAGGGCACATATAGGACTCAACCAAGGAATGCATAAAAAAATGGAATAACAAATCGATGTTTCTCTCTCTCTCTCTCTCAAATAAATTTTTAAAAATTTTTTAATTTATTTTTAAAGAGTGGGGAAGGGAAGAAGAAAGAGAGGAAGAGAAACATCATGTGTGGTTGCCTCTCACATGGCCCGTACTAGGGACCTGGCCTGCAACCCAGGCATGTGCCCTGACTGGGAATCGAACTGGCGACCCTTTGGTTCACAGCCTGCACTCAATCCACTGAACTACACGAGCCAGGGCTCAAATAAATTTTTTAAACAGGCTCCCACTTTACGAAAGTGGCCTGGGTATTCGTTTGTTCCCTTCCTCAGACTGGGGGCTCCTCCAGGGGAGGAAAGGTGTATCCTGTGTATCCCCCTGTTTGCCTGGTGGCCAGCCTAGGGCCTAGCACAGAGTGGAAGTTCAATAAATACGTGCAGAGGTGATGAAAAGGTGTGCACCTACTATGTGTCGGGCCCTGTGCCTGGTGTTGAGGACAGAAAGAAGCACAGAGGCGGAGTCCTCTTTCCCGTGGAACTCCGAGTCGGGAGGGAGAGACGGACACCCGTTCCCCCGTCCCACAGAAGTGTGCCGAGCAGCTACTCTGCACCAGGGGGGGCAGTGCCCACTGGGAGGGCAGCCTGCTAGGGCGATAAAAATACCAGGACGGTGTCTCAGGTGACCTGGTGCCAATGCAACCGCTTCTCCGCTCTGGTCGTCAGCATCCCCACCCATAAATGTGCCTGCCCGGGCCAAGTTCTCCGACTTCCCACCGAGCACCCTCAGTCCAGGCACCTTTGGCTCTTTCCGGAAGTGGGGGTCACTGGCCCGGGGAGCTGTCCTGTCACTGCTCAGAGCCTCCCCTCATGCCGCAGTGGCTTTGAAGGCAGAGTCCCGGGTTCAAACTCCAGCTCTGCAGCTTACTGGCTGCCACCTTGGGTGTGTGACTTGGCCTCCTGATTGAACCCTCCCATGGGATTAAAAGTGCGCTGCAGGCTGCCTGGCACAGCAAAGTTTCCAGTAAATAAGAGACCGTTGTCATTAACTCTAGGACAGACCTCGGGGCTATAGAGAAGTTGGCCAAGGAAGATCTGCTTTCTAGAAGATGAGGGAGGAGGCCCAGGGAGCTGGAGGTAGACGTGGCCTGGGGGAGGCTGCCCGCTGTGGCCCTCGCTGCCCCTGAGTGAGGTCCCACGGGGGGTCCCTGAGTCAGCCCCAGTCACTGGGGGAACGCTGGATGGTCTCACTTCAGGGCGGGTCCATCCCAGCACGATCGCCACTGTGGGCCTCCTCCATGAAGCGAGGCCACAGTCCCCTCCTGGGGCATGAAAGTCTCCCCGTGCCCAGGTGTTTGGGACCCCAGGGCCGACTGTCCCAACCCAAGGACTTCAGGAACAACCAGCTCGCAGCAACCACAGCTCCCTGGCCTGTGAACACAGGTGTCCAGGACCCGGTGGTGTGGCTGGGTGAGGGCAGCCCCCATGGCCATCTGGGCTCCTGGGAACCGCCCCCTCTGTGCGCCTGTTCCCAGACACAGGCAGCTGGGTGCGCACGGTCAGGGGCAAACGCCCGTGCTTCCACGTGAGTCCCAACCGCACGTGGATTTACTCACGTCCAAGGTCACGTTAAGACTTTCATGGGCCCCTTTCTCCATTAGAAAATAAATGCAAATTCTATTTTAGCCCTGGCTGGCGTGGCTCAGTGGACTGAGTACCAGCCTGTGAACCAAAGGGTCACTGGTTCGATTCCCAGTCAGGGCACACGCCTGGGCTGTGGGCCAGGTCCCCAGTAGGGGGCATGTGACAGGCAACCACACATTGTTGTTTCTCTCCCTCACTTTCTCCTTCCCTTTTTCTCAAAATAAATAAAGAGGTAAAAAAAGTAAAAAATTTTTAAACAATTCTATTTTACAACCCCATTGGTATACAAAAATGAATATCACCCAAACTAAATTCATTATGATTATACAGTCATTATTATCATATCCTCTCCTATTTTCTTATTTCAAAATAAACGAAGACCCGCACATTTCCGTGGGCCCCTCCAGGAATCACAGGCCCTGGCACTGTGCTTTCTGAGGGTCTGACGGAGAGGCCAGCCCGCCAGGCAGTGCTGGGGAGTCCCCACCCCCCTGGCCCCACAGGCCACATTGCGTCACCTCCGCGGGCACTCAGGAGGGACCCGCCCTGTGTTTACGACCAGTCGTGTCGTTGACACCTTTCCTGTGTCACGCACTGAGTGACATGCTTTCCATGAATTATCCTGTGTTTACTCCTGATTTACAGGTAGGGAAAGTGACACTGGAGAGGCAAAGTGACTTGCCTCTGTCACACAGCCAAGGTCTGTGTGACACCACAGCCTGTGTTCCCATCGTCTCCCCAGGGCCTGGGCCTGGGTGGGCACCACTCACTCAGCGTGACGCTCCCTCCCGTGCCCACAGACTCGCCTGGGCACACACTCCCCACCCCCGCCCCCCACCCTGGCAGTGTCCTGCAGCAGAAGCCCCACCCGGGTTTCTGTCCCCAGCCCCGGGGCAGTGACGCTAACCAAGCATATCCTTGCCCAGCACAGGCTCTCCTGGCCCTCTGCGGAGCCAGGCGGCCCAGGCCACCTCCCGCCCCAAGGGGTGGCAGTGCCCAAAGAAGGTGAGGGGCTGAGGTTGTGGCAGAGCAGGGGGAGGGCCGTGAGCTGGGGCTGGTCTGGCGGGAGCGTGTCTGCCCTGTGCTGGGCACCGCGTGGTGCAGGGCCCGCCCCCCGCCTCTGGGGGCTCAGTGCCATCCTGGTGGTTATTTTATCCTTGTTCCCTGTTGCAGCGGGTGAGGGGAGCCCCTGCTGGCCTGGGCTGTGGAAAGGGTCCGATGGGGTACGCACAGCGCTGACCACAGGGCCTGCTGCAGAGAGAGTGAGTGAGTGAGTGAGTGAGCGCTCAGCAAGTCAGAGCTGAGTGCCTTCCAGTGACCCCCACCACTGTAATCTGGGCACGTGAGACAGGCGAGCATTATTAGGTCAGAGGAGGTGCCGTCCGTTCAGAAGAAAGGACGGAATTGGAATTGGTGGACGTGGGGTGCAGAGTGTGTGCTCAGCAGATTAGAGCTGAGTGTATTCAAATCATGTCCCACCACTGGAATCTGGGGAGATGATAAAGGCGAGAACTAGGGCAGAGGAGGTGTAGTCCCTTCGGGGGAAAGGACGGAATGGTAGGCTGGTGGGGTGTGGGTGAGGGTGTCAGAGAGAGGATCAGCCCACCAGGCATGTGCAGGTTTCTGTGCGGCCAACCCTGCACCCTCCCAGCTAGGGGAACCAGCCAGCCCTGTTCGCCCAGGACGGCCCCCATTTCAGCACTGCAAATGTCACGTCCCGAGAAACCCCTCAGTTCTGGGCGAGCGGGCCCGCCGGTGCTGCTAGAACACACAGCTGGCACAGGGCACTAACTGCCCAGCACCAGGCTCAGACCTGGCCTTGGACCCTGAGCCCTTGGCCGAGTGAGGCTGAAGGACGCCAGCACCACCCCCTGAGATGACACACTGTGGAGCGTCCCGCTCCCGTAACCCTCACACGGCCCTTTGCTGCTCCCAGCTCCAGAGCTCAGCTGCTCAGCTGCAAGGATCGGGGAACAAAATCTGCAGGACAGCCCAGAGCACTGACTCCGTCCTGGGAAATGAGAGGGGGAACTCCAGCCTGGCCCTGGCCAACTGCCCACCCTTGGAATCTCCCGGCCGCCCCCCACCCCGGGGCCTTTGCTCCGTTCTCTCCTCCTGACGCCCTTTCCCCGCCTGGACTCGTCTTGGAGACGGTGTTCTCCTACTCCCGTGTGTAGAAGTGGGTTCTCTCCATGAGATCGCAAGGAAAGCATTCCAGGAGACCCACATAAGGGAGATTATTGCGTCGTACGATTTATTTGGGTGAAAGTAGAAGGCTGCCCCCCACACTCCCAAGGTCTCACCCCCATCCGTCCCACTGTGGAAGAAGTCCGACTTTGTCTTCATATGGCCCAGGATTAGGGTCAATGTCCAGCGATGCTGTGCCCCGCCAAAGTTTAGTCCAGATCAAAGTGTAGTCCAGTTCCCGGCTGTGCTCCACTGGCTGGCCACTGCTGTACCCACCGCCCAGGCTTGGCTGGAAGCCCCTTAGAGTCTGCGGCTGCTGGTGGGTGCTGCACGGGGCTGCACGGCTGCTCTGGGGAGAACAGTGCATGAAGGGTTGGGGCAGTCTAGTGTTACGGAGCACAAGAAAGGCGAGGGGAGCTTCTTCCTTAGGCCAATATTATCTCTGGCCTGGGACTGACCCGGAGCTTCTCTAAACTAACCAGTCCCCTTCCCGAGCTTCCCGGACTTGTGTGGGGTCCTCCCCCTAACCGGTCTATTTGCTGGATCTTCCAAGGCTCGGTGTGTCTCATCCAATCAGGTCCCTTTTCCCAGGCTAAACGGACGGGCCTCTGTGGTCGCTCTCTTGGCTCCTATTGCACACGTGCTCGTCCCCGCATCACCACCCTCCACCCCCACAGTGGCAGCAAAGGCAGCCCTTCCTCCCTATTCAGGGAGGGAGGGGTGTTAATCCCCTTGGGGTGGGGGGCAATGCTGCCATCCCCTGGGGCACCTATGAGTGCTGCAACCTCCTAGCAAAGCAGGGTTATGCTTCACAGTCGATTATGCTTAACACTGTCTGGTTTCCTTCGCTCCCTTCCTTTATTCGTATTTAGCTACCGATGGCAACCCTCGGACCGGGCAGGTGCCCACAGTGCCCTCTAGAGCAGCCCCCAACCCTGTACACCCACCTCTTTTTCGAGGGTTGTCCTGACCCCCTTGGAGGAAGGACGAAGGAAGGAAAGCGGAAGGAAGAGTCTCAGGCGGCACCGCAGTTCCCAGAAGGTCCCAGCAAAGCCGAGGGGAATACTTGAGAGTGCACGGCTCCCAGCCACAGCCCGCCTCACGGTCCTGCAGGTGGTGGCCGGGGGCAGCCGTGGGGACTTGGCCTCAGAGCTAAGGGCGCAGCTGTCCCCTCAGTCAGGCTCCTGGCGTCAGAGAGACACGTTCCCATGGCAACTGCAAGGGCACTGCCTCTCTGAAGCCGTGGCGATTTTTAAAAACATCTTTGTTGGTAAATAATAATACGTGCACCCTATAGCTCAGCCATTGAGTGTGTACTGTTCCCGGGGTTCGGTGTATTCACACTCGTGCAGTTGTGACCACAGGCTGATTTTGGAACATTTTCATCAGGCCAGAAAGACACGATGGACTCCTTCCTCATCCCCCACCCCTCCTCCTCCACCCCCAGTCCACGGCAGTCACGGGTCCCCCCTCTGTCTGTGTAGATCCGGCTCTTTCTTAGAAATGGAATCGTATAATGTGTGGTCCTTTGTGACTGGCTTCCCTTGCTCAGCATAACGCTTCACGGCCCATCCCTGTTGTAACATCCACGCCGTTCCCTCTTGTCGCCGATCGACATTGCAGCATGTGGACCTGCCGCATGCTGGTCATCAGCCGATGGACATTTCGGTTTCCCCCACCTTCTGGCTGTGATGAATGGTGCTGCTTATGAATATACCCGCACGAGTCGTCGTGAGGACACGATGGACTTTAAAAGGGTCCCTCCCTTTTAAAGGGTCCCTCCAGGTGTTTCTCACGGGTAGAAAGCTGGGAGCGGAATTGCTGGGTCGAGGGCAAACTCCATGTCCGACAACTGATGGAGGGACTCCCAGGGTAGTCCCCATTTCCCGTGCCTGGGAGCAGCGTGCACGGGTTCCAGTGTGGCGACACCTTGCACACGCTTGTAACCACCCGTCTTCTCTGCGGAGCGGCCGTCTCGGTGGGTTCGCGTCTGCGTCTTCCCGCAGCGACTTCTCCCCGGGGACTGTGGAGGTGGAGCATATTTCCACGTGCTCATTAGCCATGGACATGCCTGCGGACGAAGTTCAAATGTACGATTTGCAAACATCTTCTCCCACACCGTGGGCTGTCTTTTCCCTTTCTCGACGGTGCCCTTTGAAGCACAAGCTTTTCATTGTGGCGAAGTCCAAGTTCCCTGTGTCTCCTTCTGTTGCTTGTGCTGTCGGCATTGGAGAGGAGACCATCTTCTAACTCAAGGTCACAAAGGTGTGTCTCTGTTTTCTTCTTATGGTTTCGTAATTTCAGGCTTTGCATTTAGGCTTATCGTCCACGCTGAGTTAATTTTTGGGTATGGTGTTAGGTAGGGACCCAAATGCATACTTTTACATGTGGGCGTCCGGTCGTCCTGACACAACTGGTCGAAAAGACCATTCTTTTCCGACGGAATTTTCTCGACACCTTATCGCACAGCAGTCGGCCGTGAACGCGAGAGTCCATTTCTGGACTCTCACCAGTTCTGTCCTGTTGCTTCTACGTCTGTCCTGGCGCCGGCGCCGGCGCCACGCTCCCTTGGTTCCTGGAGCTTCTCAGTCAGTTGTGTGCAGCGAGTCCTCCACGGTTTGCCACGACATTCGTCTTTGAACTGTGTGTCTGTTCCGTCTCTTCTGATCTGCGGTGCCCCGGACGTTTTCCCCCTTGCGTTCTGTTTGTCTGAAGGAACAGGGTCATTTGTCCTGTGGAGGTTCCCTCGGTCCGCATCGGTGGACTGTGTCCCCATGGTGTCTTTTGTCCCTTGCTTCTGAGTGCTCAGCGGCCTTACGTGGTTCAGATTTCGTTTTGGCAGGCGGTGTGTGCATTTCCAGAGCCAGAACGTAAGGGAGGGTTGACTCTGTGATGTCAGGGGCTATTCGTGATCTTTACCTGGATCGTTTTATCCCCCATTAAAGGTGATTTACATTTTAAAAGGGTCCCTCCCCGTTGCTGGGGCGGGAGGGTGTCACCAGGTAGTTCTGAGGACTGGGGGATAACGCTGCAACGAAGCACGTACTGCCACGCCGGATGCTCGGTGGCCGCTCCATAAAGATTGGCCCTTGTCACCATTGCTGTTACTAGAGCTGTGTGTGGAGGACGCAAGCGCTGGGCTCAGAGCCATTTCCTGGCCAGCGTGTTCTACCCCCTTCTCCTCCGCCGCCGGAGGAGGGGTCGTCCGTGCCCCACGGCTGTGGGAGGCATGTTCAGGAATTCGGCAGCCGTCTGTTTGCACCTGGTGAGGTCCCTCCGGAGAAGGAAGGCTGGAGCTTCACTCAGCCGGTGCTTGCACCAGACTGTAAGTGCATTCTGCCGCTTCTGTGACGCAGGGCCTCTGGGATCTGGCTTGGTCTTGGCTTGAAACCTGCGCATGAGCCTCCTCTTTCAGGGAGCTTTCCCTGACTGCACCCTGAATGCATCCCCCACCCCCCAGCCACCCTTTGCCCTTGCCTCTAATTTAGAACTTGTAGCTCTGCATGTCAATGGTTGCTTGGTGCTGCTGCCTCCCCGTCACCCACTGTGTCCAGCCCATGTTCGCTCGGTACGCAGTCGGCACTCAGCAAACGTCCGCTGAACAAATACTTCATGCATAAACCCAAAAGCGAGCATCCAACTGCTGTGTGACGTACTTGAAGGTTATCCCCTTGAACACGCCACGTTTCTGTGGTACCCTCATTGTTTTTATCTCCTGCCGAAACTCTTTTGCCTCTTTTTTCTCTCTCTGTGCCCCTGTACCCCTCTACTCTTTCCCACCCCAACCCCCACATATTTAATAAAAAAAAATAAAACATTTAGCCCTGGTTGGTGTGGCTCAGTGGTTGAGCGCTGGCTTGCAAATCAAAGGGTCGCCTGTTCAATTCCCAGTCTAGGACACATGCCTGGGTTGCAGCCAGGTCCCCAGTAGGGGGCGCACAAGAGGCAACCACACACATTGATGTTTTTCTCCCTCTCTTTCCTTCTCCCTTCCCCTCTCTAAAAAGTAAATAAGTAAAATATTTTAAAAAATAAAATAAAACATTTATTTTAGAAAACTGGGCCCTGGCTAGATAGCTCAGTTGGTCGGGGCACCGTCCTGATACATCAGGGTTGCTGGCAGTTTCCCGTTAGTCCCCACACGGGAGTCGCCAATGAGTGCGCGGATGGGTGGGACAATGCATCAGTGTTTCTCTCTCTCAAATCAATCAATAAAATTTTTTTAGGAAAAGAAAATTTGGAAAATGAGAAAATTGTAAGGAAGAGAGGAAAAAACATCTGTTAACCAACCAGCCAACCAAAAGTAATCACTGCTGATTAACATTATGGTGGTAACATGGTTTTCCCCAGCAGGGATCACCCTCACTTTAAACTTTTTTAAAAAAGATTCTATTTATTTATTTTTAGAGGGGGGGAGGGAAAAGGAGAGGGAAATATTGATATGAGAGAGAAACATCAATTGGTTGCCTCTCCCGCGCCCCCAACAGGAGACGTGACCCACAACCCAGACATGTACCCTGACCAGGAATCAAACTGGCAGCCTTCCTGTTTACAGCTGGTTAGAGTGTCATCCCGATACACCAAAGTTGCAGGTTTGATACCCAGTCAGGGCACATACAAGAATCAACCAGTGAGTGCATCAATAAGTAGAACAACAAATCGATGTCTGTCTCTCTCTCTCTATCCCCCTCTCTCCCCCTTTCTCTAAAATCAATACATTTTTTTTACATTAATTTTTTTTAAGATGACTTGTTTATTTTTAGAGTGGGGAAGTGAGGGAGAAAGAGAGGAAGAGAAACATCAATGTGTGGTTGTCTCTCATGCGCCCCCTACTGGGGACCTGGCCCACAGCCCAAGCATGTGCCCTGACTGGGAGGTGAACCGGTGACCCTTTGGTTCACAGGCCGGTGCTCAATCCACTGAGCCACACCACCAGGGATAAAAATTCAATTCTTCTGATGTACACCGAGTGCCTGGCCCGGCGATATGCATCAGGGACTCAGTACAGGGAGAGAATGTCGACAAAGCTCCCACGAGGTGCCAGTCCCTGTGTGGGGCTCTCTCGGAACTGCTGGCATTGGCAGGACCCCCAGGCTCTGGAAGAACCTGGCCCACAGACACAGAGTCCCCGGGCCACTGGGGGACTTGGCGCTGGCAACCTTGCTGTTGCTGCTACCCTGGCCAGGGTCCTGGCTGGCTCCTCCTCAGACCTTGGGCAGGTCCCTGAACCTTCAGATGGAGACTTTATATCACAGTCACCTCTGATAGGGGTGCTGTGGGGACAGAGCGAGACTGTGAGAACCAGGGCCCTCCATCAGCCACAGCAGGCGGCCGAGGAAACCAGGAGAACCTTAGAGACCTGCCAGCCACGAGACTTGCAAAGCTGCTGAGGGACCTCAAAGCCCACGCTCCTATTACATACCGACGGGGAGACTGAGGCCAGGAGCAGCTCAGTCACCCGCCCAGTGTCACCCAGCCAGGGCGGGCCTAGCGCCTGAGTGTGTGGCCCTCGGCCAGGCCAGTATCTGCACATCTGTGGGGGAGGGGGAAGCTGACCTGGAAAGAAAACGGGGGAAGGGAGGGGTGGCTGGAGGAGGGCCCCCGAGCCACCCCCAGAATTGAGCAAGTCCACCTGGGTCAGCACATGGCCTCCTCTCGGCCCGAGTCCGAGTGTATCTGTGATGTGACCTTGAACATGTCACTCCCCACTCTGTTTTCTCGTTTACAAACTGGGCCCAGCCAAGTGGTTCCGAGAAGGGAACGGAAGCGCCTAGCCAGTGCTCTGCACAGTGAAGCTGCTGCCGTCACCGTCCCATGATCCTTTCCCCGCTCCGTGCCTCCCGCAGCCTCGGCCCTGCCTCCTGAGCCCCAGGCCTTCGGGAGTCAGACCGAAACCTGACTGCGCTGGGGCCGCGTCTCAGAACCTGAGGAACCGGGCCAGGGGAGGGAGGGGCGGGGACGCTGCTATCTGGGATCTCGGCCTCCTCCCTGGGCGTGGGTGGGACGGGCTATATTGGAGCGAGGGAGGTTGTCCCCTCTCTTTCTAGGGACCCAGACCGCAGCAGTTCCTCCACTCTGACCTTCCATTTGCTCTGTCTCCAGCCCACCATGGCCAAACAGCTGCAGGCTCGAAGGCTGAACGGGGTCGCTTACAACCCGTGGTGAGCTGGGCCGGGCCGGGGAGGTGGGGGCGAGTGTCTCCTCGGGGGTTGGGGGTGGGGGTGGGAAGGATGCAGCCGGTGGTCCCCAGGTCTGCAGAAACTCGGTGGTACCCAGGGTGGTCAGATTGGCAGCCACAGCCTACGAGAGGCTAGACCCAAAGCGGCAGGCTTGGGTTCAATCTCAGCTTCAGCCCACTTGGCACTGGGGCCGCTGACCCCTGCCCAGAGCCCCAGCTCCCCAGTTGCAAAATGGAGATGATTGTATCTCCATCTAACAACCTTGGAGGGGATGGGACAAAAGGCAGTGTGATGGCAATAGCCAAGACGCAAGCACAGGCGTCCCAGGGACTCTGTTTCACGCGCACTGCGGAATAAGACAAGGCAAGCCGAGAAGATACGGCGCTCCTCACCGGGCCTTTGCCGAGGTTCATCTCGCTCCCTCACCGACTTGCGCTCCGTACGGAAGGGTGTGTGCCCATCGTTCCTGGTGATGGGACGGGTGCCGTGGGAGGAGGTGTGAGGAGGGTTCTGCGACCTTCTGGCCCACATCTGACCTTGGCCTGGGCCAAGTGGATAAAACAGCTGTGGTGCAGGCACACGGTGGACCACTCCTCGGCTGTAAAATACAAAAATCTTACCCTTGGCGACGGCATGGATGGATCTGGAGAGCATTATGCTGAGTGAAATAAGCCAGTCAGAGGGAGACACGTGCCCTGTGATTTCACCCATTTGTAAAATCTACTGAACAAACTGAACTAACAAGCAACACAGAGACAGACTCACAGAGGCAGAGAGAGAGCAGGCTGACAGCTCTCGGGGCTGGGGAGCTGGGGGAGCGGCTGAACGAAAGAGAGGAAGAAAGAACTCACGGACACGGACAACAGCTCGGCGATTGCAGGGGCTGCGGCGTGGAGGTGGGAGATACCACAGGGGGGATAAGTGGCGATGGGGAGAAATGAAATAATAAATACATCGCTGGCTGTTGTTTTTACAAATCACGGGGCGATTATTTCTTTTAAGCTCCCCTCATGGACAGTACTTTGTGTTTTGCGAATATGCCCCCCTCCCATCCTCTTCGATGCTCCGTGGTGTTTGGGACGGGGGGGGGGGGCCAGGCCCAAAGGCCCCGTAGAGACCGGCTGAGGTCCACGCTGGGGCTCCAGGGCCCTGCTCCTCACTCAGGCTGCCACCCTCCGTCCTTCCGTGAGGCAGGCTGGGCAGCCTGGCGGCCCATGTCTTTGCAGACGAGGAGAAGTGCAACTCAGAACGGGGAATGAGGAGGAGGGAGGCTGGGGGAGGCGGCAGGAGTGCATCCTGACTCCCAGATGTGAGGGGCCCTCGAGCCCAGCCACCCCCCATGTACATAGGGGCCATGGGCCAGGAGAGGCGAAGTCTCAGGCAAAGGCAGGGCAGAGCGGCAGGGGCCCGGGGAGCATGCACAGGACAGGAGGGCAGTGTTGGGGGTCAAAGCCACAAGAGTCAGGGGGAAGGGGCTCCAGGTTCCTGCTGACCCCAGGGGGGTGGCCTGAGGACCGAGACCCTACAGGCCCAGGCCGGAGGGCAGCTCATCTCGGCAGAGTGTTAGTTAGAGTGGGGCCCTGTCCTGGTCACCGCCGTGGACTCCCCACCAGCGGACTCTGTGCCTCGGCACTGTCACGAGCTGCTGTGTGACTCTGGGCAGGTCACTGCCCTCTCTGTGCCTCAGCAGCTCCCCGTGTCTTCAGGGGCATTGCGGAGCTCTGGGGAGAAAGGGACTGACTCTGGACATAGCAACAGTCATTGTTATGAAGAGGTAGCTCAGCCTAGCTTGAGTCCTCTGCCCCCAGCCGACCTGCAGCCCCACACCAGCCTCAGCCTCCTCGTCCCGCTTCTCGTCCTCTCCCCCAGTCTCCCTGAAGAGGCGGGCACCAGGCAGGCCCAGAAGAAAGGTGGTCGAGGGCCAGAGAAGGCAGATGGCCGGGCTGGGGGGGCCCCGGTCTCTCCGGGGTAACGATCGAGAGCGTCAACTTTGCTCCAGAAGACAGCCGTGGGGTGACAGGCTGGCCGTGCCAGGCACTAACTGGACAGGGCCCTCCAGCTCTGGCCTCTCCATTCCCACCGTGACTCGGGAATGGGATGCGCCTCGTAGATACCGGGAAGGTTACGGGAGCAAGCCTTTCAGACTGGAGTTGACAAGTGCGCGGATGGGTGGTGAAACCCACTGGAGGGGGTGTTGCTCAACAAGTACCTCTGAAGAACTGACTAGGACAGAACAGAACGGAAGGGAACCAGATCACGCAGAAGGCCCCTGTGACGCAGGGCCTTGCGGCGTAAAGACGGTTGGTTGCTCGTTGTGGGTCGTGGTTGAAACGTTTGAAAGCCCCTGGGCGGAGGCACACGTTTGGCGCGGTGCCCGGCCTGCCTAACTGGAAAGCACGCGGCCAGGTGTGAGCCTGACCCAGACCTCCAGGCCAGGGCAGATTCTCGCCGTCCGGTTTTTCTGGACGGAGCCCGGAGCACTGCTCGCCTGCCCTGGACACAGGCAGAAGTCCGGGGTGGGGCAGAGCGACGGGCTGGCGCCAACTCTCCATTTGTTGCCCAGGGTGGAGATGGCCCAGCTGACCTCTCAGTACGAAGCTGTGAATTTGGGACAAGGCTTCCCCGACTTCTCGCCTCCAGACTTCGCCGTGGAGGCCTTTCGGCAAGCTGTCACCGGTGACTTCATGCTCAACCAGTACACCAGGGGATTTGTGAGTCTCGCAGCTGCACCTGGGCCCCTGGACGCAGGCCTCTGAGGCGGCCCTGGGTGGGGGGCGGGCAGAGCCCAGGGAATCCAGCCTAGAACTCAGTGTCCACTGAGTCTGTCCTCTGTTTCAGGCTCGGGGACAGCCCATAGTCTGGGGAAAGGAAGACAAAAACACAAACAAACAAGAACCAAAGTCAGTAGATACGCTGTGATGGAGGAGAATAGGGCAGGAAGAAGGGGAGATCAGGGAAGGCTTCCTGGAGGAGGTGACAGGCTGAGCCATGAAAGACAAGCCGCTGATTGAGACATGCAGTTGTTGTGATTTGACTCTCAGTGCAAACTCCTTCTGCGGAGGCTCACAGCGTAAACATTTGCCAACCCTTGGAGTAGACCAGGGGTTCTTACACGTTGGTGTGCATCAGAGTGGTCAGGAACGACGTTCCCTCCAATTCCATCACCCATAGATAACCCTGCTGGCAGTTGGCTACTTTTCTTAGAGAGCTCAGACTTAAACTTTTAACTTTTAAAAATGCTTATATAACACACACACACGCATGCATATATATACCTACCCGAGAGTTGCACTTAACACAAATGGGCTCATACTATAACATCCTGTAACTTGTTTATTTCACTGAACAGCATGTCAGGAACAACTTTCCATGTTGCAATTGCCTCGTTCTTTTTCATGGCCGCATAGTATTCCATTGCCTAGCTCTGCCGCGGTTTACTTAACCAGCCCTGCTCTGCTGGCCTGGCCTGGATATCTTACTATTATTATCAGCAGTGTCGCAATGAACAGCTCTGTGAGCACATCTTTGTACATGTACATGAGTGCTCCTCTCAAATAAATCCCCAGAAGCAAAACTAGAGGATCCACGTGGGGAAGCCTTTAAGCCTGTGGTCAGTGTGGCCAGGTGGCCTCCAGGAGGCTTTCACGTTCCTGCCGCAGGCCGGTCTCCGAGCGGGCAGGAACGTGCATTCTCTGGGCGAAAGAGAGGAGTCATTTGTCTTACTCTTGCCACCCTGGGCCGTGCCAATCTTTCTTGTCTGCTAGTAGTGACATTGCTTTCCTATAAAATAGCGATATGTCACTGGTACTTTGCTTTTCTTCAATTATGATTCTTTCGTATGCACATCGGGTGTCAGCACCGTCTCTTTCGTGACCTGCCTCATTTTTGCATTTGGGTGTGCATCTTTATCTTGTTGCTTTGTAAGAGCTCTTTACATATTAAACACCTTACCTGCTTTTCTTACACTGCAGTGCTTTTTCTCTTTGCCTTTTAACCTTGCTCATGGTATATTTCTCTGTACAGATGCTCTTTGTTTTTATGTGGTCAAATCTGGTTTAGTGAACTATTTAGTTAAATTCGCCATCTTCGGTTCCAGTGTTTTCTAAGCTTCCTCAGCAAACAAGCGTGCAGATCCAACCTTCCTCTCCACGCGGGGTCTTCCCAAAGCTGCGGCACAAAACCCTGTTCCTGCACCTCTGCCGACCCCTGCGGCAGGCCCACTGTGTGTGACCCAGGGCGAGTCATCTCCTCCCCTCGAGGCCTCTGTGGTTCTGCCCGCCACGTGATGGGGATGAAACGGTGCCTTCCTCGCAAAGCTGCTGGGGTGACCCGATGGCGTGAATGTGCTCCTTCAACCTAAAAGGAGGCGTTCAGGGTGCCGAGCTGCCCCCGCTCTGTGGCTGTGTTGGGCTGTGCTCCGTGAAGGCGCGCATGCGCACGCTGTGCGGCTCCCCAGCCCGGGGCAGGGGGCCTGGCACAGCAGCACAGGTCCCGGGACCAGCGCTGTGGGGGAAGTGGAGGACCCCCGCCCCCACAGGGGCCGGCCCCGCCCCAGCCCGCCGCTAGAGGGCGCTAGAATGACCTGGGTGTTGCCGAGCAGGAGGGTGGGCCGGGCTGAGCCGGACGGCTGACCCCAGCTGTCCCGGCAGGGCTACCCACCGCTGACAAAGATCTTGGCAAGTTTCTTCGGGAAGCTGCTGGGACAGGAGATAGACCCGTCCAAGGAGGTGCTGGTGACCGTGGGTGCGTACGGGGCCCTGTTCACGGCCTTCCAGGCCCTGGTGGACGAAGGGGATGAGGTGAGTGGGGCAAGGCTTGAGCTGGGTGGGGGTCAGGGGTCAGGGGTCAGGGCGATGCCGACCCCAGCTGATCTGACCCTTGCACCAGGTCATCATCTTCGAGCCCTATTTTGACTGTTATGAGACCATGACGCTGATGGCGGGGGGTTGCCCTGTGTTCGTGCCCCTGAAGCCGGTGAGAACGCTGGGTGGGCGCGGGCGGGCGCGGGGTCCAAGCAGCGTGCTGCCTCGGAGCCTGGGAGGCGGGAGAGGAGGAGGGGGTGAAGGGGGCCAGTCTCTCCTGGACGGGGAGAGGGTGGGGGCAGATGCCTGGCGGGGGTGGGGGGCCGTGGCGAGGAGGGTCCCATCCCTAGCCCTGCCTGTCAGGTGAGTCGGCACTGCCCCGCCCCTTGCAGACCCCCGCCCAGAAGGGGGAACTGGCTTCCAGCAACTGGCAGCTGGACCCCGAGGAGCTGGCCAGCAAGTTCACACCTCGCACCAAAATGCTAATCCTCAACACGCCCAACAACCCCCTGGGAAAGGTACTCGACAGACCTCCTTCTGGGGACCCCTCCGGACTGGGTTCAAGTCCCCGCCCTGCCACTGACTGGCCGCCTTGGGGCCTTGGTTCCCTCCTCAGTGAAGCGGGGGGCTACCAGTGATGAGCCGTGAGGACCAGGCCCCCGGCGGCCCCCGGGGCAGGGACGGCCATCCCCAGGGGCAGCGTGAGGGGAGGTGGTGGAGCGGCCGGGCGCCTCCACACTTCCTTCCCCATGACCGTGACCCTGAGACAGGGGCTCCACCTCCTGGAGTGTTTTCTCGTCTGTAAAGCGGGAGCATGACAAACCCGTGGGAAGGACAACCCGGCCTCCCCCCCCACCCCCGTGCGTCTCCCACGCTGTCACACAGCCACCACCCCCCCAAACCTTCCGACACCAGGCGCGTAGGCCTTCTCCCCACGCCAGGCGATTCTGTAACGCCAGCCGGCGGTCCGACAATCCAACTCAGTTTAATTCACTTCCGACCCTGTCTTCCTGGAGGCGGCATCTGATCTCGAAGGCTAAGGGCTCAGCCCCACGAGACTGTCCCCAGCCCACGTCAGATGCCAGTCTCCGGCCCAGGTTGTCACCCACGCGCCTGAGCTTCTGACCAATGAGCTGTGAACCTCAGCTTCCCGCATCCCCCTCCTCGGGTGCAGTCGCTGGGCTAGAGCGGCTCACACAACTGGGAAACACTCATGTTTTCCGCTTTATGGGAGAGAGCGGGACGAAGGAGCAGATGGAGGCCCGCAGGGCCAGGTCTGGGGGCAGCTCAAGCACGGGAGCCCCTGTCCCGGGGAGTCAGGGTGCGCCACCCTCCCGGGTGGACGTGCTCACCAGCCAGCAGCTCTCTGAACCCCGTCGCGTTGGGTTTTACGGAGGCTCCATCATGCACACATGGTCAATGGTTAAGTCCATTTCCGGTCCCTCTCCCCTTCCTAGAAGAGTCAGGCTGAACACGCCAAGCTTCTAATCCCAGCTTGGTCTCTGTGGTGACCGGCCCGTCCGGGAGCCCACCCAGAGGCACCTCGTTAGAACAAACGGTGTCTCTAGCGCTCTCGAGCCTTAGGCGTTCGCAAAGGTTTCGGGAGCTCTGTGCCAGCAGGAGTCTGGGGCAGAGTCCGAAGTGTATGTATTTCTCGAGGGGCCGGCGTGGTGGGGACACCCGGGAGGGGGCGGAACGGCCCTCGGCACGGGGCTTCTCTGAGCAGGCCTCTCCGTCTGGGCACGGCCCCGCAGGTGTTCTCCAGGGAGGAAGTGGAGCTGGTGGCGCGCCTGTGCCAGCAGCACGACGTGGTGTGCATCAGCGACGAGGTCTACCAGTGGCTGGTCTACGACGGGTGCCAGCACCACAGCATCGGTGAGCCCCGCCCCGCCCCGCCGGCCGGCCGGGCACCCCGCTCCCCGCCCAATCCAGGAGTCAGCGCAGACCGCAGGGTCTGGAGCCATGCGAGTCAGGTGACCCGGGGCAGCGGCTTACCCTCTCCGAAAAGAGAGGGGCGCAGGGGGGCACCCGCCCCCAGGGTTGTCATGAGGCCCATCTGGAATGAGCCCCGTGAACAGCTGAGCAGGAGTCAGAGTTGCGCCCTCTGGGGTTTAGTGCCCCCTCCCACCTCGCCCCCATCTCAGCAGCTGCTCTCTTTGGCCCCGGGCAGCCAGCCTCCCTGGCATGTGGGAACGCACCCTGACCATCGGCAGCGCTGGCAAGACCTTTAGTGCCACCGGCTGGAAGGTGAGTGGGCAGGGTTGGGGGGGTTGCCCCTCCCCCTGTGACCCTCAGCAGGAAAGGTGGCCTGGGAATAAGGGCAGCCCTTGGCCAGGCCCTACAAGGCCTCACCTGCTGCCTGTGTTTCTGATCCAGGTGGGCTGGGTCCTAGGCCCAGACACTCTCTTGAGGCACCTGCGCACGGTGCACCAGAACTCCATCTATCACTGTCCCACGCAGGCGCAGGTGAGGGGGACCCCCCAGGAACGGAACGGTAATACTGAGGGGGCAGGGGAGGGCCCGGGCCCAGGCTGGCTCCAGGGGCAGGTTGGCCAGAGCCGCTGGTCCCTCCCCTGCCCCGCAGGCCGCAGTCGCCCAGAGCTTGGAGCGGGAGCAGCAGCACTTTGGCCAGCCCAGCAGCTACTTCGTGCAGTTACCGAGGGACATGCAGAGCCGCCGCGACCACATGGTGCGGAGCGTGCAGCTGGTGGGCCTGCGGCCCATGAACCCGCAGGGCAGCTACTTCTTCGTGGCAGACATCTCGGACTTCAGTGCGTGGGACTGGCTGGGCGGGACAGGGGACTGGCAGGGCGGGGGGGAGGGAGCGGAGGCGGGGGAGGGGGGCTGTCTCGAGCTCAGCATGGCCTCCGCCCCCCAGGGAACAAGATTCCCGACTTGCCTGGTGCAGAAGACAAGCCCTTCGACCAGCGCTTCATCCAGTGGATGGTCAAGGAGAAGGTGGGCTGGGCCTGCGCCTGGGCCCCTGCGTGTGGTCTTTCAGGTTGCGTGCTGCTCCCCGGTGCTGATGGGCCAAAACGCAGCCCAGCCTCTGCCACGGCCCTGCCGCAGGGCTGCACCCGTTTCAAGGAACGGGGAGCCCGTTTAGTTTGCACAGAGGTGCCAAGTGGGCCGGCAGGACAGAATTCCTGGCCTCGATCTTGCCATCCGTGCAGTGAGGAGTTGGCCCATTCGCTGTGAGGTCATCCAGCTTGGAGCTATGATTCTAAGGCTTATCTTTTCTCCGGCTCTGCCTTGACCACCCCTTCCCCTCCTTGGCCTCCACGTCCCGTCTATACACAGGAGGGACTTGGGATGACATTCTGGGATTCCTTCCCTCTGACCTTGACATAGCCCTGGGAGGTGCCGCACTGAGGCAACTTTCCTTCCCCACCCCCGCCCCCACCTCGGACCCTCGGTGCCCGCAGGGAGCTGAGGCCTGCTGGGCCGCGAGGCCCTGCTGAGACTTGGGCTCCCTCCTCCCCCAGGGCTTGGTGGCCCTCCCGGTCTCCTTCTTCTACAGCAAGCAACATCAGAAGCAGTTTGACCACTACATCCGCTTCTGTTTCGTGAAGGTAAAGGACAGGGTGGGGGTGGGAAGGCCTGCCCCAGCTTCCCGAGGCCCGCTGGCCGTGCAGGGAGAAACGGGGACTGGTCTGTGTCGGCGCAGAACGAATCCACCCTCCAGGCCATGGACAAGAAGCTGCAGCAGTGGAAGGAGCAGCTCGGGGCCTGACGTCACCCCCTCGGCCCCCGCCTCGCCTGGTCGGTCCCTGCCTGCTCCGCAGGGCTCCTGGTCCGAGGTGTAGTCACTCCCAGGTTGAGGATAGAGGGTACTGGTGAGCCCCTCCTCTGTGACACAGGATGGCCCCAGGGAAGAGCCCTCCTTCTGAGTCCCGGAGGAGTCAGGAGCAGCCCCCACGGCGCCCACCATCCTGTGGGCGGAGGTGAGGGAGGCCTGGCCTGGGCCTCTCCCTCGGTCAGGCTGTAGGCTCTTGGGTCCCCTCTGGCCTCACCAGACTTGGCTGGGACTCACTGGGCACAGCCCGACGGTGTACTGGCCTGGAGTCCCAGCTCTGACCCCAGCCCTGCAGCGGCCCCAGCCAAGGCTCCGGCAACCTTGCCTTTCCTTATCTAAACTTGACCTTGGGATGTAGCCAGTACTGTCTGCCCGTAATAAAATTTGAAGGTATTCAAACTTCTGTTGGCTTCACTGTGCTTCACACGGGTGCTGACCGCTGATGGGAGCTGAGCCCAAGGGGAAGGCCCTCAGTGAACCTCAGGTCCGAGCCCCTGGTCGTCCGAGTGTGCCCTGTGGGGTAGAGTGAAGGGAGGCCCAGAGGGGGGCGGGGACGTGGGACTGGTTCGGCGTCACAGTCCATCAACGGTAGTGCCTAGAAGCAAGGCTCCGATGGTATGTGTTACTGGTTGGGGGGGCGGGGGCGGTGTGTTTAGAAGATGGGGGCCTCACTGGAGTGTCCGAGGGGGGAGATACAGATAGTCCCACCCCGTGGGGGCCAGAGTCCAGGGCAAGGAGGCCAGGGCTCACCCGGTTAGACAGGAGAGGGGAGCAGCCAGTCTTCATCGTGCGCCCTCCCGTGCGGGGCACTGGGGTGCCCAGCACCGCATCGGACAGCCCACTGAGGCCGGGATCGCTTCTCTACTTCACCAGCGAGGAGCCCACTTTGGAGGTGAGGCGACCAGCCCATGGCCATCCAGCTGGCAGAGGCGGAGTGGGGCTTGATCCGGGGGGTGGGCACCCCAGTGGCAAGCAATGACAGCTCCTGCGTGGCTTGGAAGGTGGTGCCGGGGACAGGTCTTGAAGTTGCGTTTGCATAGCAAGCCCATGGGTTTTGTTATATATCTAGTCAGGTGGGCTGATCGGCATACGTCATCCTATAAAATAACACACGTCAGGGCTGTGTTACTGGTTCCACCGGTTCCTCATAACATACATCAGGGCTTTGCAGCTGGTTTAGGGGTACGGAGCTCCTAAACCCCTTAGAAATTTCTGGGTGATAGGAGTGTCTTTTGTGATTCATAACAAGTCCATTTGAACACAGGATGAGGGGTCAGAGTTTTCAGTCCCGACCCCAGGCCCCCCGGGAGGGAAGGGGGACTGGACATTGAGTTCGGTCACATGGCCAATGGTTTAACTGACTGCGCATCTGTAATAAAGTCCTACGTAACCCGGGAGTCTTACAGAGCTTCTGCACCGGTGAGCACACCGGTGTGCGGGGAGGCGGCGCACCCGGAGAGGGTGTGAAGGCCCTGTGCCCCCCCCACCCCCGGGCCCCCAAGACCTCACTCTCTGTGTTACAATCTGGAGTCCTTGTGCCCAACACTCCGAAATGCAAAAACTCAAAACCTCAGTAAGGAAAGGCTTATTGATGGAGAAGGTACAACTCAAGAAGCTGGGGGCCACAGAAGTTCCCCAAATCCATCTTAAGAAAGTAAAGTTCAGCCCTGGCTGGTGTGGCTCAGTAGACTGAGTGCTGGCCTGCAAACCAAAGGGCCGCCGGTTCGATTCCCAGTCAGGGCACATGCTTGGGTTGCGGGCCACATCTCCAGTTGGGGGTATATGAGAGGCAACCACACATTGATGTTTCTGTCCCTCTCTTTCTCCTTCCCTTCCCCTCTCTCTAAAAATAAATAAGTAAAATCTTTAGAAAAAAGAAAGTAGAGTCCAGGCTTCTTCTATGCCAGGGGAAGGAAAAATGGGAGGGGCTATTTTTGTGTGTGAAAACTCAAGCCCCCTGCAGAACCCCTCTGACGCTCAGCAGGTCTAACGAAGGAGCTGTTAGCCTGAGGCCATGGGAACAACAGAGGCCGGAACTGGATGGACTCAGAGAGACCCCAGCATCGACTCTGCGACAGTCCCTCCCCCTTTTGGTTCATTCCTCAGTCTCTAGGGAACCAGGGCACCCGGGCCCAGGCTCAGTCCAGAGGGAGGTTTAGCCCTGGACAGGCAGCTCTGTTGGTTCCAGCATTGTCCCAATATATACCAAGGTGGCGGGTTCGGTCCCTGGTCAGGGCACCTACAAGAATTAACCAATGGCTGCATAAATAAGTGGAACAACCAATTGATGCTTCTCTCTCTAAAAATCCATAACTTTTTAAAAAATTTAAAGAGGGAAGATTAGCTTATAAGATGAAGATTGGTCTGCTCAACTGTGGCCCTCTCTCAGCCACACACCCCACCTCTTCCCCAACGGTTCCCGAACCTCAGAAAGGGCATTCTGGGTGTTCCGTTTACCAGCAGAGATGATAGCAACCATAGAAGTAGCAGCAGGTCAGGACACCCTAATATGAGACAAAGAATAAAGAGTGACTTTTGTTATTATGTCCCCCAGGACCCAAACCCTGATGAGCTGGCCACAGTACAGACATTTCCCTGTTCACCTGACAAGGAATCTGAAACAGTCCCGTTGTCTCAGAACCTACATGCCAAGGACTCGAAGGTGGTCTGTCGGAGTCTTAGAACTCGAGCAGCAGAATGGGCCAAACGGCCGACGACACAGCTTAAATTCCATAACATCAGTATTTGATAAGATTTATAAAAACAAAGGTCAACGATCAGAGCAAACCGCAAACCAGGCTCTGCGTCTGTAGGGCCGCCAGCTGGGAAGACCTCCAGAGGCAAGGCTCAAAGCTTAGCTTGCCACAGAGAAAGCAGGCTGGGACCATACAGCCGATTCTCCCGGTCTGCGGCTCCCAGGTCCCTGATGATACCGTCAGCACTCCAGCAGATCCTCTCTGTGGCTTACACAGCTTCAATCACCAAGACCCCCCCAAGCATGAGCTGTTGCGACAGTTTCTCCAAAGTTTACATCATGTCGTCTAGCTGCAGCCTGCAAGCATAAGGCTCGGGGAAAAAGCAGTTTTTGTTCTCAATAACTCCTAGGTTATTGAGAACAAAAGAAGGGTAGAAAAATGAAACGCCAGTTCAGTGGGTTGCAACCAGACACTTTCTCTGGAAAAATTCAGGATCCAATCCAGTCCACAGTGAACATAAAGCTTTAAGGATAATCTAAAATCAAGCCAGAACTCAAGTCTGTGACTCTACAGGGGTTCAGAATCTTAGACAGACTGAGTAACCTCAGCCAGCCTGAGATGGTAGATCTCCCCTACATCTTCTCTTAGGGGCGAACGGTGAAATAACGCAACCCCTGTAATGGCAACACAGGAGTTGACTTAGAAATGACTCTCTCCTCTACGAGAGAGATCAGTATCTGCTCCAGGTCAGTGTCTACTTCCCTTACCATGGTGTCCCTGGTGGTGAGCACAGGGAGTTCTTGCCTCAAAATAGGCCCTGCCTCAAAATAAATATTGTCTAATGGAATGAAATCAACTCAAATGTATTCATTGAAAAAAGAAAGCGTATCTCATTCATTGCTGTCAGGAATGCAGAATGCTACTGCCATTTTGGAAGACAATTTGGAAGTTTCTTACAAAGTGAAATATGATCTTACTGTAGGATCCAGCAGTCAGGTTTCTAGCTATTTAACCCAAATGAGCTCAAAATTCACGTCACCTGCACACGAACGTTTATAGCAGCTCCATTCGTAATTACCCAGAACTGAAAGCAACCAGATATCCTTCAAACAGTGAATGGATAAACAGACTGAGGCATATCCATACAACAGAGTAGCATTTAGCAATAAAAAGAAATTTGCTATCCAATCTTGAGACGTGGCGGAAACCTAAACACATATTGCTTAATGAAAGGAGGAAGTCTGAGAAGGCCACATACCGTCTGATTCCAACTATGTGACGTTATGGAAAAGGCGGAACTATGGAGACAGTGAAAAAGATGAGTGTTTGCCAGGAGCTCGGGAGGGGGCGGGTGGGGCGCAGAGGGTTTTGGGGCAGTGAAACCACTCTGCGCGGTGCTGTAATGGCAAATGTTACACATTCGTCGAAACCCACAGAATGCACAGCGCAAAGTGAACCCTAATGGGAACAGTGAACTTAATAGTAATGCATCGACATTTGCTCATTAACTATATAACAAATGCACCCACTAAGGCAAGATGTTAACCAGGGGATAAAGGTAAATGGGAACTCTGTACTGTGTGCTCAACTTTCAGTGAAACTGAATTTCTGAAACATAAAGTCTATTAATCAAAAGGGAGTAAATGGCCCTGGCTGATGTGGATCAGTGGATCGAGTGCGGGCTGCGAACCAAAGGGTCGCAGGTTTGATTCCCAGTCAGGGCATGTACCTGCCTGGGTTGTGGGCCAGGTCTCCAGTAGGGGGCGTGCGAGAGGCAACCACACACTGATGTTTCTCCCTCTCTCCCTCCCTTCCCCACTCTAAAAATAAAATCTTTTTTAAAAAGAGTAAATGAACGAACCTATAAAAGAATTGGATTAAATGATCTCCCAGGTCACTTCCAGCTTTGAATCACACTCAAGTTCTCAGCCAGAGTCCCCACGTATAAAACTAAACTGAGGTTTCAGTGTCGCGCTCAACCGGAGCGCCGGAGGGCGGCTCGAGTGGTCCAAGGGTCCAGGACAGCACCCGAACCGCTGCCTACCTGGACAACAGCGGGCGGTGAGCACCATCAACCTTTACGCACCGGCTTCCCCGCTTGCGGAACAGGACCCCGCCGGCTCTCGCGCGCTACCTCTCGGAACCTAGGGCACGCCCCCTCGCGCCATTGCCTCTGCAATTGGACGACTCGGGGGAGGTGTGGCCGGAAGGAGTGAGTCTGATTGGCGGGGCGGGGCCGATAGCGAGTGGCGAACATGGCGGAGCGCGGGAGGAAGCGGCCCTGCGGCCCGGTAGGTGGCTGGAGGTAGGACTCCTGGGGCAGAACAGGGGGTGATGGCCTGAGGACGAGCCTCGTGGGGGCCCGTGTCTGGGCCGGGCTGTGCCCCCCGCTCCCTGCTTGTCGCTGATGCGAGGCCGGAAGTCCTAAGGTGTAGCATGCGTGTGGCTGCGCGTGCCTCTGCCCGGAGGAGAACCAGAGGTGGGAGCCGGGGCCTGAGTCGGAGCCGGGATACCGTCAGGTGACCCATTGCCCAAACCCCTTGTGGGGGGCCTGGATTCAGGAGGAGGAACCCTCCTCGCAATCCCGAGCATTTTGGTGGCATATCTCTCCTAACTACTATCTGCGCTTCAGTGTCCTCTTCTCTCCAGTGGGAACTCATTCGGCAATTTATTGAGTGTTTACTATGTGCCATGCCTGGTCCCAGGCACTGGGGTACAGCAAGTCCCTGCCCTCCTGATGCTCTCTTGGGGCAGCATTGTGTGTGGATTCCCAGCAGCAAGTGGGGCCGCCTCTCAAATGGGACCATTCAGCCTCACTCCTATACCTCTTCCTATTCCTCTAGGGCGAACACCGTCAAAGGGTCGAGTGGCGAAAATGGAAGCAACAGAGTAAGTAAGGGGCTGGGGGTTATGGGGAGTGTCCATGCTCACCCTTCCCCAGGCCACCCGAGGCCACTGCAGCAGTGCACAATTAAACTTTGGGGACAGCCACCAGATTTGCCCCCTGTGGGTCTCACGGCACCAAGATGGAAGGAAGGGCTCAGAAACCACAGGAGGCTCCCAGGCCGGCCTGACCTGAGTGGGAACCCTGACCCCACTGAGAGGGCATTGTCTCCTGGACCTCGCCAAGACCCTCTCCCTCCAAGTCCCTCTCATCTCCACCACTTGGGGTGTCTTCTTGTCCAGAGAAAGAGGAGAAGAAGAAGTGGAAGGATCTTAAGATGACGAAAAAACTGGAGCGGCAGCGGGTGCAGGAGGAGGAAGCAAAGCGCCAGCAGGAGGAGGAGGAGGCCGCGGCGCAGAGGGAGGACCAGGGTGAGCAGACGGGGCCCCGGGCGGGCAGAGCACGTGGTGTCTGGAAGGAACCTTAGAGACCGGTGGGTCTAGACACCTTGTCTAGATGGAACAACCGAGGCCCAGAACACTGGGTCCTAACCTCCTGCTCAGGTGGGTTCAAGCCCGAGGATGGCAAGCATCCCGTATAACTTTACGCCTCCAGAACCTCGTCCTCGTAATGACAGTTAATTTTTTATTGAGCACTTTGTGTTTTAATTGCATTTTTCATTGAATTACTTTGAGTGCCTTTTTTTCTCATTAAATTATTCATGCTTCAAACAAAACCACCCAAATAATACAGAAAACCGTAACGGGGAAAGGAAAAAGCCAGCAAACACTGCAGTGAAGGTCTCTCCAGAGGCTATGTTATATATCCGCACTTAAATACATGTAGAGAGATGTAGGGACACAGTTTTTAAAAAGTGAGACCACTTTATCCGTGTGCTTCTGGACTTGGTTTTTCCCACCTCATGTTGTGTCCTGGATTCGTGCATGTGGACTATCCTAACAAACCAGCTTTTCCTCCGGTCAGACCTGAAGCGCTGGAGTGTCTGGCGGCCCTGTCATACCCTGTATGCCCAGTGGTTGCCAGTAATGATGGTGACAGTGGGGACAGCAACTGAGCATGTCGCTGTTTCAGGCACCAGGGAAGCCCTTTATGGGCGTTGTCTCATGTGGCTCCCTTTGGACGACTCAGAGAGGGGGTGTGGTTGTCCCTCTGGGGCCAGACATCCTGAGTCCACATCTCAGCTGTTCTGCCCTTGGTGTGACCTTGGGCCACGTGTTTGACCTCTGGGCTGCAGGTTCCCCACCTCTTGGTGATCGTAGTTTCCTAGGGTTATTGGGTAAATGTGCACATGTAAAAGACACTAATAATAGGTAATAGCTGTCATTATCACCCCCATCTGGACAGCTGGAGAACTGAGACAGTAAAGGGTGGAGGCAGGATGTAAACTGAGGCCAGTGCCTCTGACCACTCCCTGGTCTTGCCCAGTGGTCCGCCCTGCTCATGGGAGCCTTACAGAACAGAGTTCGTTTTCCTCTTGGGGAGATTGAGGCCCGGAGAGGGGAGTTGGATCTATTTCGGTAAACTCAAATGCTTCCCTGTAGGAAGATTCTCTGACCGTGGGCCTTGGGGACAGAGGAAGGAGGGGAGAGCATGGGCCTGGCCGCTCAGACTGACCGTGAACACCACCCCCTCTTGCCCAGGACGGCCCTACACTCTGAGCGTGGCCTTGCCTGGCTCCATTCTTGACAACGCGCAGTCGCCCGAGCTCCGCACCTACCTGGCCGGCCAGATTGCCAGAGCCTGTGCCATCTTCTGTGTGGACGAGATCGTGGTGTTTGATGAAGAGGGCCAAGACACCAAGTGAGGGGCCAGCCCGCGGGGTGCTGGGGATCAGGGAAAAAGGGAGGCCACCGGCATCGGCCTGAGCTTTCGTGGGCTGAGAACCCTGCCTGAGATGCCCCCCATGGTAACCCTGATGGGTGGAGTTGCAAAGCAGGGCCCACTCGCAGGTCAGATTGGGTGGATGAGCTCTGGAAGGGTACAGTAGGCCCCTGAGCCCTATCTTTCTCTCTCTAGGACTGTGGAAGGGGAATTCAGGGGAGTCGGCAAGAAGGGGCAGGCGTGCGTGCAGCTGGCCCGGATTCTGCAGTACCTCGAGTGTCCACAGTAAGGGGGTGAAGGGCAGACTTCCTGAGCGTGAGGGCGGGGAGGTCGAGGGGCTGGTCAGGCAGGAGGTGGCCTGGCTGGGAACTTCCTGAGAGCCGTGTCCTTTACTAGGTACCTAAGAAAGGCATTCTTTCCCAAGCACCAGGACCTACAGTTTGCAGGTAAGGCTTGCGGGGGGTCTGACCCCCATTTCCCATGGATCATCCCCAGACCCTGAGAAATTGCTCTGTGGTGGGGAAGACAGACCCAGGCACAGCAAGTCTGTAGCAGAGCTGGACTTTGGGCCAGGGTTCCCTGCCACAACCTCATGTGCTTTTGCACCGCCCAGACTCCTGGCCCCTCCCCCCCCACAGGGCTGCTGAACCCCTTGGACAGCCCACACCACGTGCGCCAGGACGAGGAGTCCGAGTTCCGAGAGGGCATGGTGGTGGACCGGCCCACCCGGCCGGGCCGCGGCTCCTTCGTGAACTGTGGCATGAAGAAGGTGGGAATCGGAGTGGGGGTCGAACCACGCTTCCTGGGAGCAGCCCGGCGATGGAGGGCAGGCGGGGCGCAGGCGTGGGGGGCCTGGGACCCAGGCACCTCTGCCCACCAGTGCCGCACTGATGCCCATCTGGGCCACAGAAGTGTTTACATCGGGGCTCAGTGGATAAAATCAGGAGCGAATTTACTTTTGTTTTTTTTTTTTAAAAAAAGCAAATCAACGGAAAATGGTCCTTGTACGAACAAGCAAAACAAAGCCCTGCAAACCCAAGTTCAGAGTCACTCTGGGGCCGCCCCAGCATGAGGCAGAGCGTTTGTTTGCTGCCTGTCTGCTCTCAGGTCTTGGAGTCAGAGCGGAGACATGTAAACATGTGGGGTCCCCTCCCCTCCAAAGAGCAGACCAGAAATAACTGGTTGAATGCAGACCAGGACCACCCAGAAACACATGAATGGAGAAAAGCATAAGAACCCCTCAAAAGAGAAAGGGCGCGCCCCATCCCGAGTTCAGAATCGGCACCGCAGACACCGCTGGGGATCCATTGCCACCCCCACGCAGTCAGCATCCACTTCCCACCAGGCCCTGCGCAGCGTAACAACAGCTGTTGTCCATGGCACGTTTTCCTTTCACAGATGAGGAAACGGAGGCTCATAGAGCCTGAGAGGTCACTCCAGCTAGCAAGTGGCGCAGCCACCAAAATGTAGAAAATTGGATTTTGTCTATTCTTGACATTTACTTCCAGCTCTGCTAGGCCCAGAGCATTCATTTTTGACCAGTGTCTTGGGACAGTCACTTTGCAGGAATGTTGTCTTGGGAGCAGGTCTGGCCCAGGTGTGGGGGCAAAGGTTGATCTGCCTGGACCCCTTAAATCCCTTGCCAGCCACAGTTTCCCCCACGACTGGGAGAGTAGTGACCTCTGCTGGTCGTGTGGGGGACGGCACCCACTTCTGGCTTCTCCTTAGGAGGTGCAGATTGACAAGAACTTGGAACCTGGTCTTCGGGTGACTGTGCGACTGACCCAGAAGCAGCTCCCAGGTATCTGAGGGCTCGGAGCCTACTCCTTGCACCTCCTCGTCCCCTCACCCCGTCTTCACAGCCTCTCTCCTCCCCCTCCAGAAAGCAAGACCTACCGTGGAAAAGTCGTGTCGTCTCAGGACCCCCGCACCAAAGCTGGTCTCTACTGGGGCTACACAGTTCGCCTGGCCTCCTGCCTTAGTAAGGACAGAGCTTCTTCCCCTGAACCCCCTTCCTCCCATGTGGCAGGCCGCAGAGAGCCTTGCTGGCCCCGAAAGTCCTTGTCCTGCCAGCTGGCTCTGTGTCCTTGGGCAGCTGCCTTTCCTGCTCCGGGCCGTGGTCTCCCTGAGCCCTGGGCCTGGATGCCCTTAAAGGCTTCCCAGGGAAAGTATTGTTTCACGATCGATTAGCAACATCTGCTGTGGGGTTGTGACTGGGGGCAAAAGGGCCGGGTAAGTCAGAGGTACAGTGTATGTTCTGGAAGTTCCTTCCTACCTGCCCATCCTCTGCCTGGTGTCCCCAGTCTAGCACACGTGTGGCCTCTCCCTGATCAGGGCCCACTTCTGCAGGAACGGAGGAGGGCCTGGGGGGGCTCCCTTCCCGAGCCCTCTTCTGCCCCACGCCCCGCCCCACGCAGTATGCACACGCACAGCCAAGCAGCTGGGGCTTGTGGGAACCCCACAATAGCTGGCATCACCCCCAGGCGCGGTGTTCGCTGAGGCCCCCTTCCAGGACGGGTATGACCTGACGATCGGGACATCAGAGCGAGGCTCGGACGTGGCCTCCGCCCAGCTTCCCAGCTTCAGGTGGGTGCAGCCTGGGGCAGGGGCCCGGGCAGGGGCGGGGAGCAGAGCAGAGGGCCAGTCTGGTGGGGGCAGACCTGGAGACCGGCCCCCGCTGTGTGAGGAGGGCTGCTCTCAGTGTGGCCTGGATGAGCAGCCAGCGGTTACCCCCCCACACCCACGGGTGGCAGGCACGCTCTCGTGGTGTTCGGGGGCCTCCAGGGGCTGGAAGCTGGAGTGGATGCTGACCCCAACCTGGAGGTGGCTGAGCCCAGTGTCCTCTTCGATCTGTATTTGAACACCTGCCCCGGCCAGGGCAGCCGCACCATCCGCACAGAGGTGAGCCAGCCCGCCTTCCCCGCCTCCGGCCCCAGGCCGTTCTCAAGGTTCAGCCGCCAGCCAGGACCTTGGGGTCTATCCAAGGGGGGTTGCTACTCTCCCTGCGGCCCGCCCTGCCCGAGGCTGCCCTGAGCCAGCCTTCCCCGGAGATGGTCCCCTCACCCCTTGGCCTCTCTCACCGCAGACTTGTGGCGGGGACAGGGTACAAGTGAGCTGGGAGTCAAGATTCCTGGGTCCTGGTGCCCATCCAGTGGTTCCCAAGCTGGGCGACCCAGGAGACTCCCCCGCCCCTGCTCTGGGCCTCCATGTCTTTTGCTGTATGGTCAGTGTTCCACTTTCCCGGGTGTGACCGTGGTGGACAGGGCAGCCTCCCCTGGGGGCACAGGATGCAGCTAGCGGAGAGCCACAGCCCTGCGCACAGAACCTGCGGCCCTGCTTCTGAGCTGAGCACACATCGCTGTGCCTGTGGAGTCTGTGCTGGGGACCCGTCTCCAAGTATGGTGACTAAACAGGTGGCCTGCTTCAGTCTGCTTGTCCCCAAGGGCCCTGCTGGGGCCAGGTGCTGCAAGGCTGCTAGCTACACCCTCCCAGCAGAAACCCCAGCTCCCACCCTTCCGATACCTATAGCAAGTGCTGAGAACTTCCTGACCCCGAACCCAACAGTAGGAGACAGATAATACCATGATCACCCCCATTTTACAGAGGGGGAGATTGAGGAGCTGGGAGGTGAGGCCGTTCCATGGCAGGGCATTCTGCCAGCCGGTGGCAGATCGGCAGGGTGACACTGGGCCTATCCTTGACCCCAGGGCCCTGCTGAGGGCAGCAGGCCCCAGCCCATTGCTGCCCTTTCCTTCCAGGAAGCCATCCTCATCTCCCTGGCTGCCCTGCAGCCGGGCCTCACCCAGGCAGGCGCCCAGCACAGCTGAAGGTTCTGCCAGGCACGAGATGGAGAGAAGCCGTGGGGAAGCCAAGGGTTCCTGAGGGTCACCCGGGGCAGGCACAGGCAAGACTTTCTCCAAAAATAACCACCTTTAATGTGACCCGGCCCCACACCCTCACAGTCTGGCTGGGCTGCTGCCCTCACCTGCTGCCCGCGGTGACAGCCTTCAGGCTGCCGGCCCGCGCCAGGATATTCGGCACAAAGAGCAGCCCCGAGGCCCGCTCGACGCTCTCGATGGGCACCAGGAAGCGCTCCAGCGGGACGGCCTCGTCCACGGGCGCATTGGGCATCACGTAGGAGCGGAGTTCGATTTGCCCGCCTGCTGCCTCCAGGATCAACACTTTGAAGAAGTGGGTGGGCACTGCCACGTGGTTCTTGCCAATCACCTGGTACTTCACGTAGGACTTCCCGTCAGCCTCTGTCCTGCAGGCAAATAAATCCAGGCACACCTGGCCTTTCAGGGCTCCCACGGCTGCTGCCGCCTCCAGGAAGCATTCCTTGACCCGACCCCCAGCTTGTGTCAGTCTGTAGGAACAGCCCCTCGTGAAGCTTCCGCGCCCTCCTTGGCTGCCCCAGCAGACTGGGAGCTCCCTGCAAGGCGCACTCCCTCTGGCCCTGTTGTCCTCGTGCCCAGCCCTGGGTCAGCAGAGCGAGTGCTGGTGACAATAAATGCTGCTGAGAGGATCCTGCCTTCTCAGCATCCACATTCATCCGTGCAGACAGACACCTGACGACTGCCTGTCTCTCCCCGAGGAGGGTCAGCACCAGGGGGGCCGGGTGAACAGCAGGTGCCCAGGACACTGCCCTGTGGGGTGACCTCCGGGCTGCCCCTCAGCAGGGTGTACTCCACTAAAGCAGGCCTTGGGAGGCACTTGCTCACTCAAGTTTATCAGTGTCTCGGCCAGCCCATGCTGAGCCATAATATGGTGACATTCACCATCCTACTTTGCCACTCAACAACCATGAGCTAGGTAAGAGGCACCATGTGTGGAGGTCATTTGCCCACGGCACCCAGAGACTAGGTAGTAGGGCCGGCTCCCTCCCAGCCGTGGACTCCAGGGCCAGCTGCTTCACCGCAACCTGTCCTCGCTCATCCAGTCCTCGGTGGGCCAGGAAAGTCACCGAGCTGCCCCGAGGGCGCTCCGTCCCTCGTGCCTGAGAGTGAACTCGGGGTCAGGAGCAGGGTGCAGAAGGGTTGCTCCAGAGGAGATGACGGGCAGGACGTGGGTGGGTGGGTAGGTGTGGCAAGAGGTGATGTAGGAGAGGAACAAGGGCAGGTGCAGGACCTGGTGCCCGTGGGCAAAGGAGAGTGGTCTAGATGGGTGCCCTGAAGGTCTCTGGCTGCAGAAACAAACTCAGGAGTCTGAGGCAGGGGGTGGACAGGGTCGTTAAGAAGCCAGATGACTACACCTGGCAGTGTTTGCCCAGAGCCCAGGACAAGCCTGGACAGCACGAGTGGGAAACGCTGGTGTGCCCAGTTCTGACCTCACCTGGGCAGGAAGAGCGGCCCTGTGCAGACATAGACGTTTTGGTAGGTGCGGGTCAAGCTCCGGCTGTACTTCTCCAGGTTGTTCCAGGCATTCTGGTTAAGGTGCGGCACCTGGTAGGAGACGGGACTCAGAGGTGCTGGTGGGGAACTTTGCCTCTCTGTTAGAGGGGCTACCCAGGGCTCCAAGACTTGAGATTCCAGCAGGGTTGGGGAGACGAGCACACAGTAGAAACTGGTTCAAGGAATGGAAGTCATTCCTTTAGGCCATTGGCTGTTAAGGGTGGAGCTCAAGAGGGTGCCAGCCACCAACCACTCCCTGCCACAGAATGGAAGGAGTAGCATCCCCGATCTGAAAGCCCTTTCTTGGCTCTACAGAGCCACACTGAGGAAAGCCAGCTCTCCCAATCTGCCCTTTGCCCTTTCACCATGTGCCAAGCCCAGCTGGGACCGTGATGGATTTGCTGCCAATTCCATACTCGAGGGCCCCAATCCTCCGTACGATGTCTAGTCAAACAGGGAGGGGACTGACTGTACCTCTGGGAGAGCAGAAGTCAGGCCAGAGGCACAGACCCCATGGGGTTCACCCTGGGCCCCCCCCATCAGTCTTCATCCAGTGGGTGCCAGACCCTTGTGGGACCAGGACCAGAGGTAGGCCAGCTTGCTAACAGTTGATTGCCAGCAGGTATCTTCCCATACTATCCTGGGAAGCAGGTGGGGTAGGACAATGGCTGAAAGCTCAGGGTCCTCTAGACAGGCTGCCGGAGTCTCCCTGAAGGTGTGACACTGGGCCAGTGTGTCACTTCGCCTCTGAACCTCAGTTCCCTCATTGGATCTAATATTTACCGAATGCTTGTCATGAGCCAGCAAGGGCACTCTGTACTATTACATGCATCGGGTCTACTGTAAAATGTACGTGAGTAACATTAATATCCCCATTTCACAAACGAGGAAACGTCGCCCAGGGGTCCTCAGGGTCAGATTGCACAGCGGGGACCCAGAGCTCCATTCCTCCAGCCTAGGGCGGCGCGGGGTGTCATCAGTAAGCACCTGACCAGCTCGCGCACTGGCCTGCCTCCCCATTCAGCAGAGGAGCAAACCGAGGCTCCGAAAGGCGAGGGGCTGGCCTCGCCTTCCGCCGCCCAGCCGGGGGCGCTACCTGGGGCGCAACGTTGCTCAGGTAGAAGGTGTCGTCCATGGCTTTCTGGCTCCAGCGGTGGTTGGCGGCGGCGGCCAAGTGGCCGCGGTCGAAGCCGCTGCCGCGGTAGTCGGCGTTGGTGGCGCGGTGGTACACGTGCACCGACTCATCCTCGCGGAAGTCGCAGGAGCGGCGGTCCCCATCGCCGCGAAGCCGCTCGGGCCGCAGCTGTTCCACCACCCAGAGCGCGCCGCGAGTGCGCGGGTCGTAGCACAGCACGTACGACTCGCGGCTCTTGAGCTGCGCCAGCCCGGGCAGACCGTACTTAGCCAGTTCGCCCGGGCCACCGCTCGCCAAGGCCCCAGGTACGGCAGGCACGGCGGGCACCTCGGCAGCCGCCGCCACAGGCAGAACGGGTAGCCGGCCCAGCAGCCCCGGGGCCGGCTGCGCATCTGCCCGCCGTCGCCGCCAGCCCTCGGCAGCTGCGCCCAGCCCCGCGCCCAGCGCCAGGGTCAGGCCAGCCCGCACAGCCTGCATGGCTCGGGAGCGCGACATCCACGCAAACGGAAGGCGACCCGCGGCACCGAGGGAATGCTGCGACCTCCGACGTCTGACCGGCGAGGTTCTTAAAGGGGCTGCACCAGCCTGCTGGGCCCACCGCAGGAGTAGGTGCTGGCTGGAAGGGCGCGTGGGCACAACATAAATCCCTTCCACTCACAATGGCTGGGAAGGGACTAGGCCTCTAACGAAGGCGGCCCCGGACCCACCGGAAATGGGTGCCCTTTCTTTGTCCTTTAAGATGCGGGCCCAAGGGGCGAAGCGCTAGCATTTTGGTTTGTGATTGGCTGCCGCCAGGCCTAGTCCCACCCCGCCCCACCCCCTTTCGGGTCTCCGCCGTCTGGCTCTCTACTGCGCCTGCGTAGAGCTCCCACTTAGGAGCACTAAGCGTCTTTGGTCCAGTGCTTCCATCACTACCTTATTTAATCCTTAAGAACCCAGCGAAGGAGCTCTTCGTTGGCGGAACAAGACACCGGAGACTATCCTCCCCAACCATTACACAATAAGCCAAAAGTTCCAGGAGATTAGCCAAGATTTTCCTAACACCCAGAGTGAGAACAAGGGGGCAGGCAGCAGATCCTAACTGCTGGTTGGAACAGACACTGGCACTGTTCCGTTTGGCAGTCCTATAAAACCTTAGAAAGGTTTATCTTTAAACCCACTTAGAGGACTGAGCTGGGGAAATAAATTGGGAATGCAAGTATTTCTTTTTCTTTTTTTGGGGGGGGGGAATTCAAGTATTTCAAACAGAAACTTCCTCACAGTATTGTAATAAATATTCAGAAATAGCCTGGCTGGTGTGGCTCAGTGGATTGAGTGACAGCCTGCCAGCCGAAAGGTTGCTGGTTCAGTTCCCAGGGCACATGCACGGGTGGCGGGCCAGATGCAGGGTTGGGGGCATGTAAGGCAACCCATCCATGTATCTCTAAGCACATCAATGTTTCGCTCCCTCTTTCTCCCTCCCTTCTCCTTTATAAATAAAATCTTTAATAGACTCATTTCCAACATTGTCAGCATATTAGATAGAATAGTATATATCCTATAAACATTTTTAAAGTCATACAGCAACTTGCTCCCCACCTACCATGAGGGGTGTGACAATACTCAAAACTGTGTATCAAGATGACAATTACGCATTTCCAGGGATTCTGGGCAAGGAATGCACCGTCCACAGTGGACCCTAAAACGCAGAGGTACCATCTTTAAGGTTCATAAATTGTCCAGCTGTAACTTCGTTTGAATAGCAGACCTGACTTCAGGTATTTGAGGTAAAAAAAAAAACCTACAATGCTTTTAAAAAATTAAGTTAATAAAAGCATTCATTCGAAAAAAATAAACAATTATGTAATGAAAATCATATCTGCAAAGACTAACGTTTTACTGGTGATTTTCTCAGGTTTGTGGAGGATGAATGCCTTGATTTACATGTCTTTGAATTTTCAGTTTTTCAATCTAAAAACCACCTGCCAAGAAACCATGATGTAACACTTTTTCCCAAGGCCGCACCCCCTCCTCCCCCCAGCTGCAGACAGCATGGCTGAAAGAGAAGAGTCAGACGCGTTCTCCCACCGAGAACAGCCGGGCCTTTTCTCAGACAGCACTGAGAGCCTCCCGACTCCATCCCTGCTCAAGCTTGTTTCCCTGGTCTGAGGCCTCCAAGGTTTCAGCCCATCACAGCACCAATGCCCACTGTAGAGAACACATTATTTATTAAAGACAACTTGTCATCAACAGCATTGACTCAAGAAACAAAACCGATTTAAAAAACGAAACAAAAACAAGGGCAGACTAACACTTGGACCCTCTGGAGTGAGGCCCGCTGAGCTCACACAGCCCGATCTGTGAGTGTTCAAATGTCTGGGGGCTGATGCTGCCCAAGCAGGAAGCGTGGGCGCTCTGGCCTTCTGGGAACCTCCTGAGAGTTTGGGGAGGGGGAATCACCAAGGGCAGGTCCTTTCCTCAGCCAAACCCGGACACGGTCCCTGTGCTCTTGACCCAAAGTCAAGGAGAGGGCACCGGTCTCAGGCCTGCCACTGAGACGAATTAGATGCAGTGATTCAAGTAGTATGGCCCCAGAAGGGAAGGCAAGGGGACAGGCGCGAGGGAATGCATCAGGTGTCCTGGGCAGTGTCTGCTGGGTCCCAGGCTGTGGCCCAAGCCTCCAACTGTGAAGAGGTCAAAGCTGGAACTGAACAACCGGCTGATGAGCTCTGGGAAGGCGGCCCGGGCTGGCGGGAAGCAGTGTGCCCCGCCCCAGGCAGGGTCTCGGAGCCTCCCTTATACTCAGTTCCAGTACAGAGCTCAGAGCACTCCCAGCCAGGATGTGCTGGAGAACCAGGAGGGTTCCAGAGGCAGGGGGAGAGGATGCTGAGTCTGACCTCGGAAAATCAGGAAGCCCCATGCTTCCAAATCCTTTTGACCTTCCCAGCCCCCACCCTCATCCCCAGACCAAGCACTTGACAATCCGCAATAAATAACCTGGAGTCTGAATAAATAGCAAAGTCTCCCAAAAACTGTTATGAGAGGAGGTGGCAAAAAGGCAAGTGCAGAGAAGTCCCAGCAGCATCCAAGGGACAGCCTGGTAGAGGAGCCGTCTAGGGGGAGCTGTTCGGCCTGGCCCACAGCCTGGCTCCTGCAGGCAGCGGAAGTCCTGGCTGCCGACTCAGGAAGGCTTCAGGGGCAAGCGGGCACCTGCCAGCCGGTCTGAGGAGAGGATGAAGACCCTTGCTACATTACCCAGCCATCCAGACCCGAACTCCCTGCCTCCTTACAAAAGGAGGGCGGGACTTCACCAAACTAAGCCGCTCCTCCCACTGCCCAGCAGAGGGAGTCGCCAACAGCTGCTGCTCTACGTGCTCCTGCCCCGAATCCGGGAACAGCCCAAGCAGGTGACCAGAGAAGGGCCAGCACCTCCTTCGGCCCCTCTGGGAGCCGCGCAGCTGCCTCGGCCCCGACGGGATCCAGGGCCTCTGAGCTCAGCCCTGCCTGGCCTGGCGAGGCTCCCTTTGGTCCCACTTGTCCTTCAGGGGCTCACCCTCCCTGGGGCGGGCTCTGGGAGCCACGGGAATGGCTGTTCTGAAGCACTTGGACTCCAAACCCTGGTACGGCATCCCCTGGATGTCCTGTTCCTTTGGGGAAATCCCGGGAAGGTCAGCCCTCCTCCCTCCTCCATCCTGGGCAGAAAGGAGGGGAAGAGGCTCAAAGCTTCACGGGCCACCTTTTCTCAGCAGATTTTTGGATTCCAAGATTTCCGTCGGGGGGAGCAGGGCCAGGGCCAGGGCCAGGGCCCTCCAGAGAGGCCCTGCGGACTCCCTCCCAGCCTCAGGGGCCTGGGAGCCTGGGGCCGGGTGTGGGAACAGGGCACCAAGGCCACAGTTGACTTCCAGGGGCTTCGCTGAGCCCGACTCCTCGTCCCGTCTCTGGGTGTCACGGACACGGAAGGGAGGAGCGAGGGGAAGAGGCTGGGGATAAGGCACCCCGAGAGAGGGGGGCAGAGGGAGAGCCGGGCCAGGAACAGACACAGAGACTCACGGAGCCTCCGTGAGGGCGGTGGAGGAAGAAGGGGGGGAGGCACGCACAGAGACAGAGGAGGAGAAGCGGAGACCTAGAGGGGTTCAGGCGCCCTGCCTCCCTCACACCCACACGGACACGGACACACACACACACACACCTGGAGGATGAAGAGACGCACACACACACCAACCCACAACTACAGACACACACACACACACTCACTCTGAGAGAGAGGGACAGAGGGTGTGACCTGGGCCTGGCAGCTCCTTAGCTCCCTCACAGTGTCACTGTCCCCATGGCGAACCCTAAGCACCAACCCCCAGAAGAAGTGGTTTCTGGCTCACTGGCTGAGCACCTCCTCCCAAGGCCAGAGCAGGACAGGGAGCAGCGGAGCGGAGGCCGGGGGGGGACCTATGGCAGCCCCCAATGCCCCCAATCCGCCCCAGCTCCGGGCAACAGCTTCGGGAGCTCCAGCCGTGCTCAACAGCCTGGGGAAAGGGTCCCAGGGTCTACGAGCGGAGAGCGAGCCAGGGCTCGGTGGTCAGGAAGGGGCACGGCACAGTGTGGCCCCGGTGGGAGCGGCCTAGGGGGACACAGCCAGGTGAGGAGGCCTGGAGCGGGCCAGTCCCGTGGCTTTCCCTCGGGGTGGGGGGGTCCCACAGGCTTCTTCGTGTCCCGGAAGCCAGGGCACAGGGACCTTCTCTCCCAAACCTGGGCCTCTCGCTGTCGGGCTACTTGGAGTCTTGGAGCTCCTTGGCCTTCTGTAGGATCTGGCAGACGTCTGTGATGGGGTAATCCTGGGCACGGGAAAGGCCAACAGGATGCCTCTGAAGTCAGCTCACCCTCTGCCACCTCTGCCACACCCGTGCCCTCCCCGCACTGGGACCTGTCGCCAGGCTGGCCCACAGGTTATCAGCACCCCCATGCTGCCCTAACCCCCACCCCACATGCAGCACGAACATAACCAGCCCAACCAGCGCCGCCCACAGGGTCTCAGAGCCCTCCCCTAGGACCAGGCCCCTGCTGCCTCGCCTCTCCCCATCTGGCGCGGGGCCCAGGACCACACAGTGGCTCCCTGGGGTGCCTGAGAAGCTCAATGAGGCTGTTGTGATGATGCCTATCTTACAGATCTACTCAGTGAAGCTACTGAAAACCGGCCCCAGGCCAGGTGTGGGTGAAAACACTGGGGCCCAGGGACCTTGTCACTTGGCTCAGGCCCCACGGCCAGCACAGCAGAACGAGGGTGTGACCCTGGTGCTGCCTGACCCTGGAGCCGCGTTCTCCACCACCAGCCCGGTGCTCCGCCGCTCCAGGTCTGAGCGTGACTCCCAACGAGCACTGCCACCTACTGGGCGCAGTTGTGTCCCAGTGTGGCTAACTTGGGTACAACACTCGGTTCAGAGAGGCCAAGCAAGCCCTCTGCTCACGGCCACACCACACCCAAGGTCGGTGGCAAAGCGGGGATTCAACCCCATCCAAACCCAGGTCTGCCTCAGGGGACTAGAACTCTTAAACCCTGCTGCACTGCACTGGTCCTGCCCCAGCCTGTCACAGCGGCTGGCACGGGGTGGCCACTGGATAAGTGTCTGCCTTCCGGCCGAGACTGAGCGTGCCGCTCCGAACACCAGTACCTGGAGGAGCCGCATGTTCACAGTGAAGTCCCCTTCCAGCAGCTGCTCCCGGATCAGCCTGAGGAAAACAAGCAGGAGCGAGGCGCTGGGACCACGCTGGACCGCCCCGAGCGCGCAGGCCCAGCCGGGCCCCTTCCTCACCCGCCCCCCCACCCGTCCCCCCAAGTTCGTCGGTCTGACACTGGCCAGGGGCCCCTGGGCTGCCCGCCCCAGGCCACACTCACATGAGCATGGCGCAGCAGACGAGGAGGAGGAAGTCGAAGCGGTTGTCATCCGCGAAGAGGGAGTCCCAGATGCGGATGACGTCAGGCAGCAGGAACTCCTGGGACAGCAGCAGCGTCAGCCAGCGGAAGGCGAAGAACTGGGGCTTGATGTTCTGCTCTTGCTGGGGAGAGAGGGGCGCGGGGTAGGTGCGCAGTGCGTGCGGGCTGGGCGCCCCGAGGCACCACGCAGTCCTTAGGGGCGGGCTCAGACAAGCAGCGGGGCCCAGGACCCAAGCGAGGAGGACACGACGGGCCGGGGTGAGCGCCAGGCACACTCTTGTCTGAAATAAACATGGAATACCGCTACGGTAACTTTCAAAAATTACTCTGAACTCAGCCCTGGCCGCGCTCAGCTGGCTAGAGCACAGCCCCATACGCCAAGGTGGTGGGTTCGATCCAGTCAGGGCACACAGAAGCATCAACCAACGAACGCATACGTAGGACCACAAATCGATGTTTCTCCCTCTCCCCCTTCTCTCCCTAAAATCAATTTTTTAAAAAATTATTCTTAACTTTTAAAAGCAAAGTTTATCCTTCTCTTCTCAGAGGACAAACAGGCTGAACTCAGGAAGCGCTTGGTACACACCGGGCCCTGCGCCTGGCACACGCCGGGCACCGTGTCACGCCCATCCGCCGCCGGCCCGCCTGGACTCCCGGCACCTGCCGCCCGGTCTCTCAGCGGGGGGTCGGCACTCCCCGAGCAGCAGCAGCCACTTCCCGTCCCGGGCTCGAACCAGAGCTCGCCCTGGACCTGGGACACTCAGCAGGTCTGCCGTCCTCGGCCCCTTTCCTTCTGTCTGCCCCGGCCCCGTGGGCCTGGGGGTCCTCACCAGCTTCAGGTAGAGTTCCACGTCCTTATCCTTCAAGGTGGAGTACACCTTCTCCATCTTGTAGGTGATGCCGCACTGCGAGTCGTCCAGGCTCTTGATGAAGTTGTCCCGGATCTCGGCCATGAGGTTGGTGAAGCAGAAGAAGGTGTCTGCCTCGGCGTGCTCTGCACGGGACGGGCGGGGTGAGGGCAGCCGAGGCGCCCCCCGAACCTCCCCTGCGAGAGCCTCCCTGCAGCTCGGGGTCTCACCCTATCACCGCCTGCCTGCCGCGGGCGGGCTCTGCACCTTCTCTGTCCGTGACCTCTGCCCCCGCCCCCAGACTAAGGACGTCACTTCCTTCCTCTCACACCTTCTGGCAGCGCTGCGCCCTCCTCCTCAACTCCCTGCATGCCCTTTGAGGGCATTTTTCAAATCGTTATTTAAATTCTTTCTCCCATTCAGCTTTCTGTATACGCATCTCATCTCCTCCGTCAGAGATCCAGTTAAAACATCCAGAGCTCGGTCAGCGTCCAACAGGCTAGAAAGTCCGAGCCAGACTGGGTCTCCGGGAGGATGGAGGCCAACGCCCTTGTCCGGCGGCGGGGGAATGGAGGCCCAGAGACGGGGTGTGGGCTGCACAGCCCGGCTTCCCCTGGTCCACTTCTCTAGGGAGCCGGCAGCGGGAGACGCGGGCAGCCAGGAGCCCTCGTACCTTTCCACTCGTTGTTGGGGTCAGTGGCGAAGGTGTAGTAGAGGGGCCCCACGATCTCGTTCATGCCCTGCACGTAAGCGATGCCCGGGTTGAGCTTGGCGTAGATGAACAGGATCCGCTCCACCACCTCCCAGTGGGCCTCACAGCCGTTGGGCAGCACCTGGTACTCATTCAGGGACGCCGGCGCCGAGGTCTTGTGTGGGGAGCTCATCTGGGGGAGGACGGGGGGGGCCCGTGAGGACGATGGGTGGCGCGATGAACAGTATGTTCGCACCAGCAACGTCTACCGTGAAGCCTCAACCCTGACTTTCAGTTTAGGGGAAGTGCGGGGTGTGGAGGCACGTGGCCAACACCAGCAGGAGGAAACAGGCCAGCAAACCCAGGATGTGGGACACGCCACCGAACAGCTGGACTGACACCTCATTCACTCACGTGACAAGAGAAAGAACAGGGCTTCCCTCTGCGGAGACGGGCACTGCCTGGGCGGGGAGCTTTCTGGATGACAGAAGGCTTGTGTGTCTCGTTCTGGTTGGCATTTACCCAGGTACACACATAAGGGAAAGTTCATCTAGTGTACACGTAAGATTATGCATTTTACTAGGTTACGCTGTACTTCATTTGGGTCAACAAAATTTAACCATGTCACAGACAGACAACTGGCTCAGTGTCTTAGAAAAGTGCAATGCTATGGGGGCTACTATGGGGGCTGCAGATGAGGGGAGGCCTGCTCCCCATGAAGGGACAAAAGAAACACAACACCCCAACGCAACACATAAACCTGGACAGGTCCTGGGTCTGGAAGGAACAACTCAAAAATATTCTTAGCGCAGCTGCCCTGGCTGGTATGGCTCTGTGAATTGAGTGCCAGCCTGAGGACCAAAAGGTCACTGGTTCTTAGGTCGCCGGTTCGATTCCCAGTCAGGGCACATGCCTGGGTTGTGGGCCAGGTCCCCAGTTAGGGGTGTGCCAGAGGCAACCAGCAACCGATCGATGTATCTCTCACACATTGATGTTTCTCTCCCTCCCTTCCCCTCTCTCTAAAAGTAAATAAAAATATATTCTTAGCACGACTGAGGACACGCAATCATGGATTGGATGTCAGATATTATTATGCAATTATCGTTAATTTCCTAGAGGTGTTGGTGGTAAGGAAGAGAGATGCCTGAGAGTTACTCTCATGAGACGCCTGTGGAAGTACTGGGGGTGAAGGGTCAGAACACCTGCAACCCGCATTCCGAGAGTGATACACAAACAAATACGGGAAAAGGTTCACCACTTAAACTTAAGTGGAAAGTATATGGTTGTGCACTGTACTCTCAACTTTTCTGAATGTTTCAAAGTTTTCATACGAAAAAGCTGGGCGATAAACAGAGATGATAATCCCTGCTCAGAACCTGTGCAACAGAACACAGGCTCCCACCACCGTCTGCCCAGCAGGACCCTCGGGAACTTTGTAAAGACAGGGGTGCCGGGGGTGACCTGTCTGGGCGAACCCCAAGCAAGCCCAGGCAGGGACGGTGTGGGAAACAGCCCCGGACGTGCAGGGCCCGGGGACATTCAACTCCCTTTCCCATTATACACACGTGTGCGTGCACACACCTGCACACACCTGTGCACAGACACTCGTACCACTAACATCTACCCAGAACAATATGTCCAAGACAGTGCTCTGCACGCATGCCTCCATGTAATGCTTTAATAGCCTAGAATGTTCTCTCAACATCGCTTTCAAGATGAAGAAACTAGCCCTGGTTGGCGTAGCTCAGTGGATTGAGCGCGGGCTGTGAACCAAAGCATCACAGGTTCAATCCCCAGTCAGGGCACAGGCCTGGGTTGCAGGCCAGGTCCACAGTGGGGGCCACATGAGGGGCAACCACACATTGATGTTTCTCTCTCTTTCTCCCTCCCTTACTGTCTCTAAAAATAAATGTAAAAATATTTTTTAAAAAAAGATGAGGAAACTGAGGCTCAGAAAAGTTAGGTCACCCATCAGGTCTCGCATCAAGCGGCAGCACTGGGACTTGACCCCAGACCGGCTGACCCTGGAGCCTGAGGCCCAGGCCCCAGGGAGCGCCCACGACCTGCCAGCCTTCCAACGGTCTGCGCAGCCTCGAACTCATGACCTCATCTCACCTTCCTGGCAAATCTAAAGGCAGGCAGGGCAGAAACGGCTACGCCCCGTTTACAGAAGAGCCGAGGGAGGCCTAGGAAGGTAAGGCTTCTCCGGTGTCACCTGCCCGGAGTCAGACAGAGGGTCGGCCTTAACTCAAACCGCCCCACCACGGTCCAGAAGTCTGGCCGAGAAGCTTCTGGTCACGTGCTCTGCCCCCAGGACAAGGCCCAAACCTCAAACAGGCAAGAGCTCAGCTCTCGGTCCCCAGCAACTTGAGTGCAGTGAAGGACAGGAGCCAGGTCCCGCAGCCGGGAAGGACAGCAGCGGCCGAGTAAGAGGATTGCCCACACAGCAGGCCCCGAGGCCGTTTGGCCTCCGGCACGCCGCACCTCCCGGCACGCCCAGCTCTCTCGGAGGCAGGCGGGGCCCGGGCCTGGCTGGGACTGCCCGCCAACCTCGAGGCGGGAAGTGGCTGCTCTCCTACAGACACGAAGCCCCAAGGGGTCACCCCTCTTATCCGTCTCCAGCTCTGTGCAGGTTACGGAGAAGGGCTGTTCCGTTGCTGGAGGACAGCAGAACGTTTTCAGGCAGTCCAAGCTCCAGGTACCAAGGCAGTGGGCATGAGTTAAGTGATAAGGTCAGATACTTGTTTGGCTACAGTCACAGGAACCTGTGGAAGACTGGGGTTCAAACACTCAGCGTGACCCAGCCAGCTCAAGCCCTACCCATCCTACCTCCTAAGACTCTGAGATCTACCCCTGCCCCGCCCGCCCCACCCCTATTCCTGCCCCTTCCGATCAATACCCCCACAGCGCCAACGGCGGTCTTTTACTAGAGCACGTCCGACTCGCCTCACTGCCCTGCTTAGAGGGCTGCCAGGGCCCCCAGTCGTCGGGATGGAGGCCCCGTGTGGCCTCACCACCGCCCACCTCCCCGGTGGCATCTTCCAGCAACCCTGCCCCCTTCCCTCTGCCTCGAGCCCCACTGGGTCCTCCCGCCTGGGAACACACCGCCTCTCTCCTGCCCGAGGACCTCCCCACGTGCTCTCCTCCCCGCCCGGAACGGTGTGTCCTCCTAGCTCTTCGGGCTTCAGCTTAAATGTCACTTCCCCAGGGAAGCCTTCCCTGATAGCCAGGCCAGGTCAGCTCCCCACCCATCGGCGCTCCCGTCACACCTGTCCCTGCTTTTTGAAAGAGCCACTGCCAGCCCCGCGGCGGCAGCAACGCAGCCCCTTCCCTGCACAGCAGGCCCCCCACCCAAGCGGCCCTCACACCCAGCCCCCGCCCGGACCCCGGACCCCTGACTCTCCCACGGCGCCCGGGCAGAATCGAAGCTGCCTTGGGTGCCCATCGGCACAGACGGTCACGGGCCCAGGGGACAGTGGCCAAGGGAAGGAGAAGGCTGTCATGAGGGGTCCCTGGGGCCCCAGGGTGCCTCTCACATTTGTGACCCCGCTCCGGTTCCGGGCCACCGTCTGGGACTTCAGCGTCGTCTGCTCCACCCGCTTGCGAAGGGTCTCAAACTCATTCTGGGGGTCCAGGATGAGGAGGCACGGGTAGTCGGTGGCCCTCTGGAAGAAGGAGATGTCCGGGCACAGCCTCCTGAGAGGGGGGACAGGAGAGGCCCCGTGACTCAGGGCGGAGGCTTCAGGCGCTCCAGCGGCCCAAAGGCCATTTTAGAACAACGACAACATGGCCCTGGCCGACGTGGCTCGGGGACTGAGCGCTGGCCTGTGAACCGAAAGGTCGCCGGTTCAACTCCCCGTCAGGGAGCACGCCTGGGTTGCAGGCTGGGTCCTCTCACAAGCCAATGTTTCTCCCCCTCTCTTTCTCCCTCCCTTCCCCTCTCTCTAAATATACAATCTTTAAAAAATAAATAACATTGTATTTAAAAGCAATATAATCTTTTTTTAAAAGATTTTATTTATTTATTTTTAGAGAGGGAAGGGAGGGAGATAGAGAGAGAGAGAGAGAAACATCAATGTGCGGTTGCTGGGGGTTATGGCCTGCAACCCAGGCATGTACCCTGACTGGGAATCGAACCTGGGACACTTTGGTTCCCAGCCCGCGCTCAATCCACTGAGCTACGCCAGCCAGGGCAAAAGCAATATAATCTTTAAGAGACAATACAGTCATAATACATATACCCATCTTATGCATATTTGCAGGTGCATATATGTGTACATATACACATGTGTGTCTTGTACATATATATCCTTATGATCTTATGATTCAGCTCCCTTAAACCACAAACATCTTTCCACGCCAAAAATATCTAATGTGTACAAGAGCATTAACTGTACTGTGGTTTCAAGTCATCAAAGAGATTTGGTTAAGTGACACCTTGTACAGTAGAGTATTACACAGCTGACATGGGAAGTAAGTGTCCAAGACTAAGTGAGAAGAAAAAAATTGAGCCCTGGCCAGGTAGCTCAGTTGGTTAGAGCGTTGTCCCGACACACCAAGGTTGCAGGTTCGATCCCCGGTCAGGGCACGTACAAGAAGCAACCAAAAAACGCACAAATAAGTCAAACAGCAAATTAACGTCTGTCTCTCCACTTTCCTCTCTCTTTCTCTCTAAAAAAAAAAAAAAAGGAAAAAGAAAGAAAAGCAGCTGAGGACCGTCTCGAGAGCGCGACCAAGCGCTGAAACACGTGCACTGCAGCACACGGGCCTCTCACACTGCTTACACGCGGCACACCGCAAACGCGCCCTCTGGAAACCCGGACACCGCGCTACAGTCACCAGCAGTGCGAGACAGAACCTGTTTCTCCAGAACCGGGTTCGGGACTCGGCTCTTGATTTAAACAGGGCTGTTGAAACCCCTTGTGAACAGAGGCTGCCCCAGCCCCAGCCCGAAAACGGAGGCCGGAGCCCCCTCCTGCATCCTGGCTGGGCCGCCCTGGACCGGGCCACGCCTGGGGCCACCTGGAGATGGACCAGGGCACCGTGAGCACCGGCCGAGGAGTGGCACCCAGGGTGGGCAGCGGCCGGAAACACAGCCGACAACAGGGAAGGTGGGACCGCAAGCAGGAGGGTGGACCCCAGAGGCCAGGCCCAAAGGACTCGGCCCCACTGCAGCTGAGGCCTCCTCCCAGCTCCTCCCCAGCCTGTGGGGGGTCCACCCACGGCCACTCAGCAACCCAACAGGACAGCACAGCTTCCTCAGTTCCGTACCAAGTGGGGAAGCACACTCATGCCCACACTGCAGCTCACAATTAAAAAAAAAAACAAAACACTTATCTGACCCTGTCATTGCTGTGCTTAAAACCTTTGTACGACTGCCCCACGTCCTTGGAATCAAGTCCAAGGTCTGGCCTGTGTCTCCCTCCAGGGTGGTGTCAACCACACCGCCCTCACACTGCGGTTGGAACAGGCCGAGCTCCATGGGCTCTCAGGGCCCCCACAGGTGGGTCCCACCCACCACGGCCCTTGCCTCCCTCTTCCCCCAGGTCAGCTCCCCGGGTCTCCCCAGGAACACTGCCTCCTCAGGCAGGGGGAGCTCCCCGAACACCTGGGAGCACCCTGAACGCTTCCTTCACTGCATCTGCCACCAGAAGCGCTCATTCCGCAGAGGATCTAACTTGCCGAACGCCTGTGTTCCTGTCTTCCCACCTTCCCCCCAAGGTTCTAGGTTCCTCTGGGACAGGGACCATGTCTGTGTTCAGGGCTCAACCCTGAGCCAGGCACTGGGGCTGCCACAGAGCAGGTGACCGATGTCCATCGATGAAGGAATGATCAGATGAACCCGTAAAAGCCAGGGACAACTGACACTGAGGCAGGGAGGGGAGAGCCAGGCACGGGCACGCACGGGCGCCCCCCCCCACACCCCCTCACTGCGCTCACCAGCCCCCCGTGCTCGGGGCCCCCACCATTGGAGCCTGCTGCACCTGACTACCCAGACCGCCCACCCACAGGCTTCTCACACCCCTACCCACGCCGGGGGCCTGGGCTGGACGGGCAAAGGGCAGGACTGGGAACCGCCGCAGGAGGCCCCCGGGCCCGCGCCCAGCCCCAGCGTACCGGACGTCTTTGTCGATCTGCAGCAGCACCTCGTTGTCCTTGAAGTACGTGTTCCACCGGCTGTCGGGGCTGGGGTTGAGCGGCTGCGGGGAGAAAACCGGCTGCTGTCCTAGGCGCTCGAGGGCCCCAGAGGCAGGTGCCAGTCTGCAGGCCTGAGCCGTCGCCTCACACCGACGGCCCCGTTAGCGGCCCAGCTGCAGCCCCGAGACGGCCTTTGAGGAGCGGCCACCCAAATCCCGCTCCAACCCCACGGCTGAAAGCCCTGCTCTCCGCTCTGAGTGCATCCCTGCCAGCAGGAAGGGCTGAACTCTGTCTGCCTGCTGCTCTGGCTCTGGAACGCCGATCACAGCAGGCACTCCCTGCGGGCTTGTGGACGGAGTGAGTGGATGAGTGAAGGTGGTATCCCGGAGTCTCCTCGAGTCTAACTCATCAATGCTCTGAGTCGCCAGGGGCAGTCCTTGGACCCGTCCTGGGCCTGGGTCCAACGCACCTCCCCTTCCCGCACTGCCAAGCACACAGGGCGAAGGTCAGTGCTGGCGGGTGAGCAAGGCTCCCTCCAGGAGGCGGGAAGGCAGTGCATCCTCACTGCTGCCTGGTCTGACTCTGTTCAACTGTGGAAGGAGACCAGGCGTGCAGAGGGCCTGGCCCCGCGCTGCTCGCACAGCACGCCCCGAGCCCCAGCTATCACATGCTGCTGGCTGGTTGAGCCCGGGCGGAAAGGGACAGCGGCCTTCAGGGGCTGAGCAACCAAACGAAGAAAGGGGGTCCTGGAAGGGCCAGATGGGACCCAGACCAGCTGCACCCATCCTCCGAGGTAGGGGGGCCTTGCCCACCCCAAAGCCCACACCCCTCCCCACTCTGTAGCCTCAGGTCCCCCTGATGACCCCTACTCACATGGTCCTCAAAGGTCACATCCTCCCTGGACACTCCCATGTTGGCCTTGGCAATGCCAGGCTGGATGATCATCTCCCTCAGGAACTGAGAATACAGCTCCCTAAAGGAGACAAGCAAGGGGGGCGGCTCGCAAAGGGGTTGCCGGGAGCCGGGCACTGAGAAGCACCAGCAGGAGGCAGGGCAGGCTCGGCACCTCCTGCTCCAACACGGAGGCCCTCCCGGCAGCCCCCTCGCCCCGCGTCTCACCTCTGCTTGGCCAGGATGGAGGTCCACGAGGCTCTCTCCACGGGGAGGTAGTTCAAGAGAATCTGCACAGAGGGACAGAAGCGGAGCTCTGGGGACTCGCCCAGCCCAACGCTGGACGGTCGGTGGAGGCTGACAGGCCCCAAGGAAAGCGCCCGATAGCACCCCGAGGAGGCAGGATGGGCTGAAGCCTGGGAACGGAGGCGTGCGCCGGGGAAGCCTGCCCTCTCTTCCCCCTGCCTCCCTCCCCTTTATCCCAAAGCAGGCCTTTCCTCTTCTCTGCCTCACACAGACTCTCCCGGATGACAGTAAGACCTTGCGCTCAAAGGGGCTGGGGCTGGGGCTGGGGGGCTGGGCCTCCACTCCCATGCCAGCGAACAGCTCTGGACCAAGCTCAGCCTTTCCTGTCCCAATGTGTGGCACCGCCACGGCTCTGTCTGGACAAGGAGGCAAAGGGCTTCACCCGCATCACAAAGTGTCCCATCCCCAAAGGGATCCCGGAGCGGAACCGAGAGGGGCTGGAAACCCAGGACTTTCCGGGCCGGTTTCCCCAGACAAAGTAAGCAAAGGTGCAGAACGGAAAGAAGGGGCAGTGGGTGGGGACAACCCGTGCAGGAATCCAGGGACTTTCAGGGGAGCACAAGCCCCACCCCAGGCACACCCACCTTCCAGCAGAGGCACCGCAGTCCGCCCTCACAGGGGATGCCTGTGGACACAGCAGGCAGAGGTCACGCCCTTCGGCCGGAGCCCCAGAATCCCCCAGCCCTCCCCCTGGGAGCCCGCCGTCAGGGAGTACAGTGAGCCAGAAGCACTTCAAGAACGCTTTTCCACCACGAAGCCTACCAGGCTGGTTGCTAATCCTGTGTCTCTCTCCCCATGACCCCTGACCCTTGCTCCCTCTGTCTGGAATCCTCTTTGGAGGATAACACCTTCTTATCCTGGGTATTTCTTCCTCAGAGCAGCCTGCACCAGCCACCATCTCTTGCCGGTCAGGTCACCCGTTACAAACGGTGACTCTGCGACTTCTTCACAGCATCCATCGCTACTTGGGTTGCATAACGTAATGTGTGTACTTACTCAACTTACTCTGTCACCCCTCCTACCAGGGAAGTCCCACACAGACAAGAACCACATTTGCCCTACGTTCCCACCAGCTAGCACAGGGCGTGGCGCACAGAAGGCATTCCGCAAGCACGTGTGGAAAGTGGACTAAGCTACAGATGCAAAGTGCGTTGTGGGTTTACGCACCTAACTGTACTGAATCCCCATTATGACCCTAGTAAGTGGGGAAGAGCAGCATCATTGTGCCCATCTTACGATAAAGACACTCATCGGCCCTGGCTGGTGCGGCTCAGTGGGCGGAGTGCTGTCTGCAAACCTAAAGGTCTGGATTCCCAGCTGGATTCCCAGTCCGGGCGCGTGCCTGGGTTGCTGGCCAGCCCCCGCTGAGGGCATGGGAAAGGCAACCGATCTATGTCTCTCTCGCACATGAGTGTTTCCCTCCCTTTCTTTCTCCCTCCCTTCCCCCCTCTCTAAAAGGAAATAAAATTGTAGGAAAGGAAAGGAAAAGAAACTTCTCTGTAAAGAAACAGCAACCAAGGACTCATACAGGCCCACCTGACTCCAGAGCCCAAGCTCTTGCCTCCCTCAGCAGACAGCCACCCCCCCCCCCCCAAGGCCTGGCCCGGAGGCAGATTTCCGAGTGCCTGCACTGCCGGGACCCCTTGCTGCACTCCCTCCAGGCCCCGGGGGTCTGGCTGTCACTCCGGAACAGAAAGACGAACTTCTGCAACACCGCCGGACACCTTGAGAGGAGGCGGCTGCACCATGACCAGCAGGTGCTGCCCCCACCTCAGAATCTGCGTGGGGACGCAGGGAGCTACTCAAGAATTCCTCGCTGACAAAGTTCCACAGACAGAGCGGCGACAAGAAGCTATACAGAATACCCTGGGGGTTTCAAAGACGAGCCAAAATCTCTTGCGGGAAGGCTGCCCATGCCATCGAGGGCAAAGTCAAACCCCGCTGAGGTGCGGCTCCTTCAAGCCAGGGTCTTGAGGCGAGAATCTCACCATGAACCAAAGGTCACTGTCACCCGAGTAGGCTTTGATCTCAAGCCAGGGAGAGAACCAGGAACTACTCCGCAGCTCACCAAACGCGACAACACAGGAAGCTCGCTGGAGTGAGGGAAGACCCGGCCTGAGCTCAGGAAGCCTCCTCCCCACTCTCGCCCCGCTATCTTCAGTCCTCCCCAGTTACTCCAAGGAAGCAGCCGGCACCATTCGGATGCCGATTAAGCACCCTAAGGCCCACAGCCAAGCTAACTGTGGTCACTAAGGGTGGCTGCCACGCCTCTGGGAACACCCTGCAAGCCCAGGAGGGTCACGGTTTGTTCAGCTCACAGGACCTGGAGAGGCCTGGAGAGGCAGGCTGGTCCCCAGAACTGAGCGGGGATGGCCTGGGGCGCCTTCCCCTCCATCCTAGCCACAGCACCGCTCTAGGAAAACCCTGAAAAGGAAGTGTTGACTCTTACCACTGAAACTGAGTTCCCGAAGCTTTTCCAAGGCGATCGTGGGCTCCTTCAGGACATCCTGGAAATCTGCAATCCTAGAAGACGGGAGGAGGAAGCAAATGAAATGCACCCAAACGGAAAGACGACGGGCTTTTAGTAACCACTCCTCTACCCATAGCTCCCTTACCCTACCAGTCTCCAACCTGGTCCTCGCTCTCCTTCAGGACATAAAGGTGGCAAAGTCAGCCAAGGTCCTAATCAAAGTCAGCTTCGGGGAGTTACGGAAGTGTAAGTCCTGTCTCCTCCAAGCCCAGAAACATAGAAATACTCTTGTCCAGAGGTTCTCAAACAAGCACCATGAAGTCAGACACGTTCTATTATTTAGTGAGCCGGCATTTATTGGGCACTTCCTGCTGGCCGGGCCCAGCCCGCAGCTCACTGTCTGAACTCCATGAACCCCAGGACCAGGAGTAATTTGATCCGTAGTCAACGGACCTGTGTAACCTGCACGCAGCTCTCCAGGCTCAAAAATATAACCATTAGAAGACCTCGGGGCCTGCCTGCAGGGAAGGACAAAAGGGTTTTAAAAACAAGTCCTGGAAGAACACTGGAGACTGAGCAAAATTTAGCCAACGCGGCAGGATTTGGCCTGGGAGAGGGGTCGGACGGGAGAATCCCGGTTTCCTAACAGTTCTAGTAAAAAAAAAAACGAGCAAGGGGGACGGGCAGCGTTTGGAAAGAGGAGGGTCCTCAGTCAGAGGGTTGACAAGGGAGACAAGGACGGGACGGGGGCGTGGGGAACTGCTCATTGAGGCCCTGAATCAGCAAGACGCCGGGGCAAGAGGGAAATAGGGGTCCTAAGTCAGGGCGACATAGAAAAGGGGTGACACTGGGGGGAAGGCAGGCACAAGTGCCTCCTCTCCTAGCTCTCTAGGGCCCACGGGCGAGGAGAAGTAGGAGCCCGAGCCCCGCTGCCCAGGGACGGCTGGTGCCTGGCCGAAGCTGCGCGCCCCCTCCGCGGGGCAGAAGTGGCGGACTGGCCTGGGGCGGCCGAGCCGGCTCGGCCCAGTGGCCCCTTACCGGCTCTTGTGCAGACTCGACATGGTGTTGACTTCCGGATCCCCCTGCTGCCTCGGTCGCCTCCGCCACCGCCCCCCAGGGACGCGGGGAGCTCAGCACAGGCCTCCGGCCGGAAACGCAGCTGCCCGCGTGCGCGTTCCTACCCGTCCCGCCCCGCTCACGTGCCGCCCCCTTTCCCAGTGGCCGGCAGGGTGGGCGGGATGGGGGGGGCGAGGCCCCGCCCCCGCCCCGCCTCTACCCAGCCCGCCCGGCCTGTGACCGAGCTTAAGAACGCGCTAACCACCGTGCAGATGGTGTGGAAGGGCTGGCTCTTCCTTGCGCTTCCCTGGGCCTCACGTTCTCTCTACCTGTCACCCTGTCCTCTTCCTTGCAGGTTCCTCACCCGCAATAAACTATTGCGTCACGGTTTCAGGAACGTGCTTTCTCTACTAAACTATTCAGGTTTTTTCACTGCAAAATCTTCGACCCCTGTAGCAGTGATCGCAGGGAAGATGGTTCAATAAACATTGGATGGAAAGCTGGACTACAATTCGGTGTTCCCATTACTTTTGGATTTTATAAACAGGAAATTTACTACCACACAGCCCTGGCAGGGTAGTTCGGTTAGAGAGTCATCCCCACCCGCCAAAGTTGCGGGTTGGATCCCGGTGAGGGCACATACAAGAAGCAACCAAGGAATGCATAAATGAGTAGTACAAAAAACTAATGTTTTCCTCTCTTTCCCTGTCTCTCTCTCTCTCTCTAAAAATCAAATTTTTTTTAAAAGGAATGTATTATAATACAGAAAAGGAAAGCCAAGATTTCAGGATCCTTTCCAAGAAAAGACAGTTGGCAGCCATACAAAGATTATATCTACACAGATGTGCTTGTGTGCATTCTCGACCTTATTTTTTTAATTTCTTGAAACCCCCTCCAGCGCTCACGTGCATGCCCAGCAAGGACGTCACTGCCCCATGGGACAGGCAGACAGAGCTCTGTCCCCTTACTCACTCATCCCACAGTTTCTGCTCCTGCTGTGTGCTAGGTACTGTGCTAAATGCTTCTGCACAATGCAAAGATTAAGGTCCTTTCTATTAACTGTAAGAAACACATAAATATTGACTTAATTCACAATAGAAAAGGAATTTTTCCCAGAAAAAAAGAATACTGGCCAGGCCTTGAAAATATTGGTTAGGCCTGGCTGGTGTAGCTCAGTGGATTGAGTGCGGGCTGCAAACCAAAGCATCGCAAGTTCGATTCCCAGTCAGGGCACAGGCCTGGGTTGCAGGCCATGGCCCCCAGCAACCGCACATTGATGTTTCTCTCTTTCTCTCTTTCTCCCTCCCTTCCCTCTCTAAAAATAAATAAATAAAATATTTTTTTTTAAAAAGAAAATATTGGTTAGGAATACAGGGAAACATTCGAATGGTATGTTAGGAAAAATACAGGCTGTCAGCTATCATTTGGAAAAAAAATAAAGTTCTATTCCTACATCACATCTGACAAAAATTAATTCCAGATGAATTAAATCTCTACAAGGGAAAAATCTACGAGGCTAGAGGAAAAATATACAGAAAAGTGTTTATAATCTTGGAGAAGAAAGACACAGGCCCAGAAGACATGAAAGATAAGCCATATAAACACATAAAAATTAAAATTTTAGATGATAAAGTATAAGACAAATATCAATGGAGGAAATATGCGCATCCTTATGATAAAAGGTAAATATCCCTAACATACAGCGTTCTTAAATCAAAAGAAAAGACAAATACCCTCATAAAAAATTAACATTCTTTTAAGAAAGTTACTGAACGCCTGTGATGTGCCCACTAGATGTGGTCCCCAGTATGTTCTAGTGATTGGGAATTTAGTAATGAACAAAACAGACAAAAACCCCTGCCCTCGAAGCATCGACATTTTAGTGCGGGGAGATATGTTAAGTAAGATCAATCGGTAAACTCCATAGCGTGCCAGATGGTGATAAATCCTACAGAGGAAAATAAAGCAGGAGCAGGTGCTGGGTGGTGCCGCGATCTTCAACAGCGAGGTCCGGGAAGCTGCTCGGAGATAGCGTCTCAGCCAGCATCTGAAGGACACAAGACAAAGAAGAAATAAAAATGTCCCACTAGCCCTGGCTGGCGTAGCTCAGTGGATTGAGCGCGGGCTGTGAACCAAAGCATCGCAGGTTCGATTCCCAGTCAGGGCACATGGCTGGGTTGCAGGCCATGACCCCCAGCAACCGCACATTGATGTTTCTCTCTCCCTCCCTTCCCTCTCTAAAAATAAATAAAATTAAAAAAAAGTCCCACTGAAACCTGGAGTGACATTAAATTGGACTAATACTGCAAGGAGTATGAATTGACCAACCTCTTGGATTGCTGAAAATAATTTGTTTTAATTTGTGTTTAGAGAGAGGGGAAGGTAGGGTGAAAGAGAGGGAGAGAAGCACCAACACGGGAGCCTGTGCCCCGACCAGGCACGTGCCCTGACCGGACCACGAATCCAGCCAGTGACCTTTCACTGAGGAATGATACCCAAGCAACTGAGCCACACTGGTCAAGGGGGTAATAGTAATTTTTATTTATTACACCAACATCACTAGTTTGTGGAGAGACAGACCTCTCTCAAATAATTTTAAAGAGAGTTTAACTGGTACAGCTTTTATTTGGCAAGCACTAAAACTTTTTTTAAACGTGTATATCTTTGCTGTTTTTTACTTTTTACGCTTTTTATTTTTAAATATTATGGGTTCACAGGAAGTTTCAAAGGTGGTACACAAGTCCCTTGTACACTTCATCCAGTTTCCCTCAGTGGTTTTATTTTATTTTATTTTATTTTATTTTATTTTTAAGATTTTATTTATTTACTTTGGGGAGAGGGAGGAAGAAAGAGAGGGAGAGAAACATCAGTGTGAGAGATTCATCAACCAGTTGTCTCTCACACACCCCCAACTGGGGACCTGGCCCACAACCCAGGAATGTCCCCTGACTGGGAATCGAACTGGCAACCTTTCAGTTTGCAGGCCAGCGCTCAGTCCACTGAGCTACACCAGCCAGGACTTGGTAGTTTTATTTTAATATGGTTTTAACAGCTTTGGGATATAACTCATGTTCCATAAACTTCACATTCAAAGTGTACCCTGTGATGAGTTTAGACACACACACACACACCTGTGAAACCATCAGCACAGTTAAAATAACAAACACACCCAGGGCCCCCAAAACATTCCTTCTGCCTTTTTGTATCTCCTCCCTTCTTATTCAATTTGTTCACACGGCTCCCCGGACCCCAGATAACTGCTGATCTGCTTTCTGTCACTAAATGACAGGGACCCTAAAAAACCAGAATTCATTTATTAAAAATTGTGTATTTAGCCCTGGCTGGTGTAGCTCAGTGGATTGAGCTCGGGCTGTGAACCAAAGCATCGCAGGTTCGATTCACAGTCAGGGTACATGCCTGGGTTGCAGGCTATAACCCCCAGCAACCGCACACTGATGTTTCTCTCTCTCTATCTCCCTCCCTTCCCTCTCTAAAAATAAATAAATAAAATCTTTAACAAAAAATTGTGTATTTATTCTTCCATGCTTAAACTTCAGTCACCTTCAAAGCCCTCTCCATTTGATGCAGTACACCTATTGAGGCGTTTTCCCACTGCTTAAACCAGTTTTTGAACTCATCAATGTTGGTGCCTTTTAGTGCTTCTGCCATGGTTTCACCTCTTCCACATCAGTAAAATGTTTCCCTTTGATGACTTTTTTAATGCGGGGAAACAAAAAAAAAAAAGTTGCCTGGGGTGAGATCAGGTGAATAGGGAGGGTGGGACACGGAGGTCATGCCCTTTTTTGGTCAAAAACTGCTGAACAGTCAGCCTGGTATGGGCAGGTGCGCTGGTAAATCATCCATCACGAAACAGGCAAATGCGTTGAAAGAGTCTTCAAAAAAAATTCACTGAAGCTAGCTAAACACAGCCTCTCACAACACCACCTGGTACATTAATACAGATGGGTTCCTAGAACACTCACCTAGCAGGGGAAGCCTGTACTACAAGGGGCCCACCCAACCAGAAGCTAATTCCGGGTTTTGGGGGGCCCCCCTTACAGATTAGTGTGCAGCTTCACGAATTGTACATAAAGGGAGACATACACTGTGTACTTGGCTTTTATCTGGCTTCCCTCACTCAGCACAATTATTTTGAGATCCGTGCTTGGAGCACATTAGTCCTCTTTGTTGCCATGTAGATTCCGTTATCTGGATGCAGCCTGTCCACTGCGCCTGTTGATGGCCATCTGGGTCGTCTCCAGTGTGGGGCTGTTACAGTGAAGTTGCTGTGAATACTTATGCACAGTCTTTATATGGAGACATGCTTTTATTCCTCTCCGAGTAGAATGGCTGGATGAATTTAAATTTTTTTTTAAAAAACATCTAAACCATTTTCTAAAATAGTCATATCATTTTACACCCATACCAGAAGTATGTGAGAGTTTCTGCTGTACCATATCCTCGCCGACACTTAGCATGGTCAGTCTTTTTAATTTTAGACATGCTAGTAAGTGCGTAGCGGTATCTTGTTATTGTTCTAACATGCATTTCCTTACAGACTAATGATGCTGAGCACCTTTTCATGTGTTTCCCATCTATATATGTTCTTTGGGGAAACTATCTGTTCAAAGCTATTTCCCAGTCTTAATTGGACTGCTTGTTTTCTCACTGAAATTGACTTTTGAAAATTTAGATTTTTCTGGTTACACACCTTTTATATTTTTATTTTTTAATTCTATTTTATTGATTATGCTATTACAGTTGTCCTGATTTCTCCCCCTTTGTTTCCCTCCACCCGCATCCCCCACTTTCTCAAGGCAATACCCTCGCCCCTTGTTCATGTCCATACGTCATACATTTAAGTTCTTTAGTTACTTCTTTTCCTATTCTGTACTCTACATCCCCATGGCTATTCTATAACTACCTATTTGCACTTCTTAACCCCCTCACCTCTCACCCATTCTCCCACACACCCCCTTCCACCTCTTCATCTTCAACCGTTGGCATTTTAATTATGATGTGTGTTGGGGTGGGTCTCTGCATCCAACTTGATTGGGGCTCTCTGTGCTTCCTGAACTTGTGATATCTCTTTCCTTACCAAATTAGTAAAGTTTTATTTCATTATTTTTCTCTTTTCTTGAGATTTTATTTATTCATTTCTAGAGAGAAGAAAGGAAGGTGAAAGGGAGGGAGAGAAAGGTCAATGTGCGGCTGCCTCTAACACGCCCCCCAATGGGGACTCAGCCCACAACTCAGGCACATGCCTTAGACTGGGAATCGGACTGGCAACCCTTTGGTTCTCAGGCCAGCACCCAATCCACTGAACCACACTAGCCAGGGCGCTGTCATTATTTTTTCATACAGATTTCCAATTTCTTGCTCTTTCTCTTTGCCTTCTGGCACCCCTATGAAGTGAACATTGGATCACTTTAAGTGGTCCCACAGGCTGCTCGCCTTATCCTCGCTTTTTTGGATCCTCTTTTCTTTTTGTTGTTCTGATTAGTTATTTTTTTCTTCCTTATGCTCCAGATCATTGATTTGATTCTCAGCTTCATCCACTCAACTGTTGTTTCCCTATAAATTGTTCTTTATTTTAATTAGTGTATGCTTCATTTCTGACTGGATCTTTTCTATGCTATTAAGGTCCTCACTAAGTTCCTTGAGTATCCTTGTAACCAGTGTTTTGAACTCTGCATCTGATAGATTGCTTATCTCCATTTCATTTAGCTCACTTTCTAGAGTTTTGATCTGTCCTTTCATTTGGGCCATGTTTCTTTGTCTCCTCATTTTGACAGCCTCCCTGTGTTTATTTCTATGTATTAGGTAGAGCTGCTTTGATTCTATGTCTTGGTAGTGTGTCCTAATGTAGTAGGTGTCCTGTAGGGTCCAGTGGCACAGCCTCCCATATCTCGCATGCTGAGTACCCGAGGTGCATCCTTCAGGTGCACCCTAACCCACCCTCCACCCTCCTTGGAGGACCAGCTGTGCAAGGGCAGGGTGGTGGTGTTCCAGTGTGGTCTGTAGCTGTCCACTGGGTGCGCTGGCCCTGGGGTTTCCCCAGTGGTGCAGGCCAAAGTCAGTCCCCAACTGTATTTTGCCCAGGCCCACCCTGCCTGAGCTATAAAGCAATCTGAGATGGGTGCTACTTGTGGTGGGCTTGGAGATTCCCAGAAGCCAAGCTGCAAATCTAGGCTGCTAGCTCTGGGCTTGGAGCTCACTGAGGCCAGCTGCTGCTTGTTTGAGAGGATGCAGGAAGTCGTGAGGCATAAGCCAACATCAGCCACCCATGAGGAAAAGAAGCTGGGTGGAACCCTAAGTTGGATGGGGTGAGCCTCTGGGGATCTCTAACGCTGGTCAACTGGTGTTGGCCAGGTTGATGGGATCTTAAATACAGTGCTAGTCTGCTGGGTCTGTGGAGGGATGGCTCAGAAAAGGGCCAATAGCCTCTGCTCACCATGATCGCAGGCACCTCAGCTTCCCCCTACACACCACCGGTGCCCCTCAAGCCACCTCCCTGGCCCAGGAGCCGAGAGGGAGGGAGTCTGAGTAGGCGAGTCCATGTGTTGGTTCTTTAAGAGGAACTGCTAGGGGCTCCAGAAGTTTCTTCCATTGACTCAATGCCTGCTTGTTTTTGCAGCCGGAAGTTGAAGGGACTTGTCTTCCTGGGCTGGGGGACTTGGTGTGGGGCTGGGACTCCTCACTCCTGGGATACCCCTCCCAAATTTTTATCCACCCCAAGTGGGTGAGGGACCAGCCTGCTCCGCATCTGCACCCCTCCTACCAGTCTGGGTGGATGTGGTTTCTTTAATTGCATAGTTGTCAGACTTTCATTCAACCTGATTTCTGATGGTTCTGATGATGGTTGTTCTATATTTTAGTTGCAATTTTGACGTGGTTATGTGAGGAGGAGAACCATGTGTGCCTACACCTCCATCTTGACTGGAAGTCTTAAATAAGGTTTTTAAAAAGTGAAAGAGCCCTGGCTGGTGTGGCTCAGTGGATTTAGTGCTGGCCTGTGAATCAAAGGGTCGCAGGTCTGATTCCCAGTCAGGGCACATGCCTTGGTCCACTGGGACCAAGTCCCCAGTGGGCAACCACACATTGATGTTTCTCTCCTCCCTCCCTTCTCCTCTGTCTAAAAATAAACAAATAAAATCTTTTTTAAAAAGTGGAACAAAATGGATGCTAGAGATGAATGAACATACGTGCAGGTATGAAAACACATAACATCACTCATCTTGGTTATAGTGAGTTGTAGGGTTATTGAGTGAGTTTCTTTCTTTTATTTTTTTTTCCTGTATTCTCCAAATTTTCTATAATGGGTAAATGTTTCTCTTAACCCAGAAAAAATTAACATTTAACCTTTAAAAAATACACATCATCAAAAATGATTACTGATCCATTTTTAAGAGGTGAAATATGAAGTACGTATTTTCATTAATTAATTAATTAATTAATTAATTAAACATCAGTGTGTGGTTGCCTCTCATTTGTCCCTTACTGGAGACTTGGCCCACAACCCAGGCATGTGCCCTGACTGGGAATCGAACCTGCAACCTTTTGCTTCACTGGCCAGCACTCAATCCACTGAGCCTCAGCAGCTAGGGCTGTATTTTTATTTTTAATTGTGATCAAATACACATAACACGGAAGTTACCATCGTAAGCATGTTTAAGGGGAGAGTTCAGTAGTGTGAAGCACCTTTCATCGTACTGTAATCTCCAGAACTCTTCTCCCCTAGCAAAACTGCAAGGCCCTGCCCACTGAACCCCATTCTCCCTCCCCCAACCCCTGGGAACCACCATTCTGCCTTGTTTCTATGCATGTGACTACCCTAGGTGCCTCACCCAAGTGGAATCACGGCTATTAACAGTATTTGCCTTTTTGTGATTGGTTTATTTCACTTCGTATAATGTCCTCAAGGGCATCCCTGTTGTAGCATGAGTCAGAATTCCCTTCCCTTTCAAGGCTGAATGATAGTTTGTGTTTCGTGTAGCCAGTCATCCATCCACACACACAGGTGCTTCCACCTCTTGGTTATTGCTGGTAATGCTGCTCTGAACGTGGGTACCAATACCTCTTTGAGACCCTATTTTCTGAAGAGGAATTGCTGGACCTTATAGGAATTCTGTTTATAATGTTTTGAGGAGGTGCCATACTATTTTCTATAATGGCTACAACCATTTACATTATCACCAACGGTTCACAAGGGTTCCAATTTTCCCACACCCTTGCCAACACTTGTTATTTTCTGGATTTTATTGTTGTCGTCATCATTTTCTGCTTTTATGGTCACAGCCACAACAATGGGTATGAGGTGGTACAAGTCTTTTTGTTATATGTGATTTGTAGGTATTTTCTCCCAGTCTGCGGCTTGCCTGTATAGTCTCCGAACAGTGTTTGAGTCAGAAGTTCTCAATTTTCGTGAGGTCTGCCATTCCTTTATGTCATATCCAACAAACTTTTGCATAACCAATATCACAAAGATTTTTCTCCCATACTTTTTTTTTAAATTTTAGGTTATACAATTAGGTCTATGATCCATTTTTTAAAGTTTACAATTCATTTTGAGTTAATTTTCGTAAATGGCATGAGATATGTATCAAAGTTCATTTATTTCTGTATGAACATCCAAAGTTCCCAGCACCATTGTTGAAAAAAAAATTATCCTTTCTCCAACTGAATTGCGTTTGCACCTTCGGCAAAAATCAATGAATCATATACGTGCAGGATCTATTTCTGGATTCTGCACACATTTCATTGTTTATCTTTTTGATCTCACAACAGTGTTTTAGTAGCTCTGTCAAAAGCCCTGAAGCGCCACGCTGTAGCTCTATAATTACGGAGCTCTAAAGTAAGTCTTAAAGTTAGGTAGTGTAAGTCCATCCCCTCTGTTCCTCTGTTTCAAAGTTGTTTTGGCCTTTGCATTGTCTACGAACTTTAGAATCAGCTTGCCAATATTTAGAAAAAAAGTTGCTGGGGCCCTCCCTGGCCAGTGTGGCTTATTCAGTTGGAGCAACCTCCCATACATGGAAGGGTCTCAGGTTCGAGTCCCAGTCCGGGCATATGCCTGGGCTATAGGTTCGGTCCCCAGTTGGGATGTGTAGGAGAGGTCCTCCAGTCCAGAGGTACCCAGTCAGGTGTGTATGGAAGGCAACCAATTGTTTCTCTCCTGCCTCGATGTTTCCACCACTCCCTCCTTTCCCCTCCATAAGCATGTCCTCCTGTGAGAATGAAAAAAGCAGTTGCTGGAATTTGGGTTGGGTCTGTACTGAATCTACAGGTCAATTTGAAAGTAACTGCTAGGACCCTCGCTGGCGTAGCTCAGTGGATTGAGCGCGGGCTGCGAACCAAAGTGTCGCAGGTTCGATTCCCAGTCAGGGTACATGCCTGGGTTGCAGGCCATAACCCCCAGCAACCACACATTGATGTTTCTATCTATCTATCATCTATCTATCTATCTATCTATCTATCTATCTATCTATCTATCTCCCTTCCCTCTCTAAAAATAAAATAAATAAAATCTTAAAAAAAAAAAGAAAGAAAAAAAAGAAAGTAACTGCTAGAGCCCTGGCTGGCGTAGCTCAGTGGATTGAGCTGGGGCTGCAAACCAAAGCATCACAGGTTCGATTCCCAGTCAGGGTACATGCCTGGGTTGCAGGCCACGGCCCCCAGCAACTGCACATTGATGTTTCTCTCTCTCTCTTTCTCCCTCCCTTCCCTCTCTAAAAAATAAATAAAATCTAAAAAAAGAAAGAAAGAAAGAAATGCACCATTCAATGTTTTTGTTTTTTTTTTAAAGAAAGTAACTGCTAGCTTAACATTATCAAACCACCTGATCCATGGATTTAACATAGCTCTCCATTTGTTTAGGCCTTTAATTTCTCCTAGAAAAGCTTTTGTACTTTCCAGTGTATATGTATTCCTAAGTATCTCATATTTTTTTAAAATTACTTATTTATTTTTAGAGGGGAAGAGAGAGAGAAATATCAATGTGTGGCTGCCTCTCATGCGCCCCCTACTGGGGACCTGGCCTGCAACCCAGGCATGTGCCCTGACTGGGAATCGAAAAACCCTTTGGTTCACAGGTTGGCGCTCAATCCCCTGAGCCACACCAGCCAGGGGAGTTACCTCATATTTTTTTGATACTATCATAAATGGTAGTTTTTACACTTGATTTGCCAAGTGTTTATTACTAGAATACAGAAAAAAATAGCTTATTTGCTTTTATTATTTGTAACAATTTATTTTAATAATAAAACTTGCTTTACTAATCATTATTTTTATAATAAAATTTATAATAATAAATCTTTACTAATTTTAAATTGCTTTTATGGATCTTGTATCCTGAAATCTTGCTAAACTCACTCATTAGATCGAGGAACTTCTTTGTAGATTCCATAGAACTTTTTTAAAATTACATTTTAATGATCGTGCTATTACAGTTGTTGCAATTTTCCCCCTTTGCCCCCCTCCACCCGGCACCCCCCACTCCCTCAGGCCATCCCCACACCATTGTTCATGTCCGTGGGTCATGGTATAAGTTCTTTGGCTGCTCCATTTCCTATACTGTGCTTTACCTCCCCAGGGCTATTCTGTAACTACCTGTTTGTACTTCTTAATCTCCTCACCTCCTGTCCCATCCCCCTTGACGCGATCACCTGGCTCAGTGACCGCGGAACGCTGCAGATGGCTCATCACCACGCGAGAAAAACATACACAGAGACAACCAGGTCCTGTGGGGAAGCAGGAAGGGAATGGCCACTCTCAGTAGTGGGTAGCGCCCCATTCCCCCTCCGGAGAGGTTTTGTATTGGTTTCGTTTGCATAAGAATTCAGGTAAAAGCTCATTACTCATTGCTAGGAAGTAAGGATCAAACAATAGATAACAGGGAAGTCTGAGGGCCTATTTTGAGTCAGGGTCAAAGAGCTGTAAGACTTTGAGGAACAAACTAACTTCCTCCTTGGACCCTTATCATTCAACTGAGAGCATTCTAAACAAAGCAGGTTTCACAGGGTTTTAAATATTCTTTCTTAGGCCTGATCACTGGGGGAACCCGCCCTTTTCAGCACAGAGCTGCACCACCCTGTCCTTGTTTCAGGCTTAGGTGGAGCACGGGAACTAAGGCAACCAAGAGATAAGGAGATTTTCTCCCAGACATGAGGACTCAGGCTATGTCAAAGCCGAGGAGCCAGGGTCCATCACCGCCTTTGCTGTAGCCCCCAAAGTTCTTCCTTGTGGGCCTCCCATGTGATCGTGCCTGTCTTAGATCGTTCCCCTCTTGGGGAATCTCACCCGTCATTGGCTAACTGACCAAGCTTTGGGGTTCAGTTATGAATGAAGCAGCAGAAGCAGCACTCCTGCCAGGGAGATAAGCTTTTGTCTCCTTGCTGGCTTATGGTCCAAGGTCACTCCCTCAGCCTTAGCCTAGGCGGGGGTCACAGCTTCTGATACCAGGCAGGGTGGTTCCCAACACTCCCTATCCCCCCCACCCATCTGGCAACCAGCATCAAAATGCTCTCTGTATCCAGGATTCTGTCTCTGTTCTTGTTTGCTTAGTTTGTTTTTTAGATTTAATTGGTGATAGATATGTTTATTACCATCTTATTATTCATCATTTTGTTCTTCTTTTCCTTAAATAAGACCTTTTAACATTTCATGTAATAATGGTTTGGTGATGATTAACTCCTTTAGTTGTTTCCTGTCTGGGAAGCTCTTTATCTGCTCTGCAACTCATTAGATTAAGAAGCTTTTTAACAAATTCCATAAAATATTTTTTTAAGCCTCATTTTTATTTAATAATTTTTCCACACACACACAAACACAGTCTTTAAAAGATTTTATTTATTTTTTAGAGGGAGGGAGAAAGAGGGAGAGAAACATCTATTGGTTGCCTCTTGCAGGCCCCCAGCTGGGGACCTGGCCCACAACCCAAGCTTGTACCTGATTGGGAATTGAACTGTGACCCTTTGGTTTGCAGGTGGGTGCTCAATCCACTGAGCCACACCAGCCACGGCTGAATGTTGTTTTGTTGTTGTTTTTTGGTCAACCAAATTCTACCAGTGAGAAAATTGTGCAATTTTCAAAAGAACTAAACAGACTATATGATCTAACACAAAAAGTAGTAGAAATGTCACAGAATAATTTGTATATTGTGATTCTATTTATATTTTTAAATCCATCTTGCATTATGAGTTTCTGTGTACACATGTGTTTATAAATGCACCTTAACAGTTTTATTGGGATATAATTCAATACTATACATTTGGAGCATATATTTAAAGTGAGCCAATCAGTGGTTTTTAGAACATTCCCACTTGGACATCTATCACCCGTCAACCACGCCACCACCATCACCATCAAATTCTGACCATTTTCATCACCCCCCAAAACCCTGTCCACATCGTTTTCTCTGCCCCTTCCTCCATAGGCAACCACTAACCTACTGTCTGTCTCTATACACTCGCCTTTTCTGAACACAGGAATAGAATCACACAGTGTATGGTCTTTGTGACTGGTTGCTTTCATTCACCATAGGTTTTCAAGGTCCTTCCATGGTGTCGTATCAATCCTTCATTCCTTTTTATTGGTGAATGATATTCCCCTTTACGAATATACTGTTCTATATCATATCCATTCACGAGCTGATGAGTAGCACTGGGTTATTTTCCTTCTTGAGTGTTATGAATAATGCTGTTACAAACATTTTCTCTTGGGTACACACCCAGGAGTAGAATTTCTAGGTCTTCTGGTAACCTTTCCAAAGCAGCTGCACCGTTTTATATTCCCACAAGCAATGTAGGAGTGTTCCCATCTCTCCACTTCCTTGACAATACTTGTTGTTGCCTATGTTTGGATCACAGCCATCCAAAGCATAGGAAGGTGTATCTCATTGTGGTTTTCATTTGTATTTCCCTGATGACTAATGATGCTGAGTATCTTTTCACGTGCATCTTGGCCATTTGTATATCATCTTTGGAGAAATGTCTAGTCAGCTCTTTTGCCTACTTTACATTAGGTTATTTGCCTTTTTATTATTCAGTTCTATATATATCCTGGATTACCATTCTTTATCAGATATGTGATTTGCAAATATCTTCTCCCATTCTGTGGGTTGTCTTTTCACTTTTTTTTAATATGTACTATTGATTGTGCTATTAGTTTTCCCATTTTTCCACCTTCATTCCCCTCCACCCTGCACACCCTCTCCTACCTATATTCCCCCCACTTTAGTTCATGTCCGTGTGTCATAAGTTCTTTAGCTTCTACATTTCCCATACTATTCTTGCCTTCCCCCTGTCTATTTTCTACCTACCATCTACACTACTTATTCTCTGTACCTTTTCCCCCTCTCTCCTCCTCCCACTCCCCTGTTGCTAACCCTCCATGTGATCTCCATTTCTGTGGTTTTGTTCCTGTTGTAGTTGATTGCTTAGTTTCTTTTTCTTTTTGTTTTAGGTGTGGTTGTTCATAATTGGGAGTTTGCTGTCATTTTACTGTACATGTTTTTTTATCTTCTTTTTCTTAGATAACTCCCCTTAACATTTCATTTAATAAGGGCTTGGTGATGATGAACTCCTTCAACTTTACCTTATCTGAGAAGCACTTTATCTGCCCTTCCATTCTCAATGAAAGCTTTGCTGGACAGAGCAATCTTGGATGTAGGTCCTTGCCTTTCATGACTTGGAATACTTCTTTCCAGCCCCTTCTGGTCTGTAAGGTCTCTTTTTGAGAAATCAGCTGACAGTCTTATGGGAATTCCTTTGTAGGTTACTGTCTCCTTATCTCTTGCAGCTTCTAGGATTCTCTCCTTCATTTTTACCTTGGCTAATGTAATGATGATGTGCCTTGGTGTGTTTCTCCTTGGGTCCAACTTCTTTGGGACTCTCTGAGCTTCCTGGACTTCCTGGAAGTCTATTTCCTTTGCCAGATTGGGGAAGCTCTCCTTTATTATTTGTTCAAATAATTTTCCCACTTGTTGCTCTTCCTCTTCCCCTTCTGGTACCCCTATAATTCAGATGTTGGAACGTTTAAAGGTGTCCTGGAGGTTCCTAAGCCTCTCCTCATTTTTTTTGAATTCTTGTTTCTTCCTTCTTTTCTGTTTGGTTGTTTCTTTCCTCCTTCTTGTCCACTCCATTAATGTGAGTCCCATTTTCCTTCCCATCACTATTGGTTTCCTGTACATTTTCCTTTATTTCACTTAGCGTAGCCTTCATTTTTTCATCTAATTTGCGACCAAATTCAACCAATTCTGTGAGCAGCCTGATCACCAGTGCTCTGAATTGTGCATCTGATAGGTTGGCTATCTCTTCATCGCTTCGTTGAATTTGCTGTGGAGCTTTGATCTGTTATTCTATTTGGGCCATTTTGTTTGTTTGTTTGTTTCCTTGCACCTGTTACATATGAAGGGCAGAGCCTCAGGTGTTCACGGGGCAGGGCAGCCCAGTCTCTGGGTTGTGAAATGTATGTGGACATGGGTCCAAGAGGGAACATGGCGCTTGCTCCACTCTCAGTCAGATTTCAGTCCCTTCTGCCGCTCCCCACAAGCAGAACTGGGCCTTTCTGGTGCTGATTCCCGTGTGGGTGTACTTGTGTACATTCTAGGACCCTGTGGGTCTCTCCAACAAACTCTCCTGTGAGGCTGGGAGTCTCTCCCAGCACCGCAACCCCCACAGGTGTTTTCAATCGGTGTTTCAAGCCTTGTGTCCCCGCCCTGGGACCCTGGGTTGTGCAGTCCGTCTCGTTCCCCATTGTCACCTGGTTTGTCTGTGCGCGGATGTGGGACCACCCAGTCAGCCTGCGGCCTTGCATGCCGTGCCCTGCTTCACAGTCACCACCTCACTGGGTCTGCCCATTGCCACCCCGTGCCCGGGGTCTGCCCACTGCCGTCTTGAGCTCCTGGGGTCTGTCAGCTGCTGCCTTGCTTGCCCAATGCCACTGCTTTTTTTTGCCACAAGCCATCTCTGCCTGGCCGCCCGACTCCACCCGCCGTACCGGTCTGGATCAACGTGTCTATTTTAACTCCTTGGTTGTCAGACTTCCATACAGTTCAATTTTCTGTCAGTTCTGGTTGCTATTTTGTTTCTAAATTGTTGTCTTTATTTTGGTTGTGTGAGGAGGCACAGTGTGTCTATCTACACCTCCATCTTGGCTGGAAGTCTCACTTTCTTGATGGTGCCCTTTGAAGCTCAAAAGTTTTAATTTTGATGAAATCCAATTTGTCTATATTTTTCCTCTTGTGTTTGGTGTCATATTAAAGAACCCACTGCCATGCTGGCTGAGTAGTTCAGCAGGTTAGAGCATTATCCCCATATAGCAAGACTGCAGGTTCAATCCCCAGTCAGGACACATACAAGACTCAGCCAATGAATGCATAAGTATGTGGAACGGCATAAATTGATGCTTCTCTCTCTCTCCCTCTTCCTTTCTCCTACCCCCTCTTTCTCTAAAATCAATAAATTAAAACACACACACACACTGCCTAACCCAAAGTCACAAAGACTTACTCCTATGTATTGTCCTAACAGTTTTATAGTTTTAGTTTTTACATATACATGCATATTTTTAAAGGACTAAGAAAATGCTCACCAAGTTGTTAAGAGTGGTCATCTCTGAGGAAGGGCATAAAATTGGGATTAGGTTGGGTTTTGATGGGGATTTTCATTTTTTCTGCCATATATTTCTGTATTGTTTGGATTTTTTTTTTAAATGCATGGCTAACTCTGGTAGTTCAAAATCAACCTTGGCTGGTGTGGCTCAGTGGATTGAGCACTGGACTGCAAAGCAAAAGGTTGCTGGTTTGATTCCCAGTCAGGGCACATGCCTGGGTCGCAGGCCAGGTCCCCAGTAGGGGGTGTGCAAGAGGCAACCACATATTGATGCTTGTCTCCCTCTTTTTCTCCCTCCCTTCCCCTCTCTCTAAAAATAAGTAAATAAAATCTTTAAAAAAATAAATTCAATAGACATTTGAAACATTTCAAAATCATATTGATACATAGTTGCACACGGTCAGAAACTAAAATACACTGTGCAGAAGGGGGAAAATGCACAAAGCTAGTTATTAGAATTGGGGTGAGGGCTGTGTCAAGATAGAATTCTTGGAGGAAGTAACATCCAAACGGAGACCAGAAGGTGGAGGAGTGTTCTGGTTATGCATGGGAGCGAGAAAAGTGTTTATTTGGGAAGATACTGTTTGAGCCTATGGGAGAGAAAAGGTTCACTAAAGAAAAACAACAAAACAGTGCTTTAAACTCTCTGGATTGGAGAGTGGAAGTGGGGGAGAAAGGGGAGGGGACAGGAGGCTGGAGGGGGAGGCAGGGGACATCCCTGTCCTCTCCAGTGAGGGCTGTAAGCAGGGGAATGCCCAGATCAGATTTAAGTTTTGGAAAAATCACCCTGGGACTGTGGAGAGAATGACGGGAAGGAGCAGGGAGCTCCACGAGGAGGCTACTGCGGAACCCCAGAGAAGAAATGATGGTGCACAGAGTCCGGCCCTACTGGTTAGCAGAGAAGGGACTGGGTTTGAGAGGTCCTTAGGACTTGGCAACTGCACCAGGAGCTGAGAAAAACGCTGGGGCCGAGGCCCACTATCAACTTCCCACGTGACAACCGAGTTGACTGGTGGCTCATTAACTAGCTGGAAAAGTATCAGGGCGTTGGGGAGGAAGGTGATGACTGTGTTTGGTCGCGTGGGCGTGAGTTACCTGTGGAACCAGAGATGTTCAACAGGGCGCTGGGTGTGGGGCTGGTGCTCTGCGAGAGGTCAGTGCTGACGGGGAAGATGGAGTCAGTCCCGCCCTGAAGCCCCGCCTGGGGTCTAGTGAGCTGCAGGACAGAGCGGGCCCTAACCCAGGGGTCACATAAGCGGCTGCCCAGAAGCCAGGGACAGCCGCGGAGGCACACGCTCACCGCCCGAGTGCACGCCCCACCTGCTCCCTCCTTCTGCGGCAACCGGCTCCCGGTCCGAAGAGGAGCCCCTGCAGGGCTCCGGAACCTTCTGCCACCACCGCCCGCGTTCGCCGCGGGACCCTTCGGGGACACCGATCCGCTGTTGCTAAGGGGCGGCCCCGGAAGTGACGCGCCCGTGGTTTGTTGACAGCGGAGGCGGCGGCTGCGGGCTCCGAGCTGTAGGAGCCGAATCGGGGGAGGGGCCCGGCCCCGGAGCCAGCACTGGGCGGCCTGCAGCCCTAAGGGCAAGGTAAAGGCCAAGGGTCCCCGCGGCGCGACCCCCTCCCGCCCGGGGCTCCCGCCCCCGGGACCCTAAGCTCCGCCTCGTCGACCCCGGTCTCCCCCAGACCCCAGCCCTAGCCTGACGACATCCCCTACCGGCCCGGGCCGCATCCTCCGCTCCTCCTCGGCCGAGGAAGCATCCAGTCCATTCCCGGAGCCAAGGGATGTACCTGCGTTCTACCCCTTCCCCTCCTGCCTCCGGCGCCTCAGCATCGCGGCGGCGACCACTTGCACAGGTCCATCTCCGCCAGCGGTGGGAGGGCTTCCTCCTCTACCCCTGTTACCAGGTCTGAGAAACGTGCCTTTGAGACTGAGCTCCCTTCCTCCAGAGAGAAAATGACTCGTTGTTGGGTGCCCCTACAGAATGGGGTGTCGGTGTGGGACCGCCAGGGCCAGCCCCTGCCCCCCTACCTGTTGGATGAGCTTAATTAAGTTCCCCCAAAGCAGTGCTTTCACGCTCAGGGACGGCTCCGAGCCCGGGTCAGCTGCTAAAAGGGATGAGATGGTGCAGGAAATCCAACAGCCCAACAGGGGGGAGAGGGATGGGGCGGGGTTGCAAACCCGAGGAGCAGGAGCCAGGCAGGTGAGTTGAAACTGAAACTGACTGCGCCGGCCGCTGGAGCTCTGTGGGTGGAATTGAACTTGGCTGCTTGCTCTCTGGCTCGAGGAGGTGTTCGGGATTTCCAGGCTCTGCCTGCGCCGGCCAGCACACTTGCTTTTGCAGGGGGAGAGGGCTGGCTGGTGCCTCCGTGGGAAAATCATCCCGTATGATCTTTCCCACGGAATATTTCTTGTCAGGGTTCAAGCTGGTTGGAATGAGCATTGAAGGCAGCTTTGAAAAGGGTCCCAGGAGGCTACCCTCCTCTGCAGGAGGTGGTAGCAGGAGTGAACGGACTCTCTGTTTTGTTTCATTTATTCATCCAGCAAATAATAAACGTAATATGTGTGTGTGGGGGGGGGGAGCAGGAAGGACTATGGAAAGAGCCAGGGAGTGCAGGCACATTTTTATAAACAGTGGTCTGAGAACGTGTCTGATGAGCGGATATCTAATCAGAGACCTGAAGGGAGTGAGGGAGCAAGCCATACAGCTCTCTGAAGGCGAGTGTTCAACAGCAAGTGCTAAGGTCCTGAGGTCACGTGCCTGAGGATTTTAAGAAACATGAGGACCGCAGGGCTGAAGCAGAGTGAAAGAGGGGAGGAGCGGTTGATGGAGTCAGAGAATCAGAGAAGAGTGGGGACCAGCTCATGGTGGGGACGACATCAGGGACTGTCTGCGTGATTGCCAAGTCACGGGGTGTCCACGGGGTTACCCTTTCAGAACTGTGCTAACGTGAAGTGTCTGGTGCTCGGAGAAAATACAGATTTGTTGTAGATGACAAGTGGCCATTGTGCCCTGGCCTCGAGTTGCAAGTACCCTTCTTCCATCTATGTAATGGCCATTGATGGGCTGGACACAAAAGGGCAGCCATAGAGCACCGTGGTCAGATCAGGTCATGCCACTGCTTCCTGGTTGTGCGGACTTGGGCAAGGGGCCTTCTGGTCACCCCAGCTTCCTCGTCTGTAAAATAGTTCTTGGGCTAACGGAGAGATCACCCTGGAATGCTCAGCACACTGGTCGGCACCTATTGAGTGCGTGGCTGTTGTGATGACAACGGCAAGGATGAGGAACTGTTTGTGTCTGCCTGAACGCCTTTCTTTTCAGCACCAGCTGGTGGTGTCATCCCTGAGTTAGTGGAATTTGGGGGAGCAGCGGGAGAGAGAAGGTGGGAACTTCCTGTCACCCATCGGTGGGAACAATGGCTCCATATCCTGTGAGGGAGGATGGTAGCCTGGTCCTGGCTTTTCGGCGGCAGTGGAAGGTGACGGGGACCTTTTTTAAGGAGCTCCACAAAACCCCGTTCTGCTACATGAAATAGGCAAAATGACAGTGTTGGAATAAGTATGACGTGAAGACAGGCCGAGAAGGGCAGTGCGTGTTGACCTCAGATGCGTGGTCGGGTGGCGTGGCTGGCCGTGTGATGGAGACTGTCCTTCCCAGAAGCGCCCGGTGGAGGCTGAGATTTTGCCAGGTTGGTGCGTTAAGCTGAGCGGGCGACTGGGCCGGAGGGGCTGAGGATGAGAACTCAGAGTGCGTGGATGCCAAGAGCCAGCGTGTCCGAGCGGGCTGCCGTGGCCGGGCCGGCGAACTGTGCCCCTGGGTCAGGCCTCAGCTCCGCCGCTGGCTCGCAGGGCGAACTCGGGCAGCCCCACCCCACCTGGCCTCAGCTTTCCCGTCTGTCCACGGACTCTGAAGGCTGTTGGGAGGGTGCACTGAAACGAGGTTCTGAGAGAGTCTGGGGCGCTTGAGAGCTCTCCGCGGAGGTCAAGAGCCATTCTCGTTAGGGCTGCCAGGATTCTGCAGCCGTGGTCTGCACACCACCGTCCCCGCCCCTGCCCCGGGCAGAGGACTTCAGTGCCTCGGCCGCGCTTGACTTCTGAAATGCAAGTTCAGAGCCTCCCCTTCGGTCGTCTATTTTGGGATCACAAAGGTTCAGAAATGCACAGATTTCCCTGATTCAAAAAGGAGCAGGAGGATCTTGCCAAACAGCATTCTTAGGAAATTTCTCCACGATTGTTGGTCACCACCTTCTCGCTATCATTCGATGGTGTGACCTCGGCAACCCCGGGGGCACAAGGTGGGTGCATGGACAGGGAAGGGCCCTGGCGAATATCGGGCTGCAAATATTGCCTGGGCTGTGTTTGTGGAGCTATGCCTCCTTCACCCGTAACTAGCTTCTCCCTCGCTGTGTCATGGAGACCCCAAGGATCACGCAGGGCCCCTGCCTCAGGAAGCTTCCAGCCCCGTGGCAGACAAATGCTGTCTGTCCGCAGGACGGTTACCAGCGACAGTTGATCATCTGTGCCTAGTGCCCAAGGGCGCTCAGAGTGGTGAGGAGGCGGTGAAGGCTCGGGCCGCAGAAGGGAGAGCTGAGGCTTGGAGAACCCGTTCCTGCCCTTGGTGTAACGGTAGAGAGAGGCAGGTACTCACTGAGAGACCCTGAGCAAGTCACTGCATTTCCTTGAACCGCAGTTCGTCATCTGAAAAGCAAAGTTATTGGTATATGCGTACCTCCCGTTATTTGTGGCTTCAGCGAGAACGTGCGTGGGAAGCTCGGCGCACTGGGTCTTGGACTAATGAGTGCACGCACACGTATCCGTACGTACCTCTGTGTCATCTATGGCAGATTACTTTGCCACTCAGAGCCTCGGCTGCCTCATCTGTAAGTCGTTAGATTACAAGAACTCCTGCCTCGCGCGGTTGTTGGGTTCACAGAGCCCAGTGTGGGCGTGATCGTTCAGTCTCAGTAGAACCCAGGTATCCCCCGCAAGGCCCCTCTGGCCCCGGGTAGCTCCAGCCGGCCGTGATGCGCGCTCCTCCCTCCCTCCATTTCCACACCTTCCTAACACCACCCACCCTGCAGCGTGAGACTCGGCAGGCTGGCCACCAGCTGGGGCGCCCTGCGGTCCTCAGCTGCACCCCTGCTCCCGGAGCTCCGTGACACTCACCCCGGCTCCCCTAACAGCAGCCTTCCACCCCCCACACCTGGCCTGGGGTCTGTCCCCTCCTCAAAAGCTTCCAGCTTTTGCAAAGAGGGCATTTGCTTGAGTTTCCCCCACCCCCAGCTCCTGGGTTGATATTTCACGGGGTGGGCGCTGCTCCAAGGCCCAGACCTTCTGGCCCGCCCCCGCGCGCGCCCCTGTCGGCTGGGCGTCAGGACACCGACAGGGCCCCAGGCTCCCTCCTCTGGACCGTAGTTTCTCTTCCCTCCGTTGGATAGATGGGAGACTGAGTGGTGTGGTGAGAAGCTCGGGCGTGGTTTGGGGCTGCGCCTCACTTGCGTGAGTTGTGCGATTTCCGACCGGCCCCAGTGTCCTCACCAGGAAGCGGTGGCAGTCTGCCTCGCGGTGCCTCGGTGGGGTAACTCGGACCAAAGCAAACCTTCACCCTGTTGGTAGCAGGCGCTGGCCAAACACCGAGGGTCCACGAGTGTGCCGGCCACCGGGGTTCCCGCCCTCCCAGAGCTCACAGGCCGGGGGACGGGTCACTAGACAAACCGTTACACAAATGACCAATTAGCTACGAGCACAAAACCCTGAGGAGTGCCGCTCTGTGGGTTAAATGGGAGGCCGCGGGAATGAGCAGTAGGGGGCCCGGCGCCATGCCTGGAAGCCACCGGTGTGCAGGTGGCTGCCACCGCCGCCGTCTCCCCGCCGTCCCCGTGCTCCCGGGCATCAGAGGCCCGTGCCTGACCCAGTTTTAGAGAACCTGCAAGAGGAGGGGTGGGGAGAGGCACGGAGCGGTTCTTCTCACCGTGCGGTGTTCCCTCACCACCAGCGTCCCTTCTGTCCCCAGTTGCCAGAACCCTGCGTGACCGGTGCCCGCCTCCAGAATGAGGAGCTTCGGGGGTGGGTGGGGTGGGGACAGGGGGCTGCCTCTGGCGGGTGCCAGGCCTGCAGCTGGATGCTGCACAGGGAGGGGGGCAGTGGGGGGGCGCGTGCTGCAGCCCCCAGGCCTCTCGGCCTCGGGGCCAGCGAGAGGCCGACCCCTTCCTCCTCCAGCTCAGCCAGCTCCGAGCGGCAGCGTGGACGCGGCCCAGGGCAGTTAGCAGATGGTGCCCTCTGCCTGCCTTATCATTTTGGGGCTTTTGGTGACTTTGGTGGCCGACAGGGTAGTGCTTCTTCCCGCTGAGAAGCAGAGTTAGGGCAGAACAGCTACCTGGGTGGCTGGGCTCAGACCCGCGGAAAAGGCAAAGCTCTCTCTGAGTTACAGTCATGAGGCTCCCTGTGTGTGGCCCCTGGGTGCCCAGCACTGTCCCAGGCATGGTGGGCAGGGAGCGTACGAGAGCATGCCTTGCCCCCTGGCATGCACGGGCGGCACAGCCTCGGCGTCCCTTGCACAGGCACCCGTCGACACCCTGCTGCCTGGCAGGCCCTCTCGCTGTTCGGCCCCTCTGCTGCCCAGCAAACACACAGTCGCAGCGCCGGGCCAGGGTGCCCGCGCCCCACACTGCCTGTCCCCGCCGCTGGTGCACAGCTTTCCCTTCTCTGCCCACCACCGGAGTGAGCGGTGACTCATCTTTCGGGTTGCAGCTGAAACGTCGCTTCCAGGGAAGCCTGCCCAGTTCAGAGCTCCTTGGGTGGCTGTCGGTGCCCCCCGGAGCCAGCGCACTGCACGGGGCAGAGCCCTCGTCTGGTTTCGCTCACCGTGGGATGCCTGTGCTCGCCAGACAGGCACTGAGTGGACAGATAAGCGGCCCAGGCTGCGCCCAGGAACGCAATGCCAGGCAAGGTGGTCTTCTCCTGCCCTCACAGAGCCGGCCACCGGGCAGGGGGGCCAGAGAGTTAAACCGGCTTCAGCGCGAAGTGTGAACTGTTGTGGTCTTCGGGGCCCAAGCGGGTGCCCCTTGGTGGGCCAGGAAGGGTTCCCACAGGAAGTGATGTGGACACTAGGACCCGAGGGTGCTTGGGCATCAGTCACGCAAGGGGAGTTCACAGCTGGTGTGGGCCAGAGTGGTCGGGGACACTTCCTGGAGGAGGGACGTGAATGTGTGTTTTGGGCGCAGGAACAGCATTTGGTAGAAAGTGGAATAGTGGGTTGCGTTTGGACGTTCCCAGATGCCAGAGAACCGACTGAGCAAAGGTCTGAAGGTGACCTTGTGCTTCTGGCCTGCTGTCAGCGCAGAGACAGAGGCCGGGCCAGATAGCGTAGGGGCCCACGGGCACCAGGTTGGCCGGAAAGCTGGTTCTAATTCCGGAGGCCTTGCGTGGCTGCCTGAGGAGCCTGGACGTGGGTCTCCAGCAGGTGCTGTCTCCCTGCCGGCGGCGCACCTTCCGGCTCCGGTCTCCCGACCCAGAGAGGCTGCTGGGCCCTTGCAGATCTGAAAGTGAGTGGGGGCAGAGGAAGGCCAAGTCCAGGGGCCGGGCAGCCTGTGTGCTGCGCTCTCCCTAAAGGGTGTCACATAGCCGGTGGGACAGCTGGCACAGCGGGCCTTGCGGCCGGAGACTCAGGCCTGGGGAAGCTGTCCGGGATCAGCCCGGCTCCACGTAAGGACCAGGGCGGGTGAGACAGGAGGTGCTGATGGTGACGGTAATGATAATAGCACAGTGGCTGCAGCTGCGTGCCAGGCACCGTGCTAAGCCTGTTTGGTATCAGCCCATGCTGTCTTCACAAAGTGCCCCCCGGTTTAGAACAGAAACTGAGGCACAGAGAGGTGAGGACACTTGCCCAGGTTCACCTGTTCTTAGGGAGCAGGGCTCTGACAGCCGGCTCACCGGTGAGTGGCAGCACCAGGACTTGGAGCTGGGGGTTCCAAAGGGCACTGCGCTCCGCGGCCACCCCCCGGAGCTCCTGAGCCGCCTGTCAGAATCAAATACGGACGCAGAGGCCCCAGGAAGCCAGGGGCAGCGCTGGGCCCTGCACTCCAGACCCTTCCAGAGATGAGGCCAGGTTCAAATCCCGGTGTGGACCGAGCAGCCTCTCTCTCTGAGCATGAGATCCTTCATCCCTACGGTGGGGTCATAACCACCTTTGGCCATATACTCAGTCATGCCAGACCCGAAACTAAGCATTTTCTTGACGTCTCACTCGCTCCAGCAGCCCCGGGAAGTGGGGCTTATTAGCCCATTTTGCAGGTGAAGAAACTGAGGCCCACAGAGTTTAAGTAACTTACCAGTGGATTGTGCAGTTGGGTTGAAACCCAGATCTGTCTGACCACAGAGCCTGCACTTTCTTTTTTTTTTTTTTTTTTCAATCCTTGCCTGAAGATATTTTCTATCATTGATTTTAGAGAAAGGAGGGGAGAGAGAGACATCCATCGGTTACCTCCCATATGCACCCCAACCGGGGATTGAACCCACAACCCAAGTATGTGCTCTGACCCGGAATCAAACCTACAACCTTCCAGTGCATGGGATGACACCCCAGCCACCCGAGGCCCCCCAGCCAGGACCACAGTTCTATCTTTTTTTTTTTATGTTTATTGATTTTAGAAAGAGACAGAGAGAGAGATCAATTTGTTCTATTTATGTATGCATTCATCGGTTGTCTCCTGTATGTGCCCCACAGAAAACAAACCCGCAACCCGGGCCCGCGGCACCAACGCTCCAGCCCTGCCCCCACCCTCCGCCCCTCCCGCTCTCTAATTACTGCCTCCCTGCAAAGGTAATCACTACCCTGACTTCTGACACATCACAGGTCAGCCTTGCCTGTTCCACCCCCACCCCGCCCTCTCTGCTGTAGACTCTGGTAGGAAAATGGCTTAGGATAAATTCCTGACTGTCCTCAGTTCTATAAATGGTGGGCTGTTTCCTTTTCCTTTTTCTTTTTCTTTTTCAAGAGACATTGATTTTTGTTCCAGTTATTCATGCATTCCTCGGTTGACTCTTATATGTCCCCTGACCGGGGATCGAACCTGCAACCTTGACCTATCAAGACGTCACTCTGACCCACTGAGCTACCTGGCTAGGGCCTGATTGTTTGTCTCGTCCGCATTTGGATATGAAGTTTCCGTTTTCACCCTTCGTTAGCTCCTCGTCGGAGCTGCCAGTGCACGGTCAGGTCACCACTTAACTGGACCCGAGTCCCTCCGAAACTTGGACCTCATTGGTGTCCAGGCCATTTTTATAACTTGTTCATGAGTTACATGGAACATCCGGCTCTGAAAGCACACACATCCTGATAAAGCTCCCTGGATAGTCCCAAAGTGAGCCAACCCGTGTGTCCACCCCTCGGATAAGGGACGAGGAGCTTCTTGGCACACAGCCACGCCCCCAGAGCCGCCTCGGATTCGGTTTCCTGTGCCTTGGTCTCGAACGTAGTGGAGTAACACGTGAACGGACGCATGCAGGGCGTGACCCGGTGCTCCCCGGCGTCTGGCTCCCTTGCTGAGCCGTGAGTTCCGTCCGAGTTGTCCCGTTAACACCGGCTCGTGCGTCCTCGCTGCTGCGTGGTGTCTCCTCGGTGAGTGTGTCGTCAGGATTCGAATGTCGGTGGACGCTCTGGTTCTCTGCTCTTCGGGGCTGTTGTGAATGGCGCTGCGGTGAGCATTCCGGTGCGTGTGTTCTGGCGACCATTTGCACGTGCGTTTCTTTGGGCGCGTACCTAGGCGTAGCATCGCCAAACGTCAGACACATGTGTGTCTTCGCCTTTAATAGACAGTGTCACACAAATATCCCAGTCACCCCGCAGTTCACCCCAGCCCACAGCCCACCAGCGGTGTTGGAGACGCCCGTCGTCCCGTGTCTTCGCTGTGACACAGGCTCGGTCGGCCTGGCGTGGCCCGTGTATTGCTGCTGTTGGCAGGAGAGCCGTGCCGGTGGGTGGCCAGTGGGGTCTCACCGTGTTTCCGCTGGTACCGATGAAGCGGAGCGCCCTCCCAGGTGCTGCCGTCCGACTCCCTGCCCCTCAGGGAGTGCCGTTCACGTCTCTCGTCCATTTTTCATTCGCTGCTATATCCCTTTTTGGAAAACTGATTTGTAGGAATCGTTTATATATTCTGAATAGGAGCCTTTTGTTGAAAATATCTTTTACTCTGTGGCTTGCCCTTTCTCTTCCTTTTTTAAAAAGATGTATTGATTGATTTGAGAGAAAGAGAAGGAGGGAAAGAGGGAGGAAGGCATGAGTTTGTTGTACCACTTTTGTATGCATTCATTTGTTGCTTTTTGTGTGTGCCCTGACCTGGGATCGAACCTGCTACCTTGGTGTATTGAGACAACACTCGAACCAACTGAGATACCCGGCTAGGGCTCTCTTTCTTTTCTTTTCTTTTTAGACTTTACTTATTTTTAGAGAGGGGGGCAGGGAGGGAGTGAGAGAGGGAGAGAAGCATTAATGTGTGGTTGCCCCTCACACGCCTCCCACCGGGGACCTGGCCCGCAACCCGGGCATGTGCCCTGACTGGGAATCGAACCAGGGACCCTTTGGCTTGTAGGCTGGCACTCAATCCACACCAGCCAGGACTCTCTGGCTTTTCATTTTCATTATTATTATTATTATTATCCTCACCCGAGGACATTTTTTCATTGCTTTTAGAGAGAAAGGACAGGAAAGGGGAAGAGAGAGAGAGAGAGACATTGCTTGCTTGCCTCCCACATGCGCCCTGGCTGGGGATTGTGTGCCCGGACCTGAGATCGAACCCACTCCCTAGGCATGTGCCCCACAGCCCTTTGCCTACAGGACGTCGCTCCAACCAACTGAGCCACACCGGCGGGGGCCGGGGCTCCCTGTCTCAATGATGCCTTTTGGTGAGAACAGTCTTCAAGTTTGAGGCAGTTCAGTGGTTCAGTTTTTCTTTATAACTTGTGTTTTCTATGACTTATTTAAGAAAGGATTGCCTATGTAAAACCATGAAAATATTCTGTATTTTTTCCTAGAATTGTTGTTTTACCTTCACATGTAGGTTGAAGGTGCATCTCCTAAAAATTTGGGGGTATGCGCGGACAGAGGTTTCTTCACTTCGGTGGGGACCGACTCACGTTTTTCCCTAATAAACCCTGTGTGAGAATTCTCTACCTGCCTCACTGGCGTGAAGACGGGAAGACGGGGGAGACCTCATTTTCCTTTTTTTTTTCCTTCTTTAAGATTTTATTTATTTATTTATTTATTTTTAGGGAGGGAAGGGAGGGGGAGAGAGAGAGAGAGAGAAACATCAATGTGCGGTTGCTGGGGGCCGTGGCCTGCAACCCAGGCATGTACCCTGACTGGGAATCGAACCTGCGACACTTTGGTTCGCAGCCCGCGCTCAACCCACTGAGCTACGCCAGCCAGGGCGAGACCTCACTTTCTTAATAACTGCTGTGTTGAGCCATAGTTCCTGCATCGCACAGCTCACCTATCTGAAGGAGACAATGCAGTGGGTTTCCGTGTGTGCACAGAGCTGTGCAGTCCTCACCGCAGTCAAATTGAGGATGTTTCATCACCCCCCGAGAGAAAACCACAAGCCCGTTAGCCGTCCCTCCTCATTCCCCCCAGCCTCCCAGCCCCGGCCAACCACTCACCCCCCCCCCCCGCCCCCACAGGCTTCCCTAGGCCGGCTGGGCACCTACGTGAGTGCACTCGGAGCCACACGTGTGCGTGGTGCCTCTGGTGACCGGTTTCCTTCACTCCCTGTAATGTTTGCAGGGCCTGGTGCTGTAGCGGCTCTCTGTACCGCATCCCTCTTCTGGCCGGATCACGCGCCATTGTGTGGACAGACCATTCCTGTCCGTCCGCTCGTCCGCCGTCGGACACGGCGCTGTCTCCCCGTGGGGCTGCTGTGAAGGATGCCGCTGTGAGCCGTGACGTGCAGCTTCTCGCGGGGACGCGTAGTCCCGTTTCAGTTAGGAGGAGCCTGGATTCGGAGTCACGTGTAATGCGAGTGAGTGAGAACACGCCTGTAAAGCCCTGGCACGTACTGAGTGTTCAAACGGTGACACCTGCATACCAGTTTGTTTACACAACCAGGGCCCTAGCCAGGTAGCTCAGTTGGAGGGTCGTCCCCCCGATGCGCCAGGTCTGGGGGTTCAACCCCCAGTCAGGGCACATACAAGAATCAACCAATGAATGCGTGAATGGGCCGAGCAACAAATCGATGATCTCTCGCTCCCTCTCCCTCCCTCCTCCTTCCTCTAAAATCAATAAATTAAAAAAAAATTTTTAAAGATCACATAGCAAGGAACACTTGGTGTACTGCTAATGAAAGCTCCCATTTCCGCACCCAGGCACCGGGTCCCAACACACGCAGCTGTCCACAGACATTGCAACGCACGGGGACCCTTGGACAAGGCCCCTGCTCTTTGCACCCGAATCAGGCACGGACAACGGCCCAGCAGAGAGGGGCCCGGAGGGGTCCAGAACACTGGGGCCCGGCCCGCCCAGCTGCTGATCCAAGTGTGACGTCCGGGGCCTCAGTTTCCCTGCTCGGAGAGTGGATGTGGGGCAGCCGGTGGCCCCGGCCCTTGCGTGGCTCACTGTGCTTCTCTCCCATGCCCTAGGCCGTGGCCCTGCCAATGACCCCGTGAGTGCCGAGGAGTCGCTGCTGCCCCTGGAGGCCCCTGCCCTGGAGTGGCCCACCTTCCTGCCCCAGCATGGCGTCCGATACCCCCGAGTCCCTGATGGCCCTCTGCACCGACTTCTGCCTGCGCAACCTGGATGGCACCTTGGGCTACCTCCTGGATAAGGAGACTCTGAGGCTGCATCCAGACATCTTCCTGCCCAGCGAGATCTGTGACCGGCTCGTCAACGAGTGAGCAGGCCCTGCCGGGGCAGGGGCCAGAGTCTCAGAATGCGCCCGTGTGCACCTTAGAGTGGGGCCACTGTGCGTGTGCCGCGCGCTGGGCGACTGTGGATGTGTATGCGTGAGGGGCGTGTGTGTGCACCCAGGGGTGCATGGGTGCGGAATACTGGTGTCGCCCTAACCGCAAAGTTCCGTGTGTGTATGCGCGTTTGGTATGTGCACGCAGGGGTGTGCATGTGGGCTCCTGCAGTGCAGGGCACGTTTGTGAAGCTACGGGTGTGCGTTTCACCTGTGGGAGGGTATAGAAACCTGCACACAGGTGGTGGAGTTACTTGGTGTCCTGTGTCTGTGCACACCGGTGCCTGTGAACACACATGTATGTGTGAACATGCAAGTTTACACACCAACGCTGAAAGAAGGGATCCATGACCAGGGACGGAATCTTTCAGAAATCCGTATGTGGCCCCTCCAAGGGACTCCCCGCTGGTGGAGGCCCCTAGAAGCGTGATGTGTGATCGCTGACCTCTGGGGTCTCAGCCGAGACTCCCCGAAGGGAAGCTGTTGGATGGGACAGCTGCAGGTAGAACTGGGGACCTGTGTGTCCCGAGCATTTCATGTGGGGCCGGCTGTGGAGGGATGCCGGCCAGCAGTATCCATCTCGGCTGCGGATGTTCGTCAACACGAGAGAAAAACATACACGGAGACAACCAGGTCCTGTGGGGGAATAGGAACGGCAGGGCCACTCCTCACGTGGGGAGCGCTTTGGCCACCCTCTCTCCTGGAGGGCTCCGCTTGGCCACCCTCCCTGGTGGGGAGAGCACCTAGTTCCCCCTCTGGAGAGTCTTTTTACTGGTTTCGTTTGCATAAGAATTCAGGGAAAAGCTCATTACTCATTGCTAGGAAGTAAGGATCAAACAATAGATAACAGGGAAGTCTGAGGGCCTATTTTGAGTCAGGGTCAAAGAGCTGTAAGGCTTTGAGGAACAAACTAACTTCCTCCTTGGACCCTTATCATTCAACTGAGAGCATTCTAAACAAAGCAGGTTTCACAGGGTTTTACATTTTCTTTCTTAGGCCTGATCACCAGGGGAACCCGCCCTTTTCAGCACAGAGCTGCACCACCCTGTCCTTGTTTCAGGCTTAGGTGGAGCAAGGGAGCTAAGGCAACCAAGAGATAAGGAGATTTTCTCCCAGACATGAGGACTCAGGCTATGTCAAAGCCGAGGAGCCAGGGTCCATCACCCCCTTTTGCTGTAGCCCCCAAAGTCCTTCTTTGGGGGCCTCCCACATGATCGTGCCTGTCTTAGATCGTTCCCCCCTTGGGGAATCTTACCCGTCATTGGCTAACCGACCACGCTTTGGGGGCCAGGCAGGGTGAAGTAAAAGGAGCAGAAGCAGCACTCCTGCCAGCGAGATAAGCTTTTGTCTCCTTGCTGGCTTATGGTCCAAGGTCACTCCCTCAGCCTTAGCCTAGGCGGGGGTCACAGCTTCTGATGCCAGGCAGGGCAGTTCCCAACAGCCGGCAGCACCGGGTTGGATGCGCTGTAGGCCAGCGTTAGGATCATTTCACGAACGAAGAGACTGAGGCTCCGGGGAGTTGAGTTGCTTGTGTGAAGGGCCCACGGGGTGAATAGCCAGGCAGCATTTAGATGCCAGAGTGCTCGAGTCCAAGCCTTTGCCACCGAGACCAGGGCTCTTGCCTGAGCTGGGGCCCCCACACAGTGTTAGCGCGTGCTTGCCTGGACCCAGCTGGGGACACCAAACGCCTCAGCTCACTCTTCCCTTCGGAAAGGGTCCGGGGAGGGGCTGCTCGAGGAGCTGGCTTCGAGGAGCCGGGGAGTGCAGACGTGTGTGTGTGTGTGCTGTGGAAGTGCCCGCGGTTTGGGAGGGAGAGCCTGGGGTCTGCCACCGCCAGGGGGCCCTCCATCTCCAGGAGGTCCGCCTTCGGACGCCTGGTTCCCGGGGCCGCCCTGCGTCTGGGCTGTGGGGTGGGGCGGTCGAGATCCGGCCGGGCGCTGGGAGGAGGAGGAGGAGGAGAGAGGACGCTGCCGGGCGGGCAGTCGGGGAAGGCTTCAGGTGGAGGGAGGAGGGTCGCCGTGCAGCTCCCCTGAGCCAGGCTTCCCCCCACCTCCCTCCCTCCCTCCCTCCCAGGTACGTGGAGCTGGTCAACGCCGCCTGCAACTTTGAGCCACACGAGAGCTTCTTCAGCCTCTTCTCCGACCCGCGCAGCACCCGCCTCACCCGCATCCACCTCCGCGAGGACCTGGTGCAAGACCAGGACCTGGAGGCCATCCGCAAGCAGGTGAGGTGGGCCTCACTGGGCATGCGGTGGCCCTGGGAGACCACCCCGGGGCGGGCAGACCAGCCCCAGGGCAAGGAGCCCCAGGCCCCCTCCCCCAGCCCGCCTGTAGCGCAGGGCCGGCCGCGGTGCTGACGGAGCCGCGCCCGCAGGACCTGGTGGAGCTCTACCTGACCAACTGCGAGAAGCTGTCCGCCAAGAGCCTGCAGACCCTGAGGAGCTTCAGCCACACCCTGGTGTCCCTGAGCCTCTTCGGCTGCGCCAACATCTTCTACGAGGAGGACAACCCGGGGGGCTGCGAGGACGAGTGCCTCGTCAACCCCACCTGCCAGGTGCTGGTCAAGGACTTCACGTTCGAGGGCTTCAGCCGCCTGCGCTTCCTCAACTTGGGCCGCATGATCGACGGGGTCCCGGTGGAGTCCCTGCTGCGGCCGCTCAGCGCGCTGGCCGCCTTGGACCTCTCGGGCATCCAGACCAGCGACGCGGCCTTCCTGACCCAGTGGAAGGACAGCCTCGTGTCCCTCGTGCTCTACAACATGGACCTGTCCGACGACCACATCCGGGTCATCGTCCAGCTGCACAAGCTGCGGTGAGCGGCCGGCGCTGCGCCGGCTGGGCTGGGGGCGGGGACACCCTCGTTGTCAGTCCCAGAAGGTTCACGAGCCCCTGGCTTGGTAGGAGGCGGGCACGGAAGGGACGGTGCCGTTCCTGAAACGCAACGCGTCAGCTGCATCAGGGCTGTTCAGGGCACCAGCAGGATTTTTTCCAGAATGCCCTGCGGCAGTTCTGGGTCTTCCTCTGCCGCCGACTGAAGGAGCAGGGGGTCTCTGAGGCAGCCCCGGCCTGTGTCCGGCTCCTGACCTGTGCCCCCCCAATCTGCAGACACCTGGACATCTCCCGGGACCGCCTCTCCAGCTACTACAAGTTCAAGCTGACCCGCAAGGTGCTGAGCCTCTTTGTGCAGAAGCTGGGGAACCTCATGTCCCTGGACATCTCTGGCCACATGGTCCTGGAGAACTGCAGCGTCTCCAAGATGGACGAGGAGGCAGGGCAGACCAGGTGGGGACCCATGTGCACCGCCCGCGGGGGTGCCGCAGGGCGGCGTTCAACGAGCACTCACCACACGCCCCTCTGGGTGCCAGAGATAAACACCCGATCAGGCCCTGCCCTGGCCAGCCTGTCTGACAGGTCATCGTGGGGATGTGGAAGGGGGAGCGCAGGGTTACCCTGAGGACTGGGGGGGGGGCTGGGGGAGGAGGGAGGGAGAAGAATGGCATCCAAGCTATCTATTTTTTTTTTTTTAAGATTTTATTTATTTATTTCTAGAGAGGGAAGGGAGGGAGAAAGAGAGAGAGAGAGAAACATCAATGTGCGGTTGCTGGGGGCCGTAGCCTGCAACCCAGGCATGTGCCCTGACTGCACATTGAACCTGTGATGCTTTGGTTCACAGCCCGCGCTCAATCCACTGAGCTACGCCAGCCAGGGCCTTTTTAAGATTTTATTCATTTATTTTTAGAGAGATGGGAAGGGGATGGGAAGAGAGGGAGAGAAATGACCATGTACAAGAGATACATCTACCAGTTGCCTCTCTCACACCCCCAACCGGGGACCTGGCCCCCAGCCCAGGCACGTGCCCTGACTGGGAATTGAACCAGCAACTGTTCTGTTCGGAGGCCGGCGCTCAGTCCACTGAGCCACACCAGCCAGCGCCATCCACGCTGTCTTGACAGTTCGCTCTGGGTTTGCCAGAGGAAGGGAGTTCTAGCAGAGGCAGTAGCGTGTGCAAAGACTAGACGGCGCAGCCCCGGGATGCCTGGGAGATCAGGACACGCAGACTAGGCAGGGACAGCGTGGCGGTGTCACAGCGAGCCTGGCAGTGCCTGCCACTTGTGCGGTGTCGCAGCGGCCAGGGTGGTTTCCGGGCCGGCTGGTTGAGAGGTCAGACGCAAACCCACCTGGCCGCCCTTGGCCAGAGCCCTGTCTGGCCCCAGCCGTACCTTGGAGGGCTTCGGTCCGTGGGTGTGTCCCTGCACGGTTGGCGGCGGGACCTAAAGGTGACCCATCCTCGTTAAAGTGGCAGATGCCGTTTTCCAAAGACGGCTGCAACCCTCTCTCCCATCCCACCCATTCTTCTACCCCGAGACCTTGCTGCCCTTCCATCTGGAAGCAGGGTCTGTGTCCCCTGACCTTAAAAAGAAAAAAAAAAGATGAGCTGAAGGGCCTAGAAGCGAGCCCCCAGGAAATCGCTGCCCACCCCCTCCCCCAGCCCCGGGAGAGAATCGCCTTTGGCTGAACCTGGGGCAGCCCTGGCCCCGGGCCACTGACGCCAGCACCCCCCCTCCTCAGCATCGAGCCTTCCAAGAGCAGCATCATGCCCTTCCGCGCCCTGAAGAGGCCGCTGCAGTTCCTCGGGCTCTTCGAGACCTCCCTGTGCCGCCTCACCCACATCCCGGCCTACAAAGTGAGAGTGGGGACGGGGGGCAGGGAGGGACCGGGGGCCCCAAGGTGTCCCCCCCCCGCCCCCGGGCTGGGGGCTGGAGTCGGGGCTGAGGACCCCGGCCCTCGGCCCCCCTGGGGCCGCCCTGAGCTCTCCCGCGTCCGCAGGTGAGTGGCGACAAGAACGAGGAGCAGGTGCTGAACGCCATCGAGGCCTACACGGAGCACAGGCCCGAGATCACCTCGCGGGCCATCAACCTGCTCTTCGACATCGCGCGCATCGAGCGCTGCAACCAGCTGCTGCGGGCTCTGAAGGTCAGCCAGCCCCCGTCCTGGAGCCGGAGGGGACTCTTGGGTCCCCATGCGTCTCCCCACCTGGAGGGGGCAGGACTTGGCTGGGCCACGGGCCCGGAGTCCCTGGCCCTCCTCTGCACGCCCTTGTCCCCAGGATCCTGGCGGTCCGACCTCCAGCCCCGCCCCGCCCCACCCCTGCCTCTCGTGCCCCAGCACTGGCCTTGCCCCGGAACCACGGCCCTGCCCTGCTTTCTTCCCCCGACTCTGCCCTTGGAGAGCAGGACCAGGGGGCCCGTCCCAGCCCCCTCGGAGAGCCCCAGGCCCGTCCCTGCACAACTGGAGCGGGACTGGCCAACCTGGACCCTGTGCCCTGTGTTCATACAGCTGGTCATCACCGCCCTCAAGTGCCACAAGTATGACAAGAACATTCAAGTGACAGGCAGCGCCGCCCTCTTCTACCTGACGAACTCTGAGTACCGCTCGGAGCAGAGCGTCAAGCTGCGCCGGCAGGTCATCCAGGTGGTGCTGAACGGCATGGAGTCCTACCAGGAGGTGACGGTGAGCCCCTTCCCGCCATGGCCCTGCATGCTCCGGCCCAGCCCCGCTCTCCCTGCCCCGCCGTGGCCTAGCCTAGCCTCGCCTGCCTGCGCATAGACCCCACGGGGCCCTGTGCTTGCGCCCACCCCTTCCTGCCTGGCTCTGCACTGCCGTCCTTCCCGCACCCTTCCCTGGGGCGCCACGCCCAGACCCCGGGGCCCAGCGTTCAGGGCCCGCTAACCCGGCCCTACCGCCCACTGCCACCCCCCACCCCGGGCCTCTGCTTACTCCCCGGCCCTTCTGCCCAGGCACATTCTGCTGGGGGCTATTTTCTTCAATAGCTGCTTTCCTTGTAAAAGTAGCAAAGATTTTAAACCCCACCCGTAACCCCGCCACTGGAGATAGCCACCACTAACACTGGACGCCCGCGTCCTGGATTTCAGTCTGTGTCTAAGTGCTTAGTGCGTGGGCTCCTCTGCGGGCTCCTGGGCCGTGGGTTTTCATTTCAGCGGTGTCTTTTGGGTGTGAACCTCTTCCATAGGAACAAACATTTCGCAACAAAATGTTTAAAATAATGTCTGTTTCCTGTAAGACGCTGAATGCTTAGAAAACAAGGTCGAGAAATAGGAAAACGTACTAACTAGAAAGTAAAAGCTGCTCCCAGTCCCGCCTCTCCCCGCCGGCCGGCCGGATGGAACGGCTCAGTGTCACCCTGGTGGGTGTCAGCACGGTGTCAGCGTCCTCATGCAAGGACAGGCCGCTCTGGCGCGGACTGACTCCGGGCTGGAGCTCAGAGCGGGGTGGGGGGGGCCCCCACCCACCTGAGGGGGCCCGGAAATTTCTCCCCTGAGTGCCCAGGCTGCAGCGATGGAATCGGCCCCCAGAGCTGTACGATGAAGTTGCTTTTTCAATTTTTCTCTACTTCAGTAAGGCTTTGCTGACTAAACCTAATAGATTACTGCCACACCGCCTATCAAAAGTAGGAGTGCCAGGCTGCGGGTATGTGCATGTTGAAAGCAGCTGGCGGGTGTTCTCGAATCATCGTCCTCCAGCAGGGCCGCGGTGGGGACGCGGCCTGGGCAGGGGGCAAGGGCCCGCGGCCTTGCCAGCTCCAGACGTCCGAACCGCTGCTTTTCCACAGAGAACAACGTTAGAACCAGGCAAAGAGGGCATCTTCTTTTTAACGGAAAAAAAAAATGCTACTTGAAGACTCTCGAACGCATTAGCAAACTCGATCAAAGGAGCGAAAATTAAAACAGCCAGATGTCACACCCCATCGCAGGAGACGGACGATGCCCGGCCGTGGCCGAGGCTGGGAACCAGCACTCGCGCACTGTCGGCCGCCACGGTGGGGGTCACGCCGCCTTCTGGAGGGCAGCCGTCTGAGCCCGCCGAGACGACAAGGACCCTTTCCCTTCGGCCTTGGCGTTCCTCAGTGAGGAACGTGCTTGGAGGGGGAGGTGTTCACACACCCACCCCTTGGGATTACGTGGAAATCAGAGGCAACCAAAGGGGTTTCGTAACAGGGTCTGGAAAAGTCAGCACGATCCGCCCACCCACCGGGACACCGTGGTGCACCTGCACACCCTTTCGTCGGAGCGGGGCTCCAGTGCGTGCTGGCAAGTGAAGGGGAGTCTGGGGCCCCTTTGTACAGTGCCTTTTCTTGCCTCTCCTCTCCCCCCAAATATATGTTTATATTTATGTAGTAGAAAAATCTAGGACAATTGTAATGGCACAATCAATGAAATATACTTTAAAAAGGGAAAGGAAAAACTAGAAGAATGTACACTAAATATTTTTAAGGTTTTATTTATTTTTAGACGGAGGGAGAGAGAGGGAGCGAAACATCAGTGTGTGGTTGCTTCTCACGCAACCACTGCAGGCATGGCCCGCAGCCCAGGCGTGTGCCCTGAGTGGGAATCGAACCGGCGACCCTTTGGTTCGCAGGCCAGTGCTCAATCCACTGAGCTATAGCAGTCAGGGCTTTTTTTCTTTTTTCTTTTTCTTTTTTTTTTTTTTTTTACACGAGAGAACAAATCCACGTTTAGTGCTCACTTTTCAGGACGTTCACACCCTCGAGGGTCCAGCACGCGTGGACTCGGTGCCCGGTGGTGGCCTTGGCAGGAGGCTGCTCCGGAGCTCAGTGCGACCCGCCCGCTGTGCCCACGAGCCCCAGCTCCCTCTCCCCGGGTGACGCTGGCTTTGTTCGGCTTTGCCACCAGGCGTCGCTGTGCGGCTCTTTGCTTTGCACACAAGCATGTCTCTGGCCGCGAGAGAAGTTAGTCACATCTGGAGCACAGACACCTTTGACTTTAAGAGGAACTGGGTGCCCCCTCTCGTTCCGGAAAGCCTGCCTACAGCCAGCAAAACGGCCTCGGCCCCCAGGCTCCCAGGGGGCGGGACGAGGAAGGCCTGTGCGCCAACGTTTTAACAGTGGTTAATTTCTGGGGGACTTGAACTTTCTGCTCAGGCAGTGCTATTTGAACTTTTTACAGTAAGTATTCCTTTTATCATTTAAATTGGCTCTCAAATTGAAAAACTATATGTGTGTGGGGGCAGGAGGCCAGGGGTTAACCAAGCATTTACATAGTTAATAAAGTAGGGTGAACCTGCAGTATCTAACAAGCAGGGATGGGAAGAAATGGAATTGTAAGGGAAGAGCGCTGAGAACACTAAGACAACAAGCCTGCAGACAACACACAGAGACAGCGGTGGCGGCCCCGCCAGAGCTCTCCTGCACAGCTGGGGGCCGGGGGTGGCGACTGGGGAGAACAGTCTGGGGTTACTGGGTGAAGCTGAAGGCACGCAACGCCATGTGACCCAGAAGCTGCCCCCGATGCGTGGGCGCCCGCGAGGGGCTCGTGGGCATGGACACCAGAATGCATGCACCAGCCATTGTTTGAAGCCGTCAGCACGGAAGTCCACCAGCAGCGGAATGGGTGGATAAATTGGAATACTATACTGCGGTGAAAAGGGACTGCATTTCAGCTACTTATAACAACGACATGACTGACCTTGCACACCTGTGGTTGAACAACAAGAAGCAAGATGCTAGAAAACCTTTCAAATGAACAGGGATAGTGAGTATCTCCAGTGGGGAGAGGGGCTCACGATCAGGAGGGGACGTGTGGGGACTTCTGGGTGCTGGCAGTGTTCTAGTTCTTCACCAGGTGGTGGCTACACTGTTGTTGAAACACTCGTTTGCCTTATAGTTATTTCTGAAACTCTGCATTTCTGATTTAAATACACTCTTCTGTATGAAAATTTCACATATTTTGAAAAATGTTTTTTAAGAAAGCCTTGTAGTCTCCTCTTCCAGAAAGCCCTCCTGGACCGCCCCAGCTCCGGGTTATCTCACCTCCAGGGAGCCCTCCAGGCCAGCTCCCCAGGCCACCTCTCACTGCGCTCTGCTTGTCTCCGCCCCGGCCCAGGTCCAGCGGAACTGCTGCCTGACCCTGTGCAACTTCAGCATCCCCGAGGAGCTGGAGTTCCAGTACCGCCGGGTCAACGAGCTCCTGCTCAGCATCCTCAACCCCACGCGGCAGGACGAGTCGATCCAGCGCATCGCCGTGCACCTGTGCAACGCCCTGGTCTGCCAGGTGGACAATGACCACAAGGAGGCCGTGGGCAAGATGGGCTTCGTCGTGGTACGTGCCGCCCCGCCCACCCTCCCTCCCTCCCTCCCTGGTCCGTAGCCCCGCTGCCGTGTGAAGAAGCCAGGCTAGACCAAAGGAGGAATTTCCCAACAGGGAATGTTGCCTAGGACCCTGTAGACTTCCTCCACCTGGAACATTCTTGTCCTCTTCTCCCAGCCCCTCCGTTCGCCCACCGGGTCCCAGTGTACAAGTGGCTCCTGCCCCCTCGGGCCAGGGGCCGTGGCGAGTCTTCCCAGCTGGGCTGAGTACGCGTGTGCGGGGCTGCCCGCAAGCTCCGCGGGGAGGGGCGTCACGCTCGCTCCTTCCGTCGCCGTCGTGTCCCAGCTCCCCCCCAGCGCGGGGCCTGGTGCGCGGTAGGGAGGCCATAAATACGGGGTCCGGCACAATAACACCCCCTTTTTACGACAGTATCTTTCATTACAAAATCATAAGCACGTAACGCCGTAACGTAACACCACCACACTCGAGCACACCATATGACACCGTAGGTGAAACGTTCACATTGCTGTCCGCCTCGTGCGGGACGGGCACGCACCCCACTGACCGCGGTCAAGCAGGTGTCACCCCTGCCGGACCCTGGGTTCGCTGAAGGGAGGAAACAGAATGAGGAAGGAACAGCCAGTCTCCTTTCGCTTCTCACTGGGGAGGCCGAGTTCCTCAGAGGGGGCGGGCCGCGCCCAGGGCCACGGAGACAGTCGGGGTCGAGGGGGACTGGCACCCCGGCCCCTGGATGCTGAGCCCCAAGTCCGTGGTCCGCTCTTCTTCCGACAGCCTCCCAAGCAGACAGATGGGAGAGGTGGTCTCCTCAGGCTATGTTAGCCAGGAGTGGGACTGCCGTCGCTCCAGGGGGCAATGTGGGGGACACGGGGCTCGTGAGGCCCGGCCCCCCACTACGAGTCCCCTTCTCTGCCCACAGACGATGCTGAAGCTGATCCAGAAGAAGCTGCTGGACAAGATAGTAAGTTGTGCCTCCGCGGAGCCGCTCCGCCCTCCCACCGCCCCAGAGGGGCCCAGTGTGTCCCGGGGGTGCCCGTGTTTGGTCTGGGGACCCCTCCCTGGGTGCTGGGAGCCCGAGGGCCCGTCCGGGGGAGCCCGCGCTGAGCCCCGCCTGCCCGCAGTGCGACCAGGTCATGGAGTTCTCCTGGAGCGCGCTGTGGAACATCACGGACGAGACGCCGGACAACTGCGAGATGTTCCTCAGCTTCAACGGCATGAAGCTCTTCCTGGACTGCCTGAAGGTGCGGCCACTCTTCTGTCCCCCAGGCTCCTCACCGGCCAGGTCCCTCCGCGCCCCCACTCCCTGCGGTTCCCGCAAAAGGGCAGCAGTGGGGGGGGGGTCTCCACAGGCCCGTCAGCCCCGGACTTGCTGCAAACAGAAGCTCCGGGGACCCTCCCGGACCCCCGGGGCCTGGCTGGGCTCTCCCCGAGAGCCCTCCCTTCCCCCCCGCAGTGCCTGCTCAGACGGCGCCGTCTGACTGGCCTGTCGGGACGGCAGCTGGACAGGATTCTGTCCAGTGGGACGGTCCGTTTGTCCTGAAACTGGCCCTTTGTCTTCTTGCTCTGGCTTCCAAGGGGCGCCCGGGGAACCGGTGTTCTGAGCTCTGGTGAACAGAGCCGAGTCCGTCGCAGGCACGGTTTCTAGGTCCCACCCCCACGGGGCCCCTGGCCGTGTGACGAGGAGCCCCTCCATCCTAGCCCCTGATGGTGCACACCCAGCACTGTCCTGGGAGCATGAGAAGGTCGGGGGGCCGCAGATTGCACCCCCCCTTTGTCTAGTCGGAGTAGCCAGGCAGACACTCCCAAAGCGTCTAGGTTAGGAATACCTGGCGGCAATCAAGGACTCGTCGGTAAGGCCCCGGTGGCTGTCGTTTGGCCAGGAATTCCCCGAGAAGCAGGAACTGCACCGGAACATGCTGGGACTCCTGGGGAACGTGGCCGAGGTGAAGGAGCTGCGGCCCCAGCTCATGACTTCCCAGTTCATCAGTGTCTTCAGGTTGGTCCTTCTCGCCTCTGCCTCTTTGCCTTGGCTGCCAGGAAGCTCAGAGCTCTGGTCTGTGCTTAGTAGCAGCAGTTGCTCTTGGACTCGGTTTCTGCCATAAATGTCGCCTTCCCCCTGACAGTGTGGACTCTAATTCTTTCAGCCCTCCATACACGGTCCTCTCGTGACTATGTTAGCGACCTCACATCCCTTTTAAAAGTCATTGGGTATGAATAATAAGGGATAAAGAAATCAGTAGTTCCCCTGGCATCGGGTTTGTAAGTTGGGGTCCAGCAGCTGGTTTCCAAAGAGGGACTTGGGGGGAACTCGACTCCCTACCTCTCCCTCCCGGGCAGCAACCTGCTGGAGAGCAAGGCGGACGGGATCGAGGTCTCCTACAACGCCTGCGGCGTCCTCTCCCACATCATGTTCGACGGGCCCGAGGCCTGGGGCATCTGCGAACCCCAGAGGGAGGAGGTGGAGGAGCGCATGTGGGCGGCCATCCAGAGCTGGGACATCAACTCCCGGAGGAACATCAACTACAGGTGCGGGGCGGGGCAGGGGCGGGGCGTGCTCTCCCGTCTGGCCCTCTGTTGGGTCTTGCTTAGCGGGGCGGAGTCCACAGGCAGCTCAGGGCAGAAAGGCCCCCTGCTCAGCTGCACCGCTTGGTGGGCACTCACGCACGGCGACGCCGGCGCGGCCCGGAAGCCCCCTGTTCACAGACACCTGGTACATGTTCATTTGCCGGGGAACATACCCACCCGCCCGAGGGAGCAGAACAGACACCAGTGACAACCTCGCTCCCTGGAAGAGAACCCCGCCAACCCGCCTGTGTCTCCCCACCTCCTCCCTGGGGTGCCCGTGTCCCCCTTCCTGCAGTTCTGGGCACAGATTTAGTTACTTTCAGTCCAGCTGGCATGGAGACACATGCTCTCGTGACTCGGTTTCCAGCCACAGGTCGGGTGTCCCTCCTCACGCCGTCACTGGGTCACTGTCTACGTGCCGACGGCCCATCCGATGGGCGCTGAACCGAAAACCCGTGTGGGGGGAGGGGCCCGTGCTCGTGGCTGTGCTGCACCCCGTGTGTGTCGCTCCCGAGGGGAGAGGAAGGGGGGTCACTCCCCAGGGGGTTTGCACACGCGTCTTGGGGCTTTCGGACGCGGCCTCGGGTGGCAGCAGGTGGCCGTGGAAGGCCGTTACAGGAAGCGCAGTCACACTGTCTTCCGCTCCCCGGGGCGCGCCCGCCCCCGCGGGCTGGTCTCTCCTCCTTGCCCGAGGCCCCCAGTTTCCGTGCCGCCTGACCCATGTGCTCCTGCCTCCCTCCGTGCGTCTGTGCGCTCCACCTCTCGCGCCAGGAGGCTGCCCGTGCCAGCCCGAGCTGCGCCGACGGGCCGGACGCCGCGTGTCCCCCGCGTGTCCCCCGCATCCCACTGGCCTGCTCCGTTTGTCCTTTGTCTGTGGGGCCCTTCAGGGAGGAGGAGCTCCAAGGTGCACCCCCCCGAGCCCCAGCACCAGAGGTGACCTTCCTTTCTCCTCCGACAGGTCGTTTGAGCCCATTCTTCGCCTCCTGCCCCAGGGAATCTCCCCCGTCAGCCAGCACTGGGCCACCTGGGCCCTGTACAACCTTGTGTCCGTCTACCGTGAGTACCCGCGCGCCCTCTGCTCAGACACGGGGAAGCTTCAGGAAGCTTACGACCCCGGCGGGGAGCCCTGAGGGGCGGGTGCCAGGGCCTGCCTCAGGCACCGCCCTCCGCTGCCCTCCAGCACGGGCGGGGCGCACGGCATAGTGGCTGCCCCCGCTGGTCACCAGGACATGCCTGGCAGGCGAGACGGCCGGCCGGCCGTGCGGCGTTCCCAGACGGCTTGCTCAGTGCTCCCTGCGCCCACGCGAGCGAGCAGCCCAAACTCCCCGTGCCTTCTGGGGCACAGGCAGGACCCCCCCACCACCACACACAGAGACCTGACCCCTGAGCGGACAGACGTCCTCCAGGACAGAAGAGAACTGTAAAACGACTCCAGCGTATTTCCGTAAGACAGCCCCCCGCCGCCGCCCCCCCACCCCCCGCAGGAGAGTCTCCACAGTCCTGTGCTCGGTGGCTGTGGGGGAGAGCAGAGACAGGGCACCCCGCAGCCCAGGTGTGGCCCCCGGTCCCCTCCCTGACTGGCTGTGTGCCCTCACGTGGGTTCTCGGACCTCTCTGAGCCTCGGTCTCCTCCCCTATGAACCGGGGATAATGGTAACACCCACCTCGTGAGATCAATGTGACCAGAGAACCCACAAAAGACGCGGAGCCCAGGCCCTGGTGCCGCTCCGTCCCGTTCACCAGCAGCGCGGACACGCCCGTGGGCGCGGGGAGCAGACGGCCTGGGTTTGCAGCCGGGCTCTACTGCTTGCTGTGTGACTTTGGGCAGGTTTCTCAACCGCTCTGTGCCTCGAGTTCCCCATCTGTAAGATGGGACAATAACAGCACTTACAGCATAAGACTGCTGTGAAGTGACACATGTCAAGTGCTGAGAACACTCCACGCACGGACCACGTGCATGTGTAGACCGTCCGATACAGTAGCCTTTTTTATTACTCTCTGAGGTTAGTCCTATTGCGAAAGAGCACCGCACCTCGGAGAGGCGGCCTAGCGCAGAGGGAAGCCCTGGGCTGGGTGGGACTCCCTGGGACGAGCCTCTGGAGTGACTTGGGGTGAAGGACTCCGCCTCTCTGACCCTCAGTCCTCCCGCCTGTAGAATGGAGATAACAAACAGCTCCTACCGCATAGATCCGCGGGCGGGCCACTGGAATGCCCGTGTGCTCCGTGGGGTGGGGGCCCTGGATCCCAGGCCCCGGAATGCGCTTTGTCGGAGTGAACCACGAAACCGCCCAGCAGAGAGGCGTGGGGGTTCCACCCTGGCTGGTCCCCAGAACCCCCTGGTGGTATTTTGTCACCAACCCAATTAAGTACAGGTTCCTGGATCTGTGGAATCACAGTACCCAGGGGAGGGCTTAGGAAGCTGTGTTTTCACGAAACTCCTCAGAGAGTAGAAGCCACCAGTTTGGCTGGATATTTTCCATAGGATGAGCTCGGGGTGGGGGCGGGGGAGGAATGCTGCAGCGTACCTAAGTGGGGAAGAACTTTCCCACGGGTGCACCCCCTGCTTCCCCCAGGGGGACTCGGGCTGGGCAAACGTGGCCCGTCCCCTATGACAGCAGTGCCCTCGCCCAGGCCTGCGCCTTCATCCCACCCGTCCGGAAGGGCAGTCCCAGCAGCGGCGGGGGGACAGTTCTGGGCCCCAGGCCGGGAGAAGACCCAACCCACCCTGAGCCCCTGCTGTCTGCCCCTGCCCACCCCACAGCCGACAAGTACTGCCCCCTGCTGATCAAAGAAGGCGGGATGCCCCTTCTGAAGAACATGATCAAGACGGCCACGGCGCGGCAGGAGACCAAGGAGATGGCGCGGTGAGTGACGGACGGCAGTGCTGCCACTGGGGGCCCTGCTTTGGGCACTGAGGGGTTCGGGGGCCCCCGGGGCACTTCCAAGTTAGGTGTGGAGGTGGGCAGCATGCGGACGTCCAGCTGGGGCCTCCCCGAGTGTCGTTCTGGCCACAGTGTGGCCAGACACCAGGTAACCCAGCCCTGGATGGAGTGTTGCTGCCCTCGTCTGTAAGCTTCGGTTTTCCCCCCGACAAATCCCACCCTGTCATCACCGGGCATCAACACGTCAGGTCAAAATGTTTCACTATTTCTGGCTAAAAACACTCCAACTAAAGAGAGGAAACTGTGGGAAAATGCGTCCCAGAGGTGAGGCGGGGCAGAGGACGCACGGCGTCTGAGTGTGCGGGTCCGGGCCAGCTGGCGGGCCCGTCGCCACGGCCACTGGGGGTGGCTGCCACCACCGAGGCCGAAACATCCCAGGTTCCGGTCCCCCCCCACCCCCGAGATCAGTTCGCAGGAGACTCGGGGGTGCCGCGTGTCGCGGTCGGCAGCGAGGGCCGTGCTGCACTTAAGCTCGCCCCCGTTCCGCACGGGCATGCAGCGCTGGCGTGGAGGAGGGGCCTGGCGCTCGGAGGCGCCGCTGGGCTGGGGCGCCTCGGCTGTTCCTGCGGTTATTTTTGGCAAAAGTCACTGCTCAAACATTGAGGGACAGATTTGTCTGAGTTTGAGAACGGTAACATGAGTGGTTCTCACACTTAATCTCCCTAAAGGACCATCGGGAAAGACCGTTAGAATTGCACAGGCCCGCCGTAGACTTCCTGTCCCAGCAGGTGTGGGGGCTGGGCCTGGGAACCTGCATGGTCAGCAGGGCTCCCAGGAGCTTTGAGGAGCAGGGGTTAAGAGGGACCCATACCCTGCCCCCGTTACCATGAGCATCTCGGTAAGACCCGAGGCGTGCCTCTGAGCCGGCCGGCCCGGCGGCAAGTGTGAAGGACACAGGGCGCTTAGGAGCAGTCACTGCAGCTGGTCGCAGCTGCTGTCCCACGCCAGCGCCCCTTCCTGACACGCCTCGGGGCACTCTGCAGCACACAGAGGCTGCAGGGACCACCGGCGCCCACTGCCCCTCCGGCCCCGCCAACCAACCGCAGGGGCTGAGTGTTGAACGGGAGGGCATGCGGAGCCGGGGCGGCACCCGACAGCAGTGGGGCAGCAGTTCCCAAGGGCCAGGCTGCAGCGGGTGGGGGAGAGACCCAGCCGGAACGGCGGTTCCCAGACACCGCAGGACATGGGGGCCCAGTGCGGTCTGGGGTGCGGTTGGTTTGGGGGCCGTCAGGAGGCTTCCTTCAAGGGAAAGATGAGGAAGGAAGGCAGCGCTGAAGGAAAGGTCGGAGGGGCTCGGAGGAGCCGCTGACCACAGACGCCCCGAGGCCGAGAGGCGGGGAGGGTGGGGCACGGGGAGGAAAGCAGGGATGACTGGGTGCCGGTGGAATTCACGGCCACAGGCACCACTTCCTGGGCGCCACGCGCAGGCCGGCCACCCTGCCAGCCGCTCGCGCTCATCAGCAGCGCTGTCAACGTTTGCTGACAAGTGCGGCGGCCTCCGCAGCCGGTGGGACGGGGCCCGCCCGCCCGAGCCCCCCTTCCGACGCCCGCTCTCCCGTTGTCTGCAGAAAGGTGATCGAGCACTGCGGGAACTTTAAAGAGGAGAACATGGACACGTCCAGATAGAGGCCTCCGCCCGTGGCCGCCATGCTCTGGACCCCGCGGCCGGCGGGCGGCGCTCCGAGGCCGCGCGGCTGGCAGACCCCCGCCCCCACCCGGGAGCCTGCCGCTGGACGAAGGGACACAGGGGAACTTTTGCACAACTGACGCTTTTCCTTAATTAGTGAGATATATATATTATATATATATTATTTTTTTTTTTTTGGTTAGGAAGTGTGAAGTTTTGTGTATATGGTTTCTGTACAAAAACAAAAACACTCCCCGAGCCCGCACAGCTCCCCGGGCCGTTCCCCAGCCCCACTCGGCAAAGCCTTCGCCGCCGCCATCCTCCTCCTCCTCCCGGGGACCACATGCCTCTGACGTGTGAGTGTCCGGTCCTTTCCCAGTGGTCTCCGGCCCTGGCCTCGCTTCCCAGGGGGAGACGCAGCAGGCTTCTCACAGCCCGCCCCAGCGCCCTGACCCACCCACCCACCCAGCCTGAGAGCCCCATCCGGGCTCCTGGGGGCGGCTGATGATGGGGTTTAGGGATTAAAACCGATCCCGGCGTCTCCTAAACGCCTTGGTGCTCCCAGCGGTGGACCGTCTGGGGCAAAGAAGTGAGCCGTGCCCAGGCCCAGGGAGCCCGGGCCCCGGAGGACCCTCGCCGAGTAGGGCTCGCAGCGGCCCAGCTGCTGTCCGGCCGGGCCCGCCTGAGGCCGCGCTGCTATGGAGGCCGCCTCCGGGTCTCCCGCCAGGTCCCAGGCCGTGGGAGGCCCCTGTCCGCCTGGGCTCAGCCACTGCCCCTGCTGCCAAACCCACCAGAGCCCGCCCCAGCCCTGGAAGCCAGCCAGCACCTTCTGGGACCGGGGGCTTGCTCCCTCCCTCCCCGGCCCTTCGTCTGCCTGCAGCACCCAAGGTGCCCAGGCACCCCACCAGCAGAACTGAGCCCGCCTGCCCCGCCGCCCCCAGGACCCCACGGCTCCCAGGCAGGAGCTCCCCGCGCTCACCTTTCCGGCAGAGACAGGCAGACTCCTCCAGGCCAGTACTTGGCACCTTCTGCAGCGGACACCCTCCTGCCCCGCCCCGGGCTGTACTTTGGAAACCCCTGAGCTGGGTGTCGGAGAAGCGCCAGCCCCAGGTGCGTCAGCGTCTCTGTGCTCCCTCGCCATAACTCCGACCTGCTGCCCTTGTGGGGCGGGCGGGCGAGGAGGCCCCTCTAGAGCGAGGGGCCTGCGGGCCGGCCTGGCTCTGCAGGCAGGCCTTGGGGCATGGCTGTTCTTTCCTCCTCCTGCCCTGGGCCCATTCTGAGATTCTCCTAGCATTTCTGCCTCCACGCAGAACAGGCTGGAGGAGTGGCCCAGGGAACGGGCCCCTGGCCTCTTTCTCCTGGAGTCATTCCCTCCCAGCCCTGGGAAGAGGCAGCTGCCCTGCGTTCCCCCAGCTCGGCAGATGGGCCGCAGCTGGCCCGCCCTCCCATACCCAGGTGGCCTGAGCCAGCCACCCCCCCACCCCCACTCCCAGGCCAAGCTCACATCGCTTTGCTTTACCATCTGGGGTCTGGGTAAATGTCTGTACTTCGGGGTATCACAGAAATACATTTTTGTGCAAAGTGGATAAGAGCAGAGTGTCTTTTTTTGTGTGTGGAAGGATGGGGTCAGAAGAGCGGCCACATTCTCTCTGCACCCACGTGTGCAGACTGCGGGTACAGCTGCCAACAGGCCGCCCAGCCGCTGCCCGGGCTGGCTCGGTCTGGCGGTAGGGCAGTGACGGGTGCGAGGTCATGACCCAGCATGCCGCGGGCAGGGGGAAGGGAGCCCAGAGCGGCACCTCCTGTGGCCGGAGGGAGTGTGTAGGGAGTTGGGGAGAGGAAGAGCCCTCGCAGAGGTCAGAGATGGCGCGGCATTCCTGACGCAGTGAGGGAGGCGCCTCCCAGAGGAGAGGAGGCTTGGGAGCCGAATCCAGTGAACAGAGGAGGCCGCCAGGCGGCGCTGTGCGGGGCCCACGGAAAGGGCTTCCTGCACCGAGGGCCCCGCGGGGAGAAGGGCCTTGCAGGGAGGACCCTGAAGCGGCTGGTGCGCCTGCAGCTGAGTGAAGGAACGAGGTGTGCGCACAAGTCGCTGGGCCAGACCATGAGGCCACCGGACTCTGGTCCTGCCTGGGACGGTCCTGGTTTATACCTGCTGCCCCAGCGTGGCCGTCGACAGTGTCCTGGGCGCCCCCGAGGCTGCACCCAGCTCGAGAGGACTGCTCCCCGCAGAACAGTCTGGTGCAGGTGTGTGCCCAGGGCCCAGAGATAAAGGGGCTCCCCTCGCCCTGGCTGGTGTGGCTCAGTGGGCTGGGTGTGTCCCCAAAAAAGTCGCCAGTTCAATTCCCCGTCAGGGCACATGTCTGGGTGGCAGGCCAGGCCCCCAGCTGAGGTGTGTGCAAGGGGCAGCCACACGTGGATGTTTCTCTCCCTCTCTTTCTCCCTCCCTTCTCCTCTCTCTAAGAAGTAAATAAATAAAGTCGTTTGGGTTTTTTTTTAATGCTCTCCTCGACCAAATTTTTGCCACGCTCCTCTGAGCCCTCTGCTCAACTAGGCCTCAACCTTGACCTATAAAAACTAGAGCAGGCTCTCAGCTCAGACTAAAGGAGTCAAACAAACACTGACATGGTTTCTCAGAGCTCCAGGTGGCGTCCCCGGGGTGACCCCAGCCCCTCCTGAAGCACCCGAGAGAGCTCCAGGCTGCTAAAAGAATGGACTGTTGTGGCCACCACCTGAGCACAGGCCCCACACACCACCCTGTCACAGAGCATTTACTAAAAAGGGCTTCCAGTCCTGACTCCTTCCTCTGCCCCTGTGAATGGTTTTGGTGTCTTTTGCTACGGAGCAGTGTCTTCCTGAAGGACCTGAAAGCCGTCCCTTTGAAATGCAATCCTCAGGAAGGACGGGCCTGCCGCCCAGGCGCTGTGGAGCACAGAGGCCTAGCCTCACTGGCCGCCAGCTCCGGACACGGCGGGTCCGAGGAGGCCGACGCTCCCCAGCCCTTTGTGACGACGACCCACTTCCCCGAGTCTGCTCAAGCCCCCGCCAGTTCCCTCTTCAAAACACTGGTCGCCGATCGCTTCTGGCCTCTTGGCTAAAATCAAGGGCAGTGTCTGCTCTTTTTACTTTTATTGTTCTTTGTGTGCCCACCACCCACAGTCACCAAATATTTGGCCCCTTTTCCCTATACTGCCCGCCCCGCCCCCAGTGCCTGTGCCTGTCAGTGAGTAACGCCCAGTCACCTCTGTACAAACTAAAGTGGCATTTGGTTCACTCTGGGCCCCCTGCCCGGCCACCACAGTATATTACTGATCAAAACCTGCCCGAACCCCTGCAACTAGTGTCCGGCTTTGTTTCTCTGTGACCCCAGCGCAGTCAGTCGTCGGAGCTTCAGGATTTTTTAAGTGGATCACGAGCTAGAGTTCCCCCACACTCGGCTAAGCCACACCACACAGCAGTAATCAAGGCTGAGTTGAGTGGCATGCTGACTGCTGATTGCTGACCAGTGTGGCTCATTTGTTCGGGTTTCATCCTGCAAAGCAAAAGTCTGCTGGTCGGAAGCCCAGTCCAGGCACATGCCTGGGTTGTAGGTTCAGTCCCCAGGTTGGGTGCATACAAGAGGCAACTGATCGCTGTTTTTCTCTCTTTCTCCTTCCCTTCTCCACTCTCTAAAAAATAAAGAAATAAAATCTTTTTTAAAAAAAGACTGAGTAGTAAGTGACAGACACCCAACTCAAAGACCCTACCCAGGTTACTCAAAAGTGGGAGGGAATTCATCGACTAATGCAGCTAGGGAACCTAGAGCTAACACCAGCTTCAGGCATAGCTGGATCTAGGGGCCCAGACAATGTTAAGGGGTCTCTCATACCCCTTTCAGTGCTGCTTACCTGTGTCTCTTTATAAAATGTCCTCATTCTCTCCTGCCACAGTCTCTCTCCGCATTGCCCTTATACCCGATTTCTGCTTGAAATCCAAAAGCATGCCCCTTTCTCCCCCAGCAGCTATACAGTACTCATACGAAATTTTGGCTCTGCCAAGTCACATGCCCACCTACGAGGACCAATCCTTGGGGACAATGATATAGGGAACTGGTCTGGCCTTCTAGAGCAGGGGTGTCAGACTTATTTTCACCGGGGGCCACATCAGCCTCGTGGTTGCCTTCAAAGGGCCAAATGTAATTTCTACTCCTTAACAGTTAAGGAGTAGTTTCAACTCCTTAACAGTTAAGGAGTAGTTACATTTACACAGTCCTAAAGTTATTTTGGCCCCTGGTGATGTGGCCCCTGGTGAAAATGAGTTTGACACCCCTGTTCTAGAGTCATGTGCCCACAGTGACTTCCCACCACCCTGTGGAGGGAGGGACCAGGCCATTCACAACCACATGGGCTGGGGAAGAGTCAGTTCCCCAATGGAGAAAGGAACAGCAAGAGCTGACAAAAATAAGAGGTGTCCAAAGGGGATTACTGCAGGAGCTGGGGTGGGGGCAGTCTGATGCAGGGGAAAGGCAGAGCTGAAGAAGGCAGGCCCTGGGGGCACAGTTGGAGTTGGAACCTTGAACGAGGAAGGCTCAGGCCGGGCCAGTCCGCCTGGCAGGGTGTAGGTGTGGGCTTAGACAGTCCTGTGCTGGACAGTGTATTCCCATTATCCAGTCTTCCCAACCACCTTGCGAGGGGATGCTATTATCATCTCTGTTACATAAACCGAAACCAGAGCTCGGAGGAGTTCAGTGATTTGCCCAGGCTCACACAGATAGGAAGGGGCAGTGCTGGCATTTCTGACCCTGACCCAAGTCGGGCCCCTCATAGCCAGAATCCACACCACGGACCTCCACTTTGCTCTCCTCCCGTTTACAATGTCTGATCATGAATAATAGCAAGGAGGTAAGAATGTCACCAAGGAGCAACCTTGGGCGAGTGCTGTCCCTCTGAGTTATCACATCCTTGAACCGCGCACAATTCCGCAATTGGGAGTCAAAACAAACACCTGGATATTTGAAGCGCCCACGGAGCGGCACGCATGCGCGAGATTGTGGGGTTGCGGAGAGGGGTGGAAGCTCAGTGGGGCGGGATCGAGACCCGCCTCTGCTCCAGCTTCCGAAAGTTACCTGTCTGGTGAGGACTGCGGGTGGGGGTGGTTACCGGCTACGCACGCGCGCCGGCCACGCCCTCAGCCTCTTTAGGCACCTGTTGGCTCGAGGGCCTACTCGACCGCAGCTGTCACCCAATAGGCGGCCTCCCTGGCCCAATCTGGCCCCGCCCACCTCCAGGATTCGCCAATCCCCTGTCAGCCGCGGTCCCTCTCCTGGGAGGGCCCGCCCCTCTAAGCGCTTCTTCCGGGTGGGGCCCCGGGCCGAGGCTATGGCGCCCTGGGCGCTCCTCAGCCCTGGGGTCCTGGTGCGGACCGGGCACACTGTGCTGACCTGGGGGATCACGCTGGTGCTCTTCCTGCACGACACCGGTGAGCCGGACCCCGCGCCACCCCGGACCCACCCGATCCCCCGTGGTTCCCCAGACGTTTGAGTCTCTCTGGGTCCCCTGCCCAAGCTTCAGAGACCCTGGGATTCAACCCGCCTCCGCCAGCCCGAGGCCCCTTCCCCACTTGTCATTCCAAGAGCTTTCCACCGAATACCCAGTCAATCCCTAATTAATCCCAGCATCTTCCCGATCTCTGCCAGATGCCCTGTCCTTCCCAGGACCCATGCGATGGACACCAGGTCTGATGACAGACTCAAGCCCCCAACTCCCCTGATCCAAGGACCCGCCCGATCCTTCCCGGGAACTGACTCCCAACCGTCCCTCCGTGAGATCAAATAGATCAAGGACTGGCGTCACGCCCAGCCCTGTGGCCACTAGCTGCCCAAGTGCGGGCTCCCCACCCTCAGGCACAAGAACACCTAACAGGGGAGTGGCCTGTCCTCCACGTACGTCCCCACCCTTGCCTCTTGCCCCAGCAGTCCCCATTCACCCCACCAACCCTCCCCCACTCCCATCACCTCTTTAGTCGCTACAGGCTGCCTCCAGCACAAGTTGTCGCCCTCCCTCGCTCACTCCCACGCACGGCAGCCCCCACACCTCTCTCCGTGCTTCAGCCTCAGACGCTGGGGTGGGAGTGTTCTCACTTCCCCCCAAGACTTTCTCAAGTCTCCTCCCTGGTCTTTGCCCTTTAGCCTAAAAACCTGTTCGGTCTCCCCATAGAAGGGAACCCCCAACCTCCCACCTCTGCTCCCTTTGGCAATCAAGGGGGCACCACGGTTGTTCGCTCTGCTGTCTGGCTGTCTCCCACCCCGCACCCCTTAGCTTCCGCACCCCCGCCAACCCTCAGTGGCCTCCGTGGGCTGGACCCTTCCCGGCCTGGGCTGCCTTTGTGGCCCTCTTTGCAGCATCTAAGCATCCGAGCCTGCCGGCCCCGCCGTCCTGTGTCTCTGTCCCACGGGCATCTCAGACCTGGTGGAGCCAGAGGCGGGGACCCCTCCTTCCTCTCCCCGACATCTGGGCAGGCCTGGTCCCTTCACCCCCATACCCTCATCTGTCCATGCCCTGTCCACTCGTCCTACCTGTGCCCCGGTCCAGCCATCTTCCTCTCCCTCCTGGGGAGCCCTCTGTGCCCCGAGGCTTCCGCTCTGATGCATCTTCTCTCCACCGGAAAGGTTTCCAGAAACAGGTCTGACCCTGTACCCCTCCGTGATTCCCTGCTGCCCCCCAGAGAGTACAGATGAACTTTTTTTTTTCGGGGGGGGGGGCTGGTCCTGAACTTCTGTACCTTCTGCAGCAGATACATCTGACTACTCACCAAAACCTGTCTCCAGGCCTCTGCTCAGCCAGGGACACACTCCCCACCTCCAGCTGCACCCGCCCCCAAATGCACCTTCCCCCACACACCCCCCTGTTGAGCCCAGCCAGGCCTCACCGGCCTCCTCTGGCCTCCCCAGCGCTGCGGCAGTGGGAAGAACAGGGGGAGCTGCTCCTGCCCCTCACCTTCCTGCTCCTCGTGCTGGGCTCCCTGCTGCTCTACCTGGCCGTGTCACTCATGGACCCCGGCTACGTGAACGTCCAGCCCCAGCCCCAGGTAACCAGGGGGCCCCTGGGGACCTGAACCTCTCCTCCTACCAACATGGGATCTTAGGACCAGTAACAGTCTCATTCCAGGCTCCTCGGGGAGGGCTTTTCTGGGGCATCTCAGTGCATGCTCTTGCCAGCCCTAGAGCCCCATCCGACAACGAGGACATGGCCAAGGCCCAGAGAGGGTGTGCAACTGGCAAAGGTCACACAGTCTGGCTCGGTCCAGGGCATTGTGATCTCTCTACTCTACCACCTCCATTATACACGGGATGGGCCCCAAGATGTTCCTACCCATGCCATCTGCCTCCCAAGTGGCCCTGTCTTATGCTCTGTCCCCCGTTTTCAGGAGGAGGCCAAGGAGGAGCAGACAGCCATGGTCCTTCAGGTCGTGCCCCTCCGACGCTGCAGATACTGCATGGTGCTGGTGGGTGATGCGGGGACTTCCTGGGGCGGGTCTCGGGCAAGGCTGAGACTCTCGGACCTCCCCCTCCCCCTGTGCCTTGGCCGCACCCGTCCAGGAAGGCCTCCCAGATTGGGGCCCAGCCTCCTGCCCTCATCCCTTCCCCCACTGTTGGGGCCAGAGGGGAGCTGGCGTTGAGCCCGCCTCCCTCCCTGCCCACAGCAGCCCCTGCGGGCCCGACACTGCAGGGAGTGCCGTCGCTGCGTCCGCCGCTACGACCACCACTGCCCGTGGATGGAGAACTGCGTGGGGGAGCGCAACCACCCGCTCTTCGTGGCCTACCTGGCGCTGCAGCTGGTGGTGCTTGTGTGGGGCCTGTACCTGGCATGGTGGGTCCCACCGCTGCCCTGGTGGGGGCGGGCGGGGGCAGGCTGCACGTGCCCACAGGCGTGCGCAGCTGGGGCTCCCTCTTCAGGGGTCTCAGACCCTCTCCCAAGTGGCCTGCCCCCCTGGGTTCCCCGAACTCTGGGCCCTCATCCCTGTGCTGCCCTGCAGGTCCGGCCTCCGGTTCTTCCAGCCCTGGGGCCTGTGGCTGCGGTCCAGCGGGCTCCTGTTCGCCACCTTCCTGCTGCTCTCCCTCCTCTCCGTGGTGGCTGGCCTGCTCCTGGTCTCACACCTCTACCTGGTGGCCACCAACACCACCACCTGGGAGTTCGTCTCCTCGCACCGCATTGCCTACCTCCGCCAGCGCCCCGGCAACCCCTTCGACCACGGCCTGACCCGCAACCTTGCCCACTTCTTCTGTGGATGGCCCTCGGGGTCCTGGGAGGCCCTCTGGGCCGAGGAGGAGGAGGAGGAGGAGGAGGGTGAGGGCAGCAGCCAGGCTGTTTAGGGCCGCAGGAGGCAGAGCCACCATCTTGTGCCTGAAAACCAGAGGGCTGACCCCGAGCACCCGGGGCTCCTCACCCCGGCCCTGGCCTCCAGCCTCAGAGCAGAGTGAACAAACGGCAAACCCCGCCTGTGGGGGGCGCTGTGCCTCCAGAGGGGGAAGGGGAGGAGGAGGGGGGCCTGTGTGGGGCCAGGGCACCAACGCCAGGCTTCCGAGAGCTCCCCCGCCACCGACCCCTGAGCCAGAATGTCTCCAGCGTGCAGTTTTATACATTTAATAATCCATTAACAAGTCAAGTATTAAAAAAAAACAAACCAAACCACTCCTCGCTGTGCCACCCTTTCTGGCCCAGGTCTGGCTGGGAGGCAGAGGAGGGGCAGGTGGCGGGGAGGGGACCACTCTGCCCAGCCCCACGGCCGCGGCCCGAGTCCCAAGGGCCAGTGAATACTGGGCAAGGCCTGGGCCTCCCGGGCAGGGCGCACAGCCGGGCAGACCGGTGGGCGAGGGAGGCCCTAACGGTCCGGGTGGCACTGGGACATGGGGCGCAGGGACGCGGGAGAGGCCCCTCAGGGCTCCAGGAACCGCTCGGACACAAAGTCGAAGTCCCGGAAGGCGGCCTGCTGGCGGGCAGTGAGGGGGCTGCGGGGGTCGGGCGGGGTCAGGGCGGGCGGCAACCCCGTGAACTCGCCCTCGAAGTAGCGCAGGTCCGTGGGGCCGCTGAGCGTGGGCGCGAAGGGGGGCTGGACGGCGCGGGCGAGCAGAGCCTGCCAGTCGGTGGTCTGGGGACGAGGGCAGAGACACCTGAGGCCACAAAAGTGACTGCCCGGTGGTCTCTCGACACCCCCCACCGTGCTGGGGCCACGGGGACCGCGGCGGCCGCGGCCACTCACCCTAAAAAAGGGCTGTGCCTTGATCTCCTCCGCATCCTGCTCGCCCGCCCCCAGGCGCTGCTCCGGGCACTTCTGCAGGAGCTGGGCAGGACGGGTGCTCACCGCGGGCACTCGGCCCGGGCTCTGCCGCCTCCCCGGGGGCCCCCATGAGCCGCGGGGCCCCAGAGACGACCAGTGACCACCAGCCTGTGCGCCGGGAGCAGCCGCCCAGCCCAGCCCTGGACCCTGCAGTGATGACCTTCTTCTTTTTATAAATAAAGTTTTTAAAAATCCTCATCAAAGGATATGTTCAATGATTTTCAGAGAGAGAGGAAGGGCGAGAGGGAAATATTGACCCATCCCCTTCCATACATGCCCTGACCAGGAATCAAAGCCAAAAGCTAGCTAATGCACCCTGACCGGGGATCAAACCCGCCGCCTTCTGGCGTAGGGCACAGCGCTGCAGCCCACCGAGCACCCCGGCGGGAACAGCGCTTACCTTCTGAATGAGCTCGAGCCCTTGCGCCGACAGGAAGCGGGGGTACGGAGCGTCCGCGTTGACGATGCAGTCGAACACCTCCTCCTCGGTGTCCCCCGGGAACGGGCACTGCGGGAGGGGGGGTGCAGCAGCAGGGTGTGTGGGCCGCCCCTCCCCCACCCCGGCCTGCAGGCCGCAGCGGCCCAGGCGCGGCACTCACCTCGCCCACCAGCATCTCATACAGCAGCACGCCCAGCCCCCACCAGTCCACGGCCCGCGTGTAGGCCTCCTGGGTCAGCACCTCGGGGGCCAGGAACTCCGGGGTGCCGCAGAAGGTGCTGGTCCGATCCCCAAAGCCGATCCCTGCAAACCAACAGCCACACCAGCGCCGGCTCAGTGTGCCTGGCCCACGGCGACCTCTGTGGTTGTGAGAACCAACGGCCAACCCTTATGTCCCCACGTTCCGAATCTGTGCCAAGCCCTGCCCCCTACTCTCGGAGGTGGGGATGGCTTTTATGCCATCTGGGGGAGGAGGGAGCTGAGTCTCAGCCAAGCTCACATGTCAAGGTCACAGAGAAAGCGGAACCGAGGGCCTTCTCCCAGCTCTGAGCACAGGCTCTCCCTTGGGCCAAGGGCAAGCTGGGGCTCTTTAAGAGCTTGTAGGGCTGGGAAGGAAGCACCCGTGTGTCCAGCTGGTCCCTAGAATGAGGGCGGCGGTGGGGAGATTTCCCAGGAGACGCCTGCTGGCCTGGGCTGGGTGAGGAGGGCCGGAGGACACGGGGTCCCGGACCGGAGACACCCACCTTCTTTACACAGCCCAAAGTCCGCGATCTTCAGGAAACCCTGGGCATCCAGCAGGAGGTTATCTAGCTTCAGGTCCCTGCAGGGGAGGGGGCAGGTCGAGGGGGCCCCTGGGACAGCTGCCCGGGGGGTGGGGGGGGCAGCACCTGCCCCCTCGCCGCTCCCGCTGCACCTCGGGGCCAGGTTACCTGTAAATGATCTTCTTCTCATGTAAGAACTGCAGCCCCAGGACCACACAGGCCAGGTAGAACCTGGAGGGGATGTAGAGGGGGTGGCTCAGGCCCAGGGCTGTGGTTGGGAGGGCAGGGAACCACAAGGATGGCTGGGGCTGGAGGACCCTCAGCTTTCCCCACCAGTGAGATGGGGGACAAGCCGCACGCTGCCAGGTTTCCTGGGCTGAGTGTCCCGCAGGGAACAGCCCCGAGATCGTCCCAAGGTCGCTGCTGGCCAACAGCACACCCTTCCTGGGAACTTGGACAGTGCCAGGGACAGTGCTGAGCTCTCACGCCCTTTTCTCCCTGCCTGCTCCCGGCAGCCGGCATGCCTGCCTTTCACCTGAGCACCCGAGACTCCAGGCGAGTGACATGCCCGGGGTCACACGGCTAGTGGCAGAGCATTGGAGCCCAGACGCCAGCGCCTGCTCTCCGACGGACGAGAAGCAACTCCGGCTGCCGGTCACTGGCTGCTCCCTGGCCCCTGGGCTCCGTAATCCATAAACACTGTGCTCGAGTACGCAACAAGCCTCCGGGACAGTTATTATGAAGCCAACTCACAGCTACAGAAACTGACGCTCAGAGTCCCTGATGCTGCGAGAGTCGATGAAAAGAACACGAACCAAGGCCCCCCCACCCCCCAACTCCCTGCTCTTTGCCGATGGGTGCCCGGAGGAGGCAGGGCGGGGGGCCCAGGTGTGGGGACAAGGGGAGGCTTGTTGGGAGAGGCAGACACGAGGAATGGAGACCCACCGGGCCTGGGGCTCCGGGAAAACGTCCTCGTGGATCTGCATCATGAGGTCCCCACCCGGCGCAAACTCGGTCACGAAGCAGGCGTGGCTGGCGGTCTGGAAGCAGGCGAGGAGCGACAGCAGGAACGGGTGCCCCGTTCGGCCCATGGCCTCCAGGATCCGCTTCTCGCAGTACAGGCTGCAGGGGGCGTGGGCTTCAGAGGGAAGGCAAACCTCCCCCGGTTCCGCCCTGCCGCCCCCGGGACAGCCCAGGCTCAGCGCGCAGAGGGAAGGTTTCTGCGTGTCGGGGGCTCACGTGGGTCCTTTAACCTGCACACCCACCACTGTCCCATTTCACAGGCGAGGAAACTGAGGTACGGAGATGAGAGGGGGCCTGCCCAAGGGCACCCCATTAACGGCGGGTGCTAAGAAGAGAACCCAGGCCTGGCTGGCCCCAGAGAGTCGCCACTTCGAAGAAGCCCCAGGAACCTCCCGGTGCCTAGAGCCCAGGCCAGCCTTCCCGGGGGCCCCCTCCAGGCCAGGTGCCCCCACCCCCCGGGGTCACCGCACACCTCTCCATCTCGTCCCGGCTCAGCACCTCCTGCTTCTTCAGCGCTTTGACGGCGTAGTATTTCCCCGTCCCCTTGAACTGCACCAGCAGGACCTGGGGGCAGAGAGGGGCTGGACTCCGGGTGGGCAGTGCAGGAGAGCCTTTAACCACCCCCACCCACTGTCCAGCGACCACGGTGCCCTCCCAGCTCGAGTGCCAAGGGCTGCCCACCCTCTCCCCGGCACCCTCCTCCGTCCACTACCTTCCCGAAGTGTCCCCGACCCAGCACGGCCAAGCAGCGGAAGTCCTGGAGCCGGGGCGGTTTCCTGCAAGAGAGGGGGCGGCACAGGAAGCCCCCTGGGACGAGGGCTGGGCCTGCACCAAGAGCTGCTCCCAACTCTCTCCGGCCGGTCCGGCCTGTCCCCACAAGCAGGCCCGGAGAGCCTGGGTGGGGCTCCTAGGACAGCAGGTGCCTGGAGTCCGGCATACAGCTGGAGCTCCATAATGCTGGCTCAGCCCTGGCTGGGCAGTTCCGTGGGTTATTAGAGCACCATGCTGATCGGCCCAAGTTGCGGATCCCCCGAGCAGGGCACGTACAAGAATTAACCAGTGAGTGCGTAAATACGTGGAACAACAAATCAATGTTTCTCTCTCTCGCTCTCTCTGAAATCAATCAATAAAAATCTTTAATGATGATAATAATAATAATAATAATAGTAATAATAATGTTGGTTCAGAGAGTCAGAACCTGAGAGCAAGCCAGTGAGCCCGCCCAGCAGCCGCGGGGTGATGTGGGAATGGGCACGCAGACCCTCGATCGGGCAGACGATGTCTCAGACAGGAGGGTGAGCCTGGCAAGGGTACCTGGCAGCTGAGGCTGGCGGAGCCGGCCGGGGTCGAGTCCTGGGCTCCATGTGGGGGCGTTTGGTGCGCTGTGAGGGCAGAGGGGCTCAGGGCAGGGCCGGGCTGCCTTCCTCTCGCCCTCCGGCCCGGCCGCCCCCAGCCCAGCACCCCCGGGGCCAGCAGCCCCCCCCCCCCTCACCGGCGTCTCCTCGAGGGCTGGCTCCCGGGGCAGGTAGAGGCGCGGGGGCTTGGGAGGGGGACTCATCTCGTCTCCCAAGGGGGTCTTCTTGGGTGGGACATTACTGCGGGGAGGAAGCAGACACAGGGTGGGGCGCAGGCAGATGGAATAGCTCCGGGGGTGGGACACAGCCGTGCGGAGAGAGAGGGTGAGAAGGGGAGCAACAGGGACGGACAGACAGACACCGACAGCCGCCGGAGAGGCGGACCGCAGAGCCGCAGGCGGTCTGGGGTGAGGCGGCTCCTCACCTGGGAGAGGCAGGGGAGGCGGCCCCCCGAGGTGCGGCCGGGGGCCGGGGGCACCCTTTGGGAGGGCTGGTCGTGCTCGGGGAGCTGCAGGGGGGCAGCAGGTTCATGACCAAGCGCCCCCAGGCTGCCATGCTGAGGTTCATCTGGGAAGCCCTCAGGAAGTCCTGACCTGGAACAGAGCGGGGTTCAGTCCTGGGGCCCCCCCGACACCCCTGCCCTCTTCCCTACACGCACCGTCCTCTCCTGTCCATACCCCTGCGTTTAGAGAAGATGCGTTTCTGCCTCTGCAGCCGGGGCCTCCTCTCAATGACAGGGTCGCAGAAGGTTACCTGTGGGGGCAGAGGGCGGGGATGAAGGCCAGTCCCCTCCCACTCCACCTGCCATGGGCACCCCGCCCCCACCGGCTCCAGGGTCCCAGCCTGACCCCCCAGCGTCAACAGTGCAAGGGCCAGAAGGGCCCAGAGAGACGGATTCAGCGTCTTCATCGGAAACAGTGGGGAAACTGAGGCCCAGAGAAGCGAGGCACTTGTCCGGGCTCACGCATGGAGCAGGACGGTCAGGACAACGACTCAGGCTTCCAGATTCCCATGAGGTTTGCAGAGTGGCCTGGGAATCTGTTCCAGGAGCCCCCCTCTCTCCGGGTCCCCATTTCCACTCCTCTGCTCGGAGCGGAGGGTGGGGTAACACAGTCTCCAAGGCCCCCTAGCTCTCATGGAGCCAGGAGCCCATGAGGTCAGAAGGCAGGGGTCAGTGGGCACCTGGGCAAAGAGCAGCCCCTGGGGCACCAGGCTGAGGGTCAGCTGGTGACAGGCATTGTCCAGGAAGTCCTCCAGCCGCAGGAAGGCCACGCCACACAGCTGTCGCCAGTCCTTCCAGCGCACCCCAACCTCTAGCTCTCGGGCCTGCGTCAGAAAGGTCAGGCTGGAGACGGGGCCTGGTGCCAGCCTCTGCCCGGCTGGCCTTCCGCCACGCATCCCGAGGTCACCCCCGGCCTCACAAGAACCAGGCTCACCCGCTCCAGGGGGATGACAAAGGTCTGGTCCCAGGACTGCCTGGCCACTGGCCCCCAACCCTGTCTGGCCCACGGCACGATTGTCCACCTTCAGCACGGCCAGCACCTCACCTGCAGGGCCAGAACCAGGGCTCAGGGCAGGCCGGGACTGGGGGTCCTTTGCTTCCCCCCACGACTCCCTGCAGCCCCTACTCACTGGCCAGCTCGCCTCCACCACGCTGCTGCCTGGTCCTGCCCCGAAGCCAGCCCGGCGAGGGGCTCCCGGCCAGCGCAGCCACGGGGGATCGGCCGGGCACGGCTGTCAGCAGCTGCTCACAGCCCAGGAGGCGAACCTGCAGCGTCCCTGTGGGAGCACGGGGGGAGGGGGAGATGTCGTCAGGTGCCATCCTCCCAGGGCCACCACCAGTGGGTCCCTGGAGCCTGAGAAAGGCTCTCTTCTCCAGAAGATGGCTGAGCCACAGCCTACCCACGGGAGGCCTTCGCAGCAGCTTCTGCCACCCTCCGTGCGGACTGGCCGCCCCGCCCCTCCCGAGCCCCGACCATGAGGTGGGAGCAGCAAAGACCCACAGGCAAAGGCTTAGACCTCAGCCAGGCCGCGTGGAGCCACCATGCGTTGCGCCATGCTGCCCCAGGTTCAGGACCCGGGGGGCCCGCAGCACCAATGAGAGCTCAGGGAGCAGGAAGCCTGGCTGCCCGTCCTCCTCACCCCTCCTTCTCGGGCCCAGTCTCCCCATCTGTCCAGAGGCCATGAGCCCCAGCTCCATCCCACCTCCCACAAGGGGTACAAAGAGTGTCTGCCCACCAAGGGGACTCATGTTTAGGGCCGCTAGACTTCGTCCCTCAAAGGGGAGAAGAAGCAGTAGGACACCAGCCCTTCCTGAGGAAATAAACTGGGCCGAGGAGCACCCTTCAGAGTCCAGGCCTGCGTGGGTTACACGCCGAGGGACCTTGTCCAAAAGGCAGGGGCCGGAGTTGGAGGACTCTCTTGGGAAGCACAGGGAACTAAGGTGTCGGGCCAGGACGCACGCAGGATACGCAGGGGCCCCGAGCAGCTCACTTCGAGGCCTTCAACAAACCATTTCCCCGGCCCTTCCCAGCTCGTCCATCTGGCCAAACCCCACTCGCTCTTCGAGGCAGAGCTCAGACACCGTCTCCTCCAGCAGGCATCCCTGACTCCCCCAGGCCAGGACAGGGGGCCCACCCAGCCCCTGAACCTCCCCTTCTCAGCTTGGCTTGCAGGGGGATCACCCTGGGTGCCCCCCCCTCGCCCCCGAACCATCCCTAAGCAGAAAAGCACCAGCCCTTCTCGCTGGCACTGTGTCCCAAGCGGGAAGCTCAGGGCTCCCAAAGCCGGCACTCCGAGATTAGCTACTGATTGCAATTCGGCTGCCACTAGACGGAGACAGGTCCAGCTTGGGATCAGAAAGGACTCTGTACTAGTCCACGCTGCCCAGGGCTGTGAGCTCCCTACCACTGGCGCCTTAAGCGTTACCATGGTTACTCGTTAAAATAATCGCTTCACTGACGGAGCGCTAACTGCGCCCGCAGAGTGCAGGCCACATGCGACAAATGGCCCACTGCAGTTTCACAGCAACCCCATGCCGCAGGTGCTGGCACCACCCCCATTTCACAGATGGATAAACCGAGGTTTGCGGAAAGGGTGTCAACCGCCCGAGGCCACACAGCGAGAGGGGGGGTGGGGCCAGGATTGGAACCCTTCTCCGAAGTTCTCCCCCATCGTATTTCAGAGTCCTTTCTGGAAGGGAAGGAGAGCTCTGAGGTGGGAGGGACCCCCGGCTACCTGTCACGGCGGTGGGCTTTACAAGCATCCCTGCGGGCGGAGGGTTCCCAGACGCAGCCGTCCGCAGCTCCCGGGCCACTCTGCCACGCAGGGGGTGGGCAGGAGGCAGCCCTTCCAGCAGCTGCTCCAAGGCCAGCCGCAGGAGGTCAAGTTTCTGGGAGGACTCCTGGAGCTGGGCCTGAGCCTGCAGAGGGGACACAGGCCGGTGGGGCATGGGGACATGGGGGCGGCGCCTCAGGCCACCTGTAGACACCCCCGTGAGGTCTAGACAGAAGGAGTCTCCTGTTTCCCCACCGCCACCCTGCACGGCCACGGCCACGGCACCTCCCGCCACTGCAGAGGGTGAACGGGAACAAGGAGACACTCCGAGAGGGGTGACCACAGGAGGGGACGATGGTCTGACCTCGGCCAGCGCCTTGCGGTCCTGCGTTCGCCGGCTGCCCAGCAGCTTCACCACGTTCTTGGCGCCCTTGGCCACGGCAGCCTCGATGCGCAGTCGGTGCCTCAGCTCCTCTGCCAGCAGCTCGGGACCTGGGGGGAGGGTCAGCCCTCAGGCCCCTGCCCTGCGCGGCCCTGCCCGTCCCTGCTTCTCAAGGCCTCACCTGGCGCAGGGGACCCACTGGCCTCCAGGCTGCTGATCTTCATGCGCAGCAGGGCCACCTTCAGCTGGCTGTCCCGCAGCATCTGCTGGGCAGCTGCCAGGAGCTTCCGCCCCTAGGGGGTCGTGACATGCGCTGGCCCAGAGCCTCCCGGGGTCAGACCAGGGGCTGCGGCCAAGCCTCCCCCATGGGGCCGGGAGTGAAGCCAAGTCTCCCTCAGTAGGCCAGATAAGGAGCCAAGGCTCCCTGGTGAGACAGGTCTGGGGCAGAGCCTCCCCAGGAGACCAGATAAGGGCTGAGGTCAAGCCTCCTCCACCCTATCAGGACTGAGCTCCCCACACCGGGCTGGGGCTGGGGCTGGGGCTGGGGCTGGGGCCGGGGCCGGGGCTGGGGCCGGGCCTTCCCAGCTAGACTGGGAGCTTGTGTTGTGGCTTATCTGTTAGAGTGGGGTGCGAGCCATGCCTTTCCCCACCAACCTGGGATCTGGGGCTATGCCTCTCCCATCGGACTGAGGTTTAGGACTGTGTCTGCCTCCTAGGGTCAGTGGCCGGGTGACAGTTCCCTCTCCGATCAGAGGCTGGAACAGCCGCTCCCCAAGTCAGCTCAGAGCCAAATCTGTCCGCCTCAGAGCCCAGGAGCCTTACCTTGGGCGTGCCACTGGCATAGGTGTGGGTCATGTTCTCGGCACCCTGCTTCACCTTCAGCTCCACCTGCAGCTGCCTCCGGAGAGCCTCCAGGTGCCGGGCCCTCGGCTGCTCTGCCAGAGGCTGGGGTCCTGGGGCCATGGGTTCTGTGGGCATGAAATGTGGGGCCCGTGAACCCCTCGCCCACCCGGGGCAGCCCAGCTCTCTCCTCCCTCCCGTCCTGGACTGGGGGGGAGCTGCCCGAGGAGGCTCTGCAAGTAGTGGCCGGGCCAAGGAGCTGGGCCGGCCTGGGGCCTCCCATCCCCGGGGGTCGCGCACCCACCGGCCGTGGGGTCGGGCAGCAGGATGCGGGTGTGGAGCTCCTGCAGCTCCCCGTGCAGCTGCTCCAGACGGCGGTTGGAGGACCGGAGCAGCTGCTGCACGTGGCCCAGGTGGCGGCGGTCCGTGGCCACCCGCCGCAGGTTCTCCACGCCCTCCTTGATTTTCAGCTCCTTCTGGATGGCCCGGCGGATCACCTCTTTCTCATCCTCCGGCGGCCGCCGGCCCGCCCCGGGCTGCTGCGGAATGGCAGAGGGGCCAGCCACTCAGTTCCCGCTGCCGCCAGCCTCAGCTCACCGGACGGTGGGGGAGGGCGGCGCGACGGCACCCAGGACCCCCACGCAGGGTTTGGGAAGCGTCTGGGGCTGCAGAGCTAGCACCCCCTAGGCCGGGTGGGAACCCTGGGCTCTGTATGCACCCAGCCCAGGCGCCTTCCCTCTGCGTCAGAGAGAAGGGAGAGGGGGAAACCCGTCACGCGTATGGGGTGCTCCTGGGCGTCGGGGGCTGACAGCTCTGCACACATAAACTTGTCTATCCCGACAGCAACCCCAGGAGGTGGGCGCAGTTACCATCCCCACCATAAAGGTGAGAAGACAGACACAGCGAGGTTGCGTGACCTGCCCAAGGTCACCACACAGAGGAGATGCCACCCCCTCTGGGGCCCCCGGCCCTCCCTGTCAGCCATGCTTCATCGTCCCAGCTCCCCTCAGATGGGGGGGTTCGGGGGAAGATTTGGGGCCAGAGAAGAGGCTAGGGATTCACTCGAGGTCAGGGGCAGCTGGAGGCCTGAGCAGGGATCAGGACTGTTCCCCTGATGCCTCAGGTGGCAAAGCAGAGAGACGCAGAAGGACTGGGAAGGTCTCTGGGGACCCAGCGCCAGCCCAGCGCCCAGGAGGAAGTAGGCTTTCTCATGACTTCACCCCAGAGGCCCTTTCAAACCCGCGGTGCCGAAGCTGACCTCAGCGCAGGCTAACCCACGGGTTACCTCCCAGAGACTCTCGCACCTTACCTCTCGGCTCGCCATCTCCTGAGCCCAGTGGAAGGGTGGCCACCCGGGCCTCAGGGACACCCCCCACCCCAGGCCTCTGTACCCCGCTGGCCGGGCAGGCAGAGGGGAGGGGTGGGGCTCAGGAAATCCTTTGCCGGCTCTAGGCGAGAAGGCCAGAGCCAAAAGCCTGAGCAAACAAAGATCCCATGGAGCTGGGGGCCCGGCCACCGGGGTCCTGAGTCACCCAGCCCGCCGCTGCTGGGCGGAGGTTCACAGGAAATAGGAAAATGTGTACAAGTCCCCACTGGAACAGGCGAAGGGACCTCCGGAGGAAGGGGGCGGGCGGGAGCAACCGGCCCTGAAGGCTGCCTAAGCACTTGGGGGTTGGGGGGGAGCAGCACTCAAGGAGCCAGGGTGGGGGCCACCTCACCCTTGAGCACGGCCCAGACTCCGTCTGCTCCGGGCTGGACTCCTGCCCTGTGAGCGCGCACCTCCCCCATTTGCTCCGGACTAGAACGCCATCTCTTCCTCCCCAATAGCAGATCTGCACACAGCCTTGGCCCCTGTACCCCCGCGCCTGTTGCCCGGGTCTGGCAGGAACCCGATCCCCTCACCTTAGGACTGGAAGCCTCTGGGTGCCCTCAGGTTCGCGCCCAGGCGCTGAGCCGGGCGCCTCTGCCTGGAGGCCACACTCCTTGCGGGCCGTATTCTCTGGGAAGGACCCCCACCCACCCAAGGGCGCACAAGGGCCCCTTCTCCCGGCCCATGTGCATTCTTCTCCCGCTAGGTCGCTCCCGAATGCGTGCGCACGGACCTCCCTTTTGCTTTTCCTCACTGATCCCCATTGGCCTTCGAGTCCTACCTGAAAGAAACTATTTTAGGAAACTTTGGGGCCCACCCTGGTGGCTGGGACCGAGAATTCAGACGAGCTCAAAGGCTGGCCTGGCTGGAAGTTGTGAGTCACTTGGAGTGATTTGGGGACGTTTCCAGGGCATGAACGACTTACCCCCAGTGCGCAGTTAAGCCCTGCGAAGGGGTAGGGGGACGCGCGGCAGGAGCTGGGAAGGGACGCAGGGCGAGGTTGGGGACACCACCGGAGGCTCCCCCCGCCCCCCTCGGCCCGCACCCGCAGCCCGGCCTCTCCCGGAGCCGTTCACCTGCCGCGGCGCCCCCTCCTCCATGGCGCCACTCCGACTGCTCGGCCCCTCCTTCCACCAGCCGGGTTCCGGAAGCCCCGGCCCCTCCACCGAGACTTTCAAAACTTGAAACTTCCCGGGAAGCGGCGCCGGAGCCGCGGGATCGGGCGCCCCCTCCCGAGGTCCGCTGGCCTTTCAGGTACCTGGGATCAGCGCCGCCACTCGGCCGCGCCAGGTCGGCTCTCGGGGCTCCATCCTGAGCCCGAGGCCGCAGCGCCTCCCCCGGGTCTGGCGTTCCCTGGGGTTTCGGACCCCGCGCCCCCTCTCCGGAGGCGGTAGTTCTCTCTCAGTGGCACTGACCCCGTCCCGGGATAGAAGGGCAAGAAGGGGCATTTCCCGCGCTGGGGCTCTCCGGTCGCCCCGCCGCGTGCTTAGAGGGGCGGGTCCGAGTGGAGACAGCGCCGCCTGCTGGCCGCGGGGCTCTGCCTGTGAGATGGGTCCACTCCGGGACGGATCTGCCTCCTCATCCTCCGAACCCGACTACGACCTGGCTCCGCCCCTAAAGGTCTCTTCCTTTCAGATGTCGTCGGTGTAAAAAGGGCTAATCCCAAACCTGTCGCCCCCACGAAATCGTGGTCCTTGTCTAGAGCCACTGTAAAAATGTATGCTTCCGAAAGAAGTCAAGTCTCACCCGAGTTATGGCAAATGACAAATCACTGATGGACCAACTGTGACTCTCACGCTCCCACCACTTGACCCAACGGGAGCTTTTCTGGTTCAGGCCGAGCCACTGTTCCACCTTCGTCCTGAAGAGACCTTCTAAGGGGAAGCCCCAACCCTAACTGATGTGGTTCAGTGGTTTGGGCATCGTCCCTGAAACGGAAAGGCCATGGGTTCAATTCCCGGAGGGGGCACATGCCAGGTTACCCAGCTAAATCCCCAACTGATCGATGTTTCTCTCTCTCTCTTTTGCCCTCCCTTTCCCTCTCTCTAAAAATAAATCATTTTTAAGTGTTTTTTAAAAAGTGAAGACACATTTATACCCTGTAAAATAGTCACTGCCTCAGGAAACGAACCACCTGCCGCAGACTCCTGGCGATGACTTGCTTGGGTAGGAAATCCTGGTGGAACCACCTCTTGGGATCCCGTGCTCACCAGCATCTTGTGCCAGTGCTTCGCTGTAAGTAGCCATGTCCCAGGGGTCAGAAGTAAGGGTCAAATATTGAAGGTGGCTTATTAGCTGACTTGGAATAAGCACCCCCTCTGCCCACCCAGTGCTTTTTGTTGAGGGAAGCCTATGGGTTCCACTTTGCTCTGACCACCGCCCTCACAGCGGGCTGGGAAAAGTGAAATTGGCACGCCGTGGGCAACCCCAGGTTATTGCCCTGCCACGGGGCATCAGCAAAAATGCCAAAGTGACTTAGTCAAGTTGGGGACATGCCTGTGCTTCCAGCCAGGACGTTTGTGGATATACCTATCAGAGTTGCTGAGTGGTCAAGATGAACACAGAGTAGGCCCTTTTTAATTTTTTTTTTTCTTGAGAGGAAATATCTGTCATTCCACTTATTTATGCATTCAGTGGTTGTTTCTTGTACGCTCTCTGACCAAAGATCAGACCCACAACCTCCGTGCACCGGGACACGCCGGAGCCAGCTGAGCCAGGGCCACAGCAGGCTTTTGGCTGGGAGTCATCAGGCCGCCTTGAGCGCGATGTGATCAGCCGTGGTTTAGAGGTAATTCTTCAGTTTCCGATCGCAGGTCACAGGCTAGCGGGAAACTAGCAAAGCCCCTCCACTCGGGAGGGTGGTCTATCTCCCATCCGGAGGATCCCTTATCCACTCCTGCAGCCTGAAAGCTGAACTATGTTTTCCAAATTCACTGAGAAGCATTTCACTGCTTCACTGGTCCCGAAGGGAAAATTCAGAAGTAGAATCTAGCCACCTTTTTTTAATGAACCCCAGGCTGGGTGCCCCTATGGAGAAATGTGGTAGGAGTCTGACCAGACAGCCATGCTGTGTGTCTTAACAGCGATGTCAAGTAATGAAATTTTAACTCTTGGCAAAACTGAAGTTTACATGCAACATACATCGGATGGTGAACAGTACAAACCACCTCTCCAGCTAACTAGCTGTTTAACTGTACAAGCATCAGGCTGAAAGGAACCTAGGTTTGCTAGCAGGGTATGTAAAGAAACTTTCCCCATTCTACACTCATTATTCTTGGCATTAGACATCAAACCCATCTCCATTTAGACTGGCGTTCCTTGGGTATGAGTGTGCAATGGCACCAACTTATCAAGTTGGCACACGCCCTCCTTTAAAGTCCCGCCCTGGCTGGTGTGGCTCAGCAGATCGAGTGCCAGCCTGCGAACCTTAGGGTCGCTGGTTGGATGCCCAGTGAGGGCACATGCCTGACTTGCGGCTCAGGTCCCCAGCTGGGGGTGTGTGAGGCAACCAATTGATGGACCAACCTCTTACACATTGATGTTTTCCTCTCTCCCTTCCCCTCTAACAGTACGTAAATGAAATCTTTAAAAACTAAAACAATCAAAATAAAAAGTCCCTTCTATTTTCTTTTTTTAGATTTTTATTTTTAGAGAGGAAGAGAAAGGAAACATCAATGTGTGGTTGCCTCTCGCACGCCCCCTACTGGAGACCCATCCTGCAACCCAGGCACCTGGCGCCCTGACTGGGGAATCGAACCAGCAACCCTTTGGTCCTCAGGTGGGTGCTCCATTCACTGAGCCACACCAGTCAGGGCAAGTCCCTTCTATTCTTGTTCTAATCACAAAACTGCAGCCCTTTCTTTCATACCTGTTCAAGAGTAAATGTGTTGAGTCTTCAGTAAGTCATATGAACACTAAAAAGGGAATGGTCACTGATCTGGTTGGGGAAAGATTTCAAAATAGGATGTCCTCTCTAAGTGTTTAGAAAGGCGACTCATTGTCTCCTAAAGAACTCGTCTTAACCTTCAGGAAACTGAGTCTCCACCCTTGGCATCAGAGTTCCATTCTTACAAAAGCCACCAAGGGTTCACAGAAACATTGAACAGAGAAGTCGGGAAACCCAAATCTTTTCCTGGGACCAAGTGAAACCGTGAAACCACTCGTAACCCAGAATTAATGATGAAGACTGCCAGGTCAGACCGGAACACAACTGCCCAGGAGTCCTCTGAAACCCGAAAGGTCCCCCAGACTCAGAGTCGAACACTAATGACCTATATAGCCAGACAGCTAACCCACGTGCAGACCGGATGTAGAGCAGTTTGCCGGCTCTTCGGGGCGCCCAGGCACTCCGTGCATCATTTACACACTCCATTCCCGAGCCCGAGGCGGGCGAGAACAGTCAGGGCCTGTTACGAAAGTCAGAGAGTAAGTCCATCTTTAGAAACCAGGACATCATTGGAGAGACCAATGTTAACCTCAGCTGCAGGGGTGAATTAAAATAGAATACTCCTTAAGGTTTTAAAATTAATGCAAAGACACATTTACAGGAGACTGTCTTCTCTGCCCCAATTCATGCAAGCTCCCCTCACAAGCTCGGCGTAGCAGGGCTCGGGAAGATGTCCTCTTCCCAGAGAAAACTAAAAAGCTATTTGCCTTTTCTTCTTCAATGTCCTTTGTACCCAAGGAGCGATGTCATTCATCTAGCACTTTCCAACACATACTTGCCCAGGGGCCACCCTGAGAACTCCCCTTGCCATCGGAACGAAGAGCACTAGCTACTGTGGAGTCACTTTCCAGGACACGGGGGCCGCCACTGCATTTCCACACAGCCCAGCAGCACTCCCTGCAAGAACAGCAGGCGCAGGGGTCCGAAGGGTGACCTCAATGGCTGGAAAGAAATGACCTTTAGTGACTTTTTCCTGTGCTCCCACATTCCCGTGAGATGGCATTATAAAACTCGACTTCATGAGGCCTACCACCCCCTAGTCCCACGAGCCCACCAGCACACATAAACCAGGTTTGGTTAGGCGGCGGCAACTTTGTTCACAAAAACCCCAGGCGTCCTTCATGTGCGCTCACTTGGCTTCTGCTCAGAACTGCCAGTTCAGATCAACACAGGCTGTCATCCATGTCTCATACATACCTTTCCATGTGGAAGTTACCTGTGCTGTACCTACTGCTTAAACCACTTAAGGGTTTCCCCGCTCCCATCGCTATGAACACGAATAAGACAAAAGCTTGCTTATCGCCTAAATCCAACAGCAAGAAACGTTTCTCTACAAAACAAGGAGAAGGACCCCAGTCGGAAAAAATCTTTATGTTCCTTTATTGGAGCAAGATTCCTGACCGGTACACAGCGATGTGTTCACTAACAGAGGCCTGTGCAGAAGTTACAGACTATCCATCTAGACAGGTTTCCATTTCACGTTGCCTATTGATGGAATAGTTCCATTTTATAAAGTTTTATACACCAAAAAGCTTTGAATTTGACCAGGCTGTCCATTAATTAATCTCTGAAAAAAAGTTAAGTGGCATTTCATTTTTTAGCTATGATATTTTACAGCATTAAAAAGCGTAGGCATTAGGTAGCTTCTCAGGATGTCGGTCTGTGCACGACAGCGTTTAGAGACACAGCGGAGTCCACCGTCTCGCCCGGACCCGCGGAGACAGGCGGGTCACGCGTGAGCGCGACACGCTAAACAGCTGGTACTCGGACACCGAGGAGTCCTGCCCTGAGTTTAACCACCAACTCGGACTTCTTACTGAGCGCCTGTCTTCTCGGCCACATTTTAGAGTCCCAATCGAGACACGCCAGCAGTAGCCCCGTGAGTAACTCAGCTCTAGAGCACCAGGTCTGTCTGACGGCGGTGGCAGGCACGGTTATTATACCCGAGTGAGCACAGATCCTTTTTAAAAAATGCCAATCTGAAATACAAAATGAAGTGTACAGCATACTCCGAACTGAGTTGTGAGAGCAATCTCGTATCCCAAATGATTGGAAGGTTTTCAAAAACGGATAGCAAATTGTACTCATGATGTTTCCCGACTACGGAGACATGAATACATCGGTTCAAGTCCCTTCCCTCCGTCCACGTCACCCTGGGGTCAGCCTGTGACGCAGTATCAAAAAATACGGTTAGGTTGACAGAATTTGACAATACGTTATACAAGTCAATCTTGAAATCTGTACTGAGAGAGAGAAAAGCATCAAATTCTTTGTGTACACATTTAGTTTTATTGTAACAAAGCAACTTGTACACTTTTAACGTTTAAAACTGAGTATCATCTTCTTTTCCAGTGAAACAAAAAGAAAATTTAAAAATAAACAGGAACAAAATTACAATAGAGAAATGTCAATTCCGAATAAGATCCTACAAGGTTCTGCTGATTCTCCCATTGAGTGGCAGGGCTCAAGTCATCATTAGGAGAGAATTTTATTTTTTTTAAAAGTGTCATCTTCAATTGCAAGGATGTCTGTTAACATCACGATTAAACATGCCAAAGGAGAAGCCATGTTGTCAAAATGCCCACTTAACCCACCCAAACATCTCAAACCCACCCTTTGCTGACCTTCTATAACCCCCTTTTTTTTAAAGTTTTTTTTTCTTTTTTTAAACAAGAGAAAGTAGACAGATACATGTTGGTAAATGCTAACTGTCCATATTCACATAGAGACACAGTGTAATCTCTGAGCCCAATATACAGAGAAAGGAGGAAAAAAGCTAGAATTCTATGCACGACTACACAGGGGCCTAGCACCCTCCAGCGTCCAGCAGAGCTAAGGAGGCGGAAGGTTTTTCTTTTTTCCCACAGAGCACGGTGGTGTTGATTCCATAAAGTTTTTCTCAAGATAGGAAGGGATAAAAATGAATTTGGAACAGAAAGGGGCAGAGATTCTTTTCCCACTGTATTCTGCTCAAGGTACACCCCCCCAAATCAGGTGAGAACCATGGTGTAAAGGAGAGAAAAGAGACCTCAAAAACAGGGAGACTGAGCACAAGAGGGGGGAGGGGGGAAAAAAAGACGGCAACTTGCTCCCAGGGACTGGAGAAAATTAAAAAAGGTTGGAATCCATCAGTGTTCCATTAGTCATCTTCTCCTTCATCTTCCTGTAGGGAAAAAAAGCGGCAGTCAATCTTCAGGGTTAACTCTGGAGCCATTCCCCAGCACTCACGGGACTGGGACCCCACACACGGGAACGCCACGACGGCGTCTCCCTGCATGAACCCGGCCATCACAGCCCGCGCCTCAGCCCCGGCTCCCTGGCCAGGCACGTCATTCCAGACCCACGCTAGCTCGGCGCTTGGCAGATTTCTCAGAATTTGTCCAGCTGCACTTGCCCTATCGCTTCAGACAGTAAGTCAGACAGTAAGTACTGGTAAGGGAAGGACAGGGTTGAGCAGTCACAAAACACTAACCACAAAAGCAGAGCTAAAGAAATCAGATACAGTTAGCTCGTCAAAATTTCTTTCAACCTTGGGACAACAAAATGGTTTATCTTTTCTACCTTCTCCCATAATTAGCTGAGTCAGTTTCATCTTACAATATTACCTATCTATCTATCTACATATACATATCTTCCAAAATAACAGCATGAATAAATTCTTCAAAGATTATCTTTTTGGACTTATCCAAATTTTCTTTTACCTCTCCTTCCTCCCCCTCATCATCATCTTCATCTTCTTCACCTTCATCCTCATCCCCTTCTTCATCAATATCTTCCAACCCTTCTTCCTCTTCATCATCATCATCATCTTCTTCTCCTTCCCCTTCTTCGTCATCCATATCAGGGACCTTAAAAAAACCAGAGTTGTATTGAAAACTCATTTTCAAACAAGTGAGACAAGCGCAACCTTGAAAAAAATATTGTCAACTCACCAAGTAGTACTGTAACGGATTTGGCCAAATATCATCTTTGATGACTTCCCCTAACTCGTCTGCACCTGCATCAGAATGGTCAGTAAACCAGGTAAAAAAGCTCTCTGGTTCCTCATGCTGCCTCTTCCTGCTGGCTTTATTCTGCGTTTGACTTGAACGTTTCGTCAAATCCTAAATGAAGATGAAAGAACTTTTGATACAGGCTCTCTACAAGACCTATGTACCCTATAATTTAAACAGTAAGATTTTTAACCCAAAGGAGAACAAAAAATGAACATCAGTATATTATCAACACTATTGTTCTAATCCACAATTACAATATAAAGGGAATTCTAGGTCTACGAAGTCCATTGTTGAATTTGTATGACTAGCTTTTCCTGAAAAGATACCAGCTAAATTTGGCTTTTTCAGAAAATTAGTTCCACAACCAGTCTAACAGTGTAACTTAAATATTTTCTGGGGGCACGGGAGGTGGAGGAGGTGAAAGAGGGTATGGGGAGATAAACAATAATGGAAAAATATAATAAAAAATGAACTATGAATTATACATACATCTCAAAAAAATAAAACGTATTTACTAATTAAATGCAGGCATAAATGGATTTTGGGATGTGGCCTGCCATTTGAAGAGCTAGGTCACCAATTAAGAAACCAAACACCCCAGTCTCTTTCTTTAAACACTCGGACTGTGGTTTATGAGAAATCCGAAGTTTTACATTTGACTTAAAATTTTTTCAAAAATATTTTAAGGATTTGCATAACACATTATCAGCGCACCAAATATTGATAAATGAATCAACAACTAAACCAAATACACAAATATTTCTGCCTGACAATTCTTCAAATACCTTTCCAGATTTCCATTTGATTTCAGTGGACTTCGAAGATGGATCGCCACTCTCATTCAGATGAAATTCTTTGGAGAGAACTTTATTTTCGAAGTAAGGATTTTCATCAAAATACTGTAATAAATGATGAGAGGATTAAAAACCAATACAAACAGCTCTACTAACCGAGGTTCAAGTTAATTTCCACAGTGGCAAACGGAAGTTGCGATACTTACAAAATCTATTCTGTAACCTGATTTAATATCTTCAAACTCTGTCACTTCGACTCTTGTCAAATAATGCAGCGCCTCCTCATCCTCCTCCCCAAGCAGTGCAGACACTAGACCAGCAAATTACAGGTCAGAGGAGTATTAGACAAGCATTGAAAAGCAACTGAGGTGTTTGTTAAAGCACTGCAAACATCTCCAAATTTCGTGAGCATCTTTGCTTCCATAAATCCATTATTAACTACCAACCAAATGGCTCAGAGTGTTTGGGCTATCGCTGCCCTTTTATCAGGAACCTAAAAGAAATCCTCCCTTAGAATACACGCTTCTAAGTAGACAGAAAACATTAATTACAAGCCTCTCCTCGCTGAGTGTTTCAACCTCTGTATACAACCAACGTGTGGGACCAAGTCCTCACTATACCCAACAAGCGGACACCCTGCACTCGAATAATGAATGCTCTGCCATGACATACCTTGTGGATGGTTGACAAATGTTGTTACCCAAAAATTTGGGATTTTGGCGATCAATTCTGACCTCTTCTGAAAAAATGGTTGGCGGAGTTTGTTATATTTCTGTTCTACTTTCAAAATCTCCTCACTGGCTTGTTCATTAAGTCTGAAGCAAATGAAAAGACATGTTGACAACGATGGTATTTAATAAACACAGAAATTGTTGAAGCTACAAAATATTTGTTAGCTTTATGACAGCACAAAATACCTACTTATAATAAATAACCAAATCATCTTGCGTTTTCTACCTATAAACTCAAGTCAAAACTAAGATGGCAATTTGATCTGCCTTAGGCACTCAATAATTGGCAGTTCTTAAACTAAGTGCCTGAGCTAGGCATTTTGGTAACATTGTATATTTACTTCAAGTACTCTAAAACCGGCTAACTTCAATTGTCTCCCTCCAGATCAAGGGGAATGAAAGAGTGCTTGTAACAAAGTTATAAGGTAAGGTAGCAACACTGATGCCCGAGTACTGAACTGTCAGAGGTCAGAGCACTGCCACACAGAGAAAGTTTGTAGCCTTTAAAAAGCAAACCCAATCTTCACAATGTCAGTGTGCTGTCATCAAAAGCTTTTTGATGACTACAAATATTTTACAGAGAATTATCACGGAATCTTCTTATTTCCCACTAAGTTGTAACTATCTACACTTAGCCAGTGGATACAGATTTGACCATACTTTCAAAAATCACCAGACCTTAGGCTGCGTTTCAGAAAACTTCTGGAAAGTAAGTGAACAAAAAACCTTACCTGTCTATTTCATTTTGTACTTCATCAATATGTTCAATTGCTTCTTGCTGTTCTTTTTCTGCAAGAAAAAGGTACATAAACTGAATACTAGAAGATACGCTGAACTAGCTCTCCCGAGGTTAACACCGTCTTGCACGAGCTGTATCAACCAAGTTGTTTGCGAAAACAGCATCTGCCTACAAGGCAAGCCCTCCACGTGTTCATGCAAGTAGTTGACAAATTACTTTTTACTTCAAAGGCTATCCACAAACCACGCTATCTGCTAGGCTATTTACAATGTTTCTAGCACTTCTGAACAAGTTACATTACAAAAAAAAAAGGGACAGATTGTTAAACATTCTATTGTGGAAGACACAGAACGAACTTTACAAACTCGCTGCTCATCACACTGCACACCCGCGACACACTAGGACCAGCTGCTAAGCAGAGCAAGTAACCCACGACACGAACAGAAATCAGGACACCACGGATCTCAGTGGAAGGATCCCGCTTTAGGGAAAGCTGCACACAAGCCCCAGCACCGACGATGAAAACACCAGACACGCCTACAAAGACAGGCAAGGGCGGCACAGCCACCCTCCCATCGCCCGCACTCAACTTTCCCCCGTGAGAATGCGAACCCCGAGACTGGGATCGCACCTTCCTCACCCCTCCAGCCCCAATTTCAGGCGGGTTGATCGCAGACGCGGCCCAACATCTCGGGGCACACTTACAGGGAGCCCACCATGCAGCGGGAAAACGAGCAGCCCCAGGAGGGAGAGGAAAAAAGAGGTGTGCTTGGAAAAGGGGCCCTTTTGTCCGGTGTGTAAAGGCGGCGGAACCCACACGCCAAGTGGGCGTGAGGGGGCCCGAACGCGCGGCCCATTTCCGGTAACCATCCCGGGGCTTGCAGCCCCCCTGCCGAGAAAGCCTTAACGGAAAAGGCAGGGAATTTCCCAAGAGCCATCGTGGTCAAGACCCTCGGAGGCCCCGGCCAGCTCGCTCGGCGCCCGGCCGCGACGGGGCGGCCGCCCCACGTGGGGAGCGCCCGGGGCCGACCCGAGCATCCTCCGGGGCGGCCCGGGCCCAACGCGCCGCCGGCCGCGTGCTCCCCCGCGCCCCCACCCTGACCCAGCTCCGGGCAGAGGGGCGCGCGGGGGCCGGCCTCCGGGTGGGGACGCGGGGGTGCCGCCCGCGGGCCGGGCGCGAAGGGGGAGCCGCGTGGAGGCCCCGGCGCGGGGCCGCGTCCGGCCGCACCATGTGGCGGCGGCGGCGGCTGATGGGAGCGAGGCATCATGGCGGAGCACAATAAAGAGAGGCTTCTCGGGAGGGAGGGAGGGGGAGGAGAGCGAGGGAGGGGGGAGAGGAAGGGGGGGTCTCCTCCGCCCGCGCCGAACAGGCCGCAGCGCCCCCGCCTCGCAGCGCCGTCCGCCGCCGCGGCGCCAGCCCGGCCCCGGCCCCGCGCGCACAAAAAAGGGCGCCGAGCCGCGCGCCGGCCCGTCCGCCCGGCGCCCCCGGCGCGCCGCGGGCCCCGCCGGCGGCCTGCGGGCCGGGCGGGCGGCGAAGATGGCGGCGCGGGCCGGCCCCCGCCTCGCCTGCTCCTCACCTGAGGTCTCGTCGGCCCCGTCGTGGTTGGAGTTGAGCTCCTTTTTACTGACTTTGGCCGCCGGCGCCGACATGGTGCTGCTCCGCGGTCGGGGGGGGGAGCGGGGAGGGGGAGAGGAGAGATGGGAAGGCGAAGGGGGCGGGCAGCGGCTTCCCCTCACGCCACACGCGCGGGCGCTCGCTCGGTCCGGCCGCCTCCTCCCGGCGCCCGCTCGCTCTCCCTCCCCCTGACTCGCGCGCGCTGCCCTGGCGGCCTGACGAGGAGGGAGGGGCTGGGGCAACGTGCCGGGCCCCGGCCCGGGGCTCCTGCTTACGAAGGGGAGGCGGCGGCGGGCAGGCAAGCGGCTGGGCTCCTTCACTCACGCTCCCCGCTCCAGCTCGCTGCTCGTTCTCCCTGAGCCGCCTCCTCCTCCACCTCCTCCTCTCGGCTAGGGGCGGGCGGTAGGGCGCAGGCGCGCCAGGCCCCGCGCTCAAGCCCCGCCCCAGGCCGGAGAGGCTCGCGCCGCCTGGCCATTGGCTGGAGCCCCGGGACGAGGGGGCGGAGCCTCGGCGAGGAGACACAGGGCCTGGCGAAGAGGCGGGAGGAAGGAACGCGACGACGTACGGGGCCGCCCCCCGCGCCGCGTTCCCCCTCCCCCGCTTTCCCCTTCTCCAGCCCGACCCGGGACATTTGCGCGCTACGGCGCGCGGCGGTCGGAGAGGCGGGGCCTCTCCGGGCCGCGCGCAGGCCCCCCAGCGGGCGCATCACGTGGTGTCGGAGCTGCTCCCCTCCTCTCTGGGAGAGAGGGGTGTTCTCAGCCCCCTGTAAGTGCATACTTCCTAAGTAACACTGGAACCCAGAAATAGATTCACTCTCCCCCTCCTGGGACACTGCTGGGGCATCCCTCTTAGAGGGGAGAGGAAGGCGACACTTCCATCCTATTTTCCAGATGGGGAAGTCGCTAACCCAACTCACTCGGGCTTGTTTGCAAAGCCTGAAGCTGTCTAGTCCATTCACAGGGCCTTTTTCTGGCTTTCAGTCCAAGTTCTGCCCGGTAGGCTGTGTGCCCCTGGGCAAGTCACCTTTCCCCTCTCTCTACTATTTATGTTATAAAGTTATAAAATGCGGAAAGGGCTGACAAGTGCAAAATTATAAAATGTAAGAAAAGGCCGAACTGAAGTGGAAGTCCTCTGAAGTTGGGGAGGCCGGTCCTTTTGGCCCAACCCAGTGCCTAACGCTTTCAAGAAACCCTACCTAGAGCGAATGCGCAGCATTCGCAACGCAGCTGACCAGAGAGTAGAAAGGCGTTAGATTCATTTTGCCCTGTAAGAGATGATAGGCCTGCTTCTGGAGACCAAGTCTCCAACCATTAGATAAGGCCAAGGCACTTGTTTAAATACAAATACCGCTTTCCAGGTACTGCAAGGTACTCCACTCTACTGACTCCAAGGCCCCAAGACATGGACCGCAAAAAGCTTCCCTGGGTGTGTGTAACCAGAGTTGGATACAGGATAACTTCCCCTCCAGCAACCACAATTCAGTGCCTTTATTGTTCAAAAACGGTCCACGGGGAGTGATCGATAAATGCTAAATAATTCGCATCCAGTCCACGAGTACAGAATACAAGCACCTTCTTGGGACTCCCCGCAAAAATAAACAGAATTTCACCTAATCCTCCCCCCTCCAAACCTGATTCTCTATTGAGTCCAGCTCAATCCATACCTATCCCAACTGCACAGGCTTAAAGGAAGAATTGTTAGTATATGTTTGACAACCGGCTCCCAGAAGAGGGAAAAAAAAAACACACCAAAAACCCTGATGGGTAGCATTTGCTGATTTCAGCGATGTAGAAATACTGTCACCACGACCAGTTTCCTGCTAGCACCGAGATGTCACCGAACAGAGTTGGGGAAAAACACCAGGTTCCAGGCACTGCTGAAGCCGGGACCGTGGGCCACAGGCTGGGATAAGCACAAACACCTTCTCCTTCAGTCCTCATGAAATACGAGGTGGGCATTAATATCCTCATTTCACAGATAAACTTAGACTTAATTTTTTTAATACAAGTGGCAGAGCCAAGATTCTAATCCAGGTGAATGGACAGCGAAGGCCCTCGCCTAAGACAGATTTTCCCGTTTTTTAAGAGGACCTGCAGTGTAGTTACAGTTGGTAACAGGATCCAGCTCACTGCACGCACAAAACAACGCTCTGCCCTCACAAGTGTGATGTGACCCTTCGCCTTCCATTTTCTTTAAATGCAGGGTACACTCCACTAAAGTTACTTCATGACGCACCTACGTGGTAAAAGATTCTGGAAAACACTGTGCTGAGGGCTGCTGCTTCGTGAACCCACAGCATCCCTTAAGTGCCTGGCCTGCCTGAGTTTCCCAGCCGTCCGCAGAGGCTCCAGGGCGCCCGCCCACAACCCCAGCCCCGAGGGCTGTCCTGCTCCTCCTCTTCCCGACCTTTCCCACAGCACTCCAGACGAATGCAGGCAGCAAGCACACACTAGGAAGTGGAAGAGAAAGAGAAAGCAAAAGGGCGAGGGTTTCGGCAAACAAGGGAGTGGCACCGACACACCAAGGGAGAATTCGCCCACGGTGCCGGTATCTGCTGAGGTCTCTCCTTGGCCTCTTACCTCGCTCAGGATTCGTCCCTCTCTCCTCTCCTCCCCAGCGTCCTTCTGGAGGAGGAGAAGCCCACAGCTTAGCTAATGGATGAGAGAGAGGCCGGTGCTGCCTGCAGGGCAGCCGTGTCCTGGGATGGCCAGGAAATCTTAGCTAGGATGACGGCCTTCAGCACACACACACACACACCCCAGCTCGGCCAGCCGCCTCCTTCTGTTCTGTAGATGGGCTCACTGTCCACAGCACGCTGCTGCTGCTGCTGTGAGGGCTGGGGGGAGAGGGGCGCTCAGCACGGTGTCTCGCAGAGCAGTGCCCCGTGAACGGCAGGAGCTGTTACCTGGGTTTGCACAAGCCACTTCTCCCGTTCATCCTTCCAGGAAGCTAAATGGAAGGAGACCAGGAAGATTCATCCACGTTTTGCTGCTCACAGGTGGGAACGAGTTTACTGCCCACCTCAAGAACACAGACGACGTGCCAGTCACTGCCTTAAGTGTTTTACTTCTATCGAAGCCTCAGAGATAGGTACTGTCGAGCCCATTTTACAGAAGAGGGAAAAAAAAAACACAGGTTATGTCACTTGCCCAGCAAGGTCACACAGTCAGAGCCGAGTTGGGGTTTTACCCCAGTGGTGCCATCAGTGGGGCAGGACCATGCAGCCCCCTGGACCAAGGCTCTGTGGGGTCAAACCCGCCATGCCACCCAGCATATCCCTGGGGGCACTGACGTGAGGACCCATTGCTTCTTCCGCCTGAGCCAAGTCTGCAAATTAGGAAGACCCCCGGACCCCCAGCCCCTCCCCACTGAGCCAGCCAGCCCGCCTGCCATCACCTTTTCCTTAGGGCACTGTCCTCCGGCCTGGCACTTATCCAAACCCAACCCTCACGAAGGCCCCAGCACATGGCCACTCTAGCAGGGAGCCCTAATCACCAGAACAGTCCACTTTGTGCCCAGCTCGAAGCTGATCTGCAAAGGGAAGCCCTCACCTCCAAGTTAAGGGTCAATGGGGGGAGGAGCAGACAAGTACAAAGTCATGTTTAGTAAGGGCTGCTCTGGGGTCACTCTGGGCGCTGCTGCGGCACCAGGGAGCTGCTAACGGCCAGCAGCTCAAGGGAATGTGCACGCGTGCAAGTAGGAAGTGACTTTTCAGCAGAGAGCTGGAGTCCGAGGACGCACGCACAGGTAAAAAGAGGAGAGGGATCAGGGAGAGAGCAAGTGGACGTTCTCTTATCCATGGCCCCAGGTGAACAGTGGATGGCCCCAGATGAGGGAATAGAGCCCCAAGAGTTGTAAAAGGTGCTGCTGGCGAGAGCGTGAACTTGGAGAGGTCAGCAGGGACCAGGTAGGCAGAGCCCAGGAAATCTCAGTCTTTACCTGAGGGCAATGGGACAGCGAGGAAGTGGAAGGATTTTAAGCCAATGAGTCACGTGAAGGGCTTTGCTCAGGATGGATGGGAGGAGGAGGAAGCTGGAAGCAGCCGCAGGAGGAGGAGGAGGAGGTGGTGACCAGGAGTGTGGGCCCGCAGAGGCAGCCGGAAAGAGAGGTGGAGGGATGAGAGGCTGAGGGGCCAGGACCACCACGACTGAGGGATCTGACAGGATGTGGGACCGTGAAAGAGAGGCAAGGGGTCACACGTGTCTCCCCAGCCTCAGGCTGGCCAATGGCGCCACAGACCGAGACAGGGAACCCAAAAGGGGTCCTTGGGGGCTGGGAGACAGGCTCGGTGGAGGTGTTGGGGTGGGGGCAGGGATGAGCTCCCACGTGCTCCGGGGTCTCCCAGTTTTCCCTCTTTGTTTTTTCTTTTTTCTTCAAATAAACCTAATCCACTCACGCTGTGCTTAAAACCCGTCCGGGCAGTTTGGGGTCCCATCTCAAAACTCTCAAAAAAAGACTAGGCAAAATTTTTAAAAAAAAATTTTTTTAAAGACACTTAGGAGTCCGTCTTTGCAAACCCCTTCAATCTCCAAGAAAACGTGGTGTGGGGACTTACCTTCCCTCGGCGAGCTCAGAGCGGTCGGCTTCTTCTCCGGCTTCGGGGCAGGGGAGGGTCTCGGTTTCTTCGCTAGGGGTGGGAGCGAGGAGGACGGGCGTTTGGGAGCCATGCTGGGCCAAAAGTCAGAGGATCTGCCCGGGAGGAAGTTGCACGGCTGGAAGGAGCTGGGCGAAATGAGACCGCCCCAGGTGCGGGAGCTTTAAATCCGCCCCGGAGCTGCCGTGACTGGGGGGATATTTACAAGACAGTGGGACACACACCTCCCTCCCCTCCCCCCGCCTCACCCCTTTGCACCCACCCTCCAATCGAGATCTGCCTCTGGTAGTGGCTCCCTTCGCTTCTCTAGGGCCCTTCCAGGCACTGAGTGGACGGGGGTACTTCCTCTAGGGAGTGGCCAGAGCTCCCTAGGACCCTCTGGGTCAGACCAGCAGCCCTTCCCCAAATCGCCTAGACAGGTAATGCTGCCAAGTTTTCCTCTTCTTTTTTCCCTTTGGCCTCCAGAGAACTTAAATGTGACCTTGCTCCACCTCAGCCTGGAACATTCTCTAGCCCTCCCGGCCCCACAGCCTCCATGTCTGGCTAACTCATTCATTCTCAACCTCCAGGTCTCAGCTTGGAGGGATACATGAATATTGAAAGAAGGGATTCCCAGTCAAGAATTACAAAGGAAGAAGGAAAAGCAGGTGCCCTAGAAAGCAGCCATTCATTCTTCACTCATTTCAGAAAAGGACAGAAGGGCCAGGAGTTCCAAGGACACGTTGAAGCTATCTTGTCTGGGAGTCACCGACCCCCATGCCTTCTGGGCCCCGTCGGGTAATCGCTATGAGTAAAGCAAGCCAGTGCAGTTCAGGGGGACTTCACGACAGGTACGGAAGGTAAGCTGGTACAACTGCTCTGGAAAACGGGCGCCTCTGGCTCCAACACTGAACAGCACGCTGACTGACTCTGAGATCACCCAGCAACTCTGCCCCAGGCTGCAGCCCCATCGGCCACGCATCGCCCTGTGCACCAACACAGGGTGGGGTGAAAGTGGGATTCCAGCCGTTCCTCCAGAGAGTAATACAATAAGGAGTAAATCATAATACAGGAATTGTGCCCTGGCTGGTGTAGCTCAGTGGGTTGAGTGCGGGCTGCGAACCAAAGCATCACAGGTTCTATTCCCAGTCAGGGCACATGCCTGGGTTGCGGGCCAGGTCCCCAGTGGGGGCCACATGAGAAGCAACCACACACTGATGTTTCTCTCTCTCTCTCTTCTCCCTCCCTTCCTGTCTCTAAAAAAATAAATTAAATATTTTAAAAAAAAAGAATTGGCCCTGGCCAGAGAGCTCAGTTGGTTAGAGCATCGTCCCAATGTACCAAGATCACAGCTTCAGTCCCTGAACGGGTCACACACAAGAATCAACCAATGAACGCATAAATAAGCGGAACAACAAATTGATGTTTTTTTTTTCTTTCTCTCTCTCTCAAGTCAATTAAAAAATAAATGAATAAAAATACAAGAATAAACCTCGTACTCAAACTGTAAATCTGCTTTCGCCCCAGCCTGTGTGTGTGATGAGTGTGAGCTAGCATGTGCATAGCCACCAGATTCATAAGAGCCAAAATCTGGAAACAATACAGGTGCCTGTCAATGGGCAAATGTGTATGTTGTGAGGTTTTGACACGAGAGAACTCGGGAGAGCAACGAAACCCACGTGACCTGTGACCTGCGTGCAGCCTGTACACAGAAGGCCAGGTGGAAGACACAAGATACAAAGTAGCACAGGCAGTGTGCTTCCCTTTGTGTAAAGTACAAAAATGGGCCGAGCTGGCCTGGGCTGTTGGAAGCCCTGAGTGATTCCCTTGCCTTGGGGCAGGGTGTCACTGGAGGGGGCCTCGGGGCCTCGGGAGCCCTGTGAGGCCTGGTTTCTGGATCTGGGGCTTGTTCTACCTCTGTGATTTAAGAACCCTGTGTTGCCAGAGCTTTGATTTTTTTTTTTCCAAAGTGAAGGCAAAGAGACACATCTTTATGTGAAATCTCTGGATTTTTATTTTTATTTATTTTTTTTTCAGCTAAGAAGAGATGATTTATTGTACACACTCAGCCACAGATGATAACAGAACCAGTCCAGAATGTCGCAGGTCCAGGGCAAAGGACCAAAAGGGACTGTTGCTGTAAGAGCAAGCATGAGTCTCTCAAAAGGTGGTCGCGGAGTTCAGACTGTATGTTCTACATCCATCGGCAAGTTCTCGACAGCAGGCATGCAGTCGAACCGTTTGTGCCAGTGTCCCTGGCCTCGGGCTTCCCTTATTTCTGCTCCCGTGGTTTCCATGGGTACGTGCGCTAGCAGTTTACTCGGACCTCCGCCTCATCTTTTTTCCTTTGCGCTTCGGCCTGCGCATTCGCCTCTTCCGCCACGTGGCTCTCATGGCGCCGAGGTTTCTAAGAAGATGGTGTTAAGGCCGAGAGAAAATCTCTGGATTTTTAAAAGTTGGCAATAATTAAACATTTTAAAAACATACTTTGTAAAAAAAATATATACCATATTTTTCTGACTATAAGACACACACACACACCCCCAATTTGGGAGGAATGATGGTTGTTAATGCTGCTGTTGAGTTCTGTTTACATTTACATTGGTGAAATATTATGTTATTTATGTTATTAAATATTTTACCACATTTTTTGCTTCAAATTTTTCTTTCCTATGTTCCTCCTCTAAAACCTAGGTGCATATATCATGGTCTGAAAATATGAGTATATTATGCCCTGGCTGGTGTGGCTCACAGGTTTGAGTGCAGCCCAAGAATCAAAGGGTCAACAGTTCGATTCCCAGTCAGGGCACATGCCTGGGTTGCAGGCCAAGTCCCCAGTAGGGGGTGCATGAGAGGCAACCAGATGCTGATGTTTCTCTCCCTCTCTCCCTCTAAAAATATATAAATAAAATCTTTAAAATAAATAAATAAAATAAAATCAATAAATGGCCTTGGCTGGTGTGGCTTAGTGGATTGAGCTCTGACCTTTGAACCAAACAGTCACGGGTTCAATTCCCAGTCAGGGCACATGCCTGGGGGCCAGGTCCCCAGTGGGGGCGTGCAAGTGGCAAGCACTCATTGACGTTTCTCTCTCTTTCTCCCTCCCTTCCCCTCTAAAAATAAATAAATACATCTTTAAAAATAAATACATAAAATCAATCAATAAAAAGTTTTTTAAAAACTACATACTTTGTGGATTAAATGAAATATGTGGTCAGGCCACTTTCAGCCTATGGGCCACGCGTTTGGAACATCTGAGATAGTACAATGACTTTCCTTTCCCTTTTCTTTTTTCTTTTTTTTTAAAGATTGTATTTATTTATTTTTAGAGAAGGGAGGGAAAAAGAGAGAGAGGGAGAGAAACATCAATGTGCGGTTGCTGGGGGCCGTGGCCTGTAACCCAGGCATGTACCCTGACTGGGAATCGAACCTGTGATGCTTTGATTCTCAGCCCGCCTCAATCCACTGAGCTACTCCAGACAGGGCCTCTTTTTCTGTTTTCTTTTCCCCGTCAATTCCCCTCTTAACAAAATTAATCTCAGACATAAATAAACAATGCCAATACCAGCAAGAAGCTGAGGTCGCTCTGGTGGAACACCCTCACCGTCACCTCTTGCTCCCCTCTGTCCTTCCCTTCCTTGCCAGCGTCAGAGGGTCCTCGGGATGCTCCTGAGATCTTTGAAAAGTCACAGTGTCTTTGTCTCATAGCTAAGCGAGCTAAGACCCGAGAGAACTGATTTGCCTCAGGTCAGGAGGAAAATGACTTAGTTAACAGCTGGAACCACCAGGACCACGGGATCACTTTCTCGCAGGGGTGACCAGCCTAAGTCTCGGCGTTTACCTCTGTGAAGTGGGTGGGTAACGGTGCCTGCCTCTTCGTCTCCCATCCGAGCACTCACCGGGCCTGACCCTGCTTAGCTTCCGAGATCGGACAGGATCGGGCACGTTCAAGGCGGTGTGGCCACAGACTGCCGGCCTCTCTGTTTTAGGATTGTCAGTTCGTCGACAAAAGGGTCATCTTTTTCCCTGTTGTTACCTTCAGAAATTGTCCCCAAAAGTACGGGAAACAAAAATGAAAATTCTCCGAATAAAGCTGGGAGTCGGCTAAACCACAGAATGAACAGGTAGGCGACTGCCAGCGAGCAGGAGCGGGGTGTGGGCAGGAAGAGGGGACAGGTGCCTGGCTGCAGGTTTCTGGGAGCAGCGGCGAGGGACCCTGCTGGTCGCAGGGGAGCTAACCAACCTGAAACCCCGCACCGGAGCCGGAGCTGGGCGTCCTGATGGGGGGCTGCAGCAGGTCCGCTGAGTGCCAGAATCAGAGAAGGGGCAAAGTGAGGGGTGGCCTGGAGGAGCTTCATAAAACAAGCCCAGATTAAAACTACTTAGGGCCCTGGCTGCTGTGGCTCAGTGGGCTGGGTGTTGTCCCGCAAAACGGAGGGCCACCGGTTGGACCCCCAGTCAAACGCTGTCAGGACACGTGCCCAGGCTGTGGATTCCGTCCCCCCGCGGGCACGGGCACGGGCACGGGCAAGGTGCCCTGTTGGTGTTTCTCACAGGGATGTTCCACGTTTCTCTCCTTTCTCTCTCCCTGCTCTCTAAAAATAAGTAAACTCTTTTTTTTAAAGATTTTTTATTTATTAGCCCTGGCTGGCGTAGCTCAGTGGATTGAGCGCGGGCTGGGAACCAAAGTGTCCCAGGTTCGATTCCCAGTCAGGGTACATGCTTGGGTTGCAGGCCATAACCCCCAGCAACCGCACATTGATGTTTCTCTCTCTCTCTCTCTCCCCCCCCTTCCCTCCCTAAAAATAAATAAATAAAATCTTAAAAACACAAAAACAAAAACAATTGAGTTAGGTATACATTAAAAAAAAGATTTTTTATTTATTTATTTTTAGAGAGGGAAAGGAAGGAGAAAGAGAGAGAGAGAGAGAGACATCAATGTGCGGTTGCTGGGGGCCATGGCCTGCAACCCAGGCATGTGCCCTGACTGGGAATCGAACCTGCGATGCTTTGGTTCTGCAGCCTGTGCTCAACCCACTGAGCTATGCCAGCTAGAGCAAAAATAAGTAAACTCTTAAAAAAAACAAAAACAAAAAACAAGCAAACAAAAAAATCCCGACTTTGAGCTACCTATTTTTCCCCGCCAACCTGAGACCCAGAAGTTTGGAAACACTTTTCCTGGGTAAGGGTGTGAGGAGAAGTCCCTATAGTTTAAATAGATACAGCCTCTTGCGGCTTACATGGTTACAACCCTGTCGGGGGCAATTTAGCCCAAAGAGTACCTATGAAAATGTACAAAAGCAGCTCTGGCTGGTGTGGCTCAGCGCACTGAGCACAGTCCTGCAGACCGAAAGGTTGCTGGTCTGCCTCCCATTCAGGACACACACCTGGGTTATGGGCCAGGTCTCCAGGTGGTGTGATTGATGTGTTTCTCTCTCTCTCTCTCTCTCTCTCTCTCTTCCCCCTTTCCCTTCTCTCTCAAAATAAGTAAATAAAAATCATTTTTTAAAGATTTTATTTATTAATTTTTAGAGAGGGAAGGGAGGGAGAAGGAGAGAGAGAAACACCAATGTGCGGTTGCTGGGGGCCATGGCCTGCAACCCAGGCATGTGCCCTGACTGGGAATCGAACCTGTGATGCTTTGGTTTGCAGCCCATGCTCAATCCACTGAACTACACCAGCCAGGACAAAAATCATTTTTAAAAAACTGCAAAAACACATGCCTTTGACCCAGAAATTCCCTTTCTAGGAATATATCCTACCGGTTCATCGCAGAGATGATACCTGTCCAAGGCAACTCACTGCAACATCATAAAAGCAAAGATTGGGAACAATCTAACTTCTTTAGGCTTCTGAAATGCTGTGCCACCAACAAGACATTTCCACGTACAACTAGAACACAAGGACTTAACAGGAGGACTCTCAGGAAGGCAGTAACTTGGCCATTCCCGGGGAGAGGAGAAGGTGATGAGAAATAAGAAAACAGGGATGCGAGGGAGATCTTTCCGTCTTTACCCTGCTGTGTACTCTGAATTTTGAATCTCGTGACTACATTACATTTTTAAAAACTACCTGAGCTCCAGTATTTATACCTAGGTACAGACCCACTTGGCCCATGTCAGCTTGAATTCAAAATAACAGACCCCGCCTTTCCTTTCTTGTCCAGCTTCCAAACTTGTCACTTCCTGGATTCCCAGAGGTGTTACTAGGCAATGGTGCAAATCTGCTCCCTTCCAGAACGGGCTGCCAACGAGGTGGAGGCAAGGCGAACGGTGTCCTGGTGTCCTTCCACCCCACCCCAAAGGTGACAGGCTCAGGATGTCCTTTAACCCAGAGGCTAGACTCCCTGCTGGAACCAGAAGTTTCCAAAACAGTCGGAACCCAGAATGTATTGTTCAGTTATCTGTGTGCACTGTAGGGGAGCTATAAGTAGCTACTGTTTACTGAGCTTTAGCGGTATGGGAGGCATTCACTAGGCACCATCCTTTTGAATGCTCCCAGAGTAGTATTTTGTCCTCAGTTTATGGTTATAGTCAAACTGAATGAAGAATCCCTAGTCGAAGAATCCATCGTCAAAGAATCCTACCCCTCAAATTGAAAGGACAGAAGAGTCAGGATTTGAACCTGTGTCTTACTGACTGCCTCACACCACTTTTGGTCTGAATATGATACAGAAGCGTTGCTCCTCCACAGAGCCTGGTTGCCAGGTGAGCTCAGAACACACCGACGCCTTTCTCTGAGTCTCCTCGGGCCCCAGGAGATCTCCTCCGCCTGGCCCCTGGTGACTTCCCTCCTTCCGCACTGCTCAGCACTGAGGAGGCGCTAGGAGTAAGACAATCTTTGTCTTCATTGGGTGCCAGGTCCCAAAGTTTACTGGGTTCTTTTTTCATTGCCCTCACACTGTGCTTTGGCTCCGTAATAGTCATTAAAAAGCTATAGCCTTCACTGGGTGGCTCAGTTGGTTGGGCGTTGTCCTGTACCCCCAAAGATTGCCAGTTCCATTCGAGGTCAGGGCACATGTAAGAATCAACCAATGAAGCCCTGGCTGGCTTAGCTCAGTGGATTGAGCACGGACTGTGAACCTAAGCATCGCAGGTTCGATTCCCAGTCAGGGAACATGCCTGGGTTGCAGGCCACAGCCCCCAGCAACCACACATTGGTGTTTCTCTCTCTCTCTCTCTTTTTCTCCCCCCCTTCCCTCTCTAAAATAATAATAATAATAAGAAGAAAAGAACCAACCAATGGGTGCATAAGTAAGTGGGACAACAAATCAGTGTTTCTCTCTCTCCCTCTCCTTTATTCTCTCTCTAACATTTAAAATAAAATAAAATATTTTCCTACTTCATGCTTCCATGAACATTCTTTTTTATTTTTAAATTAAAATAAAACCCTCACCTACCTGAGTATATGCTTATTGATTTGAGAGAGAGAGAGAGAGGGAGGGGGAGAGAGAGAGAGAGAGAGAGAGAGAGAGAAATAGAGAGGAAGGAAGGAAGGAAGGGAGGGAGGGAGGGAGGGAGGGAGGGAGGAAGGAGACAGAGGAAAACATTGAGTGGTTACCTCCTGCACGCTCACCGACCAGGGATCAAAACTGCAACCTAGGTATGTGCCCTGAACAGGAATCAAACCTGCGATCTTTTGGTGTATGGGACACACCAACCAACTGAGCCACCTGACCAGGGCTCCATGAACATTCTTTTTTAAAAAATGGAGATTATAGCACAAAACTGGTTTTTAGTGTAATTATTCCCATGAACAATTTTCCTTTAACATCTTTTCATGCTATTAAATATTCTCCTGTGATGTTTTTCACTGCTGCAGTATTTTCTGCTGGATAAATGTACTAGAATTCATTTACCTAGACCACGACACTAGCAATTGAAGATGTTCCAACTCTTTTGATGTTGTAAGCAATATTTTTTTTTAAAGATTTTGTTTATTTATTTTTATAGAGGGGAAGGGAGAGAGGAAGAGAGGGAGAGAGAAACATCAATGAGTGGTTGCCACTTGAGTGCCCCCCTACTGGCCACCTGGCCTGCAAACCAGGCATGTGCCCTGACTGGGAATTGAACTTGTGACCCTTTGGTTTGTAGGCCGGCACTGAAATCCACGGAACCACACCAGCCAGGGCTGATATCATAAGCAACATTGTGATGACCATCCCAGCCACTAAATCTTGGCACGCACACACAGTTACTTTCTTACGATACACTCCTCCAACTGCAGTTGTTGAGTGAAAACGTATGTAGAGTAATGAGGGCTTTTAACGTGCTGCCGGACTGCTCGCGTGCACGCCTCTGTGCCGCCGACCCCTGCCTCTTTCTCGGGACTTCCTCCCTGCCAGGCGGAAAGTTTTCTCTCCGAGTTAGCATTACCAGTGAGATGCAACAGGTTTCCACATGCTTCCGGACTGATGATGGTATTTATTCCTTTGTAAATTGCCCATTTGTGTTCATTGACCCTCCCTCCCCCTTTCTTTTTTTTAATCCAGAAGGAGTTCAGTGAGATGGCTCCCCACCCACCGTGACTCGGGGCGCCGCGGCGCCGCGTCCCCCTGCAGGCTGCAGAGCGCGGGGAGCAGCCAGCACACGGAACCACGGCAGCGCGGGGCGCGGCGCGGCGCGGCGCGGCGGCGCTGTTCCGGAGTCCCCGGCGTTTCCCATCCGAGAAGTAGGAACTGGGGCTCGCACCGGGCTCCCCTTCCTGCGTCCCCTCCTCTTCTCTGGAGAGGGAAGAAGGAGATCCTGAGCACGAGGCGTCTGGTCCAGGGCAGGTCGCCGCCTCCGGAAAGGCAGTTCGCCCAGCTTCTCAGCGAGAAGTTTCTCATCTCTTTGTCAGTTTATCAGTGTGTTTTACATATTAAGCACATAAGCTTTCCCTCTTCTATGTTGCAAAATATTTTCCCTTAGGTCGTTATTCGCTTCTCATTGTCTTTTAAGTGATACTTTAATTGTGGGGTGGGGGTGAAAAGACTCGCTGGTGTGTTTTAATTTCATGCGGCCAAGGCCCTGGGTCTTTGTTTTCTTTTCCTTTTTCCAGGGTTTGCGGCCATCGGTGACGCTCACGGAGCGCTCCTCCACCCCAGGACGATGGAAATAATCACCCGTGTTTTCTTCCACTGCTGATTTCTCTTCCTTTTTAACTTTACAAGTTGTAACCCATCTGTATTCGTTCTGGAGTGTCATGGGAGGCAGGATTATAATAACTTTTTCCCCAAATGATTGTTCAGTTGATCCAACCCATTAAAAAAATCTAATACATATTGATTGTCTTTTTTTTTAAGGTTCTATTTATTTATTTTTAGAGAGGGGGGAGGGAGAGAAACATTGATGTGCGAGAGATACATGGGTCGGTTGCCCCTCCCACAACCCCGTCTGGGGACCAGGCCCCCAACCCAGGCAAGTGCCCTGACCGGGAATCGAACCTGCAGCTTTGGGATTCGCAGGCCAGCACTCAGTACACGGAGCCACACCAGCCAGGGCCATTTGGGTTAGGTCCTGATGTGAGAGCCCCAGTGGAAAGCGGTAAGAAATGTTGGAGTGCGCCGCACGTGAGCAATCTCTCATTGAATAACTGCAGCTCGTAAGGTTCAACTTTACCCAAATAATTGTTTACACGTCGCGTTTTTTCAACAGAGCTGGTGCTGGAGTTCACAGCGTTGACCGAAGAAATGCTGGAGTTGACATGTTTAGGGGAAAATCTGCTTCCGTAGAACCACACGCACTCCCTCAGTCAGCCCATATGTGTTGTCTCATACACACCCGATAGCGATGATTGTGATAAGTTCTGGAGCAAAACACAGGTCACAAGGTAAGGCCTCCCCAGGAAGCTGGCATTGGGGCCGAACCCCCAGGAAGCCGGGGGAAAGGCCTTGCGACCATCAGGGAATGCACATTCTAGCCTGCAGGCGGCAAACAGGACCCTCGGGCCGAATCCCACCCGCCGCCTGGTTTTATCCAGCCCGGCACCTTGTTTCTACCCGGAGGCAGTGCCAAGCTCCTTGGCCCTACTTAAGGATTAGCTATACAGTCGTAAAGTTACATTTGGCCCTTTGAAGGCAAACATGAGGCTGATGTGTCCCGTCCCCCCCACCCCCCCCCACCCTGGTGAAAATGAGTCTGACACTCCCTGGACTGTGTGGGGTTGATGCTTGAACCAACTAAAGTACCTGACCAGGGTGCTTTTTTTTTTTTTTTTTTTTTAATAAGAGTTTATTTGAGCCAACTGATGGTGAGCAAGATTTCAAATGCTCCCTGGGATTTCTTCTGAGGGTGATAAAATGTTCTAAAATTGCCCTGGCTGGCGTAGCTCAGTGGATTGAGTGAGAGCTGGGAACCAAAGTGTCCCAGGTTCGATTCCCAGTCAGGGCACATGCCTGGGTTGCAGGCCACGGCCCCCAGCAACCGCACATTGATGTTTCTCTCTCTCTCTCTCTTTCTCCCTCCCTTCCCCCTCTAAAAATAAATAAATAAAATCTTTAAAAAATCATAAAAAAAGACACATTAAAAAATGTCTTAAAATTGATTGTGTTGATGACCGCACGAGTGTGAAAATACTAGAAATCACTGAATTATATACTTTAAACAGTTGAATTGCAAGGTATATGAAGTATATCTCAATTAAGTTGTTAGAGTCAACCAAACAAGAGGGAGAGGACGAGTTTGAGTCCCACGTGGAACGGATGTACGCTTTAGCTCCAAGGAGGTGTTGGTTTGGGGAGGGGGCTTGAAAGGGATTTTCTCTGTAAGAGAGAATTCCTCTGTTTTAAGACTCTGAAAATTGCAAGGCATTGACCACGCAGCCTTTTAAAGTTAAAAAACAAAAACAAAAACATGCACTTAAGTCTGTCTCTAGAGTTGTTATGCGGTTGAATTGACATCTGTGATTATTCCAGTATCAACTCAACATCCTTCAGCCCTGGCTGGGAAGCTCAGCTGGCTAGCGTGTCACCCTGACACACCAAGGTTTCGGGTTTGATCCTGGGTCAGAGCCCAGGCAAGAATCAACCAATGGGGGCACGAGTCAGGAATGGGTCCAGGGGGGCTGGGAGACCTCGACTATGGCCACCAGGCTTTCCCTTGGGCGCAGGAGACGGGGTCACCCTGGAGGGCGTGAGACCACAGGGTGCCTGCTGGGGGCCGGGGGGCCGGGTTCAGGCTAAGGCCTGTAGGTGTGACGCTTGGTATGGGCAATCGCCTGCCTTTCCACTCCAAAAAAAATTCATGAAGGGAATTCCCAGAAGAACTCTAGGTCAGATTTAAGAAGACTCTAGTATTTGCAAAGAGGAAGATATGCCACTGTGGACGTGGGGGGCCTGGACGAGAGCTATTTCTCCAGGCCGGGACAGTAGTTGACACCCACATGCCAAAGGATAGAGTCACTGGTCAGCACCAAGGCTATGGCTTTGTGGAATTCCTGAGTGAGGAAGATGCTGACTATGCCATTGAGATCACGAACATGATCAAACTCTGTGGGAAGGCCATCCGGGTGAAGAAGGCATCAGCTCACAACAAACATCTGGATGTGGGGGCCAACATCTTCATTGGGAACCTGGACCCAGAGATTGATGAGAAGTGTTGCTTTATGATACTTTCAGTGCCTTTGGGGTCATCTTACAAACCCCCAAGATCATGCGGGACCCTGAAATAGACAACTCCAAAGGTTATGCCTTTATTAATTTTGCTTCGTTTGATGCTTTGGATGCAGCGATTGAGGCTGCGAATGGGCAGTACCTCTGTAACCGCCCTATCACCGTGTCCTATGCCTTCAAGAAGGACTCCAAGGGCGAGGGCCATGGCTCAGCCGCTGAACGACTTCTGGCAGCCCAGGATCCTCGGTCCCAGGCCGACCGCCCTCACCAGCTCCTTGCAGATGCACCCCCTCCACCCTCTGCCCCCAGTCCTGTGGTATCGTCATTGGGGTCTGGGCTTCCTCCAGCAGGCATGCCTCCTCCTGGCTCCTTCCCACCCCCAGTGCCGCCTGCTGGAGCCCTTCCACCTGGGATACCCCCAGCCACGCCCCCACCACCTGTGCCTCCTGGGGCTGGAGGACAGGGGCCCCCTTAGCAGGAACCCCAGGGGCTGGACATCCTGCACACGGACACCCACATCCTCACCCATTTCCTCCGGGTGGGATGCCCCATCCAGAGATGTCTCAGATGCAGCTGGCCCGCCATGGCCCTCAAGGCCTAGGACACCCTCATGCTGGGCCCCCAGGATCTGGGGGGCAGCCACCTCCCCGACCACCACCTGGAATGCCTCATCCCAGACCTCCTCCGATGGGCATGCCCCCCCGAGGGCCTCCGTTTGGATCGCCCATGGGTCGGTCACCCAGGTCCTATGCCTCCCCACGGTATGCGAGGACCTCCTCCACTGATGCCCCCTCGTGGGTACACTGGCCCTCCACGACCCCCTCCCTGTGGTGACCAGAGGGGGCCCCTCCCTCCACCGAGACCCACTCCCCGGCCTCCAGGTCCCCCTCGTGGCCCACTTCGAGGGCCTCTCCCTCAGGGATTTCTCATTCTCTTTCCTCGTGTTGTATCTCCACCATGTCTTTTGTATTCCTTGGACCAATCAGATTTGCTGTAGCTTCCTGGGGTTAAGGCTGACCCCTTAGGCCTTTTTTTTAAGTGTAATTGTTTTTTCCCATAGGAGGTTTTATTATTATTTTTTTCCTATGTTGGTCCTAAGTGTTTTTTGCAAATACACAGAGATAATAAAACTGAACTCATTGTTTAAAAAAAAAAAATCAACCAACGAGTGCCTAATAAACGGAACAACAAATCATCGATGTTTCTCTCCCTCCCCTTTTCTCTCTCTCTAAAATCAATGTAAAAACGTTGTTTATATTATTCCACTTGGGATACTACTCTTTTTTAAAAGATTTTATTTATTTATTTTTTTTAGAAATAGGGGCAGGGAGAGAGAAATGGAGGGAGAGAAACATAGATGTGCGAGAGAAACATCAGTTGGTTGCCTCTCTCATGCCCCCAGCTGGGGACCAAACCCTCAACCCAGCCACGTGCCCTGGCCAGGAATCAAACCAGCGATGCCCGACCCCCTGAGCCGCACCGGTCAGGGCGACTACTATTTTTTTTAAACTGCCTTTTTTAGGTATAATTTACACACCATGTATTTCACTCATTTTAAGCATACAATTCAGTGGTTGTTAGTACATTTACAAGGCTGCACAATCATCACTACAATCTGGTGTTAGAACATGTCCATCACCCCAAAAAGAAGCCTCATGCCCTTTCCTACCATCAGCCCCAGGCACCCACTAATCCATTCTTTTCTGGATATTTCATATAAATGAAACTATATGTGCCATCTTTTATGTCTGGCCTTATTTTATTTTGTTTAAAGATTTTATTTATTTACTTTAGACGGAGGGGAAGAGAGAAAGAAAGAGGTAGAGAAACATCAATGTGTAGTTGCGTCTCATGTGCCCCCAGTGGGACTCAGGCCACAACCCAGGCATGTGTCCCGACTAGGAATCGAACCCGTGACCCTTTGGTTTGGAGGCTGGTGCTCAATCCACTGAGCCACACCAACCAGGGCTGGCTTTACTTTATCTATGTCTTCACTCGTGGTGAAACTTGGCTTCTTTCATTATTCTGTAATTTTAGGAATTTTATTGGGCATAATCACAGCTTTATTCTTCCAAATGATCTGGAACAAAAGTCATATTCCGAACACATTTTATAGATCGAAAGAGAACCCCCACTAAGTCCCAACATAATGATTTAGAGTCACGTTCCGATGAACAATGGATACATTCTGAGAAACATGTCGTGAGGCGATTTTGTTGGGCGAACATCACGGGATGAGCTTGCAGAAACCCAGACGGTCCAGCCCACCACACACCTAGGCCAAGTGCAATAGCCCACTGCTCCCAGGCTACGGGGCCGAATGGCATGTTACTACACTGAATATCATAGGAAACTGTAACACAAGTACTTGTCTATCTAAAAATAGAAATGGCACAGCAAAAATACACAGAAAGGAGAAAAGAAATGGTACACATGTATAGGGCACTTGTAGGGCTGGAAGTTGCTCTGGGTGAGCCAGTGAGTGAGTGAGTGGGCAGTGAACAGGACATTATTGCTCACCACTGTGGACTTTATAAATACTGCACACTACAGCTGCACTAAGTTTCTATGACAGGTGATGACATCAAGCACAAGAGAAAATGTTGCAATCAAGAGACTTTATAGCCCTGGCTGGTGTGGCTCAGTGGACTGAGTGCCAGACTGCAAAGCAGAGGGTCACTGGTTCGATTCCCAGTCAGGGCACTTGCTTGGGTTGCAGGCCAGGTCCCCAGTTGGAGGTGTGTGAGAGGCAACCACACATTGATGTTTCTCTCCCTGTCTTTCTCGCTCCCTTCCTCTCTCTCTAAAAATGAATAAAATCTAAAAAAAAAAAGAGAGAGAGAGAGAGAGACTCTATAAACATGAGATGTTTGAGGCTGCCCCCACAAAAGAGGGCATAATGTTTACAGCAAAATTTCTTTATAAATAGAAAGAATACACTCTAAAATAACAATAAGAAGAATACCATGTAACTACATCAACCAGTAACACGGTGGTTTATTATGATCCATGAGCCGTACATACTCTGCACAGCCGTACGTGCTGCACTTTTACACGACGGGCCGCCCGGTGGCTTTGCTTAGAGGAGTGCCTCATGGCCTATCGTTGACTGAAATGCCGTTATGTGGCAAGTGACTGTATTTAGTCTCTGAATAAATCTTGATTCTAAAAATCAAATCCACTTCCAGCCAAGGTGGAGGCATAGGTGGACACACCGTACCTCCACGCACAACCAAGATGGGAACAACAACAATTTAGAGGTAGAATAACACCCAGAACTGACAGAGAATTTATCTGAATGGAAGTGGGACAGCCAAGAAGTTGAAGTAGACCCGTTCATCCAGACCAGTAGGAGGGGCGGAGACCAGCAGCCGGGCGCGGGTCGCAGTGGGGAGAACAGGGAGAATCAGACACATAAGGCAACCGGGAGCGTGTAAGGCATCCGGGGCGCACAGGATCGCAGCAGGTGGACCTGAGTTCGCAAGCGGGGGCTGGTGGACTCAGTGAGGCTGTGATTGTGAAGCAGGGCAGAGCACGCAGCCCAGGATCCCAGAGAAGGGACTGAGATCCCAGGAGAACCAAGCTACCGCCATTATTCCCTCTTGACCCCGCCCCCGCCCTCATATACAACGTCACAATCTAGTGACTGGGATGCCCATCCCTGGTGGACACCTAAAGCTCCACCCCTCACCTCCTAACAGGAGCGACCAGACCACCCCCCCAAAAAAAGAGAGAGAGAGAGAGAGAGAGAGAGAGAGAGAGAGATGGCTCAAACAGAAGAACAAATCAGTGCCCCCAGAACTCATCCTTTTGAGCGACTAAGAGATAGCTAACCTATCAGATGCACAGTTCAAAACACTGGTGATAAGGAAACTCACAGAATTGGTTGATTTTGGCCGCAAATTAGATGAAAAAATGCAGGTTACCATAAAAGAAATGAAGGAAAATGCACAGGGAACCAATAGTGATGGGAAGGAAACTGGGACTCAAAACAATAGAGTGGACCAGAAGGAAGAAAGAAAGAACCAAACAGGAAAGAATGGAGAAATAAGAATTAAAAAAAAAACACACAAAAAAAAACAAAAAAAAACAAGGAGAAGCTTAGGAACCTCCAGGACATCTTTAAACATTCCAACATCTGAATTATAGGGGTACCAGAAGGGGAAGAGGTAGAGCAACAGATTGAAAACGTATTTGAACAAATAATAAAGGAGAACTTCCCCATTCTGGCAAAGGAAATAGACTTCCAGGAAATAGAAGTCCAGGAAGCTCAGAGAGTCCCGAAGAAGTTGGACCCAAGAAGACACACACCAAGGCACATCATCATTACATTAGCCAAGGTAAAAATGAAGGAGAGAATCCTAGAAGCAGCAAGAGATAAGGGGACAGTAACCTACAAAGAAGTTCCCATCAGGCTGTCAGCTGATTTCTCAAAAGAGACCTTACAGGCAAGACGGGGCTGGAAAGAAGTATTCCAAGTCATGAAAGACAAGGACCTATATCCCAGATTGCTCTATCTAGCAAAACTTTCATTTAGAATGGAAGGGCAGATAAAGTGCTTCTCAGATAAGGTCAAGTTAAAGGACTTCATCATCACCAAGCCCTTATTTTATGAAATGTTAAAGGGACTTATCTAAGAAAAGAAGATTAAAAAAAAACCATGTATAGTAAAATGACAGCAAACTCACAATTATTAACAGTCACACCTAAAGCAAAACCAAAAGAAACTAAGCACACAACTAGAACAGGAACAGAACCACAGAAATGGAGATCACATGGAGGGTTAGCAACAGGGGAGTGGGAGGAGGAGGGGGGGAAGGTATAGAGAATAAGTAGCATAGATGGTAGGTAGAAAATAGACAGGGGGGAGAGTGAGAATAGTATGAGAAATGTAGAAGCTGAAGAACTTGTAAGTCTGACACATGGACATGAACTAAAGGGGATGTGGGTGGGAGAGGGTCTACAGGGTGGAGGGGAGTGAAGGGGGGAAATGGGACAACTATAATAGCATAATCAATAAAATATACTTTAAAAAATAAAATCCATTCTACACACCCTGACTGCTGTGGCTCAATGGATTGTGTGCTGACCTGCAAACCAAAAGGTCACGGGTTCAGTTCCCAGTCAGGGTATGCTCAGGGCACATGCCTGGGTTGCAAGCTGATTGAGGTTTTTTTTTTTCTTTCTCTCCCTCCTTTCCCCTCTTTCTATAAATAAATAAATAAAATCTTTTTTAAAAGATTTTATTTATTTATTTTTAGAGATGGAAGGGAGGGAGATAGAGAGAGAGAGAGACATCAATGTGCGGTTGCTGAGGGTTATGGCCTGCAACCCAGGCATGTACCCTGACTGGGAATCGAACCTGCGACACTTTGGTTCGCAGCCTGCGCTCAATCCACTGAGCTACACCAGCCAGGGCTTTAAAAAAATAACTTAAAAATATATAAATAAATCAAATCCATTTTCAAGGGGTAGAGAAATTTTTATTTTTTAGGACTATCAGACTAAAAAGATAATTCCAGCCTCGACTCATGTGGCTCAGAGACTTAAGAAACAAGAAGGGGGCGTGGCCAGGGAGCTCAGCTGTTTGGAGCACCTTGTCAATGCACCAGGGTTTCAGGTTTGACCCCCAACAGGGTTCGTAAGCCCTGGGTGGAGCAACGAATCTGAATCCTTTCTCCCTCCCTTCCTCTCTCTCTCTACAATCAGATTAAAAAAAAAATTTTTATCCTCACCCGAGGGCATTTATATTCATTGCTTTGAGAGACAGAGAGATCGACGTGAGAGAGGAACATCGATTGGCTGTCTTCTCAAACGTGCCTCCACCGGGGTTCGAACCCACAACCTGGATATGCGCCCCAATGGGGAATTGGACCTGCGACTTTTCGGTTTGTGGGACAATGCTCCAGCCAAATGAGCCATGCCAGCCCGGGCAAAAAAATTTTAAAAATAAAATAAAATGGAGCCAGTGCCTCAGAGCTGGAGACAGGTGTTTCAGGCAGAAGACACTGAGGCACAGAAAGGGACAGGAAAGGCGTGAGGTCACACGGCAAACACACAGAAGAGCCAAGATGTGACATTCTACTGCCAGATGCCAAACTCCCCTCTGTGAATGACATTCTAATAAACCAGCCGTTTTTTAAAGATTGTATTTATTTTTAGACAGAGAAGAAAAGAGGGAGAAAGGGAAGAAACACCAATGTGTGGTTGCCTCTCACACGCCCCTTACTGGGGACCTGGCCCGCAACCCAGGCACGTGGCCTGACTGGGAATCGAACAGGCGACCCTTTGGTTCACAGGGCAGCACTCAATCCACGGAGCCACACCAGCTCTAATAAACCACTCACTAACTGGACTAATGTGAGGTTCACACATCGTAGGTCCCAATAATATGTGTCATGATCGCCCCTGCTTGATCCTGGGTGGAGGGAAGGCAGCTGGGGCTGGGGCTCACACGAGAGGCAGGCTTGGGCGTGCTGGATAAGGATTTCAAAAGAGTGTCGTCCTGGGCTCCAGCTGGGAGAGGGGCAGGAGTTTCATCCCATTGTCCTCCTCTTCCTTCCCGCTCTCCAACTCCAGCTGGGACGAGGCTGTTTTAGAATTTATTAAGGTTCCTTTGTCTTCCGTCCACCTTCGAGCTGGGGCCTTTCCGGTTGGGGGGTGGGCTGGGGCCTGAGCTGGGCGGAGGCCGAGTCTGAGGGGCAGGGAGAGAGAGAGCCGGGCAGGCAGCGGACCTTGGGGCCTGGAGGAGCTGAAGAATTCACCTCTCAAAGGTTCCCTCTTCCTGGAGTGTTGCCTTCCCTTGCTTTATTTTTCTTCCAGCCCTTGGGTCATAGTAGGCATTCTACTTATATTTGTTGAATAAAGTTATGGGTGCCCTTCCACGTGAGAAGCACGGGGCTGGGCCTGTTAACACCACCTCCTGTTCACCCTGCTGCCCGTCTCTGAGTGGTGACCCCCGTCCTCGACGAAATGACCAAGAATCTTCCAAGCACCTTTCACGCTGTGATCACGTGGACAGTGTCTATCAAGGCTCAGCGTGCACAAGAAAGCAGGACTGCTTTGTGGTGGCGCCTGTCCCCAGGCACAGTGTCTGACCCACAAGAGGCACAGGGAATCATTTGCTGGGTGAGTGAACACATGAATGAATGAATGAATGAATGAATGAATGAACGAACGAGTAAATGAATGAAGGAACAGTAAGTGCATCTCAGGGCTGAGCTGGGAAGCCTGCCTGTGTGACTTCGAGTGATGCCTAGTGCCCAGAACTGCCTGGGATTTTCCCTTCTAAGCTGCTCTCATTTCACGGATACTGCCTTTACTCTAAACGGTTCCGGAATTCTTCTTGAGCAAATCGGTCTTAAACTTGAGAGCACAAAAAGATGGCCCGGGGACGTGCCAGACCCGCCCTCGGGAGAACGGATTAGTGGGGCGGTCCTGGACGATGGGCGTCACCACCCAGTCTGCACTCTGCAGCCAGGCTCTGCTCGAAATCCGCAAATCCAGTGAAGGCACTTGCTAGTTGCAAACCCGACTGTGGTTTCCTGGCTCCCCAGGGGCCAAGTCCGAACTCCTTGTCCCTTTAGTAGCTGTGGGATCTGGCCCCGACGACCTGCCGCATCAGGGCACCAGGTTCTCCCGGTTCTCGGTTCTCGGGGACTCCACGGTGGCGTTCCTTCTACACGGGAGACTCTGCCTCCTCTTCCCACTCCTGCCTTTGCCTGTGAGTTATCCCTGCCAGGTGGGCTTCCTTCAGACCTCAGCCTAGAAGCCCTCCCCTCCCTCCTCCCGCTCCCCAGCTGCAGGAGGGCGCTCTGCTGGCCCCCCACCCCAGCCCATCCCCCAGAGCTGACTCAGAGGGCCTTGTGACTGTCCCTCCCACGCAGCTGTCAGCTCACTGAGGGCAGAAACCCTCACGGTCCCCAGAACCTAGCACCGTGCCTGCCTCATGATTAGTGGAACTTAGGGGAAGGCAGCACTTATTTGGATGACCAGTTGTGTGTGGGGAGGGTGGGGGCGCGGGACCCTGTGGCCTGGTGCTGCTACTCAGGACCGATCTTTCCCATCTTTTAAGGCCCCGTCTCCCTTTGTGTGGTCTCCCTGATCCCCTATGGCTTGGGGCTAAGAATAATGTTCGTAATTAATAAATGTGTGTGCTTGCTCTCCAAGGGCTAACTCAGTCATGTTTCAACCGAGCTAGGCCCTCGTGTCCCAAGTGTGTGGGCAAGAACACTGAGGCACAGCGTGGTTTGAAGAAAGGAGCACAAGCTTTTGTTTGAACGGGGCAGTTGGGGGCTTTCATCGAACCTCCACCACTGAACCTGAGCGAGAAACCTAAGATCTCTGAGCCTTCCTTCTTCCCTGTGTCTGTGAACGGTGGGTCGCGGGAGTACCCGACCTATCAGGACGTTCCTTGCGGGGGTTCATGCGAAGTGCTTGCGTGGGGTGAGCACTCGAGGAAGTTTGTGTGAGAGGCACCCGGACTACGTTTCTCTCTTGCATTGATGTTTCTCTCCACCTCTCTCTCCTCCCTCCTTTCCCCCTCTCTAAAATTAAAAAAATAATAATAATAATAAAAGGAAAACAAGTTAAAAAAAAAAGTAGAGGTAGAAAGCAGGAAGCTTCCTGGAAGGCAGCTTTATAAGCAGGAACCGGAACTTACTGATGGCTAGATGTTTATTCCATTAGTCTCCATTGTGTGTGCCGGGCACTGTGCTGGGTGGGCTCTGGGGACAGCTGCGGTCCCCACATCGGTGGAGCTGACCCACTGGGGCAATGGCAGGTATTACTGACTTGTTACTTAGTTACAATTTTAAGGAATGCTCCGGAGGGGAGAAACACAGTCCACTGAGAAGCAACAGCAGGGGCTGGGATCTGGGCCTTGAAGGAAGTAACACTTCCAAGGGGGCTTGAAGGTCAGGAGGACAGGGAGGGGCGGCCCAGGTGGAGGAAGGGCGCACAGAGGCCGGAGAATGGGTGGAGGAGTTTGAATTGCCCCGGTGTAATCTGGGATGGGCCGGAGGGAGGGCCCGCTGCTTTGAGACGGGGTCTGGAGACACGCCACTGCCTCAGGGCTGTTTGCTGCCCCGGTGCCCCTCCCTTCCCCTCCCCTCCCCTCCCCTCTCTCCCCTCCCCTCCCCTCTCTCCTGCTCTGCCCCACCCCCTCCTGCAGTGAGCAGTGCTCTCCCGCTCAGCCTCCACCTTTCTGGCACACGTGTGGCCCCAGACTTGCCCACCTTGCCCTGGCTGCTGGGGCTCAGTGGGCTGAGTGCCTGCCTGTGAACCAACATGCTGCTGATTCGGTTCCTAGTCAGGGCACGAGGCAGGGTTATGAGCCAGGCCCCCATTTGGGGGTGAGCACGAGAGGCAACCAATATTCCTCTCCCTCTCTTTCTCCCTCCCTTCCCCTCTCTCTAAAAATAGATAAAATCGCCCTGGCTGGTGTGGCTCAGTGGATTGAGCACAGGCCTGTGAACCAGAGGGTCACGGTTTGATTTCCAGTCTAGGGAATGTGCCCGTGTTGCAGGCCGGATCCCCAGCAGGGGGAGTGGGAGGGGCAATCACACATGGATGTAAAAACAAACAAACAAAATTAAGATAGATACAATCTTAAAAAAAAAAGACTTTCTCATCTTACAAATGTTTCCCCATTGCCTTGCCCACTCAAGCAAGGCATATGCAAAATATGCCTTCCGCACACTAAGCTTTGTCTATCTGTTCGTCCAGCCACTCCTTTCTTCCCACATACAAGCCACATAAAACTTGAGCGCTACGAAGAGAGAAGAATAAAACAGGAATTCCCCAGGGGCGACCACAATCAATATCTCGGACCTGCACTTCTAGGTGTCATTAGGGACATGCGTTGTTGGAGAGGGCATTGCGTTCCTTGCCTCTTCCAGGAAAAAGTAAGAACATTGCTACAAAATGACAGCAGTCGTGGCTCAGAAGTCAAAGGCCACAAACGCATTAATGATCCCACTGTAGCACCAGAACCGATACAAAAGAATATTGAATGTGGACAGTAACTGAAAAATAAAACAAGGAAAAAGAAAACATGAGACATCGTTATAAAAACAGAATATACTGTATATAAATGGCATATATTTTTAAAAGATTTTGTTTATTTATTTTCAGAGAGAGAGAAAGGGAGCGAGAAAGACAAGGAGAGAAACACCATGTGCAAGAAAAACATCAGTCGGTTGCCTCTTACACGCCCCCAACCTGGGACCCGGCCTGCAACCCAGGTTTGTGTCCTGAAGGGGAATTGAACCCACAGCCCTTTGGTTCACAGGCCAGCGCTCAATCCACTGAGCCACACCAGCCAGAGCAGCATCTTATGAAAACTTTAATATGCTGTAAGCATTTTGCTGCATTTAAACATCCATGTAACAATAGCATTAATGGCCACCTGAGATTCTACACACATGTCAGAAATACTAAACTGAGGGCATTCTCTTTCAAATGTTTAGTGAGCGCCTGTCGTGTGCCACGGCTTTGATTAGAATGGACACTGACTGCAAAATCAGTCACTCTTATCACAGTCACACTATTACAAATCATGTGTCGCTAAATATCCCTGCGGCGCAGTGTCTGTGTGAATCTGGAATTGTTAACTCAGGCAAAAAAAAAAAAAAAATCCTGAAATGGGATATCTAGATTAAAGAAGGGGTATAGCCCCAGCTGGTGTGACTCAGTGGACTGAGTGGCACCTGGGACCCAAAGGGTCGCTGGTTCAATTTCCAGTCAGGACATGTGCCTGGGTTGCGGGCCAGGTCCCCAGTAGGGGTCGCACGAGAGGCAACCACACACTGATGTTTCTCTCCCTCTCCTCCCTCCCTTCCCCTCTGTCTAAAAATAAATAAATAGAATCTTAAATAAAGAAAGAAGAGGTATCCTTTAAGGTCAAATTACCCTCCAATTAGGATGTACCAATTCACACTCACACCCACTTCCTGTGTTTAGCTTCCCAGTAACGCTCATGACTTTCTCTGCTTCCTCCTTTCGTCCCTAAACCCTCTGCAGTCTGTTTTTTGTCCCCACAGCTCCACTGAAATTTCTAAGGCCACCAGTATGGCATCTAAAAGTGCCAGTTTCAGGAACTGATCTATTTTCTGGTCTTATCTTTATTGATCTGTTTGGGGCATTTAATACCTCGGACCTCACCGACACCCTTCTCTTCCTGGAACCTTTTCTTCCTTCAGTTGGGTTAAGCAGGCCCGGTCTTACTAGCCTCATTTCACAGCTAGGAACCCAAGGCCCACAGAGGTACCAAGGAGAAGAGGACACTCTATATGTCCTCTTATAGAGTGTCCTCTTAGCCTTCACATCCAGGCCTCCAAAAACCCAGTCGTGAGCTTCTTTCTATCTTGAGTGTGATTTTTGGAATCCTCGGTGATGGTTGCAAACTCTTCCGGCATGCAGGTGGCAAACACAAGGCCTACGGGCTGAATCCGGCCCTCCACCTGGTTTTATCTGGCCTGGCCCTCTGTTTCCACCCAGAGGCAATGCTGAGCTATGGCTTAACTGTTAAGGAGTCGTTCCATTTACATAGTGCCAAAATTACATTCAGCCCTTTGAAGGCAGCTGCGAGGCTGATGTGGCCCCCGGTGACAATGAGTTTGACACCCCTGCTAGCGTTCAGAGGGCCCTGCAAGAAGAACGCTGTGGGGTTCTTTCTTTGCAGGAAGAAATGTCCGTAGCATTTCATTTCAGCAGCCTTGCCCATCTAACCGGCTCTCCAGGCCTCGGTGAAACAGGGTTCTAACGAGGACTCAGCCATGGTGGTGCGGAGGGCCCCTACGTGGGCAGGTTTTCATCCCCGATATATCTGGGGTAGCAGGAAAGCAGCCCAGGGGCCGGGCCGTTGGATTCCTGCCAAGAGGCTCAGAACAGGGCTTCAGGCCAAGCAGCCGCCTGTGGGTGTCGTGGGCAAATGTCATGGGGACTTGAATGTACTGGGTAACTTGGGGCGGTCAAACTCTGACCATCAGCACTCTCGCATCACAGATGACATTTGCTTCTTCACAGCATCGTTTTGAGGATGTAATAACACACACAGAGCTCTGGCCTTTGCCTGTCACACAACACCCGTGTGGTCAATCCCTGGGTCTTCCATTTCGATGTAACAAGGCTGTTTCTGTAGACAACTTCATTTGGGCCTTCCAACTATTCAATCAGGCTCAGGATCCCTATATGGATATTTTACTTATTCTTATTTATTGATTTTTTTTTAGACAGATAGGAAGGGGGAGAGAGAGAAACGTCAATGTGTTGCCCCACTTATATATGCATTCACTGCTCTGACACTTGGCTACCCAGTTGCGTGGCCGGGGCAGCATACGGATACTTTAAACTACCATTCTACTGGGGCAGACACTGAAGATCCGAGGTAGAGCACTTGACTTCAAAGTGGCGGCCAACTGGAGCAGCGCGGTTCCCGGCTCTGCTGGGAGAACCTGGCTTGCCTGCTGGTCCCAGGCCAGCAGGTCTTAAAACTCGCCCGCCTGTCCTGGCCACAGCCTCCGGCGCTGGCCTCTGCGAGGGACGCTCGGCGCCATCTTTGATCCTGGCATCGGGGACTCACTTCCGCATTCCCCGCCTCCCCCGCAAGGGGACAGCCGCACATCCCCTAAGCGTTCCCCTTATGAGAACAGAGTATCTAACACTGGTTATGCTTGTACAACCGGCTGAAAAGAATAACTTATCTCCTTTTTCCGGGTCCTGGGGCAAGCATCTGACCACTTCAAAAATGGCACCGATAGCTTCACCTCCCCGGTCTTCCGTTCTGGAGACGCGGGGACGAAGGTCGCGTTGGAGTGCGCCAGCGCCGGCCCGTCTCCATGGCAACCTGCGCGCAGCCCAGGCACCTCTGCCTGGCGGGAAGCGCGGGTGCTGTGGCGCTGGCGACTGCGCGGGCTGCGAGCGCCGAGGGGCCCGGGCGGTCGGGGTCGCTGCAGGACGAGACCCTGGGCGTGGTGTCCGTGCCTTCGCAGTGGAGGGGCGTCCAGGGCCTCCGCGGGGAGACGGTGAGGGCGCGGGCCCGGCTCCGGGCGGCGCGGGCGGCGGGGCGAGGGCCACGGGCCGCGCCAGGCCGCCGGGCCAGGTTCTGGCGTCCCACCGATTTATTTTCATACTTTAATACACAGGAACTAACCTTTGGGATGCTCTTGTGTCAGTTTCCTCAGTCTTTGAACAACAGCATAAAGTTTTGTTTTGTTTTTTAAGTCTGAAGACCCTACGTTTGGAAGGATTTTGGATGAACTGAAGTTTTTAGGCATTTCAAACCATCTTCCGTTTAAAAAAATGACCCGACTGCATCTTAAGATCTAGACAAGCCGCTTCTTGTGGTTTAATCAAAAGCACACAAAAAGAGGTGCTTTGGGGAGATGAGGGGCCGGGCTCCTGGGTGCCGCGGCCGCTCCGGAGGCGCTTGGAACTCCCGCTGCGCGCAGCCCAGAGCGGTTCGCGCGCGGGGGCCCTTCGGGGCTTCCTCCCGGAGCCCTGCCTGCGCGCGTGTGCGCGGGGGATAGAAAATTAACAGTGTATGCAATAAATATATTATGCAGTGTGTTAGAAAGTGGACGGTGTCCTGGACAAGAAAAAGAGGGGTGAGGGTTTAGAAGGAATAATCGGGGAGGGAGAGGGTGAGTTGCAGAGTGGGCCGCATAGACAGGGGGCATTTAAACAAAGACTTGGAGTGAGCGAGTTAGCGGAGCGGATCCCTGAGTTAGCAGAGTCCAGGCAGAGCCAAGGGCGGGTGCAGAGGCCTGGGGTCAGAGCTAATCTGGTGTTTGAGGAGCTAGGCGGGGCTGGAGAGGAATGCAGGGCCCGAGGGTAGAACGGTTCCAGGTGAGATCAGAGAGGTTAAGCAGGGACAGGTCAAGCAGGTTGATGCAGAAAATTGAGGCTTAATTTGTCGCATAGGTGTGTCCAATTTGCAGCTCACAGTCTCACCAACACCTGTGGCGTTTCCCTGACGTCTTGCCTTTGAGCACAGTTTGTTACCTCAGGCCAACAGCCTGTCGGTTTCAAGTCAGGATTTGATCTGGTTTCAAAGCACTCCGGCCTCACCAGGCTGCGCAGGAGCCACCATTCTAGTTAAAAAGTAAAGGCAGTGGATGCTTGAGTTATAGAGACCCTTACCACAGGTAAATGTATGTAATTCACTGGACGTGAAAAAATTACTTGAAATACCTCTCTCTGGCTTGCTGATGATTCAGATTGTAGAAGACTTCAGATTTTAGAAGTTGGGAACTCCTGGTTCAGTGTAACTCCCCCCTCCCCCCCAAGAATGAGATTGAGGCTTGTTAATTTTCTTGTAGATAGTTTTAACCTGTAGGAAGAACTGATCCTGGGCTTTCATTTGTGAGGGTGATACATTTGAATCACTCTTACCTTACTGAGTTTTTTTTTTTTTTAAGATTATATCTATTTTTAGAGAGAAGGGAAGGAGAAAGAGGGAGAGAAACATCAATGTGTGGCTGCCTCTCACGCGCCCTCTACTGGGGACTTGGCCCGCAACCCGGGCATGTGCTATGACTGGGAATCAAACCGCCAACCCTTTGGTTCACAGGCCTGCACTGAGTCCACTGAGCTACCCCAGCCAGGACAGAAGATTTTGTTAAGTTGTAAGAATGTTGCAAGGGTCAGAAGGAAGGGGTAAATTATTTTTTACAAATTAACTTTTTTTTTCTTTTTAAAAGTTATCTATGTCTCCCAGGTCAGAGCACATACAAAGACTCAACCAATGAATGCATAAATAAGTGGCAAAACTCTGCTTCTCTGCAAAACTCTGTTTCTCTCTCAAATTAATATGGACTTTTAGCCCTGGCTGGTGTGGCTCAGTGGATTAAGCATCGGCCTGCGAAGCAAAGCATCACTCGTTCAATTCCCAGTCAGGGCACATGCCTGGGCTTCGGGTCAGGTCCCTGGTGGGGGGTGTGTGAGGGGCAGCCACACATTGATGTTTCTCTCCCACTCTTTCTCCCTCCCTTCCCCTCTCTAAAAATCAATAAAACCTTTAAAAAAATTAATACAACTTTTTAAAGTTATCTATTCCAAAATTTAGAGAAAAATGGATAAATAAAAAAAGAAATAAAAGTCACCCCACAGTCTCATTCCCCTCCAGCCATTTGGTTTGTACCTGTCCCCTTTTTGTTTTGCCTCTTTTCCACATTTTTAAAATTATATTTTATTGATTGTGCTATTACAGTTGTCCTGATTTCCCCCCTTTGTCCCTCCACATTTTTCTTTTTTATAAAAGTGGAGTTGCATTGCACATAACACTTCCACCTAATACAGCCAAACATTGCATGTCAACATTTTTTATAACTTTATTTCCCCAGTCCCTTTTTTCCTTTTTATTTTTTAATTTAAAAATTTAAAAAGATTTTATTTATTTATTTTTAGAGAGAGGGGAAGTGAAAGAGAAAGAGGGGGAGAGAAACATCAATGTGTGGTTGCCTCTCATGCACCCCCTACTGGGGATCTGGCCTGAAACCTAGGCGTGTGCTCTGACTGGGAATTGAACCAGCGACCTTTTGGTTCACAGGTCGGCACTCGATCCACTGAGCCACACCAAACAGGGCCTATTTAATCTTTATTGAATTTTTTCCCCCATTACCGTTTAGTCCCTTATACCTCCCTACCCTCTTAACCAGTCTCTTTTGATGGGCTGTTCGATTTTTTCCAATTTTTCTCTTATCAATTAACCCTGTGATGAGTGTTCTAGGTAAATTTTTATGCAGTTTCTTAGTTTTTTTTGGAAGTTTCTTTGGCATAGTCAAACATGGGTCTTTGCTTGGCTCGAATAGTGGTACAGTATTGGAATGTGGGTGTGCATTCCAGTGCTGGTTTCTGAAACTTTATTTTCACGTCAATGGTCTTGGGCCTGACTCGGCTTTTCTCGTCATACCCCAGTCTGCTCCGAGGGACAGGGTCCTGGGACCCAGGTGCGCAGACTCTAAGGGTTGGCCTTGGACCACTCATGTGGTCTCTTCTGCAAAATGTGCCTTGTTAGGGTACTTCTTGGGGGGGTGACAGGAGGCTCAGCGACCCGAGAGGGCCGGCTCCTGGCCGCCCCGCCCCTTGCTGCTCTGCGGTTTCTCAGCCGTGCCTGACGCTGGAACGGCCTGGAGACTGGACACTGGGGGTGTCTGGGGCCTGCTCTGAGTGACTCTAGCGGGACTGGCGTGAGGTCAGAGCCGGGACTCTGGTTGTACTGAAGCACCCAGCTCCTTCTAGTGCACAGCAGAATGTGCACGCTGCTGATCCAATCCCTCCCACTTTCCGGCAGAGTTGCCTTTCTGAAGCCCCCCTCTGAATGTAACGTGCTTCTGTGCCTTTGGGGGCCCTCCTGCCTGTCGCTGTCCCCTCGGCCAGCTCCTTGTCCTTCCCCTCTCAGCTCAGATGCCAGCTCCCTGAGAGGCCACCTGCGCCGCCCCGCCCCGGGAGCTTCCCCACCTCTGCTGCACCGTTGGATTTCCATGGGGTTGGTTGGTTGGTTTGTTTAACTCGTCCACAGCCGAGTCCCAGGCGTGTTCCTCGGGCACAGGAACCTTGCACGTTCTGTTTTCCGCTCCATCCACCGTACCCTGACAGTGCCTGGCAAGTAGATGCTTAATAAATGTATGTGTGTGCAGGTACGTGTACATGTACACATACATGTGTTGTGTGTAGTATAAATGAACTTGAACCATGTGCCAAATGCCATGCAAAGTGCTGGGGTGTGAAGGTGGAGCGGGCAGCGTTCTCCTGCCGGAGGAACTCACAGCTGATGGGAGATGGACGAGCAGGGGGAGTTCAGTGGAATGGGAAGGGGGCGTGGGCACAAGGGTTGAGCGTGCTCCAGGCCCCAAGGAGAGCTCCCCTGCGTGGTCCTCGTCCCCTCTCCCGGCTCACCAACTCTGGCCTGGGGCCTGGCCCTGCCCCCGAGCCTTAGCAGGGAATCGCGGGGGCGGGACCCTGATGAGTGGCTGGGTGAGGAGGGCCTCTGGTGGATGACAACGATCTCAGGGACGTGGGTCCCTCGTTCGGAAAAGATTGGACATGGCTGTCAGAAAGGCAGGTTGGCAGTTCCTCTCCTGAGCACCTGATGCCTGTCCTTGCGCCCAGCTGACCGAGGGACAAGGACCTTGAGACGGATGGCAGGGTGCAGAGGAGGGCAGCCGGGAAACCTGCCGTATATGAACTGACTCATCACGGGCGCGAGTGTCTCCTTCGGCCACGGGTGGAAGGCACCCCGCTGGAGAGGGCTGTCCGGCAAGGCGGGGGCGGGCTAGGGGGTGTTCCGCTGCTGGCCACAGGGGCTGAGGGTGCTGGCCGAGGTGGCCACTGCCGGCTCTCAGGTCCAGCAGGTCCTCAAGCAACGTTGTTCTGTTACAACGCTGATGAGGTGCTGGAGGAACTTGTTTACGTTAGTTAACCTATGATAAAACTAGTTTCCTTATCGTCTTTAAAGTTGTTCCGTGACTATTCCAGATGCCGGTGTCTTCAGAGGGGACATTCCTGAGTCCTCACCAAAGCGTGTCGCCTCACGGCCTGGGGCTCTTACCGGGTCATGCGGTCCCTCTGAACCAGTCACTGAGGCTGGAGGGCAGCCCCGGGCTCTGATCAGCTAGTCGCGGCCCTGTCCCCCCTCGGCCTCCGTGGAGCAGACAGAGGAAGGCTTCAGGGTCATCTCCACTCGCGCGCCACGCAGATTGGGCCCCTCCTAGGGAAGATGGGCCGGGCTTTGAGCAGACAGCGGAGAGGTCCGCGGGCCTGAGGATAGCGAGCTGCATGGGAAGCGAGTTCCCCGGGCAGGGGACGCGGCCAACAGCTGGCTAGCTGGTGACCGCGGCGTTTTGATCTCCTCCAGAAAAGCTGCCAGACGGCCAGCGTCACCACTGCCGAAGCGTCCACGCAGACCCGGAGGCATGCAGATGCCGAGGTGCAGACCGAGGCCGCCATGCCGGCGGGCTCCCCACCCGCGCCCCAGCACGACGGCCCCCGGCTCGCGGCCTTTCTGCAGAGAGTGGAGGCCCTGGTGACCCGGGAGCTGAACAAGAACTGGCAGAGCCACGCCTTCGACGGCTTCGAGGTGAACTGGACGGAGCCGCAGGAGACGGTAGGGAGCAGGCGGGCCGCCCGCACCCCGTTTCAGGCCCGTCTTTTGCACGGCCCGAGGAATCATCATACCCGTCACGGTACCAGCCCTCACCGAGCCCTTGCGCTCTGTCTCAGGTGCCCAGGGCTGTCTTGTAGGAGTAAGTCAGTGGGCCCTCGCTGGCTGCACCCTGCAGCCGGGGGCACGGGACTCAGAGCTGCGGTAACTGTTCCGGAACGGCACCAAGCTCGTGAGCAGCAGGGGCGGAGTTTGCACCCGGCCAGTTCGACTGGTGCCTCGTGCTCTCCTCCGCCCGCATGCGTCTCCCCATGCACTGTGGGCGCTGTGGGCCCTGTGGGCGCCGTGGGCGCTGTGGGCAAGGACGCCCTCTGTCCCGTCGCACTCACTCCCCAGGACACCCGTGTCGGTTCCGTGACGATCTCCACTTTGTAGGAAAGGCGCAGAGAGGTTAAGTGGCCGAGCTGGAATTTGAGCCCTGGTCTGCGTCGTTTCGGGGCTGTGCTCTGGTGACGTCAGCGTCTCCAGCCCTCTCTGCTCCCCAGGCACAGCTCAGAGCCGGCACCGGTGAACTCAGCTGTGCGGCCGACAGACAGCGTGGGCTCCGAGGGCGGGAGCCTCCGAACGCAGGAAGAGCTCTTGGCGTTTGCTCCGCACCGGCCGGGCCTCGCCCTCCCCAGTGTGCCGCTTGCGGGCAGGCTGCTCGCTCGGGGCTGAGCGCCCCAGTCCGCAGGCGTCTGTGCGCTGGTTCGCACCTTTGTCTTCTTCCTTTCTTGAAAGATTTTTACTTATTTATTTTTAGAGAAGGGAAAGGAGGGAGAAAGAGAGGGAGAGAAACATGATGTAGGGGAAAAACAGCGCTCCGTTACCTCTCTCACACCCCCTGCTGGGGACCTGGCCCGCAACCCAGGCGTGCGCTCTGACTGGGCATCGAACTGTCAGCCTTTTGTTCCGGAGGCTGCCACTCACTCCGTCGAGCCACACCAGCCAGGGCCGTGCCTTTCTTTCTTTCTTTCTTTTAAGATCATTTATTTATTTATTTATTTATTTATTTATTTTTTAGAGAGGGAAGGGAGGGAAAGAGAGAGAGAGAAACATCAATGTGCGGTTGCTGGGGGTCATGGCCTGCAACCCAGGCATGTGCCCTGACTGGGAATCGAACCTGCGACACTTTGGTTTGCAGCCCGAGCTCAATCCACTGAGCTACACCAATCGGGGCTGCCTTTTTTTTTATATACACTGTTAGAAACAGATGAGTCGTCATGGATCCAGAGGTCTTCGGCCCTTCCCTTGCCCTCTCCTCCCCTGCCTGCCCTCCCTCTGTTTCCCGTGAGGTGCGGCTGCCCCCTCCCCACCAGGTCTCTGTAGGCCTGGGAGTCGGAGTGCGTGTGAGAGGGTCCTCAGAAGGTTGCTAATAAGTCCGCACCAAAGCGCGGAGTCAGATCCAGTGCCGCAGGAGGAGACACAGGCCGCCAGAGAAGAATGCAGTGACCTTGAAGCCTCGGCTCGTCCTCTGTCCTCTCTCCCTGGGCGGGGTCATCGCCTGTGCCCCGTCTCTCAGTTACGTTCAGAGAGGCCAGGCTTTTGTCCTTTATTATTAGGGCTTCCTCACATCTCTATGGATTATTTTGGTCCATGTGTGTATTACTTTATCACCCCCTTTTTAAAAAATTTTAAAAACATTTTAATTTATTTTTTTTTAGAGAGTGGAAGGGAGGGAGGGAGAGAGGGAGAGAATCATCACTCTCACACGCCCCCAGCCGGGGACCCGGCCCGCAACCCAGGCGTGTGCCCTGACCGGGAAGCGAACCTGCGACCCTTTGGTTCCCAGGCCGGCACCCAGTCCACTGAGCCCCACCAGCCAGGCTTGTCCCCCCTTCAAAAACATCTGTTCTTTTTTTTTATTACAAAAGCAGCGCGTGTTTATTATGAGTAGTTCAGCCATCACAGACACCCAGAACCTAGGAGATGCAGACAGCGAGAGGGGAGCGGGGCCCCAGGCCTGCGGCCTGCGGAGTGAGTCCCGCGCTGGGCGGGCACAGTGCGGCCGCCACCGTGTCGTCCGTAACGCGGTTCACCGAAGGGGGAAGCACCGAGGGTGTGTCTGTGGCCTTTTCTCCGCTGCCAGAGCGTCCCACGCCAGTGCCCATGCGGGGGCTCCAGCCTTCCCGGCACGCGTGTTGCGTCCCTCCGCGCCAACATGCCACCTTGTGTCTGCGTCCGGCTGGTGGGCGTGGGGACAGCGGCCTCGCTTCCAGAACTGTCGCCTCCTCCTGCACGTGAGCAGGCGGGAGGCTGGGCAGCACCCTGGAGGGGCCGCGCGCTGGGCACGCCCTGGGCGGCCCCGAAGTTTCTAGCTCATTCCAAATGTCAGACAGAGGCGTGCTTTCAGACTTCGCTGTTACATAACTGAACGGCAGCACACCTCTGTCTGTCTGTCTTCTTTTGCATCAGTTTCTGCTTCACTCCCCTTGTAGCGGGGCGGCTGTTTTGGCCCATGTGGGTGTTTCTGTCTCCTGCTGCCAGGGGTGTGGCCTTGACACTTCACCACTGGCCTGGCATTGCTGCAGAAGCCCCTGAAGGGCTGAGATGCTGCTCTTAGTGCAAAACCGCAGTTTTAAAGTTTGTAAATGGCCACAGCTGGCGGTCCAGCTCGTTGGAGCGACCTCCTGAAACGCCAGGGTGGGGCGCGTGTGGGGGTCCACTGGCAAACGCCGGATGGGTGGGGCGGTGGGCGGTGTTTCTCTCTTTCTCCCCTTCCCTCCCTCTAAAACCCAGTAAATTAAAAAAATATCTGTAAACAATCTGACAACTTTGCCGAGCACTCAGAAATCAGAGATAAGGGAGAAATCCCCGATGGACCTCCCCCTGGAACCTCTGGTCTGTTTGCTGTGTCATTTCCTTCCCCTTGTTTTCCACCCGTGTGCTGCTGGCGGCTGAGTCACGGTGACCAGGCGTAGGGTCTTTTCCGGCCAAAGCAGAGCCGGTTCTGTGCCGGCAAACGCACAGCTACGGAGTGAGGGTGCGAGACAGCCCCATCGTCCCCTAACTCTCTCCCCCGTCAGTCTCCTTTTAGACTGTGCGTTGCATAATCACTGCGGCTGTAGCGTTGTGATAAATAGCTCTCACTGTGCGTACGGCAGCGCCCCGTGTGCTTGGGGGGCGTGTTCCAGGACCCCCGGCGGGTGCCTGGGGCTGTGGACGGCACCAAACCCTACACAGCAAGCAGGCCCTGGAGTAACGTCTTACCCAAGTCGTTTCCTTAGGGCATCGAGGAGCTGCCTGGGAGCTCAGCGCCTGTCTGTGTCGATCGGTCTGTCTGCAGTGGGATCGGTCTCACGCGCGTTGTTCTGCCCCAAGTTGCGGAGCCCGCTGAAGACGTGAGGCCAGGCCACTTCGGGCGCTGTGTTTCTGCACACACACGCCCCAGTGCGGAGGTTCGGTGCCTGAGGTAGACACAGTAGGGGGCGAGCCGTAACGGTGACAAGATGGAACAATTCTGACCATTTGCGGCCGTAACAGTTACGCGGAGGTGGCACTGTCCGGTGACGTAAGCGTGGCTGGAACATGGGCGCTGTGACCGGCGACCGCGGCCTGGAGGCCGACCGGCAGGCGGGGAGCTCGCAGGGCGGGGCGGCTGCAGAGCGAGGACTCCTGGCCCGGGGGGCGGGGGTGCGGGGCGGGGGGCAGGGTGGCGAGAGACTGCAGCGCGGTGCTTAGGCCGGCCTGCGGCTGAGAGCCAGGGGGCTGTTGATTTCCGGGGCGTTCCGTGTCATGTTCGCAGTCCCTGGCGGATCACAGGTCACTGAGACGGGAAGTAAAACCGCAGGTGAGGGGGAGACTCCTGGAGTTTATTTTTAATGGGGACTTTTATTGACTGTAACATAAAAACATGCAGAGCTTACATGTGTTCAAGTCCGTGACTTTTCTTTCTTTTTGAAAAAACCCTTACCCAGAGGCATGTGTGCAGGTTTCAGAGAGGGAGGAAGGGAGAGCAAGAGTGGGAGAGAAACATCGATGTGAGAGAGAGACACCGGCTGCCCCCCCCACCCATGCGCCCTGACTGACCGGGGACCGAGCCCGCGGCCGGGGTCAGCCCTCAGCCCTCCGGGGCCCGGGGCCGTGCTCTGGCCAGCCGAGCTGCCCGGCCGCGCAGGCCCAGGACTCGCCGCACGGCGGGAACGTTGGTGGGACCGGGACCCAGGCCAAGAGACTGAAAACCCCGAACATTCTCTCACGCCCCCTCTGCTTCCCACCTCACTGCGTCGTCTCGTTTCGGAATAACAGACGGACTGAGGTTCTGTCGCTATCCCACGTAACTCGCCACATAAAGCGTGCCGTTCAGTGGGTTTTCGTGTGTCCCCGGGGCCGTGTGACCGTCGCCACGGCCAACGTCAGAGCGTTTTCGTGCCCCCAGGAAACCCCGTACCCATTAGGCGTTTCTGCCTGGGCCCTGGCAACTGCTGATCTGCCTTCTGTCTCTCTCGCTCTGTCTCTCTGAGCGTGTCCTACCAGTGGGATCTGAAGAAGCGGTCTTTTGTGACTGGCTTCTGCCGCTGAGCAGAGTGTTGTCGCAGGTCATCACGGTGCGGCGTCTGCTGGCGCTGCGCTTCTTGTCTGGCCGGAGGACATTCCACTGCGGGGAGAGGCCGCCCTTGTCCAGCAGCCGGTGGACACTCGGCTCTCGGGCACGATGCCGTGAACATCTGTGCACACGTCTTGGTGTAAACACGTGTTTTCGGTTTCCTTTGGGCGCCCCTGGGACTGGGACTCGTGGAGCGCCGGTCACTCCCCGCGAGCCTCTGGACGGAGCGCCAGACTGCTGGCTGCAGGGCCTGCCCGCCCCACCTCCTCGGAGCGGCGTGTGAGGGTTCCCAGCGCGCGGCTTTTCCGGGCCCGTGGAGCCATCCCGTGGGGCGGTTCCTCTCGGTGGGGCCCGGGGGGCGTCAGGAGGTGTGGGACTTCTCACGGAGCTTTGCTCCGTGGTGCGGCCCGTGTTCCAGGGAGCTCGTGGCCGGCCCTCGCCGTGGCCGGCGTCGCCAGCCTTCTCCTTCGCTCGCTTGCCGCGGGCTGGGGAGCCAGGCGCCAGAGCTCAGAAACACTGTCTCCGCTCTGACCGCTCCCAGCGTGCAGCCCTGGGGCACCGAGCGCGCTCACGTCGCTGTGCGCACGTCGCCGCCCTCCAGCTCCCGACGCCGAAGCTTTTGGACGTGTGTGTGCAGGATGGGTGTGGGAACAGGGTCCAGCTCTGGTCCCTGCCCTCCGGTCTGGAAGCATCGAGCGGGGGGGCACGTCGGGACGGAGGCCGTGCGGTGTCCTCGGGGCTGCGCGGTGCTTGGTGGACTCCGACCCCTGCCAGGGCGCTGGGCGGCGCGAGCCCGGGGGCGGTTTTGGTCGGGTGGTACTGAGGCTGCCCGCTGGGTGTCTCTCAGGCTCAGGGGTGGGGACGCTCTGTCTCGCAGGTGACGTGCCTGCACACCCTGGGCTACCCGCCCGCCCAAGCGCAGGGTCTGCATGTGACCAGTGTCTCCTGGAACAGCACGGGCTCCGTGGTGGCCTGTGCCTACGGCCGGTGAGTGGCAGGGGGGGCCCTCGGGCTCTCGCTGGAGCATGTTTCCCCGTCTGCACGGGGTTGGCCCGGAACTTCCTGGGCAGCGGGCGGCGGGGGTGCGGAGGGGCTTGGAGCCCAGGACTCCGAGTGCCCACCGGTCAGCCCTGGGCAGGGAGCTGCGGGCCTGCCGTGCCTTCTCCGTGAGCTGTCTTCTGACATGTGGGCCCAGGCTTGGTTCCTGGGAACCCTTTTCCGGTGAAAGGCGTGCCCTCGGGGTGCTGTGGAGGAACCTGTGGCACTTGGATACCAAGCACAGTGTCTGGGTGTGATGCGGGCACAGGTCACTGTGTGTGCGGGCTGTGGGAGAGAGGTGGGGGCAGGTGGGGGCAGAAGGCCCGGCCCAGGGGCGGAGCCAGCTCGGCCGTCCGTGCGCAGGCTGGATGATGGGGACTGGAGCACCCTGAAGTCCTTCGTGTGTGCCTGGAACCTGGACCGGCGAGGCCTGAACCCCCGGCAGCCGTCGGTGGTGGTGGAGGTGCCCAGTGCCGTCATGTGCCTGGCCTTCCACCCCACGCAGCCCTCCCACATTGCAGGTGAGCCTCCGGCCTGCCTCGTGTCTCCGCCCTCCCTCCCTCCCTCCCTCTCTGCGGAGGGCGGCCAAGGGGAGGCTCCCTCGGGCCCTCAGCCCCGGGGCACGGCCAGGGCGGAACTAGCGGGAGGCGGAGACCACAGGGGAGCCTGTGCTCAGGTGAGGATGCTGAGTGGGGCGTGCAGCTCAGAGCGAGAGGGTCAGCCTGGTTGGGACGAGAGTGGGGTGGAGCCGGCGGCTCAGGAGCTGCCGCTGCTGACAGGAGCCGCCCGCCTGGGAAAGGGTGGCGCTGGGGGCCTCTCGAGGGCTGGGCAGAGGAGCTTCCTGGGCGGGGCCTGTCCCGGGTAGCAGGGCACGTCCTCCTCGGGGTGGCTTTCGGGCAGTGGCCCCACATCCTGGCTCAGGGGCTGGAGGGCGGGTGCTTGGCCAGCACACTGGGCTGCTGGGCACGGGTCAGCTCTGGCCTGGCCGGCTGGGTCCCACAGGTGGTCTGTACAGCGGCGAGGTGCTGGTGTGGGACACGGGCCGCCCTGAGGACCCGCTGCTCTGGCGTACGGGCCTGACAGACGACACGCACACGGACCCGGTGTACCAGGTCAGGGCAGTGGGTGTTTGGGAGGGTCAAGGGGGTGCCTTCCCCTCCTCTCTGAGCTGGGTCTCGCTGGTGTGGGCCCGCTTCTTGAGGCCGAGCAGGAGAGAGGGCGCCCGCTCGGCACAGCCGTGGAAGAGGGTCACGAGGGAGCTGGCGGCTGGGCAGCTGCCATCGGCATTCTTGGAACTCCCAGGGCCTGAGTCACAGCCCTGTCCCTGGGAGGACCCACCCCAAGGGCCATTCCCGGCCGCCGCCAGCCCCCCTGGCTTTCTGCTGGGACCAGGGGACGGACCTCAGAGCCCTCCGAGCCTGCCCCTGGGCGGGGACTGAGGCGGCTCCCAGGCCTGAGCCTCTGCGGGGAGGCTGGCGGCAGCACCCCTTTCTTGACCTTGGTCCCGCACCCCGTTGCCCCAGGTGCTCTGGCTCCCCGAGCCCCGCCACAGCCACCGCTGGCAGGTGCTGAGCGTGGCCACCGATGGGAAGGTGCTGCTCTGGCAGGCAGCTGGGCCGGGCCAGCTGCAGCTCACAGGCGGCTTCGCCCTGGTGGTGCAGCAGCTGCCACGGAACACCAAGCTGAAGAAGGTACGTGGGGGCCAGGCCGCTGCCCCTGGAGCCGGCCCCCGAGAGCAGCTCCGGCCTGTGGGGCCGGCCTGCCTGCGCAGGTGGACCCTGGGGGCAGGTGGGGCGAGCGGGCAGTGGCAGCAGCGCCCCCAGCCGAGCCGGGACTTGCTGCAGGGCCTCTCTGGGCCTGGGCTCCTTTGGGACGCTCACCAGCTTCCCTCCCCTCCGCCCTGCCGTCCCCTTCCCCACAGCCGCACCGGGGAGAGACCGAGGTGGGAACCACGGCGGTGGCTTTCTCCAGCTTTGACCCTGGCCTTTTCGTCCTGGGCACGGAAGGCGGCTTCCCGCTCAAGTGCTCCCTGGCGGCGGAGGCGGCGGCGGCCACGCGGGCTCCGAGCTCCGTGCCCCTGCGGGCCCCGGCCCAGTTCTCCTTCTCCCCCCACGGCGGCCCCGTCTACTCCGTGAGCTGCTCCCCCTTCCACAGGTGGGCAGGGCCCGGCCTTCGGGTGTCCTGCACCTGCCTGGGGCCCCCGGCGCAGGCGGGTGAGGAGTCCCACTGGGCTACACCCCAGAGCTGCTGCAAGGGCCTGCAGTCCAGCCGGGGCCGGGGCCGGGGCCGGGGCCTTCTGCGCTTGGGCCCCGGCATCCAGAGACCTGGTGGCTGGTCCCAGGGAATCGGACCCTCTCTAACCAGGACTGCCGGCCTGGGGGGGGTGGGGTCCAGGGAGAGTTTGGGGGAGCCCGAGAGCCTAGAAGTCTGGGGAGGCTCGAGCTGTACCTGGACACCCAACACTCACCCCGCTGCTGGGCCCCCCCTCCCCCGCGCAGGAACCTCTTCCTGAGCGCGGGCACCGACGGGCACGTGCACCTGCACTCCATGCTGCAGGCCCAGCCCCTGACCTCCCTGCAGCTGTCCCGCAAGTACCTGTTCGCCGTGCGCTGGTCCCCTGTGCGCCCCTTGGTGTTCGCGGCCGCTTCCGGTGAAGGTAGGGAACGGGACAGGGGCTGGCCTGTCCCGTGGGTCGGGGGCGAGGCCTCCACTCGCGTGGGAGCGAGCCGAGCCGCGGCCCGGGAGTCTGTCTTCCCGGGTGCGTGGGGAACCTGACGAGGCCCCAGGCCCGTCTCACCCCACAACTCTCCCCCCGTGAAGGTGACGTGCAGCTGTTTGACCTCCAGAAAAGCTCCCAGAAGCCCACAGTTTCAGTCAAGCAGACCCAGGACGAAAGCCCCGTGTACTGCCTGGAATTTAATCAGCATCAAACCCAGCTGCTGGCTGCTGGCGACGCGGAGGGTGTGGTGAAGGTCTGGCAGCTGAGCACCGAGTTCACCGAGCAAGGGCCCCGGGAGACGGAGGCCTTGGAGCGGCTGGCGGCGGAGGTGGCCGCCTGAGGGCGCGGGCGCGGCGGGGCGCGTCCCTGGGCACAGAGGCCGGTGCGGGGGGCGGGGGGGGGGGCCGGGGGGTACCTGTGCTGTTTGTGATGGAAGCTCAATGAAGACAGACCAGTGTGGGGGCAGAGTCGAGTGGTTTATTTCTTTTACATGAAACAAAATGGGGGGCGGGTGGAGAACAAGAGGAAACCAGCCAACTGCTTAGATTTTCTGAAGTCGGAATGGAGCAGCTGGCTTCGCGACAGGAAGCTGGGTCCCCGTGGTGGCCGTAACCGGGCCGGGAGCAGTTTGCCGAAGCACCGTTTTCTACTACGTTTCACCCCAAGCTAAGCAGGTTGAAGGTTACATTGGGAAGTGACGCCGTCCGGAGTCTTTTCCTTAGGCGCAGAGAGGAGCGGACATGCAGCAAGGCAGCGGCGGGCGGCGGCGGCGCGGGCCGGGCTGGCCGGGGGCGGCGGGTCAGTTCACGAAGAGCGAGCGGGTGAACTCGACGTAGTCGAAGGCCGTGGGCAGCTCGCGGCCCTTGCCGTCCACGTAGGGCTTCATGTGGGAGACGCAGTAGTCGGCCTGCTCGCGGGTCAGGTTCTGTGGGGAGGACGGCGCCTGTGAGCCCCGCGGAAGCGCGGGCTGGGTGGGCTGGGAGGGCTGGGAACCCTTACTCCCCCCATCCCCCCCCGCCGGGCTCCAGGAGATCCGTGCCCGGCGCCTGGGCCGGCCAGCGCTCTGAGCCTGGCCCCAGAGCCGCTGTCAGGGCCCGTTACTGGAGACTCAGCTCCACCCTGACCCCGGGGCAGCCTTCGGGTTCCTGGTCCTGGGACTCCTCCCTCAGTCCCTCCCGCCCAGGGCAGCGGGGTGGGCGCGGAGTCCCGGACCTGGTACAGCTCCTCCTTGGTCACGTAAGGCTTCCCCTCGGAGCTCAGGGCCCGGAAGGCGCTCTCGATCTCCTCGCTGGACTTGACGTTCTCCGTCTCCCGGCTGATCATGAACGCCATGTACTCCTGCAGGGACACGTGGCCGTCCCTGGGGAGGGGCGAGTGCAGTGAGCGGGGGGGCCGCAGGTGCCTCGGCCAGAGCCCTGTCCACTGCCTCCCCCAAGGCTCACCGGTTCGGATCCACCGTGTCCAGAATCGCCTCGAACTCGGGGTCGGGCTCTCCTTCCTCCACCATGGGCAGGTCGTAGCCCAGGGAGCGCAGGCAGGATTTGAACTCCTGGTGGTTCAGGCGGCCGGACTTGTCCTTGTCGAAGTGTCTGCGGCACAAAGCGGAGGGTGGCTCAGCACCCAGGCCCTGCTGCCGAGCCCGCCCGCCCCTCCCCCGGGAGGATGCAGGTGCACTCACTTGAACATCATGCTGAACTCTTTGAGGGCCTCCTCGGTCACCCCTGTCGTGTTCCTGCAGGAAAAAGGAGAATTAGGGACCGAGACCCCACCCACCCAGCTCAGCAGCAGCCTGGCTGCGGGACGCCAGGTGGCCTGTGCTCAGGGGGCGCGGCTGTTCTGCCCGCAGCCCCAGTGCCGGGCGCAGGTACCTGGCCTGGATCTGCTGCTCCAGGTTGTGCTGCATGCGCATGCCCAGCTGGTCGAGCTGGTCCCACTGCTGGGCCAGGCCCACGGTGCTGTGCTCCGTGTACTTGTTGTCCAGGATCAGGGCTTCCTCCATGGCCGCCCCCAGGTCCTCGATCTTCTTCAGCTGGCTCCTCATGGCTCGGATCTCCTGGTGCTTGCGCTGCAGGGTGGGGGAGCAAAGGTGTAGGGGACGGGCTCCTGCTGCAGCCACCAGGCCAAGAGCCTGCCCAGCGGCCCTGGCCCCCGCACCCGAGACCAGCAGGGCCGTGGGTGGAGGGGAAGGGGGGTGGGGTGCTGTGTAGGGCCTGGCAGCCTCGGGAGAGGGCCGGACTGCAACGTGAGTGCCACCGAGCGGTGGGCAGGCCGGCCCGGGAAGCTGCTGGGTTGGCGAGAGAGTCTGTAGTGTTTTCTGTGAAACAACAGGTTTTTCACTTTCATCAATAATTTAATTGATTTGGGTGTTTTGGTGTGTTGGCTATCTCCTGTGTGGTACAACATTGATTGTTCTCAATTAACGTCTTCATCTGATCACTGTCGACTTCAGCTGGTCCGCCCGACCCTGGGGCATCGTCCAGCGAGAGATCCCTAGCACACAACTCGGCAAACCGCTTCTGACATGTTCGCTCAGTCACAGCACCTTCTCTACACACTGCACAAACCTTTTTTTGTTACGTTTCTACCTTTCTTGAAAGAATAAAGCACAATGGCCAAAGTGTTGCGTATTTTCTTCCCTCTTCAATGTTAAAATGGGTACACAAAAACTAAGTTTTTAAAAAAATGCCGACATGACAGCTGTCACCATACAGTGGAACAAAATGGTCTCAAATGAAGTTAAAGACAACTGAACACTACTAGAGCTATTACAGGTGAAAAACCAAACTTTCTGGCCAACCCAATACAAACCAAGGACGAGAGGAGCCTTTTCTTCTCGAAGCAGGGCTCAAGGCAGCAGCCGTCAAAGACAGCGCCTTTCCTTAAACCAGTGGGGCCCAGGCTGCTTTCAGCCAGAGGGTACAGGGGTACCCAGCCAGCCCGCCTCCGGCCGGACCGAGAGCCAGGCAGGCCCACCAGGGTGGACGGGTGCAGGGTCTCGGCTGGGTCAGGGGCCCTTCGGGCACTTACTTTGGTAGCTTCGAGCTGGGATTCAAGGGTCCCGGATTCTTCCACCATGCAGGACCTGTATGCAAACGTGAAACCGAGGTGAGGCAAGAGGGACCCGTGGGCTTGAGATGAACTACTCCCGGTTAAACGGTGCCTGCGGGCTCCAGTTCTTTTTACGAAGGAAACTGACCCACCTGCCGTCGGCTGCCTCTCCCTGCGTGGCCCGGGAGCAGGCAGGCCGTCCTTTCCCTGAGTCCAGGGGGGAAGCCGCTGCTCCGAGTGGCTGCCACCCACCCCGGCCAAGGCCCTTCCTCATGCGGCCCCTTGGGCCTCGCACCGCTGTGACACAGGGCCTGACTCGAGCCAGGCCCTTGAGGAGCACCTCGGGAACTGACTTCCCAGGAACACAGGAGGGCTCTGGCCCAACAGGGCACCCCCCTCTGCAGCCACGGCGGGAAGAGACCCCCTACAGGGCCTTCCCTGCTGCCGACAGACGGGGAGGCCCTAGGCTGGAGGGGGCTGACAAGCAGACAGCCACCCCAGGAACCCCTGGGGTCTCCTGCAGGTTCCTGGGGAGAGGTCCCCTTCCAGGGGCAGACGCAGCCAGACCCCTGAGACACGGACGCCGGGTGCTAAGAGGTCGTGGCCAGACCTGAGCTTTAAAAACGGTTCTAGTCCTGCCCGGAGGAGGGTGGCGGCTGTGACTGAGCCTCCGCGTCAGGTCCCAGGGTCTGGCGGCAGCACCAGAGGCTCCTTCCAGGGCCAAGTTCTGAAGAGCCAGGGGCTGGGGGAGCCTCCGTCCCGCTGACACAGGGCAAGGCCACGGGAGGCTTCCAGTGAACGAAGACGGTGGCCAGGTTGGGGGCGCGTGCAGGGACGAGTCACACTGTGCGCATGTCCTCGGTGGGATTTTAGCCCGGCCTCCCCTGCGCCCCCATCTGCCCCAGCCCACCCTTTTAACGCCCAGCCAGCCAGCGTGAGCTCTGACATCTCCCCAAGTTCCAAGTGTCGAGCAAAAGCAAGGCACCAGGCCTCCTCCTACCCCAGCGGGTCAGTTCAGACTCACGGTCACGCCACGCCCCCCAGGGCAAAGCACACCCCAGGGCCTGGGGGTGGGGGGCTGGGTGCCGGTGCAGGGGGAGGGGGACAGGCCGCTCTGCCCCGGGCGGCCGAGGGCAGTGGGTTAGTCGGAAAGCAGAGCCGCCTGGGCAAGTCAAGAGTGCACGGGCAAAACCACAGTGAGGTAGGGAGAGAAATAAGAGGAGAAAAACCTTCCAGACAGATCATCCCCAACTTCATACTGATAGACACGAACGACCCGACGGTACGCTATGCTATTCAAAGAGAAGAAACCGAGTAAATACCCCAGAGAAGAGGGAGGGGAGCACACCCACACAGACACACGACAGAGGCCGAGCAGGCAGCGCCCAGGCAGGGGCCGGGGGGGCAGCCGAGGGCCAGCCCGGGAGGGCAGGAAGCCTTGGGGCAGTGCACACGGGCCGGGCGAGGCGCGGCTGGGGGCGCTACACGGTAAGGGGAGCGTGGCGCCTCACACAGACAAGATGGGACCAGCGGGAGCCCCAGGGGCTCGAGCAGAGCAGACACCAGGTGGCTTACGAGTTCAAGCTGCAACCGGGACCCCTAAACCCTGACCCCTTCTGCCCGAGGCATGTGGGGACCAGTCCATATGGGCTTTCTTCTCCTACTGCTCGATTGGCCTGGTGCAGAGCCTCAGGATGCGGGCCTGAAGCACGGGGGTCCTGCCAACCCCGGCCCTGAGCACGGGCTTGGGGGTATGTGAAGGTGACTGACCCTGGCAGAAGCCACGATTGGAGGGAGAGGCCCCTCCCGGGAGTGGGGGGGACGGCCCTACGGCTCAGAAATACCGGGTGCTTCTGCCTTCAGTTGGGGTCACTGACACCCGTGCCTCCTCCCCACCCCAGGGAAACTGGGGCTGCTGGGGCAGGGCCAGTGCACAGCTGGGGACTTACTGAACCGGCCTGGGCCCCTGAACGCTGTCATCCGCTTTAGGCCCACAGCCTCCTAAGTAAGGACTAAGTACCACCCCCTGGACACACAAGGAGGACAGGCAGGAGAGATGGCCAGTGCCGTCCCATGGCGGAGCCAGCCCAGGGATTCCCAGGGGCCTGGCCTCAGCTCTGGCCGCCCAGCTCGGTCACACTCCCTACCTGAGCGCCCCTGGAGCTGGAACGGGAAGGTGGGAGCACCCCCCGCCCCAGCCCGTGGGCTGTCAGGGACGGTGGGCTGTGGGGCACGGCACACACTCCTTGTAAGGTGACGGGGACAGGGCAGGGGGAGTGCAGCTGGCCCTGGGCACAGGAAGGTCCCTCCTGGGATCCTCGACAAGCCAGGCCACGGGGACACAGGGCAGAGGAACAAGCACACGAGACACCACCACACCACAATCCCCGAGAAGTAAGAAGACGATATTAACCCATCGAGGAGATACGTCCTGTGGAGATGGGGTCCAAGCAGCCACAAGACAAGGCGGTATCCGGACAGCAGCAATCAGGAGGTGGGGGACAGAGGGGGACACAAGAAAGGAAAGAGAAAAAAAAAACAAAACAAAACGACATCATCAGTACCCGCCCTGCACTCAACCCACAGGTCTGCTGCCGAGTCGCCACTCAAGGTTCACCAGGGGCCATGCATGGTCCCACCCAGTGGGGTGAAGCCCCCCCGAGAACACGGGCCTAACACTGCCCACCTGCCCAGCCCGCGCCCATGCTCCCTTAGGGCCCAGAGTGCCTCCTGCTCCCATGCAAAGCTCCCCAGGGCCTGGCCGTGCGGCTCAGGCCCAGCGCGCCCCCGGGGCCGGGCCGCACCGGGTCTCCTGGATCCACTGGTGGAAGGCGTTGGCGTGCTGCGCGAACTCCTGCCGCAGCCTGTCGTTCTCCTCCTGCCGGCGCTGCTCCTTCTGCAGCTCCAGCTCCCGCTCCTGAGGGCCAGAGGGAGGCACAGGCCACGTCACCCCAGCCCCCGGCACAGGCGGGCGCGGGACGGAGAAGGCGCTGCCCGCGGGAGTGGGCGCATCAGCTGACTTATCGTCTGAGAGCGGCAGAAAGTCGTTTTCTGACGCTGAACACGAGAACTGTGTCGCTCTGGGCGGGGGGCGGGGGGGGGTCCAGGAAAACGGGGCGCTGACCTCCACCCAGAGACAGGAGGGAGGTGTCTGGGAGACGCTCCGTGAGCTCCGAGCGCTCAGTGTAACTCTCCGGCTGCTTCCACCCCCGGGAACTCTGGGAAGTCGTGCCCGGAAGGGACTGACGACGGGCCACGGGCGGGTGGCTGGGCGGACACCCCTGCTAACTTCTGGGAAACGCAGCCCTGCTCCCCGCGCCCGAGTCTCCCTGCTCTCCCGCTGGGAGGGGTGTCCCCGCCCAGGTCCCCGGCAGGCAGCCCAGCGGGAGTGCGGAGGGCAGTGGGAAGGGCACCTTGATGATCTTCTGCAGGTTCCTCCAGGTCTCCTCCAAGGCCTCCATGGTGAACCAGGTGTAGGGGTTGGAGGCCACGCGGAAACCCTTGATCTGGCGGTCCAGCTCGGCCAGCTGGTTGAAGTCGGCCTGGGCTGAGCTGAGTGAGGAGCGGAAGGCGTCGTGGGCCTCACGCAAGGCTTTGATTTCTTCCAGGGAGTTGCAGCGCACGGGGTCCGTCAGATCCTCCTCCGCGTTCTCAAACCAGCTGTTGAAGGCCGAGGCCTTTTTGGCGAAGGTCAGGAAGAGGTCCTCCACCTGAAAGCAGAGGAGGCAGACCCGTGACAGCTCCCGGGGCGGGGGACTGGGCAGGAAAGGGGGCGCCGGGGTTGACTCGGCTCATGGCTGGCGTGGCTCCCTCCTCCCGCTCCCCCGCCCCCCGCCCCGGGTGCACGTGAATTCATCACCCGTCCTGGGTGTTCCTGAACGGCAGTCTCGTGAGGGCGACCCCACGCGCCTGAGCACCCCCCTGTGCCGAGCTGAGGGCTCGGCCCCCCGCCCCCAGCGGAGCTCCGCCCGGCCCACCCGCACCTTGCGGAAGTGGCCCTGGGCCTCCAGCAGCTTCTTCTTGCGGGTGGCCGAGTTGGCCAGGAGCTGGCTCCACCTCTTCATGAGGGCGGCGTGCCGGGCCTCGATGGCCTTCGACTGGATGTGCTTTGCGGCCAGCAGCTGGTCCTTGAGGGCGGTGATGTTGGCGATGCCCTCCTGCTGGAAGGCCTGCAGGCCGGCGTCGAAGGTTTCCTGGGACGGAACGGGAGCCACGGGTCACTCTGCAGCCACCACCTCGAGATTCCAACCTGCCGGGTCTGGTGCCTCGGCCGGACCGGGAGCCCGGAGTCCCCACCTCGTGCTGCCACTGGGTCACACCTGCGCTTGTCCCTGAGACTGAGGTTTAGGGCAGCAGCGTCTTCCCACCCCCCCGAGCAGACGGAGGCCGGGCACGAGGGTAGGCCCACAGCGCACCCTGCGGCACACGGCCGCCTGCACCCACTGGGCCGCCGCGTGCCGTCTAGCGTGGCAGCACCCCGGGGACCAGGGCGCGCCCCGGGTACTGCCGAGCCCCTGGGGCCTAACTCGGGAGTCCGACGTCTCCATGAAAGACGCGGAGCACCTCGTGCCTCCCGGGAACGGCCATTTGAGCAAGCTTCAGCCAGCCAGCCACGGGGACGCAACCGACCTGTTTGGTAAGGAGCGTCTGGACAGAAGACAGATCTCGGCCATAATCGTCCGTCTTCAGGCTGTTCTCCTTCTCACCTAGAAAACCAAGCGCGGGAAATGTACCTCTCCTCCTCGGTGCAGTGAGATTGAGTTAAAAAATGATGAGGCACAGTTTTTTTTTACATTTCGATTTCAGTGTCACCAACAGCAGTCTCTGAACCCACACTAACTGGCCCCTCCTTGCACCCCAAACTCCCGTTTTCTGTTTGTGCTGCAAAGACATGGGGTTCGGGCTCTTCTTCCGTGACAGCAGCTACCACGGTCACATGACCCCCGAATCAGAGTCCAGTTCCCTCTCTCCAGAAAGCTGAGTGCATGCTGGACCCGTGCAGCTGGCTGGGGGCAGCACCAATACAGCCTGGTGCCAGCCGTCCTGTTCCTTTTGTCCCCATTGTGACCTCCACCGCTTCTTCCATTAGCCAAGGGCGTTTTATTTTTTATTTTTAGCAAACCCGTGTGCTGGCCCAGTGCCAGGCACCACCCAGGCCCCAACTCTCCGGGGCAGGGCACCGGCCCCAGGTCTGCCCGGGGGGCGGGGAGGCTGAGACGCCCACACCTGACCAGCTGCTTCTCTGCGGGAGAGAACCCACCGCCACGGGAGCAGACGAGCCGGGGGTCGGAACAGTGCTGCTGGGGGCCGGGGGGGGGCGGGGCGGGGCACAGGGCTGCCCCCAGACCGCGCTCACCAATCCAGGACTCCACCACGTCCGCCTTCCAGTTGAACTGCAGGAAGGCCGAGTTCTCGTCCAGCTTGGCCTTCCTCTGGGCGGCAGCCTTCTCCAAGTCGGACACTTTCCCGTTCAAGCCCTTCATCTTGGAAGAGATGTTCTCCTCGTGGTGATTGTTCTAGGCCGAGAAAGGAAGGCGCGCTCTGGTCAGCCGCTGTGCCCGCCGCGCCCGCCTGGCCCACGCCCTCCCCGCGTTCCGCAACGGCCTCCTGCGCCAGGGCAGAAGCGTGGGGAGGGCTTCCCAGAGCAAGACAGTGTAAAACCCTTGGAAAGATGAATACTGCAACTTGTCCTTAAGGAATCAATTCCAAAGAAATAATCAGGAATATACTAAAATGCTCTCAATTATAGCGATGTATGCATCATCATTACTTTTGGTAGTAAAAAACTGGGAACAGCTTAAACGCTCCTTAGACAAAACACAGCCCCAGAACGGCTGTTCCACACATTCAGTGACGACAGAAAACGGGCCGGCAGACGCTCTGACACGGGGGAGGCCGAACTCGGGAGGCCGCAGACACCCCTGTTCCCTCTCGGTTCAGAGCGTATCTGGACGTCCGTGCGGCAGCCGGGGCGCAGCCGGAGCGTCCGTCCCGTCTGGGGTGGCGGTGCGCGCAGAGGAGAAGCCCGAACGGTGGGCAAAAGGTCGCACCGGTGGTTTCAGGCGGTGGCCTCGGTGGTGGTTGTGACCCCCTTTCCTGCGTTTCCCACCGTGTCTACAAAGGGCTCCAACCCGTGAGAAAGAGACGAGTTGCCAGCGTCACAGAGGGGGTCCCTCTGTGCGCAGTTGGCAGAGAGAAAGTCCGTGCTGCGCCCCACCTTTCCTGACCGGCTTCAGCAGGAACTAGCCAACTAGTCCTGGGGCCTCCCCCTTCATGGGACACAGGCACGGCACTGCCGTGGGCCTCGGGCCACGCTTTGGTGACCGTCCTGGGTGTGAGTGCTGCGGGACAACTGAGGTGCCGGCAGGCGGGCGTCCCGGCGTCGGAAACCAGGGTCTCACCGGGGGCCAGGCTCACCTTCTTAATGAGGTCCTGTCCGTTGGTGCAGACGTCGTTCACGCGGTCCTTGTGGACGGTGAAGTCTGTCTCGAAAGCTTCGTGCTTCTTCAGCAAGCCCTGCAAGGGAGGCAGCGGGCGGGCACTGAGCACCCAGCAGGCGCCAGCGCGCCAGGTCGGGACGGAGGGCCACAGGCCCGGGAGGTGCGGGCCCTTGCGGGCACCGTCTAGTGGGGGACTGGGACAGCAGACAGGCACGGAAACACACGGCGGTTCTGAGGGTGGCAAACCCAGGGCACAGTGAGAGCAACTGGCGGGGCGCTGGCCGCGGGAGCCACGCCAGGGACGGCCTTTCTGCGGGGGGCAACCCCCCGGCAGTCAGCGGCAGGCACGGTGTCGCTCTTCCCTGGGGGGACCCAAGGGGACAGAACGCGAGCCGCAGGGGAAGACAACACTCCTGAGCATGTGTCCTCAGGGACCTTCCCGGGCGCGTCCTGGGCACCACGGGGGCACCGGAGACAACGCGCCCACGGCCCGGACTGCAGAGGCGGGGCCTCCGTCGCCCGTCTCAGCGCCGGCTCTGCCACCCTGACTAGCTGCCCGGGGTCTCCACTGTGAGGGTGGGGCTCAGGGCCTGCCCGGTTCTTGGGGATGCAGACTGTCTCCACAGCTGGTGGCGCACATTCTGGAACGTTCTAGCATGCTGTGCTGCCCCTCCTATCCAGAAGGGAGTCTACCCATGCACCCGTGACCCCGGGCTGCTCTGTGACGACTCTGACCAGTGGAAGGCAGCAAGGACACCATCATGTCACCTCTGAGACGAGGCCCCCAGGCCCCTAGCAGGTTCCGCCTGTGCCCGTGTGATGCCACCTAAGGCGGGTGGGCTGGGTGCAGGTGAGAGGAGAGGTCAGGTGGAAGGGCCGGCTGCCGGCGGCCCGAGCGGCGCTCACGAGCTCAGCCCAGCTGCCCTCTGCGCCTCAGGGCAGCCACGAGGGAGCCCAAGGGAGAGCAGCAGACGGGCTGTCCCCCGATTCACAGAGGGGAAGATGGCCGCTGAGAACAGACGGAGCCTGGAGTGACGCAGCCACAGCAGAGGGCCACCTGGGGCCACCGGGAGCTGGAAGGGGCAAGGAAGGACCCTCCCTCAGAAGTTTCAGGGAGGGAGGACCTGTGGACACCCTGCTCTCAGACCTCCGGCCCCCAGAACTTGTAAGACAATAAATACAGCCACCCGTGTGCCACAGTGCTCATGGCAGCCACAGCAAAGCCCCCGAGTCCTGGGGCCCACCAGGACAGGCCAACTTTGGAGAGGGACGGCACCTCCAGCGCAAGCTCTTGAGAGCAAAAGCCAACCCATGCGACCTTGGCCGTTGACTCTGTAACCCCCTGGTAAGAAACAGCCACTCGGCAAACGAGTAGGAAACGGGTGACCAGAGGCAGGGGCTGAGAAAGGAGGCAGGTGGCACCTCCCGGTTCTCTGACCTGGATGGCAGCCAGAGTGTCTCCGTAATCCTCACTGGCCACCAGCGTCATCTTCTCGTTGATCCAGGCTTCTTCCTCTTCCACGTTGGCTACGAACTGCTGGTACTCCAAGGACTCCTCTAGCCGCTGGCCCCTATTGACAGCGGACAGAACACAGTCAGCTGTGGCCTCTTCTGACGGACGGTGAGTGTGCACGGGCTCGAGGGCACTGCCGAGTGCGGGTGGAACGGCTCGGTGAGGGCCCCTGCCTCACACAGAGACGGCGCCGGTGGAACAGGAAATTCTGGGGCTGCGTGCTGGGCCAGGTTCTCGTGACGGAACCAGCTCGCCAGGGGCTGCCAGGGGGGCTCTGCAGCAAGCTGGCATCGGCCCCTGCACACCCGGGGACAGGGTCCAGGAGGCGGCAGGAGGGCCCAGGGCTCCTCCCCCGGCCGCTCACCGGGCCGCCGCCAGCTGCTTCAGCTCCTTCCAGTGCTCCACAAACTGCGCCAGGCGCTGCTGAATCTCCTCCTTCCCGATGGTGTTATCGTCAGACAGCTTCTTCCCGGTGTCCAGGACGCCCTGGCAGGCGAGAACGGGCCGGTTAGCAGCTGTCGTCAGCCAAGCTTCTAGATGCTTCCAGGCAAAGGCCTCAGCACCAAATCCAGAACTCCTTCCCAGTTTGGGGCGAGGGGGTCACAGACACGGAGGGGCCGCAGAGACGTGGCCCAGAGCAAAGCACGGCTCCGCGAGTCACCGGGGTGCGTCCCCCCGCCGCCTGCTCCGCCGGGGAGGCCTTACCTGGATTGCGGGCTCGTGAGCAGCCAGCTCGGCCTCCAGCCGCTTGTGCTTCTTCCTCAGGTTCTGGACGCCCGTTAAGTCTCGGCCATAGTCCTCGGAGCTCACCAGCAGCTTCTTCTCCCTGCGCGGCCCAGGCGGGCGGGTAGTCAGCGCCCGCATCGCCGCGCCTCCAACCGGTGACGCCTGGGCGGAACCGCTGAGAGCTCCGGCCCTCGCGACGCCCTCCACCGGCACCCAGCCCTCTCTCCGGGAAGACGCCCGCCCGTCTCCCGGAAACCAGAAGCCTCTGCCTCCCAGAGGAACAGTGTCCGCGCACGTGCGCAGGAGCACGCACTGCGCCTGCCTCCGCAGAGCGTGGGGTGCACCGCGGCACTGCCTTCTGACCCACTTATCCAAATGTATCACACACAGAATGAGAGAGACACTGACATACTCTTTTTAAGTGAGGAATTCAGAGACTCCCCCCACTTTAGGTTGGTCTGTTTATATGCTACCCCAACTAGGAAAAGCAGGCTGAAGTTTTGGAGAGACAATGAAAAACAAACTCCTCTCTTTTCTTCCAGAATCAATCTTTCCCAGAAGAGAACAGACTGTCTTTTCCAGGTAGGAGCTCACTGATTTCCCCGGGGATCTCAGGACAGGGTCTAACCAGGGTCTAGTGCAAGCATCGTGCCTCAATCACTACCATTCGGAGGCTGTCGCTGACCAGTATCACCACATACCCGGGTATCCGGAGAAGAAACATACTATTCCACAGTGAGTGTGGTAGATGGAGCCAGGACCCAGCACAGCGTGGCTGCTGAGGCCATGCCCTTGCTGCCACACTCCCTTGTCTTACCACCACCATCCAGGAGAGACCCGGACCTCCTGACTCTCACTCAGCCCTGCGGTTCCGACTGCCACTGAAGGCTCGAGGGGCGTCCCAGCGGCCCAGAGCCTGACGTCCCAGACCATGACATCCCAGGAGCACGTACTTGATCCAGGACTCCTCGTCGTCCATGTCCCGGAAGAACTGGTGCAGGCGATGGGACTCGTTCAGCCTGGCTCGCCGGGAGGCCGCCATGCTCTTGATCTTCTGGAAACGGCCGTTGATGGTGTCCCGCTTGTCCTTCACCTGGGAGGTGTCGAAGGCACTGCTGGTCATCAGGCTGTCCGCCTGGCTGTTGAGGTCCTTCAGGCGATCCTGGGGTACGGGACAGAATGGAAGGGGTCAGGGATCTGGGTGTCCGTGAGCGCCTGCTTCTCAGTGACAGCGAGCTCAGGACGTGCTCCTCCCGGCTGGCCGGCTGAAGATGCACGAGGTGCGGCATGTGGACCGCGGGCTTCCTCGAGGCCGCACCCATCTGCGCACCCACGGGGCGGCAGCAAGGGGGGGTGTGTGTGGAGGGGAGGTGTGCGCAGGCGTGCGCCGAAGCCTCAGCTGGGGGCTGTGCGAGCCGCAGCACACACTTCAGCACTGACACCGACTCCCCACCGCCCGGCACTCGCAGTGAAAACGCTGCCTCGCCAACGCCCTTTGAAAAGCAGGAGCCGTGAACTGCACCGCGTCTCTGTCCTGGAGCACACACCGCTGTTTAGCACCCCCCAGGGGAGACGGCGGGAACGCGCGTGCACTGCCGCCGCGAACCCAAGTCCGGGGGCGGCCTGGGGGGAGGCAGGCGGCGCGAGCTCGTCGAGCCCCCTCTCCACGGCCCACCGTGGACGCAAAAGGACCACCGGCAGACCAGCCGCTCATCCGGACTCAGGGTCTGCCAGATACTGTATCAGCTGTTAAAAAAAAGTAAACCTACCACTTCAAGGAAAACTTGAGTTTTTCGCTAATGATAAAATTCTAATTTTCACGAGAAAACCAGGACTTTGGGAAATGCCTGCCCCCCCTCCGGGAGCCGGACAGTGTTCCAACCGGCAACGGCTTCCGTGTGGTGCCTGTGACGTTGACCAACGCGAAGACACGAAGAAAGGTGCTGCGGTCAGGAGATCCACGCGACTCAGCAGACCAGTCTTTCCCAGATGATGCCGTGACCCTTGTGCACGGGGAGAACAGCCCCTCCACGCCCAGCACGGACCAGTGGGTTTTAACAGAAAACAGTGTAAAAAACTGACTGATGGGGCTTCAGTGTGCGCTTTGCAACTGACCCTTGGTGAACCACCACTGACCGAGTGTCGTGGTGCAGCACCGAACGTTCACGCCAATGACCTGAACAGAAACGCCCCCCGCCCCCCACCCCCGCCCCCCTGCATGGCTCGGCACGGACGACGCGCCACCAAAGCACGGCCCAGAGGCTGCCAGGAGAGGCCGGCTGGTTTCTCGGAAGCTGGCCACTGAAGAGATTTGAAAAAATATGGCCAATGCCACCCTTCTTGCCTTTTGTTTTTGGACAAACTTAGTTATGATCCATGAGGATGTTATTTATGTTAACTCCTAATGGATTTATCACTATTTTAAGTGGATGAACGAACAGACTCACCAGCAGTGGCACGAACAGCACGGGTCCCGTGTGTCCTCCCGCCAGGCCCCCAACTGTCACACCTCACACAGCAGGGGACCCACATCAGCCGCTGCGCCGACGCTGCTGTGGTCGACCCACAGGCCCCAGCCAGAGCCGCCCTCTCTCCTTCGAGCTCACTTGTGCGGGCCTGCCGGGGCGTGCCGTGCGGCCCTCGCGGTCTCACCCCACGTGCAGACCTGTGTGCTCCCCTCTGGAATTGAGCCCCAGGCCCTGCTCCGGCAGCACCTTTGGGGCTGCACGCTCACCCCGGCCCTGACAACCGCCTGCTCGTTCTCCGCCTCTGTACGCTTGCCATTCCAAGAGTGCTATGCAACTGAAGTCACACAGCACGTAACACGTTGATGTCGACTTGTAAAAACTTTACTTCTAAAGTTTATTCCCTTGTAATAATGGAGGACATTGATAAATGGAGCCCAGACAACGGCAGGGCCCCTCGATGACAACTGAGAGTGGGAAGGGGTCCCGAGACTACAGGGTTTGAGACCCTCGGTTTTCAGTGACAAACGCCCCTCTCCTTCCCCAGGGCTCAGCCGCCCCTCCCCGCCCCGCTCACCTCGTGGGCAGATATGTCCGCCTCCAGCAGCTGGTGTTTCTTCAGCAGGTTGTTCACGGAGGCCAGGTCCTTGCCGTAGTCCTCGGATGCCAGGAGGGCCTCCACCTGGCAGAGGAACCAAAGCGAGAGGCTACTGTACAGTGCACGTGGAGAGTTCCGGAACATCCAGCCGGCCCAGCTGCTACTCCTCGTCACATGTCATTGCTGTCCCTGCTGTCACTGCAGCCCGGCTCGGCCCGCATGGCCCAAGGTGCTCCCCCTTTCTGTCAACCAACAACTCAAGCACCTGGCAATCTAAATGCTACAGCGAAAGGCTGGGTCGTGGAGCCTTCAAGATGGTTAGATGGCAACACACAGAGCAACGCCACGTCAAGGCCACGCCGCCAGGGGAAGAACTGGCAGCGCGGGCAGAGACGGCCCACAGGGCTGTTCGCTGCTGCGCAGCATGGAGTGCCAACGGCCGAGAGACCCGAATGTCCCACTGTGCAGGACTGGACTTGGGCCGGCACGACTGACGGACGCCACCCGGACCTGCTCGGACCTTGGAGTGATCGATCAGGAGGGGTGTCTGGTGACTTGGGGGCGCCACTCCTAGTACGAACTGACGATAGTACCCGTGAGCCCAGCTGTAAGTAAGAAATACGGCCGCACGGACGTGCACGGCAGTGTGCACGGACAGACTGGCGGGGGGTGGGCCTCTCCTCCTCTCTGTGCTCTCCCACCGAGTACGGAGCGTACGGAGTGTGCACTGCTGACGGGCTCCCCGGCCCATGCTCCCTCCAGAGGAGGGAGCCCCAGGCCATCAGGGACACGCTCGCTCTTCTCCGAACACGCCTTCCCTCCCCCCGAGTCGCGCACAGCACGCGGCTGACACCCAGTGATGGAGGTTTCTGCTCTAAGGTACATCGGTAGGGCCCGACCTCCCGCGGTTTCGGGCTCGCTGACGACGGACCTCCCGTCCCCAGTGACTAGACGTCCCCCTGACGACGGGAGGGGGACCTTGCTGGCATTACCTCGGAGAGCCAGAAGTCGAAGTCCTTGATGCCAGTGTTGAAGTTCTGCTGCTTGTTGGCTTCCTTCAGCTTCTGGCTCTTCTCGGCGGACTTCTGCACCAGGAACTGCCACTGGTCGGCCAAGGCCGCCAGCCGGGCCTGGGGAGAGACGGGAGCCCTCAGAGACGGGGAGGTCCGTGAGCACCCCGCGCTGCTGAGGCCACCTGGACACGCTCTCGAGGGAGGAGTGCAGACGCTTGGACCAGCCACACCCACTGGTCTGTCACCGCCGCCCCGAGGTGCAAGTTGTGGGGCACGCGGGGCCGGGGGCCCACCTTCACGGCGTCCTCGCTGCCGGCGCAGGCCCCGCGCTCGATCAGGGAGTTGCCCGTGTCGATGACGCCGCGGATGCGGTCGGCGTTGGCGTGCAGCTCTGCTTCGAAGGCCTGGTGCTTCTGGTGCTTGCTCTGAAAGCAGAAAGAACACCTTTCAAAGCCCGGTCCTGCACTCGACAGCTTCCGGGGAGAAGGGATTCTCAGAGGGGAGGGATAGCAACCTAAAGATCTGGGGCGAGGCTCAGCATTGTTTTAGAGATGCGACCATGGTATCTGTGTGACTGCCGTGGGGCCAACCCGTTGGGGTTCGGCGGAAGGGCTGAGCGAGCAGGGAGGAAATGCACCCGCTCAGGAACGGGTAAACTGAGTCGACTCCTAAGTCAGCTGGACTGGCTACTTGGGAGTGAAACCCTGGAATGAAACACTTTCTAACACTGTGCAGAAGACTAATGGCCAGCTGCAGTTCTGAATGTGCTTGTACGCCCATCCACAGCTTTCTCCTTGGTGGACGGTGGCTCTGGCGACAACGCACATGTGCACCCCTCTCCTCATCGGAGGAAGCGACCCCACACAGCAGCAGCGTGTGGTGGTCAGGCCAGCCGGCCGGCCGTGACAGCGGAGAGGCCCACAGCAGCTGCAGGCCGGGGCCGGGCTGGCTTCTCACTTGCTAACTGCCACAACCAAAACTCCTGGTTACCATCAAAACTCAGGCTTCAGCCCGGGCAGGGACGTCTCTTTGCTAAGAAAAGGGAGGGGCCAGGAGAGTGGAGGGCTCCTGACTCGGGGGCCTGGCAGTGCTTCCGGGAACCCACAGAGGGGGGTAGGCGGGGGAACACGAGACACAAGTGCAGGGGCGCGGCTGGAGCACAGTTCTGGGTGAGAAACGCAGGGTTTTGGGGGAGAATGTTATTTGGGGGAAAAAAGAACTAAAAGGAAAAGGAAAAAGCAGTGTAGCTGGGGAAGAATCCTGCAGCAAGTGTTTCATTTTAGGGGCAGCAACTGGCAAAGGATGGAGCTGCCCGGCTGCAGACTGCAGCGCTGGCCCCGGTGTCCCTGCCGGGCCCCGGGCGCCCACGCCCCAGAACAAGAGCAAGAGCGCGAGAGGCCCCTCGGACACCCACAGATCCTGCCAAAGCCCAATGTACTCTCCTCAGTCCGACCACTGTTCGGTCCGAGTCCCATCTGTTCTGTGACTTCCTTTCTGCCACGAGCTCAGGCAACTCCTGAACTGCACTTGCACAGGAAAGTCTGTTCCACTTCCCCTTGGGTAACGTCCCCGTTCTTCTCAGCGCTCTGCCCCTGGCTCCTCTTAGGTTTGGGAGCAGACCATCGACCTGTCTGTGGGCCTCTTGCTCCCCCTCCCCCGTGACCAGCACGAAACCCTCTCCGACTCTGCTAGACCCCCTGCCCTGGGCCGCCGAAGGCCAGGAGCCTACGTCTACACGGAAAAAGCGGTTTCATTTTCTCAAAGAAGCATCTCGCCCTGGCTGGGGTGGCTCAGTGGACCGAATACTAGACTGTGAACCAAAAGGCTGCCGGTTCAATTCCCAGTCAGGGCATGTGCCTGGATTGCGGGCCAGGTCCCCAGTAGGGGGCACGTGAGAGGCAACCAATCAAAGTATCACTGACATATCGATGACTCTCCCTCTCTTTTTCCCTCCCTTCCCCCCCTCTGAGAATATTAAATAAACACCATCTTTAGAAGGTGCACCTCTAGAAAGAAAGCAGTCAATTACTGCCCCTCAAATCAAACACCGCGCAGAACTGGCCCACGTGACAAACTGCGGGGGCACGCGGGGCGAAGGGCTGCGGACGACAGAGAAAGCCACATCCCACGGGCCACGTGGACGGGGGTGATGGATGGGGAGAGATGGAGAGACGGATGGAGCAACACTGGCAGGCTGCGCGTGGCCGCGGCCACGAGAGTCTGCCGGACGAGCACAGAGACTGGGGCTCATGTAACCGAGACTCGAAAAGGACACAGAACTTACCAGCAGCTTGGAAAGCTACAAAAACAGATCGAAATAACAAGAGTTCAGTACGCCGCTGTGAACACACCAGTCAGCTACCACACAGACACTCACGCCGCCGTCCTACTCCCCCCGGCAGCCCCGCGTGCAGGGACGGCGCACGGAAGGGCACTCCGCGAGCGGCCTCCTCGCAGCCGCCGCCGCCGCCGGTTTCCATGGGGACCGAGCCGCTCTGAGCGGGCTCTGGCAGCTCACCGGGACCTTCCCACCAGCCCTCCTTGCTAAGGAAATTTCCACTGGCTCCACCAGGAAACTGGGTGGTAGGTGTACCCCCCTTTCAAAGACGTCAACTTCACACAAGCTGCTCAAGGCCACCAGCCACGCGGGGGGCCGAGGCCCGCCCATTCAGCTCACCTGGATGTTGGTGGGGTCCTTATAGGACTCATCACTCGCAGTCTGCAGCTTCTCGCTGATCCACGCCTCGATCTCATCCACGTCCCGGCTGAACTGCTGGAGGGTCTGCGATTCTCCCAGCTTGGACCTCTTCTCGATCATCTGGGCCTTAAGACGTCGCCACCTGAGCAAGGGACACGGAGACCCAAGTGAACGAGGGCCCCTCCAGCAGGCCTGGCCGGGGCCCCCCCACGGGCGCGAGGGCGTCCGGCAGCACCGCAGGACACCCACCTGTCCAGGACCTCATTGCGCCGGCTCGAGATGTCGCCTTTGGCGTAGTGGCCGGCGGCGATGAGCTGGTCGGCGAAGGACTGCAGAGCGGCGATCTTCTCCTCCTGCGGGCGAGAGGAGGCGTGAGGGCAGGCGGGCGAGGCGGCAGCGCCCGCCGCAGACTGCAGGTCTCACGCAGAGCGCGGTTATTTTGGGTGACCGAGAGCGAGCCGGTGGCGGGATCGGACTACACCGACACTTTAGACGCAGGAGTGCAAAAAGCCAAAAGAAAGCTTGATTTCAATCATTACTAGAGTAGAGTTTAACTCAGGGAGACTCCGGGTCACACTGGGGGCGCAGGGGCTGGGGCACCAGCCCACGCTGAGGACGAAACCGGGGCAAAGGGCGCAGGGGGTCAGGGTTTCTGCACGGCAGTAGTGCGTCCCCTTCCTGTTCACAACGGATGTCCCCCTGCGGGGCCCCCACCTTCGAACCCTCAGGACTGACTGTAAAGTCAACAAATCCCCCTGTGACTGTTTTTGCTGGGCCGCACGGGGACTCCCGGGAGCTCTGGTGGGGACCACGCTGCGTCCTGTCCGGGGTCGGGGTCGCGCACTGCACTTTAAGGAAGCCGGCAGGGCTCTCAGATGACTTGGTCAAGCCAGGGACTGTGTTTTCAGAGGAAAGGAAAAAAAGCCACCCAAGAAGATGGCAGTCGGGAAAACCCAGTTCAGACTCCCAGGTGCGCGGGCCTCACCTGCACATTGATGGCTTTGTCAAAGTCCTCGTGCTTTTTGATCAGGGCCTCCACACTGTCTAGTGAGTCCCCTTTGTCTTCCGTGTTCAGGAAGGCCTCCCGGGCCGCCATCCAGTTCTCCGCTTGCTCACAGTCCCGGTGAAACAGCTGGGGAAGGCGAGACAGGTGAGAAGACGGGGCCTCTGGCACCGCCACGCCTGCCCAGCGGCAGCTCCGCGGCCCGCGGGAAGCCCCCGCCCCGCGCACGCACCTGCAGCTCGAGGCACTGGTCCAGCATCATCCGGCGCTGCACCCAGGCCTTCTCCAGGTCGGCACGCTCCTGATCGAGGATATCCAGTTTCTCCTTGATCTCCGGGCTGGCGTAGTGCCCGTGGGCCAACAGCTGCTGCCCAAACTGCTCGAATGCCTGGAAAGTGCCAGCCCTGGCATCGATTTCCGTCCGGTGCTCCTGCCAAGAGGAGGGAAGGGATTAGGTAACCGGCAGGAGATGCCCACTCCAGTGTCAACCACCAACTCACGGCCGAGGGTGACGGGGGGAAGGCAGCGACCACGAAGTCTCCCCGGCCCAGCGGGGCGGCCGAGTCTCTGCTGCCCCGCGGGCAGCCTGCGCACCTGGTGTCGTTCCAGCAAAGCCTCGGCTCCAGTGACGTCCTTGGCCAGCTCGTCTGAGGACACCAGCCCGCGGATCCCATTGATCCAGGACATGAGGTCCCTGGAAACCAGACCCAGAGAGGCACAGTCACCGTGCTGCGTGGGAAGCCGGCTTTCTGCCCAGGGGAAGGAGAGAACGACAGAATTCTCGTCCCAGAAGGCTCCTGGGGGTGAATCTAGTCCATCTAGAGGCGGCGGCCAGATCTCTGGGCAACGTTACTTCAAAGCCTCTCATTCAGACCGATACACGTAAAAAGTCAAGAACGCCTCAGAGGAGCAAAGGAACAGGTGCAGAACGCTAAGGTCTGTCCATCCCCGCAGGGTGGCGGGTGCTGCAGAGACAGCAGCTGTGGGTCCGTGAACCACAGCCGCACCTTCGAACGGAAACGCCCTCCTTCAGGCTTCGGCCTCCAAAGCCCGAGGCCAGCGCACGTGGTCCAGCTCCTCAGGGATGCGCACGTGGGGGGGGTGGGGGGGCGCAAAAATCAACGTGTGAGGACACACGCCGCACACTTCCTTGCACGTAACACGCCCAGAAAACAGGCAAATCCAGGAGCCCCGAAGCAGGCTCAGAGGGGAGCGGAGAACGGGGTGCAGGGTGTTCTTCTGGGGTGGTGACAGGTTTTCAAAACTAGAGGGGCGGCTGTACGACGCCGAGAATCTACTAAATGCCACCAAACGCTCCACTTTCAGATGACTGCCTGCCCCCATCCCAGCGGGGAGATGCCCCCGGCGGACACACGCGCACGTACACACGACAGGGGCGTGTCAGCGCACGGCGGGCGCCACCACGGAGGAAGAGACGCCCGAGCCAGATGGCACCACTTGACAAGCCCCCGTCACCCAGCCAAGGGACACTCTGCAGCCTGAAGACGACCGCGGCCCCGGGTCACGGGACCTTCTACCGCGACAACAGGCCCGGGCTCTGAACAAACGTCGGTGTCAGGCACCGAGGGCAAACGGATCCTGTTCTAGATCAAGGAGGCCAGGCTGCCAAACGCAGACAGCGGCACTCAGCTGGGCCGCATACCGAAAACCAAGCCAGCCTCATAGAGCCACTTGAGACAAGTGGAAAAAACCTAACCATGAACCCCAAATTAAAGTGCTGGATTTCTGAGGGGAGGCGATGGAAAGGCAGCTGTGCGGGGAGTCTCTGTTCTCGGGAGTGCAGGCTGCCGGGGGGGTCGGCAGCCGCTTCCACGTGGTCCCGAGAAAGAGCAGCAGCACGGACTCGGAGACAGAGCGAACGCCCCAGCAGTTACCTGGGGGCTACGTGCGAACGGTGAGGAGTATCAGGGTGATCCCTGCTTAACCCTCCCATTTCCCTGCAGACCTGAGAATTTTAAATGGAAAACGTACACGGGAAAGACCGAAGTGTACCCACAGCGAGTGAAAAATACGTCTAGGGAGGAAACCGCCCTCGGCGGGGGAGGGGCTGCGTGTGCACACGTGTGCACGCACGCGGCTGAGCAGGAGGCTTCTCGCCTTGGCGCACTGTGCCCTCTGAGGGAACACGCCCGCCGGCAGGCCCCCGGCCCCAGAGCGGCCTGCGGGGGGGGGGCGGGGGGGGGGCTGCGGTTACCGGAAGTCGCTCAGGAAGCGCTGCAGGTCGTGGGAGTCGCCCAGCTTGGCCTTGCGCTGGTCCGCGCGCTTCCCCAGGCTGCTCCACGCCTGGTTCAGCTCGGTGCACTTCTCCTGCAGGTCCTCCGCCGCCTCCGGGTGGGACTGGATCAGGCGCTCGGCTGTGTCCCCGAGGGAATTCACCTGGAGGAAGACAGCGGCGAGGGAGCAAGAGGTGAGGGAGCTGTGCCCGGGCACCCTCGGAGGAGGAGGAGGAGGAGGAGGAGGAGGAGGAGGAGGAGGACTGTGCGCCCCCCACCTTGTCGCCCAGCGCCGCCAGGTCCCGCTCGAAGCCCTCGTGCTTGCGCTGCAGCGCCTGGACGCTGGCCAGGTCGTGGCCGTAGTTGTCTGTGTTCAGAGCCTGATTCTTCTCTTCGATCCACTCTTTGGTCTCGTCAGCATCTCTGCAGGCGAGAAACAGTCGAGTTAATAGATGCTGAGAACAGCTGCCTTCGTGACGGAACAAACAGGGACATTTCTCACTGGCATCTGTGCATGAGTCAGGAGTCACCACCCACAGCTCCCAGCCACAGACACACACTCACGCACTCGGCATCCACCCGTGTCACACGTGGTCCCAGGTGCCGCAGCACACGCATCGACAAGCACCAGCGGTCACTCCGACGTGTTAGCAGGTTTGGGCCATGCTCAGCGCCCTCTCTTCCAGCCTGCACCGCCCTCACCTGTGGAACCGCTGCACCTCGTGGGCGCTGCCCAAGAGCTGGCTCCGCTCCTCGGCCAGCTGCTGGAGGGACCGCCACCGCTCATTCAGCTCCTGAGGGGGGACAGCACAGCATCAGGTCTGCGGCAGCCCCTCCTCCGTCAGGCCCCCCCCAGGCTCTGGGGCAAGGGCCAGCGGACTGGCGGATTCACTTGAAAGGAGGGGCCGGGACGCAGACACCGTTCTCCTTCCAGCCTTCCCAGGCGCACACACTCACACACAACCACAGCACAAGTGCGGGCGGTCAGACCTCGCTGGAGCTGGAGTCACGTCCGACGGTGTGCACACTCCACACCTGACCTGGAAGTCACCTTGGAAGCAGCAGGAGACGCTGCTGACTCACCCTCACTCTCGGCTCCTAGCCTGGTACCCACCACAAAGCAAGTGCTTCACCAGCGACTGCCTAGCAGATGGACCCCGGAGCCCACTGCTCCACCACCAGGCCCGAGAAGCACCATGGACCTTGCACGCCAGAGAGCAGCCGCCACAGCTCCAGAAACGGAGGCCCAACCTCGTCTGGGAGGAGGCAAGAGGGGCAGCCACTGCCTTCCTCGCAGCTGCCAGCCCTGCCGGGACCTCTGGGGAGGGGCAGGCTAACTCTGGCAAGACCTGGCGAGTGTGTGGCCAGAGATGTCAGTCTTGATGCACAGAGAGAGTATTTGCCCAGGACACCCTGAGAACCAGGAGGGTGACAAGTGCTACAGCTCACGCACTACACTACTGAGGACAAGAGCTCCGTGCGGGCAGGAGAGCAAGCTGGTGACAGAGGCCGGGGAGGCGGGGCCGCCGGCCGCGCTTCTTACCTTGATGGAGTTGAAGGTGGCCACGGTGTGAACCATCAGGCGAGCGGACTAAGGCAGAGGAGGAAAGCAGAGAAGCGAGGCTAATCAAGTGTCCGTCAATTAAGGGACGAAGACTTTGAGTGCCATTCATTCGTTCCCAATTGTTACCCAAAATTATCTTAAAGGGACATTGTTACAATTCCAAACAGATACATTAATAGAAGTATCACCCCTGGGAAGTGACAAAAAACCCAAGTGCACAATTACACCCAAGTCAACGATTAATTTTCTTAGATGAACGGTGAGAGAAAAAAAGGTGAAAACCACAGTGAACGAGTTGGAAGAAAGACAGCTTAAAGGCTACTGAGTGTCTTGCTCTAACCCTACTGCAGAGCAGTTCGGAAACCACGTTCAAGTGAGCAACTGCTGGCAGCCGAAACCATCCCACAGGTGAGCAGACCGACAACTTAATTTCTACCTGTGATTACTGGGCTGCTGCCCCTTTTAACGGAGTCGCCTTGACCGAAGGGCGACAGCCTTACTGGATAGAAAGGAAAGTAAACCAGTGAACTACCCTTCTTCCTGTCAGCGAAGCTACTGGTGTCTCGGGGTCTCAGCACCGCCCTAGTTTTATCTCAAAGAAAACCCCGGGGCACATCGTGACGCCCGTCGTCTTAGAGGGCATAAGGCTCGGGGGGGGGGGGCGCCAGTGCACGCTCGGAGGGAGGGACGTCAGGCTATCACACGCCCCTGGGCCATGCCCAGGGGACGTTTCCAACCAGTGTGGACGCACAGGATGCAGAAGGCAGACACCCGCTGTCTCCGGCCCTTCCCAGAAGCCGGAGGCACTGCTGTCTGGGAAGCCACCTGAGATATGTTTCTGAAAGAATACTCGTCACCAGAAAAACTGCCAGGAGGTCGGACAGGTGAGACATAGTTTGCCATATAAGAATTAAGACTGAAAAAAGGGAAGAAAGTGGAATTAAAAGAAAAATGCGACCTCCCCCCGCTAGGCACCGACTGAGCGAGTGGAACAGGCAGAGTCGCAGGGGTGGAAGGCCGGAGGCACAGCCCCTGGCCGGGGCCCTCCAACGAGGCGCCTGGCGGTCCCCACCGGGAGGGCTCGTGGGGGGAGGTGTTTGGATTGCAGGCTTCCACGCCCCCGTCACATCTCAGCGAGACGCACTTTTTGTGACGCAGAAACCTGCTGTATCGAACCTGCCTGCCTGGGACTCAGTGCCGTGTTCCCGAAGAGCTGGGTCAGGAGGAAAGGTGCTAAGCATCTAGTTCTTAGTTAACTAGTCCTATCATCATTGCTACAAAACACAGTGTCGCAGGTTCGATTCCCAGTCAGGGCACATGCCTGGGTTGCAGGCCATGACCCCTAGCAACCGCACATTGATGTTTCTCTTTCTTCCTCCTTTCCCTCTCTAAAAATAAATAAATAAAATCTTAAAAAAAAAAACAAAAACCTTCCTACCCCAGAGCTTCTCCCCTACACTGCTGGTCAGGCGCCACCCTGGGTCTGTGTGGGCTCACGCCCATTGTCACTAGCAAACGCCTCTCGTTCCCCCCACCACAGCTCCCTTCAGTGTTCCCTTCCAGGCAGCCTCGCTCGGGGCACAGGAGACACGGTCGGCAGACGAGGCACGGAAGCCTCCTCCCCTGTCCCCTTCCCTTCCCGCCACGTCCTCCTGGATGGTGATCCCACTGCTGGGACCACGCCTGACCACGCACCGCCGCCTCTGCCAGGTCTGTGCTGGCAGTGACGTAGGCAACAAATGCCATCTGACTGAACTCGTCCCGAGCATCTGCACGGAAACACTTCCCACCTGTCTATTAAGTATCTCTTTTCAAGAGAGAACAGATTCAAAAGGAGTGATGCCAGGATCAGGAGGAAACCAGGCCAAAGGGTCCAGGGATGACCACAGGCTTAAGACAGGCCTGAATACTCAGCAACGGGCACCCCTTCTAGAACGGGACGTGATACCGTTGTTCTCACACACACACACACACACACACACACACACACACTGGAGACCCTACCTTCCAGGGGGAGGCCGTCTTCGAATCGGTGTCGTCCTGTCCAGAGAAGGAGCAAGAGCTTAGGTGGCCACCCAAGTGGCACGAAGCCCGCCCGCCCTTTCCTGTGACCCCAGCGGCGTTCTCCCCGGGACTCAGAGCCCACCAGCGGCTGGCGGTGAACTACGAGGCAGTTCGAGGAACGGGAGGCAAACAAACATATAGAAGGAAACTTCTAGTTTTTTATGCAGGAGAAAAAATGAGATCTAATCTGAAAACAATTAACTTTCAGTTCATGGAGTTTTTTGGGAAAGGGTTAACAACCCTAAAATTGACTTCAAAGACGGGCTGAGAAAACTAAGGAGATGAACACTTTGTCTTTTGGAGAACGGTGGATGAAAACCAGTGAGCGCTACTTCTTTGCCAGGTTTATACATGCAAAAGACAAATCTGAGGTTCAGAAACAGAAATCCTTGAGCGGGTTTAGACTTTACGTTCTTCCCGAGCGGAAGGGGTAGAACTTTACGTTCTACCCCTCCTCGTGGTCGAGTTCTGCATGAAGCAACCGGGACTCACCCTGGGCACCGCGCCGTACACCTCCTACGAGGAAAAGGGGAAGACAGTGTCGATTTAGAGGAAACACCCCCCTGGGGAACCCCCACTGCTGTCAGGCCCGCAGAGAGTTACGGAGACAGAAGAACGTACGGGCTCCTAGGCTGACCTGGCGTTTACACCTAAGCCCTTTGCTTAAGACACACAGGAGCTCACTATTCGTTCCGGGCGACACAGACACTGACTCCCCCAACGCTGGGCGGCTGAAAGGGGAAGGCGGGCTGTTTCCCGCGCAGAGTGAAGGGAAGGGCTACAGGCCGTGGACACTGAACCAGACGGATCAGGTCACGCAGGGGACCCGACCTGCACCCGGGCCGCAGCTCGGCCGGGGACACGGCCTGCAGCTCTGGAAACGCAGGGAGGAGGAACCGAGGCACTTCCTCGCGGCAACGGAGCCTCGCTCGGGGCCGGCCCCGCACACCCACCTGCTGCTGCACGGCCTGCACCTCCTCGGCCATCAGGCCTTCGGACTCGAGGTCTTCGGCCACCTTGTTAATGTCCTTCAGCCTCGACTCGTTGGCCTTCAGGTCCTGTAACACAGAAGCCGTGGCAGCCCCGAGCCGTGAGAGCGATTCGAAGGCGGGCAGCAGAGGCCCCCGGCCGCGGTGCACAGCGACGAATGTCCAGCCAACGGGCACCCTGCGAACCAGCCGCTCTCAACAGGGACACCGGCCAGGGAGCCCGTCGCCAGCACGGAGGTGAGAAAATACCGGAAGCAGTCTGTCTCAGAGTTACTAACAAACCGCGGTTCACGGCCCACTACTCTGCCTGGATGGAGGTTTGTTTGTTTGTTTAAAGATTTTATTTATTTATTTTTGGAGAGGGAAGGGAGGGAGAAAGAGAGAGAGAAACATCAATGTGCGGTTGCTGGGGGCCGTGGCCTGCAACCCAGGCCTGAGCCCTGACTGGGAATCGAACCTGTGACACTTTGGTTTGCAGCCCGCACTCAATCCACTGAGCTATGCCAGCCAGGGGATGGAAATTTTTAAAGATGTTCTTTGGGGGAGAGGACACGACGTTTTAAAAACGTGCCCTGGCTGGTGTGGCTCAGTGGATTGAAGCACTGCCCCGTGAGCCAGAGGGTCGCTGGCTCACTTCAGGTCAGGGCACAGGCCTGGGCTGCAGAGCCAGTCCCCAGTGGAGGCATATGAGAAGCAACCAACTGATTGGTATTTCTCACACCAATGTTCCTCAAATCGATGTTTCTCTCCCTCTCTTTCTCTCTACCTTTCCCTCTAAAGATAAGTAAGTAAACTCTTAAATAAATAAATAAAAACGTGATGACCTTTCAATGCCAGTCTCCATGGGAGAAAAAGTCCCCATGTTTTTTGGTGGGTTACAAGAACACTGCTAAATCGGGTGGGGGGGTGCATGGACAAAACATGGCGCGTGGCTACAATGGAGCACTGCCAGAACCCGGACCCATGCTGCAAGGACGGGCCCCGGAAGTGCACGCTCCGGAGAGCAGTCAGCCGCAGAATGTCACGCAACACATGACCCCATTTACAGGAATTGTCCAGAACATGCAAACCCGAGACAAGCAGCATGTCTGAGGGTCGCCAGGAACAGGGCAGTGATGGGGAGTAACTGCTTAAATAGTGTGCGGTTTCCTTTCGAAGTGATACAGACATTTGGAACTAGCTGGCGGAGATGACAGCTGTACAAACTGTGTGTTGTACCAAATACTCCTAAACCGTGTGCTCCAAAGCCTGAGTCACAGGCATTTAAAAACTGCCCCACAGACGGTGGAAGATGCCACGTCACCTTCCTTCTGATGATCTACAGTCAGAAATCCAGAGCACTGAGTCTTTCAACAGCTGCCGGCCCAGCGGCACGCCTCGCCGTACCTTCTGGAAGTCGTCGAACTTCTTCTGCAGCACCTCCACCTGCTCCAGGTCCGCGCCGACCTCCTCGCTGGTCAGGGCCGCCTCCTTCTCGTTGATCCACTGCTGCAGCTCGTTCGCCTCGCGGAACAGCATGAACTTCTTACAGCTCTTCTCCAGCATGCCCTTCCGCTTCTCGCCCAGCTCCAGCAGTGAGTGGTACCTGGTGCGGCACAAGAGGGGACAAGGCAGGCGGTTGGCTTCCTCCAGAGGCCACGTTCCCAACGCCGGAGAAACCACCAGGCGTCTCCGAGACGCAGATCCGAGGCTACGAGTTTGGAATGAGGATGCCGCGGTGACGGAGTACCGGAATGCAGGTGACGATGAAGAGGCTAAGGGTCCCGCCACAGCCTCCGGGACAGGCACAGGTGTTGTGGCCACTGCTGGGTGGCCAGAACAGCCAGGCACGCCCATCCCCAGGCCAACGGTGCACTGACGACATCACAACCACAGATGAGGGACACCCAGCGTTCCGCACAGTGACACGGGGCTCATGCAGCTACGGCTGAGGATGGGGTGAGTTTTCCGGGCGGATGTGCACGGTTTCTTTCCTGTCCTACAAGGGGCTGTCTGAGCAGCCCCCAGGCGGCGGGGCTTTACATGGTCTCATACAGAACATTAGTGCCTCTGGAGCAGTGGAAAATTTCTAGAATGATAGACGATGTTCATTTCCCAGAAAGTCTGGGCAACTCCAGAAGGAAACTCAGGTGGAGTGCACAGTACCAGTGTCATTTCATTAGCTGGAAAATGTCTTAAGATGAACCCAAGAATGTTCCAGCTCCTGGGAACCAATATACAAAATGCTGAACTCCTAGGTCTTTGAGGACGTGAAATGACGAAAATGAGACTCACCCCCCAATCTAAGCTTCCCAAAGTGCACTTAAAAAAGCAGCGAGTTACCGAGAACCAGAGAGCACCTGAACGAGAGGCACTGAATGCCCTTCCTACCCGGGACACTACAGAGCCGGCCTTCAGGCGTGCTGCTGGTCCGCCACCGCAGTCGCCGGGAGGGGACACCAACAACACTCTGAACACACAGCGGCACACGGAAGCCACCAAGGAGCTAAGCGGCCATCCACTGACAGCTTCACCGACACCCTGACCCGTGCGAGCGGAAGCTGGGGCACAGAGACGGTCCCGCCCGCCACCTGGTCTTTCTGGACGGACAAGTGCCCTCACGAGAAGCGGCAGGGGGTGGGCAGGCACAGCTGTGGACACAGGCGTTCAGCGAGGCTTCGCCTACTCACAGTTCTTCCACCTGTTTCATACGCAGGGATACACTGCCGGCCTCCTTAGTTATGCGTGTCCTGCACAGGGGGGCACAGCAAAAGCATGCACAGATTAGTGGGGCTCACCCACGGGGGTGAGGGGCGGCCACTCCGACCGTCGCCACGGCGGCGGATGCACCGAGTGGGGAGAATCAGGGAGTCATTCACAAGCTCTTAGAAGCGGGCCAGGCTGTGAGTAAAATCATGTCAGGAAGCAGCAGGAAAATGCAGTCAGAGGGGTCAGTGCGCCTTCACTGTCCTGGGGAGTCTGCCGTGCCCAGGGCAGTCACGTCCCCGTGCCGACACCCCGGTGACTCCACAGGGCAGGGCCGGGGAGAAAGTGACGGCCCTGAGCACCAATGCTGCTGAGAGCCACGCACGCAGCTGCGGTCATTTTGGTCCAGGCTGAACCTCTCTCTCCTCTTAAAAGTACCAAGAATCTGCAAGTTTACAAGTAACTGATCACCAGGGGCCATCAGGGTTGGAAAAGGTCTACCGTTCTGAACTCCAGTGCGAGTGTGGTTTCTGGGCCTCTCCCACGCGTGGGAAGCTGCTGATCTCATCAGTGGGGTCAGGCCTGCCATGGGGGAGGGACGCAGGTCCCCCGGGGGCCTGGCTCAGGGGAAGGGGACAGAGCCAGTGTGAACCAGCTCTGTTCTCAGAACACGAGCCGCGGCAGAGAGAGCAGCTCCCTCACAGCCCCTGAGTGGGGGCCGAGCTGCAGAACCTCTGAAAAAGCAGTTTCAGAGATCAGCTCCGGAACCGGACGGTAACGCTCAGAAAAAACGCTGCTTAGGAAAAGAAACCACGTGGGGAGGCATCAGAACGAAGGAAAACGAAGGCCCCAGTCCGGGATCCACGGTTCGAACAGCGCTGTGGGCGAGAGGGACGCGGGGAGGGGGCGGAGCAGTCCCTGTGCGCGACAGACACGCACACGCATCCCAGAATCCGCAGGACGCTGCCCACACCGCGGCCCCCGGGGGGGACCCACTCGGCCCTGAGTGCCACCAGGACCTTCGTGACCGACGGCATGGCCCTTACTGGTTGTCAATCTGCTCCTGCCGCAACGCGATGCTGCCCTGCTCCTCCAGGAGGTTCTCGCGGGAGGCCGACTGCGCGGGGTCCAGCTTCTTCACGTAGGCGGCCGGCACGAAGCCCTGGCGGTCATTCACCTCCACCTTCCACCAGTCCTGCGGGGGCAGGGGCGGGCAGGCGGTGAGACGGGGGGGGGGCACACGTGTGCCCGCGAGCTCACACGCACGTGCGCAGGAGAGCTCGAACCCCACTGAGAGGATCTTGTGACGGTGTCCCAATCACTTGGCACAAGGACTGAAATTTCGGTCCCTTCGTGACCTAAGCCTGGAGAAGGCCACGGGCGAAGCTGCCGTGACAGACACCCACGGGAAGGGCATCCTTCTCTCTGCTGGGACCCTGGACCTGTGCTGTCCCCTACTGCAGCCACTAGCCACGTGGGGCTGGGTAAATTTCAACAAATTATGAGGAAATGAAAAACCCCAGCTGCACTTGCCACACCTAAGGGCTTAGTGATCCCACGTGACTAGCGGCTGCCAGAGGGCCCACACACAGAGAATCCCCTCTGCCTTAGAAAGTTCTACTGGAAAATGCTGCCGCTGAGGGAAGCAGGGAAAGACCAGAGGGCAGGTTTCAACGGGCATCGACAGAATCCCAGGTCTTCCTGGCTGGTGTGGCTCAGTGGATTGAGCGTGGGCTGCGAACCAAAGTGTTGCTGGTTCGATTCCCAGTCAGGGCACATGCCTGGGTTGCAGGGGCCAGGTCCCCAGCATGGGGCATGTGAGAGACAACCACACACTGATGTTTCTCTTTCTCCCTCCCTGTCCTCTCTAAAAGTAAATAAAACCTTAAAAAAAAAAAGGAATCCCAGGTCTTTTCCAACTCTCACGACTAGGGTCCGCTGGCAGTGTAGGAATAAGGGGGTTCTTAGCAACAGCCAAGTGTGTCTGTGCGCCTAACCAAGGTGGGAGGTGTACCCCTCAGGGTCAGTCAGGCAGCAGGTGGAGTGCCGTGCACCTCACTTCCGAGTCCCTTCAGACAGGACGCCAGGGACGGCAGGCCGAGGAACCAGGCAGCAAGAACCCTGAGAAGACAGAGCCTACAGGGCGGTGCGGACACTGGCTTGTGAGAGAGAATTCCCCCTGGCATGTGCAACTGTGACGGAAACACCGTCAGTGAGCGTGCGGGCCACTACGCCACGTGCAGGCGGTCGAGACGACGGGCCGATGGGCCTCTCTGGGCACACACCGCACAGCAGGACAACCCTACGCCAAGCAGGAGACCGGCTGGGAAACCCGGGCATCTCTTCAATTCTAAGCCGGCCTCACTGCGCACAGACACAGGGACCCCCACCCCCGACCCCAGCCCGCGCAGAGCCGGGGTGCGGACGGAAGAAACGCCGACCGCCGGCCGGGCCTTGCCTTGTTGGTGCTGTTGAGCAAGGTGAGGATGTCCCCTTTCTTCATGGTGACCTCCCGCGGGCTCTTCTCCTGATAGTCATAGAGGGCCAAGACCAGCTCCTTCCCGGTCTCGTCGTCCGTGGGCGCCACTTGTTGCTGGCGGCCCAAAACAAAGGCAGACACGGTCACGTGAAGGACGTTCACGGCACGTCACGGGAGCACGTGACAGAGCCCAAACCCCACAGCTGTACCGAGTTCACCAAACGCACCCTTACGGACCTTCTTTCCAAAGCTGCTAGTAAAACCCGGTTCAGGAGCGTTAGCTCTCTGGTGTCTTTTAAAATCTTGCTTCAAACTGCCTCTAAACGTTTGTGTCCTAAGATTTAACAGCGACGTCCCAAGAACACTGTCCACAACCGTCACACCTGCTGGCGGGCTCTGGGTCCTGCCACACTCCCCGCCCTCCCCGTCCCCCCGCCACCCCCGAGCTCCAAGCACCCTCTGAAGGCAGAGCCGCACTCACCCGGCACGACTGTGCCTGCTCTCGCAGGGCCTGGATGCTGCTGCCGTAGGCGCTGAGATCCGACATCAAAGCTTCGTGCTTCTTTAGAAGAGCCTGCAACCCCAACCACACCGTGACCCTGAGTGAGGGGCAGGGGCTGCAGCCTCCGCCCCAGGGGCAGCGCCACCCTCCCCTGGAATCCTGTTCAGCTACACAACGGATGGCGTGATCGCCTCCTACTCTACACTTTCTCTCCTTTTTAAGTAAACATTTAACTTGGAGGAAACATTAATTGTGACATAGTGTTTCCCACTTTGCCTTTACATACTTAACTAGGCAGTACTTGAAATGCATAAGGAGAAAAAGGACCGTGTCACGTGATCAGTGAGCCCACCAGTCTCTTAGGAAATCCAGTAAGTCAGAGCTGGTTATGGACACGCCCTCCTGGGAGGTCTGCCCCTCCCACCCCGCCACCACTCCGGGCATCTCTTCCTTCACTACCATCCCCAAGGCTTTCCAGCTCTCCCATCTTCGGGGAGAATCAAATACAGGTCATGTCAACATTCAACTCATTCTGGTTTCTGTGATGACTGGCATAAAAAATAGGTAGTAGGCACAGACCCTACACCCAAATGTTTCCGAGTAAAATGTAAGCGTGCCAGACAAAAACCACCACCACCAGAACACGGTGCTAGCCTGTGCACACACACGGTAGAAAGGACAGATGCAATAAGAACAGCAAAATGCGAATGGTGAGGGAGGGGACAGGCAGCGCGCTCTCTCCTTTCTGTATGACCGAATTTCCACCGTACAAAGCAATGCAGAGGCTGGGAAGCACCCTAAAACACTACCAACCACGACGCTGCCCCTTCCACGCTTGGTACTCTTCCCACTGGCCTCCCAGCCCGAGCCCCAGCCCGGTCACCTCAGCTGAGTCCTCGTCCTTCCCGTAGTCGGTGCTGCCCACGATGGGCTCCTTCTCCCGCATCCAGGACTCGGCCTCGTTGGCGTCGGCAAAGTACTGCTGCGCCTGCAGCGAGTCCTCCAGGTCCTGCCGCCGCTGGGAGGCTTTGGACTTGAGCGACTCCCACTTCTGGTTCAGCTCATTGAGCTTGGCCTTCACGTCCTCCGCGGCGAAGTGGCCTGGGGGGCAGGCAGGGGCGGGAGGGAGGACGGGGAAAAGCACGTTGACACGCTGCAGGACAAAAGGGCCTTCCGTATTTTCACTTTCGTCCCTGCGTGCTGGTGAGCCAGGCCGCTTGTTTCCTAGTTTTATGGGCAGCTCGGGTCCCGACCCTCCAACAGGTTCGCTCATGTCTGCCCCACAAACCACCAGCTCCGTCATTGTAAGGAAATGAAGGTAACAGCACTCCCACAGCTCTCAGTCCCTGGGCCCCACACCGTCAGCTGTCCCTGTCTCACAGACAAGAAACCAGAGCTCGGAGAGGTCAGGTCTCCCCAGAGTCACAGGTCACACAGCTGGAGGACAACGGCGAAGGTCCCCAACCCCGCAGTCCAGTCCGACCCACGCCCTCACCACCAAAGACGGGAGACAGAGGACGGAAGCAAAGCCGCCCTCCTGCATGACCGCGGCTCACCTTCCTCCACCATGGCGTTCCCCTTCTGTGTGACTGCTTTGATGCGGGGTTCGTGTCCGGCGATTTCCGCCTGGAGGGCTTGGTGTTTCTTGAGCAGGTTCTGGACTCCGATCAAATCTTTGCCTGGAGGCGGAGAAACCACCCGCAGTCACCCAAGCCATCGGGAGAAAAGGCAGCGCTGCCCGTCACCCACGGCTTCCATCACAACTCCAGGTGACTTTAAATCTGACCCCGCTCACTCTGAGGTGGGCCCCCCGAGGCCCCAAGGATGGATGGAGCCCTCTCCCCACGTCACCCCGATCCCACGGAGGGGGACCGACCTCTGTTGGTGGACGCGGCGATGGGCTCCTTCTCGCGGATCCACGTCTCCTCGTCCTCGACGTCGCGGAAGAGCTGCTGCAGGCGCAGGGAGTCGGCCAGCTTCTGCTTCCGGGCGATCATGGGCTCCTTGAGCGCCTCGTAGCGGGCCACGAGGGCTTCCTGCTTCTTCTTGATGTTCTCCGCGTCGAAGTGGCCGGCGTCCTGGAACTGGCGGGCCTGAATGGTGATGCCGTCGATCCGATCCTGGGAACGGGAACAAGGGCGAACGGTCTTGAAAGCTGGGACAAGAGCTCAGCACCTTTCCCGCTGGGCCGACTCTGGCCCCTCAGGTGCGGGTGGAGCTACACGAACAAAAATGAACACGGTTCCTCCCCCCCCGCCCCCCCGCACCGCCATCTGCTGTCCTCACGCCGGGCACCAGAAAGCCGAGGGGACAGCTGAGCTGCACCAGGAGCACACACAGCCCATGGGGCTACGTCAGAAACCGACACGTCATGCCCCTCCCCAAACCAGCCCGGTCCTGAATCACCGGCCCGGCAGTGCCCCACCTGGTGCGCGGCCACGTCGGCCTCCAGCAGGGCGTGCTTCTTCTGCAGGTTCTGGACGTTCGTGAGGTCTTTGCCGTAGTCGTCGGAGGCCAGGTGGCCCTCCACCTCGTACAGCCACAGCTCGATGTCCTCCACGTTGCGGTTGAACTGCTGCTGCTGGTTCGCCTCGCGCAGCTTTATGCCTAGGTGGGGGGGCACGCAGATTTCCCGTGTTAGCGCCGCTTCCGTCAACACGCCAATGGGCAGAGGCGGCTCACGGCTGCGAGTATGCGTAGCAGCTCATTCCTGTGTTATTTATTTGTGCTGCTATCTTATTATCATCCCCATTCTTTCGTATCTTCTAGATAACGATGGCTGGACACTCAGCCTCCGGCTGCCCGCCCCCTGAACTGCTCACAGACGGGGCACCCCAGCACAGGGCCGCGCGTCAGGATCGCAGTCCCGCTCAGGTCCACCCCAAGGGCGAGGAGGGCAAACCGCAGCCTCAGCTCTCCCTTCTCGGTGCCGACGTGGAACTGCTCAGGAAGCATTCTGACCCCCGTGAGGTCAGGGCTCTTGGGCAGTATTAGGACTGGGAATTAATAAACGCCCTTGGGTGCCAGCTGAACTCGGATTTTTCGTGATGAGGCCCAATCCGCGGGGGGCCAGCGGGCCGAACCCCCCCTCCTCACTCGGGCTCCCCACCAACCAGCACGCTCCACCACGTGTACCCCATCTGCTGAGCATTGGGGCCCGAGGCAGCAACCCCTGCACGGACGGGAGCCCCCGTGCCCCGGGCCCTGCGCACCCCTTCCTGGGTGGGGTGCGTCCCTGAGACACTTGGCCAGGAGGGAACAGTCACCTCCCCAAGCATTCCTACCCATATCCATGCCTATCGCGATCCTGTGAACCGCTCTCTCTCACCTTTCAGCTCAGTGGCCTCTAGCAGTTTCTTCCACAAACTGATGACCTCATTCATTCGAGCCGCCACTTCCTCCTTGGCATAGTGGTTGACATCAATCAGCTTCTGCCCTGCTTTCTCCAGGGCGTCAATGCGGCTCTGGTTTGCTGAGAGCTCGGCCTCAAAAGCCTGATGCTTCTGGACCTTTCCTTGTAGATTGGATGGGTCCTGCCAACAGAAGAAAGGAGGAGGCTCTACCTTGAACCTGAGCAGGTCACCTCGCGTTAGCCTCACGCTGATCTTTACAAGGGAGTGTATCAAATGGTCAGCGGACATTAAATAGCACGGGTTTCAGAATTCCCCCTTTTTTTAGCTGCATTTATCTGTGGAACTGTGTTCGGCGTACTAACCAAGTACCACACAACTATGCCAACAGTACATTACTTTATAAGCTTCATCTGTGGCCGTTTTCATCTTCTCGTTGACCCAACTCTTGAGCTCATCGGAATCACGGAAGAACTGTTGCAAGTGGAAGGAATCGGCCAGCTGGGCCCGGCGATACATGGCCCTCTCGTGCAGGGCATTGCGGCGGCTCAAGAGCTGGAAAACAGGGACCTCCGTGACTCTCCATTGCCACTGCCCCAGAGCTTTGCAGCTCGAGGGGCTACCCCGCAGCATCTGGCCTAGAGGGGACATCGGTGCAGGGGAGAGAGCAGCACATAAAGGGCCCGGGACTCACTGCATCTCGGCGAGTAGCCACGTCGTCCATGGCGTAGTGGTTGTTCTGAATGAGCTTGGTTGCAAATTCATCTAGTGCCTGGGGAGGAAGGAGGAAGAAGAGCCCTTCAGAGGCCAGAGGACTGTTCCAGAACTCGGCCTCCAGAGACAAGTAACTGCTGAACAGGTCACAGAACACGCTAACCCTTCCCACAGGTTGAGGTTTTCCCAGACAACCCTGAAGTCTGAGTTGTTGCTGATGGCATTAACACTCACTGGCTCCACGCAGCCTGGCCAGTGCCAGACGCTGGCTAAAAGCCTTCCGGTCTACTTCTAAAATTTGCTGCTAATGGGAAAGACGCCTTCTCCCCCTTATATATTAATTCTTACCTATTTTCAACAAAAGGTAAATCTCAACTTGGGGGCTCACATCAGTAAAACACTCTCGTTCTACAAATGGGTGTTACCCCCACCCTGAGACAGCCAGCACCCACAGGACTGCCTTCAGCACCGGACCACTCATCAAGTTTCGTTCAGGGGCCATTCGGAAAAAGGGGACCCTTGAGCGGACTGCCGATGATAGGGGTCTTACTGTGATCTTTTCCTCCTGGGCACTCAGGGACTTCTCAAAGTCCTCATGCTTCTTGAGAAGCGCCTCCACGCTATCCAAGGAATCCCCCAGGTCCTCGTTCAGCAGGAACGCCTGGCAACAGCAAACACAGTGTTCAGGAGACCGCCCTCTTCCTTTCATCCCTCAAGGCAGGAGAGCAAAGGGCAGTTTTGCCAAAACACAAAAAGAAGGAATGCGAGTCTCTGGCTATCGGACTCTGAGCTCGTCTGGGAGGCCCAGCCCCTCTAGACTGACCCCACAGCAGCACGAAATTCTCGTCCCACATTCTATGGATACTTTTCCCAAATAGCTTTTGATACGTCTACTAGATTTAGATTCCACATAATCCTAAGATCTAAGGGAGAAAATCTCCCGCTTAATAAGAAGTTTCACACTGTCACACTCATCTGAAAACCGGGGCCTTTCCTAAGGTCCTGAGGTCCTGAGACAAGGGAAGCTGCTCAGCGCCCCCCCCCTCCACCCCCCCTACTGTGTTCAGAACTCCTACAGTAATGACTTCCCACACGAAATAAGCTAACCATGTGAGCAGGGAAGGGAATGGGCAAGAAATGCAATCATCCACAGAAAACATTCACCACCAGCCCTGGCCTCAGCAACCTATAATGACAGTGAGCTATTAACAAACAATAAAAAGAAGCAGACAAAAGAGATGCAGAGGCTGGCCAGGCGCCTCTGCTCACAAGTCACCTCCTGCTTGCTCATCCAGTTGTCCACCTGCTCCGTGTCCCGGTAGAAGAGCTGCAGGTCCATGCACTGCTCGTACTGCTGCCTGCGCAGCTCCCACAGCTCCAGCAGGGCGGCGCGCTCCTCCGAGAGGACAGCCAGCTGCGGGGGAGAGCACGCGAGGGAGGACCGGTCAGTCCCGACGCCGCCACGCACACAAAAGGCTGCCCGGGAACTTCCAGTCCTCACGCTCACCTCCAGGCCTGCACCGCACCCACTCGTGGGTGCCGGCCAACTCACAGGAATTCACAGGAATCCTGAGCAGCTTGTACGCTTATACTGAATATAAGAGGGGTGGCCCTGTTCTAATTAATCCACAGTTAACTTATTGCCACATTATCACAACTGATTTCTAGTAAGAACGCGAAGGAAACTCCCAGGCGGAAGACAAAGGGCATCTACCGAAAAGTGAGGCGGGGGAGCGTGTGAGATCTCACTCCCTGGCGCATGTTATCATGACTCAAACTCTTAAAAACATTCAGAAATTAAAAAGGAACCAAAATGAAAGCGAGGCAGTCCAGACGGGGCAGGGACTCTCGGCTGAGCAAGTCAGCTGAGCGGGGACTCCGTGGAAGACGTTAGGTAGTTCAGCAATGCCCTGGGCAGAGTTTTCCGGCTCCGGAGTTCATGACACAACCAACCGAGCGTGTCTCTGAAGTATCTCAGTCTACGTGTACCACTTTTTAAAGTAACATTACCTCGCATTCTTCCGGCAGTGTTATGCTCCAAGACACTTTGATATTAAATATACCCACGAATGTGATCAAAGCCTGTTTCTCCTTGGCTCCAACTACTAATGCAGGACGCGACCTCCTGCGCATTCTCCTACATCCCCAGTAAACTAGACTTTCTCTGCTCCACCACCAGGCTGTACACGCATCTTTTCACATGGAGAAGCTGCTCCTGCATTTCCAGGTGAATCCCTGTCCGAGTTTTCTCACGCCACGTCTGGGTATTTCAGGACGGGTAACAGCTTTCAGAGACGTTTAGCGAAAGAACCTGGCCCTCTCTTACCTTCTCCCTGACTTCATCAGAGGCGTAATGACCAGCAGTGAGCAGGGCCTGTCCGGATTCATCTGCCGATTTAAAGCTGTCTTCATGGGCATCAATTTCACCCTGCAGGGGGGAAAAGGCCCAATTTACGCCCAGATCTTGCAAAAGAAAAATAAGTTGCAGAGTTTCAAATGATCATCACAAACCAGAGGATCACATCTAGGATGAGGAAGAGATGAGAGCGAAGGCTGGGCTCCCTGACACCGGCCTGGGCCATCAAACGTGAGCACGCACACCGCTTACTGAGGGTCCTTTTCCTACTGGCTTTTCACGCCACCCCCGCCTGGTGTCCACACCCACGGGGTCTGAGCTCCCTGTCTTCCGTCCCACTGGTCCACCTGTCCTCCTTGTGCCAGACGGATTTGTCTACTATGACCTGGGCATCCGGCAGGGGAGCTGCCCGGGGTCAAAGTGTCGCCCACCCCCACGGTGAGCGCCGCACCGGTGCATCGCAAGCCCACGCTTTCACTCCTGGGGAGCCTTGAGACGTTACCTTGTGCTCCTGATGCCTGTCCAGGAGGGCCTCGGCCCCGGCCACGTCGTTGGCAAGTTCGTCTGCGTTGATGAGGGCTTTCATCTCCGTCACCCAGCTGGTGAGGTCCCGGAAGTCGGCAAGGAAGCGCTGGAGCCTGGGGAAAACCACAGCCACGTCCCGAGCGTTTCCAGCGGAGCCCCAGGACGGAAATCACGGCTGTGAACTCTCTGTTCTCAAAAGCCTAGCACACCACACAGATCCCAGTCCCAGGAAATGTGGCTTCTCCCAACCCGAGGAAAGCAAGTGGGGGGAAAGGGGCATGAGGGGACTAACAGGTAATGCAAAAAATCAAACAATGAAAATTCAGTTAAAAAACAAAGGAAAGCAAGAGAAGGCTAAAGTCAGTCCTTCACACGGAGACTCTGTCCACCACCATAATCCTCAGTCTTGTCCCTTATTTTCAATGTCTTTGTTACTCCCAAGTTCAAGCCCTGGTTGGTAAGTCAGAAGCATTCCTTCCCTTTCCTACCCTTGATTTACTCGATTTTAACAGGGTATTTCACATGGTGCCCACCCACACTGCTACAGACCGCTAGTCACAACACAGTGACAGAGAATGAAAGATATTTACGAAGTTAGAAATGTCACGTGTACACACTCACACACACGATAAAACCGCCAGTCTCCAAACACACACCATGGAGGGAGGAGGAAAAAGGGACCTGCGTTTTCTTAGCAGAGGGAACACGGCAGGGCCTCCAGAAGCTCTGTCAGCCTACAGACCTGACCCCGAACCCTGCCCTCCTCTCTTTCTGCACAAAGCCCCGCGATGCACCGCGATGCGCGTTGCTGCGCGCTGGGAGGTCACCCCCACCTGTACGAGTCGTTCAGCCGCGCGTGTCTCTCGGCCGCCAGGGTGCGGATCTGCTCCCAGTTGGCGATCAGCTCCTCTCGCTTCACTTGAATCTGCGTGGCGCTCAGCGGGTGGGCCTGCTGCAGGCGGTCGGCCTCCGCGCACAGGGCCTTGACCTAGAAACACACCCCGTCAGGGCTGCTCTCACGACCCCTGGCGACACGGTTATAGAATCGGCTGCTTTCCAAACCCACCTTGTCCTCCAAGGCGGCCAGATCTCTCTCCAAACCCTCGTGCTTGCGAAGCAGAGCCTGAACACTGGCCAGGTCTCGGCCGAAATCGTCAGAGGCCATTAACTGCTCCTTTTCCTTAATCCAGCTGATAGTCTCATCCACGTCCCTGCAGAGTAAGGGCACCAGGTGACCCACAGGTAGGACTGTCTAGAGCCAGGAACACCACGGGCCAAGACAACCCAGTCGGCGCCAACCCCCCCTCCCCCCGGCCCTGTGCGCACGTGCTGTATACATGACCCTCCCGCGGAAGCCCGGTGCCCAGGGCGCCCTCCGGCGTGGCACCTGTTAAAGCGCTGAACCTCAGCCGCCCCGAAGAGCTTCCCCTGCCGCTGCAGAGCCAGCCCCTTCAGCCGCTGCCAGGCTGCGTTCACTTCGTCCTGCTTGGTCTTGATCAGCTCCTCCTCGGGGTGCTGCTCCTGCACGGGGAAGAGAATGAGGGGGAGCCTGGGACCGCTGCCTCTGCGCCCCCACCACGCCCTGCGGCCGGCTCCCCGAGCCATCTGCCTCAGCCAGCCTGCCGCGTTCTGGGCGACGCTGGCTTTCTGCGTGGGATGAAGGGAAGCACGTTCACAAAGAGCTGCCGTCTCCTCGCCCGCACACAGAGGGGAGAACCAGCCTCCCCCTCGGAGGAGAGCGCGGAGGGCAGGAAGCGGTCGGAGGCGCCTCGGCACCGGAGCCTGCACGGGGACGGACACTGCGGGACGGACACTGCGGCCCCAACTCCCGGGGCCTCGTCAACTCGCTGTCCCCGCCCACCTGCGCCGTGTGCGGCGTTCCAGCCCACAGAATGGTTCTCGTGGTTTGTTCCTGACTTCACACTGGAGACATTTCCCTAAAAGTACCCTTCCCCACCAGCCAAATGTGTCTGCTGTTTTGTTTTTAATAAATATGACGTGTCAGGTGTGACAATGAAGCACTGCAGGTCCGTCTGTGAGACCACGGGCTTGTCCTGACGGTGCCTCTGAGCACCAGCATGGGCTGGGCCAGGGTTCGGGACAGCACGTCTGTCCCTGGAAGGATGAGTATTATCAGGGTCGCTGGCCCTTCTCTCCCTTCACCGCTGCCTAGAAAGGACACAAGGACCGGGCTGGACACGGCTCCATCCGTCTACAATCTGTACCCCAAAATCCGATTTCCCATAGGCGGGAGTTGCCGGTTCCCACCGCTGGGGCACTCTGACCCCGCAGTGCAAGGTGAGGATAAGGAGGAAACAGCTCATAGGACCGCCGGCCCGGGCAGCAGGGAAGGGCGTGGCACTGCCTGCCACGGGGGTCGCAGCTCCCAGAGGATAGCCCGTCCGTTAAAGGTCCCCAGGCCCCCACGGGAGCCCAGGGAACAGCAATGGGACCTCGGTGGACACCTGCCAATCTGAGAAGCATGCCCCACCACACCCGTCTGAGAAACCCCAACACCCAGCTTCAGCAGCCCCGTAAAAGCTTTCCGAGCCCTGTTTGAACGTGGGTGGAGGGCACAGATCAAACAAACTCTGCCTGCCCGGCCCTCAGCCACACGTCAAAAAGCACTTTCTATATTAGAATTACTCGGTACTGCCACCTCACTCCGACCTACATGAAACCTAGATGTGCTTTTACCAGAGCTTCCTCCCCCAGAAACTAGGGACCCGATCATCAGAATGTGCTGAAAACACTAGACAGTTAAAATAAGGATGTCGTGAGCGGCACTTTGCTGTTTACCTGAATGAGTTTGGCAGCAAACTGGTTCACTTCATTAACTCTTTCTTCGTGGGCAGCCATGTCTGTCTGAAACTCTTCGAATTTCTTCTGCAAAACCTCCACGTGCTCCAGGTCCTGGCCCAGCTCCTCGGACGTCACAATCGCTTCCTGTTCAGGGACCAGGACAGAGCCAGAGTCACCAACCGGTTCTCGGTAACGACGGCCCCAGAACTTACGAACGAGGTGTGCGGGGCCCTGTAAGCTGCAGGACAGTTTTCCGCGTGCTTTGTGATTCGGGGCCCTCTCCTAGTTAGGACGTGGCGCTGACAGCATTCCGGGCTCAGAGGCCCCAGGTCTCAGTTAGGGACGAGCGCACGGGGACCGCCGCCCCGCCGCCCCCGCTCCCACTAAGCCCGGCCTTCATCCGAGGCAGCTCCAGGGAGCCTCCGCCCTCTCCTTCCGCAAACCTTCCCTCTCGAAACACACCTTGTCATTGATCCAGTCCATCACGTCCTCACACTCGCGCAGGTACTGCACCAGCTTCTGGGCCTGCAGCAGTTTGACGCCCTTTTCCCGCATCTTCTCCAGCAGCAGGTCCCACTGGCGGTGCAGCTCCAGCAAGCGAGTCTGCAGGGGAAGGCCAACCCTAGGCATCACGACCGTGTCCACGGGACCTGGCTCGTCCAGAGAGCTCCAGCAGGTCAGAAACCTCACGGAGCTCCGAACAAGCCTTTCAAAGAGATGACCCGCGGAGTGGAAAGGAAATCATTAAGTTCAGCTGAGAACAGAGAAAAGCGTACACTTGAAAGCGGTTTGGTGGGTCTTCAAATACTGACCTTTCATGGGTATATTTATTTTAGTTTACCTCAAGGGAATTATTAACTATTATTATCAATTACTGAGTTTAGCTCTGGCTGGTGTAGCTCTGGGGACTGAACGCAGGCTGTGAACCAAAGGGTCACTGGTTCGATTCCCAGTCAGGGCACATGCCTGGGTTGCGGGCCAGGTCCCCAGTGGGGGGCACTCAAGAAGCAACCACACATTGGTATTTCTCTCCCTCTTTTTCTCTTTCCTTCCCTCTAAAAAATAAATAAAATCTTTAAAAAATTATTGCATTTATATTATTTGTGTTTAATGTTATTAGTTATTGCTAATCATTAGATTACGGAAGTGGATTCCTAGGTCAGAAGACCACCGGAGGAAGAAAAATGAGGAGTACCACAGAACCGCGGCAGAAGCCGCTGAAGGGTGCGTTCTGCCTGCGTGAAGAAGGTCAAGGGGGAACACAACAAGAGGCCCGACGGACACCACAAACGCAAACACACAGTTGTGCGGCCCAGGTGACCAGGACCGCCGTAGTGTAGGAGCAGAGAGGACGGGGTCCTGAAATGCCATCAGCTGTTACAAGGGCTCTTAGCAGAAAAAGTACTGGAGCCTCAGTGAAGAGATACAAGGTGTGGTACAGCTCAGGGTCGGTTCATTTCAAAGTTCACCCAAGCGGCAGCCACAGGCGCAAACGCAGCCCCTTCCCAGCATCTTGGGGTTCTCGTCGCACGGTCCTGGTGAGGACTTGTCAAGAACGGGGCGGAACCGATCATCAGTCCGAGCCCAGGTGATGCGTTCTCATAGTTGAACCCAATCTCCGTGCGTTGATGGCGCCCACCCAAGATACTGGGAGCTTCTGCGTGACACTGGCAGGCACAGTGAGCGCCACAGAACGTCTGAGCACGAAGGAGAGGAGGCCGGGATCCACCCATCGTCGAGGTGCCACTCCCGGCAAGCCGAGGGCTCGGAAGCCGTGCGTGGCACAGTCAACATGGGTGGATTCTCTCAGAAACGAGGCACGTTTCCTCTGCACGGAGAAAGCAGTGGGGGGAAAGCACTGTTCACACAATTCACTTCCAGCACCGCAATCACTCCCACTGCGGATGGTTCGAGCCGAACCCACCGCCGGGGAGGAAGTGGGAGGCATTCCAGGGCCAGGGGAAAGGCAACCCACAGCAACGCAATACTCCACCTACTCGGATGTGGGACCCGATGTGGGTGGCGGTGACTATGGGGCGCCACGCCGTCCGGTAGGGTGTGAAGGTCTAAACCAGTGACAGACAGGTTACCCAGGACACGCTCAGCCTCCGCGCCCCACCCGCCTCCCCCGCGGCCCGCCAAGCCAAGTTGCTGGGTTCCGGGACCAGGCAGACTAGCGAGCCAGGGTCAGCATGGGGACTGCGAGCTTGAAGGAAAAGACTCAAGAGGTAGCACGGGAGCCCTCTGCGCAAATTAGTCTGTAGGAGAAAGCTGAGAAAACCTCCCCCTCGGGTCAGCCGTCAGTTAGTTTCCCACAGACCCCGTTTTCACGCCCGCAGTGGCAAGCCGGGGCCGGCCTGCCCCAGGCCCGGAACAACTCGCCCATTCCCGGGTGCCGGGCCTCGCGGTCACCGCAGGGTGTGCGTGCAGCCTCGCAAGCTGCCGCTGCTCGGTGGCGTGCGTGGGCAGACGGGCAGAGGCATGGAGAAACGCTCGGGAAGCTGGCAGCGCGGGGGAGGAATCCTGGCCAGGACTCAGGCAGGTTTGCCAATGGGGCATCAGCGAGCAGCCAGCGCCCCCGGAGCAGCAGCGGACGGAAGCCCTTCTCCCCGGTGAATGGGGCTGCCCGGCAGGGACAGGGCCAGGGGGCCGTGGGGACTGGAGAAGCAGATCAAGGGGAAACTCTAGGGGAGGTCTACACGAGTGAAATGCAGGTTGGAAAAATACAGCAGATACTGGGGACGAGGGACAGAGAACGGACTGAAGTGCCAGTTCGGTCACCTCCAAGCTGTGTGAATTCGGGGGACTCAAACCGGTATGAGCTATGGTTTCTGCCCCTCTTAGACTACAGGGGTAACGGCTGCCTTGTGGGCTTGTAGTGGAGGTCAGAGAAGCCCCAGGAGGGTGCTGGCACGTAACAGCTACCAACAGCACCGGCAAACAGTAGCTAACAGCACCGTTAAATGCTGCTTTAAGAAGATCCCTCAACAGGGAAGAGGTTACTCACTAACAGACCCAAATGAAGGGAGGGTGAGTCGTGAGGTTGGGTCGGGTCCCCCCACCCCAGCTTAACTGACAAAGCCAACACTCGACCAACTTCTCACATTCTCCCCTGTGCTGGGTTTTAATTCGACAGAGCAGCAGCCCCTTCATTCTGGGCAAACGACTGCTACCGAGAAAACGAGCATGCTGATTCATCTCTTGTAAGGAGTATACAAAACAGCAGGATATGGCAGATAAATACTTGTGTTCAATTACAGAGACACACGTACTACGTTAGCCAAACAGATTAAATATAATTAAACAAGTGGTCACATAGCATATAAAATTTACTTTTATTTCCTATCTACAATCACTACTAGTAATAGTTAATTATTAATAATAAGCTTAGGCCTGGCTGGCGTAGCTCAGTGGATTGAGTGCGGGCTGCGAACCAAAGTGTCACAGGTTCGATCCCCAGTCAGGGCACATGCCTGGGTTGCAGACCACAGCCCCCAGCAACCGCACATTGATGTCTCTCTCTCTCTCTCTCTAACTCCCTCCCTTCCCTCTTTAAAAATAAAATGGGTAAAATCTTAAAAAATAATAATAATAAGCTTAGGGCTAATGTCACGTCTTCGCTATGAGACTGTGGAGTGTACCAGAGCGAGAGAGACAGTGCGTGTTCACTGCTGACAGCCCCCAGACCAGAACGTGAGGGGAAGGGAACCCCCGGTGGGGGGGGGGGGGCCGCGGGTCAGGGAAGAGTGCGGGATGAAAGTGTTCTGGCCGGGGCCTGAGACTGCAGCTTCTACCTGCACCTTCAGGACTGGCTGCACAGGTCAAGGACTGAAAAGGTCACAGCAGAGAAGGATCAGTTCCGGCCCCAGCTCCGGCGGGCTGGCCCCCAGACCGGCTGACCAGAGTCTGAGGGCTCCTGCTTCAAAGTCTGCCACGCCACTTGGTCACCGCCCAACAGGTGCCACGGGTCGTTCCTGACAGCTGGACCTTTCACTGGCGCTGGCTACAGCTCAGTGACCCCCGAGACCCAGGGCGCGAGCTTGCCAATAGGGAACTTCCGTCAGTGTCTGTGCTTAATAATCCTCCTTATCTTTGCATCCTGACCCCTAAACTCACCGATTTCCTGAATATGCTCTTCCCATCTAATTACCAACTGTAAATGTTAATAGTTTAATTTACACAAACGTCTTTGAAGTACCTTCACACTCTCTGATTTGTTTTACAAAAAGAATGTTCACTTCCTCACTTGTTTATATTCATAGCGAATCATCACAGTACAAAGGCAGGATGTGGGTAACTCCCTTAGGGAACTTCAGAAAATTCTTGGAAAACCTAGAGAAGTCTCTCTCTTTAGGAACCCAAATCTACACGTAAGCGTTCACCCCTACCAACCAGACAGAGGAAGGCCCCCGCCCCTACCAGCAGCTCCCCTTACCCGTATGGTTTCGGACGCAAAATGCCCTTCGGAGATCATCAGGTTCCCGGTCTCGTCCAGCTTCACGATGGCGCCCGAGTTCGCCTGCACCTCGGCTTCGAAGGCTTGGTGCTTCTGAAGCTTGCCCTGTTGGGGGGCCGGCAGTGAGCCACGGAGTCGGCCACTCGGCGTCATCCTGTCGTGCCCACCCCGCAACCGCACCTCCTCTAATCACGGACACCTCACCCAGCATCGCACCCACCCCCTGCCCGCTCAGCTACTCAAACACTCTGACTGCAGCTGCACTGGCCCCCTGAGAGCCTGGCCACCGAGGACCACCGACTGTGCAGATGACAAGAAGCTGCACAATATCCTAATGTGACTGTCCACCAGGAAATCAACCTTCGTGAGGACGTCCGATCCCTCCCAGAAACACAGAACACACTGACGGTCCTCTTAGCGTGTAGTGTCACCCTCGGACAAGCCGGCCACATGCACTCCTGACCCGGTGTTTTCGGCTTGTTTCAGAAGCCACGCTCTAGCCCTGGCTGGCGTGGCTCAGTGGATTGAGCACGGGCTGCGAACCAAAGTGTCGCAGGTTCGATTCCCAGTCAGGGTACATGCCTGGGTTGCAGGCCATGACCCCCAGCAACTGCACATTGATGTTTCTCTCTTTCTCTCTCTCTCTCTCTCTCTCTCCCCCCCTCCCTTCCCTCTCTAAAAATAAATAAATAAAATCTTTAAAAAAAAAAGCCACGCTCTCCGATGAATTTAATTCGATGCACTCCGTTTCTCAATGCCTCTTTTTCAATCAGGCACCGAGCTGCCAAGGGCCTGCCAGGCACCTACACCAGCCCTCGCCACTTCCTCTCCTCGGATGACGTTGACACGTGTAGTAAGAACGGCCGTGAGCCCAGCTACTGCTCCGTTTGCTAAAAAGTCTTTCCCCGAAAATCAGTGAGAGGAAGGGCTCTTTTCTCCAGACAGCTTTACTGAGGTACAGTTCACACCATAAAATTAACTTGTCTTATGGACAAGTCAATGCTTTTTAAAGGCTTTGCTTTTGCTAGGGAGTTAGTCCTTTCTTATGTCTGATCTATGTTCTTCTTGACGCCCCTTCTCCCAAGGTCATAGTAAATGACTTCCTTGGTATACCCTTTTAAGCAGAGACACCTGAGCTCGTGAATCTTGGCTCGAATCTCAGGGAGGTCGCACGCACCTGCAGGTTGGTCGGGTCTTTGTAATTCTCGTCGGACGCGATCTGCAGTTTCTCCTGGATCCATTTCTCTAGCTCCTCGGCATCTCTTTGGAAGAACTGGAACCGATAGGAATCTTCAAGCTTCTGTCGCCTGAGGGTCGAGAGCTCCTTGAAGCGGTGGTACCTGTCCAGGACCTGCTGCCGCCTCTCCTGGATGTCCTCCGCGGTTTCCAGCACCTTGACCCCGCTCGGGTCCATTTTCTGGAAAGAAAGAACACCCTGGGGTGAGCATAAGGCGCCAACAGAGATGTGACGGAACGAGCCCCTCCGGAGGAAAGGAAAGCATGACCAGACAGCCCCGGCAGACCCGTGAGTGGGGAAGGGGGCTTCTTCTCGGGGTCTCACAGTGGAACCCGGCCCCGCTCCTTCGTGCAAGGTCACTGCCCACGCCCCCCAACACCTGCCCACGTGGGTCCCACAGAGGATGCCTAACCAATGTGGCGCTGAGACCAGACGAAACGGTGACCAGGACTATGTTCTGTCCTGTCCATTCTGTAAGACCTTTGAGAAGAATTCAGAGGAAATGCTTGCTGTCTGTGGTCCTCTAAGAGTTACTGAGAAATCCATTCAAGAGTCCTTTCGTCTGGTCTGTGTACTTTGTTACGTGGAGATTAAGTAGAACCTATTCTTACCTAAGTCAGCTTTTCTGTCTTTCTAGATCTCGGCCCGTTATTCAGTGAAATAAAGGAAATGACTACGAGTACCTGAGCCCTGCCGTCAATAACCAACAGAATTTTCCCGGCTGCTTCCTCAGCCACGCCCACCTGTCAGTCCCGCAGGTCCCCCTGGGGCTCCCAGGGAGCCTGGGCAGTGTGGGCTTAGTTCCATCTGAGGTGCAGAGTTAAAAGAAAATCACGGTGTGACTTAAAAACAAACCAAAACGGTGCTTAACTCTGCATCCTGCGTTAGGCCTCCCTGTTATCGTGCAAAGCAAGGAGACCACATTAAGTTCGGCATCAACTTCAAGCTCACCGCAACTGCAGGCTAACCAGGTAGGTGGCACTTGCCCGTTTAACACTCAGTCTGCCACAATACGAGACCCTCGGGTTTCTGGACAATTTCGCCAAACTGTAATGTCAAAAAGAGACTCTGACCTATTTATGGGAGGAAGCCAGGAGACGCCACCTGCTCTTATCGGGAATACGCCGCTTTATCCTCTAATCGAGGAAGCGTCACGGAGGACAGCAGGTACAGACGGACGCGGACGAGCTTCCAGGCTGGTCTGTAACCCAGGACCTCGCCCAGGCCACCGTCCGTCCGCTCTGGGCCGCCACTTCCCAGAACGACTGACGCTGGCAGGGGAGAGGGCCCGGTCCCCAGGCCCTTCCAGTTCTGAAGTTACGTTCTGCAGGGGGGTTCTGAGAGCTGGAAAAGCAGCCGACCAGAAAAGCTACTGGCCTCTCCGGCTCCCATCCTGTCGTTTATTCAGACAGGGTATGAACCCTGTTACCCGGGCAACCTCTGAGCGCTCTTCCCAACTGGCCGGGGCCAGCTGCTGGCAAAGGACAAGCAGGCTACAGGGGTCAGGCACCCCCCCCCACCCGGCCCCGCCCGCTTCCAGCTCCGGGCACACGGCGCTGCTGAGATGGGGGCCGAGTCCACCCGTGACGGAACTACGTCCCTAGGACGGAGACCACGAAGTGATCCAGCCGCATTACCGTTCCTTCCGAATGGTTCCCCGTGTATTTCCCAGTGATTTCTGTTGTGCTGTTGTTCCCCCACACGCCCGATTTATTTATTTATTTGACTATAAAAAGGAACGTGTTCTTTGCCGTGTCACACCCACCCACGCTTTAAAGCCCCCCGTTACAGTTCTCTGCTGAGAGAGGCAAGAACTGGCCCATTTCGGCAGGCCCCTCGCTCTGGCCCAGCACGCCCGACTGGTGTCTCACTCATACCCCCTACCCTCCGGGCATGTGGGAATAGTCCTTCTCCTCCCAAACCCGGTTCTCTTGAAAGACACCACACCACCTGCACAGGCTTGCCTCTGTCTAGAATGTTCCTGGTCCCGTCTCTGTCTGGAAAACTCCTGTTTACTCCTCGACACCCAGCTGGGGTGATCAAGCGGCAGGACCTGCCCCCTTACTGGGCCGTACGCACTGCCCCCCCCTTCCCCCGGCCTCGGCGTCAATCACGTTCTTCTAAAGTGCCTGTGCGCACCGCCCACAGTGCAGTCAGCCTGCGTGGTCTGGTCCCTGAGTCCCGATTTCCAGCACACACAGGCCGGTAAGAAATGTTTGGTTGGATGAGATCAAGAGCATGCACAGCCCCCAATTTATTTTCAAAGAGCGGGGGAGAGCTCAACAGTCCACCCGGGTTTCATTTGTTCACGTAGTCAAACTGGAATTCCACCCAGGGAAACGCTGGATTCGTCACAAGAGTCGCAAAGGGAGGAAGGGCAACCTTGAAAAACTAAAGGGTCTCTTCCGGATGAAGTTTCTGTAATAGTAGGGAATTACTATTTACTATTTTACTATTACTATTTTACTATTTTACTATTTACTATTACTATTTTCTGTCCTCTGTAATAGTAGGGAATTATGCCCTGGCTGGTGTGGCTCAGTGGATTGAGTGCTGGCCTGTGGACCAGAAGGTTGCCAGTTCGATTCCCAGGCAGGGCACATGCCTGGGTTGTGGGCCAGGTCCCCAGCTGGGGGCGTGCAAGAGGCAACGGTTGGAAGTATCTCCTGCACATCGATGTTTCCTTCTTTCCCCCTCCCTTCCTCTCTTTCTAAAAATAAATATATAAACCTTTGGGGGGAAAAAACAAAAAGGGAATTACAACAAGGCAGCTCTGGTTCACGCTGCTGCCCGAAGTTATCTGCCTCTGTCAGAGAAGACTGACTCCTGCCTGACGAGGGCACCGTCGTCACCTGCCCCGTCCACCAGAACGGACACTTGACCCCTCTCGCTGCCCTGCGCCATCTGCTCCAGTTCATCTCGCAGCAAACTCCCCAGCAACCCCAGGTTCCTGGCCTTGGGCGGGTGCGCCCCTCAGCTCACAGAGTCCCCTCTGCAGGACGGTTCTCTTCGCCCCCTCGCCAACACCACCATTTCATGCCTTCACCGCCCTCCAGGGGTACAGCTGCTCCCTCGGCCTCCCCGAGGTCCTGAACCACAAGGCCTCACTCCCTCCGTGCTGCTTCTGGGCACCATCACTTTCTGCCACGTCACTGCTGTTTTCTCCCTGCCGTTTTTATACGTTTTTTAGAGTTCCCAAGGGACTATAAAAAAAAACACGTGGTCAGCCCTGGCTGGCGTAGTTCAGTGGATTGAGCGCGGGCTAGGAACCAAAGTGTCCCAGGTTTGATTCCCAGCCAGGGTACATTCCTGGGTTGCAGGCCATGACCCCTAGCAACCGCACATTGATGTCTCTCTCTCTCTCTTTCTCCCTCCCTTCCCTCTCTAAAAAATAAATAAAATCTTAAAAAAAAACAAAACACGTGGTCTTACTCTCTGACCACAGAACTTGAGGCATATGAGACTCGATTACATTCTAAACTAGGAAATCGAGAAATGCTGTCCATTAAGTATACAGGACACAAGGTCACCTGCTCAGCAGGTGGGAGAGCCCAGGGTGACCCGGGACGGTCTGGTTCCCAGGCTAGCACGCTCGAACCGGCGGGGCCGGAAATAATGACCGGGGCTGGCCTAATCCTTATTGGTGGCTGTTTGGTTACTTATTAATTCCTTTCACTACCTCTTATCTTTCATGTCCCCACTTTGGAGGGAAAAAGAGAGGAGGAAGATATATTAATCATTAAAACACCTAAATCAGTTTTGTTTCTTTAAGAGACAGAACATTCTGACCCGGTGTAGCTCAGTTGGTTGGAGCGTCGTCCCCGTAAACCGGAAGCTCAGGAGTTTGGTTCCCGACCAGGGCAGGGCACGTGCCTGGATCGTGGGTTCTGTCCCCAGCCGGGGCGCATGCAGGAGGCAACTGATCCAAGTTTCTCTCCCTTTCTTTCTCCCTGCATTCCCCCTCCCTAAAATCTGTAAGAATGTCCTCCGGTGAGGATTTAAAAAAAAAAAAGACTGAATATTTCTACCTTCCTAAGTTAGTAAACAATTAAGGTTAAAAATGATTTATGAACTTCCCTTGTTCTCACCCCTCAGGAGAGTTAAAGTGGGAAACAGCAGGCAATTTTGTCTAATTTGCCGGCTTACAGAACTTCCTTGTAAGGAAACTTTCCGAGGGAGGTGAAGTTCTGTCTGGGACAGCGACCTCCCTGTACGGCGCTCCTGCGAGGTGTCTGTCCTCAGGTTAATGTCTCGTGTCTGTCCTGCCTCCTCACACCACAGGGTCCACTGCCTTTCTCAAGTCCTGCAGCTGCTACGGAAATTTCCATGAAACACACTGGGGAGCAGCCCTTCGTAATGGAAACAAGAACCCCCAACCTGCCACTGCAAAGGTTCCACCTGGGCAGCGCCCCTGCTTGGGTCCGGCTTGCCCATTTGCCCTCCCAATCCGGGGAGACAGACCGGCGAGGCCCTGCTGAAATTAACCAACCTAAAAGGCCCTCTTTGTCACCCCAGTGAAGTAGAACGAGTCAATTCTATACCAAGTGCTCTGGTCAGGCAATAATGGACTCTTCTTTCCTGCAGGGATCAGCTGACGTCAGGAGGTGGGAGCCCTGCCAAGCCACAGCTGGCCGCTGCGGGGAGCGGGGAGCGGGGCATCTGCAAGCCGTCAGCACTCTCCCACTGCCGCGGGCACGCAGAACTTCCGTCTGCCGATCACAGGGGCTCCCCGGTCACAGGTTAGTTAGTAAGAGTCCCGCCCCCCCAACCTGAACAGGAGCTGTCTCCACCTTACCTGTACCAGCTCCCCGTTTCTTTTTGCTATAAGGGTACTTCCACAGACCATGTCAAACACAGGAACATTTTCATATGACCAAGAACTGCTGCCACCCAAAGGTGCTTATGTAACCTCTCACCCAAAACTACGTGAGACAGTGAGTGGAACTGCTCGGGCTCTGCCGGTGCGCACCACGTTCCTCGGTGACAGAGGCGGGCTGCACGAACCCCACCCCTGCCCCCAAACAGGCAGCTGACTGATAAGGCGGATTCCACAGAGAACCTTCCTCGCCGTTCCCTGCCTTAATAGGATTGACGCCTCTGAAGAGCTAGAAGGGAAAACTTCAGGAACAAGTGCCATTAGAGACAATCACCAACCACAGCAGCCTACGTAGCCACCTATTCCTTGGACTGCCTGACACCCCGTGCTGACGTCCCAGGACCGCCGTCAACTGCCTGCCTGCTGACCTCCAGGCAGCAGGGCGGCCCTGACTTGGCCAGCCAGGCCCCTGCACACGGAGACCGCGGAGGGGAAATGAAGTGCTGATCGTATTCTCTGTGTGTTTAAGGACAGCTTCCCACTTAAGGTAGCCGAAGAAAAAGGTCATGTATTTGCAGATGCCGCTAGGCAAGGCTGGGGATACAGGCTAATTATAAATGCTGCAATGCAGCAGTCAAATGCTGGCTGCATCCTTCAGCAAGTCATGTGGACGGATCTCGGGGGACAGGGCAGGGACGGCAACCGTGTCCTCTCCTGTAATCAATACAGGGATCCTGCCAGCGTCCTCACAGGACTGCCAGAGCTCGGGGAAGGGACACGGGGGCCTAGTGACATGAAATCCGGGCTAGAAAGTTCTAGTTTAATCCAAAAATATAACACGTCTAAGAACGCCTCCTCACATCAAAACAAACGCACGCCCACTGCCAAAAGAAAAGGGAGGCCTGCTAAAGAAGCTGGACATTAATTAGTATCTTTGTCTTCTTAACAGATGCCAAGAGACGGCTGTCCGACGCGGTTCTCGGTACCTGGGGGATACTTAAACGCCTTCACCTAATCTGCAGGAGCTGGTTGCCCCGCTGCGCCAGGGGAGGTATCTGTCTCCTCTTCGGAGGGTGGGGAGAGGCCGTGGGTGGGACGCGCCCTGGGTTAGGCAACAGAAAAGACTGCAGACACAAACATTTGCAAGCCAAAGGCCAAAGCGTTTGGCCTCTGCAAACTCAGCGTCTGTAGTGAGTGGTTTCGGACACCTCACCCCGATCTGGGTGAGTGGGAGAATCCGGCCGCCAGCTCCCCCACGGAACTCGGGAGAGAGCAAAACCGTGGCGAAGAGGGAAGGAGTCGCTCTCTACAACGCAGCAACGGGACTGCAGGCATCTCAACGGGCTGAACGCACCGGATGCAGAGGCCTCGGGAATACTGCAAACCGAATTCGGGTTGCAGGCAGGACACGAGGTACACGGTTTTGCAAGGAAAGGGATTTTAGGAACCAACGGTATGAAGGGATCACTTGGCTCCGAGGGGAAATCCATAAACATTACCCAAAGCAAAAGGTCACAGAAACCCTTCGTCAGCTCTGTTTCATTGCTGGGTCAGAGCCCAAAGGTGCAGCACCGACAATGTCCCTTCTCCACGGCTCATGCGGCTAGTCTGCCACCAAATGTGACGTTTCCGCAGCAAGAGGACTTCACACCCAGGGACGCGGAAGGGGTCCCCCAGAGCAAACCACCAAAAAACTGGTCAGCCCTCCTGACACTTTTACACCAACTGAATCTCAGATCAAACCAATTAAAAAAAAAAAAAACAGCCTGGCTGCAGATTTTAGTGGCTATCTGCTGATAAGCAGAGAGGTAAAAATTACAGGAATTAAGAGATTTAACCATGAAAAACATATCTTTGTTTAAACCACATTCCAATCAGGATTGTGGATCTGCAGGTCAGCCTTCAACCGGATGCCTTCATTCCGACCCCTTAGCGGGATTCTGCAGAGGTGAGCAGGGACTCGGCTTAGGGAAGGCAAGAATCTCATGCTGCATTGCATCACAACTCAGAAACCAAGAGCGACGTTGGAAAAAGTTACTTCTGCATGCCCCCCCCGATTACTACCTTGCTACTATACTTACCTGTTAACCTGTGAAATTCAGATGTGAGGTATTTAAGTGCAAAACATTGTTACCAAGATTCAAAACAAGAGCAAAACAAGAGAACACTATAATGTGGCCCATTTTTATAAACCTCGTTTAAATATTAGCCAGTCTGGTTTATAAAAGCGCCTGCCTTGGGTTTATCACCCATAATCACTAGACATTTGCAAAGTTTGTGTTTCTCCTTGTAGAACAGCAAGGCATTAATTTTAAGCATTTTTCTTTTTGACAAATACTCAAAATCTATACATAGACACAATAGATATACAGCGAGCTTTTTTTTTTTTTTTAAGTAAAAAACGCAAGCTCCATTTCATTATAAGGATTGTGGCAGAAAAAAAACAAGTTAATGGAATGGAAACAGGAAACAAAAGTTTACAATACCTGCCAAATTTTAAAATACTATTTTGACTACGTTTCCAGATTTTTTCCCTCAAATATCTGAGATAATCAGGTTTAGTCCATTGGTTCTGAAGAACCAAGTAACCATCAATAAAAAGTAACCCAGCAAACGTTACATGCAAATGCCAGTAGGGTGATAAGAAATAATATATTCATGCCTTAAAGAGAGGAAGGTAAAAAACAAGGAGGCTTTGAAAATTTTAGAATTTGCTAAGACTTCTGTTCATAGAACACCAAAACCAAACGGGGGGAAAGAAAAACCAACCCTAACAGGAACCTTCACAGAAAAGGCATGCGGGCCGAGTTCTCCCCCCTCCCGTGGGGTCAGGCCATCCAACCTCTCGGGCACGACAGTGTCTTCACTGCAAACCAGGCAAAAGCGAAAAGGCAGCGCATTTCCTGCATGCTGGTCAAATACCTGGACTCTGCGCTTACGAAACGATGAGAACATGACGGAGGAATGCGGAGTCTAAAAGGGCGGGGGAGGGGAGGGGGGGGAAGCAAGATAACAGGCTCCTGAGGGCGAAGGAACAAAATCGTTTCAAAACGGAAAAAAAACAGATCCTTAAAAACACTTGAATACAGATAAGAATCAAATTTCAGATGATTCCCCCAGAGCCTTCTATTAATACATCCCACCGGGGATTTACCGTGTGGGAAGAGACCTGAGGTTTTCTGGTCCCAGCAGTTCCTATCTGTCTAAATAGGCTGCTGTGGCCAAGTCATCACAGCCCCTTTGGGCCTCAGTTTCCCCACTTTTCAAATAGAGTAATACTACTGAATATACTCTTTTAACACTAGAGTCCCAATGGACGGAAATTCCTAGGACTGGTTGATCCCTAAATCCCCTTCCATTCAGCCATAAAACAGCATAATTTCACGACATCATCAGAACCGAGAACTCAAGATCTGACTTGGGCCTAGTTTATAGGTCCAGGTCCACTTCCTCTGGAAGGTCCTTCCAGGTCCTATTTCCTGTTTAAAACAGTCGCAGGAGGAATATGCAAAATGGAAGGGCAGGGGCACCAGCCCATGGCCCGCAGTGCGTTCCTCCTGAATTCCTGGAGCCAGCATTTGCTACCAGGGCGCCGAATTCCAAATTCCTGCACCTACTCGCACCACAGCTGATGGACCACAGCTGATAACTGCAGCAGAGCCAGCTGCGTAACCAGCGGCGTCCTGGAATAGCCCAGAGGGCTGACTGGGAGGCGGGCCTCCTGGTGACTGTCCTCAGAGCAGGTTCAGCAATGACAGCACCGAGGACTCTGGCTGGTATCCATTTCTCAGGATGCGCAGTGGGCCCCTCCCCTTTGGGATGAAGGCAGGTAAGGAAAACGATTAAATGGAGAGAAGATTCTAACCCGGGGAACCACCTCGACCTGTTCATCAGATTGCCCGATGAGCTCGTCTTGGAGCCAGAGACAGATCAGATTCCCCCGATTATTAGATTACCACAGAACTCGACCACAGACCCAGGGCGTCTCGGAGAATGCTCCTGAGCCCAGCCAGAGCCGACGCGGAGAACGGCTTCCCACCTGTCCGGCCCACAGCCCAGCCCCCTTCCCTGTGCATCGCTCCGTCTAGGTCCCTGGACAACAGCTAACACACTTTGAGGGCCCTCTGAGTAATTAATTATCGGCCCAGTTACTAAAAAGGGCTTACTGTTCATTTCCTGCACAGAGGTCCTCGCTGCAGCACATTTTTTAAACTTTGACTTCAATCTGACCTTTCAAAATCTCAGGCATTCGCCACAACAACAGGGAAAGTAGATGACTGGTTTGCAGAGTTAGGACCTCGGCGCCACGGCTTCACGTGGCTGAGTGTTCCCACTGCTATTCTTAAGGTTTTTCTTTTCTGGCTGCAAGACACCCCCACCCTGCCATCTTTGATACATTCTGTTTCAGTAAGGTCTAATTGCTATGACAACGCAATTTCTCAACACGTTATGAAAATCCTTCATACGGTCTCTCTTCTGTTCTTCCCGAACAGCCATGATGGTAAATTTTTCTAAAATACCACGATGAAGACAGAACAAAGGGCCTACAGATCCCAGGATCTATTATATAAAAGAGACGTAATAAGGTGTTGCAGCGGTTCAAGCATCCTCTCAACCCAGCTTTCTGATCTGTTCGGGCTTTTAATTTAAAACATATCCAACCCTTACCCTTACCAAGCACTTTATTTAAAATATGCTTTTACCCCAGTACATCAAAGAGACTTTTAAACGCAATTTTCTTTGGGAAACACCTAATCAGATTCAGGGACGGGTTTCAGACAAAAGGCTGCTCTATCCTTCAACGCCGGCATGGCTGTACAATTTTTGACAAGTAATATACCTCCCTCGACTCGAAAAACACGGTCTCGGGGAAAAAAGAGTAACTAATCTATTAAGTTATTTGATTTCAGTCTCACACAAAGCAAGAGCCGCAGCTATCCGATTTTTACAAACAAATCACAACCGGGTTGGAAAGAAATGTTCATTATAAGGAAAAAAAAAAAGAGAGAGAGCAGCCTCGGGCCTTTCTGCATCCAGGGAAGGCCGAGAATCGCCGAACCGGATGAAATTAACGTCAGAGACCTTCACCTTAGGCTCTCGGCTCTTTCTCCTCCCAGGGGTAGGCCCGCACTGCTTGCAGGGATTTGGGAAAAGAAGCTGCAGAAGTCGCTCCCCACCCAGGGAAGAAACTGGGTGCGGTGGGGGAAGCGCTCTGCAGGAAGGAGAAAGGGGACCATGCCCACCAGGGAGCCCCCGCCCCACCTGCCGCAACCGGATGGGGCAGGGCGGGGCCGCGGCCGGGCTGGGGCTGGGGCTGGGGGCGGGGAGGGACCCGGCGGCCTCGCCACCCGCTCTGCCCAGTCAATGACATTCCAGCTGCAAACACCGGGACTCCGCCAGGCGGCTCCTCCGCAGCCCACGCGCCACCAGCCGGTCGCGACCGGCTCGCCCGGCTCCCCGCCCGCCTGAGGAAGCTGCAAGGCCGGCCAGGCTCACCTGTCCGCGCGCTAGCCCCGCCCCTCCCCGGGGGCGACACCGCTCCCCGCCCAGGGGTCGGCTGCCCTCCGGCCCGGCTTCCGCACGCGCTCCCCCGCTCCCTGTCTCACCGGTTCCTGCGGGTGAAAGCCGTGGGTGCGTGGGGCTGGGGGTTGCTGAGGGACCAACGATCCTCCGCGGCCTCTGCTCCTTGCCGTTCGCTCCGCAGCGGGTAGTGGCGGCGACGCGCGCGCCCCGCCTCTTTTATACGCGGCCACGCGCGTTCCGGCGGCGGGCGGGCGCGAGCGCGAGGGAGCGCCCGGGCAGGGAACGAGGGGCGGGGGCGAGCGCCGGCCGAGCAGAGGGGGCGGAGCTTCCACGGACTCGCTTCCCGAGCGTCTGACGGAAAGGGGCGAGCGTTCCCGGAAGGAGCCGAAGCGGCGGTGCAGGGGCCGAGAAGATTGCGGGTGCGCGGCGGAGGATGGGAACGGAGGGCGCGCGCGACGGATGGGGAGTGTCGATGGTGCAGTGGAGTCTCTGCCTCCGCCCAGGCCGGCCGAGATGCTCCATCCGCCCCACCCTACCCGCAGCTCGGATCCTCCAATCCTGCCCCTCCCCGCCCTGCAGAGAATCTGCACCCCACCCTTCCACCGCTGGGAGCCCTTCCAGGACTGCACCGAGAGGCGGGGCAGGGGTCACTTCTGCAGTCTGGCCGGGGATGCTGCGCTCCCCGGCCGGAAAAATACCCAGTCCCCAAGGATGAGGTCACCGTGTGCTGCTTTTCCTCCTGCCCACTTTCCGGAGGAGACGTCTGGGGCCGAGGACGCAAGTCAGCCTGTGCTGGTGGGGTCTGGGGTCAGAAACCGAGGGTGATTTGGGGGCTCCAAGTTTGAGGAGGTGGTAAGAAAAAGGCGAAATCCAATCATAAAAAAATAAAGTCAACCAATTTAGAATTGAAATCTGTCATTCCGGGATTTGGAGAGTTAGTAATTTCTCATAAACTCACAACAAACGCTTTCTCAGAGGTCACCCGTGGAATAGGATGCATTGATTGTATTTTCCAAACAAGATTAAAGTTCTTCCTGCCACCATTAATTGCGCTTGCCTCATGTACCCCGCACTATGCTAAGCATTTCATATGTTACTTTTCTTAAGTATTTTAGGTGATTTTATGAGGTGGGTATTATTTCCCCATTTTGCAAATAAGCACCCTGTCATGGAAGCTAGGAGTCTGGCCCTCCATCAGGCAGCTATCAAGAGGAAAAGCTGACTTGAATCAAGCAGTCAGAACCTTCTCTTAAACGGTATGTCAGCCTGCCTTCCCATAGGAAAGGGGGGCATTGTGCTGCTGGATGCTGGAGTGTGGAGAAAAGAAGATTTCTGGAATTTCTGTTCCTTACGGACGTGGCAGTTTGAGCCCTGGGTTAGGACGCCCTTTCCCCACCCCCACTGGGGTCACAGCTGGGCCTCTGCCACTGGGGGTAACACGGGGCTCATTCCTGTGCAGTCAGGCAGACCCGTAGCTCTGCAGCTCAGGAAGGCCGCAGCCCGCCGGTTCCCAAGCAGCCCTCCTCTTTAAATAAGTATAAAGGCACTGGGCACAGCACCAGAACTTGGGCCCAGGCCCAGCCCTGAGCTTCCTGCTCCTCGGCCGTCTGGCTTCTTCCCCTGTCCCTGGGATCTGCAATCTGGTTCCTAAACCCGCCTGGCTGTAGCCATGACAGTGAGGAAAAATTCTGTTCCCACAGTCCCCTGGAGCAGAGAGAAAAGGAGTGGCCACACCCAAGAAGCAGCTTCACAGAATGTGGAGGAAAAACGTAGGAGCTAGGAGGCATTTCCTGCAATCTACAGTGTGGAGAAAACAGGGCCGGGTGACTCCTCCCTGGGGTGTGCACTTCTGGCAACAGCTGATGGCGGCCATGGCCTCTTCCCCAGCGGGTAACAACAGTCAAGAAATATTCAGCTCTGGATGCAAAATGGCTAACACAATCATAGCTCTCCAAAACGACCCAGACCTGCTCCAGCAAAAGAATGGGTCTCAAGGCCTCGGGCAGGAGCTATAAAAGGGAGGATTTTTCTTTTAAATCACTCCGGCCTCATAGCGAAATGGGGGTTTTGCTGCCTTTGCCAGATGCAAAACAGATTGGAGACCTTAGAGGGAGCTTCTGTGTTGACACAGAAACTAAAATCTTACTCGATCCTTTAATCTGAGACGTGTTCAAAAATAGTATTCCAGCCCTTTCCACCTCCCACTCACCCACCCACCCCATTCAGCATTTGGCACTGGAGATGAGACTTTAAAAAAAAAATCCTTTCTTCACGTGTTCTATTGTCTGCCTACTTCACCTCCCATCGGTTTGAGCACATGCCTAACACTCTGCTAGGTGTGAGGAGGGGGGGATGACAAAGGCAGATAATGGCATTCTTCGTTGTCTGACACTCATTCAGAAAAAAAAAAAAAAAACGTTTAAAAAACACTGGACAGTTGCTCCTGTAACCAATCAACTCTGTGTCCTCGGCTACATTGTTCCCGGCCTCCTGAAAAGCAGGAGGTGGGACCGATTGTAAGTTCCTTTTCTGTTCCAGCTGTTCTCTGAAGGTTTGCTATGTGCCTTAAGCTTGGGCATCTCAGCGGTCCTGCTACCTTTTCCAGTTCTTCAAGAGGTCATCCATTGGGAAATACACTAATGTTACAGTGTTTTCACACGTTTCAGCCATGCAGCGTTACCTGCCCCCTCTCCCCGGGAGAGTGAAGTGTCCCTCTCTCCTCTCTCTCTTGCACACACACACACACACAGCAAAGCAAACAAGCAGGCACCAACACTTCCACCATTTTTTTGTCCCCACGAGGGAGTCCCACTGGCAAGTGGGCTGCACTTCTTCCCAGATGACTGTCCTGGCTGGCAAGGACCAGCACCGAGCTTCCAAACAGTGACTGGAAAAACCTTGAAGACGCGCTACGTGAAATAAACCAGACACACACAGGCAATTATTGTGGATTCCACTTACGTGAGTTCCCTAGAATAGTCAAATCCACAGAGACGGAAAGTAGAGCAGGGGTTGCCGGAGGCTCTGGGAGGAGAAGTGAGGAGTTTGTGTTTAATGGGGACGGAGTTTCGGTCTGGGAAGATGAAAAAGTTCTGGAGTGGATGGTGGTGAGGGTTACACAACAGTGAGTGTGATGCCCTGGCTGAGTAGCGAAGTTCATTTGAATGTCGTCCCATAGACCAAGGTTGTGGGTTCGATCCCTGTTCAGGGCACATACAAGAATCAACTAGTCCTGGCTGGTGTAGCTCAGTAGTTTGAGCACTGGTCTGCAAAACGAAAGATTGCCAGTTCAATTCCCAGTCAGGGCATATGCCTGGGTTGCTGGCCAGGTCCCCAGTTGGGGGGGGCGGTGTGAGAGGCAACCGATCAAAGTATCTCTCACACACTGATGTTTCTCTCCTTCTCTCTTTCTCCCTCCCTAAAAAAAGTAAAATTAAATTAAATTAAATTTTAAAAAAAGAATCTCCCAATCAATGCATCAAGTGCAACAAATCCATGTTTCTCTGTCTCTCTCCTTTCTTCTATTTCTAAAATCAATTAAAATAAGGTCAGGCCTTCTTAAATTTTTAAAAAAACTCTTTGTTTATTGATTTTAGAGAGAGGAAGGGAGAAAGAGACAGACAGAGAGAGAGAGAGAGAGAGAGAGAAACATTGATCTGTTGTTCCACTTATTTATGCACTCATTGGTTGATTCTCGTACATGCCCTGACCGGAGAGACTGAACTGAATCCACGACCTTGGTATATCAGGACAATGCTCTAACCAATAGAGCAATCCAGCAGGGGCCTCAAAAAAACTAGTAGCTTTTCATTGTCCAGAGTTGCCCAAACTAATAAGAGATTCTGAAGGATCCAAAAATCATTCCCACTTCTTTCCAGAGCCATTTTCTAATGCTTTCCTCCAGAGGTGAGCTTAGTCACTTCTTAAACAAGCTTTTTATTTTCCATTTTTCATGCTTACAAATTTTTATTTATTTATCTTTAGAGAGAGGGGATGGGAGGGAGAAAGACAGGGAGAGAAACATCAGTGTGTGGTTGCCTCTCCCATGCTCCCTGCTGGGGACCTGGCCTGCAACCCAGGCATGTGCTCTGACTGGGAATGGAACCAGCGACTCTGGTTCCTGGGCTGGTGCTCAATCCACTGAGCTACATCAGCCAGGGGGCATCATGCTTTTATTTTTATATTTCATGCTTTTATTTTATTTTTATTTTGTTTATTTTTCATGCTTTTTAAATTTTTTCATTTTCCACTCCTGAATGGGTTTTTTTATTTTTCCATTTTTCATGCTTTTGCCTCCAATTAGAATGTCCTTCTCTCCCGACACCCACCCCTTCATTTCCACCAGACAGATCTTACCCACGTAGAATGGAAACTTTCTGGAAGAGCAATTTGGCAGCACGGACCAGGATATGAAACTTGCATGCTGCCTGACACAACATTCCATCTGGGAACTCACCCTAAAAAGGTGGGACAAGGTCTACACTTAAGAATCTGAATAGTTGTAAAAAACTAGAACACCCTGGCTGGCATAGCTCAGTGGATTGAGCACAGGCTGAGAACCAAAGCATCGCAGGTTTGATTCCCAGTCAGGGCACATGCCTGGGTTGCAGGCCGCGGCCCCCAGCAACCGCACATTGATGTTTCTCTCTCTCTTTCTCCCTCCCTTCCCTCTCTGAAAATAAATAAATAAAATCTAAAACAAACAAAGTAGAAGCAACTAGTCACCAACAGAAAAATGGTACATTACGTGGGATTCCTAAGTCCAAGACAATATTGGTGACGGAGTTCACACTGAGTGCCTTGAAAAAGAGTGTGAGATACTCCCGAGTGATGGCAGGTGGCAGGACAGCGTGGGAACTGCGTCTGTGCAGAACTGAATTCCTCTCTCCGTTCACACACGCAGGAGGTGCTCAAGCAGGTACCGAGGATAAAAGGATCTGGGGACTTCTGTACTGTCTTTTAAAAATTTTGAATATTTTCAGGTACCTGGATCACATACTCTCTCCAAGATACTTCCTTGACCAGCCTGACCTCCAACTAAAGCACTCCAGAGAGTGTATCCCCAGAAATACTAGGCCCAGGAGAAGCTCTGGGAACAGGGAGTTTCATGTTCAGTTTGCAGGCTGACAGTTCAAAGAAACAAAGTGAAGGCACCGAAAAGTCCTGCAAGAAAAAGTCTTTTTTTTTCTTTGATTTAGAATGGAAACTTTTTATTAAGATGTCAAAGATAAGCCTAGTAAACAGAATGTTACAATGAACCTGCCTATGTTCATCACCACCGTCAGCAATTACCAACACGGCCATTCTCGTTTCATCGATCACTTCACTTCATTGACCTTGAACTCGGCACACACTTCCCACACTTCTTTGACCGCTGAACTCCTTTTTTTAGGGTCCTGCAGAAAACCTCTCTGGGAAAAGCTGCCTAAGCAAAACGGATCTGTCTTCTGAGCTCCCGTCTTTCACCTGGAACCATCAAGCCGCCAAGTCCGTGAGCCCCATGTCTCCACCCCACTGAGACTCCACTCCCCAAGCACCTGTTCCACTTTAGCAGGAAGCATCTTGTCAAACCTGTTTGGAGTCAACTCCCCACTCCCGCCACGGGCTGACAACAGTTTCAATGTAACCTTCACTGTAGGTTCTAGATTCAGTCACCTCATTCGACTGTAAGATGGTTTTTTTGTTGTTGTTGTTTTGGTGGAGGGAAGAGGGTCATCTTCTAATTTTGAAACAGTTTACAGAAAAGTACAGGGATACTAGAATGAAATCCTATATACTCTACACCCAGATTCCCCAGTTTGCTGACATTTGACCATATTGCTTTATTAGTCTATGTATTGTACACATATTTATGCACACACACACACGTGTAAACATGTATTCACCCCCACGAATCATTGGGAGTAAGTTGCAGATGTCATGCCCACTCACCCCGAGTACTGCTTGTGTGTTTCTGAAGAATAGAAACATCTTTTTTTTTAAACTTTGTAACTTTTTTTTAAAGATTTTATTTATTTTTAGAGAGGGAAGGGAGGGAGAAAGAGAGAGAGAAACATCAATGTGCGGTTGCTGGGGGCCGTGGCCTGCAACCCAGGCATGTTCCCTGACTGGGAATGAAACATCCATTTTTATAAGCACAATGCAGGAGTCAAAGTCAGGGAATTAATGTGGGCACACGGACCATGTTCAAGTTTAGTCACTGTCCCAATGTCCTTTGTAAGACAAACACACAAAAAGATACTTTTCTGGTTCAGGATCACATAACACCTAGTGTAATCAACCCGGAGGCGCTAAAAGAAAAGCGTTTCTTGAGTATGTCATCTGTATAAAGTAACATTTTTTTTTAACAATGACGCCTAGCTGTAGACAACAAATCCCTTTAAAACAGCATTTTTGTGAATTCATCATCCCACAGCTGGGAAGACCACAGCTCCTGTCTGCTCTCTGCAGGTCACCAGAAGATCCATTTCAGGAATTCTTTGGGTGGGACAGACAAAAGGGAGTGAATTTCCAGGCCTGATAAGGCACCTGTGTAGAGGGCTGGGGCTTTCAGTCGGACACCGGAGCCTAATTACGTCACTGCCCGCTGCTCGCATGGTAGGAAGCTGGAGAAGCAGGAGAGGCTCCCAGTGCCTGGGTGGAAATGCCCAGAACTCCCCTCTCCTACTCAAGGGATGTGTAGGACTCCTCTCTGGGAATTTTAAAGTCATCCCACTTGCTTTCAAACAATGTAGGACAATGATATGACAAAATTACGGGCGCTCTGCCTAAGAAATGAGGTCAAGCCTGAAAGGAAGCCAGCGGGCAAGTGAGTGCCTGAATTTAAAGCAGACTGCAGTCCTTCGCCCTCTGCCCGAAGGAATGTGATGCTACGACCCATCGGGAGTTGCATGTGTCAGCCAGCAATCCCTCTCTCTGCAGGTGACATCGTGAGAATCAAAAGCCCGGCCTCCCCAGCACCCTCTTCCCGGCTGACCACCCAGCACCCACTCGGAATACCGAGTACTGAACAGCACACACCCAGCTGCAGTTGACACACGTCTGGAGACAGAACATTCAGACATTGGAGGAAGTGTTATCTATGGAGTGACACATTCAAAGTGGCAGAGACCTTGGGGACCATCTTGTCCAGGGACTTTTCGCACTGTTTCTGGCAGGGGAACTTCTCCACGTCTCACCTCCCACGGAACCCCGGCACCCGAGGCACAGAAAGCTGCCACAGGGGCTTCGCCGAGAGGTGTGAGCTGCACAGCCGTAGCTGGCCCCGCCCACCTCCCTCCTGTACCCCAGACCTTCGGTTATGAACAGGACAACTTCCTAGCAGATGGCAGAAGCATCTCGAAGAAAGGGAAGCCTTATGGAAACATGCATAAAAGCCTCCCTGGATGATTCATCGCCTTGAAGTCAACACACACGGCCTCAGTCAGCACTTCCCAACAGTCCCGACACTTAGACGGTGATGCCACTCGTAAAGCACAGGTGAGGAGAGGAAGCGCAAAGGGTAACTGGCCCGGGGCCTGTGGGCGGGCTAGGGACAGCGGTGTGCCTGGACACACAGGCTGGGAAGCCCTGCTGAGACTCCGCTAGGGAGCATGGTCTGCAACCCTCGACACCTGCTGACCTACCGACTAGCCCGCCTGTTGTGTTTTGCAGGTGGGGGCCCTGAGGCTCCCCGAGGGCGAATGACCTACACCCAAGCCGCAAACCCTCAACGTGGACTGGGCCCGGCTCCCAGCGTCCATTCCATTGTGTCCACGTCACAGGACTTTCTCGCTTTCCCGCTTCTGCTAGATAAAACAGGACCAGTGGCTGGCACCTCATTCCGAAAAGGAATGACAGGGCAAAAAAAAAAAAAACAACTTTCCTAAGGTGAAGGTCAGGAAGACAAAAAAGGGAGAAAGTGGATAGACTTGGGCACCGCCATGCCCCCCCCCCATGGCTGACAAAGCTCAGGGCACAGGAAATTGACCACACTGAGCCAACTGGACACCAGCAATGGATTTTTAAAATTCAAGCTTTATTACTTATTTTTTGGCACCACAGTAAATAGTAGAGAACAAGTCACTTCAACAGTACCAGGGAATGCCCCTCTCCCTCAAACCCCCCACCTCCCCACACACGACGGTCAGGAGGAAGAGGCCCCGGGCGGCTGCCCCTGCCCCTGCCCGCTGCCCAGAGACGGGGAGTCTGCCCAGACACAGGTCTCCGCTCCTCGCGGAGCGCCCGGCTTTGGACTTCTGTACTGGTTTGGTCAGGCAAATCTGTCATTGTTCATTAGACAGAACAAGTAGAAAGATTTATATATATATATACATATACCATATATATGATATACATATATCATATATTATAGCATATACACTATATATATTTTATGTATATATAATATCAGTTCTCAACCCCTCCCGAGCACCTTCATTGAACCCCTAACTCATTGCTTGTGGATGCTCAGCTCACATGTGTTGTGGCCAGCCCTGTCTCGGCCCATCTTAATTCAAACTGAAAAACAAACCAAAAAAGGCACCCGCCCTGTCCAGGAGTCCCTAGCCGTCGGGCACCGAATTCCAGTTACGAGGGCAGACGGTGCGTCTTGGTTCGATGTGACGCGTGCTGAGCCCTGACCCCGGACACTAGGCCACCCTGATGCCATCCAGGGCTAAGTCCGTGTGTTTACATCAGGCATTTCCTCTGAATTTCTAGTTACTTCCCAAGCTGAGAAGGCAAAGCCACCATAACCCAGACTTGCAGGTAAGGATTCGGGCAACCACTTCATGACCCTTTAAAGGGGTGGGCTCACTTCAGCTGACAGTGATAATACTTAAGGTATTAGCTTATTTCTGAAAGATACTAAAGACAAAGGAAATAAAAAATGGGATAAAAGGCTAAACACCTCTTCTCGTAATTTTTGCCAAACCAGGACAGGCCTTGCCCCAGCTGGCGTGGCTCAATGGATTGAGTGCCGGCCTGCACACCAGAAGAGGGTCACCAGTTCGATTCCCAGTCAGGGCACATGCCTGGGTTGCGGGCCAGGTCCCAGTGGGGGGTGCATGAGAGGCAACCACATGCTGATGTTTCTCTCCCTCTATTTCTCCCTCCCTTCTCCTCTCTCTAAAAATAAATAAATAAAATCTTTAAAAATAAAAAAATAATAATAATAAACAAAAGCGAGACAGGCCAAATCCAGGCACTCTGCCCTGTGGGTCCCCCTTAAGGGGTCATCAGACCTCCCTGACTTTGTGCGCCGTGAAAACCTCCTTTCCTAGACACAAGACAAGGATACGGGACAACACACATTGGCAGATGTCTAAGTCTGACACGGCTCTCCCAAAGACAGCTATGTTCAGTTGCTTTATTATTTCCCCTCAGCAACGAAATGGCGACAGTGGGTGACGGAGCGACTTCAGGTACGCCAGAAGGAGGCAGTCAGGAAGCCCTTGGGTACGGGAATCTCCTTGCGCTGCAGACACTTCTGGTTGGGGGAGGATGAAGAAAACAGAACGACTTTCTGATAACTCTGCTTCCCACACTGGACAATTCAAAGGAACTTGAAGGGGCAGCAAGCGCAGCCCCACGGAGCGTGGTGGGAAAAGGAAAGAGGTAGAGGACCGGCGGCTGTGCGTGTGGCCTCTGCTCCCACGGGAGCCGCAGGGACGACCAGCGTGGCGCTGTTTGTTATTATGCCCGCTCCTCTCTCGTCTCCCAGGGCCTGGCCTCGTCCTTCAGTCCTGCTGGGTTCCTAGCCGGGCTACTGGAGACGGCAAGTCGGCGGGCTGTGCCGACGGACCTACCACGGAGTTCTAAGCTGTCTGTCAAACTTAACTGCTTAAAAATGTTGGCTCTAGGTCCTGCCCAGTGTGGCTCAGTTGGTTGGAGCGTCACCCCATAGACCGAAAGGTCATGGGTTCGATTCCCAGTCAGGGCACATACCCAGGCTGCAGGTTAAGTCCCTGGTGCCTTACAAGAAGGCAACCAAATGATGTTTTTGTCTGTTTCCCTTCCTTACTCTCTCTTAAAAAAAAAAAGGAAAGAAAAAGGAAAACCAAAAGAAAAGCCCTGACTGGTGTGCTCAGGTGGCTGGGGGTCATCCCACAAGGCACAGGGTCACCGGTTTGATTCTCAGCCGGGAAACACGCCCGAGTTGCGGGCTTGGTCCCCGGTCGGGGCGCGTGCTACAGGCAGCCGACTACTGATTCTCTCTCACACTGATGTCTCTCTCCTTCTTTCCTGCCCTTCCCCTTTCTCTAAAAATAAATTTTAAAAATCTTAAAAAAAAAAATGAAAAGTAAGTCCTCAAGTGAGGATAAAAAAAAACCTGCTGGCACTTGGAAACAGAAGGAGTGGGGACGAGGGCGCAGCCTGCTCCCCTGGAGGAAAGCTAGCACGCTCCCCAGCTCTCCAGAACCTTGGCCCACGCGCCGGAAACGTGCCGGTGAGACAAGACTCACTGGGCGGGGTTTAGTCCTCTCCTGGGGGCGCCCGCCCCCCCAGGGCAGTGCGGACAGCGACATGTGGGAAGGGGAACCGGCGGCCCCCCAGGTTCGGGGAACATGGTGGACCAAGAGGAGGGGTCAGAAAGATCGGGAGGGACAGACTGTGGTCGGAGGGCCTGGATGTCGGAGGCCGGCCGGGCAGAAGCACACTTGAGGCCCGGAGCAATGTGGGAGGTGTGGGTCTAAGGGTCTCTTACCTCTAGGAACTGCTTGAGGCGTATGAAGGAACCCATCTGTCCTGAGCTTGTGATGGCTTCAATCCTGCGGGGACAGGGAGAAGACACGTGGTGAGGGACACCTGTCTTCTGGAGAGGAATCAGGGAAGGGGCAGATCCAGGCTGAGGGTGCTGCTGCTCTCCCAAACGGTCCCAACCCTCTCTTCCCACAAGGGGCACAGGGTAGAGGGCGCCCCCCCACCCCGCTTCCGGGTCTTTGTGAGTGGGTGTCTCGGCCTGTCCCCCACGAGCCATGCCAGTAAGTGGGGCGGGGTGAGAAGGGTGCTTGAAGGTGAATGCCACATGGCGGAGGTCGAGCCAACCGGCTGATAAGTCTGTTTTTTTCAGCTGACTTATTGAGGAGGTTAGACTCGGTTTAATTCAGAACTGCAAGTAATATCAGCACCCCAGGTTATCTGGGGGTGTTTGGAAAAAAGTTTTTAAAAATGTCAGGTATTGGAATCTGAGATCTTCCTAAGTCTTTTTTTTTTCTTTATTTAGTCAACAATATTTAAGAGAAACTCTTTACGGGAGTTCACAAACGTTTACTCGGATGTCGGAGGAGGAGGACGCACGTCTAAGAGGCCACGCCTGAGGCCGGCGGTTTGAACAGCAGCGAAGGGGAGCCGACCTCGTGGGTTTCACCCGCCACATCCGTGCCGTCGGCCCGGCGAGCCTCCTACCTGGGGAAGTAGTCCTCTTGGATGAGCAGCATCACCTTCCAGAACTGGGCCTGGTACTGCTTCATGAGGGCATTCCCGCACACCTGGACGGAGAGACAGGCGCCATCAGAGCGGCGGATGGAAGCGCACACGCGCACGAGATCCGGAAACCACCGCCAGCCCCCTGCCTTTCGCTTCTACCAAGAAACTCAGCCACGAAATGCCACTTAGCCAGCAACCACTGAAGAAATAAATGGAAAACTCCAACTTTCTTTGAAAGCGTTTAACTGCATGTGGCGACACCTCCATTTAACCAGCCTGCCAGCGCATGAACCAGACTTAATGGACTCTTCTTCACTGACTTTACTGAAAGTAAGCCTTCCCAAAGCTCTGGTCCACCCCCAAACCCTCGTAAGCAGAGAGAATACGGAATCCTGCTTTGTTCTCGGTGACTCAGGACCACCGCTCATGTGCTGTGACTTCAGAAGCTTTAAGGTGACTGGAAACTATTGGCGTCATAGGACAAACGGCAACAGATTCATGGCACGTGACTCCTTTCTTTAAGAAGCGTCTCCTTCCCACAGAGACCCTCGCCCTAACACTCGAGTGGTGGCCCCTTAAATAAGCAGACGGGGCTGTACAGAGCCTTCTGGATGAGGGCGACAGCTGGCCCAAGCCGGTCCATCCGATTTCTCTGCTCTGGGAGTTAGGGATCACATGGTGGGACACCTTCGCCACTGTGCACCGAGGACGAGGGACAGCTGGCCCGTGGCGCAAGGATGAGGCAACTGGCAGGAACATGAAAGGCCGTGTGGCCCCGGGGAGAGACTCGTGGTACCTGGTGACACCCCAGTGCCTGGTTCCAGGCCCTCATGACACTCGACTGTCCGTCCCACCCTGGGTGCTGGGGGTCACCTCTCTAGCCCTGAAGCAGTTCCCCTTCTCACTTGTGCCAGGGCGTGCAGCCTTCCGCTCTTTACAACGAGAAGATGCCCACACAGCGAAGGAGAGTGCAGCGGAAGGGAAAACCAAAGGCCAAGTCTGTCTTAGGGCTCAAGAAGAAAACCTGACACTGGACCCTAATGCTTCCTGTTCGCCACCACCCTCTCTCTCCTTCTTTTTGTTTTGTTTTGTGCTTCCTTCTTACCTGGGTTTATTTGTTTTTTTGCTTTTAAACTATTTGAGACAGAGAGTGCGAGCGCGCAGCATCGATCTGCTGTATCACCCTCTGTTCCTACGGTGCCCCCCACCCCTGTTGCGCGGCAGCCAAGGCCGTTTCCGCCGCTGGCTCCCTCTCACGAGGTCACTGTGTCACGTACCTCCAAGAAGTCGAAGAGGAGGGTGGCCGTCACGTCTGACAAGGGCTCCATGTTCAGTATCTGTGCCAACCAGCGCCAGCCGTGGTTGAGGCCGTGAGGGTGAGCCTGGGAGGAGAGGGGCCTGGTCACGACTGGATCTCATCTTACTCGGGGAGCCGCACGCCCAGCGGTAGCATCCGGCCGTCACCAAGTGGACGCGAACCCCCGAGTCATGCAACCCAGGCGCGTGCCGCAGGGCGGAAACAACGCACGCCAAATAAATTCTGGTTTCAGATGTTCTAAGACCCTGGAACCCACACATTCCTTACTGGATGCATTCAATACCCATCTGTCGGCTTCGGTTTCAGGGAGTCCATAGGCCAGGTTACCCTAACAGACATTTATCACCTCGGAACCTCAGCACAGAACCGGGGACACGGCAGCTGCACAGTAAAAACTTCTCGGGCTCAATCAATTTAGACTCCTTTCTCTTCAGGTCTTGAAGTCCGCTAACCCCTCCACCTCGCCGATCTGTAACTCCTGGGAGAAGAGCTGGGCGGGCAGGTGAACCCCTGGACCCCAGCTGTGGCTCTGTCCCCGCCACGTGCGCACCGGCTCAGCTTGCCGAGCCGCCACCTGCCCCCTTGTGGGTGACGTATGTGACCCAGACGGCCCCGAAGGCACCACATGTCTCACACGACAATTTCTTGCTCACTCCTCTGCTAATAAAATCTTCGAACTCTAACAACTGATCTACCACAGACTCCCGTCTGGAAGACTCTTCTATAAACTGAACTAATGCCTCCCCTAGTCAATTATTGAACAAATGGCTCCAGTGATCCGAAAGCCCCCTAGTGACCAACATCAGCCTCTCTAAAGGACCCCCATGAAGCAGCGCGCGACCGGAGGCCCCTCTGAAAGGAGGCTGGTGTGTCTGCAGGCAGAACCCCGACTGAGGGCCGCCCCCTCAGTACGGGCAGCAAGCCTTTCCTACTACCTGCTGCCGGGCCCCGTACGGCCACTGGAGCTGGATGACGGCGGCGTAGAAACGGATCATCCCGGACATGCGCTTTAGGAAGTTGTCCTGCTGCTCCACCTTGGAACCCTTCACTTGGTAGCCCAGCATCCTATGTGGGACGAAAAAATTAAGTGTGACAAGGCCAAGATAAGGGTGACAAAGCAGAGATTAGTTCTGATGGCTGAAAGTAACACCACACCATTATTAATACATTACTGCTCTTGTCATTACGTTTGTAGAATACTTTGTTACAAAGCACTCACATCCCGGGGCCCTGTGGGGTAAACTCACAAGCCATACACATCATTTATAAACAAGGAAAATGACGCTCACAGAGGTAAAAATGCTTCACCCATTTTGCAAAGCTACTCAATGACAAAGCAGCCCTGACCAGCGTGGCTCAGTGGGTTGGGTATCATTCCACAAGGCGAAAGGTTGCTGGTTCGATTCCCAGCTGGGGCACAGGCCTGGGTTGCGGGCAGGGTTCCTAGTTGGAGGCAACCGAGTTTCTCTTGCCCGTCAATGTTTCTCTCCCTCTCTTTTTCCCTCCCTTCCCCGCTGTCTAAAAATAAATAAAATAAAATCTTGGGAAAAAAATGACAAAGCAGGGATAAAATTCTAAAGAATCCTGGATTCCAGATCCATTAGTCTTTCCACTAAAAGCTACATGGATTACTGGCACCTAAATCCCCCAGTTCCAAAAGCTGCCCAGTCTGCATGAAAGACATATTTTCTGACAGAACATTCAAGGTACATGAAAACCGTGTATACAAGTTCTATTTCCATCTCACGCTTCACCCTGGGGCGAGCGAAAAGAACCACCACCTCACCTCTGGTAGTCTTCCAAGGCCATTCCCTCCTTGAAGGCGGGGTAGAAAGGAACAGAGTACGGGCAGTTCCTGTGCAGGTAAGCGAGAATGAGGTCCCCCACTCTCGGGTGCAGCTCCCAGATGCCAGACGCCACGACCGCGATGGGGAACGCCGCCTCATGATGGGAAGCCACTTCCTCCTCCCCTTGTTTCTGCGGACGGAGATGGGGACAGTGTCAGCCCCGGAGAGCGGCTTAAGTACTGTGTGCCCGCCTCTCCCGCCCGTCCCTCTGGCAACGAGGCTGCTCACCACAAACTTCTCTGCCAGTTTGTACTGGACAAAGTCCAGGCCCTGAGGGTCCATGGAGACCGACACAGAGCGCCCACCACACTGGACGGGTTTCCTGGAGAGCAGGCTGTGGATCTTGTCAAAGATCTCCTTCAGCTTCGAGCCTGGGGGCGGGAAAGTCGGAGTGAGTTACGAGACACAACTGCGGACCAATCGCTTCTCACCACTGACTGCAGCAAACAGGAGGGCTCTGCACACAGCCAGCTGCGCAGCGGCCCTGCACGGGTGCAGAGCCTCAGGACAGAACACTGACCCAGAAATCAATATTTGATTGCACGACAATCAAATGTGCATCGTGGAGACTGCAAAAAGCATGCAGAACACACCGCATCCTATTCCCAAGGAATTCCTTACTTGGGGAGGAGCTGATTCTGAAAACACTCCCCAAACAGGGATGAACAGAGTGGAAACGAGTGCTGATGTGTCACGGTGTCGGGGGCCGTGGCCGATGTGCCTGCAGGAGTCACGGGCATCCTCTAGAGGCCCTCCCCAGCCGCGGCGAGTCTCCCCTTTCTCTGAGACCTGCCTTCTTCCCCCCTCAGCGACACAGGAGGGGGTCCCTCGTGGCTCTATTTGTATGAAAGATCCTGTGTATGCCACCCCTGCACTGGCTACAGTGACAGTAGTCGAGCTGAGCCAACCAGCCAACGGACAGAGTGCGGTCCGTGGAGTGGCTGGCCCTGCAACACGCACACTCGTGAGCAGTGGGGCCTGGCACCTGCCCCGTGGACCAGAGCACAGCCGTCTGTAAAGAAAGAGTGGAGATGCACAGAGGAAGACGAGGCAAGACAGAAAAGGACCTAAAGTTTCTTGCTCCTGAGGCCTCGCTCCATTCCTGCCCTTAGGAGGTTCTCTGAAAAGACCTCTTTATCTTGGGGACAAAAGCCTTTATTATTTATTTGCATACGCAGATCTGAATTAGTGCCTATGACTTGCGATCACAGTTTAAATTAGCACAGCGCCTCCAGCTCATAAACGCCCTGCCTGGCTCCTGGCCCCTGTGAGCAACGTTACCCTAATTGGATGTGGAGGATGAAACGGAGGAGGCAGGCAGCGGGATGACTCCCGGGTCTCCAGTTAAGGCCACGGAGCAGATAAGGGCGCTACCGATTACTGAGTGCAAACGAGAGCATGCAGGCACGGGGAGCAGGGGAGGACGGCGAGTTCAGGCCGGAACACACCGCGCCTGAGGTGTCTGGGGACACCCTGGCAAAGGCGTCCCTCGGGGAGCTGGTCCCAGGGACTCTGAGGCCCAGAGGGACTGGACGAACCAGAGGCAGATCTGTGAGTCCCCTGCATGCAGGTCACGTTTCACGCCACGGGGGTGAGCAGACTGAGAGCTGCCGGGTGGGAGCGGATCCCCAGGAAACATCTATAGCCGAGGTGGGGGGAGCAGACCAAGGGACCCCCGAAGGAGGAAGAGAGCTAGGAGGAGAACCTGGAAATGCATGAGCCACAGAAGCCGAGGGGGTGGAGTTTCACAGAGAAGGAAAACCAGCAGCACCGAATGGAAACGCGAGGAGGACGAGAAAATCCTCAGAAGGTGTAGACTCAAGGGAAACGTATTTTAGGACGAGGCTCACGCGTGCTTAAAGGGAAAGGTGCCTGTGCAAGGGACTAATTTTGCAGAGAACAGAAGAGAAAGTCCGTAAACGAGGAGGCCAGGTCTCGGAGGAGACAGGCGGGGATGGGAATGAAGGCGGAGGCAGAAGGGTAAGCACGGGTGGGGAGGACACCTCATCCTTTGAAACGGGACACTGAGAGGTGAGTACAGCTGTGTGCAGGTTGGGGGCGGGGGCTCTCCCGCCTGCCGTCTCGGTTTCCTGATGAAGGAGCAAGCACCGCGGTCTGCGGCCGACTTAGGGGAGAAGACTGAGGCAAAGCTCCAGGGGAGCGTGAAGGCGTGGGGTGGCCGCCCGGTCCCCTCCGCCCCTTTGATGCCGCTGCTGTCGAAGCAAAGGCACTTCAAATTCCAGAAAGTGATACGTGTTAACTTATTTAAACCTCGCCCTGCTCCAGAAGGAATTCCAGGCAGCCAAGGGGTATGCAAGTTCTGTCACACAGCCCGGCAGGGGCAGAACGTGCACCTCCCCCGTGCTCTGGGGGCGGCACTGACCGGGGGATCCGGGACCCCCAGAGGTGCGCGCTCCCCAGCCGCTCGGCTGCAACCTGTCGTCTGGAGGCTCCCCTACCCAGAGCTCTGGACCAAAGGAACCCGTTTCTAAGGAGGAGGAGGAAGAAGGGCCTTTCCCCTGTCTGGTTCCTACTCTCTAAATGTGAGCCCCCGGAGAGAAAAAGAAGGCGCTGCAAAGCATGAACAGGGCAGACTCCGAGTCTGGAAAAGCTAATATTAGTCGGACAAAGGCACAGACTGAAAGCCATGCCCTAGGTTCCCTTCGTGACGTCTTCCACAGTCGCTTTCGATTTTAGGTAGCAGCCGCCCTGAACACGTTACTATTAATAAACAACTCATTTTTAAAAAATGAGTCAACACATACAGAATGATTACCTCCCGTGTGCTGAAGAGGAAGCAAAGGGGAGTAAACATGTCACTCGAGTGTAACTGACGCATGTAACTGACATACACCTGACCCGATGGTCCGCCTTTGGTCAGCGCACTGTTTCCAGGAACCCTGCAGGCAAGGCGCTCTGGAGGCTCACCCCCTGACCCACCTGCGAGCGTGGAGATCTGGCTCACGGGGATGGTGGCCGCCTTCTGGAGGTCCATCTTGATCTTCTTGACCTGCGGCGGAGAACCGTGGGAAGGCGGGGCGCTTTCCGAAGCGCTGAGCGGATGCCACAGGGATTGGGGAATGTGACACCCTGCCCACCTACCTTTGGGACACGGGGCTGCTCAGAGCACTCTGACGCCCCAAGAATTCCCGGCCTGCGCCCCGTCCTACCTGGCTGTCTTTGCTGTTGGCCAGTCCCTCGAAGGCCCGCACGCACTGACTGGAGACCTCCTGCAGCTGCCGGCACCACTGCATCGTGCTGTCCTGGGCCTTCACCTGCAGGTCTGCCGGGGTGGAGGGGGTGGGGGACAGGGCTCTCAGCACAGCCAGAGTCACCGAGCGCCTCGTGTGAACCCGCGCTGTCCCGATCGCCTCATGCACATGTTACCTGCTCTGACTGCCGCAGTAACCCCACGAAGGAGACACTACAGTTACCTCCAGTTTATGGGAGGGGAAACAGACATGGAAAGGCTGACCGATTTGCCAAGGTCACACTGCCAGGCAGCAGGCAAGCTGGATTCCCCGGGTCTGGCCCCAGCGCCAGCCTTCTCAACCATTACTCTGCACTGATTCTCTTGTGTTTTAACAAACGTGTATTTTGTGCATATTTACTTAAAATACTCAGTAACAGCAATACTTGGAATCCTACATCTACTGCATTACACAGAACCTCAAGTCCTCGACGGAAGGTGTTGGAATGCGAAGGCAAGCTCCACGCGAACCGAAACTAAACCTAATTCAGTGAAAGTATTGAATTTTACATTTTACGTAAAAGTTCTCGCGATTTTTCCTGTCGCTTAATATTCAAAATGCATCCATGCTCCTTCCCGAATTCTGAAGCTTGCAACAAGTTACAGGACCTTACCCACACCCAAACTCACCCTCGCCCTGCTTCCCTCCCGGGCCCTGGCTGGGCGCGGGGGGCTCCTTGCGGACCTCCGGGCCCTGCTGCATCTGTGACTCCTGCTGCTTCACCTGGGCCGCCGCCTCCTCCTCCCGCCGCCGCTGGTCTTCACGGGCCCGGGCGCTCGCGCAGAGCTCCCGCATCTCCTGCAGCGCTCTCTCGGCCACCGCCTGGTCCTCTGCCGTGGGAAAGCCGTCCTGGGGGGTGACAGAGGCAGAGCTTTGGGGCTATGCCCTAGGCAGCCTGTGGGGCTGACTCACACCTTACATGTCAGTGCATTTCTAGAATTGGAACTGTTGCATCAATGTAGTACCCTTCATCAACACGTGCTACCTCCTGCTTCCCTGTTCTCGTAAAGGGAACAGCACTCACCATCATCGTCCACTCCCAGACGCCTCTGAGGCTTTAATTTTTGAGGAAAGCAGGCGCTCAGAATATATCACTGGATGAACCGAAGTGTTTTGCAACCAGAAGACACGCACATTTTTGTAACCTCAGATGAGCTGCTCTGCATCTACAGAGTCCAGTTTGGGGTGGGGAGCACACCCTCACACGTGCACCTGGAGCCGGAAGACAGAGCCCCCCGCCGCCCCCTCACCTCAGAAGTGGCCCGAATGATGCCGGAGATGAGGCCGCACAGCTGGTTGCCTCGCGTCCGGAAGGCCGACAGGTCCACCTTCGGCGGGTCCCTGCGCTGGTCCCCGGAGTCCAGCTGCTGGTTGAGGTGCAGCAGCTCCTCCTGCAGGGCGTACAGGCTCCGCAGGCGGCCCTGGCCTTCCTCCCTCCGGAGCCGCTCCTGCTCCACCTGCCTCTGGCGCTGCTGCTCCGCCTCCCGCAGCTTCAGGTTGAGGATCTGCAGAGAAGACTGCCAGGTCACCTCCCTCTGAGGGGCTCCTGGGCCTTCTCCTTCTACACCCGTGAGTCCTGCGTGGGCTGCATACGCCCCCCCGTGGGCCCAGAACAGGAAGAGGACCCTGTGCGCAGGGTCAGTCTCACAGAGGCACGAAGGGGCGGGGTCCTCGTGACTGTCGACCAGAGCCTGACTCTTGGGGTCGGTCACTGCCAGACACGGGACACACTCACACGGGTCACACCCACAACGGGTCCCCCAGGCTCTGACCTTTGCTCGGTGACGATGCTCGGCTTTTAGCTTCTCCTGCTGGCCCAGGGCCTCCCGGGAGCTGAACGGGAAACGGCAGGGAGAGCCGGTCAGGGGTGTCTGCTGAAACGGTTTCCTCGCCCCAAGAAGCCTCCCTCTCTCTGGGAGACACTGCCTGTCTTCCCAAGGTTGGTCGTTCTTCTGGACCATAAGCTTCTCTCTTTCATTCTGATACTGAAGGACTCAGGAGCTGTGCCAACTCTTTCCCCTGGGGTTTCCTGTCGGGAAAGAGCTGCAGCCGACCACCCCGACACTTCCAGCCATAAATCTGGGGGGGGCTCACCTCTTCTCCATCATTTCCCGCAAGTCCTGGAACTCCTTGTGATGCTTCAGCTCCTTCCGTTCATCAAAGCGCTTCAGCTGCTCGGACGCCATCTCAGACAGCGCTCGCACCCTCCTCTCCTGCTCCTCCTGCCACTGTCTCAGGCCCTCCTGAAAGGGGTCAGCACCGCTGCCTGGACCTCCCCACCACCCCGCTCCCGCACACTGCGGGGTTACCTCCCGCCAGACACCCGGGGCCCGGGGCCACCTGTGAACTGATCAGATGTGCCTCAACTAGGCATCGAACCCGTGACCTCGGTGCAGCGGGACGATACTCTAATCAGCTGAGCTCCCCAGCCAGGGCCTCCTTTGGGGTGATCTTTAAACTCAGCGGTTTTGGAAAGCCCCAGGTGGTTTATGTCACCCCAGGAGAACCTGGGAAGGGACAAGTGTTCACCCAGAGAGTATCAAACGGCCCTGCACTCCCAGCTCCATCGTGTGTTAGGCTTCTGAGGATTCCAGGTTAGTTTCCGAAACCCTCACTGCAGCTCCACGAACCCGCTGGGCACATTTCTATCTCCCGCCTTTCCTCGTGTCATCATCTCTGCCCAGACCCCCCCCCCAGCTCCACTCAGGAAAGTCCCGCTCCTTTATGCCTAAGGGGGTCAGGCACTTCATCTTTTATTCTTGAGGGTCTTCTCATAGGATTTTTAAGGGCAATTTGACATTTCAGCCATCAAAATTTGATACTTAAGTAATATATATAGTTTATGTAGTATATATAAATATAAATATATATGTATATATGTATGTATGTATGTATGTATATCTTTGGACACTATTTGCACTTTAGGAATTTGTCCTGAAGAAACACCTGCAAAAGCATGCAAAGATGTATGTACAAGGATGCTCACCACAGCCCTGTTGACTATGGCAATAAATTTAAAACAATTTAAGTTATCAGGAGAAAGACTACATTATCTATATAGTTAGATTATCTATTATCTATAACTACATTACCTACTCTCTCTCTCTAGCAGAGCACACTGGAGGGCACTGCAGCCTTTACGGAAGATGAGATGATGAGATGTTACATACACCAGCATGGAAATGTGTCAAAACACGTTGTTAAGATATTATTTTATTCTATTTTAAAAATTATTTTAAAGCAAGCCCTGGCTGGCGTAGCTCAGTGGATTGAGCGCGGGCTGTGAACTAAAGCATCGCAGGTTCGATTCCCAGTCAGGGCACATGCCTGGGTTGCAGGCCACATTGATGTTTCTCTCTCTCTGTCTCCCTCCCCTCCCTCTCTAAAAATAAATAAATAAAATCTTAAAAAAAAAAGAGAGAGAGAAATCTCTCTCTTAAAAAAAAAAAGCCAAATACATTCATTAAAACAGTGCTCTTCTTTTCTCAAGAGGCTGTTAAGGTCCATCTTCTCAGTGCGCTCTCATCTGACCACCTCACACCACCTCCCAGTCCTGGAGCCGTGCACGGAAGCCAGGAGAGCACACGTAATAAGCTCCCTGAAGTCCCATGTGGGATAGAGGGCAGGACCAGAAACCAGATGTGACTTTGGAGCGCTCACTCTGGACCGCTACGTCACACCGCCCCACAAACCGACCGGAGCTGCCGGCGGCAAGCTGGGCTCCATGATGGGCGCACAGGGGGCACGTAGGGGACGCTCACAAGCCTAAGGGGCTGCACCTGGATGTGGCCCCTGCGGCCAGGCCCGCCTGCCTCAGGGCCACTTACCATGCCCTTCATCCTGTGCACCAGCTCATACATCCGGATGCAGCCCTCCACGCGGGCGGCCCTGGAGGGCGGCAGCGCCACGGGCTCCTCTGTGTGCTGGGGCTCATCCCTGTCCTACACAGTCAGAAGATGCAGAAATTAAGCTTTATATATATATGTATTTTTTTTGTAATATTAAGCTTTTAAGATAATACAGTTGGTGTTATTCCTTCTACACAAAAATCACATCCCTACTTATAAACAACAACAAAAACAAGTTGGGTGAGAACGACAGCGTTTTTCGTGACACTGACTTTGTTCTGACTGCTGTCCTGAAGACGAAGAGATGCCCAAAGCGCAGCAAGCACCGATCTTTTCTGCTTGCTTGTTTGCTGTGACCTGCCCGGCAAGCATTCCCCCTTTCTTGCGGTAAGCATCCGTCCACCAGCGCTAGGATGGACGGTCCGCGTGGAGCAGCCCCTGTCCACGTGCCCAGTACCTTCACCTCCCCAGCCCCAGGGGGAAGCGTGCGGCACCTCGCACAGTCCTCTGGCCTCCCGGGGCCAGTAGCCACTTCAGCCATGAGGCTCGTGAGCCAGGCGAGGTCGGAGCCCACCTCTGGGTCTCTCCGGTGGAGCTGTCTAGGAAGGCTCTCTCTGGGAATGCTAGCCGCCCATAACTCAGTTTTTAAGAGAGAGAAACAAACCAAGGCAGGGACAAAACACAGCAAAAAACAAAACAAAACAAAACAAAAACAAACAAACAAACAAAAAACCGGGTAAAACCTCATACAGCACCAGTGGAAAGCTACGGCAATTTCAAGAGTGGGGACAGGTTTTACTCTGTGCTCCCACAGCCGGCCCAAAGGGGGAGACATCACCAGTTACACAGGTGCGAGGTTCGTGTGAAAAACCATCCCGCTGCTCGTGACATTCACTACTGCTCTTGGCGCTAAGCTGAGAGGGACATTCCTCTGGGTCTTCGCAGAGAGCACTGGGCGCTGTGGTCAGCACCGTCACTGCCAACAGCCAGGAGATGCAGTTGTTTTCTCCAGCACAAGGTCATTGCCACACGACAGTGTTACACAATTCAACTGTGTAACCACCTTATCCTTTGTCCTCAGCTCATCAAAAACCTTACCTTGGCCCCTGACTGGCATGGTTCAGTGGGCAGGGCCTTAGTCCCACAAACCAAAAGGTCACTGGTTCAATTCCCGGTCCGGGTACATGCCTGGGTTTTGGGGCCAGGCTCTCGGTTGGGTGCCATGCAAGAGGCAACTGATCAGTTGTTCTCTCCCACACCAATCTTTTTCTTCCTCTCTTTCTCCCTCCCTCTCCCTCTCTCTAAAAATAAATGAATAAAATCTTTTTGAAAAGAAAAATAACAAATAAATAAAAACCTTACCTTGGTTCCATCTGGTGTTGCTGGTGCTCCCGGGGAGGCTGGGGAGAAGACGAGGCTTCCGACGGGAGATGTGGGGGCAAGTGACGGCTGGCCCAGGCCTGCCGTGGATGCGGGGGAGGGCGAAGTCTCAGAGGGAGCCAGGCTCTCTTGTGTGTGGGGCAGGACATGATCCACCACCCATCCGGCGTAAGGAGACAGCTTGGGGACCGATGTATACTCCTCTAAAACATTCTGGAGAGAAGAAGAGGCGAAACTCAACTTGCACGTCCACTGATCTAAGCAATCAGAGCTAACCTACCGCACGTCTTACTGAAAATCTAAGAAGGCACACACACATATATTTGTAATGTACGTACCAAAGACCCGAAGTCCCTGTATAACAATCAGCGATGATGAGAAAGTAGTTTCTTTTTTTTTTTTTTTCAGATTTTATTTATTTGTTTTTAGAGAAAGAGGAAAGGAGGGAGAAAGAGAGGGAGAGAAAGAGCAATGTGTGGTTGCCTCTCATGCGCCCCCTCCTGGGGAGCTGGCCCGAAACCCAGCCATGTGCTCTGACTGGGAATCGAACCAGCAAACTCTTGCTTCACAAAGCGACGCTCGGTGCACTGAGCCACACCAGCCAGGGCGAAAGCAGTTTCTTGATAATGACCCTGACTGTTATTCTTTTAGACTATCAGACTAAATAACCCTAGCTACAGAAACAGGGCCCAAGCACAAAGACGGTCATTAAAGTACACGCCAGAGCAATCTAAAAGGCTGAACAGAAAAGAACACAAAAAGAATTTTGAAATGTACCACAGCCCACACAGCGGCACATCAGTCATCAGAAATACTGCTCATAGTCCTATGTAATGATATCTACAGATTCAATTTTACGTGACAAAATTGAGAGCATAAACACAGTACATCTACAATTACATTTTTAAAAAATGCTACTACAAGAAACTAAGCAAACAACTAGAACAGGAACAGAACCACAGAAATGGAGATCACATGGAGGGTTAGCAACAGGGGAGTGGGAGGAGGAGAGGGGGGAAAAGGTACAGAGAATAAGTAGCATAGATGGTAGGTAGAAAATAGACAGGGGGAGGGTAAGAATAGTATGGGAAATGTAGAAGCCAAAGAACTTATAATTCTGACACATGGACATGAACTAAAGGAGGGGGAATGTGGGTGGGAGAGGGTGTGCAGGGTGGAGGGGAGTGAAGGGGGGAAATGGGACAACTGTAATAGCATAATCAATAACATATATTTTAAAAATAATAAAAAAATAAAAATGCTACTACATACACAAAAAGAAAAACCCCACAAAGGAAATGTACCAGAAATTATGTACCAGAAATTATGCTTGGGTAATAAGTGAAATATTTCTTCTTGTTCTAATTTTATGTATTTCTTACATAAACTTTTAAATGAACATGTTACAAATTTTTAAATGAAAATAACAGGCACTGAAAAGTAGCTGCTAATGTAAAGGCTGATGAAATAAAATAAAGTGGAATTTACAGTAGAAAGTAGGAAATAGACAGGGAAGCAGCAGAAAGTAGACAGACACTTCCGGCCAAGACGGAGGCGTGGGTGGACACACTGCCTCCTCGCACAACCGAAATTAAGGACAACAAAAATTTAGAAACAAAAACAAACAACCAGAACAGACAGAAAATTGAACTGTACAGAAGTCCCGACAACCATTCATCCAGACGGGTAAGAGGGGCGGAGCCTGCGGCCGGTGGAGAGGGGTCGAGGCAGGAAAAAGCGGTGGCTGGAAGACCCGGGCACGCAGGGCGCAGGTGGCGGGTGGCAGACCCCGGGCACAGGCACAGGGAGGCAACGAGCAGACCCAGCGAGGCGCACAAGGCAGCTGGCTGTTCGCAGTCACACATTTGCGTGCAAATAAACCAGGCGAAAACAGGCAGCGAGACAGACCGCGCAACCCAGGGCCCCAGCGCCAGGAAATAAAGCCTGAAAGCACTGATTGAAAACACTTGTGGAGGTTGAGGTGTCGGGAGAGACTCCCAGCCTCACAGGAGAGTTCGTTGGACCCACAGGGTCCTAGAACGTACCCAAGCCCACCCACATGGGAATCAGCACCAGAAGGGCCCAGTTTGTTTGTGGGAAGCAGCGGAGGAGACTGAAATCTGACAGACAGCACAGCAAGCGTGACTGTTCCCTCTCTGACCCCGTCCCCACATACAGCGTCACAAACTAGGGACTGGGTTGCCCCGCCCGGGTGAACACCTAAGGCTCCGCCCCTCATACGTAACAAGTGGGACCAGACCAAAATAAATAAATAAATAAAAAAGTTCAAACGGAAGAACAAATGAAAGCCCCAGAGCCAATACTTTCAAGCAACAAAGAAATAGCCAACCTATCAGATGCACAGTTCAAAGCACTGGTGATCAGGATGCTCACAGAATTGGTTGATTTTGGTCACAAATTAAGAGTTCATCATCACCAAGACCTTATTATATGAAATGTTAAAGGGACTTATCTAAGAAAAAGATAAAAAATATGAACAGTAAAAAGACAAGCAAACTCACAGTTCTTATCAACCACACCTAAAACAAAAGCAAACTAAGCAAACAAATAGAACAGGAACAGAACCACAGAAATGGAGATCACATGGAGGGTTAGCAACAGGGGAGTGGGAGGGGGAGAAATGGGGGAAAGGTACAGAGAATAAGTAGCATAGATGGTAGGGAGAAAATAGACAGGGGGAGGGCAAGAATAATATGGGAAATGCAGAACCTAAAAAATATATGACACATGCACATGAACTAAAGGGGGGGAATGTGGGTGGGAGGGGGTGTGCAGCAGGGAGAGGAGTGAAGGGGGGAATGGGACAACTGTAATAGCATAATCAATAAAACGTATTTAAAAAAAGGGATAAAAGATCTACCTCAAAAGATTTGGAGGTGGGGTTTAAATGAGTAATAAGACTTAGAACAGTACCTGGCACAAAATTACTCAAAAATTGCAAGCTATTATATTATCTACATCAGTGGTTCCCAAATAGGGCCAATTTTATCCCCCTCCCACGCTACCCCCACCCCTACCCAGGGGACATCTGGAGACCACTGGGAAGGGGCCACGGGCATCCAGCGGGTAGAAGCCGGGGGGAGGGGGGCTCCTAATCCTGCTACAATACGTAAGACGGCAACAGCAGCCCCCACCCCAGAGAACCATCCAGCCCAGCCCAAAATACAAACAGTGCTGTGCTTAAGAAATCCTGATCTAGTCCTGGCCAGTGTGGCTCAGCAGGCTAGAGCATCACCCTGCAACCAAAAGACTGAGAGTTCGATTCCCAGTCAGAGCACAAACCTAGGTTGCAGGTTCAGTACCCGGTTGGTGCAGGAGGCAACCAATCAGTGCGTCTCTCTCACATCGATGTTTCCCTCTTTCATCTGTCTCTAAAAATGCAATGAGCCCTGGATGGTATGGGTAAGTTGATCGAGTGCCAGCCTAAGAACCAAGAGGTTGCTGGTTCGATTCCCAATCAGAGAACATGCCTGGGTTACAGGCCAGGTCCCCAGTAGGGGGCACATGAGAAGCAACCACACGGTGATATTTCCTTCTCTCTCTCTCTCCTTCCCTTCCCCTCTCTCTAAAGATAAATAAATTAATTTTAAAAATTAAAACAGGCCCTGGCTGGTGTAGCTCAGTGGATTGAGCGCGGGCTTTGAATTGAAGTATCGCAGGTTCAATTCCCAGTCAGGGAACATGTCTGGGTTGCAGGCCACGGCCCTCAGCAACTGCACATTGATGTTTCTCTCTCTCTCTCTCTCTTTCTCCCTTCCTTCCCTCTCTAAAAAAATAAATACATCTTTAAAAAAATAAAAAATAAAAACGCAATGAGACAGTATACATAGGTGAGGATAAATAATAATTTAAAAAATAAAAGAAATCCTGATCTAGATTGTAGGCACACACGCCACGTATAATAAACAGGTTTTCCATCTATAGGGAACAATTTGGACACAGAAGCAAAATGCTGTATGCACACTTAATGCAGTAAAAAGGCTCATTTTGAAGACATATTAAAAATAATGTTGAGCCTGGCTGGTATAGCTTAGTGGATTGAGCACAGGCTGCGAACCAAAGGATGGCTGGTTCGATCCCTAGTCAGGGCACATGCCTGGGTTGCAGGCCAGGTCCCCAGTGGGGGATGCCTGAGAGGCAACCACACACTGATGTTTCTCTCCCTCTCTTTCCCCTTGCCTTCTCCTCTCTCTAAAAATAAATAAATAAATAAATAAATAAATAAATAAATAAATAAATAAATAAATAAAATCTTTTAAAAAGTAATGTTGAGACAATACCTTTTTAGTTATTCACACACCAAAATAAATTCCAAGGGCAAAGTTTCAAATGAAATAAATAAAAAAACACGGATACAAAAACACCATAAACAGAGAAAAGAGTTAACTGACAAACTAGAAAAATATAGTCCTGGCTAGTGTGGCTCAGTGGACTGAGTGTCGGCCTGCAAACCAAAAGGTCACCGGTTTCGATTCCCAGTCAGGGCATGTGCCTGCGCTGAGGGCCAAATGCCCAGTGTGGGGCGATGGATGTATCGCTTACACATCAATGTCTCTCTCCCACTCTTTCTCCCTCCCTTCCCCTCTCTCTGAAAAATGAATTAAAAAAACCTAGAAAAAAACACATGCGATATATATCACATATAAAGGTCTATTATTATCCCTAATACATAAGAGAACTTGTAAAATTTAAGGGAACAAAACCCCAATAGAAAAAAATGAGAAAAGACATTAAACAGGCAATTATGAAGTAAAGATAAAAAGATGTTCAATCTCAGGGAATCAAGAGAGAAATGCATTATCGCTATACTGAGACTGTCCTGGCCAGTGTGGCTCAATTGGTTGGAAGGTCATCCCATAAACTGAAATGTTGTGGATTCGATCTCTGGTGAGGGCGCATGCCTGGGCTGCAGGTTCATTCCTGGTCTGTGCACGTACAAGAGGCAACTGATCAATGTCTCTTGCATGGATGTTTCTCTCCCTCCCTTTCTTCCTCTCTTTCCCTCTCTCTAAAAATCAGTAAGCGTGTCCTCAGGTGAGGATAAATTAATTAATTAATTACACCGAGACCTTATGCTTACCTATTTAATAAGTAAAAACTGCAACTATAATAATATATTCTGTTGACAAGCCTGTGGGCAAAGGGGCACCATGGCGCACTGCTCATGGGAAGGCAAACTGATACACCCACTTTTGGCGGGAAATTGGCAATACATAACAAAACGACAGCTATGTTTACTTTTTGACCCAGCAATCTCACTTCTGGAAGTTTATCCTGAAGATCTACTTCCCATGAAATGAAAATACACAGAATAAGGTTCCAAATAGTGAATTACAACTCAGCGGATAAGAACCCATGAATCCATACTGACACAATTCATTAACCAGGGGAGAAAAGAGAGCTCTCCCTTACAGTGGAATGCCAATTCACAACCGTAGAAGGAATGGTGGACACCAAGAAGACACCACTTGGCCCATCACAAAGGTGACTGACTCAGGCAGAAATCATTAATGGACGCTACGGGGGCAGTTCTGCTAGAAAAAGGATATCCATTGGTGTAATCTTGGAATACTTCCCTATACAATACTAATCCGTTAAGAAGGAAAAAAATGAGTGTTAAGTGGAGATATCTAGCGGTTACCACCACTGGGACCAGGGGGTCAAGGTCAGCATCCCTAGTGGCACTGGGTCGGGCTGAGGCATCCGTGTGCTTCCTGCTGAGCGTTACTGAGAACACAGCATCGTTTCTACGGTATTCCTGCTAAGGATGCATAACCTGAGTATACACCAGACAGGCCCATGCTGGGACTCATCCTATAGAATGTAAGGTACGTTTTCTTTAAAACCGTCAGATATAAAAGACAAGGAAATGCTTTAGAATTGTTTTACATAAAAGTCTGACAAGACAGGACAGTGTGGCTAGATTACCAGCAACCCGGGAACAGGAGCTATGCCTTAACTGTTTCTCCCTGCCCCCCAACCCAGCGACCCAGTACACGACTTCGCAAATACAGTGACACGCCCCCATTCAACTTCACAGGCCCAACCAATGTCATCGAAATATGTGTTGTTTTCACTTGCAGCAACAGGTCATACTAATCGTTCGCTGCTAAATGTGGATATCCTAGCACGTTCCCCTGCGAAAGTTAACCGACCCTGAGAGGCCCGGGCTGCTTTGGCAACAAGGCGGACGCGCCTCTCTGGGGCTAGAAACGAAGCCTTCAGAAAGAAGAGCGCCGAAGAAGGGGAGTTTCCCCAGTGGCTAGAAGAGGCTGGAGATGGCAGAAACCCGGGGACAGAATGATGCACACACAAGAATCAAGAAACAAATGCGGACAGTTAGAAAGGACTCGCGGGGTCCCGGCGCAGCGGCCGTAAGGACCCATTGCTGACCTCGCCCTGCAGTAGCCAGTCGCGGTGGTAGCAGAGGCGACCTTTCTTGGAACTGCGCAGCGCCTGCAAGGTCTCCCAGCAGCGACCCTCGGACGGCATGACTCCGACCACCGCAGCTTTGCGGAGAAGATGCCGCTTATGAAAGAGCAAGCCCTCCAATCAGCCTCCCACAAACAATCCCTCACTTCCGCTTCCGGTGCGCGCGCTCAGTGCATGGTGGAAAGCAGCCTCGGAACGGTGCACGCCCCACTTCCGGTGCCGGGCCGACTGAAAGCGCGCCTGCGCGCGCACAGGGTGTGGATTCGAGGGTGGGACCCTGCGGAGAGATTCAGACCCCCGGGCTCTCCGGCAGCTCGGATCCGCCCCGGATTATGTAGGAAGTGGATTATGTAGCACTGAGGTGGATGTAGAGAAATTGGAACCAGCCCCACCCATACTGTGGGTGGGACTCGAAAAGGGGACAGCGGCTGTGGATGACAGTCTGGCCGTTCTTTAAAACTGTGTGTTACCATCTGACCCAGTGATTCTCCTAGGTCTTCGCGTACACCCGAGAGAGATTAAATATGCGTCCGCACAAGAATGTGTTGAATTTCCTAGCAGCACTGCTCAGAATAGCTAAAAAGTGGGAACCCAGATGTACATCAACTGATGGGTCAATAAAATACGGTGTGTCGTGAAAACGAAGTAGAAATACGTGTGACAACAGGGGTGAACCTTGAAAACATGCTAAGTGAAATGTCCAGAATGACAAAGTCATAGACATTTAGACTTTATCCGTGGTTGCCCGGCGGCTGGGGCCAGGCGAACGGAGAGTGGCTACTGAAGAATTAAGAGTTTCTTTCGGGGGTGATGAAAATGTAAAGTTAGCACAGCTTTGTGAATACATGTAAAAAACACTAAATTTCTACACTTTAAAAAGGTGAGCCTCAGCTGGTGTAGCTCAGGGATGGAACGCAGGCCTGTGAACCAAAGGGTTGATGGTTCGATTCTCAGTCAAGGCACATGCCTGGGTTGCCGGCCAGGTCCCCAGTGCGGGGGGTCGGGGCGGACACGCATGAGAGGCAACCACACATAGATGTTTCTTTCCCTCTCTCCCTTCCTTCCCCGCTCTCCAGAAATAAAATGTTTTTTTTTTTAAAGGTGAATTTTATGGTATGCAAATTATAGCACAAAAAAACTAAATCAAATGTGGTTCAACATCACCCAGAGTCAGCTTTAGTTAGGACTCTTTACTTTTTTCAAGTTAAAAAAAAATTTTAGAAAAACGTCTATTTGTTGTTCCATTTACTCAATATTTATGCAATCATTGGCTGATTCTTGTGTGTGCCCTGACCTGCGATCGAACCCACAACTTTGGGGTATTGGATGATGCTCTAACCGACCCCATGGGTTGGGGCTCGGCTCTTCTTTTGCCCGCTTTGTGGCAGGCTTGTTGCTGGAGTTTGAAGCAATATGAACATTTTCCATTATTTGGGGTGTAATAAACTCTCTGGACAAAATAAAATAATGTTGTTGGCAGAGTCCCAGCAGTGGACTCTGAGAGAGAGGTTTCCCACACCGGCATGATAAGAACCAGTGCCCTGCATCGAGGTGTTCATTAGTTTGGTGAAAATTAAGAATGAGTTATATAAACAGGTGTGCACATTGGTGTAAGTTTGCCCCCTGTCCTTTCTCGGGAAAATCTTGCACATATTGTTAAATTCAGGTCCATTTATGTTAAAGGTATGAAAACAGGCCTGGCTTTGTGGCAGTGGTAGTTTGTGGTTGTTTTGTTTTGTTTTGTTCTTTAAAAGATTTTACTTAATTTTAGCCCTGGCTGGTGTAGCTCAATGGATTGACTGAGTGCAGTCTGAGAACCAAAGGGTTGCCAGTTTGATTCCCAGTGAAGACACACGCCTGGGTTGTGGACCAGGTCCCCAGTAGGGGGCGTGTGAGAGGCAACCACACATTGATGTTTCTCTCCCTCTTTCTCCCTCCCTTCCCCTCTCTCAAAAATAACTAAAATCTTTTTTTAAGAAAAAAGTTCCCCTGTGTGTGTGAGAGACCACACACACCCCCAACCAGGACCTGGCCCACAACCCAGGCATGTGCCTTGAGAATCGAACCAGTGACCTTTCGGTTCACAGGCCTACACTCAGTCTGCTGAGCCACACCCAGGGCTTGTGGTTGTTTCTTCAGAACTTCTTTGGCAAAATTAACAGTTGGAAACTACAATTGTCACCTAGACTGGGTTGTGGGGAGTAATCTGGTCATGGAATCCAGATGCCCGGGTGGCGCCCACTGCCCTCGAGGACACAGGGGAGTCCTCTGGAGTTCTGGACTTGGACTGGAGTGGCTGAGAGGACAAGACTGCATCACCCAGAAGGCCGATACCAGCCAGAATGAAAAGGGTGGGGTTCAGCATAGATTCACATTTGTTCTCTCTAAAGAATTTGTTGCTTTTGGCTTTTGGCTCGGAGGAGGCTTAGGTGCAACTTTCTTTGGTCATCCTGAATCCACGTTCATCCGACACCAGCCGCTGCCACCATGCTGCCAAAGTTCAACCCCAACGAGATTAAAGTCGTATTCCTGAGATGCACCAGTGGGGTGTTGGTGCTACGTTTGCCCTGGCCCCCAACATCCATCCTCTGGGTCTGACATCGCCAAAGCGACCAGCGATTGGAAAGGTCTGAGTATCACGGTGAAACTGACCACTCAGAACACACAGGCCCAGAGAGAGGTAGTGCCTGCTGCCTCTGCCCTGGGCATCAAAGCCCTTGGAGAACCCCCACCACGGGACAGAAAGAAGCAAAAGAAAAAAAATCAACCGACAAAAAAAACATTAAGCACAGTGGAAATAGCTCTTCTGATGAAATTGTCAACATTGCCTGACAGCTGCAGCACCGAGCTTCAGCTAAAGAACTCTCTAGAACCATTCAAGAGATACAGGGACGGCCCAGTCCGTGGGCTGCAGTGTCAATGGCCATCACCCTCACGACATCGTAGATGATGTGAACAGCGGTGCAGTGGAATGCCCGGCTTAGTTAAGAACTACTACAAAAGAGCTCTGACTGGTATAGCTCAGTGGATTGAGCACAGGCTGTGAACCAAAGGGTCACCAGTTTGATTTCCAGTCAGAGCACATGCCTGGGTTGTGCGCCAGGTCCCAGTGGGGGCCGTGTAAGAGGCAACCACACATTGATGTTTCTCTGCCTCTCTTTCTCCCTCCCTTCCCCTCTCTTTAGAAATAAAAAAAAAATCTTTTTTTAAAAAAAGCCTTATTAAAAGAAAAAAAAAAGAACTACTACAAAGAAACATATTGATGTTTCTAAACATCAATAGAAAGTTCATTAATTGAAAGTTCTAATTGAACTTTCAATTAAAGTTCAACTGACAACCAACGGGAAAAAATGTTTCTTTCTCTTTCTTTTAAATACAAGAAAATGTGAAGAGAACAAAAATAGCCAATACACCATTCGCAAACCAATTAACATTTTAAAAACGGTAACGTATACACGTATCTTCTTCCCACCAGCTAAAGTGACCTTCCCCTCAAGAATGAGCAATGCCCCCCGTCATTTCGAGGGATGCCCACAAAGACGACACTGGGCCAAAATGAAAAGAAAAACCTCATGTTCCGTGCACCAAGTACTTTACAAATGTTTACTGGCTCCCTTGCAATTCTTTACTTAATCATTTTTAGAAGGGGGGGTGGGGGTGGGTAAAGAAAATCATCCACGTACTCTTAAATATTGACTAGAAAAGCTTTTTGTAAAACAACACAAATATTTCAAAGATAAATGCATTTCTCAGATACAAACCTGGCAAAGAGAAACAAAAATCAATGATCTTGGGATCACCCTTTCCAAAGGCCAACTGCACGTGAGCCCTTGCGCGTCTGCCGTGAAGTGCGTGGGAGCGAGTGGCCTCGAGGGAACTCGGGTGTGAGAGGCCGCCCCTGGGCTCGGGGAAAACACGGCACCCACGGAGTAAGGAAGAGAGGAAGCGACCGAGCTCCCGGCCCAGGACGCGTGGCGAGGACCTCTACAGCTCCTGATGGGTCAGGTCCCAGAATACTTAAGAAAGATATTTCTAGAAGGAGGACTGTAACGGGACTGGAGGAAAAAGTCCAGTCCGGTCCAAACATTCTCTCTGGAAAGGAACGGGCAGAGCTGCGGTGAGTTAAAATCTGGTTCCCTCATCGCAGTGGATTTGGGAGTAAGGCCTGGCAAGGACGTTGCAAACTTCCATTAGGCAACTCTAGCAGAGAGGAGAGACAGTGGTTCCTGCTTCTTCGCCCCTGCTGCTTTAGGGACTTTCGTGGAGCCAGTGGCTAAGGACAAGATCTTGACCGCACTTCAGCACTGGAAGAGACGGGAAAGCCACACACAGGCTTTCCGGATATGGCTTGGCGACTTGTCAGTTCCCGCGGCCTCGGCCCGGGCCCCGGGCCCCAGGCCCCAGGCCCCAGCCGGGCGGCCTCAGGCGGGAGGAGACCTGGAGCGGATGGGGGAGCTGGTCAGGTAGGGAGCGTAAGGGCTGTCCCCGAACACGTTGGCGTAGGACGACTTGAGGAACTGGACGTAGTTCTGCATGCTGCGGTTGGTGCTCTCCGACTGCTCCAGGCGGTCCTTCAGGTCCTGCAGCCGGCTCTGGTAGCGGTGGTCGGCCTGGGGGGAGACACCAGCGTGGGCTAAGTGTGAGGTGTGTCCGGAATAACAAGGCCATGGAGACACAGAGACTTTATCGGTGACTGCCAGGGGCTGACGGGGAGGGGAGCGGGAGTGACTGCCAATGGGCACGGGGTCTCCTTCTGACAACATCCTAAGCTCAGACCGGGATGATGACCGTACAACTCTGAATATACTAAAATGACCCAATTATACAATTTAAATGAGTGGATTTCATGGTATGTAAATGATATCTTTCTTAACGAAGCCAGTAATAATGAAAAGGATCTGCCCGGGACACCCTTCAGGGATGAGAAAAATTAAATCGCATCATGTTCCTAAAACAGCAAATCACCCTGCCCTGCAGGCCCCGGGAGACCAACCCTCAGCCCCCTCCCTCCCGCCCGCCCGTGCCCGCCCCCAGCCCAACTCACGTCCTCCCGGCTCCGCCGCAGCTGGCTCAGCTCCGTTCTGGTCCTGCTTAGCTGCGTCTCAAGGTCCAGGATTTTGTTCTGGGCTGCTCGTTCCTTGGAAGCTGCGTGCTCCTTGGTTTGGTCCACCTGCCCAGAGGGAACGGGGTGGAGGGACGTGCCTACCCGACGGGGCGACCACCTGGCAGGAAGGCGGGGCCACCGCCCCTGCCCGCTCTCAAGGACCACGCTGCACATCACCGCGGACAGAGAGCTCTTCGGAGCCTGAGAGCAGGGTCTGCTAACTGCGGGGACGACCTCCGAGACCATCTTCACCTGCCCCTTCCCAGCGCCCCGCGAGCCATGACCTAAGACACAGCAGACCTGTCCAAGTCCCACGCGGGCAACAATGAAATGAGCAGCCACGGGTCAAGTGCCAAGCCCTTTGCCCATCTGAGCCTTATGGTGAACTCACGAGGCAGGGACTACTACTCCATGCCCGTTTCCAGATGGGACTCCAGGCTCAGAGAGGTTGGGTGGTCCGCCCAGGGTCCCAGAGCCGGTGAGTAATGGAACTGAGACTGACCTGCCTCCTGGCGTCTTCGATGGCGCTCTCTAGCTGTCTTGCCAGCGCCCCGCATTCTCGAGTTTTCTCCTCCAGCCGCAGCTGGGACTGGTGGATGGCCTCCTCCCTCTTGGCAATCACCTGTAGGAACTCGATGTTCTGGGCGCTGGTCGCCTCCAGTTTCCTAGGTGAAAGCACACAGTCAGACCCTGCTCACCGCCACAAGCTCTCCTGGTCCGCCCCGCCGGGGGGCTGCCAGGCCCCCCGGGACCAGGGCTCTCCTCACGCAGGGAATCTCCAAGGAGTCACAGGAGGAAACCAAAGGAATCTGCTGATCAGCCAGGCGGCAAGGAATGGCAACTGGAGCAGCTGGTTGGAGAGCTGTGTGAAGAGCCAGAGAAGCAAGCACAGACCGACCGACCGCGCACCCTCCCGTGCAGCACAGCAGTGGGCAGCTTGGGAAGGTGCGTTCCCTTGTTATCCCCACTTTGCAGCAAAGAAATGCAGCCTCAGAGACATGAAATCCAGGGTCAGCACGGCCGGCAGGCCTATCGCCAAAGCGCATCCCCTCAACTTCTCCTGTTCACTGCCGCCTCCTTCAGCAAAGGGACTCCAGCTGGGCCACGCCGTGTCCTGTGTGACCAGCCCGGTGTGCGAGCACCGTCCCCACTGCATTTCTGGAGAGTGTCCCAACTTAAGGAGCTCTGCAAGTCCTGCTGAGTCCAGCTGCGGGTCGCAGGCCAGCACGGCAGAGCAGAGGTGGAAGCCCGGAGACCCCTGGGTTCAAGTTTCCACCTCTGGGGGCTGCATGACTAGTCACGGCCTCCGAGGACCTCAGGCCGTTTAGCTCTCCAGCGAAGGCCCTAGCCCTGGTGCTGGAAGCTCTGGAGGAAGACAGGGGCGGGTGGGGGCGGTTTAAGCTGCCGCTCTGCCAGGTACCAAGTGTGTGACCCTGGGCCAGTCACTCAACCTCTCCCCGAGCTCAGTCTCCTCATATTTCAATTGGGACAACCCCAACCGCACACCAACTATGCTGTACATCTGCATGCCAGGTCATGTGCTGTAAGCCCTTCAAAGATGATCTCACTGAGGACTCACAGTAACCCCAAGAGCTACGCTACTTTCCCTACCTCAACGCCTTTCTCAAGATTAGTGATCAGAGGTTCAAAAATAAAAATGGGACCCATGGCCAGGGCCCCCGATTCACGCAGGTGTGGTCTTCACCTCTGCCTGCCTCCAGCAGTCCCTAAATAACAGACTGGTCTCGGGAGGGATGATGGGGAACACGGAGCAGGATGGAGGGGCAATGCCCCCCACCACCGTGCACAGGCGCACAGGCCAGCTGGTGCGCTTGGGCGCAGTGTGCCCGGCAGGGGGTGCCTCCGGGTGGTCTGATGTTGACCACGCTGTTCCGGAGCCTCCCCCGTGGCCGGAGACCACCTTCCTCTCTCCCACAGCGCTTACCACCGCGTCGGAAGCAGCTTTTCCTCTGGGGTCTGCCTAGTACCCTTCCAGGGCCTCAAGTCCCTCAAACACTTCCGCGCACCAAAGCCCAAAGCAGCGGAGTGGCTGAAAGCCTCAGGTCCTAGGAAGAGGACAGAGATGGGACCAGGTGCCTCTAACCTCTCCAGTTCATCCACCTTCAGACTCAGCTGTTTATTTTCCTTCTGGGAGGCCTGGTGTTTCTCTCTCGCCATCTCCAGCTTGTCCCCCTGATGTTCGATCTACAATGACAGGAACACAGACTGGTTTACGAAGGAACCCCCCAGCGCGGCCCTCCCTTCTCCGTTGCCTGTGATCCACACCCCGGAAGGAGGCGCACCGCCCTCAGCAGGTGTCCGGGCCTTAACGCACAACCTGCGGGAGAGAGAGCAGGCACAGGTTAGGCCCTGTCCCCCAGACCTCGGGCTTTCCTCCAGCGAGAGGAGCCGGGTTTGACCCCGATCACCCGCAACGGTGCTTTCGGGATTGGAAGAGGCCACGCGGTGGGATTCGGGGCAGATGCGAGGAGGCAGGAGCAGGTGGCAGGCCCACGGGACACACCGGGGAGCTTTTAGCAATTGTGTCGTGGGTCCTGGTGACGTCACGCTTCCCTGAACTGGGGACAAGGGCAGGCGAGGCAACAGGAAAGCTATCGATTCTTTCGGGGCTGGCAAGTTTGAGAAGTTACCTAGAGGGACGCTGTACTCAGAAGCCTCCGCATCTGGGCTCGGAAGGCCCTGAGAGGGCTCGGGTTCGAGAAACTGTGGAGTACTGAGAACGCGCGGGCGGGCAAACCAGACAGTGGCCTGCGCCCCAGCCGTGTCCATTACGTTTACCAGCCCAGGGACCTCGGGGAATAACCTCTCCCCTCCATGCCCCGGGCTGCCTTCTGGGGAACACAGCGCTCCTCACCAAGTTCCTGGGAGAAACGGATGAGAGAATGGTGGAGCGCAGGGCGTGTGCTCAAACATGGTAGCAAGTCAAAGAGGGGAAGGGTCTTGTCCAAGGTCACACTGGACACGAGAGGCATACACTCCTAGGCCCCGCAGGCACGGCTCCAGGAACCTGGGGCAGGCTGCTCCCTCCTCCCGGGAGAAAGGGAGCCCCCTCTCAGGACAGAATCTCAGGCAACAGGTCGGCTGCGCAGGGAAGGCGGCTACAGCAAGGGAACAGCGGCAGGAAAGGACACCCGGGGCCTGGCGCCTGCGGCTGCGTGGCTGAGGCCGCCGGGGAACAGGAAGGGGGAGCGGAGGGAGACCTGGCCCTCCGGAGGGCGGGGAGACAGCAGGAGGGCCCAGCAACTGCGGTGAGTGACGGCTCCTATGACTACAATCACTCCGTGCAAACACGAGGCATTTGGCACACCAGACTTTTATTTCACAGCACTGATGATAGCTCATTCCTTTCAGAGCCGGCAGCCAAGAAAAAAGGAAGCAGTCCTCCCTCGGGGTGGGGCGTGCAGCTCATCTTGGTAAGCGGCCCCCTCCTCGGACCAGTTCATGGGACCCTTTCTGCCAGTCCCTTACCCGGCTGCGCAGATCTGATATGATGGCTGTGAGGTCGATGTTCTTCCTCTCGTAGCCCTGCAGCTGATCTTGGCACTCTGCCAGCTTAGCCTCCGTGATCTTGAGGATGTCAGGCAGCTGCTGCAGGTCAGCCAGCTGGGACTGGAACTGCCTCCGAGCCTGCGGCATGGGAGGAAAAGGCCACGCTGAGACGGTCCCAGCTGCCCAAGGGGCTGGGCCCGGTGGTTGGGAGTTCGGGCAGGGCCGAGTCCCCAGAAGAGGATCCCGCAAGACCCGCAGGTCTCCCGCGGGCCCCTGAGGGCACCGGGCTGTCCTCCTGGGAACACGCCCGGACGCCCCTCCTAGTCATCATCACATTACACTGCCGGGCCCCAGGCTTTGTGCTGAGGGCCCTCGGAACTACTCATTTAATTTGTACAACGACCTGTAAAGTAGGTCCTGTTTCCCCAAAGAAGGACATTGAGGATCGAAGGCTCATGGACCCAAGGTCGCTCAGCTAGAGCTGAAGATTTAGGTCTAGTCTAACTCCCAGTCCCCTGGAAAGGCAATCACAGGCTACAGGCCAGAGGGAAGGGTGAGAGCTGTCTGGCCTTTGTTCCCCCCTTGTATTAACAAGGAGACCGAGGACTGGAGGGGGGCCGTGACTGGCCCAAGGTGATGCAACAAGTCCGTGGCTGAGCCGGGAACCAGCCGTCTCCAAGGTTACTGTTAAGATGATTCCCGCCCTGGCTGGCGTAGCTCAGTGGATTGAGCTCGGGCTGCGAACCAAAGTGTTGCAGGTTCGATTCCCAGTCAGGGCATATGCCTGGGTTGCAGGCCACAGTCCCCAGCAACCACACATTGATGTTTCTCTCTCTCTCTCTCTTTCTCCCTCCCTTCCCTCTCTAAAAATAAATAAATAAAATCTTAAAAAAAAAAAAAGATGATTCCCTTCGCATCTAGACAGCCACACCACCTCCAGAAGAATGAGGCTCTTTGGGGAACAGGATGGGAGGCACATTGTTTGGATGGCACAAAATAAAGACACCAACTGAACGAAAAAGGCAGGGCATATATGTGGATTTGAATCCACCTGGGTGCTCCAAGGAGGAGAGACATTTTTTTTTAAGGAAACTGGAGGAAGAAAAAACCAACCAGGAGGGAGGAGGAGATAAAGAAGCACCGGCCAGAGGAGGTGAGAAAGAGAAAGAGAGTGCCCGCAGACAGCAGAGGGGAGCAGCCCGGCAGTGAGAAAACTCGTTCACTTTGCTGTCCACGCCGGGGAGGGGGAGGCCCACGAGAGGGACAGACCGACGGACGTGGAACTGGGAAGCGAGGAAGGGGAGCAGTACCGCTTCAATCTCTTTGTTCATCTCATCTTTAAGCATCTTGTTCTCTTTGTCGCAGCGTTCCAGCTGGGCAGCCACTTCGTCAGCCTCCAGTCTGGTCTTCATCACCTAGGGACCAACACAGCATCTGGCCGTCTCGGACAGAGCCACCGTTTGGGTGGAAGACACCTTCCACACCCGGCCCTCCCCAGCAGAGACCTCGGGGTTTCGCATCTCCCGGCCAGCTGAGAGGTGCTGCCCTGGCGGCGGGGGGTAGTGGGGGTACCAGGGGCCTACCTGACTCTTGTAGTTGTCAATCATCCCTTCGTAATTCTTAACCGACGCCTTCAGCTGCTGGACCTCGAGGTGCGCCTGATTGAGTTTGTCCTCCATCGGAGCGAAGCTGGCCTGGAGGAGGTGGCCCGTGAGTAACCGATACGAAGGTTCCGGAGCGGGTCATCACCCTGGCCTCGGTTCCTCCCGCAAGGGGCCGGCAAAGGGAAGCCGCCGCAGCTGTTCAAACCCATACCGGTGGTTTCCTCAGAGAGGCACCAGGGCAAGACTCCTAATGTGACTAACTCAAGTGAACGTATATACAAATAAGGGACACGTGTTTTCTTGTTCTCATCTCAAAAGCAATAATAATCAGTAAAGAAAACGGAGAGAATACAAACAAAAAAAACCCCCAGCCCTGGCTGATGTAACTCAGAGGACTGAGTGCTGGCCTGCAAACCAAAAGGTCATCAGTTCGATACCCAGTCAGGGCACATGCCTGGGTTGCGGGCCAGGTCCCCAGTAGGGGGCGTGTGAGAGGCAACCACACATGGATGTTTCTCTCCCTTTCTTTCTCTTTCCCTTCCCCTCCCCTCTAAAAATAAATAAGTAAAATCTTTAAAAAGTAAATAAATAAAATCTTTAAAAAGTAAATAAAAGTAAATAAATAAAATCTTCAAGAAAAAAAAGACCAATGAAAATGAATCAGGACGCACGATACTTTCGTTTACAGCTACATACTAACAGGTGTGTAGCGGTTTTGTTCTTCAGCAAGAATGGGATGATGCCATACTCACTGCTGTATCAACAATTATGTTACCAACTAATTCTGAGGTCAACAAACGTCCTCCTGCCACCCAAATGCTCACCTTGGCAGGTGGGACAAAATAAACCATGTTATCTCAATAGAATAAAATAACAAGCGTTCATTTATAGGAGATACAGCTTCAAAAAGCCCCAGACCAGCCCGACCTAGAAACACCCCTGAAACGCTGCGGAAGGAGGCAGGCGAGCCGCGGAAGGACGAATGAGAGGCGTGTCTGTGAGTGCACGCACGTGGGCACGGGGAGGGGCCAGAAACCACACACACCCACGGTCGGCAGAGACCTCTCGCTTCCGTGGCCCATTTCTGTGATGGTTCACATGGTTACCGTGAGCAGATGGCACCTTTGTAATCACAGCACCTAGGAAAAAACTCTCCCGCACGCCGCACGGAACAGCCACGCCGCACCACCACCCACGGACACGTGCCGTCCGGTAACCGAGCCGCCCGCTGTTCGGCGTGGAGGCCAGCGCTCGTTCACACCGCGGCACCCGCACCACCGTGCGGGAGACGCCGCCACGGTCCCGGCGGAGCGGCTGACGTGGAAAAGGCCGACGGTGCCGAGTGCGGGCGAGGGCCCGCGGGGCGACTGTAACTCTCACGCACCCCCGATGGGGGTGTCACTCTGGGCAACCCCTTGACTGATAGGTGCCGTCCACCAAAGCCGAGCCCGTGCACATGACCATCAGATGCCCTGGCGCTCCGCCTCCGGGAATAAAGCCGATAAAAGTACAACACACAGGCGCGCCAACAGATGGGGCACCGGCCTGCGAACCCAAAGGCCCACCAGTTCCACTCCCGGTCAGGGCGCGTACCTGGGTTGCGGGCCAGGTCCCCCGTGGGGGCGTGCCAGAGGCAACCAATCGATGTACCTCTCGCACATCGATGTCTCTCTCCCTCTCCCTCCCTTCCCCTCTCTCGGAAAGGAAGTAAATAAAATCTTAAAAAAGAAAGAAAAGATGTTCCACAACCCCAACGTCCAACCCCAGAGGAACACGCGACAAGCGCAGTCACGCGGCACAGCACTGAGAATGAGGAAGCCGCCGCACACTGCGTGGGTAACCTTCACACACACAACAGCCAGGCACAAAGCTCGGGAAGAAATAAACAACCCTGGCCGTCCATTTCTCCGCCGGCAAGGACGCTGGCTGGCGTCGAGGAGAGCACAACCACCGTGCCCTCCGGCGCTCTGACGAAACCCAGCTGCATGGCCTCTGGCCAAGCGTCTGCGGTTTCATGCTGTGGCAGCCGTCCTGTGCCCCGGGGGGGTCACAGCTTCCCGTGAGTTTGGTGCGGCTGAACCCAGATCTGCAGGCATATGCAGATTTCTGCAGAAATTAGGGTCCTAGGAAAGGTTTTGGGGAGATGAGGAAGGCTGCCATCTTTCAGAGGGCAAAGCGACCTTGAACGTAAAGAATGTCTTTGGGGTGAATTCCATGGAAGTTTGTCTGAACCCGTTTTCCTGAACTATGAAACTTGAACATTTGGGCTAAGGAATAGTTTCTCTTGATAAATTGAAACAATTAAGAAAAACAAAAAACAAACAAACACCTAAAACCACCCCTAGATGTTGCTACCAGATTAACTGAAAAGCAAGATCAAACCTGGCTCTGAAATGCCAACCTCTATCCAGGTGCCTCTCACCCCTGGAGCACTAGGAGGGTGTACGGCAAGTGGTTAAGAGCTACAGCTCCCAGCTCAGACTCAGGTTCAAATCCCAACCCCAAAACTTCCAGGGGCAAAATCCTGGCAAGAAACTTGACCTTTCTCTACGCCTGAGTTCCCTCATTCTACAAAGTAGAGACAATAATCTCAGTATTGGGTGATTAAAGAGAGAATTAATTCACGTGAGGGGGCCCAGCAGTGACCTGGGGGAGTCAAGGTTAACTTCCGAGTCAGGTGTGGCACGTTACACACCTCACATGCATCACCAGTCTCACCAGGGCCGCATTTCCTCTCGCTACGGAAACCGGGGCAACCAAGGGTGAGAGGTCTCACCCCGGTCCTGCAGCTGGTAAGGGGCAGAGGGGGGACTCGAATCCGGGTCTTCCTCACTCCAGAGCTTCTTAATCGGGCTGCTCCCTCCAGGCCCCCTGAGGACCCTCACGGTCACAGCTGGGGCCCCTCTGCCGGCCCCTCTGCAGTCCCCCTCCCCGGCCCGGCCCGGCCCGGCCCTTCCTACAGACCTTCAGCCTCTCGTTCTCCAGCTTGAATGCAGAATACTCGGCGGTCTGCCGGTGTAGTCTCTCCACCAGGCTGTCCCGGTCTTCCCGCATCTTCTCCTCCAAGGTTTGCTGTTGGTTTACGAGATCTGTCACTCGGCTGGAAGGTGACAAAGTGAAAGTAGACGGGGAGAATCAATTACACAGGCCCTGAGGAGCCCATGTCCTTGTGGGGGAGTGGGGCCGAGGGCTCCGCCCCAGGTCACGTCCCACCTCTGGCCCCCCGCCTGCGCCCCGGCCTCCACCCTGAGAAGCCCACGCGCTGTCCTGCCATCGCTGCTTGCGGCGTTCCCACGTACCCCGGACCTGAGAGCAACCTCTGAGACCTGGCAAAGCCCTCTACAGGCCTTCTCCTCCCACGGGGCCAAGACACTCCCCAAAGACAAGGACTAGAGACTCGACCTCCTTCCAGCTCCCACAGCAACCCCTGGGTCTCTCAGCCAATCAGGTCTTGAAGTGAGGACGGAACTCCACGCTGAGTGGTCAGGGACCCCACACCCCAGGCATCCCTCTCCCTCGGGGACACATCACACTGGGGCTCCGCACCTCCCGGACAAGGGCAGGGGTCACGATCGTGATCAGGCAGGGGCAGGTGTCACGATCGTGATCGGCTTGTTCAGCTGTGTGATGAACACTCACCCAGCTCAGGCAGGCATTGCAAAGAACGTAAACGAAACAGCAGGAGAAGAGCTGTTTCAGCAGCAGGCTGCCCGCCTGCCCGGTGCCCCTCCCCCCTCAGTCACGTGGCAGGGCAATCCCCAGGCGCAGAGACCACAGCCTCAGGGCAGCACTGGTGCTCACACATGCCCGCGTCTACCTTGGCTGCAGACCCAGCACAGAACCTTCCCGAGGTGTGTGTTCCCAGCACCGATCAAGTGCGGTTCGGTCCGCAAATACTCCTGGGCGATGACCAGGCCCAAGCAGGCACACCACGTCGCTTTACCTGGCGAACCCCTACTCGCCCGTAAGACCCCAGCTCGGGCTGCCTTCCTCCTCACAGCCTCTCTCCCCGACCCCTCTCGTCTGCACCACACGGCCCTTCTGTCCCAATTATGTTTTCCTCCATGGGGCGGAGAACCTCCCGAGAGCCGCGCTCGGCACAGGCTCAGCACACGGCAGGTTCTCGGGGCACGGTTTGCTACACTGACTCGAACACAGCGCAAGACGTTTCCTCCGGGAAGACCCGCGCGACCTGGAGACCGAGGCAGCCCCCCGGGACCTGTCCACGGCCCGGGGAGGGCAGGTCTCCGTCGCCCCAGCCCCTCTCCCTGGGCTCAGTGCTACCTCCGTGAAAGCAGAAGATGCGTCTTTTGAACCGCTGTAACCCTCAAGGCCAGCACAGAGCCTGGCGAATGGCAGCTGCTCAGTGAACACGTTTGAATGAGCTAACGCAGGAGCACCGCTGACACTGAGCGCGCCTGAGCAGTCCCTGCAGAGGACTCACGGAGGCCACTTTGTCCTCTCCTCCCCACACCGGCCACACCTCTGACTACGGACTGGGTGGCACACGGCAGAGAGAGCCACAGGGGTTACGGGCCGTCCGGTGCCCGAGGACAGGCACGAGGTGACCGGTGTTCCTGTGCCCGTGTCCTGTGCTGTGCAGACCAGGACCGGGTCGGGCCCAGGAGCTGGAGTCCAGCCCAGCCTCTGTGATGAGAGAAGCCCAGCCCCTCCCTCCACAGAACTGCTGCGGACGGGGGCCCCAGGGACTGCGGCTGGAGCCAGGGCTTGGGGTCCAACCAGAAAGCCCACCTCGGGGCTGCCTGCATCGCAGTGCAGGGCAGCCCTCGGCCAGGAGACCAAGTGGCAGTCGTGTGAGACATGACCTGCCCTAGGCCGCCAGGTCCCTTCCCCCGGCGCACCCACCTCCCTCCACGGCCCGAGCCCCCCTCCTAGCACAGACGTACTCGTTCAGGACAATAATTTCCAGCTCGAGGTCCCCCTTGTCTTTCACAACTTGGTTGTAGCGGCTCCTCCATGATTCCAGAGTGGACAAAGCTTCAGCGACATACAGATCCTGGGAACACGGGACCACAGGGCCCGTCAGGCTGGCGTCCGAGCTGAGGCTGCTGGGTCGCTCTGGGCGACCCCCTGACCGTCACCCCGCAGCCCCTCTGCGAGAGGGCACCGAGAGTGGCAGTGGGGGGCCTGGGGCTGCTTCTGGATCCCCAGCGATCCCATGCACCGTCGTACACCCATCCTCAACCGTCACTGCTGCCCGCAGCACTGATGTGGCGAAACTGTGCTGCCACCCTCCGGTCATCTCCAGCCAGCCACCCGACCCCAGCATCGCCCCTCCCCCATTCCATCCCGCCACCACTGCTCCCTCCCCAGCCGTGCATCCCACCAGCCCCTTCACCCTCTCCACCGCCGCTTTCCCTCCACGCACCCGCCCGGCCACCTGTATCCGGAGCCTCTACCTGCGCCCACCCAGACCACCTGCATCCAGCCACCCATCTGCCGCCCGCCCCACCCCCACCCCGGAGCCGCCCGCCGCAGGCGAGGCTGCTACCTTGTCGGCAAGTTGCACGTGCAGCTGCTCGGCGTACTCCTCGCTCTTCTCGGCGCGTTCCTTCTGGGCTCGGATGGCCTTCTTCAAGGACTCTTTGTCTCGGTCTCCCTTTTGCTTCAGTTCCTTCAGCTGCTCCATGATGGCCTCCACTTCCGCCTTGTGCTGGTTCCCACTGCGCTCCAGGTTCTGGGCGCGGGGAGCCGGGGTGCGGGGCAGATTGGGGGAGGAGGGCAGGGCGAGGGGGAGAGACACGAAAGGCCAAGGGGCAGGCAAGGCAGAGAGTCGAGGAGCGAGAGGGAGAAAAGGGGACCAGAGCAGAGAGGGAATGAGGGAGAGGGAGAAAGAACGGGGAGAAAGAACAGGTCATAAACTGTGGGGGGTGGGGGATCCCCGAACAGAGACTGGAGAGGCGGGCCCTTCCCAAGCTCTCCACAGCACCTCCCCAGGTCACTGAACCCATGGGGTCTTCCCAGGAGGACTCTCCCGTTATATCCCTGTCACTCAGCAGAGCTGTGACTCCAGAGGGTCCCTGGCTCACAGACACAATCGACATTTGAGACCGTCCCTCCTCCCCATGGGTCCTCAGGAGAACTGAGGGCCTAAGTAAAGGACAAAGGGACGGGCTCAGGGCCACGAAACCCAGCCTACTCGCTGCTGGGAAGGGTGCCCGAGACCTCCGGGCCCATCTCGCCAGTGTCCCAGAGCCTCTCTGAAGCACAAGTGCTTTGGCGGCAGCTGCCCCACAACCCTCCTGAGCAAAGCCTTACTGAGTGTGCCAGCCTCGGCCAGGCCACCACCCTTGGACGGCAGGCCCCTTCCCCCACCTTGCCCACCCATGGGGCCGGCAGGTACCTTGATCTGCATGCACAGGCGACTGTTCTCTGCCTCTTTGCACCGAAGCTGTGCCTGCAAATGGCCACGCATGGTCTCCATGGACTTAGAGAGCTCGGATGCTGTCTTGGCCTGAGCCTTTGGAGAGACGGAGGAAATGACAAAGCCAGCACTGGAACCCAGGTCTCCAACTCCAGAGCATGCTCCACCCGCGGAGCTCTACCGGCCTATAAGGAGAAGCAACTGCCGGGGACGGTACCTTCTCACACTGTATTTCCTGGAGGAGCTCTTCCAACTCCTTGTCCTTATCTTGCAGGAGTAACAGCAGCCGCTGCAGAGAACACACACCTTCGTGAGCTCCCTGGGAGGAGCTAGAAAGCCCAGCTCAGAAAGGAGACACACTCCTGTGAGGGCCTGGCCACGGGCGCCCAAGGTGCCAAACACATTGGCCCATGTCAAACAGACCCTGGAGGGAAGCACCTAACATCTTAACTAAATGTTAAAGACAATAAACACGTATTTATTTTGCAATTTAAAATAAGGTGCCTCGGCTGGTGTGGCTCAGTGAATTGGGTACCAGCCTGCAAACCAATGAGTCACAGGTTCGATCCCCAGTCAGGGCACATGCCTGGATTTCAAGCCAGGGTCTCCAGTAGAGGGCGCACAAGAGGCAACCACACATTGATGTTTCTCTCCTCTTTCTCCCTTCCTTCCCCTCTAAAAACAAATAAATAAAATCTTTTAAAAAATAAATAAAATAATTTTTTTTAATTTAAAGAAAATAAAATAAGGTAACTTCACTCTGGCTGGTGTGGCTCAGTGGATGGAACGCTGGCCTAGGAACCAAAAGGTTGCCAGTTCGATTCCCAGTCAGGGCACATGCCTGGGTTGCGGGCCAGGTCCCTGGTTCAGGCTGTACAAGAGGTAATCTCACACAACGATATAAAATAAAAATAACAAATTAAAAAATAAAATAAGGTAACGTTAAGGGGCGCAAGGGGCCCTGGGGCTAAGGAACCTGATGGACGGTGTGTCCAGGCCAGCCAGCAGTCCTGAGTTTCTCTGGCCGTGGACCACTCCTCCCTTTTCTATCTGTGCCCACTGACATCTTGAGGAACTTAGGGTTCCACGGAGTAGATTTTGGAACATGCTGCCTTGGGTGGCATCCCTAGAGTTGGGATCGTTGAGTCAAAAGTCTTTGCCTTTAGATGGCTTTTGGTCCACAACACAAATAGGAAACTCAGGCGACAGACAGGGATCTGTAAACCCACCGTCCTCATCACCATCTCTCAGGGGGACGCGCAGCTCGGTGGCTCAAGCTCTCCACCGATCGACTAGACGAGCCCAGTGGAGCAGGTAGGACAGGGGACACCAGCCCATTTTATAGACCGTGAAACCAAGGCCCAGAGGGATGTCTGGGTGGGTGTGCAGCCCTCCTGCCTCCATCCAGCACCTGGAAAGCGGCTTTCTCGAGGTGACCCAGGGGAGCGGGCGGGGGCGCCCGACCTACCGCTTTCTCGGAGTCTGCCTCCGCCAGCCGTTTCAGAAGGGCCCCCTGCTGCTCCATCATCCTGCCGGAATCCTTCCAGGGAAGGCAAAGGGAGAGCCAAGTCATTAGGCGATAAACCCAGCTGGCTACAGCCTATCGGTTCTTCTCTTTTCCAAAATTACACTTCTAGTTGTGCAATAAAAAAAATTACATTCTCATTATAAAATATTTGGCGAACACGGATAAAAGCTAAAGCCCCCCCTCAGCCCGATTCTACTATTATTAGCTTGGGGCCTGTCCCGCCTCTTCTTCCTCCATGCATTTATTCACACGGAGCGACACGTGGAGAAATAGTATCTTGCCCTGGCGGGTGTGGCTCAGTGGATTGAGCACAGGCCTGAGAGCCAAAGGGTCACCGGTTTGATTCCCAGTCAGGGCACATGCCTGGGTTGTGGGCCAGGTCCCCAGTGGATGGCGCATGAGAGGCAAGTACACATGAAAGAGGGAGAGATGTTTCTCTCCCTCTTTCTCCTTCCCTTCCCCTCTCTCTAAAAATAAGTAAATATCCCTGGCTGGTGTGGCTCAGTGGATTGAGCGTAGGCCTGCAAACCAAAGGCTGTAGGTTCAACTCCCAGTCAGGGCACATGCCTGGGTTGCAGGCCAGGTCCCCAGTAGGGGGTGCATGAGAGGCAACCACACATTGATGTTTCTCTTCCTCCCTTCTCCTCTCTCTGAAAATTAATAAAACATTTAAAAACAAAAATAAAAATAAGTAAATAAAATCTTAAAAAAAAAAGAAATAGTATCTTTTGGGGGGTAGAAAGAGATTCATGTGTAATTTTACCAAAATGTTATCATACTATATTTTTGTGCTGCAACTTAATTTTTTCAAAAATACTTCTACTGAGATATAAATTCATATACCATATAAGTCACCCATTTAAACTGTACATTTCAACTCTTTTGGGTACATTTCATGACTACTTTTTTTACATTATGGTAAAATATTTCTAACACAAACTTTGCTGTTTTAACTATTAGGTGTAGAATCCTGGGGCCTATAGTACGTTTACAATACTGTGCAACCCTCACGACCACCTAGTTCCGGCACGTTTTTATCACCCCGGAAGGCGCCCCGGCACCCGTGGAGCAAGCAGCTGGCACGCTCCGCCTCCCCCAGCCACCGCTCCTGTGCTTCCCGTCTCCAACACACCACTGCGCTTCTCAGCCCTCCCCCCAACCCCTGAGCAATAAGCTTGGCCCGGCTTTTGTGACTGTGACAGATACTGCCGGGCGTGTCCGAAGGGCCTCCTCAGGGCTGATAGCGAGAGGGGGCTTTCTGCAGGGCGTCTCAGCCGCCACAAGTCAGAGAGGTACAGATCACCCACCCGAAAACACCGAGCTGGAAATAGAAGTTATTACAATTTGCCCTGGCTGGTGTGGCTCAGTGGATCGAGCACGGGCTGCGAACCAAAGCATCGCAGGTTCGATTCCCAGTCAGGGCACATGCCTGGGTTGCAGGCCACGGCCCCCAGCAACCGCACATTGATGTTTCTCTCTCTTCTCTTTCTCTCTCTCCCCCTCTCCCTCCCTTTCCTCTCTAAAAATTTTTGCCCTGGCTGGCGTAGCTCAGTGGATTGAGCGCGGGCTGCGAACCCAAGTGTCGCAGGTTCGATTCCCAGTCAGGGTACATGCCTGGGTTGCAGGCCATGAACCCCAGCAACCACACATTGATGTTTCTCTCTCTCTCCCTCCCTTCCCTCTCTAAAAATAAATATATTTTAAAAAAAAATAAATAAAAATTTTTTAAAAAGTTATTACAATTTTAAGAGAGTATTTTCACTGTAACTAGTGAAATTCATAGAAATATGTTCCAGAAACTCTCAAGACCACCGGGACAGCGCTCACAAGGGCTCAGAGTAACGCTGCTTGTAGTTTTTCTCAGAGTCACAGTAACAGTACCGTAACGGCAAACAAGCGAACCCAACTAGGTCTCCGTCGACAGAAGAAGGGACACGTGAATGGTGGTATTGTCGTAAAATGGGAGAAAGCAGTGGAAATGAATTACCTTAGGCCACAAGGATAAAAACGGATGAATCTCAGGAGGAGAGGGTATACGGGGAGATGGGAAGAAGGTGGGAGGGATAAATGGTAATGGAAAAAATACAATTAAAATAGGAATTTAAAAAGTTAAAAAAATAAAATTAAAAACAATAAAACCAAAAACAGACACATCTCATAAAAATATTGAGCGAAAAAAGCAAACTCAACAGAGCGTATAGGGAATAATGCCACTTATGTAAAGTGTGAGTACTTGCTCAGCACCACCAGATGTTGCTTAGGGGTTCACACTCATGTAAGCGATGAAATGTCAGATTCAAGATCAAGGTCCCTTCTGAGGGGAGGGAGGCGAGGAGTCGTCACAAAAGGAGACATAAGAGGGACTGAACTCTGGGGAGGAGGTTTTCTGATACACCACGTTATACTACTCATTTTAAATGCTAATTTTTAAAAATAAAAACAAGAGAAGTTGCCAATGTTAGGACAAGGAAAAAACAATCTAAACTAAAAAACGTCATCATTTCATCAGCACAGGACTTTGAGATTCTTGGTATCCCGTTCGTTTGAAGAGAAAGACGGCTCGCCGCACTGCCAGTCCTGCCGGAATTACGTGCCGACATAAAATGTGTCTCAGAGGCCACCTTTTAGGAAGTGCAGTGACACCACACAAGCCGCGCCTGCCAGCCGTGAGTCTCCCGGCGAGCGCTGGGCGCTCAGGTCCGGCGGCCTCCCCGTCTCGCTGCACGAGCCCGGGAGCAGCTGAACCGCCCGCCGGCCTGACTCCCCGCCGCCCTTCTCCTGACCCTGAAGGTCCCGCCTGTGCCACCAGGGCCGGCTTCCACCTCTACCGGGTGCCGGCACTTTACGTGAACGACTGTGTCCCGGCCGGGCCCCACAACACTTCCTTCTCCCGGAGGAAGAGACCGAGGTTCAGAGAGGATGCTCGCGCGCTGCCGAGGGGTGGCAGGGAGTCCAGCGCGGCGCCGCGCCCACGCGAGGGCGGGAGCCAGGAGCTCACCTCCTTGGAGTGCTGCTCCCTCAGCAGGTCTCGGAGGGTGCGGTTGGTCTCCTCAAACGTGCTCAGCTTCTGCAAGAGAAGTTCCTTCTGCCTCGTCAGGGTGTTGATGTCCGAGCAGGTCATTTGTTTTTCCTGGAGGACAGCAAGCAGTCACGCAAAGGGCAGGGGGGGAGGGAGAGGACAGCAGAGACAGGCCACGTGGGGGACTTAAGAGGAGCTGGGGCCAGGGAGCCCAGGCAAGCCCCAGCCGGGCAGTGTACAGGGCCAGGGGGGTGAGGGCAGGGTCCCCAGAGGTGGTGGACCCGGAAGGACAGGCAGGATCTGAGCCTGCTGACAGCAATAAGTGGACAAGGGGGTTGGGGAGCTCGCTGTGGGAGAGTGCAGTCAGGGCAGGCTTCCTGGAGGAAGCACAGGAGGACAGGCAATACCTGGTGGCCGATACTGCACTTGCAGGAATCGGATGGTTGAGTGATCCCAGGAGACCCATGATGAGGTCTCCCCTTAGAGGCCCTGGTCACCAGAGGTCATCCTTGAGGGTCAGGCCTCCGGTGTGAGAGCAGAGGGTGGGGCTGAGGAGTTACATGTGCCCTCCCCCCGCCTGGAGATGTCATAAAGTCAGCCTGATGACTGCGCAAAGCCCCCACCCCAGCTTGTGACTGCCCCCTCCTCGCGGGGCCCAGTGCCAGCGCTAGGCTGGCCTGCCCGCCACCCACCGTCTTCAGCTTCCCGATGGTGTCCTTCAAGGCCATGACTTGCTTGGCAGCGGCAGCCCCGTCCATTTCAGCCTCTACCAGCTTGGACATGAGGCACTCCTTCTCCTGCTGCAGGTGTTTCTTCTGGAGCCTGGGGCCAGAAAGAATAGGGCTCTCTGAGCCCGCTCAGGCCCCTGCCCGCCTGGAGCTCTGAGGCCCCGAGGCCCTGAGGCCCGCCTCACAATGCCCTGTGAGGCTTATCCCTGGTCAGGGCACAGTGGGGGAGGGGAACGGGCAGGCCCTCTCGCCCAAGCAGCCTTCCAGAAAGACACGTGGGCGCCAAAGCAGGACTTCCAGACCAGGTCCCATTACGCCACCTCCAGCCCTGCTTGTGTCTCAGCCCCGAGCATTGCCTCTGCCCTGGGCCACGACCTCCTGACCAGCTTCAGATCAGCTTTCGGGCCCCCACACCTACTCTCTAGCCCAGGCCGGTCTGCTCACGCCACTCCCTGCTCTGAAAACCGTTCCGTGGCTCCCACCCGCCCTCCATGCAAACCCCTCCACATGGCTGCCATGAACCGGCCCTTGCCAAACTCTGTGGCACCCCTTCCCCCCGCCCATCCTCTCCCCTCACTCCGGCCCGCTTTCTGCTTCTCAGTCACCTTGGGGCCTTCACCCAAAGTGTTCCCCAGCACCCACCCCCCTGACCATCTACAAGACTCTCCTTAAACGTTGCTTTTTCCGGAGAGGCTCCCCTGACACCCCCCCACACACACACACAGCGGGGGCGGGGGGGGGGGGTCCCTCCGCCCTCGCACCACGGCCGGGCGGCCGACTCACAGGGTGTAGTCCTTCTCCTCCTTGATGCGCTCGATGTTGTGTCTCAGCACGTTGTTCTCGTGCTCGGTCTCGGCCAGCTCCTGGGCCACCTCCTCCAGCTCCTCCTTCCGCTCCTCCAGGAACCTCTTGGCCATCTGGCGCTCATCCTTCTGCATCTTGACCTGTGTGGGGGCGCACAGGCGGGGGCCACTGAGGGGCGGCCCATCGTCTCCGCCACGTCGCCAGGCCCGTTGCTCCGGGCCAAGTTCAGGGCACCTCCTCCAAGAGAGAGCCGTGCGAGCACTCAGTGCTTCTGGGTACGACCTTAGTTAACTGTCCCCAAGGCCCCGGGCAGGTACTAGTCCTCTCATTTCCTTGCTACTGAGGAAACCAAGCGCAGGGAGAGCCTGAGTGTCTTGCTGGCTGGGGACCGAGCCAGGACACAAGCCCGTCGTCCAGCTGGAGGAGAGGGGACAGTATGGCCCCTGCGCTGTGGGATACAGCGGAAGTGGGGGCTGTTGCCAGGCAGCCAGCCCCAGGTTCCTAGGAGGGGCTGTGGGCCCCACGTGCGGGCTGGAGGATTAAAGACACAGGCCACTTAGTGGGCAGGACCCGGATTTCACGCCAGCAACGCCAACCTCCTAGTTGGGGCCGTGGTCTTCCGGGTTATTTCCGATCCCACTGCCATGTCCCACCTACAGACGCAGCCCAGCAAGTGAGGACAAACTTCCTTCACCTCTACGGGACTTTGTTTCTCAAAAAATCTTTTGTGTAAAGTGGAAAGCAGAGGTCCCAGAGTCCCCATCGCATCATTTCCAAAACGGGGATGGTAATACCACCAGTTTCGTCTATTGTTGTAAAAAATTAAAACAGGCCATCCATACAGAGCCCCAGGCAAGGTCAGGGTTAGGCATGGGCTAAGAGTTCAACGCAGAAGGACACCAGGTTGCCCCCACTGCCTCTCCAGGGAACATCCGAAGTCCTGGGAGGCCTGCTGAGGGGGAGGGAGGCCTGCCAAAAGGAAGGGCCCCCCCAGCGCTGCACCTGGGCAGCCCCTCAGGGCACTGCCTCAGCCCCCCACACCCTCACCTCAGATTTGAGACAACCAACCGCGTTCATAAGACTGTCAATCTTCTTATCGTAACGGTTCATTTTGCAGTGACCTGAGTTGTCATCTTCTGTAGAGAGGTCGCTTAACCGCATCACCGAGACCAGCTTTTCTGACGACGGGGGCGTGATCTCCAGGCAGTGAGGTGGGTTCTGGCGTGGAGGGAGAACACAGGCACGCCTGAGGCGCGAGCGCGCACCGCGGGCAGCCGCACCGCCCCGGCCTGTCCCCTGGAGGCAGGAAGAACCCGCCTGGGAACACGACCCTTCTGGGCCTTCTTGAAGGAATGTCACCGACCCTTGTTTAAGTGTTTTCAAGGATTTTCTAACACAGAAATGAAGTTCAAAATAAACGATAATACAAAAATGGCAAAAACCAGTAATTCCCATGGTGGGAAAAAGTTTGGGGTAAGAGATGTTTTCATATGCCTAGGGCAGAAGTAAAAGATGTCAAAGTCTTTTAAATGACTACGAATGAATGCCTAACAGTAGACAGTTGCAAAGGTAACAAATCTTCTACAAAAGGTACTTTAAGGACAAGTGAAGAAATCTGAACATGTACCAGATAACGTATGTATGATATTTAGATATAAAGCTTTTAGGAGTAATCATTGTTATTTTGGTTATGTAGAACATTGTTATTAGAAATGCATACTGAATAATTTAATATGGTATGATGTCTGAAAAATATTTCAATATACCAACATATAATTTTTTTACAATGCATTTTTTTAAAATGCACGTGCCCCTCAGAAAAGTTCATGCAAAGCTGGATAATACTTTGCTTTAAAGACGTCAGAAAGAGCCCTGGCCAGGCAGCTCAGCTGGTCAGAGTGTCAGCACCACACGTCACGGTCACGGGTTCGATCCCCAGTCAAGGAGGAACAAGAATCAACCAGTGAACACATAACTAAGTGGAACGACAAATCAACATTTCTCTCTCTCAAATCAATAAATAAAAATTTAAAGAAAAAAGACTTCACGCCCTGGCTAGTTTGGCTCTGGATTGAGTGCTGGCCTGCGAACCAAAGGGTTGCCAGTTCGATTCCCAGTCAGAGCACATGCCTGGGTTGTGGGCCAGGTCCCCAGTAGGGGGCGTGGGAGAGGCAACCACACATTGATACTTCTCTCCCTCCCTCTCTTCCCCCCAATCTCTAAGAATAAATAAATAAAACCTTTAAAAATATACCTTAAAAAAAGACTTCAGAGAATATTGTAATCTGGGGATCCAAGATTTCCAAGGGTTTTTGAGAAATTGAACTTGACTCATTCTATACATTTATTCTGATGTACTAAGTAGTTGCTATTTCTCATTATTTGTACAGTTCCTTTGCTCTTCTTAAGCCAACATCAGCTGACGTTCTCAATTTCCAGGGCAAAATGACCAAGAATAAAAGGAAGTGTTCAATAAGGCTATAACTGTTATAGCAAACAAGCAGGTCTCTCTCAGGGTACAATAAAAAAAAAAAAACACGTGCCTTCAGAATCGATCAAGAACGTGATCCAATATTTAAATTCAAGGCAAGGATACGGATACATTGGTTAATACAGATACAAAATAGCATTGGTTAAATATGTAACAGTATAACCATGCACACAATGGAACACAGCCTTAAAAAACAGCATGCAAAGCAAACACAAGGGATGTTTTAAAAGAAGGATGTTGTGTGACAATGAAAATATGATCCCACTGTTACAAAAATCAAAAACGAGTCTGTTCATAAGAAAAGATCAGGAAGTCTTGCAAGTGACGTGGGTCTTCTCAGGATGGTAGGGTCACCGCTGTTTTTCAGTTTCTTCCTTAATTTGGATTTTCTTCTTTTTTTTTTCTTAAAGATTTTATTTATTTATTTTTAGAGAGAGAGGGAGAGAAACATCGATTGGTCGCCTCTCACACGTTCCCTACCAGGGACCTGGCCCAGCACCCAGGCATGTGCCCTGACCAGAAATCGAACTGGCGACCTTTCCGTTTGCAGGACGATGCACAACCGGTCACACCAGTGAGGGAAAGATTTTCTAATGTGCCAACAATGACTATGCATAGCTTTTGTAAGAAAAAAGTAATTTTTAACATTTAAGAAAAGGATAATGGGAAAACATATACACAGCATCATTATAATCAGAATAAAAAAAAATACAACAAAGAAAAGAAACTACATAGGAAAAAGTGAGAGCAAAAGTACTACAATATTCATTTTGTATTATTCAAAACTAATGAATTATTCTTGGGAGACGCAGCAACAAAAACAGGAGCAGGGCGGGATCTGGGGAAGCTGGCGCTGTTGCATGCGCTGGGCGATGGCCACACAGGTATTTTCTACGAAGTCATCAAGTAACACCCTTCTAGTGCGTCCTTCCTGTGCTTTTCAACAAACAGTTTTTCAAACTTAATAGGAGCCAGATTAGAGCAGGAGAATTATAGATAATTTCCTACTTTTCTGTATTTTCAACTTTCCATAATAGAAATAGGTCCCTTTAATAACAGAAAAAACGCAGACCTTCCTTCCCCCGAAGCTAACCTTATGTACCAGAAGGGCTCTTTAAACATCGAACTAGCCCTGGCCAGGTGCTCAGGTTAGAAGTTCGATCCCCGGTCAGGGCACACATACAGGAACCAACCAGTAAATGCATGGATAAGTGGAATAACAAATCGATGTTTTTTTCCTCTCTCTCTGTCCCTTCCACTCTCTCTGTAAAATCAATCAATTAAAAAATTAAACATATTAATGTGCCTTAAAAAAAATAAAAATCCAACTAGAACCTCCGCCTGCACACAGCGGCCTCTGGGGCCCACGTTCCGCTCCATCAAAACGTCCCCCCCAGGTCTCTTCTCTCTTGTCCGAAATGGAAAGGGCCAGGCTGCGGTGCCCCGGACACACGGAGGAGGGCCCCTGGGAAGTCGCCAAGGGCCGGCCCAAACTGCACGAAAGACAGCCACTCTTTGAGAGATGACAGGATGACAAGTCACCTCTCTGGGCCCCTCTGTTTCTGGACTTCGTGGCCCCAGGACCAGAAGGGTCGCCGAGCTTTCCGGAGGAGACCATGATTCCCAGCAGCCCGTGTCAGCAGGCAGTCAGTTCCCATAGCGGCATAACTTGGACAAACCCTTCAAAAACTGCCAGGTCTTCTTCTTATTTTTTTTGAAAAACATTTTAAGTTTATAAAATATGGTATGCTCATTATAAAGAAATTCAAGCAGGCCATAAAAAAATAATAAACCATTAGCGGCTCCCACATTCCAAGGGTAACCACTGCTCAACACATCCTGTGTCATCTCCCAGAAAGCATTGGGTACGCACAAACGTGTCCACAGCACAGGAGTGCACAGACGCCCTTTTCTGTACCGGCTGGGCCGCACTCCATCCACCGCGTGACTCGTCATCGTGCACAAACACCACCCCGATCTCTGTCACGTGGGTATGGCATTCCATTGTATGAATGGATCGTAATTTAACCAATACCGTCCAGACTGATATTGAGCTTGCTTCCAATTTTTCTCTACTATAAACAATGCTGCAGTGAACATCTTTATACCCAGATCCCTGTACTTTCCGTGACTTCTTAAGGACAAATTCCTAAGGGTGAAATTATAGCATCCACGTTCCGATGGAGGCTGCCTCCAGAATGGCCGAGTCAGTTTCGGGACCCTCTCACGAACTGTCCGGAAAGATTCACTGACCCCCCGCAGGCTTGCCAATACGAGATATCTGTGATCTTTTCAGCATTTTTCCACTCGGTAAACGATAGCTTTTTGTTTTTAAAATGGAGTCGTTTTTCATTTACATTTCACTAATTATTAGTGAGGTCCTCAGAATTAAAAAAAAAAGACACCATGTGAATTCTAGTCTCTCCTGCATTTTACACACACACTGGTTAGAACACGTTCCATTTACTCCCTAGAACACTCCACACTCCCTTAATCTCTTAGGGGAAAACGGGGAAATCAGGAGGTCAAAACCATGAGCATGATTATAAACTTTAGAGCCATTACTTTTATTTATTTCTAACTTTGAACGTAATAAGCTATCAGAAAAAGACGGCTCTTCCCAAACAGAGCAGGCATCGTCATTTTAAAGTCGTCTCAAGTCCTGCATCTGTCCCAATAATGAGGTCTCTGCCTGAAACGCCACTGGAAGGCCGCGTCCCGTCACTGGGACCTCTCACTGCTATCAACTGGCACGTGAGCAGAGGGCAGGCGCGCCCGCCGCGCTGCAGCAGGAAGTGCTGCAGGGTGAAGGGACGGGCAAGACGTGCAGAGGTGCGGCTAAAGGAAAGGCGGCAGTTCTCTTGGGGTCTTGACAACTAAAGCTGAAGGCAACTAACTGTGCCCCAGGAAATTGTCCCAACGTGGTTTTGATGGCTTTTGTGGGACGTGCACACCGTCCTAGGGTGACCGCCTCAGAAGAGGCGCTTCTTTCCTGGATACGTACTTTCTGGGGTGCGTGTGCATTTGGTTACGCTTTGGGTACTGTCACAGTTACATGGGGAGAGACATGCGGCCCCTCACATACAGAGTGGAGAGGTCCGGAGTGCCCTGGCCTGGTGGCTCTGTGGGTTAGAGCATCGTCCCGACACGCCAAGGTGGCAGGTGCAATCCTCAGTCCGGGCACATAAAAGAATCAACCAATGAACATATAAATAACTGAAATGACGATCGCTCTCTCTCCCTCTCTCTAAAAATCAATTTTAAAAGAAGTACAGAATCTTCCCTGGCTGGCGTAGCTCAGTGGATTGAGCATGGGCTGAGAACCAAAGCCTCGCAGGTTCGATTCCCAGTCAGGGCACATGCCTGGGTTGCAGGCCACATTGATGTTTCTCTCTTTCTCTGTCTCCCTCTCTTCCCTCTCTAAAAAATAAATAAATAAAATCTTTTAAAAAAATCTCTAAAAAAATAAGTAAAGAATCTTGAATGAGACCCCCCTTCAGTCCTAACTCCAGCTCTGTTATTTCCTCTGTGAGCCTTCACCTCTCTGGGCCTCGGTTTCCTCGTCCACACACCGGGAGAGCAGGGCCCGCCACAGGGCAGTGCCGTGGGGGACTCGAGAGGACTCACGTACTTCCGGGGCCCAGCAAGGCTCTGAGTAACCGGGACCCATGGGGCTGTCTCTAACAGCTACAGCCGACCCTGAGTCAGACCGGGCCTGAGGCCCGCTCGACCGACCCTGAGCAGGCCGGGGGGAAGAAGAGCCTGAACAAGAGTGAGCCTACCTCCCACTTGCAGCCCACATGCCGGGTAGATGATTTTCCAGGGGGCATCCAAGGTACCTTGGTTTTCACCCGGACACTCCGCCGCACGTTCACGGTGTCCCCTTTCATTCCGCGCTTATGAGATTTCTGTGGAAAGGCACAAACCCAGGGTCACTTCCCCACACACAGCTGGTGGTGGCGTCACTCCGGTGGCATCCATCTCCAGCGCTGCACGAGAGCCTCTCCTGACTGCTGCCGCCCTTTCTGCACAGCCGGCCTGCCTACCGTCTAGCCAGGCGCCCGAGACCCGCCAGTGAGCGCCTCTGTCTGCCAAACCTTCGGAGCTGGCGGTGCAAGGAGCCTGAGCTGCAGGGCGGCACCCGGCTCCGCAGCTTTCACCTCGCCCCGCGGGCATGCTCCTACCTGGCTGCTGGCCGCTGATGGTTTCGGGAGTTTTTTTATGTGGACGTGGACAGGGGTGTTCTCATCCACGTGAACATGTAAGGGGGGAGTTGACGAGCGGTCCTTCATGGTTTGCTTCTGGCAGGCCGGGGAAGACAACACAAAAAAGGTTGATCTGCGGATGAGTAAACTGGGCATAAAAAACACGGCTGGCAGCCTCCGGGGGCCGCTGAAAGCCTAGCCACCAAGCAAGCAGGACAGCTACCGACTACCGGCATGCAGGCGGGGACCAAGGCGGCAGTGCCGTGCAGCAGGCTCCTGAGAGATCCCAGCGGGAGACCACCGGAGGGATCCAGGTCCCACCGGGAGAAGGGCCTCTGCGAAAGAGCCCGAACCTCCGTCCCAGCCTGCTGGGACGCAGAGCTCTCCTCGGACTTAGCACGGAGCACGGCCAGGAGGCAGGTGCGTCCTTCTACACCGTAATCTGCACTGCACATGCGTGTTAGCAGGGCAAACACACAGCATTAGGGTGCGATATAAAGCAGGCAGCGGGCAGGGAAGGCGGGATGAACACAGAGAGCTGGAGGGAATGCCAAGATGAGAAGGTTGTATCGATCGTAAAAAACATACAAGCAAGGCAAAACCCCAACTATATACACCGTGTTCACCATCAGCCCCTAGCCCCCTCTCCAAGCTTCTTCTTCTTCTTGTTATTAAAAAGTTTTGGAATTTGTTTGGAAGGATTAAGACAACCTCCTCACACCTGGCAGCCTTGCCACGAGCAAAAAAAAAACAACAACAAAAAACCCCAATCCATCAGCAGGACGCGGATGAAGGCCCCGAGCAAAGGGTCAGGCTGCTGTGCTCTCCGGCAGGGGAGGCGGCTCCTGGAAGCGGGGGCAGCGGCGTGTTACTGGCAGGGCTTCAGGCCGGAGGGCTGCTCCCTGTGCGTGCCACCTACCGTCACAGTCACACTGGGTACGCCACAGGGTGTCCTCAAGACCTTTTTCTGCGTGAGACTTGTTACTCCGTTCTTCCCACACGATGGAAACCTGCACCCGGGCACAAGGACCAGATTATAAGCAGACACTTAGGGCTCTTCTGTTTCTTAGACCTCCCAGGATTACATACTACGTGTGGTGGGAACACGGTTACAGTGAAGAGAACCAGCCTGGGGTCACTGGGCTCCCCTCAGGTGGGCACCAAGCATGCATGGTGTGCCCCGCAGTGGGATGGAAGCAGGGGTGGCGGGCGCTCACAAGCCTGGCCTTTTAACCTGCCATCGCATCACACGGATTGTGACCTTTTGCTGAAAAGCCCAGGTGTCATCCTGTCAGGTGATAAAAAGCAGGCAGCCCAGGAGCAGCAGCCAAGGTACCCATGTGGCCAAGGGTGCAAGTGCCCAGGATGGTGCCTGGGGCAGAGACGGCTCTGGACAAACGCCCAGGGAACGACTGACAGAAGGAGCCAGGGCAACGGGCTCTGGAGCAAAGTCCCTGCGCCTCAGATTCATAAAATTACAGTCAAATGGTCAACTAACAGGATGAAAAATTAGTGTTTCCCAAAATAGCCCACTTGCTACTCTTTAACCTCTTAATAAACAGGGTGATGCCCTGGCTGGTGTGGCTCAGTGGATTGAGCGCTGGCCTGTGAACCAAAGGGTTGCCGGTTTGATTCCCAGTCAGGGCACATGCCTGGGTTGCGGGCCAGGTCCCCAGTGGGGGGTGCACGAGAAGCAACCACACATTGATGTTTCTCTCCCTCTCTTTCTCCCTCCCTTCCCCTGTCTCTAAAAATAAATGAATGAACAAATGAATGAATAAAATATTTTAAAAATAAAAATAAAAACACCATACATAATTCATATTATACATAAACAGCCCCATCACCAGATTTGCAAATGTAACAAACATTTCATCTTCAAAATTTGGCAGCAGTACACCCAGGAATTCCGGGATGGGAAGCCACTTGAAAAGTTCATTTCATCCATCCCGCTGCCTTCTGACAGCCCCAAAATACGACTTCACCCTCCCCACAGACACCTGGGGAAACAGTGCAACGTAAAAATGCAGTACAAAAATCCTTGAGCCTTTTAGCCAGCATTTCGCTGTCTTATAGCACACCCTGATAAACAATAAAAAGTGCTTACTGAGCCCTACTAACCCTTCAGCTGAGGATACTAAATCTGAGTTTCCTCTTCTCCCCCCCCCTCCCGCCCCCGTCACTTAGAACACTTCTGCTCATTTGGAGCCAGAAGAGCTGCGTAACCTCCCCCCCACAGCGGCCTTCCCCTCAAACCGCTCGGTTTCCAGCAACACCTTGCTAACTGCCACATCCATCTCCTACATCCTCGCCCTTTGTTTACGCCCGGCCTCCTTTCCAAAGGATCTGAGCCTCGTACTCCACTGAGACGACAACAGTGACCCAATTTGCTACCAGGAACTGGGACAAGTGGGACAACTGGGAAGAGGGGGAGAAAGGGAGGGAGGGAGGGGAGCAGAGCTGGGACCGTGTGCACGCATTTATTTTTTTCCCTCCTTCCCTTTAAAAATGATTTCCAAGTATTTGGATGCAGACTTTCAATACACGGAACAGAGAAGCTGAACAGAGAGGCCTCCAGCAAGCAAGCCCGGCCCGGGGGGGGCCCCTGAACCACCTTTCCCTGCCCTCCAGCGGAGGCGCCCCCCCACTGGCAGTACCTGGGGGAGCCGCCCGAGGATGAGGCAGACATGACTAGGCATCAAAGCCGCAAAGGTGGGCTCTGTTCAGGGGGACCCAGAGGGGCTTGTCAATGAGACTCTCAGGGGCCCGGCATCAAACGTCCTCTCTGAGGGGAGGAGGGTGGAAGCTTTGGGGGTAGCAGGTGGATGAAAACTTGGGAGGCGCTCCTCTCTACTGTCCAAGTCGCACAGCAACTGTCCTGCCAAAGTGGGGGGAGAGAGGAGAGGCTGAGCGACCTGCGGGGCGGGCGGGCGGGCGCTGGTCAGTGGGCGAGGGGCGCGGCGGGAGCTCCCTTCTCCAGGGAGAACAGGAGGCGGAACTCAGAGGGAGAGGACCACCGCGCCCAGGCCCCGGGAGGGAGGGTGGGGGGCCACCAAGAGGAAAACCTGAGGTGCTAGCTGACGCGCGTGGAGGGCGGGAGAGAACCGCTAGGCCCCAAGTGGGCCCGAAAGGGCCAAAACCGGCGCAGGGTGCGAGGGTTGTGGGGGCTTGTCCTGGCGGGGCCGGGGCAACTGTCTCCTAGGAGAAGGGGCGTTCCCGGCTGAATCGACTCTCCATGAGGACCAATAGTATTTGAAGGAAGGAAAGCGGAAGCAACCGGGGGGGAAAGGGGGCGCTCAGCCACGAGTGGGCGCCCCCGATAGCGGAGGGAAAATCCTCCCGGTCGCAGCAGCGGCTGCTGGGATCTAGTCTCCAGGTTGGAGCGGATTAAACGCCCGGTTGTGCGGGGAGCGGACCTCCGGCGGGTGAACCCGCTCCAGCGGGGTCGGGGCCCCGGAGGCGGCCCCCAGGGGACAGCGCTGCGTACGAAGATCGGGCAAATAACTGACATGACGAGGCCCCCGGAGAGGGGAGGGAAGGGCAGACCAGGCGACGCCCACAGGCAGGCAAGAGGGCGGGGGGCCAGTCTCCGTCGGCGGAGAAGAGGGACCACTACCCACCGGCGGGGAGCGGGGGACTAGTTTAAGCCCATAGAGAGAGGGGCGAGGCCCTGCCGGAGGGCAGCAGAGGGGCGAGCCGAGCCCCGCCGGTCGCCAGGTGAGGACGGAGGCGGCCGGCCGGCCAGTTAGCGGGAGGAGACGGCCCGCGCCGGGGGGCGGGGCGGGGGTCCAGATTCTGACGGGAGCGGGACTGGCGCACCAGAGGACTGCGGGCCGGGGGCGACCCGGAGAGGGCAGGGGCGGCGGCAAACGGCGAGGACCACCCCGCCCACGGGGACCGGCCCCGGCGGCGGCCGCGGGGCGCCCCGGAGCGCCCTGGGTCCCGCCCGCCGGCGGCCTCTCACCAGGAGCGACACGGCTGAGCCCAGAAACGCCTTCTTATGAAGTCGTTGAAATCGGCGGCCAGGGTCGTGCCATGGAGACGCCGCGGCGGATGTAGTCCTGCTCCAGCGGCGGCTCCTCCCCGCTTCCGCCTCCTTCTCCGACACACGGTCGGGAGCTCGCCCATTGGCCAGTTCAAACCCCCCGGTGAGCCTCTCGGGTTTCGCCATTTAGGCCCAGCCCCTGGCGTCACAGACATGCCCCCTCCCGCCCTAAGCTCCGCCCACCCCCAGGCCACGCGGCTCGTCCCCATGGATACGCGCGACGCTACCAGCTAGCCTTGCCCGGGCAGGCCCCGGGGTTGTGGCCCTGCTGCCCTCTCTGTCATTTTTGCCCTGCCTTCGGTCCTTCTCGAGTCCCAGAACTTAGAGGGGTGCCACAGCTCTAACCTGCTCCATTTGACAGGATTTAGGAAACCAGGCACAGAACGAGTTAGTGGCCCGAGCTGCGCCCTGTTTCTGGGAATCCAGCCCTGTCTCTACCCTGCTGTTGGTAGGGAGATGGAAACGGCCTCTGCTCACCACTCAGCCTCTCCCCTTCGCCTGTGTGTCTGTCCAGACAGGAGGAAGGGTGTGATTTCCCCGCGCTCCTCACCGCCATCCTGCACACTGGGTGCAACTGTGTGTACAGACCTACTTGGATGAGGTTCGCTTGGAGCCGCCATCTTCTCAACTATGCTTCACTGTCAGCCAATCAAGAAGGAGATGTCACGTGACTCACAGAGGTTCGCTGGGTTCCTGGAGATTTGAATTTCCTCTGCCCCTACCAGGCTTCCATTTCCTTGACAGACCCATTTCCTTGACCTTCCCCCCCCCTGCCCCCCGCCCCTATCACCTCAGCCCTGCACCGCCAGGCTCACACAACTGGTCCACCTGAGATTTTAAGTTCCGACTCCCCACTCTCCAAACAGAACCTGCTTCTCTCTTGCTCTCACAGTCTAATGCCTACTACATCCATTTTTTTCAGTGTTAGGGAGCGTTTCACTCCCTTCGGCCCGTTCATTTTCTCCCTGTTGACCATGCGATGGATCCCCAATCCCTGTGACCCAACCATCTGAGACTCTGCAAAGACCAAACCCACAAATTTTTGCCTCTCGCAGCGGTGGCTACTCTTTATTTTATTGTATTGTATTTTACTTATTAAATACTTCTTATTTATTTGATATTTCTTTTAAGATTTTATTTTTTTATTTTCAGAGAGAGGGCAAGGGAGGGAGAGAAACATCCATGCACGACAGAAACATGGATCGGTTGCTTCTTCCACGCCCCCAGCTGTGGACCCGGCCCACAACCCAAGCGTGTGCCCCAACCAGGGAATCCACCCACCACGCCACATCAGCCAGGGGTCCGTGTATTTTTGAACTGACCCTTTCTGACCTTCTCAAGGGGATGAGGGACTTAGAGAAAAAGCAGAAGGGAGTCTTCTCAAGCTTGCCTGAGGGCCAGGCAAAAAGAAACCTCCACATGATCCAGCCTTGAGGACCAGGAAACGTTGAGGGGTTTGGAGCAAAAGCCAATATGTGTTTTATTGTCAGCACACACCTTGTGCACACAAGTTCTCTCTGGAATTTGGTGCAAGGATGTGGTGAGTGCAATTAATACAGAGTAGTTAGCCCTGGCTGGCATAGCTCAGTGGATTGAGCGCAGACTGCGAACCAAAGCATCGCAGGTTCGATTCCCAGTCAGGGCACATGCCTGGGTTGCAGGCCACGGCCCCCAGCAACCGCACATTGATGTTTCTCTCTCTCTCTCTTTCTCCCTCCCTTCCCTCTCTAAAACTAAATAAATAAAATCTTTAAGAAATTCATTAAAAAAAAAAGAAAAAGAAAAGGCAAGGCTGTTAGCCACAAAATACTGGAAAGTTGACTATGATGCTATTTCTGCATGAAAATATCCTGTACATGTTCATATCTGCATGTAAAAAAAAGCTGGAGGTGGGGGAGATTTTCACTTATAAATTGTAAGTTTCTGTCATGTTTAAGCATTTTTGCAAAGGAATATGTTTCCAGTCAGAAAACCAACAGATCAAAGACTCATTGGAGAAGATAATCATGACGTATTGGTTGGAAAAAAGGGTAATAGAATGGGGTGTCTGGTAAAGCTGATGTAGGAGTTTGGGGGTAGGGGACGTGTGGATATAAATTCACACAGAAGAAGACTGCAAATTTTGGCAGGAGGTACATGAGTATTTCTTATGCTATTATCTATTCTTTTTAGCACTTAGAAAAAATTATCGTGAAGTATATATTTAAAGGAGGGCATGTAACGTGTATTTGTTTGCTAGGGCCGCCAAGGCACCGCAGACTGAACCAAACAAGAGATGCATTCTCACAGGCCCGCGGGCTGAAGTCTGAGGTCAAGGTGTGAGCAGGGCCAGCTCCCTCTGCAGTTCTTGGAAGTTCAGGCTACATGTGGCCAGCTCCCTCTGCAGTTCTTGGAAGTTCAGGCTACATGTGCTATTGTCCTCTTTTCATTAAAGATTTTATTTCTTTATTTTTAAAGAGAGGGGAAGGAAGGGAGAGAAACATCGAACAGTTGACTCTCACAAGCCCCCATCCTGGAGACCTGGCCGCACTCCAGGCACGTCTCCAGGATGACTGGGAATCGAACCAGTGACCTTTCGGTTCACAGGCCAGTGCTCAGTCTACTGAGCCACACCAGGTAGGGCGATGTCTCCTTTTTATACGGACACCAGTTATACTACATTAGGGGCCCACGCTATTCTGATATGACCTCACCTTAAATAATTACAGGTCCAATGACCCTATTTCCAAATAAGGTTACATTCTGAGGTTCTGGGGGTCAGGACTTCCACATCTGAACTGGAGGAGGATGGACACAATTCAGCCCACAACATAGTGAAGATACTCAGTTTAAAGGTGCGCAATAAAATAGACCCTAACAGGCCGCTGCCCCGTTTAAGAAACAAAGGAGGCCGACCTGCTTTTAAACCAGGAGACCCTGGCTCAAAATGCTGACATTGGCAATTTCCTTTTTCTCCTGTTTTTCTGAATCGGGACGATGAACGCAGATTTCCCTTGTTAGTCAGAAGTCCCCACAGGTGCAGGAGGAGCTATCTCCCCAGCTCCGGGCCCCAGCCCTGGCGCAGCTCGCCTGCCCCTGGGCCCCTGGGCCCCTGGGTCCTCGGGCTCCAGACTCCCCGTTGGCCCCAGGGCCTGATTACCGGTTGTTTCCGGCCAGGAGCAGCTCCTCCGGGGACCTGATGAAACTACCTCGCACCGCCCTGGGGAGAAGGAGTCTGTGCTCCAGAGTGAGCCTGGCTTTTTCTTTTGGGTGACCTGAAAGGTTTCAGGACCTGGGTGCTGCTGGAAGAGAAAGTTCTCCCGGGCCCTGTGAGGGTGTGGCCCCCCGGACCCTCTGACCAGGCACTCACTGGCCCTGCCCCTGAGGTTGGGTGGGCACGGGAGTGCCCCTTCTCCAGTTACCCAAACCAGCCGTTTCTTGGCGGTGGTGGTCCTGCCCCACCAGCCTCCGCATCACCAGGGAACTCGTTAGACACGCAAATTCTCGGACCCTACCCCCACCTGCCGAATCAGGAGCCCTGGGGGTGGGTGGGCCCAGCCACTGCGTCTTAGTCAGTCCTCCAGGGGGTTCGGGTCCCCTCTACAGTTTGAGAACCACTGCCCGGAGCACCGAGAGGCATCTTGGGGGGCGGGGGCAAATCGTGTTGTGCCCCTTCATTTCACAGAGGGGAAACGTGTGAGGCATTTTACCGAGAGGACCAGGACCTGGCTCGAGAGACCCAGATCAGGAAGTGGCAGTTAAGGTGGAACTGCAAGTTAGGTCGTGTGTTTTCGCAGTCCCCCCTCTTTGCTCTGACTCGGGCAGACCTCCCAGGTCCACCTGATGTCACGGTGCTGTCACCGTCTGGAAGGTCCCCGTGATGCCAGCGACTGTCAATGCAGCACTTTCTCTGTGCAGCACCGTGCCTCCCGCATTAGCTCATGAATCCTCGCGATACCCAGTGAGACCTGCCGGAGGGCTGGCTGAAGGTCAGGACACCTGCCCAAGGTCACAGGGCTAGGAAGGGCAGAGACAGAACTCAAACCGGCTTTCTCTGCCTCCAGGGCCCATGCTGCAGATAAAAGACCACACCAGACCCTGCAGAGACTGCCACCACCCCGGGGGTGGGGACTGGGGCCCTTCTCCTGTGTCTACAGTTCGGCTGAGACGAAAATCCCCCTGAACAGGCAGAACAGCTGGCAAACAGCTGATGCCGAAAAGCTACTGCCATTCACTCATGCAACAGCCCCCCCTCCGCCCCTTGGTTTGCACACAGCTGTATCAACCTTGGGGGGGGGACAGGGCAGAGTGGAAGCAGCCCACCACTCACCATGACTGACGGAGTCCCCACCCTCTCTGTCACCCCTGCCACCTGCAAGCAGCAGGTGTGCCTCAGGACAAGGCTTCCCGACCTTCACAGCGGGGCACTCACGGAAAACCAAAATATTTGCACAGCCTCTGGGTGGTCGGAGGGCACTGTGGGGGATTTGGAAGTCTTGGCGAAAGTTTTATACCATGTTATTCATAATATACGGATTAGAAACTGTAGTATAAAGCATTAGGGGAGTTGGTGCAGCTCCGCCTTGTATAAAACTTCCAAATAAAACATGACACTGGATAAAAAAGAAGACAGCACAGAAGACCACATGCTACGTGATTCCTTCCCTGTGGCAGTTTGGAAGAGGCAAAGCCATAGGGACAGAAAACAGACCAGTGGTTTCCAGGGCTGGAGGGGGCGGAGGGAGCTGAGGGCAGAGCAGCGGCGTAGGGGAGCTGGGGGGAGAGGCGTTATATAATAATTATACAGATCGCCGTTTCCCTGGCTGCGTTGTGCCAGTGGTGGTGGCAACACGACTATTTACATTGTCAAAGATCATCACAGCAAACGTTACTTTGTCGAGTTAGCGGTGGTTCCCGAACCTGTCAGCTCCTCGGAATGACCGGGCATGGCCTGGTTCAAACACAGTCAGGCTTGACCCACGACCCACTGAATCAGCACCTCGCGGTGGGAGACAGGAGGGGCCTGGACCCGGCGCTTTAACAAGCTCCCCAGGTAGCCGGCGGTGGACTGTGCGGCTTGGGGCCCAGACTTCTGGGGCAGGACGGGTTTCTGAGCTGCTGGCTCCAGCCCAGACTTGAACCCTGTGTTCCAGACTCGAGGAGCCACCCCCCGCCTGACAGCTGTGCCTGGGTGTCAACTGCAGCACGTCGAGAAGGGACCTCCTAACCTGCCCCCAAACCAGCCTCACCCATCGTCTTCCCCATTCTTCCAGGAATTCTGCCAAAAACGTTGCCATCGTCCTCAATTCCTCTCCTCTTTCTCCCCCCCCTTCGTTGTTGTTTGTTTTTTATTTCACAATTATAAACTTAACTCTTCGGTCCAAGGACGTGGACTTGGACGAGGGCAGCACGGAACCCCAGCGGCTGCGGCGAGAGCAGGAGGACGGTGGGGTGCTGTGAGCGGCAGGCGTGGGGGCGCCCTCCTGGGCTGCGGGAGGGACGCTCTGGCGGTCGAGATACAGCACAAGCCGGCGGCAGCGCTGCCCGCACACAGCCAGCAGCGGCTACCGGCCTCGTGGTTCCCGGCCCCGAGGCGCGCTGCACGGCTCCCGCGGAGCTCATGGCCTTTTCACCTGCCCGGAGGCCGCGCGCTTGCCATCCGCCACTCGGGCCTGGCAGCACCGAGGAGACACCGGAACCGTCTGTGTTGGTCCAGCTTTTGCCAGGGACCAGGCGCCAGGCCCCGCGTGCTTCAGGGTGAAATTCTCGTCATCCTCTCTCTCGCGGCCGATGGACCCGCCCCCGGTGCCACTGCCGTGTGTGAAGTCACCGCGCTGGCACGTACGACCCAGAAGAATTCCGTGAAAGCAGGAGTCGTCATGGCCAAGTTATTTCTCACCAGGGCTCAGGGCGTGAAAGGTCCTGCTGTCTTTGGAAGTCGGTCTGCAAGGAGCTTGGAGGGCCGGCCAGCAGGTCCGAGAACGCGGCGGTGGGGCTGAGTCTGGTTGGGGCGGCGCCCAGGGGGGCGGCAGCTTCGGTGTCTGTAAAGCCTCCTCCTCTCTTGAAATTTGGGGGGGGGGGTTTGCCTCATCACCCCCACTGTCGACAACTTGGTTGTTGAGTCACTGCCATCGTGTCTCCCCTGGATTATTTTAATGGGTTCTGACTGGCGTCCCCGTTTCTACCCTGGACCGCCGCCCAGTTCACTGTCGGCACAGCAGCCAGAACAAACGTCAAAGTGTAAGTCATTTCTCTGCCACAAACCTCAGGGGCTCCTTCTCTCCTAGTAAAAGCTAAAGTGGCTCCCAGGCCCTCTCTGCTGCGGCCCTTGCTCACTCTGCTCCGGCCACACTGGCCCTCCGGCTCTCGTTTGAACCCGCTCGTCCTGCTCCTGCCTCAGGACCTTTGCACATGCTGCTCCCTCGGCCTGGACTGGTCTTCCCTCGGGTTTCCCCACAGCTTCCCCCCCACCTCCTTCAGGTCTTTGTTTGGGTATCAGCTGCTCAGGTTGTACTCGATGTCTCCGCCCCTGTTTTTCTCCCCAGTGTTCATCCTCTCGTTTTTACTTGCTTTTCTCTGACTCCCTCACCAGAATGTCAGCTCCACGAGGTCAGGGATTTTTTAATTTTTTTTGTTTTGGTTTGTTTTATTTACCGCTGTATGTCTGGTACCTAAACCTGGCCCATAGGAGGTGCTCATCTAAAGAATGAAGGGGGAGCCCTGGCTGGCGTAGCTCAGTGGATTGAGCGCGGGCTGCGAACCAAAGCGTCGCAGGTTCGATTCCCAGTCAGGGCACATGCCTGGGTTGCAGGCCATGACCCCCAGCAACCGCACATTGATGTTTCCCTCTCTCTCTCTCTCTCTCTCTCTCTCGCTCCCTTCCCTCTCTAAAAATAAATAAATAAAATCTTTTTAAAAATGCCCTTTAAAAAAAAAAGAATGAAGGGGTACCCCAAACCTGGAGGGAAGTGACTTATTCAAGGTCATGGCCACCCAGAACCAGTGGCTTTCACTCTTGGAACAAACAAATCATCAACCCCCCAGTTCTGGCCCAACGCCCTTCTCACAGCAACGCCGGCTTCCAGAGCCAGAGCCCGGCCAGCTGGACCTCATCTCCACGACAAAGCGAAGGATGGCGCGGCCTCTGCGGGTACCTGTCCGGCTCTGCCAGGACCCAGTACTTACAAGGCCAAGTCAAGGGGCTGCCATGGGCTCCTCTGCGGAGGGAACCGCAGAGCCGCCTGACCACGGTCCTGTGCCGGTGGAGGCCAAGGCAGCCACCTCCCCGCCCCTCCAGCTGCCCAGGTGCAAGCACTGGAGACAGTTGCTAGGCCCAGAAACTCGACTCCGAGGGGTGCGGGGTGGGGCAGTGGAGCAAGGCCTGCAGGTCCCGAGCAGAAGAGCAGAAGCGTGCAGAGCTGCGGCTGCTAACTCACAGCACGGGGTCAGATTGCAGATGCCCCAGGCTCCCTTCCCGACCTCTGTCCCACACCAGCGACAAGGTCCAGGCTTTGCTGCCTAGCGCCCTCTGGTGGCTGCACTGGTTCGGGCCACAGGGGAGCCCTGGGTCTTCCCCCAGCGACTTCCACCAGGGGGGTTCCAGCCCCAGAGCCAAGATCCGAAGGCAGGAGGCATTGGCAGCCCTGGGTCTGTGACCATGACGGTCCCAATGGGTGCGCATCCCCTGTGGACTGGGCTTCTCTTCCCACCTCCACTGCACCAACCAGCAGGCAAAGAAGCCGGGTGGGCCCTGCTCCGCCTCCAGGCTGCCCTCCTCCCCTCGGTCTCTCCACCTAACTGCTGGCCCATAGATCCCAGGCCCTGTAACAAGCAAAGAGGCTCGGCCATGAGTTAAAAAATATAAAGTGCAAACACCAGCTGGATTTTATTGAGGACCTACTGGTCGCTGGGTCCTCCGCCCACCTCCTTGTGTTTCCCGCTGGCCAGGGAAGGGGTGGGCCCTGGCAGGGGAGACCCAGGCTTTGAGCCGGGGGTCAGGGGGTGGGCTGAGGTGGAGGTAGAAGGGGGTGGAGGGGCCCCAGCGGCTGGGTCCTCAGGGCGAGCAGGGCCCAGCCTGAGCCTCCCTCCTTCCCCCGGGCCGGGCGTGAGGTGGGTGGGCCGGCCCGGGGGGGGGGGGGGAGGGCCTGCCAGCCCTGGGCTTCCACGAGGAGACAGAGGAAGGGGACGCGTCTCTGGTTTCCACCAACGAGAGGCGGCACCGGAGCGCACCCCAGTGGCCATGCCTGAGGCGGCAGCCAGGTCTCCGACAGCTCTGGGGTTCCTGGTGGCGTCTCCTGCCACTGGCGTCTCCTGCCACCAACCGTCAACTCTGCTCCCTGGACAGCTCCGGCCTCCTCCCCCTAGGTTCTCCTCTGGAGTCACCGCCTGGACCTGGTGGGGCAGGGGAGGCAAGAGGAGAGAACACCACTGGAGTTGGACGGTGAGAGGCAGAGACGGAGAGTCAGAGGTGAGCAGAGAGAGACGTCAGCGGATACAGAGAAACACAGAGAGGCAGAGACAGACCGAGAGAGCTAGAGGCAGAGAGAGAACTGCAGAGACAGCCAAAAACACAAAACACACAGAGACGGGGTCAGGGAGGGAGAGGGAGAGAGGAGACTGGGCTAAGAAGCCGAAAACAGACCGGGGCAGACGCAGAGCTGGCCTTGAAAGCAAAGAGAAGCCCCGAAGCCCACAGGGGTGGGGCCTCTTCGAGCCCCGCCCTCACCTAGAGCTCGTCCCTGGGGTGGGGACGGAGGCCGTGCCCACTGCTGCCGGCCAGGTCCAGGCGGGGGCCTCGAAGGGTCTTGTGAGAGCCGCTCCAGCTGATGAGGCGGCCACTGTCGTCGTCCCAGGGCGAGGAGGTCTCCGTGTCACTGAGCCACTCAGCGTCCCCCGCAAAGTGAGTGGGCTCAGCGAGCAGGGGCCGGGCAGAGAAGGCCCGCAGGTCCCGAGGCCAAAAGTGTGCTTTGTACTGCTCGCTGTGGGGTTGGGGGCGCGGCTTAGGGGGCTGAGGTGAGCCCCCCAACCTGGACCTCACGCTGGCCTGGAGCCAGGACCCTCAACTGGCCACAGCCCCTCACTGCCTTCCCCGTCCAGACCTCACAGCAAACATGAGGCATGGTTTTTTTTTCTCTCTCTCTCTCTCCATTGCTTTGAGAAAAAAGAGAGACATCAATGTGGGAGGGAAAATATTGGTTGGTTGCCATTTCATACGTGCCCTGACTGGGGATCAAACCCATGACCTTTTGGACTATGGGATGATGGTCCAACCAGCTGAGCCATGCCGGCCAGGGGAAGGCATGGTTTCTGCCCTGGCTGGTGTGGCTCAGTGGATTGAGAGCCGGTCTGCAAATCAAGGGATCGCCGGTTCGATTCCCAGTCAGGGCACAGGCCTGGGTTGTGGGGCCAGGTCCCCAGTTGGGGGCATACAAGAGGCAACCACACATTGGTGTTTCTCTCCCTCCCTTCTCCTCTCTAAAAATAAATAAATAAAGTATTTTTTAAAAAGGCATGGTTTCTCTTAACCCCACTTTCCAGATGAGGAACCTGATGCCCACAACAGGGAAGTAGCTTAATAAAAACCACTCGGCCAGCAGAGAATTCACAAGAGAATTCATACCTAGTTTGGCCAGAGTCCAGGGCGAGGCTGGACTCCTCGACTACTCCTTGATGACCCGGAAGAAGTTCTCAGCCTGGCCAGCCTCAGCCTCCCCGCCTGCCCAGCCGGGGGCACACTACCTGCTGAGGCGGGCCTGCCCTGCTCCGACCGGAGACTCACTTGGGGTGCTGGTCAAACATGATGGGCAGGAACTCGTCCACGGGCAGCATCCGGTGCAGGGGCTGGGAGGCCAGCAGCTTGTAGGCACCAGCCAGGCTCAGGACGTAGGCCAGGGTCCAGTAGGAGTACCCAGCCACCACCAGGCCCGGCAGCCCCGGCACGGCCACCTCCTTCTCGGGGTTCACCTGCTTCCGGCCGAGGTAGCTGCAGGTGACGTCAAGCGTCCCAGGAGTCACTGCAGGTCCTGGTGTGTCCCAGCACCCCCTCCCCCGCCCCGTCCTCCAGGACCAGGGTGGGGGAAGACAGGCCCCACGCAGGAGGACGCAGCCCCCAGAGGCCCACCCCTCTCCCTCACCCCCCGGGGGTGCGGGCTGCCTACATCAGGTCCCACGGAAGTTTTTGGGCCTCCACCTCCTCCATCAGCCTCTCCAAACGCCCCTTGAAGTTGCTCTGAAATCGCACGTCGTCCTCGAACACCATGACCTGGGCCAGGCCCCTGGTGACCACCTGTGGTAGAAGGTGGGGTGGGGGCGGGTCCTTAAATTCGGGTCGTCCCCTTCCACCTGGCTAACTCGGACGCTCTCCCTGGCCTCGGTGATGCGTCACAGGCTCAGTCCTGGCCACACCCCTCCGCTGCTTCGGGGCCCACTGGGGCTCCCACTGCCTGGGGGGGGCACTGAAACCCCAACACCTCGCTCGCTCTGGCGTACAAGGCCCCCCACAATAGACTCGAGACGGCGGTCAGAACCCATGCCACACTCAGTGAGTGCTACTGTACCCCAGGCGCAGAGCCACTGCCCGTCCCCAGGGACCCTCAGGGGGCAGCACACACGATGGCCGGTACTGCAGTCAGGAGACAGAAGCTCGGGGAGGAGGGTTAGGGTTAGGGTTAGGGTTAGGGTTAGGGTTGTGTGTCCTTGCCCAAGGACACACAGACGGGAAGTGGCGGAGCCAGGATCTGAACCTGCACCTGCTGGAGGCCAGGGTCTGGGTCCTTACTTCTGCCTCCTAAAGGAAGCCAGGCTGGGAGGGGTGGGGGAGACCCTAGCCCCCAACATCCCAAAGAGAAAGCACTTTCTGCAGCTTTTGCAAATGTGCAAAGAACAGGAAGTCGGCTCAGTGAACGGTGCCCTGCACATCACCCAGCAGCCGGTTTGGAGACCGCGGAAAATGAACGGACTAAAGCTCAGACACGTGTGGTTTCTCGACAGCAGAAAAAAGCAAGGAGCACGGCTGTGCGCCGCCTCCTGCAGGGAGCGGCGTCCGGGAGCTGGGGGTCCCAGCAGCGGCCTCTCCGCGCTGCCCACGCCCCGGCCCTGGCTGGAGGCGCACCCAAGGCTGTTCTTCCCAGCCCCGAACAGGCAACTCCTCCCTGCCTCGGGGCCTTTGCTCCTACTGTTTTCTTCTGGTGAGCAGGCTCCTCTCGTGGCCTGGCCACGGCGAGGCCCACGCCGACCCCGTGCCGGGCCAGAAGTCCAGGCCAGTCCGCACTCTGGGGCGGCCCGTGCCCCGCCCTTCCATGGCAAGTGGGTCCTTTCCTGATTTCCACGGTCCCTCCGGTCCCCAAGTCCCAGGAAGGCCAGGGCTACATTTTTCTTGTTCACCTCTCGTCTCTGAGAGGATACCTCCTAGCACACAGTAGGTGCTCAGCAGAGACCGTGGAAGGACTGAGACGGAGGGCTGGACACACAGGAGGTTTAAAGCCGCTGGTCACCTTTGTTGATGTATCATTCACCCGGGGTTCGCCGCAGGGCCACGAGCGGGCCAAGGGGGCGGGTCCTCACCTCCTCCCAGACGGAGTGGTGGCTCAGGAAGCAGCCCACCTCGCCCTTGGTCAGCGTGCGGCCGGAGTAGGGGTCCCGGTAGCCAGGGAGCAGGTCCACGCCGAGGCTCCTCATGACACTGCTGTTGAGGGTCCTGAGGGAGACAGGTGGGATGAGGTGAGGGGTGGCCAGCAGGGACCCATCCGGGGGCGCCTGGCTGGTGCGTGTGGGGTCGGCCACACTGGCGCCTGGTTTGAAGGCGGTTTCAGCCTCGTTACTGCTTCGTGTGGCCTGAAGCCATCAGTGACTGAGTCAGGGAGATCGTCGCCCCCTCGGGCAGGGGGGCCCCCAGGGGAGGGGGTGGCAGCCCTGGGGGGAGGCACCCCAGGATGCACACGGGGAACGTGGCAGAGGCCCAAGCAGAGGGTGGGAGTCCTGTGGGTGGAAGGGCGGGAGCGTCTGCAGCAAACAACAGCCCGCTCGTGGGGCTGAGTAACCCCGGGTTCCCCTGGGGCACGGGACCAGTCTGCGCCACCCCACCCATCAGGGACCTAAGGCCAGGTTGGAGAAGAATAACCCTGATCATTATCACGCAGACGCCTAAGCTTGGAACACTTACCGCATTGGGCCCCAACCCCCACAAACCCCTAAGAGGAAGACGCTGCGGTTGGCCGTGCACCCAGCAGGGCTGAGAGATGGGGGTGGCTTGTCGAACCCGCACAGCTGCCAAGTGGCAGGGCTGGGACCCGGGCCCAGTGGCCCCAGGTCCCGGGCCTTAACCGCCGCACTATCCCCCCTCCGGTGGGCCGAGGACGGGCGGGCCCGTCCTGGTTCTGTCTGCTCTGGGGCGCCCTGGGACACCATTTCTCAGGCCCTGTTTGAATACCTCCCGGGGCAGGGAACTCACTCAACTCATTCATCTGCTCTCCCCACGCCCCGGGAGCTCCCGTGGACCCCTCGAGCCTCACCGGCCATCCACGGCGTCCACCACGCGCCCAGCGATCTCCATCTCCCAGAGCGAGCTCAGCATGCGCTCCCGGCGGTCGGGCCTGCGGGCCAGGCTGATGACAAAGATCTGGAGGAGGCAGGGGAGATGGGAGTGGGGCGCAGGTACAGGGGAGGCGAGGACCCACAGGGAGAGCCCACCCACCTCCCGACCCCAGTCCTGCCGGCGGAGGGAACTTACCTCATCAAACCCCATCTTGGTGGGACTCTTTGGGGGCCGGGACACGTGAGCCGACGCCCGCATAGGGGGCCCGTCCACTGCGGAGGAAAGCACCCCCAAGCGTGAGTCCCTACGGCTCTCATCAGCAGTGACCCAGGAGTCCTAGCCCCCCCACCCCCATCCCCGGCCCCTCGGCAGAATGCCCAGCTGCCAGGGCCCTTGGAGACCACAGACTCCACCGGCCTCCACCACACGGATGAGAGGCTGAGGCCCAGTGGGGCGCAGGACTCGCCGAGTCCGGGATGCGTTGGGGGTGAGGGTGGGACCCAGTGCCCAGTGGGGCCTGGGGCCCCGGAGAAGAAGCGACGCCCGCAGGCGGGCCCCCCGGCCCCCGGCCCCCAGTCCAGTCCTCACCCAGCGCCTCCAGGACCAGGTGGATGAAGTTGACCCTCTCGTCCGCCAGGTCCTGGTGGGATTTCACCGGCACGTTCATGTACCCGTAACGCTGCTCGTTGCACACGTGGACTGAGACCCCTGCAGAGACAGGCGCGGTGAGGGCCGGCGGGGCGGGGAGGGCTCTCGGGACCCGGCAGAGAGGTCCCGGGCCTGGTCCTGCCAGCGTCCTGGTGCGAGTCCCCTCTGGGACTCGGTGTCCCTGCCTGCGGGATCGGAGAAAGGGCTTGAATCAAATAATATAAATGTAAATAGGAAGCTTTCTGCTGAGGTGGGTTGCTCATTTAGCAGAGGTTGCTAGAGCACCTGCTGGGTGCCAAGACAGACCCAGTCCCCACCCTCGGGGGCCAGGGTGACGCAGGAGCAGGCAAACCCCCTGTGGCTCCAGCCAGTGACTCCGGCCACGGAGGCCGCCCGGTGGGGCCATCGCCTCACGCCTCAGCCTCCACCCACCGCTGCCCAGGTCCGGCCCTGAGCCCCACGCCTAACCCCACACCCTCCCTCGCCCTCCACGCCGTCCTCCCCCGCAGACTTGTATTTCTCCACGACTCGCCGCCTTTACTGCAATCATTGATTCACTCTTTACCTTCTGTGGACCGTGAGCTCCTCAGAGGCAGGCGCGCGGCGTCTGCGTACAAGTTAACCGCACGCCCAGCATGGAGCAGAGCCTGGCCCATGGCAGGGGGGCTCTGTGGGTCGCTGGGGGGGGGATGGGAGCGAGGCCACCATCCACTGAATTCCTCCAGCCGCCAGTGAGCTCACTGCGGCTCACACCCCATGCAGCGGGAGCAACGAGAAGGGCTTTTGCTGCTTCTCACGCTTTCTCCATGTATTGGTGTCGTTCAGTTTTTGCACGTGGTAATTCCCCTCCTGCACACCTGCACCGCAGACACCACCCACACCCCGCGCACAGAACAGCTGATGGCGACGCTCCACTCTCCGGCCACCCCTCACACCCTGCCTGCTCGGGTGCAGCACCTCTGGGTGAAGCTGGCTCTTCTCATTGACCCTGACCTCCAGCAGAGACGTTCAGGTCCTGCCCCACCCCCCTGCCTCCCTGCCCCCCTGCCCCCCCTCAGTCCATGCCCCAAATGACACTCTGCGGGACCTTCACAGAACCAAACCCCAACACTTGTGTCTGCCTCGGTCTCGTCTACCCCTCTTCCTCGGACCTGGGTTCACCCTCTCCAAACCCAGACGCTGTCAGGTAACTTCCACCTTAAAACGACCAACAACCAGCTTTTCAGGGTTCAGGGTTCAGATCCTGTCCCGGGACCCTCCCTCCGACAGCTGCCTGGAGCTCCCAGGCTACAGCCCAGATGCCTACTGACCAGGCCCGCACCGCGGGCGCAGCCTGCCCGTCCGGCCTCGGCCTGCATCGGCCCCCACCCCTTTCTGTACTCAGCCACTCGTCTTCTTATGTCTCCTGCCCCCTCAGGTCCTTTTAGTTTTAAATAGGAGAAGGGAGGGAGAAAGAGAGGGAGAGAGACATCGATTGGTTGTCTCTTATATCACCTCTGATTGGGGTCTGAACCCACAACCCAGGCATGTGCCCGGACTGGGAATCAAACTGGCGACCCTTCACTTTGCAGGACAATGCTCAAGCAACTGAGCCACGCTGGTCAGGGCTTAAAATTGATTTGAGAGAGAGAAGGGAGAAGGAGAGAAGCATCGATTTGTTGTTCCACTTCCTTATGCATTTGTTCATCGAGTCTTCTATGTGCCCTGACTGGGGATCGAACCCGCAGCTAGAACATGTTGGGACAACGCTCTCACCAACCGAGCCACCAGGCTGGGGCAATCCCGCCCATCCTGTAGATCTCAGCCCCAAAGTCCACATCCTCCAGGAAGCCTTCCCAGATTAGACCAACTCTAGTCTAGCCCCCGGAGCACCCACAACCAAGATGCTGTCCTTCCTGTCACAGCTGTGACTGGACTTTGATCTGTGTGCCCCTGGGAATGATGGGAACGGAGGCTCCGGGAGGGCAGGGGCTGCCTGCTCCCACTCACCGCCCTCTCCCCAGCCTCTGGCACACGGTGCGCACGCCACAAATATTTGCCTAGCGGAGGAATCCACAAAAGTGCCACGAGGCGGACAGCCAGAAGCAGGATCAAACCCACCAGAGCAGCGGGCTCAAGAAAGGCTCCACGGGACCCAAAGAACAAACATGAGCTAACGAGATGAACTGTGGAGTGGGGAAGGGCATGCGAAGCAGAGGGAACAGCACGTGCGAAGGCCCAGAGGCTCCCGGGGGATGATGGAGGAGAGCTGTCCTCACCGGCGGCCTGGCAGGAGTAGGCAAAGACGATGATGTCATCAAAGGGCCAGGTGTAGCTGGGGTGAGGGGGGTAGAAGGCGAGCTGGGCCGCCCCCTCCGCCCGCAGGGACACCAGGAAGGTGGAGTGGACCATGGGGACCCGGAAGCAGCCCCGGCGCTGGCGGTTCTTGGTAGGGAAGTACTCGGCCGTGCGGCGGTAGTAGCCCTGGGGAAGGGGGTGCTCTGGGCAGTGAGGGGCGCCCTCCATCCCAAGAGCCCTGCTCCCTGCCACAGCACGCAGACCCCGAGGCCTCCGGGCTCTCTGCTCTCTGGGTCCCTCCTCCCACAACCCCAAGCTTCCTGGGGCCCCTCCCTCCCCGGCCTCACCTGCGGCGTGATCCCGCACCAGAAGTTGGAGTAGTAGGTCTGCGAGTCCAGCATCGGGGCCACCACAGGCAGCCCCCGCTCCATCAGAAGCCGCAGCGTCTGGTTGTTGGTCAGGATGTTGTCTGTGTCTGCGAACTTGGAGGAGGGGCAGGTCACGGACCCCAGCCTCGCCTGGGCCGCGGCGCCCCGGGGAGTCACGCATGAGTGGGATCCCTCCAGACTGCCAGAGACCCACTGGGGTGGCTCCCAGAAGCCAGTGGGGTCCCCTGAGAGTGGGCTAACACACAAACCAGTGGAGCTGCCTCCGGGCCAAGGATCGAGAGTGGGGCACTGGCTCAGCAGCGGGTCCAGAGAGTGGACCTGCGCTGCTAATCTAAGACCTTCCTCTGAGAAGTGACTCAGGGAGCGGATCCGCAGGCCTCTGCTGGGCTCCGGGTCGGGGACCCAGGCTCGCTGTGCCCTGGGGTCTCTGTCTCAGGGATCCAGGCTGAGTCTCTAGTCTGAGTTCCAGCCCCGAGAGCAAAGCTCAACATCCAGCCTGCTTTCTGGCGCAGGGTGCGAGCCACAGGGGAGGTGCCACACCACCATCTCTGCCAGGGCCCGGGCCCAGCCCGAGTGGGCAGCCCCGTCGCAGGGTCGCAGGGTCGCAGGGTCGCAGGGTCGAAGGCGAGGCTTTCTTACCAGGATGTAGTCGGCCCCCAAGCCCCTGGCGAAGGCCAGGGCTTCCTGCTTCAACTCCATCAGGAACTGGTGCCTTTCTCTGGTCCAGTGCTTGGGGCCCTCTTCGTCCGGGTAGGGCCTGCGGGGTACAGAGGGGAGGTGTTCCCCCGGGGCCGGCGCCTCCCCCCTCTCTGCAGGACAGCGGACAGCGCCCTGGCCTGGACGCTGCCCCCGCTCCTCTCTGGGCCGCAGCCGGTGCCCGTCTCCACCCCCCGACCCCTGGATCCGCACCTGGGCTCCCCCTCGGGCCTCCAGAACACGGCCGCATAGTCACTGCCCACGGCGGCCAGCCACTCCTGCAGCATCTCCGTGGTGTTGTCCACGTTGTGGTCCGTGGCACACCTGGGGACACAGAAGGAAAGAGGGTGTGGACGCAGAAGGACCGAACCCCGAGGCAGCCCCGGCCTGCGGAGCGCCGCCACCTGCGAGGCTGGCCGGCTCTCCCGGGGGCAGGGGCGACAGGTGCGTCACAGGGGAGGGTCTGAGAGCGGGCAGCCGAGTCCCCGTCACAGGTGTGCGACCCGCTGTGCGGCCTAAGGCAGGTCCCCGTCCCTCTCTGGGCTTCGGCGTCTCCCTCTGTGACTGTAAGACGCCTGGCTGGGGCCGGGGCCGGGGCCGGGGCCGGGGCCGGGGCCAGCCCAGCAGGCTGAGACAACAGAACCTGGGTGCGTTCGGGAAGATGTGAACCACCTCGGCTTTGAAGAGCACACCTGCCCCGTGGCCTGATTCCCCACCTTCCTTGCCGGGTGGCCACAGGTCGGCCCCTTCCCCTGAGTCCGGGCCGGACAGAAAAGCTGGGGCTTCTCTCTGCCCAAGAGTCGCCATGAGGACCAAACGACCGTCCGAGTGTCCCCGAGGAGTGCCGATGGCCCACAGAACGTGTCACAGAACACAGCCTCTCCTCTCCTCTCCCATGACTGAGCGGGGGTACGGGGGGCTTAGCCGCGAGCCCAGGCTTTAGGGGACACTGGCCCTTTAAGCCAATTCCCCAGGAATGAACACTCACTACGTGTCAAGTCCCGTAGGGGTGGGACTCACAGCTCCCAAACTGTGGTAATTGTGGGCAGCCTCCCCAGGCCGCGGCCCCACCCCCAGCCCGAGTCTGGTGCGCTGTGAGGAGCAGCTGGTCACTTCCCTCAGTTTATCCCCAACCTCAGCTTGGGGCTCCTCCCTGTCCTGGCTTCCAGAGACTGTGGCCTCTGACTCCAGTGCCCTGCGGGGGTGCCTGGGTGGGGGGGCGGGGACACCGGAGAGGGGCCCTGCCATCAGCTGGCAGGACCAACCCTCTTGAGACAGAGTCTGGAACCAGCCCAGGGGGAGGGGGCGGGTCTGACTCCCCTGGAGCAGCCCGGAGCCGGGGCTGACAGCACCCCGGCTGCTGCCCAGGAACCCCCAGTCCTGCAGATCCCTGCCACCTCAGGCCCCAGGGGACGCCAGCTGTTCCCGGTCAGCTGCTCCACTGCAAGTCAAGCCAACCACAGGTCTGTGGGGTTGAGTCTGGGCACTGACAGAAGAGGGGCCAGGCCCAGCCTGCACCCAGAGGTGGTCCTGAGAGGAGGAGGAGGGGCCAGGGTGGGCATCCTAGAGTCAGCCCAAGGCCTGGGACAGAGGTCTGTCCGGGGGGCAGCCGGGGGGCAGCCGGGGGCCAGGGGCCGTGCAGGACTGTCTGCCAGGGGAGGCGCCTGTCTGGGTGGTGTCTGGACGGGAAGCAGATGGCCCCATGGGGCTGGGGGGCAGACGCCCAGTGGGTGCCCATGCCGGGGTCTCTCACCAGAGGGCCAGCCGGGCCTGGGGGTAGTCCAGCCGCTCCAGAGCACCCAGGTAGTGGGGCAGCGAGTGCTCAGCATTGCGGGCCAGGATGGCAATGACCACGATGGGCGGCGGAGGCTCCGCAACGCCGGTGACCTGGAGCGGCGGCCCCAGCAGGAGCAGCAGCTGGAGCAGCGGGGCTGCGGGGGCAGCGCGCATGGCGGGCGCTCGGGCTGCGGCGGCGGCGGCCCCCGGGGCTCCGGGCCCAGCCGAGGGGAGTGGGCGGTGCGGCCGGGCCGGGGCGGGGCCCGGGGCCGGGGTGGAGCCGAGGAGGTCCGGAGTGGGGCGGGGGGTGGGGGGGACATACCCCCCCAAGTAGCCTCCCACTTCCCCGCCTTATACGGTGGTTTTCAAGTGTCCTCTCCTCGGCTAGAGGCACCGGAGGGCCAGGGCCCGGAGACCCGCCCCAGACGCGACCCGGGAGCAGCCCCCTCCCTGCTCCACGCGGGAGGAGGGAGGGGGAGAGAGGGGAGAGTGTGGGGTGACGGCATCCGAGCCGTCCCGGCGTCTGCGAACGCTCTACTCCAAATCCCTGAGCGTGCAGCCCCCGGAAACCGGCTCCACCGAGCGCCCGACACCCCAGAGTCCAGACTCGCCGGGCCTCCGTCTGACCCTCCGCCCTCGGCCGCCCACCCCGCCCGGCAGGGACTGATCCTCGCGGCCCGGCCGGGTTCTCCGGCGGCGCCGCCGCCGTCCCCCGGGCGCCCTCTGGCGTGTCCAGACGGAACTTCGCAGAGTCCCGAGGAGACTCGTGGGCCTGAAAGCAAGACCGACTTCAGGGGTGCGGAAGGGGTCCTCCTGACCTGGGCCCGCCGTCCCGCTGCGGTCCGAGCTCGGTGTCCCCCGCGCGTCATCGTCCTCGCCCTCGCCTCTGTCGCCGGCTCCGGCACTGCTTCGACCCTTTGAAAGAGCAAAGTCCACTCTTAGACTGAGTGCAGAACTAGGAGGCACCACACTAGGAGGCACCCCTTTCAAAGCAGGGGATGCAACCTTCCCCTGGGGAGGAGTGGGGTCCTCGGCCCGGCTGAGATAGGGGGTCTCCAGCCTCTCTCAGGAGAGGGCGGTAAAGGGGAGGGGCCTGGAAGCACCGGAGGAGGGTTCCGGCTGGACACCCGCCATCCACCTGAGGCGGGCCACTCTCCCGGAACCTCGGGCCCTCATCCGGACCGGGTTGCAAGGATGTCCTGAAGCTTTCACCTGCACGGAGCCTGCCCCCAGGGGGAATTCCTGGGGCTGGAAGACAGGGCGGGAGAGGAAGTCAAACTCCCCCTCGCTCACAGCCCACCAGGAGAGCCTGCTTTCCTGCAACACCCTTGGTTCTCCCTTCAGCCACTTCCCTGGGGCAGGGAGGGGGGCTGAGTCTGTGCACACTGTCTCCACTGGGAGGGGCAGGGGTGGGGCCCAGCACGGAGCGGACTTGCCCAGCGATGGGGCAGGTCGCCCACCTGGCTCCAGTGCTTCCACCAGGCCCAGTGGAAGCTTCCCTCCAGGTGGGACCACCTCCCGGCCAATGGCCCCGCAGTGGAAGTCCTCAGGTCTTTCCCCGATTTTTTTTTTTTAAGATTTTATTTACCCAGCCCTGGCTGATGTGGCTCAGCAGATTGAGTGTCGGCCAGAGCACCAAAGGGCTGCTGGTTCAGTTCCCAGTCAGGGCACATGCTCGGGCTGCAGGCTGGGGACATGCGAGAAGCAACCACACACTGATGTTTCTCTCCCTCTTTTTTGTCCTCTCTCTAAACATAAATGCATATATATTTTTTAAGATTTTATTTATTTTTAGACAGAGGAGAAAGGAGGGAGAAAGAGCGGGAGAGAAACATCGATGTGTGGTTGCCTCTCCCATGCCCCCTCCTGGGGACCTGGCCTGCAACCCCTCCCTGATACTTTCTGAAGAACACAGAAGCCATCAGCCGGGAACTCCCAATTCCAGCTCCTGCACCCGAGCCAGCCTCTGGCCTCCCCGCCCAGTGCAGTGAAAGAGGCTCCCCCACTTATGACGGAACTACCCCTGGGCTTTAAATGCCACCCCCTTGCCCTCCCTGGACGGCCAACCTCCCTGTCTTCTGGATCCTTCCTTTGACATTCCAAAGGACTTAACTCTCCCCCGACCTCAGATACAAAACACCAAGCGGCCTGCCGGCCCCTAGCTGCAGCCCCCCCTGCAAACTTCTGGGAGGGGATCCTGTGCTCTGCTTGCCTCTCTCCGTGCAGAGCTCCACACAGGCCGAGGCTGCTGCAGCCCACCTGCTCCTGCCGAGACCGGCACCTCCCGGCCGCTTCCCTCAACGGCCGCTTCCTCCTCACCCAAGAGGGCAGCTGAACACACGGACTGCTTCCTCCTCCCAGTTCCTGGAAAACTGGCACGCACCTCTACCGCCCACCGAGACCCACAGTCCGTCTGTCCAAAACAGAGCCTCTGTCTCTCCCCGGACCTGCTCCCACTCAGCTGGCCTCTCCACTCTATTGAACGGCACCTCCGCCCACCCGGTCCCTCGTGCTGGAGACCCGGGTGTCACTGACAACAAACTCCTCTTCTCTCGGCCCAGCCCATCACCTCACCCTCCTTGATGTCCCCTGCACGCGGCCACCTCTTCCCTTAGGCACTGTCACTTACGTGGCTCAGGCGCCGGCACCGCTCACCTGGGCCCTGCACCGCCCAGCTCCCCGCATCCCCTGGCTTTCTCCCTGGAAACCATTCTGCACTCAGTGGCCCTTTCCAAAATGCCAGTCGTGGTGGGGTGGGGTGGGGACTGCCCACGGCCCTCAGCAAAGAGCTCAAACCCCTCCAGGGGCAGCGGGGCCCTGTGGGGGCTGCCTGACTCTTCAACCCCCCTGCCCTCTCCTCCCACCCGACCTTCTGCTCCAGGCAGACTGGACGGTGTACGGTTTCCAGAACACTCCTTGCTTTAGGACCTTCCCACACCCTTTTTCCTTGTTGTTCCTCTGCGTGAACTGGTCTTTCTGGCCAACGTTTACACGCCCTCCGATCTCAGCCTAAACTCCCTTCCTCTGGCAAGCCACCCCCAGTGTCGTGTCTCGGGGACAGAGCCCTACACGGCATCCTGCGTAACCCCGTCCACTCAGCAGCTGTCACGGAACACACGCCAGGCGCGAGCAGAGCCCTCGGTAACGGTAACGGGGCGCACGAGGCAGACAGACCGTGTCCGGCCCCACGAGCCCACGGGCCGGCGCGAGGAGACAGACAGGCCAGGCCAGGTGATGCGTGAAGAGGCAGTTGCAAAGAAAGTAAGCGCTAGGAGCAAACTATAAGGAGTTCATAAAAACAGAGAGCAGCTGGGGGTGGGAGGGGAGTCGAGGGGTCAGTGAAGACATCGCAGAGCCCAAGGGGAGCCTGCCAAGGAGAGTTCTGGGGGAACAGTGTTCCCCGAGGAGGGAGCAGGTGGGGACAGTGTCGTGCGGCAGGAACAAGCCGGGCGGGGGGGGGGGGGCGGCGTGGTTGGAGCAAAGGGAGCCAGGGGAGCGTGGGAGGAGGCAAGGACCACCGAGGGCCTTGAAGCCACGACAGGACACTGCATTTTTTAAAGTGCAGTGAAAACCTCTGGCTGGCTATCTCCGCTGGTCAGAGGGTCATCCTGACACACCAAGGGTGTGGGTTCCATCCTAGGTCATAGCACATACACGAATCAACCAATGAATGCATAAATAAGCAGAACAACAAATCAACTTCTCTCTCTCTCTCCGCCCCCCCGCCCCTCTCTCTCTCTCAAATCAATTTTAAAAACATATCTTTTTGCCCTGGCTGGTGTGGCTCAGTGGACTGAGCAAAAGCCTACAAGCCAAAAGGTCCCTGGTTCGATGCCTGGTCAGAGCACATGCCTGGATTGCGGGCCAGGTCCCCAGTGGGGGGCGTGTGAGAGGCAGCCGGTTGATGTTTCTCTCACTCACACATCCATGTTTCTCTCCCTCTCTCCACCCCCCAAAATAAATAAATAAATAAAATATATTAAAAAAACAGTTTTTAAAACTACAATGAAAAGATATGGGAGGTGATAAACAGGGAAGGGAAATGATTTGTCTTCAAAAGACCCGTCTGGCTACAGTTCGGAGGGAGGACCGCGGGGCTAGGGACGGAGGGCGGGAGACCCCCGTACAGGGACGACGCACAGAACGGGGGAGGGGAGATGTGGGAGCTGGAGAGAGGAGCCCGGAGGACCCACCGCGTCTGCAGCCGGGCTGCTTGGCGGGCTGCTTCCTGAGCGGGGAAGACCCAAGAGGGTGAAGCGTAAACTGGGTTCTGTTTGCACCTTATTTCAAGCTGCCTTTTAGACTTCCGGGCGGAAAGATCACATGCCAGACCTGCCTGGCTGTGAGTCCTGAGGCAGGGACCTGTCCCCCTCCATCACCATTTTTTTTTTAAGATTTTATGTATTTATTTTTAGAGAGAGGGAAAAGGAGGGAGAAAGAGAGAGAGAGAGAGAAACATCCTTGTGTGGCTGCCTTTCACACGCCCCCTACTGGGGGCCCCCGGCCTGCAACCCAAGCATGTGCCCTGACAGGGAATTGAACCAGCGACCCTTTGGTCGGCACCCAATCCACTGAGCCACACCAGCCAGAGTCTCCCTCACCATTTTATCCCTGGCCCTGGAGCAGGGCCAGCCGGCCGACAGAAAGGTGATGAGGTCACTGTGTAGGTGGGCTGATGGAGCACCTGTACCCCACTGGTACACATTTGTTTTTGCCCCCAAATAGAATAATAAGACATACTCTACAAAGGTAATACTGGGCCAAATTCACAGCAATCCTGAAACAGTGCTTCTCAAAGTGTGGTCCCTGGATCAGCCTGGATCAGCCAGCATCAGCGTTACCTGGAAACTGCTAGAAATCCCCATTCCTAGGCCCTCCCCATCCCGATTGGACCAGAAACCCTGGGAGCGGAGGTTAAACCAATAAGCCTTCCCGGGGATCTTGAAGCAGTCTAGTGTCTGAAGCCGCTCTCCTACGGGGCCCACGGCCTTGCTCTCCAGGTCATGCAGGACACGCGCCTGGAGGAAAACTGGGCCCGTCGCCCTGGACAGGACACAGCCCATCCTGGCCCAGCACCTGGTTGAGCAGGTTTCTCCCCGCAAGCATCTTCACTCCCGTCCCTCGGCCCCTGTAGTTCTGGCTACAGCCAGGTGGTGGCGCCAGCGCCTTAGGCTTCGCTCTGGCATCAGGAAATAAGAGACCCCAGAAGAACTGTCCCCCTCCCCAGGACCTTCTTCCCGCTGGGAGCCCGAGCTCCTGAGCCTGCCCACTGGCGAAGGCTCTGCAGGGTGGCCTCCACAGGAAGAAGGGCGCTGAGGGTGGCACACCTGATGGGGGACCAACCGCCTCTTCCCGGAGATTGGGAAGGTGGGCTGGAGGCCACCTTGTTCAGAGAGACTTTAGGGGTGTCTGGCCTGTAGGACTTGGGCATCGAGAGTCCGGGCAGGGGGCTCTGGTCCAGTGGACCCTGGCCGCACTCCCATTAACCCTCTGCCTGCCCTGCCCAACCTCACGTGAGGTCTCAGGTGCCGCTTCCCTTCCCCACTGGTGGGGCAGCCTGGGGGTACCCCAGGGCCCCGACAGGGCCCCAGCATTGGGGGTCCCAAGCAGATTGGCAATGGAACCCACAGCTGGGAGGATGCTTGGGTGGAGCTCTTTCTTACCAGCTGCCGGCTTCACATCGCCCGGGTTGGGGGCTCTCTGGGCCCCTGTCCTGCTTTGGGGCCACGGAAGCCCACGATCCTTGCCAGAGGACGAGCCCATGCCCCACTCCTGGTCCTGGGTGCCGTGCGGCGGGTGGGAGTCTAGGAGCCCCGCCTGGGCTCCCCCCCACTTCAGGCTCCAAGCCCGGTCCCCAAAGGACCCAGGGCTGAGCACAGGCTTGCCCCCCATCTGTTCCTCCGCCTCTCATCTTTCCTATTTGAGGGGAGACAGAGCCCCCCAAATCCCGCTGGAGTCACCCTGCCCACTCCACTGAGACCTAGCCTACCTTGGTCTCTCCTCCAGGAATCCACCCCCACGCCCTCCTCTCCCGAGGTCCCACCCAACACCCACACCCACTCCAGAGGACTCCCCTCTTGGCCAGGACTTCCTCTCCCAGCACCCAAGACGCGGAGCTGCCCTCTGAGGCTCTGCCTCCGTCCTCCTGCGGGAGGCTGGGGCCAGGCCAGCTGTTTTCCACGGGCGGCCAGCTGTTTTGCCCATCAGGAAGCAGCCCTGGCTCCTGCGCTGAAACCGTTGCTGTGGCTGGGCTGCAGCGTGGCAGCCCGGCTGGGCCAGGGCCTGGGAGCTGTTAACTCCTCTGGGCCCAGGCGGCCCCCCCACCGCACCCCCCGCCGCCCATCCCTTCTGCCTCCCCCGAGCCCCACAGGAGTGCCTCCGCACTAGACTTCTAGAGACCCCAGGAAGACCAAGCATGCTACCCCCACCCCCATCAACAATGGCTGCCTCTCCCCACTCCCCACAACGAGCCTTGTCCTCGGGTGACCCCAGGTGAGAGGAAGGTTCAGAGGGATAAACGTTAGCAAGTTTGAAACAATAACAGTAACAGCTGTCCCCGAGTGCCGCTGGGTGCCAGGCACGGCGCTAAGTGCTTGAAGTGTGTGATGTGACTTAATTTTCACAACTACCCTGGGAAGTGGGGAATATTTTCTTTTCTTTTTTTTTTTTTTATTCTCACCCAAGGACATTTTTTCATTGCTTTGAGAGAGAGAGACAGAGGGAGGGAGGGAGACAGAGACAGAGACAGAGAGAGAAGCATCAATGGTCACCTTCTCGTGTGCACCCCAACCAGGGATCGAACCCACAGTGGGGACCCACACTGTCCTGACTGGGAATCGAACCCTCGAACTTTTGGTCTATGGGGTGACGCTCCGACCCACCGAGCCACACTGGCCAGGGCAGCAGCAGGTATTTCCACCTCACAGACGAGGAGGACACTGAGGTGTGGGAATCCGAGTCAGTCGGCCACGCCCACGCAGAGCTGGGGTTTGAAACTGGACTCCCTGCCCCTCTCTGGCCAGCTCCAGAATCACTGTTGGTGCTGCTGTGTAAGTCCCCCCGAGTTCCTCGCCCCAGGCTTTCTTTCCCTGGTCTGGGCCTCAGTTAGCACCATCCGAGAAATGGGAAGCCGAGGGGCGCAGTGGCCTCCGCCACCGGCTCCCGCAGGCCGAGCCGGAGCGGCGCCAGGCTCCGTGTCCCTCACCTTCCAAGTATTTATTAGCAGATGATCCCTCTTGGTGGCGGCAGTCAGCCTGGGCTCGGATCCCAGCCCTGCTGCTTCCTGGCAGCCGGGCTTTGGGCAGAGACTCCACGTCTCGGAGTCTCCGTGTCCAAAGCTGGAAAACAGACACAAGAACGCACCCACTGCGTCCTCACTCTGCTGGGAGGAGGACGAGATAACGCAGGTAGCGTGGTTAGCACGCCACCCAACACCGAGAAAGCGGGAGGCATGTTACCCCTTCCTATTAGGACCATTAACCACAACCTGGAAGGGTGGTGTCGCCCACCACGGGGCGCCCCGGCGCCCGGCACAGAGCTGGCGCGTAGGAGGGCTTGGTAGTTACTTCGTGAGTGAATGAACCCTGACACAGTGGACAGCAGGCTGCCCAGGAGCACAGTCACCAGGGGGAGCCACAGGGATCCCAAGGCACCCCGTTCTTCACTCCTGCACCCCCGCGGCCTTCCTTCCTGAGGCCGGCCCGACCCTGGTCTGGAGGAAGGAGAGGACGGACAAGGGAGCAGGGACCATCCCGGGGCTGAGACAGCCCAGGAGGTGACTAGGCCATGGCTGGGTGGTGTCTCAGGGTCTGGGAACGACCCCGCAGGACGCAGTGACCCGTGCTCTCCCCCTCTGTCCCCTCCCCCGGCCCACCATGGGTCAGCTCCCTGGTCCCAGCCTAGACATCTGGAACCGGGGCAGACAAAGGGCTGCAAGGAGGGACAATAACCTTCTGTCCATTTTCAGATGCCGGGCCGGGCCCGGCCAGGGCTGGGGGCCGGAGCCCCGGCGAGGCGGTGCCAGGCCCCCCGTGGGCAGCGGACAATGTTGGCAGTGATGGAGAGGAGGCATTTCAAAGCGTTTTGTCCCCACTGACCCCCTCCCCGCCGCATCTCGACCCAGCCCCACCCCCCCGCCACCCAGGCCCCTTGCTCCAGGCGGGCGGCTTGGGGACTGGCCACATTCTTGACCTCAGGGGAAAAGTTTAGACTCTTCGCGCCCTGGGCAACAATAACAGTGTCACAGAACTGATTTAGGAGCGGCACTTACCATCACAAAGCGGCAGACAAAGAGCCAGGCCTGAGAGTGCCGGGCCTGCTGCTCCGAGCCCCGCTCACTGCTCTCCCGGGCTCCGCCTGGGGGGGGCCGGGTGCTAGGCCCTGACCTTGGGCATCCCGGGCTCCGCCTGGGGGGGGCCGGGTGCCAGGCCCTGACCTTGGGCATGCTGGAGGAGGCCTGGAGGTGGGGAAGGGGCGAAGGAGGAGAGATCCAAATGGGAATTGGGGGGTGGGGTGGCGAAGGGGCTGAGAGCTGCTTCCTGCTCCACCACCGATTTGCTATGTGACCTACCTAACAAGTCCCCCACTCTGGGGCTCGGTGTCCCTGTCTGTAATGAGGAGGCTGCACTGTAAGGCCAAAGGCCGGAGGCTCAGACCTTGCAGTGTGTCGATGGTGATGGTGATGGTGATGATGGCGATGGGTATTCACTGCTGCATTCTGAGCACATGGGTGCCAGGCTCTGTGACCACCGACCCTGTCCTGGCCTTCGGCCTTTCTAAACGACGATGCGGAGCCCTCACGGCCTCTTCCCCCTCCTCCTCTCCCAAAGGAGGAGAGGAACGAACGACTGATGATCAGCGCAAATGACGGCTGCGGAAGCCGCGCGGGAGCCAGCTCCGCACTCCGGGGAGAACGCCGGGCCTGTCCTCGGGGTTTCGGGCGCTCTGTGCGCTCAGAGAAACTTCCCCGGTGACGGGGTGTACGGAAACGACCCCGGGGAACCATGGGCTTCTCGACCTCTTTTACCTCGTTCGGTCCTCACCAGCCTCACAAAGCAGGCGCATCATCGTTAACCCCAGTTTACAGCCCATGCCCGGCGCCCCGAGAGGTGGGGCCGCTTGTGCAGGCCCACACAGCGGGGAGGCTGCGGGGCTGGGGCGGCGCAGGGCTGGTTCGCCTCTGATTGATTAGGCTGCAGCGGGAAGGAGAGAGAGGCTGGAGGCAGCTGGACCGGGGTGCGCTCTGGGTGGGAGGGCCTCTTCCCCCGGCCAGAAGGCTATGAATAAATAAATGTCTGATTACCCCCAGGGGGGGTTCCACCCTTGGAGCAGGTGCCTTCAGAAACGAGATTGATTCCTGCCCGAGAGCAGAGGCTGGCCCCGGCAGACACCCACATGCTAGGGACTGGACACCATGACCCCTAGCGGGGACCCCTCAGGAATCAGAGGCGGGAGAAGGAACATCTAAGGACTCCTGGGGCTCTGGAGACGGGCCGTGGGTTCGAAAGCCAACTAGGTTTTTCCCGGTAGTGCGTCTACGGAGGACAGGTCACCTCAGCGTCCTCTGCCTCGGTTCCCCAATCTGTACAACTGCGCCCGCCTTACAGGAGTGTGGGGACCATTCGGTGAGGTACAGGGAAGGCCCGGAACAGCTGGGTGTATGTCCTGACTGGGAATCGAACTCTCGAACTTTTGGTCTATGGGATGACGCTCCGACCCACCGAGCCACACCGGCCAGGGCAGCGGCAGGTATTTGCACCTCACAGACAAGGAGGACACTGAGGTGTGGGAATCCGAGTCAGTCGGCCACGCCCACGCAGAGCTGGGGTTTGAAACTGGACTCCTTGCCTCTCTCTGACCGGCCCCCGTGGCGCCAGGATCACTGTGAGCACGGCCTGTTTCTATTTGGCAAGGTCCTCCCCACCAGGCCCCGCGGCCAGGACACCTCGAGGTGGGCGCTGTGGGGACGCCGTGGCAGACAGTCGGCTGTAGACCTTGCTTTCCGGGAAGCGGCTGGGCTTGGACTGCAGCATGAGGGCCCGCGGTTAGACACGGAGAGCACGGAGGGGCCCTGTTCTTTGGGATCCCTAAGGCAAAGGCCAGCCGCGGCTTCCCCGAGACAGTGAAAGGAGCTAGCGGCGCCCCCGGTGCCTGAGCAGGGCGGTCAGCCCCGGGTGTGGTTCCTGGAGAGAGGCCAGAAGGAGAGGGGACCCGAGGAGGCGCTGCCCAGAGTCTGCCCCTGGCCCTTCGGTCCGCAGGGACCGACCTGTGCACGCAGAGCAAGGACAGATGGCCAAGCGTGGCGTCGGTAGCACAAACAGTGCCGCCGCCCTCGGCGTCCTAAGGGGACCTGGTGGGTTTGAGTCCCAGTGCTGCAGCTCACTGTGTTGCCCAGGGTGCGCTGCTAACCCTTTCGCACTCTTTCCAGAAGTCTTCCAGAACCTGAGTGCTCAGAGGGGGCCGCCACGGGCAGCGCTGGGGGTCCACCGGTCCAGTCCAAACGCCGGCCGGGACCAGGGGGTCCTGGTCCCCACACGCCAGCCCTTCCTGCCCCCCCGCTCTGCCTCCGGTTTCCCCAACCATCCCTTTGGCTTCCTCGGCCGAACCACCAGTGTCACGTGCACCCTAGACACAGGGCAAGGCAGCCCAGTGGGAAATGTGGCAGATTCTCAGGGACTCGCAACGGGCGCGGGGGCGCCGGGGGTCCCGGAAAGGACAGCTCACGCTCCCTCCCTGCCTGTCTGTGGGCACAGAGCAGCACTCACCTGGGTAGAGCACCTTGGGGTCCCCCTCGGCCCGGGCAGGCGGACGGCACTGCTGGGCCTGTCTCGGGCACAAGCTGACTTCCCCACCCAGTTCCTGCTGCTGAGAAGGGCTGGTCAGGCAGGCCCGCAGGTGCCAGCCAGCCCTTCCTGGGCACAGACTTTCCTGGCATCTGCTGGGCGAGTAGGCTGGGGGTGGGGCAGGGGGGCAGGAAAGGATTCCTGGGAAAAGGGTGAAGGTGTTTCTTACAGAATTTGTCCCCAGCCCTTAAACCCACCCCCTTTCTGGACACTGTGGGGCAAAGGTCCTCCAGGAAGCCACGGGCCCGGGGGGGCCAGGAGACAGCTGATGGAGGGAGCCCGGGCCCCTGCCCCCGTCCTGTGCCCGCCCCCCCCACCCCCCGCCCCAGCAGCCCAGCGTGGCCCAGGCCGCTGTGTTTGCTTTTCCCGGCTCCACACTGACTCCATTCACAGCGGCCGCTCTCCGCCCCCAGCCAGCGGCCGGCCCGGGAGCCAGGGCACCAGGGGGCGAGATCACCGCTCACCCCGCCCTCCTTCACGACCCCTCCCGCCACTTTCTCTTTGGGGACGGCTAGCTTCATGGGCTTCCTAGTGTTTTTTTTGGGGGGGTGGGGACCACAATAGGAGGAGGACTGGGGCCGCGGGGGCCCACCCTGGAGAAGAGGAGGGAGAGAGAGACGCCAGAGGGAGGGACAGAGGAGCGTGGAGGGAGGAGGGCAGAGCCAGGGGGACAGGGGAGGAGAGAGGACGGTGGCGAGCAGGGCTCCACTGGAGGGTCCGGGCAGAGGTGGGCTGGGGAGATGGGGCGCGGAGCAGGGAGCCCCCTTCCGGGCCAACCCAGGACCTGCCCCCTCACCTGGCTCTGAGCCATCGAAGCAGGCAGGGCCTCAGGTGGACCTTGAGGCCGGGGCTCCTGGCTCCCACCTGAAGGCCAGCCTCCTCCTCACCCCTGGGACAGGGACCGGGACAGGCCGTGACCCGGTCTGGGGCCGGGGAGAGGAGGAGGGTGACAAGTTTCCCCGAGTCAGAAGGCCGTGGGGGGAGGCATCTCAGGGGGTCCTGCTCTTTGCTCCCTCCGACTGTCACGTTGGTACATAAAGGGGGTAGAAAGGTCAGATGCGGCCTTTCAGGCCCGTGGGAAAAACGCTGCCCATTTCCCTAATCCATATTTATTGGTGTGAGACACAGGGGTGGGGGAGCCCCGCCCTCGCCCACGGTCCCAGCCAGGCCAGGTTAGCAGTATGGACGGGCTCCGTGTCACCCAAATCCTACTCTTTGTCTCCAGATTGGCTCCCGAGTCCTCTCCCTCCCCTCCCCCCTTGGCCCCCCCCCACCCCGCTTTGGGGTTGCCAAGCAACTGTGGAAGGGTAGCTGAAATATTTTCTTTATTACAAGCGAAAGCAAGACAGCATCATGGCCCCTGGAGGGAAGCGGGGTGGGGGCTGGGGGAGAGGGCATCTTGTGCCCTGGGGGGACCTGGACACCTCAGCGCGCCCCGGCCCGGGCTGCGGGGAGGCAGGGCCTCAGGGCCCAGGAGAAGGTGGAGGTGGAGGTGGGGGGACTGGGTGGGCACACAGACACCGGCCCGGTCCCCCCATAACACTAAAAGGAGAAGCAGCGCCTGGAGACCCAGGCCCGGCCCCTCATCCGTCACCCCACAGTGGGCATTCCAGGCCCAGCCACTCCCCTCCTCTGGGCCCAAGCTTCCTCCTTCCTGCAACGGGGATAAGGGCACGTATTATCTCATTTAATGCTCACACGAACCCCACGAGACATTTATTCTTCCCAGTTTACTGGGTGGAAAGCTGAGGCTCAGGGACGCGAAGGGATGGGCCTAGCAGGTAAGTGGCAGAGGCGAGGTTCCTGAGCCCCAGCTGCCTTGAATGACAGGCTTATCGGGATGTGACTCACATACCACACAGTCTGCCCAGTTCACACGGACAGTTGAATGGCTTTCAGTGTGTTCACACCGTTGTACGACCATCGCCACAATCCATTTTTGAACACTCCCATCACCACACCCCAAAGAAACGAACTCCTCATCAGCCTTCCCTCGTTTTCCCCAGCTTCCCTCCCTCCAGCCCGAGCCGGCCACTAATCTGCTTTCTGTCTCTACAGATTTTCCTATTCTGGAATTTTATTTTATTTTTTCTTTTTTAAGAGAGAGGGGAAGAGAAGGGAAGGGAAGAGAAGGGGAGGAGAGGGAGAGATGTGTTAGAGACACATCTATCTGTTGCCTCTCAACACCCCCGACTGGGGACCTGGCCCGCCACCCAGGCATGTGCCCTGACTGGGAATCGAACCAGTGACTGTTTGGGTCACAGGCCAGCACTCAGTCCACTGAGCCGCATCAGCCAGGGCTCTACTGTGGATATTTTTATAAATGGAATTAGACAGTGTGTCTGAGTCCCAACTCTTCCAATGGCTTCAACCTCCCCGGGGTGACAGAGTGAGGTGTCAGTCGGTGGCACGGTTAGGGACGTGGGTTTTGCTGTCTAAAACCTGGCTCTGTCTCTCGGTAGCTCTGTAGCTGGAGGAAGCGGCTTCCTCTGAGCCTCAGGTCCCTGGTGTGCAAAATCAGAAGGGTCATGGCGTCTCACAAAGCAGCGGTGACCTACCAAAGTGTCAGCCCGGGGCCCAGTGCTGAACATACGGCATTGGCAGCTGGGTGTCAGTGATCCGTGCACCCGCCTGTCTTTTCATCCGTTCACCCAGGCACTGAATAAAAGCACTGCTTTTATTCAGCACCTGGCTGCATCAGCACCGCTCTGGCTGGTGTGGCTCAGTGGATTGAACGTGAGCCTGCGAACCAAAGGGTCACAGGTTCAATTCCCAGTCAGGACACATGTCTGGGTTGCAGGTCAGATCCCCAGAAGGGGGCGTGAGAGAGGCAACCACGCAGTGATGTGTCTTTCCCTCTTTGTCTCCCTCCCTTCCCCTGTCTCTAAAAAGAAGTCAATAAAGTTAAAGTAAAAAGAAGTCAGCACCTTCTAAGGGTCAGGCATTGTTTTAGGTGCTGTGGACACAGGACTGAACAGGACGGGGGGGGGCGGGGGGTGTCTCTGCCCACATGGGGCTGACGTCCTGGAGGAGAGGCGAGTAAGGCAGCCGAGCAGCCAGAGGCTTCCAGCAAGGGCTGCGTCCAGCGAAGACAGCCCGGCATCGCGGGGTGAAGCCGCCCAGGTGGGTGGAGGCGGCTGCTTCAGCTCGGAAGGCCGCCCTGACCCGCCCTCTCCTATCCCGGTGGGGGCGGGGGACATGGTTATAAACAGAAACACGTTGTCATGCAGGGGTTCTTAGGGTCCTCTGTGAGTGAGGACAGTGGTCTGGCTTTGTCAGATTGTCAATCCGTTTATTCAGAAAAAAGGATTTTTATTTATTTGGTTTTGGAGAAGGGAGAGGGAGAAAGAAAAGGGAAAACACATCGATGTGAGAGAGAAACATCAATTGGCTGCCCCTTACACGCACCCCGACCGGGGACTGGACCTGCCACCGACCGGGAAATGAAGGCCCAACCCGCTGAGCTACGCTGGCCAGGGGTCAGTTCGTTTCTGAATGTAGACCACTCACCGGTCACCACGTAGGAGCACCGGCTACTCCTGGAGAACTCTCCTAGTACGAGTGGGACGACTGGAGCCCAGAGCAGGCGCAAGCCCACTGCGGGCACACTGCGTGCGCACTGGGAGGCGGTGGGGCTCTCTTCTCCAACGCCGGCTGCCAGGCCCGGCTTTAGGGGAGCCTGGACCGATGCGGACACTTCGAGACGGGGTGGGAAGCGTCTGGCACGTAGGTGCAGCCTGCCTGGCCTGTCACCGCAGCTGCTCCCTGGGCACCTGCCCGCCACGCTCTGGGCCTTGGGCCCGCCTCTGAAGCACAGAACGGAAACCGCGGCGTGAAGGGAGCCCTCCTCAGGGACACCCGTGCACGCACAGCAAGGCCTGCAGCTCCACGCCTGGAACCTCAGTGGGCGGGCGGCCCTCCTGCCCCATCGATGCTGCGCTCACTCACCTTCCCCTCAAGTGTCTCACCATCTGTCTTTTCCTTCATTCGTCTGTCCGTCCACCCACCCACTCATTTAGTTGTGACGCAGTCACTCATTCATTCTTCATTCACTCATTCGACGGACATTCACTGAGCAGGTCCTTCGTGCGGGCACGCTGTTTGGGCGCATGCCATGCCAGTTCCGGGAGGAAGGACATGCTGACCTGGCCGCGCGGACAGCTCTGCTACCTCCTCGCTCAGAGTCAGTGTCGAAGACGGGGAGCGAGAGAGCAGAGGCCGGGAGCGGCTGAGTGCACGCAGGGCCTGAACACATGTCCTGTGTGTGTGCATGTGTGTGCGTGTGCAGACAAGGACACGGCTTTGCTGCCGGCCAAGGCAGGGTGCGTTTGGGCCCTGCAGCACCAAGGCCACCCCTCGGGAGGAAGGCCTGGCCCCACGTGCCCACTTCACGGAGGTGCTGACTGCCAGGCAGGCTCCTGGCGTTCACCGACCCTGGGAGCCCATGGCCACGCTGCCTCTTCCGGGAGTGCCCCACGGCCTCCCTGCCGGCACGCCTGGCTGGTCTCCGGTGATCCCGGGGAACCGCGCTCCCACTTCAGCTGCAGCGCTGGCCTGCGGCTCTGCTGCTGTCGCTGGGACTGCCTGGGTGTCGGTGTGTCTGCCCGTCCACTGGGCGGGCACTTCTAGGGAGGCAACACCAGACTCTGTGGGTCTTTGTCTGGCGCTCCCCTTAGCCTCCAGCCGACGAAGGGTATGCGCAGGTGCCCACTGCATGTCACTCGTCGCCACGTGGCCCACCTGAGGCCAGCCGGACGGTGGCGAGCACAGTCTGGGACCCTGCTCCGCCGTCACCTGAGCCGGGCCACCATCGGTTCTCACCTGCAAACCGGCAGCCGCTGAGCTGCTTGCTCTCCCCTGGTTCCGCCGGCCCGATTCCCGATTTCCGATTCCCCTCCCCCACCTCCCGCTCCTCCGTTCTCCAGGCATCAGCCCCAGCAAACCTTTGAAGACGTACACCTGAACCTGGCAGACCTCTCAGGGTCCCTCCCCACTGCGGGGAGGAGAAAATCCCAAAGCCTCCTCATGTCCTGCAGGGTCACCCAAGGTCCACCTCAAACTTCCTCTTTCTCTCTGTGCCCAGCCATGCCAGATTTTTCTTTCCCAGAACTCACCATTTTTTAATTAATTTTTTTTGCTTGCTAACTTTGCAGCATGCTGTAGTTCCCGCTGCCTGGAACAGGGTCAGCACCACCGGCGCCCACCCAAGTTCACCTACCTATCTCCCCACTGCCCAGGGCGGCTCCTCCCGCAGCCTGCCCCCGCCCCCAGCCCGCCCTGCACTTGACCTGCCCCCCTGTGCATCTTCTCTGGGGACTTGTGCCCACCGCTCAGCCCCCCACTGGCACACAGTAGGCGTTCTGTAAACGTCTGTTCAGTGGCTGGCGGCAGTTTCCCTGAGGGCGAGAGTGAGGCAGATTGGCCCTTTGCTGCCCAGAACCTCGGGCTTTAAAGAACCCTGACACCCCGCTGAGGCCCCCTCCTGGGATGCAGCTGCGGGGGTGGGGGGGGCGGGCAGCGAGAGCTCTGCTGTCCCGCAGAGCCCACTCTGGCCACTCCCTCGGGGCCCTGTTCCCGCCAGGCCAGGGTGGGGCGGGGACAAGGTTCTAATTTATAAGGGGACACTGGGTGTTCTCCCAGGTTTGGAGACCCCCCTTTTTTGGGGGGGGTGAGTCTGGGGTTTCCAGTGAGCACTCCCATCAGTCCCCTTCTCATCCGTGCCTCGAAGGCCGGGAACCCAGCGCGCGGCGGGCTCCGCCACCTGCCCGCTGGGGGCGAGGCTCCAACCCGCCCTGCTGCCGATCTCAGTTTCCTCGTCTGCGTGTCTGCGAGGCTGGACTGAGAGCAGCGCCTGCCTCCCAGAGCTGCTGGGGGGGCGTCAGCAGGCCACCACGACCTTTAGTGCACACAGTGCCCGGCCCCCGCGGCGCGTGTGTGTTTTGGCGTCGTCGCCCGATGGGCAGGGCCCTGGGGAGGCCCCAGTTAGGCGGCCGGGCTCCCTCTCTACAAAGAGCCGTCACCCCAGGAATGGCTCCCCAGATGCCACGCTTCTTCAGCTTTCGTAAGAAATCCCTGGAGGTTTACGTGGTTCGTGTCCAGTCATCGGCAGACGTCCAAGGGCGGACTGGAGGGGCCACGCCAGGCCCCGGAGGCGCCTGTGGGATCAGTAGCACCCACTTCCTGTCCCCATGAGAACAGACACACCGACATGATAATTCAGGGGGGCACGTGGCAAGGCGGCCCCCAGCCGTGAGGAGGGGATGAGGGGACCCCTGGGGTCGATGGAGGGCAGGAGGTATGGGAAGAATGGCCACAGACTCCCCTCGGGGTGGGGGGTGAGTTTCGCTGGGGAAGCCGGGCTGAGGGCTGTGGCGAGAGAAACTGGGCATGTGTTGCCCCAGGAGACTGAGAACCCCCTCCTGGCGGAGGTGGGGGTGGGCGAGACAGAGCCCCTGCGCTCCGGGACGGGTGGGCTGTCCGGGGGAAGAGACAGGATTCCATGCCCCTGTTCCACCCTGCTCCCCACCCCCGGCCCCTGCCAGAGCCGAGGCGTCCAGGAGCCTGCAGGAGGTGTCCTGGGGAGCGCCCTTGTCCTCGGTCCCTGCAGCCTGCGGATTCCTGGGGGGTTGGGGTGGGGGTGGCGGAACGACGGATTGGACGTGGTCACTGGAGACGAACTCTTCAGCCTGGGGGTCAGGACTGCATCCCCTCCCTTAAGCTTCAACAGAGCCTTTTTAAAGGGGCGACCCTCTGACCTCCAAACGGTTCCCCCACACCCGCCAGCTAGAAGCCCCTGGGGCAGGGGCTTAAGGAAGGAGGGCTCCAGAGGCCTCAGCTTAAATGCAGATAGGAAGCCAGGAGTCCCCCGGGGGCAGGAGAGGGAAGCTCAGCCAAGGCCGGGAGCCTGAGTCAGGTCCTTGGGAGTGCAGGGCCGAGATGCGGGTGCCTGGCCCAGGAGAAGGGAGGGGGCGACGGGCGAAGGGTTCAGCGGAGGGAGCAGGGGGGACACCGGGAGTCTAGGACGCAGGGTGGGGGTAGGAGGGCGAGGGGTCCGGCCAGTGCAGGGGGGGCGCCCCTGGGGAGGGGCACGCTATGTCTTTAAGAGCAGCCTGAGCGCAGGTTGCAGCTGCCTGGCCAGCCCGAGAGACAGCGGAGATTCATTACCCGCCGACACAATGACCATTGATGGCCCCGTGGCGTTATTCAAATCCAGTACCAATTGCAGCCGAGCCCCTTTCTCCGCGCCAGGCCCGTATTGTTGGAGCGGCCCACTAAAAGCCCGCCCCGGCCCCGAGCCGCCAGAGGCGCCCGCTGGGGTTCAGCCCTGCGCCTCGCCAGCCCGCCGGCTCCCAGCCCGGCTCACCGGGCACGGCAGGTGACCCGGCGGTGCATTCCAGCGCTCCCTGCCGCGCCCCGGCCACCGCCGCCACCACGACAGGCGCCCCGGCCGAGACTCAGCCACAGGGAAGCGGAGAGCACCGGAGCCGGTGCGTGCGCGGGGACGGCGGGGGCGGGGACCCACGAGTCCGGCGGTCCCGACCCGGGCTCGGAGACGCCACCCGGCCTCGGGCCCCCGCTTTCTGGATTCCTGGCGAGTGCGGGAAGCCCAGGCTGGGGGTGGGGAGAGGGGAGTCGGGGTTCCCCGGGCCTGACGGAGATTCCCCCAACCTGGGGCCGTGCAGAGAGCCAAAGCGGGCCACTTGAGGGACCCAGGGCCGCGACGGAAGGAGATGCACGCCGGGGGGCGATGGGGACTCCCCGAGCAGGGCCGGGACCCGCGTGTCGGCCCCTCCACCTTACCGCGGTACGGGCCGCATCCGCTGAGCGTCTGCTAGGCAGTCGGGCGCGCAGCTCCGGAGGTCTCCCGGTCCCCCGCTTTTAAGGAGCGAGGGGGAGCCCCGTGGGAGACCGGGGGCCCTGAACTCAGGGGCTTCGCCACTGATTGTCCAAACGCAATTCTTGTACGAGTCTGCGGCCAACCGAGAATTGTGGCTGGACATCTGTGGCTGAGCTCCGGGCGCAACAGGGGCGGAAGCCGCAGGGACCCAGCTCGCGAAGGCGAGACCCCTCGCTCGCTCGGAGCGGCGGCTGGCTGGCCCCAGCGCCAGGATCGCGGCGGCCCGGCCGCGCACGAGAGACACCGGTGCGCGCCGCCAGCGTCGCCATCCTCATCCTCGTCCTCGTCGTCTTCCTCCTCCTCCTCCGCGGGTGACCAGTCCTGGCCGAGGGCGTCCTCCAGGCGATCGCGGTGTCCCCCCTTTTTTCAAATTTCGGCCGAAACGAAGCTGGCACGCCGCGGCAGCAGGGCCCGAAGGGGGTCCCGGGAGCCGGCCCTTGGGCCAGCTGCAGGAAGTCGGAGCGAAAGGAGATGCCGGCGGAAGGCGCTAACTCGTTTTGAATTGGTTCTCACCTAGCCCCCCACCAATAACCCCCAAAGAAAAGGCCTAAACCGACCCCCTAGATCCCCAATAAGCCGACCCCTCCGGCCAGCCCCTCCAGGGGGGCCCAAGGGCAGAGCCTCCTGCAGCCGCCGCGGCCGGAGCCGAGCCGCGCGGGGGACGGTGCGATGCAGCCGGGCGGCCGCCTCGGCTCCGGAAACCGAACTCGGACAAACGAACCCTTTTCATTAAAGACAAATCTTCGGAGATGGTGGGACTTATTCGTTTATTTCCTCACAGGCTGGGGGTCAGGAGCTGCCCAGGGGAAAGGGGCAGCTGGGCGTCACTGGCGCTGAGGTCAGGTCACCTGTCCCTGACCCTTCTCAGGCTCAGGGCTGAAAATGACCCCGAATGCTGTGGACCGTGGCTTGGCGCTGCCGCCTGCACCCCCTGCCGCCCCGGAGGCCGCGGCTTTCCCGGCGCATCCTCCTGCCCTAGTGCTCAGTCTTCACTGGGGTGCAGTGGGGGGGAGGGATATCCTGTCTCCAACCCCCGGGCCCCGGTGCAGGTGAGAGACAAATCCGCTGGCCCAGATCCCAGGACCTGGAATCCTGGGAGGGACAACGAGCCCCTCGGAGGGGCTGGAGGCAGGGGAGACGTCCGGGTTGCAGGGAGGCGGTGAGGACAGGCTGCAGGGGGCCGCTGCAAGCCCCTCGCTCTGTTCCCTAAACTCGGAAGCCCTGACCTCGGCACGCCGCGTGGGCTGGTCCCACAGCTTCTCTAGACCGCGTTCCGGGTCCCAACAACGCCTCCATTTGCACCCAGACCGCCTCCTACCAACAACCCCAGCACGGCTGCCTCCACCCACGCGGGGCCCGAGGGCCTCCACCTGCAGAGCGAGCGCCGGAGAGCAGCTCGTCCGCCAGCCAGGGTGCAGCTGGCCCCTCGGGCCTGGAGAGTGCCCAGCGCCACCACCGCCGCCGCCAGCACCGCGCTGGGGCACCCAGACCAGCATCTCACCCCCACAGAGCGAGAGGAAATCCCACCTCAAACGGCCGGCCGATATTTAGTGACAAGCAATGTTCGGGGCAAGATAATGTTAATGCCCTATTTTTTTTTTTTTTGAGGTCTCCCTCCAGCAAAGAAAGCTTTTCTCCAGGTCACGGGGAAGAGGGGCTCAGTGGTCTTATCCACGTCACCCCGTTGTGACTGGGGCTCTGGGGCTGCTGGCCGCGGCTGGCGGGACAAAGCCTGGCCTCGGACAGACGTGTGACAGACTGTGTGTCCTGGGACCCCCACTGGGCTTGGCCACCCCCTTCTCCGGACGGCCTGGTCAGGCTGCCCCCTCACAGTCGGGCGAGGGTTTCGACCCCTGCCCTTTTCTGGGTGAAGGGCGGCTCTGAAAGCCCTGGGTGCAGACGGAGAGAGTGGACCAGAGGCCGTGGCTAAGGGCATGTGGGATGCCTCTGGTTTCCAGGGATAAAGCTCCAGGCGAGGCTAGTAAACAACCCAGTCTTTTATTTGCCCGAGGCCAGCTGTTGCAGGCCCTGAGGAGGCCCTGAGACTTCCAGAAGGGTGGAGGGAGGAGGGGTGAGCCGCCCCGCCTGCCCAGGTGCTGCTGCCCCAGCCCTGCTTCCTGCAGGAGGCAGGACGGGAGAGGGAGCCTAATCTGTGACGTCAGTGTCACCCACGTTTTCAGACACTGTAATTCATCAGCTGTTGCTGAGGAGGAAACTGAGGCACACTGACCCTTCCAATGCCTCTGACAGTCCAAGGTTAAGCTCATTCCTTCCTTTCCAGAACGGGCTGCAGGCAGCCTTTTGCTGGGGGAAGGTCGCAGGAGCCCATCTGGTGGCCTGCTGTGGGGGGTGGGGGGGTGGGCGGGGGAAGGCCAGCCAGGGTCAAGGGCTGGGGATGGGGGGAGCAGGAGGAGGGGTGTGGCTGGAAGAGCAGCTGCTGGGTGGTGGGCAGGGGGTCAGCACTGAATAGGGGACCCCAGCTGGGGTTCCACAATGACATCAGTGGGGGACAGGCAGAGCCCTCTACTGTCCAGATAGGGAAACTGAGGCGGGGACGCCTCCAATGTCTGAGGAGGGAGGGGCATCCCACCAGCTGTTGAGGGCCATTCGTCTTTCCCACGAGGCCACTATGACCCGGAGCTGGAGCGCCTTGTCAGTGGTCACTCAGTGTCTAGACGGAGACACAGGAATGGAAGGCAGCTGGATCACCTGGCCCCAGGGCCCCCCTCTACTCTTGGCAAACCAGAGGGGCACCCTCCCCCACCTCAGCTGCTGGGAGAGGGAGGGCTGGGCTCAGGAGCCCGCCCGCCCGCCCGCCTTCCCCTGCTCATGTGCCTGCGAAAGGCTCATTTTAGCACCTGCCCTCTTTTCCCTGCCTGGAGGGAGCTCAGGGGACAGAGCAGGGAGGAAGGCAGCCGAGGGGGACAGGGAGCTCCGGAAGCAGGGTCCGAGGGGAGGTCTGGTCGTCCTCCCCGCCCCACAGGGGGCCCAGGCACAGAGGGGGGGCCCTCAGCCGCCGTGCAGCGTGGATATGAAGAGGACGCTGTCCTGGTCCTGAAGCTGGTAGTCCAGCTCGCCCTGGTCCAGGGGAGAGAGGAGGAGGGTGCCGTCAGGGCCGTTCTCCCTGTTTCAGCCCATGGGCCGGGGGAGGGGAGCCCCTGGCTGCTTTGGGGGAGAACCGGGTGCCCTGTACTTGAACTTGCAAACGTCCCGGATGGAGGATGGCCCACCCCTCCCCCTAGCTCCCCTCTTCTCCCTCTCTCTCTCGGGATGGGAGGCTGAGCAGCCTCGTAGGCTAGAGCGGCACGGGGAGGGGCCGGGGGAAGGGTGTCCCCAGGTACTGACCAGCAGCTCCCAGTCGGCATCGTTAATCAGCACCAGGATTCCTGGCCGCCTGCGGGAAAGACGGGGGGTGAGCAGCAGGAGGGGAAGGGCAGGGGGCAGTCGCAAGGGCAGCGAGGCTGAGACCTCTGGGCTGCAGGAGAGTGTGACGGGAGCCTTCCCCCTGAAGTTCCAGTGACAGATGTCCCAGGAAGTGGAGGTGACAGTCCGACTCTAAAGCAAACCTGGTCCGACAGTCATGGTCGTGGGGACAGGTGGAAATCCCAGCATCCCTGCCTCCCTGCCCCGGGACCTCAGGCAGGTCCTTTGGTTTCTCTGAGCATCAGCGTCCCCAGCTGGGCACAGGCCAACGACAGGGCCTCCCCACAAGGCCCGCGCGAGGGTGAGCCGGGATGGAGGGCAAGGGGCTTGCTCGCCTGCGTCTGCGGGGGCACCCGTGGGTAGCAGCAGTGTGTTTTCCCAAGGGCCCGTCTCAGCTCTCCCACCCCAGGGGCGGTCGACGGCAGCCCTGAGCAGGGAAAAGCCACAGAGCAGCCATGCCCGGTGTGAGGGCCGTGCCCAGCCTTACTGTCTTCGGGGGGTGGGAGGGTGGCCTCCATGACTGCTGGGCCATGGCCTGAGCCAGGGGCTGGATGCAGCCTCAGCCCCCAGGACGTCCTGGTGGCCTCTGCTTCCGGGCAGATGGACAAGCGCACTCTTCGGCCGGCCTCGTTGTAGAAGTCAAGTGACTTCTTGCACACGGAGCCTGGCTCCTTGCCGAGGGGGCTGAGCTGGGCCGGGCCTGGGGCGGGTGAAGAAGCTGTGGACGAGGGTAGGGGTGTCTCCAGAGAAAGGGAACGATGTGTGTGTGCACGCACACAGTGACCCCCTGGAATCCTGGACCTCTGCTGTCCCAAACGGCAGGGCCCCCAACCCCCAGGCCCTGCAGAGAGGACAGGTACTGGTGGAGGCCGGACAGGAGCCAGGCTGCACAGCAGGAGGCGACCGGCAGGCCAGCCAGGCCTCCGGTCCCTCCCCACCCACCCCTGCCCGTGGGAAAACCGTCTTCCACGAAACCAGTCCCCGGTGCCAAAAAGGTCGGGGACTGCTGCAGCATGGCATCTATTAGCCACGCTTAAATTCAAACTTAAATCACCTTTGGATGAAACTGAGTATTCAGTTCCCCATGCACACTGGCCACATCTCCAGGGCTCAGCAGCCTCTCGTAGCCGGCGTCCGATTACCATATTGGACAGCACAGACACAGAACACTTCCATCATCGCGGAAAGTTCCGGACTGTCCAGGAACGAAAGGGACCTTGGGCAGCATCTTGTCCTCAGTACTTCTGAACAGAGAGAGTAGCTGAGGCCCAGAGAAGTAAAGTAACTTGCCTAAGGTCCCACAGCAAGGTTGTGGCAAGCAGAAGGAGGAATCCAAGTTTCCTGAGAGATGTACCAGTTCCCTGACCTGATGTTTAAAACATTCCCGACAACCCAGCATGGCAGCGAGAAGACTGAAAGCTCTTTTGCCTCAGAGCTCGGGGGAAGGCAAGGAGACGAGGGCCCGGGGCAGGCTGTGGCCGGCTCGGAGATGGGGCTCGGTGGCCCCCCCATCCCCCCCCTAGGGCAGGGCAGAGGGGACTCACACACTGTCTCCTTGGAGGAACAGCTCCGGCCGCTCCTTGAGCAGGTTCTTCTTGATCCAGACGAGGAGGTTCCGGAGGTCCCCTGGGGGGGAAGGCACAGAACACAATGCTGTGAGCCCGGTCACTCCCGACCGCCGGGCCCTGCCTGCACCGCCAGGAAGCGCCCGTGGGGCTCAGGGGCCCCTTTAGCCAGAGCTGCCGGGGCCCCTGGCCTTGTGGACTCCTGAGGCGAGGAAGGAGGTCAGCAGGGCCAGTGACCTGCCAGAAAGGTCTTCAGAGGAAGTGCCACCTAGCGCTACTGAAGGCTTGGAAAGGGACCCAAGGCAGACAGCAGGAGGCACTGTCCCATCTGGGGGGGCTGGGCGGCAGACCCCACTCCCAAGTCCCGGAGGGCGGTCTGCAATGGCCGCATCTAGACAGGCTGCCGGAGGCTCCTGAGGAGCCCCGTGAACCCCCACCTCCCCGGCCAGCCCCGGGCGGGGGGTTCCGCTGGACTCCTCAAAGGTCTGCATGCACTTCCCTTCGCCAGGGAAGAGCAACAATCGCTGAGCTGAAAACATCGGTTAATTCCCCCAGCAGAGGGGGAGCAGGGTCCCTCACCAGCCAGAGAGCTGACGAGTTGCTGCCCCGTGGGCCCCCCTTTATGGAGCCCTCTCCCACCCCGGGGCTGTGGGTGCCGCCCCGGATAGGCAAGAGGTTCAGGGTCACAGGGCCTCTGCTGCTCCCCTGACACCGATAGCTGCCACTTTGTGGTTGTGGGACTGCCACCAAGCTCCTTGCACATCGCGTGGAGGCTCTGGGCCACCTGTCCCCAGGGTCACCTCCCCTTTCCCAGGAGCAGGGTCCCAGGGCACAGCACACCGACGCCTGGCTCGGGAAACTCCTGGAGTGCGACGGCTCTCAGCTGCTGCTCCTCGAACCGGCCGCCTCCTGAGGCCGTGGGAGTCCCTTCTCTCCCTGCCGTGACTGGGGGACTGAGGGCCCTGGGGAGACAGCTGGTCTCTGAGAAGCCAGTGGGGACCTCGGGACTGGCCACGCCCACCCCGAGACCTTGATCTCAGGCTGAGCTGGAAAGGGCCCCCAGGGCCCTGGTCTCTCCACCCAGAGCCCGAGTCCCGGCACGTGGGGGAGAGAAGGGCTGCCCGGGCAGAGAGAGAGAGCACCGGTCCTTCCCGGGCCGGGCCCAGGAGCGTGTCACGCGCGCAGGGCCCGCCTCGGGCAGGGCTGCAAGACGCCCTCCACGGCCCGCACACCATCCCCGGAAGGCAGCGCGGCCGCACCCTGGACACGACGGCTCCCTCTGCTGTAGGCCGACTTCCCTGGGGCGCCAGAAGAGCGCAGGGCCGTGGGCAACGTGTCTGTGGACCGAGACGTCACCTTTCAATTTTAAAACCTGCTATTAACACGGAGCAGGCCGGGGCCTTGTGGTCCCCGGAGTGCAGGGCGCGGGAGAGCTGCCCCCCGCGGGCTGCGGCCCCTGGGGCCTGGGTGCCGGAGGCTTCCCCGCGGCTCCCTCTCGGCACTGTCTGGTGGGCTGCCAGCCCATACGTCTTGGGGCCGCTCGACAGAGCCGCCGGAGTCTGGCGCATCCATCAGCCCAGCCTGGCGGGCCGGCTCTGCCCGTGTGCGCAGAGGCGCCGAGAGGGACCGGGTGGCGCCCGGCCCGAGGGCCACCCGCTGCCCCTGCACAGCCCTGGCCATCCCGAACAGAACCTGACCCAGCTGTGTTAAAGGGGGGGCCGCTCTTCCAGTCTGGACGAGCGGGGGGTGGGGTGGCCGCTGGTCACGCTGGGGTCACCCGAGCCTCGGCAGCATCACGGAGCCCCGGAGGGGCGGGCTGGGGGCGAGTCTGCTGCCGGTGCTGGCTCATTTATCACGATGCTCCTCTTTGCTGAGGTCATTCCCTCCCTCCTCTGCACCCCCCGGGCCTGCCCACATTCTTGATAACCTGTTACCATGGTGAGGCCACCACATCACCATCCTTATTGTTCCCCCATGCCTGGATTTGGGGGTGGGGAGGGAGGGGACTCATGGCAGGCTGCGAGGGCTCCTAGGCCTGGCCTGAAACACCCCCCAGGGACATCTTGCTGGGCTTGCTGAGGCCCAGACAATATGCAAATGGCCTCCAAGCCAGATGGTCGGCTTCCAAAGGCACCCAGGGGAGGAGGAAGGGTTAAGCAGAGTCAGGGGCTGGTGGCTGAGGACGGCTCCCTCCGGGGAGTCTCCCTTTCACCTGGCCCCAGTGTCCTCTGCCTCCCCACCGCCTCAGAGGGCGGGTTTCCCCTGGAACCCCGTGCAATCACTCGTAAGATGAACGTTTACTGAGCAACTACTATGTGCCAGGTGCCAGGGAGATGGCAGTGAGTGAGAGAGACACAGAGCCCACCCTCGTGGAGCTGACGTTACATATTTAACTAGTTGTGACAGACGTTATTTCCTTTGCGAAGGATCAGAAAAAGCTTTTCTGAGGACGGTAACCTCGAAGCGGAGGCCTGAAGGGTGAGCAGGGAAGGCTGGGGGAGCGTTCCAGGCAGAAGGAAGCACGCATGGGAAGACCCGAGGCTGGAAGGGACTGGCAGCTCCAAGGTGACAGAACAGGGAAGGCCAGGAGACCAGCATGAGCGGCAGCCAGCGCCCAGACCCCCAGGGGCACGTGTGGGCCCCGAGGGGCCTGCTCGGGGAGAGACGCCCCCCCGCCCCGTGAACCCCACAGGCATTTGCCAAATCTGTGCTCCGAGGGCGCACAGCCCACAACTGCCCGGGCCACGCTCCGTGTCTCTCTTCCCTGATGTGCGTGCCGAGGCCAGTGCAAACACACAGCGTCGCCAGCACCGGGGCGCGCTGCGAGGACCCGGCACTGGCCATGGTGCACGGCACAGAGGCCCAAGCGCAGCACCTCAGCCCCCCCGCATTCCAGTGACAGGGCCTTAGGTGAGGCACTCCATGAACCTCAGCCTCCTCCTTGCAAAATGGAACTGGTAAGAACGTCTCGTGGGGCGGCTGTGAGGAGGGAACGAGATGGCCCCTGCACAGCTCTCGGCACTGTGCTGGCGTACCGCCGCCGTGACTCCCCGATGATGCAGAAAGGAGCCTGTGCCTTCTGCCTCTCCCTGATGCCCTGCGCTTCCACACTCTGCCCCGGGGCCTGGCACCCCGGGCACGTGCTCAGCCCAGACTGCTTTGGAGAGTGAGGTAGAGTCAGCCAACCATTAACCAGACAGTGCTGGGGCTGGCTGGGGTTTTCTGTGGGATTCACTAGCTTTCCACCAGAAGCTGCAGAGCGGTTGGGAGAATGGTGAGGGGGCCCCAGACACTGGCCTTCCCTCTATTTCATTTCTTTATTGGATCTGTATAAGAGCTTATTTTTAAAAATTTATTTTATTAAAGATTTTATTTGTTTCTCTTCAGAGAGGGGAACATCAATGTGTGATTGCCTCTCACACACCCCCTACTGGGGACCTGGCCTGCAAACCAGCCATGTGCCCTGACTGGGAATCGAACCAGCGACCCTTTGGTTTGAAGGCCGGCACTCAATCGACTGAGCCACACCAGCCAGGGCTGTGTAAGAGTTTATTTGAGCCAAACTGATGACACATGTCAGGACGCAAAATCTCAAAGCCTCCTCTTCCCTCCACCTTAGAGGTTCAGACCCTTCAGACGCTGCCAGGACAACCCAGCTGCAAGGAATCCCATCCTGAGGCGGTGGCTGCTAGAGGCCAGAGCGCCCCTGGGCACGTGGCCCCAGAGGAGGCAGAGGAGCACCCTAACACAAGGTGTGCGGGGCGGGAAGCCTCGGGGCCTGGCCTTCCGGCCTGAGGAAAAGCAGGTGATGGGAGCTGCTCGCCACTCTGCTGGAGCGGCTGAGGGCTCGGTGTCTGGAGGCGGGGACTGGCGCTAGATGGCCTCGAGCAGGAAGTCACTTCACCTCCCCGAGTCTCAGGGTCGTCCTCCAACCAATGGGGACAAAAGCCGAACCACCTTCGGGCACGAAGCCAGCAGCGGGCCCAGCCCGCACAGCGCCAGACGCTCAGGACCCACACGCCCCTGCGCCCGGTGACTCGGGGCTCCTTGTCCTCTGGGCTGCCGGAGCCTAAAGCTGCGGGCCGCGGGGCACCATGCACGCCCCTTACCCACAGGCCCCCTCACCCCAGTGGGCTTGTCCGTGTCTGGGAACACTGGCCACCCACTGCGGCAGGGCCCCCCAGCGGTGTCAGCCGTCGTTTCTCAGGCCGAGGGAGCGATCTCAAGGTCTCATGTGATGCTAAATCCTCGCTGCGACAGACCCTCAGCCCGCCTCTCCCTGCTCGCTCCAGGGAGAGCTCTCCTCTCAACGGATTTCCAGAAATCCGTCTTCCTGTCATTCCCACCGAGCCCGGTTGTCCCACGGGGACCACGCCGACACATGTGTCCCCCCTTCCCCAGGCCTGCCCCGCAGATTTGGGGGAGACAGATGCCAGGCCTCCTGAGTCTTCTCTTGCGTGGGTTAAACCACGCCGGTCCCCACCACGTCCACTGGCTCCATCCACGACGAGGCTCTCCCGGGCGCCCACCCCGGCCTCAGTTGAAAGGGAGAAGAAAGAGCCGGGGTTGGGGGGTGAAGGAGGAGAGAGGGTAGAGGGAACATCAGAGGGCCCATTTACAAGTGAATGGGGGCAAGAATGGAGCAGTTTGTGGGCTAAACTGGCCTCAGAAGGAGGTTTACAGATTTGCGCAGGGACGCTGCTCATTGTTTAATTAAGCAGAAAGTGGATCTTTTCAAAAGCAATTTTGCACAGGGACTGGGAGGGGTGGGGGGAGTGGAGGGCGGTGGGGAGGGGATCAGCAAACAGGCCCCAGAGCAAAGAAAGGAACAGCTGGCCCCAGAGAGGCTGTGAAATGCATGCTAAGCAGTTTAAAGCGCCAGCCCGGGAGCTCCCTCCAGCTCCTGCCCTCCCCCGTCGGCCACCCTCTGACACAATGGCAGGGCAGGGGAAGAGGGGCAGGGAGGGGGGGGCAGACACGGCTCCGCCTGGGGGCCGGGGCAGGTAGTGCCCACGCTGGGGCAGCCTGTCCCCCGAAGTTCCAGGCTTGTCCCAGGCCGCTGGCCAGGCCTGGGCTGCGAGCCTTGAGACGAAGGGGTCCCTGAAGCCTGAGCATTAAAGCCCGCCGCCCGCGGCCACAGCAGGCGCCCAAAGCGGGTGGGTGCCCACCAACTCCAGTCAGCACAACCGAGGACAGGGCCTGCTCCGGGCAGACGGCTGTCGAGGTGTCCCCTACGGACACGACGGCCGCCTAGGGTCAGCACGCCCTGCCTCCCAGAGCTGTGCGCTTGATTCAACAGCAACATTTCCGAACTGGGGGTGGGAAACAGACAACCAGCTCAATGAAACGAAATCTAGCCCGACCTCCCATTTCACGTATGGGAAAACGGAGGCTCTCGAAAAGCAGTGACTTGCTACATGGCCTGGCCAGGACTCCTCTCTTGCAGTCTCACCCACCGTGGCCTTGGCCTTGGCTTTGGCCTTGGCCTTGGCCGTCCTCTTTTCCCAAACTGGCTGGGTTGGAAGCCCTCCCCTGGCCCAAGACCCAGGGCCCTGGAGTCCCCTTGTTCGTCAGACTTGTGACAATCCATAATCTTACGGCTGCTACTTTCTCCGCTGGAGCCTCCAGGACCTACTTGGCCAGGGGCAGCCCATGGGCTGGGAAGGCTGCCAGGCAACCAACCGATCTGGGCACGGGCTTGGGGGAAGACTAAGACGCTCCTAGCGGCAACTGCGGGGCTCCCGTGTGCCAGGGTCAGGCCTGGCAGCTGCCAACCAGCCATGCGGCCGTGATGTGACCCAAGCCTCTGGGCACAGCAGGGCAAAAATGGGGACCAGAGGTAGAGTCACAGCCAAGGGCCCAAAGACCAAGCAGAAAGGCCCGTTCAACCACCCCCCTCCTTCCCTTTCTTGCTTCCCGGAGAGGGGAGGCAGGCCCTGGCCGCCCTGCAAGCAGCGGAGGGAGGCTGAGGGACCACAGACCTGGTTGGCCCCTGCTCCCCAGTCACTCTGGGCAGGTCACTCCCTTCTCTCTCTCTCCCTCTCTCTCCCTCTCTCTCCCTCTCCCTCCCCCCCTCGTGGTGTCCTCGATGGTGGATGTGTCTACTGGGGTCATTATGAAAATCGGAACAACTAGCTGCTGAAAGCATGAATATAAATGAACAAAAGGGTAAAACCTGGAAGCACACCCCAAGCGTGCGATGGCACGTGACCCGGGGAGCCTCCCGGGCCAGCGGTGCCGTGCAAGGACCCCGAACAGAGCCCCTGGAGTCTGGTTCTGAACCCCAGTTCCACCATCTACACAACCGTGTGGCTCGGAGGAAGGTCCTTGGCACTTGGGTTTGGACTTCCCCTTTGTAAAACGGGATGACAGCTGCCACCTAGGAACTTGTGACAATGATTTTCGCACCCAGCTGGGGCCTCGCCTACCAACACTGAACTCAGCCGGCGCCCCTGGTGACACCGGGCTTCTTCCGGTCCCCGGACCACGAGGGCTGCGTCCTTGGCCTGGAGCAGGCCCCAGGCACCTCTGCTGTCTCCCCAGTTTTATGGGGCTGGCTCCCTTTCATCCTTCAAACGTAGCCTCCGGGACACCGCTTTAAAGAGGCCTTCCCTTGCCCTGGCTGGCGTAGCTCAGTGGATTGAGCGCGGGTTGCGAACCAAAGTGTCACAGGTTCGATTCCCAGGCAGGGTACATGCCTGGGTTGCAGGCCATGACCCCCAGCAACCGCACATTGATGTCTCTCTCTCTCTCTCTCCTTCCCTTTCCTCTCTAAAAATAAATAAATAAAATCTTAAAAAAAAAAAAAAGAAGCCTTCCCTGACCCCATCGCCTGGCTCCCAGCACCCTCTGCCCTCCCGCCAGCGACCCCACTCACACAGCCGCACTCCTACTCGCCGCCCGGCTCCACTCCCATTACGCACGGGCTCCACACGGGCAAGAGCTGTGTGTTTCACTTGGCACCAAACACCCAGCAACCAGCACGGCACCTGGCACGAAGGAGGCACTCAAAGATGTGCTGACTGCAAGGAAGAATGAAGGACTGACTTCCACAGCTGGCATTTGGTAAGCATTTAGCCAAAGAATGAATGAAAAGGGCCGGAATGATTAAACCTGAGGATGTATGTTCGTGCAAATGCACGATGCAGGGGGAAGTTAAATCATAATTGTGATATTTTAATCACTTCTCAGGCAGATCTTTAAGGATGAATCTTTTTTAAAGATTTGATTTATTTATTTTTAGACAGAGGGGAAGGAAGAGAGAGAGGGAGAAAAAAACATCAGTGTGTGGTTGCCTCTCATGTGCTCCCTGGTGGGGACCCAGCCCACAACCCAGGCATGTGCCCTGACTGGGAATCGAACTGGCGACCCTTTGGCTCACAGGCTGGCACTCAATTCACTGAGCCACACCAGCCAGGGCTTTTTGTTTTAATCCTCACCCAAGGACATTTTGTTTCATCGCTTTCAGAGAGAGAGAGGGAGGGAGAAAAACGTTGACATGAGACAGAAACATCACTGGGTTGCCTCCCACGTGCGCCTGGACCAGGGGTCGTACAGGTCTACCCAGGCCAGAGATCAAACCCACAACCTAGGTGTGTGCCCTGACTGGGAATCAAACCCACAACCTTCTGGTTACCAGACAACTGAGCCACACTGGTCAGGGCAAGGCTGAGTCTTTGAGACGTCTTCTGAGGGCCCCTGCTCCCTCCCGAGGCTGGGTGGTCCTCTGTCAAGCCGAGAAACAGTCGCCTCTGCCACCCCAGCTCTCACCCCACCAAGGACACACAATCCCGCGGTCCTGACATCTACAACATTTAACCTCAGCCTCACACCCACCACCAGCTGAAGGGGAGCAGTGCCCTGTTCCTTGGAGGGCGTCCACCGGCGCCTGAACGGGGCACGAGGACCTACCCTGGGTGCTGCTCTCCAACCTGAGGGAGGGCTGGACACAGTCCTGGCGGCCAGTGAGTGTGGCTGCTAACGGGGCACTTCCTGGCAGATGCTTATCTAGTTCCAGAAGAATCCTGTCTGACCTCACCGTCTTCCACCGCCCGCCTCCAGGAACCTCAGACCCCTGCCTGCTGACCGACTGCCTGCCCTCCCCCCAAGCGTCTCGGCCCGAGGTGAGCTGGGCTCGCTGTCCCGAGGGTCCTGTGCACTCGTCTCTGACCGGCATCGCTGCGAGGCGCGAGGTGCACCCCCGTAGCTGGGACGCTGGCCCACGTCCACACTGCACGGGTGTTTACCCAGCTGGACCTCCTCACCACCCGCCCCCCCCCACCCCCGCCGCCGGCTGTGAAGGCGGGGCTGGCTCTCGCCCACGGTTCTGTCCCCAGTGCCTGGTACACGGTCTGCCACTCAGGACGGGCTCAGTGTCAGCGTGTTAACCGAAGATGAACGAGTATTTGAACGGACAAAAGAAGAAAGCCCACTGTCTCCTTTAGTCAACCTCCCTCCTCCTTTTCGACTGGAAACGTTCTCATCTCAATAGTCTCACCATAACGTGAGCCCGTCCGCACTGTTCCGTTCTCGGAGAAGGTTACCCTCCTCACGAGAACCTCTCTCTCTGCTGCCAGCTAATAGTAACAGAGATGCTCTTTCTAACAACCCTGAGGGAGGGGGACGGCCGTGCCCGAGTCTCAGGTAAGAACGCTGAAGCCAAGAGGCGAGGCCCCTGGCCTAAGGTTGTGAGAGGACTCCCGTTTGAGTCTGTCTGAATATAGAGCCCACATTCACAGACTGAAGTTCACTACCACCCTGCTGGGACTGGCTGGTCCCAGGGAGGATCGGGGAAGGGTACTCTGGTGACTTCTCTTCCTCCCTGCCTCCCTCCCTCCCTCCGGCCAGGGAAACCCAACCGTTCCCACTTGGATGGGGCTGAGTGGCCCCGCACACTCCTGGCCCGTGGCCCCCGGGGGCGGGGGCGGGGGCGGTCAGACAGCCCATACTCACAGGGCTCCTCCTGTCCAGGCAGGGTGATCTGATGCTTCTTCACACCGTCGAACAGGAGCTCCGCGCCGCCCCTGCAGAGGAGGGCCAGAGAAGGACAGCGGGTCAGCTCCCGCAAACACCTCGCTGGGACTGAAAACCGAGGGGGGGCCTGGAAACAGAAGCCCGAGAGGTGCTGGAATCTGAGGTCTGGGAACACCTGGGGTCCCACTGGCTGATTCTCAAACGTGACTTCCCGACATGGTGAAGTGGGATAGGAACCGTTGTTCCCAGTAACCAAGTACCCAAACTCGCAGACTTTTGCTTCTGCCCCCCTGCTTCCTCGGGAGGCAGCTGAGCACCCGGGTTCGGGTTCGGTGCTGTCGGCCTCAGGGCGGAGCCCGGCCGCCACCTCTGCCCGGCCCCTGGCCCCTAGGCTCGTGAGTCCACGTTCTCGAACCTGGGGTTCCCTCTTGCCAGGGGAGGGAGTGGAATGTCCCTGCTCGTACCGACCACCGCCGGTCTGCAGGGCACACCGCAGGGCCAGGGGGTGAGACTCCCCCTGCGCAGCACCGTGCAAGCCCGTTCTCCATCTCACTTCACCCTCGGGCCGTTCCGGGGAGGGCGGGAGGGGAACAGCCGTTGTCAACTCCACACGGTGGAGAAGCATGGGTTTGAAGAGGTTACGTGACTCGTCTAAGGTCACAGGGGCAGTGGCTGAACTAGGCTTTGGATTCTGACCGGTGTCCGCTCAGCCCCAGGGGCCTTGGCAGAAAGGAAACCAGGACGCCCCGAGGCCAGAAAGCCCCTTGAGGGCAGAGTGCGGTCCGCTTGTGTGTGCGCAGCACCTGGACGGGGGAAGGCGGATCCGGCAGAGACGCTCGCGGCCAAGGCCAGCAGCCAGGGCTTACGGCGGGGACACCAGGGCTCATTCAGTGCCCCGCACGGCCTCTCCCTCGTGCTCCCCTGACTCCGTCCCAGACCTCACGTGGCCCTTAACTGAGAAGGCCTTAACAGACTCCGGCCGGGCGCGAGGCCTCCCGCCCCACCGCCCTTTCCCGACGTCGGGGAGCAGAGATGTCCTGAGACGGTCCACCGGGGGGCACAGGGAAGGCAAGCACTGTCACGGGGGAAACATGGGGCGACTGTCATCCGAACAAGGTCATGCTTTGTCGACGCAGAAATGCGGAGGGGGCGAGGAGGCCCATCTGTGGCTGTGTGCGGGGCCGTTTCAGCTGCGAGCCTGCACAGAGCCTCCATTTATCCCCTTCCAAGGGCCTCCTTCTCTCCAGGGTGGGGGCTGGCACATGCAGCAGCTGGGTGGGGGAGGGCCACAGGCGAGGGGCTCAGGAGTTGGGGGTCAGAGAACAGGGGTGGGAGCTGGAGGCACGGGGACCCAGGCCAAACCTGGCGGTGCCAGGCTCGGAGGCTGAAGCTGTTTTCCCTCTACAGGCAGATGAGGGACCAGGGGGTGACCTGCCTCAGACAGTGACCTGTCACCACTGGGTTCACTAGCCCCCCACGAGAGGGTTTCTGCTGTCAGCACATCTGGACAGGAGTGAAGTGGACACCCAGCCCCTGGAGTGATGCAGGAGGGCAGGCAAGGGGCTTGTTTTGGCCCCAGAAGAGAACCAAAGCTGAACTCTTTTATTTTATCACCTCCTTGTGTTTTTAGGTTTTTGTTTCTTTCCTCGCTACCTGCTGGGATGTGAGCTCTGCCTGAAGCAGGGCCCCACGCACAGCAGGCACCCGATCTGCCACGAGCGAAAGTGCCCACCCCTCCCACTTCCCTCACTTCAACGGCACTCCCTCCCTGTGCCAGCACCTCCCAGGCTCAGGAAGGGGGGAACGGGAAAAGAAGGAGGGAACCTCACGTCTGCACCGTTGGGGAAAAACACATTTGTACTACACACTCTGAATCCCGTGTGACCCGAGGAAATGCCCCGCTAAGGACAGCGCAGGGGGTGAGACAAAGGAGGGCAGAGTTGGTCACTGGGAAGAGCGAGGACGGTGTGAGCGGTCTCCCGAAGGATCTGTCCCAGCTGGCGGGGCTGGGAGGACGCCTGCTCCGGGGACAGAGGCCGGGTCCTCACCAGCCCCTTGAAGGGTCAGGGGACCAAAGGGAGAGACTGACGTGCAAGGCAGCTTCTTCGCAAACCCGTTCAGGTTCAGAGCGAGGGTGAAGGGAGTCTGCTGAGAGACGTACGGAACGGAAGAAGGGCCGGGGACAAAAACACGCGTCAGGTCAAGGATGGGGAGAGAAGGAATGTGGGTTTGCCCTGCATCTTGGGCATTCCTGCTTCCTGAGAAGCTGGGATTCTCATGAGACACCACAGCAGGGGGGGGGGGGGTGGCGGTGGGCAAACGGGTGGAGGAGCGAGGTCGCCCTGCCTTGCCGGAGCTCACTGCTGCTCTGGGGAGTCTCGAGCAACAGTGAGGCTGAGGCTGGAGGTGGCCAGGGCAGAAAAGGGGTAACTAAGCTGGTCTGCAGCTCTGGGGCGCAAGGACCCTCTCTTCCTCACGTGAGTTCCTTACTGCTGCCACCGGACAGAAGGCATTTCTGATGAACAAGATACCACGTCTGATGCAGCGAAATTGAAGAGTAAGCTGGGTGTAGACAAACCTTAACCCTGGCAGTCTGCAGCTTCTCCCTTTCCAGCTCTGCGGAGGCCTGCCAAAGCACTGGGGATCCTCCCAGCACCTCCAGGCGCTGGGGGCCATGGCTGCGCCAAGGGTCGGTAAAGCAAAAACAGTCAGGAGGCCAAACCAGTATGGTTCTAATTAAAGTCAATTAAAATGCACTTAATATTCATGAGACTACCCCACTTCTCAGGGACAGAAACGCTGAACACTGGGAAACATAGACAGAGTTCTATTTATCTTTGTGTCCTCAGTGCCTGGCTCACTGCCTGGCACATGGTACGCACTTAATAAATGACTGGTGAATAAACTACCCAATGAAGGGAAAGCACGAAAGAAACTGGGGGTACCCAATGGAAGAAAAGGCATTTAGGGACAGAGGTTTTAGAGTTCCCATTCCAGACTTTTCTTTTCACAGAAGCCTAGGCTTGTTTGTCTTTTCACACACACACACTCACACACACACAAGCTTCCATATGACTCTGGAAATGACACCACCCATCTCTTAGGGTCTTAGTTTCTTTTCCTTCTGAACTCCGCGGTTTCTCTCAGCTCCAAAATCATACATAGGCGAAGACAGTAGCGGCTTGAGGAGACATTCTCCCTGATCTGCGTTTCTTCCGTTACTGGTGCGCGCCCATTTCCCGCACTTTCCATCTGTACTGTCAGGGTGGGTCCCCTTCACTGTGCTATCTTATTATCCCTGTATCTCCACGGCTGCGGAGGGCGTTCAGCACATGTACTGACGTCCTAAAAAGGGCTCCGCTCTGTTTCACACCCCCACATCCTGCGAAAGAGAAGAAAGGTGTCTCGTCTTGGCCACACATCCCACGAGAAACAACGCTTCAAGAACCTTGGAGGTAGACTTGCTGCCCAAAGGAAAGCATGAAGGAGTTGAAGGGTGGTCCTTCTCGGTTCGAGGAGCTCAGGTGCCAGGCTCACCAGCCTGGTCCAAAACGGGATTGGCAAAGCAGGTAGAGAGGCCGCCTGCTAACCATCCCGCCTTTGGAGTCCGGCAGGGCGCGGGGCACCGAGGAGTGCCCAGCCCGCACTTCCACAGCCGGGCGTGCGCCTCTATTCCCGGACATACGGCCTCGTCGCCAAAGGAGACCGAGCCTCTCAAGCTCTCCGAGGCGATGGCGTCGCTCAAAGAAGGAGCCGGAAACCTCGGAGATTCGGTCGTGACAGACCCCAAGGCAGAGGGAGAGGAGTTCCGGGCCCCAAGACTTCCATTCATCCCCACGGCGCCCCCAACTCTCTGACTCACCCGAACTCCACCTCCACTGATAAGGGCGCTGCCATGTTGAGGAAGCCGAGCTTGCAGGAAACTCCCCTCAACTTCCGGTGTCCCCACCCACTTCCGGTCACCTCAGGCGGAAGAGGCGGGGGCTTCCTCAGCTATTGGAGACAGGCCAGTAGTGGGTATCTGAGAAGGGAGGTTCACGGGCGCTGTGGGGGGCGTGCTTTGGTGGGCGTTTGGACTCAGTCCCCACCTTTGTGTTTTAGAGACGTGGCTCGGACCACCAGGACGGGCAGTAACCTGTTCGAGCCTCAGCTGGGCGGAGGGGAGCCCGCGGCATGTTTGAGCAGTGAGTGCGAGGCTGGGCTGGTTTTCTTGGAATAATTACAAACTGTTTTCATTCGGCACACCGCTTGGGCGAGTCCGCCCGCCCCTCCCAATAAATGACCCCTAAATCTTTATTTCGAACTCAGAGACCTCTCTCCTGAGCTGTTGACTCCTGTCCAACCCCTCCCTTCGCCGTCGGCTTCGATTTCACTCATTCTACGGATATTTATTGCAGGTTTTCCGTGGGCCAGGCATCTTGGTGGGTGCCGTGGGCGCAGTGGTGCACGGGGTGGAAAAGGCTCCTGCGTTAGCGCACTCACAGTCTAGTGGGGGAAACTCACTCTGACCAAATAAACACCCCAGCCATAAACTGTGAAATGTAAAATCTCAAACGGAAAGAAGCGACCCAGAGTAATCGGAACACAAAAAGAAAACAGACTGGACTGGACTGAGCTCTGAAGCCTGAGTAGGATTAACTAGGTCGATGTCAAGGAGGAGAGACTTCTGGGAGAGTTCCAGGGTGGAGAACAGAAGGCGCAAAGGCCGCGGGTGGGAAGATACGCTGGATCACCAAGACAGGGAGGTGCGGACTGGGGAGCAGAGGGCCCGGTAAGAGATGAGGCTGGACAGGAGGGCAGGCACCAAATCATGCCTTGTGAGCCAGGTAGGAGTTTCAGTCTTGGCCCTGGCTGGTGTGACTCAGTGGATTGGGCACCAGCCTGAGAACACAGGGGTCTTCAGTTTGACTCCCAGTCAGGGCACACGCCTGGGTTGCCGGCTGGGTCCCCAGTAGGGGGCATTCGAGAAGCAACCACACTTGGGGACGTTTCTCTCCCTCTTTCTCCCTCCCCTCCCCCCTCTCTAAAAATAAATAAGTAAATAAATTGTTAAAACATTTAAAAAATGTTTTTTTAAAGAAAGAATTTCGGTCTTGGCCCTGACTGGATACTCAGTTGGTTAGGGGATCCTACCGATATGCCAAGGTTGTGGGTTCGATTCCTGGTCAGAGCACACACAAGAATCAACCAATGAATGCATAAATAAATGGAACAACAAATTGATGTCTCTCTCTCTCAAGTCAATAATAAAAAAAATGAAACATCCTTTCTGCCCACAGTGTGGAGAATGGTTTGGAGGGGAACAAGGAAGAAGACAGGGAGACCACGGGAGTCCATTACAAAAGCCCAGAGAACAAAAGGAGTGGAGTGGGTGACCCAGGGTATCTGAGCCCCAACACTTTTAAAACTGAACTCCATGTTGGTAGAGTGTGGAGGGGCAGCCCGGTGGTTAAGGGCAGAATGATGTCACGGTTAAAAGGTTGGAGTTCAGCTGCGAGCTTCATAATCATTCCCCTCACCTCCTAGCTGTGTCTTTGGGCGAGTTGCTTAACATCTTTGTACCTCAGTCTCCTTATCTGGAAACAGCCCCTACTTCAGAGGGCTGTCCTCGGGTCTACATGAGCGTGTGGCACGGCGCCTCTCCCTACAGCAGGGTCTCACGTGTGTTGCTGCCACCCCCCGAAACACCCGACCAAGAAGGCTTGGACGTGGTTCTTAATCTTGTCCTACAGCCAGCCACTGAGGTTGGATTCGTCTCCCTTCTAAGCTGGTGTCGCCACCCCACGTTCTTCCAGCGCCACCCACTACCCCTCGCCTGCACCTGCTTCTTGCCTGGAGGCCTGTCTCCTACCTCCCTCTCCGTGGCCTGGGCTTCCTTATACAGTCCGACTGCATGGACAGTCCTGAGCACGCTCTACGCACCAGGCACTGTTCCAGGGCACTGGCAAAATGAGGACAGATGTGACGCAGCCCCGGTCCTCAAACAGTGCAGAAGAATCATGTGCCTCACAGGCCCCGAGTTCACCACGCTGGGTAGCGTGGTGTCACTTCTGTAAGAACGTTTGGGACCAAATGATCTCTTAAGGTCCTTTCAGCAAAAGTAGTCTAAGATTCTGCCGCTGCACCCAGCTTCCCCCCCAGCAGAGGCCTTGTCTGATTCGTCTGGGATTCCCTAGCTCGTACTGTACATGGTAGGGGGCTGGTAAGTGCTTGCTTGCGAATGAATGAATGAATGAATGAACAAACGAACACATATCACTCCACTGCTCGACATCATTTAATGCTTTCTTTTTGTTAACAAGACAAGAGCCTTCCTGGAAGGCATGCAGAGCCCTTAGAGCCTCTGTTCCCAGCCCCTCTTTTTATGTTGAATGTCCTCTGGCCCTGGGAACTGCCACCTCCCAGCACTGGAACCGGAGAGCTGGGGAGTGTGTGCACAGCTTCATCCGTCTGGCAAACATTCACTGAGCACCTATTCAGTGCCAGGCCCAGGGCTGGTGCTGGGAACACAATGGTGAACCAAACCAAGGGGGTCCCCGCCCTCCAGGGGCTGATGTTCTAGGGCAGGGGTCCCAACCCTTGGGCTGTGGACCTGGACCAGTCCCTGGCCAGTGGGGAACCTGGCTGCCCAGCAGGAGCTGAGCAGCAGGCCGCGGAAGCTTCACTCACGTTACCGCCCAAGCTCCACCTCCTGCCCGCCCCCCCCCGTCTCCCCTCCCCCCATCCCCTTCTTGGAAAAATTGTCTTCCACAAAACCTGTCCCTGGTGCCAAAAAGTTTGGAGACCGCTGTTCTAGGAGACACAGATGGAAAAATGTAAACAAACAAACAAACAAACAATGGACCACACAGTGCAATCAGTGTTATGAAGGGGGAACGTGGCAGGGGTGGCCGTGGGCAGCCTGTGGGAGCCGGAGGTGGCCCCTAAGCCAGCCCTGGAAGTCGCTTCTAAACCCAAACCCAAACCCAAAGGAACTGTGGGAGGCGGAGGTGGGGAGGGAGAGGGCACGGGAGGGCCAGAGGCATTCCCTCACTCCCAGTCCCCACAGGCAGGGGCCCTCCAGCTTTTCCCTGCACAGCCCGGGAGACTGAGCTACCTTCCGGGTAAACCAGCCCACCCTGTGAGTGCCTGGGTCTCACCTGCTCCTGAGCCTACCCCACTCAACCTTTTCATTAGTAACAGTAACAGTGTATCCTTCTATTCCTTCAAGGAGTACATATTGAATGCCCACTTTGCACCTGCCAGGTGCTTTGCATGCATTACCTGAGTGACTCCTCACAGGTTATTATCCCCATTCTCCAAACGAGAAAACTGAGGCTCAGAACCAGCAGCTCGCCGGTGGGACCCCTTAATGTCAGGCCCAACCGCAGGCTGCGTTGCCTTAAGAATCCCTGCCCGCTGTTGGGCCCGGCTCACCCTAAGGCCTGCCGCTGGGATCCGCGCAGAAGAGGGGCTTGGGCCCCATTCCCCTGTCCCTTCCAGCAGGCTGGCCAGCCCGGGCGGCGGCCACCATCCCCTCAGAAGCTGCTAGGGAGACAATGGTGGGGTCGGCGGGGGGAGGCGAGGGCGCGGCGCCCCCCTGCCCGCTGCCCTTTGTCTTCCCGCCTGCTCCCCTCGTGCGCCCCGGGAGGCTGGGAGGCGCCTCTCGCAGGCTTCCTCCTCCCTTTCTTGTGCTAATTGGGTGTCAAGCTGAGATCAGTGAGAAAGAAATCTTCCCCGGCTCGGGTTAAACTGCCGCCAAAGACCCGGGCTGGGCCCAGAATATCATTAGGAGGGGAGGAAACAGGGCCCCCTCCTCGGGGGGGAGGGGCCAGCCGCTCATTCAGGCCCCTTTGAAAGTCACTCGGTCGCCCCCTCCCTCGCCGCCGTCGCTTCAATGGGCCCCTCGGAGGTATTTAACCTTCTTCCCAGGAATTGAAAGCGATACGCCAAGCACTAGCCTGGGCGGCCACTTGCCTGTCCCGAGGGCGGTAGGACCTCCCGGGAGGCTCGAGGCAGGCCCTTTGCAGCCTCCCCGGCGCAGGTTGCAGATGGCAACACCGAGGCTCCCGCAGAGACTTTGCATCTCCGAGCCTCGGATTCCTCACCTGTGCAACGGAGGTCAAAATAGCAGCTACTTTGTGTTGAGTTTAATGAAACAACGCACGTGGAACGCCCCGCGCAGCGCCTGGCACGCAGGAAGTGCCCCCACATGGTGGCCATGACAAGTCTGAGGAAGCGGTTTGGCTTCCTTCAAGGTTCTCCTAGCGGGGCTCCCAAGCCTCTGGAGGTGTGCAAGTGCCAGTGCCCGCACTGATCTCCCGTTTCAGATCCAGCTTCAACTCTACAAGCACCCCCCCCCGTCACCCCCTCCCCCACCCCACCCCCCAGCCTCACTGCACTTCTGCAACCTGCCTGGCTGGCCGTTCACCTCCAGGCCTTTACCCTTTGCTGCTCCTTCGGGCTGGAACACACTTCCCCCGCGATTATCCGAGCTCTTCTTTGAAAAGTCTCTCTGACCGGGAAACACGACCCCTTCAGCCCCATTCCTACACCCCGGGCACGGGCTAGGACGCCAGGCGTGGTGCAGCTGAGTACACAGCCTTTGCTTCTTCACTGCTAGGCCCCCCTGCCCAGCCCCCAGGCCATAGATCTAGGGCCTGGGTCTCTAGCTTGCTCCCAGGGACCCCCCTCACCTCCCCCCCCCCCCCCCCGCCCCGCACAGACGCCTTTTAGAATCTGCTCCCCAGATGAAACTACACGGTGCTTTGTAAATAGTGAAGCACTATATAAATGTCAGGAAGTGCCCAATGAACATTGTTAACATCACAAGCACGTTTTGAGCACCTACTGTGTGCATGGAGACAACTCACACAGCCATGGCTTGGATGACGCTGCAAGGCCCAGAGGCCCACCAGCTCTACCCCTTCACGGAGGGGCTGATGGGGAAGTGGGGAACTTAGGTCTAGTCTGGAGTCTCCCTTTTAAACTGCCATATACTGAGCAGATACCAACACTAGACCCTGGGCGAAGAGACTTCCATGCGTGGTCTTGTTGCACACCCACAAGAGTGCAGCTTAGAGGCCTGAGGGACAGGAACTGAGGCTGAGCCTGGCTAATGGGCTTGAACGCACGCATGTGATTCCTGAGCTGGAGCTTCCACCGCTCCATACTGCTTTGGGTGACTGCGTTTAACCTGGAGGAAGGCTTGCAGAGCACGCACTGCTGAGGGTTAAAGATACAAGGCCGTGCTGTCAGCCAAACCCAGCCCCTTGGAAGTCCACAAAAGCCCAAGCCAGGGTCCCCTGGGCCGAGTCTCTGCGGGCCTGCCAGGGCTGAGCACTAAGGGTCGGTGGGATTGTGCGAGCTCTGCGCGCCCCCTGCTGGCCACTTTGGGGGACTGCAGCCATGCCCACCACCCCTCCCCCGACCCTACTTAGCATCTTCGTCGGAGGGGCCGACTACCACCCCTCCCACACTTCCCCCAAAAGAAGCCCCATACCCCTCTTCTAAAAGTCATTTTCCCCGGAGGCAACCCAGGTTTCTTAACCTGGCCACCCTCCACCTGAACTGCCAGCTACTGGCCTCGGGTGTGGCCCACAGGCATGCGTGGAATGAAAGGTCTTCCGGCTTTCCCGCAGTGCTCTGGCCCAGAAGGTGGGTGGGACAATGGGGAGGGCTGAGGGCTGGGCTTTGCATTCCAGCTCCCACTACTGTTGTGTGACCTCAGCCAAGTGACACAGACCAGGGTGCGAGTCAGTGAAGACGAAAACCAGGGGCACAGTGCCCAATGCCCTCAGCCGAGGCAGACCCCTTTCCCATCAGGCCGCCGGCTCCAGCCTGGGCGTGACCCCAGTGTGGGGCCAAGGACACTGCTGGCCCCACAGCCCCGGTCAGACCGCTCCAGGGGGCTTTCCTGCGCTCTGCCAGGGCTGGTGGGGCAGTTCTGCTCTGTCCCCTCGCAGCCTGACACCCCCAGGGAACGGTACCCCAGGCAAACGGAACAGCCAGGGTGTGGAAGGGGGACCCTGCCCTGGGGTCAGGGGCTCTGAGCAGGCCTTCCGTCATAATGGCTCCCGTCGCCTCCCTGAATCCTCCCAATTATTCCCGTTTCACTGAGAAGACTGAGTCACTTGCCCGAGACCACATGCTCTTACGTGGCACACCTACTTTGGACTCTCGAGCGAAACCCCTTGCGAGACAGGTGGGAACTGAAACGTGGGGTGTGGCGTCTTACCGCCCTAAGTCCACATGTGTGAAGAGATGGGTGAGTGATGGGACCAGAGGGGCAGGAGGGGGGTGGGGCCTGAGGTCGAGTGAGCTCAGGTGGCAGGCACACAGGCTGGGGGGGGGTCAAGGCAGTTTATTGGCTCCTGAGTGCCCCCCACCCGCCCTCCTCTCAAAGCCAGGTCAGGACTGAGATGGAGAAGGTGACACAGACAGACCCACAAAGACAGAAAGGCCGTGCCTGAGGGATAGCCAGGCAGCCACCTGGGGGAGAGAGGACAGGAGAGAGGGAGGCCGCTCTGTCCCCCTCGGGGTGGCTGCTGCAGGTGGGGGCCCTTCTCCCATCCTCCTGGAGGCGGGCAGAGCCGGGTCACTTCAGAGCGGCTCCGGCGCCGGGAGCCCCTTTGCCTAGCTGATGGACGGCCACCTCTGCCCCTGCCCACTGCGCTGGCTTCCTGAGTCTGGGGGCGTCTGCCCCAGCCCCATCTGCAAACTCCCTGCTCCGGGGAGTGCTTGGACCCTCCCCCGCCCCCCGACCTAACCCAAGACATCATCCTGAGGGGCCCAGTCAGTCTCAGCCGGGGGACCTGCCTGGCCTTGAAGACAAACGTGGACACGAGGCTTTCACAGAAAGCCGCTGGGGGAGGGGGGCGGCGGCAGTGAGTCACTTGGCAGTTTGAAGAGGGAGGGGGGTCGGCGCCTCGCACTCGAGGGGCCGGGCCCTGCTCGCTTTGGTCTGGCATTGCCCGGGACCCTTCCGGGGTGGGGGTGGGGGCTCTGGATCCAGCATCCGCCGGCCCCGAGAGGGCCCGGGGCGAATCACAGCTTCTCCTCGCCAGCCTGGATGCGGGCGTAGGCCTCTCGGTCCAGCGGGACGTAGCGGCCCTTCCGGGCGTCCATGTAGAACAGTGGGTCTTTCACGACGGCAGGGTCGAAGCCCTCCTTCCGCAGCTCCGTCTTCTGTAGCTTGAAGGTCCCTGAGGGAGCAGAAGATGGGGAAGGAGAGTCAGAGGGTGCAGGGCAGGGGCTGAGCTCCCGGGGACCCACCCAGCGGAGCTGAAGGTGGACAGAGGAGGGCCGGGGAGACCAGGATAAAGGGCACCACCCCGCCATATGAGGGTGAGCCCACCACTCGGTGGCCCTGGAAGACGACCCATTTGCCCCATGCACTCATTCCCTTCCCCCACTCCCAGTCCCGGGCTGCCCACGGCCCTCTCCCCCTTCCCTCACAGCAGCCAGAGGGCTTTGCAGAACACGACTCAGGCCAGGTTACCCTGCACAAGCGCCTCTGCGGCTCCCTGCAGCCCCCAGCCCACAAGGCTCTGGGTGTCTGGCCCCCCTCCCTGGTGCCAACGCTGGGGGCCTCCTTCCTGTCCTCCGGTGTCCAAGGGCCTTCCTGTCTCGGGGACTTCGCACTTGCCCTCCCCACCAAGTCCTCCCTCTGGCTCAGGCCGCAGCTGACACAGCCCCTCCTCAGGGAAGCCTCCCCGCCCTCCGGACCCCTCTCCGTTCACTTTTCCGGCGGTTTGATCTGTGCCCCGTTCTTCCCCTTGGAGGCCCTCGTCCTGAGGCTGCCTCGGCCGCCGCTCTGGACGCACAACTCAGGACTCAGTACCCATATCCCCAAGGCCCAGCACAGAGCCTGGCACACAGTAGGTGCTCAATGTTTGTTCCGTCCATGAACGGATCAACCTTCCGTCTCTGAAGGCTCACCCTGCTCGCCTGTACACAGGGAGGTCAGTTTGCCCACTACCTGGCTAGGCTATGGGTGAAGGTCAAGTGACAGCCACCCAGGTTCCTCCAGAGGAAACCCAGAAGGGGCCGAGGCCCGGCGGCTGCAGGCCGCAGCCGGGGCGGGGACGGACCTGTTTTGTGAAGCTCGGGCAGGAAGCGCAGGAAGATGGGGCGGGCGTACAGGGGCAGCTCCTTCTCCAGGAGCTGGGCAAAGCGCTCCAGGTCACAGTTGCCAGAAGGGTTGGCCACAGCAGCCATCCCGGCGCGGCCCTCGGTTCCTGAGGGCAGAGGAGTGGACAGTGAGCGGCCCGCAGTGCCCCCTGGTGGTGCCTCCCACCCCCTCCACACAAACGTACCTGGCACCTCCACGCCGTAGACCGCCACATCGGCCATGTCCAGCAGGCGGCTAAGTGTGCCCTCCACCTCCGTGGTGGACACGTTCTCGCCTTTCCAGCGGAACGTGTCCCCCGTGCGGTCTCGGAAGTACAGGTAGCCCAGCTCGTCCATCACCAGCACGTCGCCTAGGGGGGCGTTGGGTGAGGGCGGGCCTGAGCCAGTCTAGCTCAGGGCCCAGGGGCTTGGACCAAGCAGTCCTCACTGGACCCAAGGATTTGCTTAACTCCGGGAGGAGGGGGGGACCAGGGAGTGCTGGGGAGGTGTTCTCTGAAGGGGGGAGGCCCCTCGTGCCTCTCCACCCGCCCCCCCCCCACGGGGCTGTGAAGGGCTGGGGAGAGCTGGCCACCCACCGGTGAGGTAGGCCTGGTCCCCCTTGCTGAAGACATCGTTGGCGATCTTCTTGTTGTTGGCGCCCTGGTTAAGGTAGCCGTCGAAGCGCCGCAGGGGGTCCTGCTGGATGATGCGGCCCACCAGCTGGCCGGGCTCACCTGGGGGCAGGGAAGGCGGGGCCAGGTTTGCCCTGGGTGGTCTCTCCTACCGGTCCCCCCGCCCCCAAACGTGCCCTGCAGTGCAGCCGGTCTGATTTCTGGTCACACTGCTTCTCACAGAAAGGCCCATTTCTCCCCCTGGCCGGGGGCCCCCCCAGGGCAGGCGGCTCCTCGTGGCAGGCAGGTCTGACACGGGCAGGCGCTCGGTGACGTCTGGTCAGCCGAGCGGACGCAAAGAGGAAAAGGAGATGGAAGCGGGGCCAGGCCCTACGGGGACAGTCTGGCCAAAGCCAGCGCTGCCCGGGCTCCTGGCTCAGCTCTGGAGCTTCCCACTCTGCACCACACTGCCCTCAGGGCCCCCCAGGGGGCAGTGCTGAGCGCTGCCGTCAGCCCCCCTGCACACGCGGGGACTCAGGCACAGGGCTGAAGGGCTGAGCCAGGGTCACCCCAGGAGGCCTGGACCCAGGGCCTCCGGCACGGAAGTAAATGAATGGACTGAGGCTGGCTGGCTGGGACGGCGAGAGAATGGGCGGATGACCGGATGGCTGCAGGAATAAACGACCTGCAGCCCTAGGAGAAGAACTGGCTGACGGCCACTGGTCGCAGCAGGGGCACGACCCACCCAGCCCTGTCCTGTGTCTCTCCTGGGCCAACCTGCCCACCCCCCACTCCCAACCTCCACCCCAGGGCCGACCTGGCTGACAGGGAAGGCAGACGCCGTCGGGCCCCCGGATGAGCTCCATGGTGTCCTCGTTGACACGTACCAGCCGAATCGGGTACACGAAGGACAGGATGCGGCTGTTGAAGCCACAGGCTCCGACCTGTAAAGGCCGAGACTTGGGCCTGGGCTCTCCACCGGGGGTCCAGAACTGGACGGCGTGTGTGCGGAGGCACGCTGCAGCGCCCACAGCCCCTCGCCGGAGCCCCGCCCACCCCTGCTGCCAGCGCCTCCCTCGCCCCGCCCACACGCTCACCCCGCCCCCCCAGGTCGCACCTGGCTGTCGAAGTTGCCCAGGCTGCAGTTGCACTCAGTGGCCCCGTAGAACTCAGCCACCTGGGAGATGTTGAAGCGACCAGAAAACTCGGTCCAGATGGACTGCCGGAGGCCGTTGCCCAGCGCCATGCGCACCCGGTGCTGGCGTTCCGCCTCCCGGGGTGGCTGGTTCAGGAGGTAGCGGCAGAGCTCCCCGATGTACTGCACGATCTGGGGGCGGGTCTGGTGTGAGTGCGCCCCCGAGGCCGCTCTCACCGCCCCCCTTCCCACGGGGCGATCCTTCTCCTCGCTGGGCCTCCACCGCCCCAGCTGAACGACCACTGACTCGGCTGTAGGACAGCCGTCCCCACGTGGTGGCGGTGGCGGCTGGGCCGGGACAGGGTCACCCCCGTCACTCTCACGCACCGTGCAGTTGTACTTGACGCAGTCATCCCAGAAGCGGGAGGCTGAGAACTTCTTCCGGATGACCACCGTCAGGCCATGGAGCAGGCACTGCCCGATTCCCACGATGTTTCCTGAAGGCCAAGTGGGCGCTGGAGGTCAGGGACCCGGGACACCCTCCCCTCCGGTCCCCCTCTCTTCTGTCCTCACCCTCCAACGCTAATGATCCCGCCTCTCCCCCCCGTGAGACTTCGTCCACGGCCCCCCAGTGCCTGCGGGATGAAGTACTCGTGCTCCCAGAGCCTGCGGTGCGGGCCCCACGTGCCTGCTCCACGATACCTGTAATGCACCCATAACGCTGTCCTTCAACTGGGGGACCAAGCTGACCTGCACGGCTTCTGCACCTCACATCTGCCTGCCTGGGGCACCTCTTCCAGGAAGCCTTCCTGGACATCACTAGGCTCTTCCTTTGAGCTGAGCTCCTATTCCCTGGCCCTCCCACACTCACCACGCTATTTCTCACACCATGTGAAGTGGGTTCCCATCACTCATCCTGCCCCAAACACACGCCCAACTCTAAGCACCTGGAGGGCTGGGACTATATTAATTCATTTGTCTTCCTTTAGGGCCCTAAGACCAAGCAGCAAGACCTCGAGCATCTGCAGAAACGGAACACACAGACCGGCCAAGGTGCCCTGCGGGACACGGCCACACGTACGTGTGCCCACCAGCCTGGAGCGCCCGTGCTCACTCAGAGACCCCCGGTCAATGGCCACGGCTAGATCTGAACCCCGATTCGACCCCAAAGCTCATGTGTTTCCATCGCAACACGCTGCCCACCAAGAGCGGTGGGGTCCCCGAGGCCCCAGGGGCTCTGGAGACGGAGGGGTGGCCCAGGCTACCTGCGGAGTGGTAGAGCGGGAGGCAGTCATAAACAATGTCGTCGCGCCGCATGCGGAATCCGTAGTACACCAGGGCAGCCATGCGGTAATACCTGGGAGGGCAGAGGGCTCAGTGGGCCCCCGGGGGGCAGGAGGGGAGGCTCCTAGGCCCTGCCACAGCCCGCCACTCTCCCCGAGACACTGGCCCCTTACCTGCTGTGCACCACGATGGCAGCTTTGGGCAGCCCCGTGGTGCCCGACGTGTAGATGTAGAAGAGCTTATCTGGAAAACAGACCCACAGGCGGCCGTGAGGGGGGCAGCACAGGGCTGGGCGCGGGGTCACACGGACGCCGGCGGGGGCACCATTCAGCGCCCACGGCCATCCCGCCCCCTCCAGAAAGCCCCCTCCGATGAGCCCGGATGCTGCTGTCTGCTCTCATGCCTGAGCCCGTTCCATCGAGAAGCGTGTGCCGGGCGCCCCTGTGTGCCCAGCCCAGGGAGGCGCCGGTGACCAGTTACTGAGCCCTTCCCGTCACACCCTAGTTCCCACGCATCTTTTTCAACCCTCAGAAATCACCTCCTGTCCCCATCCCCAATTTTGTGGCTGTGAGAGCCAGGGCTCAGAGGGCAGCGCAGGTGTCCAGGGTCAGACAAGGGAAGCAGCAGGGCTGGGACAGGAGCTCAGTCCAGGCTCTGGGACACCAGGAGACACAGCAGGTTCTGGGCTCCACAAGGCAGTACAGAGGCAGGAGGGCCCGAGGGGCTGCCTGGAGGAGGGGAGGGGCCGGCAGGCAGCCCAGTGCCGAGGGACGTCACAGCCCAACAGGGGCCTGCAGTGGACAGGGGCAGGGCGGACACCAAAGAGCCCCGCCCCTGGCCCAGCCCCGCCCCGACTCTGGAACCGGCAGGTCCCTGGGCTGCACTCGGCCCCACACACGCTGGGCCTCCGCAAGGGCTCGTTCCACGAGTCAGAATCGGATTTTGTGAGCTCCGGCGCGGCCGGCACCGTGCCTGGCACGTTCACACACATCAGCTCGTTTAACCTGCACGGTAGCCCCAGGGCTGCTGTCCCCAATTTCCCAGATTGAAAAGGGAGGCGGCGTGACTCACTCCAGGTCGCTCGGCAAGTATGCAGAGGAACCCGGGCGTCCGGCCCCCGGGAACAGTGATCTCTCCTTGGCCATCGTAGGTCCCCTCTGGGGGGGTGGGGGGCTCACCTGTGAAGCCCTTGTCAGGGCGACTGGGCAGGTTCTTGGGGGCTTCCTCCAGCAAGGGGTCCAGGTGCTCCGTGTGGGCAGGCACCGAGCTGGGCTCCCATGGTCCGGAGCAGAAGAGGCTGAGCTCGGGGTCCAGGCTGGCCTGGATCTCACAGACAGCTGCGGGGGGGGGGGGGCGGGTCAGCAGGGCGGGTCAGCAGGCCGGCCGGGACCCAGAGGGAGGCCGGCTGGGTGGGGGGCCTCTATGTTACAAAGACTGACATTTCCCATCAGCCACCGGCCGACTCTTTGCGTGCCTCCTCCTGCCCACATCGCCTAGGACGTAGGCACCAACATCCGCCCATTCTACAGATAAGGAAACTGAGGCTCTGAGAGAGAGGGACTTGTTCAGAGCCAGGCTGTGCTGAATCTGGGAACCGAAGCCAGCTTTACCTCACACCAGGATCTGCACTCTCACCTGCTGCACCGGCCTAGTCTGCGGGGGTCTGGTTGGGAGGGAGGGGCAGGGCTCAGAGGCTCGCCGGCCCCCAGCCTCTTCAGACAGTGGGAACCTTCTCAGGCTCCCCCATGCACTGCAGACATCCCAATGGTCCGCCGCCCAGGGCACCGGCCGGTCCCGGCCCACCTGACCCCTTTCCCTAGGGTGTCCTTTTGATGTACCCAAACACCTCCCCTCTCCCTGCGGAATCCTTCCTCCTGCCCATTCAGCATCTCAAAAACCTTCCCGGTCCATCATCCCACCCTCACGGCAGTGAGGGAGGAGAGAGCGGGGACGCTAAGGCCAAGCCCGGGGCAACTCTGGGTCCCGTCGCTTACAGACGTGCGGCAGCTGGGGTGCCGCTCCCGCCCCTTCGGACCTCAGTCTCCTCGCCTGCAAAACCAGCGATGGCCCCTCCCCCACCGGGCTTTGTGAAGGCGAGAGCTGCTCTCGCAGAGCGCCACGCTCGGCACGCGGCCAGCGCCCAGTGTGGCAGCACGCGGAACAAGCTCTGCAGACAGCGGAGAGTGGGTTCCTGTTCCCACTTTACAGATGAGGAACTGAGGCCTAATGAGTCACAAGGATGGTCGCCCCCAAATCTGAGGGCTCGCCTGGCACCCGCCGCTTTGTCGGTGGCCCGGGTGAAGGATCGCCTGGAAAACAGCACTCGGGAGGCAGCACAGAGAGGAACCTGGGGCAGAGAACTCCGGCCCCTTAGCTCGGGGCACCAGCTCACCAGGAGTGGCTGAGCCCGGGCCGTGTGGCTCCAGGGCTCCTGCCTTTAACCCCCTGAGCTATGCAGCCTCCCCCCCAGGGCTGGAGCGGGGAGTGTGGTCTGTGCAAAGTCCCACGGGACTTCCCTGCCTGTCCCCCACCCCTTGGGGGGCTTACCTGGGGCCATCTCGCTGCCGAAGATGAGGGCCCGGGCCCGGGAGGTGGTCAGGCAGTGGCGCAGGGCGTCCCGCCGGAGGTTGGTGTTGATCAACGCCGCCTCCACTCCGACCTTGGCCATGCCCAGCCACAGGCCCACGAACTCGTTGCGGTTCTCCATGAAGAGGGCCGCCACATCGCCGGAGGCCAGGCCCCGGGCCTGCAGGAAGTTGGCCACGCTGTTCGAGTAGTCGTCCAGCTGGCGGAAGGTCCAGTGGGTGTCCGTGCCCTCAAAGATCAGGGCCGTCTTGTCGGGGTGGCGCTGCACCGTGGAGGCGAACAGAACGGGCACCGTCCGCCGCTGCCGCAGGTACCGCCGAACCTTCGCCTTCACCGTCAGGAGCACCAGGCCGCCGCTGTGCGGGAGCCGGCAAGGGGGCTGTGACCGCCGGGGCTGGGGGTCGGGTCCCGACGTCCCGGCCCAGGGCACTGCCCCATGGGCCTGACGCTCCCGGGCCCAGTCACTGTAACACTCTCCTTGTCCAGCGCCCACTCGCTGATGCCGCGAGGGGGTTGGGCAGTTACTCCCTCCCCTGGACAGAGGGGGAAACTGAGGCTCTGCCAGCAGGTGGCTTGCCCTGGCTACACGGGGGTAGGGGAATGTGGCCCAGTCCTCTCTGGCTCCAGAGTTCAATTCCCGCTACCGCCCCTGTCTGCTCTGAGTCAGCTGCCCTGTCAGAGCCTTCTAGGACGCCAGGGCCCAAGTCACGGTCCCAGCTCCTCTTCCGGGCTTCCCACAACGCCACATCCTATCTCCCCCTGCGTCGCCATGGTAAATCAAGGGTAAGCTCGCGACCTGTCCGGCCTCCATCTCCGTGAGCCCGGGCAGGAGCAGCAGAGGGAGGGCTCCGTCTCCTTCGCCACCTTCTCCCCCACTCTGCTCGGCACCAGGCAGAGACGTTCCCCAAGTGTTCGTGGAGTCCCTGGCCGCAGCCCCCTTTCCTGCTCTGCCTCTGCCACCTCTGACCCCTGACCTCCCTCCACGTCCGGGCCTCTGGGCCTTTGCTGATGCTGCACCCTCTGGCTGGAATCCCTTGTCCCCACCACCTGGCGGGGTCTCTCAAGAACAAATGCCTCGCCTCCGGGGGACCTCCTCTGGTCCCCTAAGACCCTGGCCCACCACCATTCCTCCTGTCCACGCTCCCACAGCTCTCGGCTGCTGCTGCTGCCCTTCTCGCAGTGGCCACTCAACACTCCCTTCTGCCATCAGATCAGACTGACAAATGTCGAGTGTCCTGTTCCAGGTGCGGGTCACTGTTTTGGGTGCCGGGACACTATTGTGAGTGAGACTGCCAGGGTCTCTACCCACACTGCACCGCCAGTTCAGGGATTGACTGTGCCCCCTGATTACCTCCCTGACCAGTCTCAGCTTGTCCCGGGCCTGGGTCTGCCTGGCTCCTCTCTGGGCCCCAGAGCCTGGCGCCTGGCACGGAAAGGGTGGCTGCAAGTGTTCCTGGTACAGGGTATGGGCCAGAAACACCTGCGGAGCACACCTGACACTCTCTGGGGAAAAGATGCTCCCGGGCATCTGACTCGGGGCCCTGCTCTTGAACTCAGGCCAAGCCGAGGACAGGGCCTCTCCCGCAGGGTTCTCGTCACCCTCTCACAGGCTACAGCATGTCCCCGGGACCCTTTCAGAGGTCTCCTCAACACAGCTGGCGTTCCGTGTTCTGTCCCAGGCCCCCCAGTCCACCCCAGGCTACGGAGCACCAGGTCAGGGAGAGTCCCCGGGAGGGGGCTGTGACCTCGGAGACGGAGGTCCCGGTACCGTGCCAGGGGGAGGGTGTGGAGCACGGGCTGCTCCTTTGGGGCCCCGGTGCCCTGGGCTGGTAGAGGCCACGGGTCTGGTCTGGGGAGACCCGGGGGACCAGGAGCCCAGAGAGGCGTGGGAGACTCCAGGAAGGGCTACCCCAGGTACTCACAAGACATCGCGCCTGATGGTCTTGATGAAGATCCGGACGAAGCGCCAGCCCCCGGCCCCCAGGTAGAGCAGCAGCAGGGAGAACCCCACTTGGGTCCACGGCAGCTTCAGCACCAGCTTGGAGAACAGCAGCGCTCCCAGGAGGGACGCCCCGAGCAGCATGGTGACCTGTGGGCACGGGGTGGTCAGCGGGCCCATGGGGACTGTCTGGGTTCCCCACGTCCTGGCCCAGTCCGCCAGACCACTGTGACCCCAAGGGGTCCACGTGAGGTGAGACTGAGGCGACAGTGAGTGCGGCGGCTGGAGACAGGGCCCCTTTTCCAGGGCCGTCTGGAAGGGGCAGGCTAGAGGCGCGGGACCTGAGGTGAGGGGTTCCTGCGGCGACAGGCAGGAGGCTGGGTTCTAGCCTGTCTGTCCCTTTCCCACTTCAGGACTTAGTCTCCCCCTCTGTGCAATGGGCGTAGTGAGGTTTGCTCTCAGAAACCCTCCGGCCAAAATAGGACAGCCTATTCTGCCACCCACGGTCCCTGACCAAACCGGCTTGAACAGAAGTACTAACTCAAGTGCCTCTGGCTGGACTCTGCACCCAAAGGCCTAGGGAGGTTCTGTGGATGACCAGGCCAAGCCCCTGTACTCAGAGGGACCGACATCTTCCTGCCTGGGAAGGGGCCCTACTTAGTCCCTGCCCAGAGGCTCCGGCAACGCCATGCCTCTGCTGGCCCATAGAGGGCGACAGAGCAAAGGAGGTAGAGGCCGGAGGCACCTGAGAGGTGACCGCCCAGAGAGGAAAGGTGATTGAGACGAAAAGGACCTTGAAGGCACCTCCCCAAACACCCTCAGCAAGCCACTCAGATGATTATTTGGGGATTGGACTCGGGGGGAGAGAAAACCTGGCTGGGCTGAGATTTGGACACTTGGGTTCTATTCCTGGCGCTTTAAGGATCTGCTCAAGAGAGTGGCAGATGGGACTGAGTTTTTCTTCGGGTCCTCCTGTACCTGGGGAGGGGGTGAAGGTCAAGGCTGTAATGTAGCCTAAGAGCCTCCAAGCCAGAATGAGGACATGGCCTGGACCATAGGGAGCCCTTACAGACCGTCTCCCCTTCCTTCAGCCGAAAAGGAAAAGCCGGGAGGAGAATGAACCAGCGACACCAACTCCAAAGCCATGATCTCCCAGGTTCTCAGACCGCAGGCCTCCCAGAGCCCGCCAGGGATGAGGTGTGGAGAGAAGGGAATGCCTGGTTCCTGCGGTCCCCTGTCCCAAGTCACTGCGGAGAGCCCTGGCCCCCCAGGAGCCAGGGTAGCAAAGCGCCCGGCAAGGAGACAGAGCAGTAGGGCGCGCCTCCCACCCCGGGCCAGCATCGGCACCGGCACCTCTCCGCGATGGGGCCGCGCACATTCTCCCGCTCCGGGACCCACTTCCCTGGCTTATGCTCACCCGGCGTCGGCCCCGCCTTGCGGCGCCCCGTCCAGATGCGGCCCGGCAGCGGCAACGGAGTGGGGAGTGCGGGGGGCATCAGCTGCCCCTGGGCGCGCAGAGCCGGGTCTCAGCAGCCCTTCGCCAGCTCCGCGCCCTGCATGGTCCGGCCGGCCCCGCCCGCTCGTGGCGCTCCTCCCCCGTCCGCCTCCAGCAGCCCAAACCGGCTGCGCCGGCCGGCAACACCGCCTTCCGCGCCTTCCCCAGGGCAGGCGAGCCGCAGAGCCGGCGGCGCAGCGCAGCCCAGGCGCGCCAGACGCCGCCCGGCCCAGTCCGCCCTGCGCGCGCGACGGCCGCAGGCGGCGCCCTACGTGGCACTCTGGGAGTTGTAGTCCGCGTCGCAGAGACCCCACCCCCACCACACCCCGCTTTTCTCCTCCAGGATCCGTAAGAGACAGGTGGACTCTGTCTAGGTTCCGAACTCCCAAACCCCGGGCAGCCGGGCGTGGGAAAGAGCACCCCTCCCCGCTACGTTGGCGGAGTCCTCATTTAGACCCGAGAAGGGTTCGGCGAAGGCCCAGCGCCACACCTACAAGAGATCTAAAAGGGTGGTTTCGGACCGAGAGTTTAGCAAGGATTGACTCCAGGCACAGGCTCTGTTGCTCAATGGCTAGCGCACAGGACCTCTACTGGAATTTGGAATGGTCATTTAAAGGTTGTGAGTGCGAGTCCCACCAGAGTCCAGCTCCTCCCTCAATTCCATTCGGGTGTTTCATAACCACAGTACCTGTAGAAGGTTCAGAAGAACTGCAGCCCTGAGCGCCTCTCACCTCTGCTTCTCGGGCGACAATGAACCCGTGACTGGAAGACTGAGTGGCAATACTTCCCCATCCATGGTATCTCGTAAGCAACTGAGCACACCTGGTGGTACAAAGGGCACCGGTCTGGAGGTCTGTAACTACTGTAACTTTGGCCTCTGATCACTCTGAACCCTACGGCCAATCAACCTCCAAATCAGCGACCGTGTTTGTCATGCCACTGGCTGAGATCTGGGCCACTGGCCAGCTTCCCAACCCTGTGCGTCTCTGGGCGTCTGGAGACTCGGCGCCTTCATGATGAAAACGAGGTGGGCATCCGTAGCTGCCCTTGGTCTTCGAACAGATCCCTCAGTCCCTTAGTCCAGAGGTCTTTGAAAGGTGGCTATTCATGGGACTAAAGATTAAAATTTGGTCTGGTAAGTATTAGTATTTGGACCTATTTCTTCCAGAGTGTAGGGGGCACCCTTTCGGGGGACCTAGGTAAATGGGAGCACCGTCTCCTCAGGGTGTGGGCGGTACAACCAGGAGGTGGTGGTGTTGCTCAGGGGTTATGGGGGTGGGCGTCCAACAGGCTTGAGTCAACTTCTCAGTTGAAAATTCAAAGTCCCCATTTCTTCTTACGCGTAACAATGAAGACACGCTAACAGTGACAACCTCACAGGGCTTGTGTGCCACGGGGGGCACCTGGATTAGCACCTGACGTCATTTGTTATTGTAGCTTCTGGGCTCCCTGGTCACAAACCACCGACAAAATCTGGACATGAAGACTGTCTGATCTGCCGGGCTCAGCACATAACAGAAACTTGACAAATATTTGTCGAATGAGTAAGAGTGGATCGGAAGTGCTGACCTTATCCACACCAGGACCCGAGAGTATAAATATGATTACTTCTGCACCAACCGCTGAGGTCACATACAGAGAAGGCAAATGAGAATTTGAAGGTCGGTTGGTGACCAGCCACCTCCCCATTCTCCCTCACTCAGGTCGGTCACACTGGCGAAGCCAGAGCAGTAACCCCAACAGACGCTGGGCCAGAGCTGAGGGCCAGGGGCCAGGGGCCCCAGAGGAAATAAGGCAGTGTGCCTTTAAGGTGCTTACAGGCTACTTGACCGCACGGAGAGCGCCGGCGGAGATTAGATCGCTGGGCTGGGCCTCACGAAGCGCTCACTGCACGTCTGTTCATTCCTGCCATGGTTGTGACGTCTTCTTTGCCTGTCGTCAGGAGCACCTGGGCCGCGCTGCCAGCCCCGCCTGTGAGGCACTGGGCAAACCGCCTCTCCCCATGGAGCCTCAGTGCCCTCGTTTGTAGAATGGAGATACCTACCTCCTGGGGCTGGCTGTTGTTGAGCCAGTGAGGAGATGCACGTCACACTGTCAACACAGGGCTGGCACCGGCAAGGCCTCAGCTGCCGTGAAGCTGCTCAGCTCCGGGAGGGCGGGGATGCAGCTGTCTGGATCACTGAGAAGCCCCAGCAATCAGCAAATACTTGGAAGATGTTTGTGAAATGACTGAAGGCTAGGGGGCTTGTGCGTCAGAATCCACGGGCAGGGGAAGGCCACGTGGTGGGGTGCCGTGGGAGGGACTGGGTGCGTCAGGCCGAGCTGACCCCGGTGCAGCAAAGAGGCACCGGAGGTCCTTAGGAAGGCCAGGGGCTGGGTGCTGCCGCTGGTGGGACGGGCTGTGCTTAGGCTGACCTCACAGTGGGTTCCTCCCCCGACATGGCCCCCATGTGCCCTGCACTAGGGAGCCCACATCAGCCTTAAACCTCCAGACTTCTCTGAGACTGACGTTTGGACTCGCCTGAATTGAACCCCCTGGGGACTGAAGTGGTCTGGCCCCTGGCACACAGTAGGTGCTTACCCCATAGCTATGCAGTAGTGTTTGGCATTGGTGACCTCTGAGCTGTGTGAATCCTCCCACTCTGGGCGTGTGCAAAGCACATACCTCTGGCTTATCGTGTACATGGCGACGTCGGAGGCCTCAAGGGGCCTTCGTGGCAAACGACAGCTCCCACGTCCTCAGTGCTCACTGCGTGCCACAGCAGTGCTCGGGCACACGGCCCTGCTGTGAGATGGGCACGCACTCTCTGGTCCACGGAGCAGGACACAGGCCCCAGGGGGTGCCGTGAGGACCGCCAGGGTCAGCGCTGGCCAGCGGCGGGCCAGGTCTACCTGCCTCTGGAGCCTGTGCCCCCGAACACTGCTCCAGAATCAGCTACTCGGGCTTTCATTGGGCAGAAAGGGAGGTGCCCCTGGTACTGGGAGGGCTCCAAACCGGTGCATCCCTGGACGCCGCAGCTGTGTGACCCTAGGACACGCCCCGAACCTGAGACCCTCAAGTGAGGCTGCGTTGCTGTGGGGACTGCGTAAGACCTGGAGTGCGGGAAGCCTGGCGCGGGGCTCGCCACACACCCCTTCCACGACACAGCGGCGAGCCCCGCAGCGAAGGGAAAGAACAAGGTCCCTGCCGGCCTGGGAGCAGAGCAGTCTTGTAAATAAATAATTTCAGAGTGGCGGGCAAGAGAACAAGGTGCTGTGATGGCGTGAGGGGGCTGCTCAGTCCCTCTCGGAGGGTGGCGCGGTCAGGGAAGGCCCCTCCCGGGGGGACATGTGAGCACAAATGTGGACAACGAGCCCTGTAATGACCAGCGGACAACGACAGGAAAAAGGCCCACACGGTTTATTGAAATGAATGAAGTTTCCAGGCAGAGGCTGACAGGGCCTCTCGGGCTGTGTAGGAACTCGGTAAGGAGCACCTATTGCCAGCACAGTTTTTCTCCAGCGGGTGACAAAAAGGCCACCCTATGCTCTGGACACAGGACTCCGCCCCAGCTCATCCTGACGCCCAGCGCCCACCTCTTGAGCGCTGCAGAGACCCAGGCTTACGCGGGCACCAAGTGGCTGGAGCAGGTGGGCTACCAGGCTGAGCAGAGGCTATCTGAGTCTGACCTTTCTCCCCTGACCTTGGCACCGTTGACTTTTGCTGACCTGGGGACAGGGGTGCCTGGGACCCTGGGGTGCCACGGAAACAACGGGCAGCTCTGGAAAGGTGGCCCATGCTGCAAAGATCGATGAGGTTTAAGGACCGCATACCGACCCCCTCCTCTTTCTGCAAAAATTCAGGGAGCCCAGGAAAAGGCTGCTGCCCTTTCGGAGGGCCCGGTTCCGAGGTGAGCCTCCCACACCCTCCCTCTGCCACGGGGAGCCGCCCTGGACGGGGATGGGGTAGGCACGGGGTAGGCACGAGGAAGGCTGAGGCCCTGGGCCGAGGCCCAGCCCTGCGCCTGTGGTCTCGTTAGTGACATGCAGTAGCACCCCCTCCCTCGATAGCTGGTGTCAGTGCGGTGATGCACCTAAGGGCTTGGCACTGCCTGGCACCAGTGCAGCTCCAAACACCCTGTGACTGTCATCATCCACAGGAAACCGAGGCTCCGGAAAAACAAGCAGGCGGCCTTGCAACCTGTGTTCTAGTTACTCCAGGGAACTCCCTGCCCACCTCTGGGCTTTTGTGGCCTTATCCACCCAAAATCGCAGGATCTGCCATTCTGGCCGTGCATCTGACACTAAGTCTAAAGGCAGGGCCGCCCACTCTTCCACAACCCTTCCTCGTCTGCCCCACTCCTTGTCTCTGACCCAAGAAAAAGGCCCGGCTGCTGCTCCACAGTGACCTGCCGGCTGGCAGCTGCCTCTCCCAGCTGAGAACACAGAGACGCAATCGCTCCTGCCTCTTGGGTAAACCCTTCCTCCTCGGCATCACCCCATGGAGCCGCCACAATAACCGTAGGAGGTGGACCCTTCCCCTCTCACCGATGAAACGGGCAGAGCGGAGGGGCCCTGCCCTAAGCCCCGCGGCTGGAAAGCGGCAGAGTGGGGACTGTGAACGCTTTTGCCCAACTTCAGACCAGACATGGGGCGGGCAACTGGAGGGCGGGCTGGAGGGGGCGTGTCCTCTCGGGCTGCGGGCTGAGGCCGCCAGTGAGCCGGCACCGGGCAGAGGCGGGGGGAGCAGGCACGTGGCCCGATGGGAGCCTTCATTCGGACAGTCCGCGGAGGCTCCTCTGCCCCGCCTCCTCTCGGCCTCTGGAATCGGGTACAGCCCTCCCCCGGAGGACACCCAGCCCGCCCTGGCTGGCAGGGGGTCTAGGACACAGGCGTGGACCAGGGACACCCCTCACGAGCCGGGAGGGCTGGCTCCTGCGCATGTGCAGTTCTCTCTGGGCGGCTCCAGGCGCCCCGCGCGCCCCCTGCACTGCCAGCTCCCTCCCGGACGCGCCCTCGCCGCCACTCAGCGGTGGGTATGACAAATTCTGATAAATGACGTCCAAGGGTCAGCGTTCACAGACAAGGGACAAAGGTGTGGCCAGGAGCCCTCTGCCCCCGGGGAGGTGGGTGGGGAGCCGGGCCAGGCCCTCCTGGCTCGGCAGCCCAGGGCCTAGGCCGGGCCCTTGATGTGCCCCGGGGGGCTCGTGATGCCCAGCTCCTCCCGCAGGGCCGTCAGGGGCTGCGCCCAGCGCCGCTCGTAGTACAGGTTGAGGACGCACGGGGCCCGGCGCCCGCTCTGAACTGCCCATGGGATCAGCTCCGAGACCAGCGCTGGCAGGTGCCTGCAGGGGGGGAGGGGTGGACACAGAGGACACAGAAGGTGCTGGGGGCCGGCGTGCCGCACACTGCAGCGACGCACGTTTTCCCCAGGGAATCTTCACACAGACCCAAGAGAAAGCTAGTTACTGTCACCGGTTTCTGAGAGAGGAAGCAGAAGCTCAGTGCGGTCAGATCCCCACACCCAAAGCCCCGCATCCACCTAACGCCAGAAATGAATGCTAGATCGCCCCCCCAGCCGCGACTGCAGCGTTCTGACCCGGCACTGGGGCCTGGCCCGAGAGACCCCGGGGTCCCAGGAAACGTCCAGGCCGCCTCCGTTGCCCAGGAAACCCCGCGCCAGGCCAGCTTCACCTCCCCGCCCGACTCTTTCCACCCTGGCCTGCTGGGGGCCCACGGGGGCTGCTGGGGAAGGCTGCCTGCTCTTCCGTGTCCTGGGGCCCCGGCCCCTGTGAGGTCTCCCTTGACCCCCAGGCCCCCGCCACCTGAGAGCTTACCGGGCTCGGAGGCGGACTGGTCCGAAGAGCGCACCCAGGATGCACATGGGCAGGCCGGTCTGGACAGCTTCGAACCACTTCACCACGATCTCCCCTGGGGGGCAGGGCGGGGGGTGGGGTGGGAGGTGAGCAGGGGCCAGGAAGAGAAGCCAGCGGCGCTCATGGCGTGGAGCAGTGAGGCGCCTGCTTCCGGCTAAGGCGTCTCTGCTCTACCAGGGTCGGCCACGCCCAGTCTGCTCTGTGCTGTGCCCTGGGGCACTTGGCTCGGAGCGGAGGAGAGGGTCCAAGAGTCGGAGGGAGGGCTGAAAAGGAAGCCCGGGGTCAGGATGCAGAGGACTGGCCAGCCAGGCTGGCTCCTACAGGCCGCAGGGGGTTTCTGAGGGTGTCGGAAGAGGGTGCCCCGATGCTTGGGTGCGCGAGAGGCAGGCTCGCGGGGATGGCACGGACGCTGCCGCCACATTTGGGTAAAGCAGAAAGTAAGGCACCGAGCCAGCTGACCGGTGCAGGGCCGGGGTAGTGAGCCCTGCCCTGGCCCTGGACACAGACCCCGAGGGACAGGCCCGTTGACGCTCCCTCTCCCCCGCGCCCCCCCGTGGCTGGCAAGGTGGCACTCACCTAAGATGTTGGTGGGCATCCCCAGCAGCGTGTGGAGCATGTCGTGCACCTCCCGGTACCGCTGGTTCACGTAGGCTAGCTCCTCATCGTCCACGAACCGAGTGGGCGCTCGGGTATCTGGGGAGACCCTCTGACAACCATGCGCCTCCCCTATACCCCACCGCACAGTTCCCGAGGCCCAACTGCCAGCTGCTCCTTGACTCTGTCAACCACCCCCACCAAGCTCCACCCCCCGACTCTCCAGGGACCCCCAGACTCTCCAGGGACTCTGCTTCTGCCCGCACCTGCTGACGGGGGGGGGGGGGGGGGGTGGTCCTTGGGCAGGGAACGCGGTGGCACCGATGGCCCTCCCGCCACCTGTGCCGACTCACACACAGTGTCTGCTGCGCCTGTGGGACTCCACAGTGAAGGAGCCCGAGGGGAGGGGGGAGTGGAAGTGGTTTCACGGGGACAGAGTTTCCCTCTTGCAAGTGAAAAAGCTCTGGAGGTTGCCTTCGCAACAGTAAGAGGATACTCAATACTTCTGAACTGTCCATTTAGAAACTAATGAGAAATTTTATGGTGTTTTTTTTTTTAACACAATTAGAAACTGGGTAAAAAGAACCAAGGAATGAGCTAAGGACCCTAGGGTGCCTTGGGAAGGTCCCAGGTGCTCTCTCCCACCACCCTCACCTTCCTGCTCATCCTCTATGACCTGGCTTAAGCACACCCTCCACGGGAGACCGCCCGTGACCTTCAGACAGATCAGGCCCACGTTCCGGCCACCGGAGCAGCCCGCGCCTGCCCGTGGCACTGAACGCACGTGTGTCATGACGTTTAATGCACGTGCTTGTTGATGTCCCTCCCCCAGACCCGGGCTGTCCGGTGCAGCACCACTCGCCACACGTGGTCACTGCGCCTTGAAATGCGACAAGTTCCAACTGAGATGCGCCATGCATGAAAAATACTGGATTTCAAGGACTTAGCATGAGAAAAATGTCAACTCTCGATAACTAAAAAAACATTGACTACCATGTTGAAACGATATTTTAGATACACTATATTAAACATTATTAAAATGAATTCCACTTGTTTCTTCCTGCTTTACTGAAGTAGCTAGGAGCGGATTTTACGTGTCCTACGTGGCTTGCGTTCATCTTCCACGAACAGGGCTGCAGCGGCCTGCCAGCTGCATGGGACGGGGGCGGGCTGTTTCGCTGTTTTACCCTCGGGGTCTGTGTGACAAGCATCCGTTGGATGCCTGGGGAAAAGGCCAGTCCCAGGTACTTTTCTGACCCCAGGTGGGAATGCTGCCTGCCATTTCACCCACCCACAGCCTCTGTGAGTCCTCAGCAGCTGCAGCGGACAGACTGGGAGCGGTCCAGTGCTCCTGTTCCCAAAGCCCGGCCTCCGTCTGTCCAGGGGCTGAGAGGTGTGACGTCTTCCCTGCTTTGGGGCTGCCGGCTCAGTGTCATGGTCTGTCTGTGGCCTCAGTGGGTCCGAGGTCCTAATGTCTTCTGCAGGGTTGTACTCGCTGTGTGAGGCGGTAGGTGAGCATAGTAAGAGCAGCTAGTCCCTACTACGTGCCTGCACTGGAAGATGCCCTTTACATAAAGTATACTCCATCCTCCTGACCATCCAGGGGGCAGGTACTGTAATGAGCCTCAGACACAGATAGGGAAAACGAGGCTCAGAGAGATCAAGTAACTTGCCCAGGGTGACGCAGCTAATCAAATGGCTGAGCTGGAATTTGAGACAGTTTGCTGGGTTCCAAAGCCAACAGCTTTAACATCCATTATTGATAAGGCCTGTCAGTGCCGGGAAGATAAACATCAGGTCCCTTCCCTGCAGATAAGGAGTCTGAGCCTCAGAGAGGTCAAATGACTCGCGCAGGGCCATCACACTGAGGAGGGGGCGGGATTTGAACCAGAGCTTCTCTCTCTCTCTCTTTCTTACTCAACTCAAGCTACTCTTAACTCCAAAGCTCATGCCTGTAATCCTTTTTAAAAAGATTTTGTTTATTTATTTTTAGAGAGAGGGGAAGGGAGGGAGAAAGGGAGAAAGAGAGGGAGAGGAACATCAGTGTATAGTTGCCTCTCTCGCAACCCAGGAATGTGCCCTGATTGGGAATCAAACCAGCAACCTTTTGGTTCACAGGCCGGCGCTCAGCCTACTGAGCCACACCAGCGAGGGCATCATGCCTGTAATCTCGGAGCCATGAGGATGGACATGTTCCCTACCAATGTCCCCCTCGGGGAGGGTGGCCTCACGGTGAACCTTGGTCTAAATCTCTGCGGGTACACAGGTGTTCCGCCTCCTGTGGGCTGCTGGTGTCCAACCTCTGGCAGTGTCACAACCTCTGAGGCAGGTGCCCCAACTCGGGCTGTGACCAGCAAAGTGCCCGGGGTGGCCCTCCACGGTCACAGGACAAGAGGCTCCAGGCGAACTTCGGAGGAAGGCTGTCCCTCCCGAGGTGACACCTGGGGCAGGTCACCCTGGCAGGTTTCCCACTGATGAAAGAATGTGCGTGCTGGCGAAACCGGAGGAAGGTGGTGTGGAGTGGGGCAGGAATGTGTGGGGGCAGGTTATTTTGTCAGGGACAGCAACCTTCCGGGGCAGTGGATCTTAGCTGGGGACATCTGTGGGTGTTACAACTGAAGTGGGGGTGTTACTGGTGGGCAGAGGCCGGGATGCTGCTACACATCCGGCCAGGCACAGGACGGCCCTCCCCACAGCAGAGAAGTATTCGGCCCAAACAGTCAGCAGCGCCGAGGGTGCGAAACCCAGGGCCAAAGAAACCTTCGCCCACTCCTTCGCCTCCTCCAGCCTGCGGGCTCCGCAGCTGGGCGGGACGCCACTTTGGGGGTCCTTCGCTGGGATGTGTCTGTGTTGGCAGGTAGGGAAGGGGACGAGGAAGGTATCTGGCTGTATCCTAAGGTCCTTTCATGAATCAGGTGCCACTCTCCTGCTTGGAATCCTCAGCAGCTTTCTACCGCTCCTGTTGCAAAATACAGACTGCCGCCCACGGCTGGCCGGCCCTGCCCGCTGACCCCGCAGGCCACAGGCTGCCTCCCCGCCTCTCTCCTCTGCTGCCACTTGGGTCAGTTTCTCTCTCCTTAGACACTCAGGGCCTTGCACTCTCGCCAGTCACTCTGCTCAGCATGCCCCTCCCATCTCCCCTCAGGGCTGGCTCCTCCTCCTCCTCTGAGTCTCCTGGGGGGGGGGGGCCACCACGCCCACCACCATCGCCCTGGTCCTCTCTCATGGGGCCTGCTGTACTCGCAGCACGGTCATCTACAACGGGAGCTCACGGGCAGGCCTGGTTTCGCTCCCTGCCTTGTAGCTGCCGTGAACAGTGGCTGGTGAGTTTTAATTGCTCAGTAAATATTTGTCTGAGTTTTTATATGGCAGTTTCCTCCTTTTACAGCGTCAGCTACCTCCCCAGCCACAATATTAGCTTCCTGAGGGCAGGGGCCTTGTGTGGTTCACCATTATGTCCCTAGGACCTGGAACAATGGACGACATGCCAGACGCTAAACAAAGAAACCAGTTCCTCAGTCACTGGGACCCTCCCCTCCCCCTGGAGCCAGACAGTGCCACAGTCTGTCACGCTCCAGGGCAAGCATGGCGTCTGGCACAGGCTGCCAGCAGTTAACAGCACGACCTGTTTGCACACCGCTGCCATGAACACTGGCTGTGTGGAGTCGGCGAGGGGGGCTCTACTCCTCTGGGCCTCACTTCCATCTATTAAAGGGGATAATGGTAAGACGCCGCGACAGGGTTACTGGGAAGATTCAGCAAGGTGGCGCATGAGCCTGGCATCTGGGATGCAGCAAGAAGTTAGTGAGTGCCGGCCAGAGTTGTCCCCTGGAGCAGCGTTATCATCCCACCTACCTGCCCCACAGAAAAGGACAAGGCCCCGGCACAAGAGACCAAAAAACACTCCTGCCCACGGTGGCAGCTCAGGGCTCTGCCTTCCCGGGGACATCGCTCCCATGCCCCTCATCTGAGCTTCCAGCGATGGCCACAGGCACAGAACTTGGGAACTCACATTCACATCCAGGAAACGAAGGTACTCGCGGCCGAGGGAGCCCTCGGGCAGGCTCTGCAGCTTGCCCAGGTCCAGGGTGGACAGCGAGATCCGGGGACGCTCCCTGCAAGGCACGAGGCAGGACTCAGGCGCTGGGAGGGTCCAGCAAAGGTAGGCGAGAGGTTCGGTGAGAACAAGGTTGCGGCAGGTGACAGGGCAGAGCAGCAACGGGGCCATGTGTCCGGGCGGAGGAGACCACCGCAAGCTGAGGTCGTGGCTCCTGCCCACCAGGGCGCAGTCTGGGCGGGCAGGCCTCAGGTGTGATCGGGGTACTCACAAAGGGCACTGCAGAAGGGGGTGGGGGTGCAGCCAGCACGGGTACGGGTGCTCAGGGAAGGTACAGAGCCCCGTGGCCGGAACTGGGCTGAGGCCTCCACACAGCACCACCTATGGGGTCATCATAGTGTCTACATGAATGGCATCCCTGGAGCCGGACAGTGCCCGGCCTGGGCGGCCACCCCTAGAGGAACAGGACTGACACGATGTGACTCCAGAGAAAGCAGGGTCCCCACAGAGTACTCCCACCCCCCAGACAAAGCTGGGACCTACTGCAGGATCTGGGCGCCCTCTGGGTCCCTCTTCATCTGGTCCCTGAGGACCTTCAGGGCACGGCACCCTGTGGTCTCCCCTAGAACTGCGACCATGTCTGAAAGGAAAGACATTGGGACAAAGGTAGGCTGTGCTCTTCAGTCAGTTACTTGCCCTGGTCTGAGTCTTCAGTTTCAAATGCTAAGACAGGGATGAGATCCACCTCTTAGTTATGAGAATTCACGTTAAACACTTAGCAATCACTCTGCACACAGTTTGGGCTCAATATACCTACAGTTATAATATTAACGTCATTAATCTACTGGGGTGGGGTGGCTCTGGTGAGCACTGTGCTCTCAAGAAGTTTCAGATCACTTTCCCATCCATTATCACAGCACCACATGATGTCCCCATTGACAGGTACAACCTCTGTTACCCGAGTTCTGGGTTGGAGCCCAGGTGCCGTCCCTGTCTAGGTGACCTTGTGCAAACTGCTTCACGTTTCCAACCTTTGGTGTCCTAGTTTATGAGGTGATGATAACACCTTTCTAACAGAATTAATGTGAGAAGTAAAAAAAATTATGAATGAATATAAAACACTTAGCACAGTGAGCCGCCAGAACGTGCTCAGTGATCAGTTAGCATTATTGTTTGCATTCATAGGAGTAACAGTATTCCTCAAACTTAAGAAGCCTGGGAGGGATGAGAAAGGCATCGTCCAACCCTAGGATGTTCTGGTCATACATACACCCGCCAAACATTTATTGAGCACTTATTACCGGCAAAGCACTATCCAAAATTCTGCTGGTACCGAGGATCAACACGGTCATCATGGTCCCTGACCTTATTAAGTATAATTTCTAGAGGGACGTTATCACTCAGTGCGTGCTGATTAGTCATCTATTTAGTCCACAGGTTCTCATGGTAGCTGGATGACAGAATACCCCGCGAAGTAGTTTCAAAAGGCAGAAGCTCAGATTCCAGGCCCCTTCCACCTGCCCTCCTCCACACCTGACACGTAGAGACTGAGTTTAGGATGGGACCCGGGCATCTGCATTCCTGTAAATGTTCCGGGTGATTATGAGGTCCAGCGAGGTTTGGGTGCGCTGACCTAGACTGTTCTCCAGTTACCCACAGGAAACGGAAGCCCAGACAGAGGTCGGGACCTGCCCAGACTTCCAAGGCAAGGGTCTCCACGGGAGCGCGGGGCGCGGGCAGCCTTACCGTGGCGATACGGGTTGTAGAGGGCCATTCCGGCAGAGCCGGCGGCCAACAGCGCCTTCTGCAGCGGGGAGGTGGGGATGTGCTCGGGGTAGAGCAAGCCGGTGCCATGGCTCGCGGCTCGGAAAGGCACATCTGCCGGGCAAGAAAAAGGCCGCGGTCAAAAACGTGTGTACGAGGGTCGGGGCGCCGGACTCCTTCCCGTCTCCGGCACTTGCCTGCAGCAGGCCCAGGGAGACCCTGGAGCACGGGGAGGGGTCGCAGGGGTCGCACGGGCCCCCGCAGCATCGTCGCCATGACAGCAGGCGCGTCCCTACGGCCGCGGGAGGACGCGCGGGGCACGGCGGACGACTCCAACTTCCCTGGCGACGGAACGCCGGAGAGGTCAAATCAAATGACTTCGATCCCTATTGCTCTGAGTCGGGCCTTTTGGAGCCGATGGGGGCGGGGAGGGAAATCGTAGCACGGGCAGAACAGGGCCCTATCGCTACGTACGAGAAGGTCTGCCACCTACCCTACCGATGTAAAACTCTCCCCATTTCATTTCACCCCCAGAAAGGGTCTCCAAATAAGCCCCGCCAGCATTGGGGTTCAGCGCCGGACCGTATTTCCTTTGTCCCCGCACCGTTCCCCCGAGGATAATAAGAGGAGAACCATTTCCGGCTGCGGCACAGGACGGCGCTCACGGGAAGGACTCTGTTTGGGTGAGGGACTGTACGGCACTTCCGTGCGCCAGGCTGGGCCGCCAGCCTGGATCGCCGGCTTCGGACATGGGGTCCGCCGGCTTGGCGCGGTTGCACGGGCTCTTTGCGGCCTACAAGCCCCCGGGGCTGCACTGGAAGCACCTGCGGGATGCCGTCGAGATGCAGCTTCTGAAGGGTGAGTGCCCGTAGCCCGACCCACGAGCGCGCTCCCGTGCTCTTGGGAGTCCATTTCCGCCTGTGATCCCCGTGCAAAATAAAGTCTTGTGACCCAGTCGCCTGGGTACAGCGTTTCCCTAATCATGTATCCTGTACTCTATGACTCTTCACTTTCCTTTGTGTTCAAATGGGTAAATAGACTAATTGTTGTCATAAGCATTTAATAAGGAATAGAGTCCGAATTTGAACTCAAGTTTTTTTCTTAACTACTTGCTATTCTGTTCCCCGCACCGCGGGTCCTCTTCTGTCTCCTGCATCTCCATACTTCCCTGCCCCCGCCCCCCCGCCCCGGGTGATCGTACAGACTTGACAAGCTGTCCTTTACCCTGTGTGCTTAGGTCTCAATGCCGGGAAGCCGCCTGCCCCTGAACAGCGTGTTCGCTTCCTGCTGGGCCCTGCAGAAGGCAGCGGAGAGAAGGAGCTGACCCTCACAGCCACCAGTGTGCCCGCCCTCGCCAACCATCCGCTGGGTAAGGCACACTGATGGTGTCCCTTCCCAGGAACACTCTGCCCAGAGTCAGCGTCTCCGTCAGTGCTCAGACTCCTGTCCCAGACCTTTGAAGGGCCACACGGTGGAGATGAAGTATTTGACAAGGACTGTGCAAATTTCTCAGGGAGTAAATACTTTAGGCTTTGCAGGCTCAGTTCTGCCTTTTTTAAAAAGATTTTATTTATTTATTTTTAGAAAGGGAAGGGAGGGAGAAAGAGAGAGAGAGAGAGAAATATCAGTGTGTGGTTGCTGGGGGCCATGGCCTGCAACCCAGGCATGTGCCCTGACTGGGAATCGACACTTTGCGACACTTTGGTTTGCAGCCCATGCTCAATCCACTGAGCTACGCCAGCCAGGGCCTCAGTTCTGCCTTTGTAGTGCAAAGCAGCTGTAAGCAGTATGTAAGAGCAACAAGCCTAGGTGTATTTCAGTAAAAGTTCACTTACGGACACTGAGATTTGAATAATTTTTTTGAATTTCATATAATTGCTATATATCACAAACTAGTATTTACTTGAACTTTTTTTTTGAACCATTGGAAAATGGAAAAATTCAGCTCGTGGGCCATTATAAAAACAGGATTTTGCCTGTGGACTGTGTAATTTGCTGATCCCTCTACTATTCTGGGACTCCGGGCAGGAATTGAGACCCTTAAGGCAGAAGTCTTAAGGAGGTAAGAGTCGGGAGGCTATGGGAGGACCAAGGGGCTTGACCAGAAACCTCTAAACGCCTTAAACAGTGACATTCAGTGACTCTACAGTGTAATGATAATGAGTATGACGTATTAAGGGTCTACTTTGTACTAGAGACCGTATGAAGCTTTTTCCAAACACCATCCCATTGAACCTGCGCCACAGTCCTGTGAAGTGAATCCGATTCTCATTTCACAGAGGGGGAAACTGAGGCTGTGTGTTGACGTACAGTAACGCAGCCTAGGTGCGGTCGGCTCTTCTGCCACCCCGGTCCCTCTCCCGAGATCCCTCCTGAACTACAGAGGCGTGGATGTTTCTGGTGTGTTGCAGCATTCACTCCATTTTTTGAGCAGCTTTTTCGATAAACAAAATTTATACACACAAAAAACTACACATATTTTAATGTGTCTGTTTGGAGGGCATTTTCTCAGTAGTTATTTTCTGAGCAGGGAGTGAGTTCTGGGTTCTGGGGGCAGCGCTGTGAACAGACTCACGCAGGCCCTGCCCGGGAGCTCTCAGCCTCCTATTTCCTCGCTGGGGGCGTGGCCAGGACTCGCCCGCAGGTGCTGAGTGGGGAACCCTGCAATCTTGACTCCCATTGTTGATTCCCATGGTCATGCCCAGTCCACTGAGGGAATGGTGAGCAGTCGAGTACCCAGGCATCTTAGGTTGCCCTCTCTGGAATGGTGAGCAGTCGAGTACCCAGGCATCTTAGGTTGCCCTCTCTCTGGGTCCAACCTCTCTGAGAGGTTGCCCTCTCTCTGAGAACTGAAAAAATGGTTCTAGGGCCCAGATTCCATGGAGGGGAAGCCTGAAAGTCCAACCTAGTCCTGGTCTGGTCTCCATGCATGAGGCTCCATTCTAGGAATGAGGTCACCGCACAGCCCACGTGCTGAGGAAAGGGACTTCGTTTGCTTCTTTCTAGTACGTGGACCGGCTTTCACCAGCCTGAAGGTTGGCGTGGGACACCGGCTGGATGTCCAGGCCTCTGGGGTGCTTGGTAGGTGCTGTGGCGAGCCTGGGGGTGCGGTGATGCAGGATTGGGGGAGGATTGGGGAGACACTGGGAGCCCAGTCACGTCCAGCTTGTCAGCCATGTTCCACCACTGCGCCCCCTTGGTCCCCACCCCGAGTCTGACCAGCTGGTGGAAGTCACGGTTCCCCACCTTTGTCAACTGATCCTTCCGTGTGCCATTGTGCCATTGTGATACATGTGATACGAAGCCATTTGTGCACATGTATTCACCATGGTAACCTTACTCAGTAGATACTGTGTGATTTTATGGGAGAAATGTTTCCACAAGCTTAGTTGACTTGTCCTGTGTCACAAGGGTAGTGAATACCCCCGGGCTGGAGAGGGGAAACGGTCCTTGCTTGCGCGGGGCAGCAAAGCATGTGACTGTGGCCCCCCCTAGGCAAGGTCTGGGTGTCACTGGAGCTGGACACACAAAGCCCTGAGTCATGCGCCATCTGTGCGCCAGGGTCAGGCGGTGTCCACATCCTCCAAACTCCACAGTCCCAGTCCCCTTGTCTCGCTTCCTGGAGCTCTGGCGGGCAGACGTGACCTCATGTCCGCTCCCTCTCTGGGAGTGAATGGAGGGCCATTCTCTCCTGCAGCCCGAGGGACAACAGAGCCAGGGGAAGGCAGGGAGCGGCCACAATGCCCCTGTTTGCGGGGCCCCCCCTTTGTGCTGACTGCTCCTGCGCATTGCCTCGGTCTTCACGACACTATAGGGATCAGACGCTGTTTTAATCCCCAGTTCACTGACGGGGAGCCAGGGCCCCAAGGAGGCCGAGGGACATGTTTAGAGCCACCCCCAAGTTAAGTACCGGTCTGTGTGACCGGGCCAGTGGTCTCTTGCTTTTGAATGCATCAGAAGTCCCTGGGGAGCTCGAGAAGCATCCGTGGCCCCCCACCACCCCGAGTCAGAGTCAGTGCATTTGGGTGGGGCCCGGAAACCAGCATTTTCATATTCACCCAGAGGACCTCACTTGCTCTCCCTGTAGAAGCGTTCCTTGCCCCCTTGCTGGCTGCAGCAGCATTGGAGCGGGGGATATTCTGGTGGCAGGTGTGGGAGTTGGGGGTCCCAGGGAAACGGGAGGTGGGGAGCCGGGCGTGAGATGAGCGTGCGTGCCTTTCAGTGCTCGGCGTGGGACGTGGGCGCAGCCTTCTCACCGACATGTACAACGCTCACCTCACCAAGGTATGGGGGGCAGCCGGGCGGGGGCTGAGCTCCCTGAGGCGAGACCTGAGGGCCGCCCCCACCCTAGCATCAGTCTGGCACCTCCTCCCTCAGCACCGAGGCCTGGAGCAGGGACACAGCTGGGTCTTCCGTCCCCGTCCTCGCAGGATTACACAGTCCGAGGCCTCCTGGGCAAAGCCACAGACGACTTCTCGGAGGACGGGCGGCTGGTGGAGAAGACGACGTACGGTGAGAGCCGGTGGGAGCCCAGGGCGGTGGGAGGTGCGGCGGTGGCTGCCCCCAAGTTTGTTTTCCATCGACCCCTCCCCCCCACACACAGTTACTCTTAGACACATGGAGCCTGGGCTGGCGAACGGGGGGCTTTGGACACATCGTTCTGTCTCCCAGGAGCGCTCCGTGCTCCCCCGTGCCGCCTCACGTGGCTTAAATGTCACCTCCCAGGGAAGCTTCTCGAGCCCCTAGACTTAGCTGGATGGGCTCTTCAGAACAGTAGTCGGCCAGCCCTTAGTGGTCACCTAGCATCTGCCTCCCGACCAGCCCCACCCTGAGAGCAGACACTCTGTGATTTCTCGCCTGTGATCGCACACACGGATCTGAGGGCCTGGGGCGTGGGAGGGGCTCGTCAGAGAGGGGCAGGGGCGTATGTGGTAGATGGGGAGGGACCGGGAGTAGGTGGGGGTAAGGTGGGCGAATGAATGGGTGGATGGGGGCTGAGTGGGCGGGTGGCAGATGGGTGACAGAATGGCTGGGTGGCCCGCTCTTCACTCCTCTCCCCGTGCGCTAACGCTTCCCATGCCATTCACTGCATTTATTCGGCCCGTGTTTTTGAGTGTCAGTCATGTCCCAGGCGCTGGGAAGACATTTGGTAAATCAGAGGGGGTCCCCTGTCTCAGTGAACTCAGACTCTCGCCAGGAGAGAGACACTCCTCTCCATCTTCTGGAGAACATGAAGAACACTTGCGAGGCCACACTGGGTCTTTGTGTGTGTAGGGGTGTGCCTAGGGGTGTGCCAGCATCCAGAACACGTGTGAAGACACCTACCAAGTTGGCACTTCTGGGGGGGGCGGGGGCAGAATCTGGAGAAGGGGAGATACTTGTTGGTGTTGATCTGAATTTCTTAAAGAACATTCACGTACCAATTACATAATTAAAAAATAGGGTAAAAACCAGAGAAAGCTAAACGGTGGGAAAGAGACCCAGGTGCAGAGTGGCAGAAGCAGGAGGAGCAAGCAGCGTGCTGCAGGAGGGCCTTCCTGGAGGAGGCGGCATTTGAGCTGGCACTAACTGAGGGGAGGAGGCAGTGGCAGGTGCATCCCAGTGAGGCGACAGCATGAATGAAGCCAGGCAGAAGGGATGGGAGGCGTGGGTCTGTCCAGGCTGGTGAGGCTCCGGCCCCCACACCTGCTCCCTAACCTTTGGGGCCCCAAGTTGGCACCTGCCCCAGCCGGACCGCAGGATCGGCCTGCCGGCAGAGTGTGTGAGTGTCCCCCGGCCTTGCGGCCACCTGCCCCGCAGTCACACGGTGGCACCGGCAGGCAGAGCTGCTCCCACTTTGCCACCTGTTTCTGCATTTGGACAGATGGCACCCGCCCTCTCGGGGCTCCTGGCACAAAAAACCCTAGACTGGGGCTCGGGAGGCCTGGCTCGGAATACTACGCAAAAGTCACATTATATCTTTGAGCTTCGTTTTCAGATGAAAATGTTTTTACCCTGGAGTCTGTGAGCCCATTGAAAAGGTCCTTAAAGTGCTGAGTTCACGAGAACCATTCTGAAAAGAGGGGCCTGAACTTCCTTAAGATTCTCAGAGGCCTTTCAACCCCCAAGTGGGACCCCAGGGACCAGAGGATGCTCCAGGAATCCCTTCAGATCCCAAGGATGGGCTGGTCCGGGGAGGGGCTTGTTCGTTGCTGTCGTCTGGCCTCCTCAGGCACCTATGCACTCAACATCCTCTGACTTCCAGACCACGTCACCAGGGAGAAGCTGGAACGCATCCTGGCCCTGATCCAAGGCTCCCATCAGAAGGCCCTGGTGATGTAAGTGGGGCGGGCCCTCCAGGAGGTGCAGGAAAACAGCAAAACAGCGAGAGGTGCCTACGGGCTACCATCGGCTCCGCCCACCTGGGGCAGATTCCGCGGGTCTTTTCAGAGTCCGAAATCAGGCTGGAGCCATGCATTCCCTCTACAGCGCACAGAAAGGCCTCCGTGTCAGGTCTCGGGCCAGCCCGCGGGGAAACGGAGGGGAGTGGAACGCCTGCTGCCCTCCCGGGGTGGGTGTGGGGAGGAAAACATGACGGCACAGCCGGGGCGGGAGCAGCCAGCGCATGCGCGGCTGTGGACGCCAGGGAGAGCGTGTAGAGGAGGCAGGCTGCGTGGACAGACCGGAAGGGACGGAGGAAAGGCTGCTGCAAAGGCTCCTGGGAGGGCAGGGGAGGTCGAGGGCGGATGGAGAGCTTCAGGGAAGGCATCTCTCGGGAGTGGGCAGGGCCGGGGCGGGCAGTCAGCTCAGCTGCCCGCCTTCTGATCCCCAGGCACTCCAACCTTGACCTGCAGACCCAGGAGGCCTATGAGATGGCCGTGAAAGGCTTGATCCGGCCCATGAACAAGTCCCCAATGCTGATAGCCGGCATCCGGTGCCTCCACTTTGCGCCTCCAGAATTCCTCCTAGGTAAGTTGCCCCGGGGAGCTGGAACAAGGAGATGGGACTCCTGGGGCTGGGGGGTCATGGCAGAACACCCTTGCAAAGGCCAGTGCAGGCCACCCTGATCTCCGCTGGCCGAGGCGGCAGGTCCAGCTTCCTTCCCAGCCCTGGGCTGGACTTGACCGATCACAGACACTCAGAACAAATGCTGCCCTCGCTCCTGCCAGGTCAGCCTCTGAAGCCAGAACTTAAAAAGCAAAGGTTCCGTGTAGCAGCTCCCTTCCAGAGCCAGCAGTCCGTCACGGAGATGTGGGCATCGGACGGCATCCTCACACTCCCCACCCCCGCCTCCTCCCACTGCCCCCTTCTCCACTGGTCACATGGTCAGACTCCATTTCTTGGGCCCTGACCAAGACTCTCCCCATGCTAAGGACCTTGCAGTATAAACTACCCCTTAGACTTCTCACGACCACCCATTTTACAGATGAGCAAACCAAGTCAGAGCAGTGCTTTGACCTTAACCCACCACACATCACTGGGGGTCTTCGTACACGGCAGATTCGGACTCAGCGGGTCTGGGGAGGGCCTGAGGGGCTGTGGGTCTAGCAGGCTTCCCACAGCATCTCCCAGGTGGCCTTTAGGCTCCACTCTGAATAGCAAAGCCCTGGAGAACTGAGGTGACGTGCTAAGGTTATTTCCCAGTCTGGAGGTGCCGGGGGTGTGGATCCGGGCGAGCAGACGCCAGAGGCTGTGCTCCTGACCACCGTGTCTGTCGCTGTGTGTCCCGGGCAGAGGTGCAGTGCATGCACGAGACGCAGAAGCACCTGCGGAAGCTGGTGCACGAAATCGGCCTGGAGCTGAAGACCACTGCTGTCTGCACCCAAGTGCGGCGCACGCGCGACGGCTTCTTCACCCTGGACGACGCCCTCCTGCGGACCCGGTGGGACCTACACAGCATCCAGGATGCCATCCGGGCCGCAGCCCCCCGGGTGGGAGCAGAGCTGGAGAAGAGCTTGGGGCTGGGGCCCGGCACCCAGCAGCTCCCTGGTCCAGGCTGGCAGTGGGACAGCGAGGGGCCGAGCTCTGCCTCGAAAGGCTGGACAGCGGTGGGGCGGCGGGCGGGTGCGGATGAGGGTTGTTCCTGAGCCGGCACGGATGACCGTGCGGGAAGGAGGGGGAGCTCCGCTGCCCGTGACACGGAACTCGGAAGCCGCAAGAGAGGAGACTCGACTCGACCGAGCAGGAAAGACTTCCGTGTGGAGGAAAAGACGTACGAATACTGGCAGTACGTTTAGTGAAGAACTAACACCCATAATATATAAAGAGTTCTTAGAAAACAAGAAAGATGACAAGAAATTGGGCAGATGACACAAACTGTAAAAATATGAAAAGAAATCCCAGTGGCCAGTAAGCCAGAAATGACGCTCAGCCTTCTCGTAATGAAAGGCCTCCAGGGGAACAGAAGACGGCTTTTCCTTGCCTTTGGACAAAAGTGATACAAAGGTAACACCCAGCACTGGTGGGGGGAGAAAACAGGCCATCTCTGCTGTTAGAAGTGTGAGTGACACGATAGTGGGGAGCTAGGGAGATCCCGGGCGGGGGGAAGGGGACGCTGCTCACACAGAAATCGCAAGACCTCATTTCCCCTCCTCGAGGACGCTTGAGAGCAGACGGGTCCCACCTCTCCTCCCGGACCAGAGAACACACAGCTGAAATCCCCGTGGTCTGGGAAGTTCCCTGGACACTTGTGGCAGGTGTGAGATAACCGCGGGTCCCTGTGGGGGAGGGGGGGACCTAGAAGCTGGCTACAAGCCTAAGACCCCTAAGAAACACAAGATAAACAGCCATCTTGCGTTGAGCTTATTCAGGGGCTTAAAGAAGGAGAGCAACAAGGCTGGGCGCTCCTGCAGGGAGGAAATGATGACCTTTCCTCAGTGTGCTGTAGTCACGGGAACACCAAGACACAGGAGCCTGTCCCACCCTCTGACCCCAGCAGAAAGCCTGAGCACTCACTAGAGGGAGTGACTCGGGTTCTGATCCCGAGTTCCTCCCTCTGTCGGGCTGAATACATCTTACTCTCATTACCGGCGTCCCCGAACTGAATTCTTGCTCCAGGAGACACAGAATTGGGTCTGGGTTTGGTTCAGTAATAGCAGGAGTATACAACTATCAGCGTTTGGTAGAGTGTATCAATTGAAACTGCTGCCTTACGACTCAGCAGTTAGAATTTCAGGGAATAGAGAAGTTTTAGGTTGTAAAAAGTTAGATACATATGTTTTTGTAGCTGCATGTGATAGTTACAGATGGGAATGCCCATCCATTAGTAAGGGACTGCTTAAATAACTGGCATATATAGGGCCAGAAGGATCTGTTCTCATGTTTTCAAGAAAGTCAACCTGGCTCTGGCTAGTGTGGCTCAGTGGATTAAGCACCAGCTTGCAAACCAAAGGGTCACGAGTTCGATTCCCAGTTGGCACACGCCTGGGTTGCAGGCCAGGTCCCCAGTTGGGGGGACTGAGAGGCAACCACACATTGATGTTTCTCTCCCTCTCTGGAAATAAAATCTTTTTAAAAAGCCCTGACTGGTATGGCTCAGTGGATTGAGTGCCAACCTGCAAACCAAAGGGTCACCGGTTCAATTCCCAGTCAGGGCACATGCCTGGTTTGCAGGCCAGGTCCCCAGACAGTGTGTGAGAGGCAACTACACATTTAAGGAAGAGAAAAAAAAAGTCAACCTCGGCTCCCCTTTTTTTAGCCCTTTTTTCCAGGCTTTGGACACCTTGGCCCCCTTGTTTTTTGGTTTTGTTTTGTTTTTTTCTTGGTTGTCTTAACCTCCAGGCGTGTGGGTATGTCCCACTCGGACGAGAAGGAGCAAGCTGGCCTCTTGCTGGGGCTCTGGTTTGGGCCCTCAGGCCCTCAGGGAAAGCACTGCCTGTCCCTCGTCCCTGCTGTCACCGTGGGAGAGAAGGCCGCAGTCACCAGGGCTTCTGCACCTTCCCTCTGGGGCAGCTGCAGCTCCGAGCGGAGCCGAGCGAGGGTGCGCTCCTGGCCGTGGGGCTGCGCCAGCTCAGCTCCCCCTTCTGTAACGCGGGGATAATGATTCCGCCCACGTCCCCACCCCATGGGGTGGTTGGGGGACAGAGGAAGTCACGGTCAGGTGCCAGGTGCTTGTCGTTTTGCCTCAGCCTGCTGCTTGTGGCTGCCCTTCTCGACGGTGACCCGAAGGGGCGGCCACAGGGACAGGCAGAGGCTGTCTCTGCCCTACACCTCATGTCTCCAGCATAAACTCAGTTGGGACTGGACAGACACCACTTCAGCCAGGTGTTCAAGGTCAACATCAACAGTATCCTTGATACGATGTGTCCTTCTCCTTAACCAGGAGAAGGACACTGGATTCTGGGGTGGGGCATCCTGCAAAATACCGGGCTGGTCCTGAAAACCGTCCTGGCCATCAAAGGTGGGGGAGGGGAGTCCTCGGAACCCCCGTGGCCGGGAGCAGCGTAAACAGGCAGGACGACTAGCTGTGGCGCGGGGCCCTGGGGCCGGAAAGGACCTGAGGTGAAAACAAAGGAAATCTAAGCAGTCGCTGGACTTCAATTAATGTATCAGTCAGTGCTGGCTTATTGACCGTAACATATACGCTATTGGGAGGTTTTGATATAATAAAATACAGTAACACGGGAGGCTGGGTGCTGAGTTTGAGAATTCCATGTGCTGTCATCTCAGGGTTTTCTCCGGACAACTGTTATTAAAAAAAGAAGTCTACTGAAAAAAAAAAAAACACAACATCTGGAGAGATCTTGGAGAATCCAGATTCTAACCCTAACTCTTGGATCTGATTCAGCAGGTCAGGGGTGGGGCCCCGAGACCTGAACACTGGGGTCTGGAGAGCTTCTGGGCTGCCGTACACCGGGTGCTGGGGTGGGGGGGGGGGCGCACGCGGAGAGCACCTGGAAGCTCCAAGCCCCTCCCCGCTCCCCAGCCCTGTGCAGCATCCCTTCCGTGCGCCTCTTCTGGGGCTGCGTCCTCGGTAAGTCAGTGTTTCTCTGGGATCTGGGAGCTGTCCAAGCAAATTATCAAACTTGACAGGGTTGTGGGAACTCCCAATTTATAGCCAGTCGGTCAGCAGGGTCAGCAGCGGGGTAACAACCCGGGCCTCGTGAGTACACCTGAACCTTCACCTGTGGAATCTCTGCCAACCCTGGGCGGTGTCAGATTCGAGTTGAAATGTTGGCCGCCCAGTCTGGGTCCCCTGAGAACCACAGAACTGCCTGGTGTGGGAAACACCACGTGTCAGGTGTCAGAAGTACTGTGTGCAGAGGGGAAACCGTTTTCTTCCACCTGCATGTGTGTTTAGTGTATGTGTGTTGAATGAGCCCAAATGGCTTTTTTAAAAACAAAGTGGAATTGTACACGGAGAACACACCTGTGCAACTGCACAGGACCTGCCCCTCCATGATTTCTGAACAGGCAGCTGCCCAGGGCATCACTGGTGCAGGCATGCCGCCAGCTTCTCGGCCCCGGAGGTGAGTTCTGACCCATCCTTCCCTCTCAGGGTGGCCGGGCGGAGACAGGAGCAGGTACCTGCGCCACCTGTGCGGACTCAAGGCACATTCACTGCCTACTGCCCCCTCTTACACCACCCCTCCCTCCCGCCAAAATTCCCAGCGAATGTAATCACAGTGTACAGATGGGGAAACTGAGGCACTAAGAAGGTGATGCTTGCCCAGGCCTCACAGCCAGTCAAGGTTGGATTTGAACTCGGTAATCTGGCTCCAGAGCCCGTGCTCTTAATCTCTATCAGCCACGGCCTCCCTAGCTTGACCCCAGGGCAACCTAGGCCCAGCCCAGTTGTGTCCTGGTATGTCCCCAGTGAGGTTTTCCCACTGAGACCTCGGGGCCAGGGGAGGTGTACGTGACCAAACCCCGTCGAAGTGCTGTGGCCTGGTTAGATAGGAAACAGGGAGATGCGTGTTTCCACAGGCAGACAGCTCAGAACAAAATCACGCAATACTGTGTTGGGAGCTGCACTGCCTGGTTTCAGGAGCTGTAACCCTCCATTCCCCCCCGTGACGAAGGATGCACTCGTGGGGCTGCCACCCACGGCCAGCCCTCCCCTTGTACCCGAGATCCCAAGGTCTCACCTGGCAATTCGCCCCCCTATTTTGCTTCATCAGTGTCCTCCTTTTTACCTGATTCTTTTCATCAGCACACAAACAGGCTGTTAAATTTATCTTAAGAGCAAATAGACAGGAAACAGCATAGCAGGTCCTCCATGAAAAATTACACTTAGGATGACCGGCCGACCCAGCAGTCCCCTTCCAGGCACGTGTCCGGAAGGGTCTGTGCACACTCCTATTCGCAGCAGCTTCAGCTCAAGGCGGACACCACACATGTGCCCGCCAACAGACGGATGGATGAGCGCCGCGTGGCCCATCCGCACGAGGGAATATGACTCGAGCATTAAAAAGGAAGAAACTTCTGACAGACCCTGCAACAGGATGGGGCTTGAAGACATTATGTTTAATGAAAGAAACAGCCACAGGAAAATGAATACCCAGCAACACCACTGATCGGAGGCCCCGGAGCGGGCAGAGTCACGGGCACGGAGAGGACCACCGTGGTGCCAGCGGCGGGGGGTGGCAGTGGGTGTTGACTAGGGGCAGAGTCTCAGCTTCGCGAGATGGGAAGAGCTATAGAGACGGATGGCGGTGGTGGCTGCATGACAGTGTGAAGGTCGCTAATGTCACCGAACCGCACCCTTAAACATGGGTCAGCCCTGGACGGTACGGCTCGGCAGGCCGGGCACCGCCCCACAAAGCAGAAGGTCCTCGGCTCAGCCCCAGGTCGGGGCTCCTGCTTGGCTTGGGGACCTGGCCCCTGGGGGGGCGGGTGTACAAGAGGCAGCTGAGGGATGTTTCTCTCCCTCTCTGTCTCCTTCCCTTGCCCTCTCTCCAAAAAATGAATAAGCAAATAAAATCTTCAAAAAATAAAATGGTTAGAGCAGAGGCTCGACTGGCGTGGTTCAGTTGGCTGAGCAGCATCATGCTGCAAAGTGACGGACTCCCACTTGCTGGGTTCCTGGTCGGGGCACACACCACACCTGGGGTTCGGGCCAGGCCCCCCGCTGGGGCCTGTGTGACAGACAGCCGATCGATGTCCCTCTCTTTCTCCCTCCCTCCCTCCCTCCCTCTCTCTAAAAGTAAATAAGTAAAATCTTTTTAAAAAAAAACCTTTAGAGTGTCGCAGGTTTGATTCCCAGTCAGGGCACATGCCTGGGTTGCAGGCCACAGCTCCCAGCAACTGCACATTGATGTTTCTCTCTCTCTCTTTCTCCCTCCCTTCCCTCTCTAAAAATGAATAAGTAAAATCTTTAAAAAAACAACCTTTAGAAAATAGAGTAGTCAATTTTACGTATATTTTACCTCCCAAAAGCTCCAGGCAGAAAAACAAACGTACACTCTTGACCTCACACCTCTGTCCAGTGCGAACATGAGAAAAGTCCAAGCCTGTAGGAACTGTTATGAGCTCTTCTGAGCTGCACTGACAACAACTGCCTGGAGGCAAAACCTACTGAGAAAATGCTCCAGAGAGTTTTATATGTTGCAATCAAAAGAGGCAGTGAGCCCTGGCTGGTGCGGCTCAGTGGACTGAGTGCTGGCCTGCAAACCAAAGGGTTGCTGGGTTGTGGGCCAGGTCATGTTGCTGTTTCTCTCCCTCTCTTTCTCTCTCCCTCCCCCTCTCTCTTTTAAAAAGTAAATTCAATTAAATTATAAAAAGAGTGTAAGGTGGTCTAGATTAGCTAGCGGGGTGGGAGAAAGCAAAGGAGGGAGCAACCTCTGGGGCTGGGCGAGAAGGTAAAATGACAGACACGGGCTTCTTTTCCTCGGGTCAAAGGGAGGGTGGTTACCAGTCGGCTGTCGGCTGTCGACAGGACAGCAGTGACAGTGAGGGGCTCCGTGGTCTCAGCGCTGGTGGTGGTTTTGCCCGAGGGGTTTGGCAAAAGGGAAGTTACCTTGACATTCCAAAGGTGTGTTATCACAGACGCAAAATGACAACAGACAGGCTCAGCTAAGGTAAAGACTGGCTTTTGTCGGGGAAGATTCCGGACGAGCACGTGACTAATCCGTCATAAACTGCTTTTTGTTCAAAAGCTGTCACTTCAGACTGCCCTGTGTGGTGGTGACTCCGGTCTCTGAGTCTGTGAGGCCGCCGTGTAGGGCTCACCCGAGCTTGTCAGGGTTAGTATGCGGTGCTTTCTGTCCACACCATTTACGGTGTCTCTCTGCCCCCATCAAGAGCAAAACTCAGGCCCTGGCTGGCGTAGCTCAGTGGATTGAGCGTGGGCTGCGAACCAAAGTGTCGCAGGTTCGATTCCCAGTCAGGGCACATGCCTGGCTTGCAGGCCACGGCCCCCAGCAACCGCACATTGGTGTTTCTCTCTCTCTCTCCTCCTCCCTCCCTTACCTCTCTAAAAATAAATAAATAAAGTCTTTAAAAAGAGAGAGAGAAAGAAAAGAAAATCACAAGGCTGTCGGTACGGCTGATAGGCAACATCACCGGTGCTCAGGTTTATGCTCTGACCTAGCCCCTGAGCTCCATCCCCACATACCCGTCGCTTAACTTTTCCACGTCCTTGTTGACGCGGCATCTCAAACCTCACAGAACCCAGGCCTAAGCCCTTATTTTCCTTCCACCCAGCTTTCCCCACACACTCCTTCGCTCCAGTAAATCGCAGTTCTACACTTCCAGTCGCTCAAGCCAAAATCCTAGCAGGCCTGAGGCAGGAGATAGGAAGGAGGAAACTCCACAGGTGCCCCAGGGTAAGATAAAGGACAAAGATACAGGACAGAGACCCTGCTCTAAGACCAGTTGTTTCTGCTTTCTGGAAAAGCGATGGATCATGGTGAATCATGAATGCACCTGTGCAGAAGATGCTACATGACCTCTGCTTCATTATAATAGTGTTATAATAAATTATCACTCTGCGACACCCCCGCCCCCATCTCCTGTGGCCAACTGAGGGAAATCGTGGGAAACCACATGTATAGTAGCTTTAAAGTAATACAACTGTTGCACACGCACAATAAAAGCCCGCCAAAACTAGCCAGTAGGGATCTGCCCTATAAGAATCGAATCCCCCCAGCCCCAGAGGTCAGTCTCTGCCCAGCCCCAGAGGTCAGTCTCTGCTCAGAGCTGGCCTGCTGCCACATTCTGGGGAGTGTACTATTGCTTCACCAATCTGCTCTCTCCCTTTCTGCTGTAAACTCTGTGTTTGGTTCAATTCTTTGTCCGCGATCACCAAGGATGTGGTTAACTCTGCGCACCCGTGACCGGCCTCTTTCCATCAACAAATTCTACTGGCTTTCTCTTCAAATACTCTCGTTTCCAGAATCTGACCGCTTCTCACCATTCACCTAGGTCCACCCTCGCGCCCCCTCCACCTGGGGGACAGAAGGATTCTGTAAAAATGCAAGGCAGGTCTTGCTACTTTTCTGCTCAAAGCCCCTCCCCATCTCACCTAGACTAGAAGCCAAAGTCCTTACAATGGCTTGAAAGTCCCCCAAATCTGCGCCATTTCCTATCTTTTTTAAAAAAGATTTTATGTATTTTTAGAGAGAGGGGAAGGGAGAGAAAATGACAGGGAGAGAAACATCAATGTGCAAGAGATACATGAATTGGTTGCCTCTCTCACGCCCCCAGCTGGGGACCTGGCCCACAACCCAGGCATGTGCCCTGACTGGGAATCAAACCAGCGACCCTTCGGTTCGCAGGCCGGCACCCCATCCACTGAGCCACACCAGCCAGGGCCCAGCGCTTGTCTTCTCCCTGCCTTCCTCCTTGATCGCTGCTGCACTCACGCTGGCTTCTAGGCTGTTCCTCAAACACGCCGGCCCCTCCTGCTGGTCCCCCCAGGTATCCACGGGCTCCCTCCCTCTGCTTCGGCGGGTGTCCGTCTTCTGACAGCTCCCTATCCCCTTAAACCGCCCAGAGGGGCCCCTTCCTGGGCCGGGACGTGAACTTGAATTCATTCACTGTGTGCTGGGGCAGAGGAGACGCCCGCACTTTATAAGCTTCGGGTCCCGTCCCTTTTCCCTGACGTATTTGGCTCCCCAGATCTGAAGAACGGTTTATCTTTATTTGATTTGTTGCCTGTCTCCCTGGCCTCAGAATGTAAGCTCCACAAGGACAGGAATGTCTGTCTTTTTTTTTTTTTTCTTACTGCCGCATCCTCAGAGGTTGGAGCAGTGCCTGCAAAAATGCTGGTTGGACGAGTGAATGGAGGACCAAGCACAGGGGAGTGAACATCCGTGCCCCGACACCCAGCTTTCAAGCCGGGTTTTCTCTTCACACACCCCCAGCCCACTGCCCTCGCCCTCCCCATCCCTTCCCGGACCCCGCTGCGCCCAGAGTGTTGGCTCATTACGGTCCCACTTTATTTTTATGTATTTATTTAAAAAGACTTTATATATTTATTTTTAGAGAGAGGGGAAGGGAAGGAGAAAGAAAGGGAGAGAAACACTGATGTATGAGATTCATCCATCGATTGCCTCTCAGGCGCCCCCATCCGGGGGCCTCGCTCCCAACCCAGGCGTGTGCCCTGACTGGGAACCGAAGCCGTGACCTTTCGGTTCACAGGCCAGCGCTCAACCCACTGAGCCCCACCAGCCAGGGCTCAGGTCCCACGTTAAGCCAAAAGGACCTTGCATTCCTCGGGAACCAGGAGTATACTTAGCACACACAAGCTGACATTTGCCTCTATCTTTACCATCGTCAAACCAGCCTGTGTATCTATCATCACTTGTGAAGTGGCCGCAGAGGGTGTTAGTGTACCCACTTTATAGATGTAGAAACTGAGGCCTGGTGAGGTGCAGCCCCCAGCCCAGCCTCCGGCCTCTGTCTGCACGTGGCACACCCTACCGAGCTTTCCCCGTGGGGCCGCAGGATAAAAAACAAAGGGAACACCATACCCACCACCGATGATCAACATCTGGACTTCCCCTGCCATATCCTGTCAGTCGCTCCTTTGAGCACCCCGGCAGGAGGCGTGGGACTGCTCCTGAGATGGGCTGGATAACAGGAGGGACCCACATTAGTCACACAGAGAAGTTCCTGTCTGGGTGAGACTGGGCTCTGGGTGCTGCTGCGGTGGCGGGGGTTGATTAAGAGACAAGCATCAGGTGGGCAGCTCAGGTGTGATGGGCGGGGGGCGGGGCTGTCCTGGGGCCTTCCGGCCCACTTGGATCAGCAAAGGAGCCTGTGCTCAAAGTGACACCCCTCCCCCAGAGCCGTATGGTCCCCACCCCAACCCCTACAGGCACTACCTGAGCCCCTAATGAGACGGGACCTAGAAGAGCCCTGAGATGGCAAACAGGATGGGCTCCTCCCCGGCAAACCAGCCGGGCAGGTCTGCAGGTGCCAGGGTGCAGGGTGGGGCGGCAGGTAACCGCCAGCCCCGGAACAGAGCCGACCAGTGCCCGGGCCTGGGAGAGGCTCTGGGAGCCGCTGGAGGAAGCCCACCTCGGTCTGACCTGGAGCGGCTCTGAGGGGCCGGTTGGTCTGGGAATGGGTGTAAAGGTGACTGATTTGGAGGAAGGATTTGATTGGACGTTACTACTGGTGTTTTAAAAGCAATTTTGTCAATTTTGAAGGAACACAGACCAGAGAGGCTCGGTCCCAAGCACACCGGGGCTGCTCATTAAGAAAATAGGCCTGCCCCAGGCCTGCAAAATCAGGGTCCCTCCAGAGGGGTCAGGGACCCAGCTCTTCACTTTTATAAGCCCTTTCACGTAACTGTGATACCCAGAGATTTAGAAACTATTTCCAGGTCCTTCAAGAGCATGTCCAGCCCTGGCTGGTGCGCCTCAGTGAACTGAGTGTCACCCTGCAAACTGAAAGGCCACTCACCGGTTCGATTCCCAGTCAGGGCACGTGCCTGGGTTGCAGACCACGTCCCCCCTTGGGGGCGAACAAGAGGCAACCAATTGGTGTTTCTCTCCTTTTTCTCCCTCCCTTCCCCTTTCTCTCTGAAAATAAATAAATAAGTAAAATCTTTATTAAACAAATAAAGAGCATGGCCTTGGAAACCTTTGATCTCTGAGTCTGCCACTTAAGCTGTGTTTCTTTGGGAAAGTGACTTAACCTCTCTGAGTTTCATTTCATTCATTTGGAAAAGGGGGACAACTATATACACCTCTCAGGGCTGCCTTTAGGAATACATGCAGAGGTCACCCTGAGCCTGCGGCTCGGGGCCTGGCACAGAGCATGTGCTCAGCGTGCTAGCTGCTAGGACTATTGCTGCAGCTGACATCCTTCGGGATCCTGGGACGAATAGAAACCCAGGGAGCTGAGTGGTCAGGAGACCTGCTCCTATTCAGAGTTCCCGATGTCGGGAATGAGACACTCAGTGAGAAGAGAGCAAAACTCCCGACTGGAAGAAATTAGGAGACAGGGGCCAAGGCCAAGCCCAAGGCCAAAGCTGAGGCTGTTCATTTCTGGCCCCTGGCCTGGCTATAGATCAGGGCCTCGGGCAGACACAACTTGTAAGAAGCATGGCAGAGATTCACGGTGTAAGACCTTGGGCTTAAGGGCCCAGGGAGTTCCGGGTTCACGCTCTGATTCCTTTCATTAATGCGTGACCGTGGGGAAGAGACCGAGAGAGAATAAACCTCTGCTGGGGAGGCAGGACAACGCACCAGCAGCCGGGCCCAGGAATTTGGACCGGCGACCTCCAGCAGGTCGCGCCACCTCTCCGGACTTCAGTTCGGGGACACGGAGCTGGGGATGGATGAGGATGCCTCACCGACCGCACTGACCCACGAAGCTTTGTGACTGGTGGCTATTGCGACCATCAAACGCTTCTCTGAGGAAATCCTTGCTTGTGACTGGGCCCTTGCCTGGACTTCCTCCTTTCCCTCCCTCCCCGAGGTGTCCCCTTTTGCTGAGCAAAGCACAAGTGGGGTGCTGTCAGGTCACACTCTACCTTGGTGAGGTCTGGCTGCCCAGAAATGACCCCTCCCGGTTCCCAGGGTTGAGTACACAGGCTGTACCGTTTTTTAATTTCTCTGCATGCCAGGTGATGAATATCTTCAAGTCGTGTTTACACTGGACGTGGTCAAACCAACTGCACATTCGTAATGCCAGGGCCACCCCAGGCAGCACCATCTGGCAGGCCTGGAGAAACGTCACTCACACGTCTCACAGTTAGTTGGCTTCTTACCGACCTGGGTGGGTGGGGGGCAGTTTCCAGAGAAAACCCTCTCCCCTCTACGGGGTGCCGAGAGAATCTAGTCTGTGGCTAGTGGCTTGGCAGGCCCGGACTTTTCCAGCAAGACCCTCCCAGGATAGCTTCCTGGCGCTTAGGCTCATCTCTGAGCAGACACTGCCCCCTTGAGGTCCCCTGAGTCATGACATGTAGGAAGGGGTCCTTGTACAAGAAATAGACCCAGATGATGCTCTCCTTCCAAACTTCCTATATTCAGTGCCTTAAAATCGGCCCCAGATGCAAAAGTCTTGGGGCCACTGGCAGTGTATTCGTTCTCAACTTGAAAATCTGGAATCTACCCTAGTGCCATCCGTGGTAACTCAGGGCGCCCCCCAAAGCGCACAGCCACAGGAGGTCTGTAACTTGTAAAGAGGTGAAGGGTTGAGGGGACAAGGGACAAGTGTACTTGGTTTTCAGTAATATGCAGAATTAGGGTTGAGGATGAGGTTAGAATTACACAGAATTACCAGCACAGAGTTGAGGGGAAGATACTTCGCTATACATTTTGATATTAGACACCAAAAAGTGGGTGGGAGGAATAAAGAAAATAAAAGACAGCATGAGTGACAGCGAGGCCAGGGCTAACTGGCTGGGCTGGGACTCGGCGAGTGCAGAGGTGCCCTGGCGGAGGTGCGGGGACATGGGTCCCCCCGCTGCCGCACGGCCAGCGGTGCGACGATGCTGGGTGCCCCACGGAGATGTGGGGAAAAAGAAGAAACCAGCAACAGTCCAGCGCCTTGAATAGGCATTGCTGTTACTTTGGTCCATTCCCTTTGTTATTTTTTCCCTATATGTCCGCCTTTCACGTCTTTATAGGACTTATTAAAAATCTTTATTGGATTTTTTAAATCATGAGCTAAATCATCACACACGTGAGTTGTAGGAAATAAAAATGGCACCCTCCTGCCCCTCCCAAAAGATTCACCCAAAATGCAGAGCTGGGGTACGACTGCAGCTGAGGGGCGCTCCTGGCCTAACCAGTCTCCAGCTGGACTGCATCCCTGGGCGTTGGGGCCTCTGCAAACGCCACGTGCCCTCCCGGAAGATCCCCACCCCCACCCCGATGCTGGTCTGGCGGACCCCTTCACTGTGCAGACATCGATGACTCATCTCCCGGGTTTGCCCAACATCCCGAGTTGCTTAGGTACCACTCATACGCGCTCCCATAACCCCGTGACAATCTTTATCAAACTGCATTGTCACCACCTCGTAGTTCCCGGACTTCCTGCTGGCAGGCGAGTGGAGATGCAGGGCCTGAGGCCCCCCAGCTCCTGGCATTGGCTTTTTGAATGAGCAGAGACAGGCCGAGCCAACAGTCCATGTGGAGGAAATGGGGTGAGGGGGACCTAAGGGAGGGAGTCGTGTCTCCCTAAGGGAGAGGTTGCCTGCCTTCCAAGCTGGGCTGTCACCTCCTCCTTCTCCCTCCGTTGTAAAATGTCACCCAGGAAGTTGCGAGGGGCTGGGTCAGAACAAGTGACAGGCGTGTGGGGCCTAAGCAGTGAGAGAATCTCAGGAGCCCACGGCTGTGCTGGCTCCGTCTCTAGCAACTCTCACCTAAGAGTTAACGGGACAGGGTCGGCGCCACTTTCAGTTGGGCAAGTGCCGAGTACGTGTGAGGTGCAGGTGGGAAGGGCATCGTCTGAGATGGGCCGACAATCTTGTGCTCAGAGGGCACTCAGGCTGGTAAGAGGCCAGTGCAGGGCCTCATGGTGTGGGGGCCGGGTCAGAAGCCCGAGGTCAGGGGCCAGAGGGGCCTGGGCTGCTGTCCCGGCTCTGCCGCTGTGTGACTTTCCCCCAAGTTGTTTCCACTCTCTGAACCTGTTTCCTTACCTGCAAAATGGGGGCAACAGCACCCATCTCACAAGGCGGCTGTGAAAACCTGGTGACATTATGATGTGGAAGTTTAACATTAAATGGCCAGCACCGATCAGTGTGGCTTGGTTGGTTGGGTGTCATCCTGTAAAGTGAAGGCTCACCGGTTCGATTCCCGGTCAGGGCTCATGCCTGGGCTGTGGGCCAGGTCCCTGGTTAGGGGCATGTGAGAGGCACCACTGTTCCTTTCTTTCTCCCCTCATTCCTCTCTCTCCAAAAACAAATTTAAAAAGAAAATGGCCAGAAAAGCCTCGCAATGAGAATGCATGCAGGCTTTCCTGGTGAACCTGGGCGGGCGTGCCGATGCAGCCAGGCTGCGGCTGCAGCAGGGCCAGAGCGCGGAGCAGGAGGGGCTGCTGCTCAGCCCGAGAGGCAGCTGGGCCCACCCCCGTCCCTAGGCGCTGGGTCCCCGCGCAGTCGCCACCGAGCCCTTGAGGCACCCTCTGAAGGTAGCTGCTCTTGGCTGAGAAAGCAGCCAGTGCCCATCAAATACCCACGGGCTCACTCTCATTTCCCAGCCTCCCCCAGTCAGTTTGGGCCACGTGGCTGGTCCTGGACATTTATCTGTGGGCAAAACGTCTGTGGATTTGGGGTCAGTTCAGAGTGGATGTGTGTTCTCCACCTTTTCTCCTGCTCTGCGTTCCAGCGTTGAAGCTCTGCAATGCGAGGGCCACCAGACCCTCATCTGATTTCGTGGGACAAAGAAACCTTTATTGGGGTCAGCCACGAGAATTCGGGCCTGTTTGTTGAGGCAGCTGATGTTAACTGATAATACAGTGCTACTGTTATTTCCACTTCGAGAGGCCAAGTCAGATGCCCATGGCCACACAGCTTGTAAGAGGGCAGCACTGGAGCTCATACTCAGGCCGGACTCGTACGGCCACTTTTTAGAAACTATACTTACTTCCCCTTATCACAGCCTGTCCCCAAGGCCTCAGTTACATCTGAAATCTTACGAGAATGCCCAGCAGGACAGGGCCAGAGGGGCAGCTGGAGGAGTCAGAACACCGAGCAAGTCTGCTGTGATGGAGGGACTGAGCGGAAAGGAAAAGAGCTCACAGACGTGGAGAACAGCGTGCTGATCGCTGGGAGGAGAGGGGTGTCAGGGGACTGGATGGTAATGGGGAAAAAACTGCAATGAAGTCTGGTATAAACCCTGCCATTCTGGATCGCATGGGGCGGTTTCGACATCCCAGTTTCACCCCCGCCAGTGCTGGTTGGCGGCGATAAGCAACACCCAACGCAGAAGTGGCAGCTCAGCCCTGGCTGGCGTAGCTCAGTGGATTGAGCGCAGGCTGTGAACCATAGTGTCACAGGTTCGATTCCCAGTCAGGGCACATGCCTGGGTTGCAGGCCACAGCCCCCAACAACCGCACATTAATGTTCCTCTCTCTCTCTCTTTTTCTCCCTCCTTTCCCTCTCTAAAAATAAATAAATAAAATCTTAAAGAAGTGGCAGCTCACCCTTGCCTGGCAGAGGTGCCCGCTGGGGACCGGAACCCACTCTCTACAGATCGACTGACAAGGGAAGAATTCCCCCAGTGCTGCTCTTCCACTCTCAGCTCTCACCCCCTTGCCCCCACCCCAGAAAGGCAACACTGCAAACCGTCAGCTTCAGAGTTAGACACGGGCTCAAATCCCTGCTCTGCTACTTACTGGCTGTGTGACCTCGGGCAAGTTACTTTGCCTCTCTGAACCTCGATTTCCTCATCTGAAAAATGGGGAGAGCAAAACTAAATCCCCACAGGATGCAATTTGGCATTAGAGATCATGGATGTGAAGCGTGTCACGGCCCCTGGCCCATGTGAGACTGTTGTAACGAAGGCAGGCTCTGTCCCAGGAGAGGCGGGGGCTGCCAGAGGAGAGGGAATCAGCGCACAGATTCACAGCAAGATGCTTCAGCCCTGGCTGGTGTGGCTCAGTGGATTAAGTGCCGGCCTGCAAACCGAAAGGTTGCCGGTTCGATTCCCATTGGGGGCACATGGCTGGGTTGCGGGCCAGGTCCCCAGCTGGGGGCGTGCAAGAGGCAACCAATTGATGTATCTCTCGCATATTGTTGTTTCTCTCCCTTTCTCCCTCCCTCCTCCTCTCTCTAAAAATAAAGAAATAAAGTCTAAAAAATGTAAATTAAAAAAAGATTGTTCACGTTTACTCACAAATAGAACGTGCGCACACGCACACACACACACACACACACACACACACACACACACACAGGTATCACTGGGGCATCTGGGGAGTCTGGAGGTGGGCGCACACCTTCCTCCCCAGGTTAGCGCAGGCTCTCTGCAAAAGGGCTCCTGTCTGGCCCGGAAGCCTGCAGGGGCACTGCGTGGGTTCTCACAGCTTCTCCTGTCCACGCCTGGCCGCCCAGCTGGCCGCGGACCAGGGGCTGTGAGCCTCCGCTCAGTCACTCACGTCCAGGCCAAATTCTGGATACAACTCTTTAGTGGTGACACCTCGGATCATGGCTGAAAGGAAGGAGGACTGGCCAGTGGCAGGAGCGGGACAGTGGCCACATCCCTGGCCGCCCAGGACCCCTCCTGCACCTTCTTCCTGCTTCCCTAGTTGCCAAGATAACCCTCCTGCGACTCCTGCATGGCCCCCGCAACTAGACTCACTGAAGCCCCACCCCGCTCCGCAGAGGAGTCGAGTGTAGCTCCCCTCGTGTCTTTTCTCCACGCAGAGCAGCTGCAGTGCCTGCTGAAGATGGACGTGTACACTCGTGCGGTGCCCTGCGCCTGCTGACAGCCCGGACTCCCTCGCCTGGCTCAGGTGCCCCGCCCTGGCCGTTTGGTGACACTGTTCCTCTGCTCCCTCGAAGGCTCTCCCCTGTCCCCTTCCCCTCCCCCGCAGCGGCCACCCTGTTCTGACCTCGGTGTCCTCCATCGCTGCCCTTCGATTCCTTCACAGCACCTGGCACATTTTATTACTCGTTCGTCTCTGTTCTGCAGTGACCGTTCCCCCCCTCACCCCAGCACGGAGACAGAAGTCACATGTAACTCAGCCCTTCAAGTGTCTGGTTCTCCAAAGTGTCCCCACACCTCGTAGCGCAGCCCAGGCCAGGGGCTCAGTAAATAGTCACGGGATGGGTGAAAGCTGGTAGGCTGCCCACTCGAGTTCCACACCCGGGGGTCACGCCCTGACTGCCAGGCTTCCGGCGCCTCACGCTCCTTCCCTCCTGGGCCCTGCTCGGCCCCCTCTCTTTGTCCACCTGTCTCCTTGCTCCTGTTTCCCCCGCCCCCCTATGGGACCGGTCCCTCACTGAACCACAGAGAAGCCCTCCCTGCCTGGACGTCCACGGACAGTTCCGCAGCAAGCGATGAAGCCCAAGCAGCAAGTGGACAGACAGTCCCGAGTCCCAGCTCTGAACACTGTCTTCAGTGGTCACAGGCCGCTGACCGTCCACGCCCACAGATCCGAGCCAGGTGATGCAGCTGAGGCCATCGACACAGTTCCTTACCTGCCAGGTGGGCGGCCCGAGCCAGCCCAGACACACAGGGGTCTGTGCCTGGGCTCAGGCCTCTGCAGAGTGAGAGTGGGTTCGCGGAGGAACAAAGTGTCCCTTTAAGCCACACGGAGTCACCCTTGCTCCTTCTGCCTCTTTCTGCCTCTGCCAGCCCCTTGAGGCAAGGATGGTGTCTCAAGCAGTCTGAACAGGCCCCAGAAGACAGGGAACCCTAGATCTCGGTCCAGCAGGTGGGCAAGCCCATGGTCAAACCCGCCTGCAGCCTCAAAGCAGGGTCCACCCACAAGAGGGAAAAAAACCCTAAAACCCTTGACTCAGGTAAGAGCTGTTCACCTGCTTCGCTAGGTGACAGGAAGGACAGGGGCATTCAGGGAGCGGGGCAGCTGAGAAGGTGGGAGGGTCGGCAAGTTGGAAGGCTCAGGGGCAAATCCCACCACCCCTGGGACATGGGGACGCCTTCTAAGCCCTGCTCGCTCCCCCGGAGTCCTGCTGCTCACCTAGTTTGCCCAGCAGCATCTGGCCTACATCCTTGATGTCGTTGTACTCGTGGAGCTGGGAGATGTGGTCCTCGAGCTCATCCACATTGTAGCCTCTGGGGTGAGGGACGGACAGAGAGAGAAAGCTGGTGAGGATCCAAAGTTCAGAGAGTAAGAAGGCAGCACTGAGGGCCTGCTAGGTGCTCAGCGCTGGGGACTAGAGACGGCAGGAGAGACCCTGTCCACTAAAGCTTACAGTAGCAGGGATCAGCCCCTGGCAAATGCTGCCCGTACCCTCAGGGAGGGGTCCCAGCCACACTAGTACTATGTGACCCTGGCCACAGCTGAGGGATTCACAGATGGGCCCATGAGTGGCCAATCAGATCCTCTCAAGTATGAAATGCACATTTAAAAGTTGCTCAGTCTTGCCCTGGCTGGTGTGGCTCAGTGGACTGAGTGTTGTTAGCCTGTGAACCAAAAGGTAGGTCTGAGTCCCAGCCAGGGCACATGCCTGGGTTGCAAGCCAGGTCCCCAGCTACAGGCGTGCGAGAGGTAACTACACATTGATGTTTCTCTTCCTCTCTTTCTCCCTTCTTTCCCCTCTCTCTAAAAATAAATAAATACATAAATAAATAAATAAATAAATAAAATCTTGAAATAATTACGCTGAGCTAGGACGACTGGGTTGCAGTGACTGGGCACTAGTCGTCTTAAGGACGCTGAGGAGCCCAACCAGACTTACTCAGATATTAACTGGGAGATCTCCTTGTCCAGCAGGTCCCTCTTTTCCTTCAGCTTCTGAACGTCAAGGTGTGGAGAATCCTCGCTGGCCCCAAGGGCCGGGCCAGACTTGGGAGACGGCCGCTGAGTGGCGCAGAAAGTCATTAGCTAGACGGACTGACCAGTAGTCAGCCACAGTCCGGAACCTGCAAGTTGTCCCCCAAAGCCGCTCCCTGCTTCTGCTTGGTGACATAAATAGATACCACCCAACCCCAAATAAGACTACCCATATTTTGCCGTGTATAATGCATACTTTTTTGCCCAAATTTCTGAGGGGAAAGAATTAAACACAGGTGGTACCTGAAATACCTCGTGTCTGTTCTTGTCTTTTGTAATTGTTACATAAAATTTCTTGTACCGTATGTTCGAAATGCTAAAATTCCTTTATAATACAAAAACAAGTATCTGAATATAAATAAAGAAAAAATTAAATTAAGCAATTAAAACAAGTTGTTTTTTTTCCCCTGAAAGTTTGGACCAAAAACTTGGGCATGCATTATACACGGCACATTTCTCAGCTTCCCTTGGAATTCGATGTGGCCCTGTAACGAAGCGCTGGCAAATGGAACTTAATCAGAAACAGTGTCTGCTGTGTCTGGGAACTGTCCTTCCAGGGAGATGGCAGGCCTGTCTCTGGCCTTCCTCATTCCCGCCAGCTGGACTGTGGAGGTCACTCGGGGGCCCAGCAGGGTCTTGGATGGTGAGGTAGAACCCACGTGGACGACGTGGTGGAACAAGAATGGGGCCTGGGTGACTGTTTAGGCCACCCTCACTGGGGTTTTCTTTCACTCCCAGACAAAGCCACTCCCCACTAAAGGGTCTCTCCGGCCCCCAAGCTGACCCCAGAGAACCTGCCCCAGATCTACGTGGATCCTTCTCTGAAGCCAGTGATGCCGCTGGGTTTATAGTCTCTTTGGACAACAAAGTCTTTTCCTGGGGCTACAGTTCATCCTTGCCCTTTCTGCTTCCAGGAGCTGCAAAGGCCCGTGCCTGGGTCAGTGCTAATCTTCAGGAAATGGGTGTTGGAGCAACTCTCCACACGTGATGCAAGAAGGGACCAAGGAAGACGTGGTTCCTATTCTTCGCACAGGGCGTCTAACTGGTCAGTCACCAAACAGTGAGCAGTCACCATCTGCCGGGCACTGGCAAAGGCTCCCGGGGCTCAGCAACGGAGCAGGCGCAGGCGGCGAGCCTGGCCCCTCGCCTTCATGGAGCAGGCAGCCTCGTCCCAAACAGGAAACACCCCATAATGGTGCCCTTCCTCCAGGGGCCTTCACTTAAAGCTCGGCTCCAGGTCACCCTTCCTCAGAAGGGCCTTCTCTGACCATCCCATTTAAACGGTCATTCCTCAACCACTCACTGTCACGTGGTCCTGATGTTTTATGACGTCTACCACCACTGGACACGTCATACCTTCCACGGACAACATTATCGTCATTGCTGGCCTTATATGCTGGAGTGTAAACTCCACATGAGGGCGGGGACTTTGTTATACTGACTGCCGATGACACTGGGTCTACTACAGCGCCTGGCACATAGTAGGCACTCAACAACATTGGTCAAATGAATGAGTGATGGACAAGTTAGTAATCACCAAACTGCAAGTCTGAAAACTGCTTTGAAGTGGAAATACAGTGTGCTACGGGAGGGGGTGTCTAGCAGGGTCGCTGGATTGAGCCAGAAGTGGGGGTGCAGCTTCTCGGAGGAAGCTCAATTCTAAAGGACGCTGCCCTGGCTGGGTGGCTCAGTGGATTAAGGGCGAGCCTGAGAACCAAAGGGTCACTGGTTCGATTCCCAGTCATGGCACATGCCTGGGTTGCTGGCCAGGCCCCCAGTGCGGGGCACGCAAGAGGCAACCACACATTGATGTTTCTCTCCCTCTCTTTCTCCTTTCCTTCCTCTCTCTCTAAAAGTAAATAAAAATAAAATCTTAAAAAAACAATAAAGGACATGTAGGTCTTTGAAAATAATAATAAAGGTTGTGTAGGCATCAGCTCATCCAGAAGCTCAAAGAAAAGTATCCCTGATGGGGATTCCTGATTAGGGCAGTAGATCCACATGCCCTAAGGCAGGAGGCAGCACAGGTGTTGGAGGGAACCAAAGTGGTCTCTGCGCGGGTGGGATGGGTGGGGGCGGGGGCAGTGGAGCTGACAGGAAGGAGGGGAGACAGCCCGCGTGGGGTGCCACCCACAAGGGCAGGCCACTGCTTCTCCGCAGAAGCTTGGCGGGCCTGAGGAAGAGAAGGGGAAGGGCTGAGAAACGACCCGGAGTGTCTCAGCAGAACAAGGGTGGGGTTGGCTGGGGCGGGGGGAGACGTTACGGGGGGCGGGGTCCGCTGCGGTGGGGGATAGGGAGGCGGGCTGGGAGCAGCAGTGGCTTACAGGGTGGAGGGCCAAGGGGGTGGGGCACAGGCATACTCACAGGGGATCGGAAGGCCCCGCGGCAACTTTTGGAAAGTCCTGGCTGGGTCCTGGAGAGGGATCCAAGGGAAAAAAGGGCTGAGTGGGGCTCGAGTCCGCTCCCGGAGAAGCGGGTACTGTGGGCTGGGGGAGGACTTGGGAAGAAGAGGCGCCAGGGACTGGATCCAGTCGGGAAGGGGCAGATATGCTCCTGGGACCAGGGCAGAGATCCTTGAGAAAGGGGAGATACTGATAGGATGGAGCGTGTGGAGGAATGGATCGAGGTTTCCGGAAGGAAACTCTAGGGCGGGAACGTCTGGGGCAGAGCTATGGGGAGTTAGGAAAGGGAACGTGAAGGGATGCGCTTTCCCCTTGCCGTTCGCTCCTAGCCCACCTCCTGAGCCCTGGGGTCCGGGGCCCCCGTATCGGGGGGGTCTGCAGTGCAGGGGGATCCAGGGTGCGGGCGGAAGAGCGGCCTCTCAGGGCTACCAAAATAATCAAGATCCTGTGAAGGAGACCAGGAACGGTCAGGCGTACGGCGAGCTGCGCGCGCACCCGACGAGGTCGGGCTCCGCCCCCAGGGGGCGGAGACAGCTTTCAGTGTGGGTGGCTCCGCCTGTTCCTCCGGGCTGGCGTCAGCATGGCCACGCCCTTTCCCCTTTCATCTTTCTTAAAGACCAATGGGGGCCAAGGGTTAAGACGACGCCCACAGCACTGCTGCCTATAATCGCCGTGGACCCTCCTTTTCTGGCTTAGCCGCAAAGATGCGTGGTGGCTGCCGGAAGCAATTCCGAGGCGGTTTCCGGGATCGCGGTGATGTGGCCCCCCTGCACCCCTCCCCTTCCCGAGATGTCGGAAGAAGTCCGACAGAAAAAATTGGCCGAGGCCAGGAAAAAGGTAAAACGTGCCGAGTCGCGGCCCCCTGACTTAGCCCAAGGCCCTCCGACGGCCGGACGGTGGCCAGAGTCTGTGTTGCCTCTGAGGCACACGGGGCGAGCCCCTCGGCGTCCCCTTCCCCAAAGTCGTTTCACCAGCCCCGCCCCCCCAACCCCGCGGGCAGCCCAGCCCCCGCCCTCGCTCGTAGCTCCCGGGTGACTTTGGGCCGCAGGTTCCCGGCTCCAGGCTTGGCCCTCGCCTTCTGCCTCCCAGAACCGGACCTCCTGGCTCCCGGGGCACCGTGGGCTCCCTCTCCAAGGACCTGGGTCCGGGCCTTGCGCTCCCTACCCCCACCCCGGAGCGGCGGGAGCGGCGACTCGGGCGTCGGTTGGGAGGAGTGGAATGTAGTTGTGTCACAATCCCCCTCGAAACTGTCATTACCCAGCGTTCGGTCTTACGACCCAGTCTCCTAATGTTTTCATCCGCTTTCCGGTTCTGTGGTCACGGCACAAATACCTTAAAGGGGGCTCGGGACTATGGGACTTAGGTCGGAGAGGTTTCAGGCTTCCTTCCTCTAGACTCTACCCCAACCCTTGACATCGATAGCATAAAAAGCCCGCATTTCACTAGTGATCTGGAAACAGTGACCGCATCTGTGGGTGTTGGTGGGGGGGAGTGTGTTTTGTTTAGTTTAGTGTTCTCCCAGGTTTCTGCCCTCCAGAGAGACTTTGAGATTTGTCGTCTGAATCCTCCAACTCCTGTTGTAATTCTCTGTGACCCCGGGCCCTGGTTGGCCCGCAGTCAGTGCTCTTTGCGGTGAGATCCGCTTATCCTCCGTGGAGCAGATCCCGGGAAACCGCACTTCACAGCTGGCAACCGTCCCCCAGTCATCACCTCAGCATGGGTTGCTCTGAGTGCCACTGGATAAATACGGGACTGAAGCATCAGTTTTGCTGGATTCTCCTGGGAGAGACAATGCCTTTTATGTGAATGTACTTAAGGATGGCATTTACATAGGTTTGTAAGGGTATAGGAGACTTCTCTCTGAAATGGTTCTTGGGTTGTCTTTTTTCCCTTACCATCCCAGCTCCCTGCCGTGGGGCTGCACTGATGTAAAAGCTTGCGTAGTCGTGGTGTGCATGCATCTCTAACGGATGTATGAGGACGGACCTTCGTGTCTGATCGCTTCAGTGTTCACCACTTCTGGCAGCTACTGCTTTGTGGCATAACCCCCTGAACTCGGAGACAGAAGACTGAGTTTCAATGGCATTATTGCCTTTTATTTATTTTTTAAAGATTTTATTTATTTTTTTAGAGAGGGAAGGGAGGGAGAAAGAGAGAGAGAGAGAGAGAAACATCAATGTGTGGTTGCTGGGGGTCATGGCCTGCAACCTAGGAATGTACCCTGATTGGGAATCAAACCTGCGACACTTTGGTTCGCAGCCCGCGCTCAATCCACTGAGCTATGCCAGCTAGGGCTGCATTATTGCCTTTTTTTAAAAAAGCTATGTTATCAGTCCATTTCTGCAGTCTTGAAGTAAGAGTCACAACACCTTGTAGGGATGTTGTGGTGTTTAATAAGCGGCGAACGTGGGTGTTTTGTGAACTGTATAAGCAGGGTGTGAATGCAGGGGTTCGTGGTGGTCGTGAGTCTCACTGCTTTTCCCCTTTGCAGTTGAGAGAATTCCAGCAGCAGCGAGGCATTAGTGTTCCTGCAGCAGCTAAGAAGAAAAAGAAGATTAAAAATGGCAGCAGCCGTGAGACAGCCACTTCTGATGGCCGTCACTCGCCTGAGGATGTGAGTCTTGGCCAGCCAGGCTTCCGGGGCTGGGAGTGTGCAGGGGGCAGTGGAGGGCAGTGGTTAAGATTGTGGAAGAGGTGTCAGGTACTGTTTAAGCAACCTCTCCCTCTGCTAGGGATACGGATTGGGGCGAGTTGGTTAAGCCACATAAGTCTCTGATTTCACAGCAGTAAAATTGGGGTCATATTGTCTTGCATTTAGGAAGTTTAAAAGACATTGTTTTTATATTGATTCCTAAATGCAGGGCGTGGTGTGGAGTAAACAACCAGCAAAGGGCTGTTGCTATTGCACTTACTGCTTGGAGGGCTTTTCCTCGTCTCCGGCCTCCAGGGGAAACCAGACTGTGAGGACAGTCAGCTGCTTGCCAGCAGGCTGTCCCTCCAGGAGGCACCCACAGAGCCCCCGGGTGTGGTGAGGGGAGCCCCAGGCACTGGATTAGGAGTTCTGAGTCCAGCTCTGGGCAGCCCGAGGAAAATCACTTCCTTCTGGGGGGGGCTTCAGTTTCCTCATCTGTAAGATGATGTTGTTGCATCACATCGGGGTCTCCCGAACTTATTTTTAGCTAGAACCCCTTTCGCTCAAGCAGACCTTTACTCGGAAGTCCGATTGGTTAAAATGGAGGTGGGGGTCTGGAGCCCTGCCAGGGGCATCCCTGGCGTCCTGGGCCCGAGGAGAAGGTCTGATGGGCATGTGCAGAGCTGCACCACCCAGGGGACTGCTTCTTCTGTTCATCGGCGCTCATGGCTGCCCGTGGTGAGGCGGCAAGTGGCTGCTGGGAAAGATGGCCCAGGCCGTGGCATCGATCCCCTCCTCTCTTCTCTAGCATTGAATTTCCCTGGGCCCATCTCTTCTTCCCTCTTTGACCCTCTTGCCTCTCTCTAAGCCACTTTTCTCTTTCTCCCCCTGCCCTTGTTTTTCCCTCTCGCTTCCTGTAGATTCAGGACATTCTGAAGGTGCTGGTGTCCGACCTTAACCATTCCAATGGGGTAGCGCTCTCCCCATTGGACAATTGGAAGGTGAGGCAGTGCTGAGACCCCTCTCCGGCTTGTTCTCTCCCGGCTGCGCATGTCCCGAGGCTTCTCCGGTGCGGGGGGTACTTGGCCTCTGGCTTATTTTATGTTGCTGTCATTAACCTCGTCCTGTTCATGTCTGCTTTTTCACCCGCTTGGTTGACTGGGTTTATTTTTCTTCCCCTACATCTTTTGTCATCTTGGAGAAGGTGAGGTGCGCCTCGAAGGTCAAAGGTAAATTGGGAATAGCTCCCAGAGCAGGTGTGTTGGGTTTGGGCTTTTCGGCCCGCGTGTTTGAATGTCCGGTGGTGCCCGCAGACTAGGCGAGATGAATGAAGACAAACCTTTCGGGTCTTGCCCTGTGGGCATCAGTCTCGAAAAAGCCAACGAACCGCAGTTTGTGATTTTTTTTAAGTTGATTAATTTTGGTTTGGGAGTCAGCTCCCTAGGGCTAAGAGGGAATACAAATCAAATAAGGACACGTAGCCATATTCACTGGGCTTCTGATGTCAGAGGCACTTGGCTGGGCCCCAGAGAAAACAGGGGAACCAGGCAGAACGCCCCCCTAGGGAGGCAGGCTCCGCTGGAGGGGGCAGGATAGAATGTGGCAACATTCCACGTGCTCAGCTGAGGAGGAAGTTGGTTTTCTATGGATTTGAGGCTGGAGGGGGTGGCCTTGGAGACCAGTCTGAAGACCAGAGGTGGGTGACGGCCATCCATTTAGAGAGAGGGGAAAATGGGGGTTCCCGGCCGAGGGCACAGTGCAGGTAACGGCCAGGACTGGGAGCACAGTCCGGAAAGGCGGGAAGCCCGGCGTACAGCGGGCCAGGAGGTGACATCCTCCGGATGTGATGTTGGCACTTCCTCCTTGATTGACTTCCGTGGGGGACATCTGCCAGGCCAGAGGAATGGGGCTGAGACGGGCCAGATCCTGTCGGCGACGGTGTTGGGGAGAGGGGCTGGGGCAGGGCGCTGCTGGCTGGCGTCGGGACCGCCCGCACCGGTTGGCCAGGTTCCTCCAGCTGCGACTCACCTTGTCAGCCTGAGCGGCAGCACGGGCCTGCAGGGATCCTGCAGCCGAGTATTTACCCTGGCGACCTGTGCCTGTGTCCCTCTGTCCTTGCGCAAATGAAGTCGCAGGTTCCCACAGCCCCTACTTGTTGTTTTTAAGTCCTCTTTTTATAGGGGTCTGTTTCCCGCGGAAGTTTTCTACTGCAGCAACGCAGGCCTGTGATCGCCACATCCTGGGCAGAAACAGAGCATGTCCAGAAGTGGGGAATGATGGAGAAATAAAACCCTCCTGCGTGGAATGGGGCATTTGAGGGGAGTGGACAATGTTTTTTAACAGCCCCGTACTTAGCTACAAGACTTAAAATGATGACATAACTTGTTTGCTCACAAAAGTCTTGTTAGATATATTTCAGTTCTCAGAAAAATAGTTTTTTTCCCCTTCTGAGCTTTTTTGCACCTAATGCTAGGGATCATTGGGAATCCGAGGTGCCCAGAGAGACCTAGAGCCTGCGGCACCGTGGCTGGGAGGGTGCCCACCGCCCCCAGAGTCTCTTGCCCAGACAGCTCGGAACCTCTGCTCTCACCTATCAGAGTCAGTTGTGTGGTTTGGCAAGGCAGCACCCGGTTCTGGGGGCAGAGGTCATATCGTGAGCAGCAGTGCAAATAACCTGGCCCAGCCTCAGCTCCCCCAGGCTCTGCAGCACTTGCTGTAAGGAGGGCGGCAGATTGGGATTTTCCGAGGCCGGAGCTGGGGGTTCCAGAGAGCAGGCAGCCCCTCTTTCCCCGGCAGAGAGGCGCAGCCTTCTCTCTGCAGGCCCCAGCCTCGCTGGGCAGGCCGTGGCTCCCTGGCACTTTCCCTGGTCGAGCTCAGCTTGTCTTCCCTCTCCCTCTGCCCATCTGGCCTGTTGGACATAAGTCCTCTTGAGCCAGAGGCTTCGATGAGGTGTCAGGCCTGAGCCTGGAGAGGAGGGGCTGGGGAAGGGAGAGCGGCTTCCCCGGGCCCCTGGTCCTCGGCCCCAGGCTGGTCTTCAGGAAGCCCACGGTCAGAGGGCCGACGTCTCACCCCTGGTTTCTCGGGTGCTTTCTTGGCCGGGTAGTGGTTGTTTTGGAGCGAGGAGGTTGGGGTGGGGTTACTTTTCACCTCCAGGAACTGGGAGAGGCTTCTGGTTGGGCAACTTCTTTCCCAGAAACGACCTGAGCAGGCAGACGCAGCCGGCGTTTGGGGGGAGGACGGAGGAGGGGAGAGCGAGAGGAGAGAGGCCGAGAGCCGTGTAGACCACGCCTGCTTCTCCGTGGTCATCGCACCCTCTGCCCAGCGGGGGTCCATGTTGGGGGGGAGGTCTCTGAGGCACAGACAGGCTTTATGGAAGAACACAGCCCCTCCCCCCCGCCCCCGCCCCACTGACTCGGCACCCCTTCCTTCCACCTGCTGTGGCTGCCACAGGTCAGATCCTGCTGCTGCCTTTTGCTGAGCTCCAGGGAGAGCAGGGCCCCGTGTCCATGAAGGAGATCTTGCAGGCCTGCTTTGAGCTCTGGCCCGAGGCTGCAGCGTGGCCGAGCCCTGGGCGAGCCGTGGCCACACCCCAGAGTGGCTCCCAGCATGTGTGGCCGTCACTCTGACTGCAGCAACACCTGCCCCACCTGCTCCGCACCCCTGCATCCATGGCAGTGAGGGGCCTTTCCCACAGGCCTCCCTAACCCCCGCTTTTGTCTGTGACAGGCGCCCAAAGACCATGCCACCCCCGCAGCACTGCCTTCTGATAACACCATGTCCCCTGACGGTGTCCTTTCCCCCAGTGCTGCTTCGTCATCTCAGGTTTGTGTCTCTTCCCCTTCTGCCCGCCGCCCCGCTCAGTGTTCACCCCCCCTCCTTCCCCGGGGACTGGGCCCACTGTGGACTCGCCCCTGCTTTCTTCGGGTGGCTCGGCCCTTCCTGAGGACCAGGGCGGGGCAGGCCAGCACCAGGTTGCTCCCTAAGTTTCGGGGGGATGCAGTGCTGTCAGACTCACCCGGGTTTACCTCGCCCCCGGGCTGTTCTCACCTCGTGTGTTTCTTCCCCAACAGAACTATGATCCTGAAAGTGGCCCTTTCGTTCTGCCCGAAAGCACGTGAGTGTCTCCTGTGGGCACAGCAGTCCCGTGGCCGAGGGGTCAGGCGGCCCCTTCCTTCCCGTCGCACCTCCTGCAGCCCTAACTGCTGTCTGTGTTCGTCCGCAGGTTCTCATCCACCGAGAGCCTGCGCCAGCTCTCCCAGCAGCTCAACGGTCTCGTCTGTGAGGTACCACGGGGACCGGAGCCCGGAGCGGGTGGGAAGGCGGGAGGAGATACGACAGAAACTGAGACAGAGGCTCCCAAGGGGAAGGGAAGATGCTGGGAGCGGCCGACCCAGCAGGCTGGTGCTTAGCTAGGCATCCCTTCTCCGGTCTCCCTTCGAAGCTGTGCCAATGAAGGAGGTGGACCATGAGATTGGATGCATCGTTTCATCCTGCTGCAGAGGGCACAGGATGAGAGCTGCGTGTGTGTGCGGGGTGGCGGGGGCGGGGGGAGGGCAGCAAGGGGAAGGTAGGAACCGGGAGGGGTTGGCAGGAAAGGAAGAAGGGGCCAACTTAGGCAGAAAAGAAAATTTCGCTAGTTGGTGGGGAAGACAGGAAGTTGGCGGGCTTAGGCCTGGAGAGGGGCAGAGGGCGCCTCCATCTGGGCTCTCTCATCCCTCCTAGTCTGCGTCCTTCGTCAACGGGGAGGGGCTGGCGTCTTCTGCCAACATAAAGGCTCTGGAGGTGAGTGGCCGTGGACTGTGACCCAGGGACCCTGCAGGCCAGCCCCCAACCCCAGCAGAGGGGGCTGGGTGCCCTGCTGCCACCTGAGACAGCCCGGACACCCCCCAGCCCTAATGTTTGCTCTCTCTGCCTCTCCCTCGTCCCTCCTCCAAACCCTCCTCCTCTCTGCATGCGCCTCAGAGCCGGTACCAAGAGCTCTCTCTAGCCCTGGATTCCAGCAATCTAACAAACAAACAGCTCGGTAGCCAGATAGAGGAATTGGTAAGAGTCCGGGGGGTGTGTGGGGTCCCCTGATTCCACGCTGCTAATCTGGGGCCCCTGGAGCCAAGGGAGAATGGGGGGCCGGGGGGCCTAGGTCTCAGCTGGAGGGACCCCGGAGTGCGGCGCATGTGGCATGGCTCTTTGCGCGGCTGCCCCTGCGCCTGCCCTCTGTCCCCCGGGCTCCCTGCTCGCAGAGTCCTCCCCACGCTGGCCCTGTGGCGCTGTCGCCTCCAGGCCCCGGGGGACCACTGGCTTGACTGCTGTGTTCTGGCCCTGACGCTGCCTCTCATTTGCTCTGCCTTTGACCTTGAGCAAGTCACTTCTCTCTGGACTTCTGTTTCCCGGGGAGGTAGAATTAGAGGGTGACCAAGCTCCCTTTTTGCTCAAAAAATCAAAGATTTAAAGGTCCCTTTCACTCCTGTATGTCTGCTGCGAGGTGGCGTGTGCTCAGTAAATGCCCGTTGAGTGAGTGAGCGCTTCCGGATCGCGAGCTGGCAGAAGGGCCGTCTTTCCCTCCTCGAACCCCGTTTCCCGAGGCTCACGTCATTGTCATTGTCCTCTCGCGGGAATTTGGATTGAGACATGCACTTCTGTAGCTGGGAGCAAAACCACCCTACACCCGGAGTCTGTTTGCTTGGGAGCTCTGAACCTTTCCCTTTAAAACCCCTTCCTGGGGGGCGGGAGTAGAGGGGGAATAAATGGTAACATGGGAATGGGAAAAAATTAAATAAATACACAAATAAATGATTGGTATGTTGCCATTAAAACAAAACAAAACAAAACACCCATTCCTGGTCCCCATCCACCCCTCCTCCTTGGTCTGGGGACCACAGTGCAGGGGATAACCCCAGCTGCCTGCCTTTGACTCCACAGAAACGACAGAACCAGGAAATTGCGGATCAACTGGAAAAAGTAATGTGATTTCTTTGTCTGCTCATACGTGGCCGAGGGTTCGGGGGAGGACTCAGACTGGAAGGCCCATTCTTGGTTCACCTGCCCCAGCCTGGAAAAATAAAGGCCCCTTCCCATCCCTGATCCCCCCCCGCCGCCCCGCCCCCAACCTGGCTTTGTTGACGGGCCCCTCCTGCGCCATGGGTGGCGTTCTGGGGCATGTCTTTCGCTGTCTCATGTCCTCCTGCTCCCAGTGAGAGACTGGCCTCCTCTCCCCCCGCAGGAGAAGCAGGAGTACAAGCAGAAGCTCGCGAAGGAGCAGGGAGCTCTGAGGGAGCAGTTGCAGGTAAGCGGACCGGCCGCAGGGTGTTCCCGCGCGGCCCCCAGGTGCCGCTTTTCCTTGTTCTCAGCCTGTGTTCGGCCTTTCTCCCGAAGGTTCACATCCAGACCATAGGGATTCTAGTGTCGGAGAAGACGGAACTGCAGACGGCCCTGGCCCACACTCAGCAAGCAGCCCGGCAAAAGACAGGTGGGGACCGGGCGCCCTGCCGTCCTCCAGCCGGGCACAGGGCGGGCCTCCGTGGCATCCCTTCTTCCGACGTCCCTCTGTCCTTGCAGGGGAGGCGGAGGACCTCGCCGGTCTCCTGCAGTCCTCGCAGCAGCGCGTCGGCGACCTGGAGCGGACGCTGTGTGCCGTCTCCACGCAGCAGAAGCAGGCGGACAGGGTGAGTGCGGCCGCCCCCGGGGGCGAGGGAGCCCCGAGGTCCCTTCCTTAGGACGGAGCGTCTGCCGCTCAGGGGGCAGCATGGCCGTTTCTCCCCGATTTAAAGTCGAGTGGCTGTGAGCAGCAGCGTGGGAACAAGTGGGGCCGTGGGTGCTGGGGTGCACTGTCCAGAGCCGGCGCTGGACGTGGGGCCCAGAGCCTACGTGCCAGCCCCGCCCTGGACTGGCCCTGGGCCTCGGCCAGCCTGGGCACTTGGGGGGCCCAGGTACAGAACAGTGTTTTTAACATGCTATCCTGTGCGGAGAAGGGGAGACGTGAGAAGCAGAGAGAGAGAGAGAGAGAGAGAGAGGGGCCATGTCTGAAAGGATTCTCACAAAGACCCGGGGCTGAGGGAGAGGGCGGCAGGGAGACATGCCACCTCTGTGCCTTCTGAGTTCGGGGCCGTGCCAGTGTGTCATCCACTCAAACAGCGGATGGAAGATTACAACGAAAACCTAACCCCTCCCCTCGTGTTGTGCCCCCGCCCCGGAGAAAAGGTGGTTAAATAATCAGAGAGACCGGAGTGTTCAGTCGCCGCCCTGAGTGATTCCAGGCCGGCAGCGCACCCTCTCGGGCTCCGCGCTGCCCGCCCGAGAGACGGGGGTGGCGACAGGAGCCGCTCCCTGCGGTGATTGTAGGGGCTCAGGGGGTTAGCGTGGCGCCGGGTAGAGCGCACAGTGAAGGTTCACAGGTGACGACGGTGCCCCGGCCGCTGTGGCTCACGTGGCTGGAGCGCCGTCACTAACCGAAAGGGTGTGGGTTTGATTCCCAGGCAGGGCACATCCCTGGGCTGCGGCCGGACGCCCAGTCGAGGCGCGTGCAGTCCCCGGTCTGGGCGCGAAGGGGAGGCACCCGGCTGGTGCTTCCCGCTGGCGTCAGTGTTTTCCTCTCCCTTCCTCTCTCTCTAAAAACCAGTGAAAAAATGTCCTCGGGTGAGGCTAAAAATTTATCCAGTTATTTTATTTTTAGACAGAGGGGAAGGGAGGGAGGCGGAGAGGGAGAGAAAGGTTGCCTCTCACGTGCCCCCCACTGGGGACCTGGCCCGCAACCCAGGCGTGTGCCTTGACTGGGAATCGAACTGGTGACCCTTTGGTTTGCAGGTCAGTGCTCAGTCCACTGAGCCACACCAGCCAGGGCAGATAAAACAATTTTTTTTAAGTGGTGACAATAATAGTAGTAACGATAGCAGAGCATCTGCTCTCCTGGGCCTCTGGCAGCCAGCTGTGGATTAAGTCTCTTGACCTGCCTCTTCTGTCCCTACGGGTTGAGTTCTTATCGAAAGCGAGTGAGGACGCAGGCTTGGAAGTGCTCTGGGAAGACGTAGAACGTGGCTCTGGGTGACGGAGTGCCACTGTCACTGCTGTTGGTCTGCCAGCACACCGGCTGCCTGCCCGGTCCTGACCTCGCCTTTCTGTGTTTCAGCACAACAAAGAACTAGTCAAAAATCGTGACGCCCTGAAGCTGGAGTTATACAAGAGCAAGTAGGATGGGGGCGGGCGAGGGCTGGGGGCCTGGGCCGGGTGCTGTGCTGGGCGGTGGGAGGGGTGCAGGCTGCGTGGCGGGAGGCCGTCCAGGTTCGGACGTGTGCGGAGCAGGCTCTGGTCCCTGCTGCGCCGACTCGTGCTTGGCCTCACGCGGCTCATGTCCTCCCTTTGGCCTGTCACGTGGGGCTCTTGATCCTGGGTCCCTTCTAGTGCCGGGAGTCTGTGGTTTTACGGTGAGGGCGGTGGGTTGACCACCAAAGTGATCCCTTCTGTTCTTTATTCATGCCTCTCTCCACTGTCTCTGGCCACAGCAAAACTAACGAAGACCTGAAGCAGGAGAACTCGGAGCTGCAGGAGAAGCTTCGGGTCCTGGTGACGGACAAGGAGGCCGTGCAGCTGAGCCTGGAAGAGCTGCAGAAGAAGCTGGAGATGTCGGAGCTGCTGCTGCAGCAGGTGAGGGGCTGGGGCCCTGGGGCCGGGCTCTGTGGGGTCACCGCGGGGGACCCCCAGCCAAGAGCTGGCGAATTTGGGTCTGCGTTCTGGTCCTGCCATAGAGTCCTCTAGATTTGGATACAAATCTGCACTTTGGAATCAGACTCTCAGGCAGAGGGCTTTTTCAGTTTTGTTTTTACCAGCATCCTGGGTGAGACCCACTGTTGTATAGATGACATTTACCAGGGTAGCCCATGAATTTTATTTTCCTCCCCTGGGGGGGGCCAAGCCACCAGGTGGTCAGGGTGCATGGGCCAGAGAGCCCCTCCGAGCAGCGCTCTGCCCTGGTGGACCTAGCTCCTGCCACGGGGGTCTTTCTCCCCTCCGGAAGAACGCAGAAACAGTCTCGCCCTCTCCCAGGACAGACCTCTCCTTGCTTTGAAAGGGGGTGTGTGAGGCCCCTGCCCTTCCTGAGGTCTTCCTGAGCAGACAGCCCCGGCTCCTGCGGTCACCCCCCTGACTGCGCTCTCCTGGACGTGACCCGCTTGTCAGTGCTGCTCTGTGAGCAGGGCCCCAGAGTGAAGCACCAGGCTCCGCATGTGCTCTGGCCTGGGCGGCGAGCAGATCTGAGATCGCCGCTCGGCCCCCCACCAGGGCACTCTGCGCCTGTGCCCGAGATAGGCAGTGTCATCAGTCTGAGAAGTTAGAGCTGAAGGGTGCTCTGAGGGCCAGGTGGCTGCTCGTACTTCTGACCAACCACTCCATTTGAGGGCCGGCACTAGGGTGTCGTCTTCTTACGGCCATCCAGAAGGCCATGGGCAGGGGGGCGGTGGAAGCACGCTGTATTCCTATGCTGTATTGGACTGCTCTGCAACATTACAGAAATTAAATACCTCTTGCATGCAGCAAAGAGAAAACAAGCTGCAGGACGCTATCTGACCAAACCCCAAGACAGCACGACCGTAACGTGTCTGAAGTAAACATGTTTGCACCTGTGTAGGAAGGGTCGGGGAGGGTGCACACCACATGGGTAGGGCTGGGGGCTAGCGGAAACGCTGGGAGGACTTTGAACACGCATTGTTGGAGTAGCTCACAATAGTACTTCGTAAACGTAAATGCTGTGGACACGGCACCGACACCATCGGGACGGAGTTCTGCGTTGACCCCGAGCCGCTTGTTGATCCCAGTCCAGACCCATTTGGGGAGCATCATCGTGTGGCTTCCCCAGGTCTAACCTCACTCTTCACCATCCAGTTTTCTAGTCAGTCTGAGACCCCTGATAGCAGGGAGCAGTTACAGCAGGCCCTGGAGGAGCGGGCCCAGCTGGAGACACGGGTGGAGCAGGTGAGGCTTTGTGGAGTGTGGTGTGGGAGAGGAGGATGACCCCAGGGCCGGGAGCCGGTGAGGCCCAGTGCTGGCCCCACTCACTCCTGCGCCCGCTCTGCAGCTGAAGGATTTGCTGAAGCAGCTGCAGGTGGAGAGAGACCAGTATGCAGAGAATCTGAAAGAAGAGAATGCCATTTGGCAACAGAAGATGCAGCAGATGTCAGAGCAGGTGAGATGGGACCTGCGGGCCCCCCACCTTAGAGGTTGCTCGGTCTTTCTGGCCATCTGTAAATGGGAGTCACATCACCTGCCTTGTGCAGCCAGAGGTGGGTGGGTGTGTTTTGTGGGTGGGGGCAGGGAGGGAGACGGTCACTTGGCTGTCCCTCCATCCCCGCCACTCTGTCCACGCTTTGGCCAGATGTGCAAGCTGAGGGAGGAGAAGGAGCACGGCCTGAGTCAGGTGCAGGAGCTGGAGACCAGCTTGGCGGACCTGAGGAGCCAGCTAGGTGAGCCGAGGCCGGGGCAAGCAGGGAGCAGGGTGGCTAGAGTGCCCCCCCCAAGGAGGCGGGTGGATGGACGGGCCTTGTGGCACAGGGAAAGGGGCCTGTTCCAGGAGTTGGCAAGCCTTGCCATCCCTCTGAGCCTCAGTGTCCCCATCTGCAGTAAAGGGGTGGACTGTGCACTGTCAGTGACCCAGAGTTGTCTTGAGCATAAAAAATGTAAAGAACTCCATTTGGAAGCATCTTGCAAGACTGAACATCATAGGAGTATGAGGAATCATTAGCCAAGATGCCAAGATTTGGGGCTAGGAGGCCAAGTTAGGAGCTGCGGACCAAGAAGAGCATTTTTGAGACTGCAGAGGCAAGAGGCCCTTACTGTGTGCGTCCTTTCTCAGCTGTCCCCCCACCCCAGGAGCCCCCAGCGGGGCCCTCGGAGGCGGAACAGCGGCTACAAGCCAGAGCGGAGCAGCTACAGCAGGAACTGGAGACCCTGACAGGGCAGCTGCGGGCCCAAATTCAGGACAATGAGAGTCTGAGCCGCCTGAACCAGGAGCAGGGGCAGCGGCTGCTGGAGCTGGAGCAGGAGGCCGAGCGCTGGGGGGAGCAGGCGGAGATGCGCAAGCAGATCCTGGAGGACATGCAGAGCGACCGCACCACCATCAGCCGGGCACTCTCCCAGAACCGCGAGCTCAAGGAGCAGCTGGCCGAGCTGCAGGACGGCTTCGTCAGGCTGGTGCGCAGCCCTGCCCGCCCGGCTCCCTTGCCACGCCTTCGGTGCAGGGCGAGGCCCTCCAAATCTCCGGGCCTTTATTTCCCCGCCTCTAAAATGGGGTGGCATGGTGCTTACGTGACGTGGAGCCTATGAAGGCATCCGGTGACCCAGAGAGCCCCCGCTGGTGAATGTGGGGGGAGGGGCGGTTTTCTGCCCGCCTCCACGGTTCCCTGAGCTGCGCTCTGGTGTCTCCAGCTGCCTCGCGGGGCCACTGATTGCTTCTCTCCGCCCAGACCAACGAGAATGCGGAGCTCACCAGCACACTTCAGACGGAGCAGTATGTCAAGAAGGAGCTGGCCAAGAAGCTGGGCCAGCTGCAGGAGAAGCTGGGGGACCAGAAGGAGACGGTAACCCTGCCCCCGCTGAGAAGGGCTCGGAGCCGGCCCCGGCCTCTGGGGAGGGAGGAATTTGGGCAAGGCTGAGTGGCTGCCAGGGCCAGGACAGAGGCAGCTGTAGCCTGGAGACAGGTGACCTCAGAGTCCTTCAGAGCCTGTGACTACTTGTTGCCCCCTACCCCTGACCTTTATTTTATTTTATATTTTAGAGGTTTTATTTATTTACTTTTAGAGAGAGGAGGGAGAAAGAGAGGGAGAGAAACATCCATGTGTGGTTGTCTGTCAGGTGGCCCCCACCGGGGACCTGGCCCGCAACCCAGGCGTGTGCCCTGACTGGGAATCGAACTGGCAACCCTTTGGTTTGCAGCCTACGCACAGTCCACTGAGCTACACCAGCCAGGGCACATTTATTTATTTTTAAAAAGGATTTATTTTTGCCCTGGCTGGCGTAGCTCAGTGGATTGAGCGCAGGCTGGGAACCAAAGTGTCCCAGGTTCAATTCCCAGCCAGGGTACATGCCTGGGTTGCAGGTCATGACTCCCAGCAACAGCACATTAATGTTTCTCTCTCTCTCTCTCCCTCCCTTCCCTCTCTAAAAATAAATAAATAAAATCTTTAAAAAAAAGGATTTATTTTTCAGAGAGGGGAAGGGAGGGAGAGAAACATTGATATACGAGAGAAACATCGATCCATTGCCCCCCAACTGGGGACCTTGTCTGCAACCCAGCCATGTGCCCTGACTGGGAATCAACTGGCGACCTTTCAGCTCGCAGGCCGGGACTCAGCCCACTGAGCCACACCAGCCAGGGCTGCCCTCTGACCTTTAGAGGTGGGTAGCCCTGCGCTGTAGGCCATCATCGCCAGCTGAGGCACCGAACTCGACTGGAGGGGAAGAGGTGTGGATGGCGTACGAAGGGCGGCTCCCTGCAGTCAGCTCTGCCTCCTAGCCTCCGCCCCGCTAGTCGCTGCTGACGACGCGTCTCTAAGCCTCAGCTTCCTTAGCTTAACAGGGAGAGCGGCATGTTCCTGTGGAAGTACTGAGGACTGAATGAGAGTCACACGTGTAAAGTGTCAGGCGTTTGGTGTGCACTTAGCAGGTGTTGGTTGGCACTCTGCATGTTCACAAGTCTGTGGCCTAGAGTTGGCCTGGAAAGCAGGTTGTGACGAGGGACAAGCCTGGGTGAAGGTGGCATGTGTCTCTGGACCAGGGGGGGTGGTCGCTGAGGTCCTGGCCGGAGGAGGCCAGGGCCATGGGCAGGCAGCTGAGCCCCTCAGTGAGCGCCTTGTGTGTTTTTTAATAAGTTTAAGTTTTTTTTTAAAGTTTATGCATTTGAAAGAGAGGAGAGAAACATCGATTTGTTGTTCCACTTATATGTGCCCTGACCAGGGATCAAACTCGCAACCTTGGTGTATTGGGGTGATGCTCTACCCAGCTGAGCTACCCAACCAGAGCTCAGTGCCTGCATTAGGCACAGGGGTCTTTGCCCAGCCTCAGGCTATGCGCTCAGAATCTGGAAGCAAGCCACCACTTGCCCTCACTCCCAGGGTCTTCCTGCAGGTGGAGCTGAGGAGCCAGGAGGCTCAGAGCCTGCAGCAGCAGCGGGATCAGTACCTGAACTACCTGCAGCAGTACGCAGCCGCCTATCAGCAGCTGGTCTTCGACAAGGATTTACTGCAGAAGCAGGTGCTGCTGCACTCGCAGCTCCTGGAGCAGCAGCAGCAGGAGGAAGCTCAGAGCAAGGAGGAGGCTGACATGGCCCGCCAGGAGTTGCAGGAGACCCAGGTGAGTTGGCACGCTGGGCCCCTAAGCCCTGCCTGGGAAGGCCTGCAACCTGTGTCTCTTCTCACGCTCTTTCCTGGCCCCGTAGGGCCTCCTGGAAGCTGTCAACCAACAGAACCAGCAGCTACAGGCCCAGCTGAGCCTCATGGCTCTGCCTGGGGAAGGTAATTGGAACTGCCCAGAGGGAGAGGACAAAGCCCAAGGAGGAGGGGGACTCCTAGCAGCGCAGAATCGAGCTAGAAGAGACGTTTAGGACAGCCAGTCCTTTGCTTCTGGGGACTGGATTGCACAGTGAGGCGAGGCAGAGCCGGGCCCGAGCTGTCTTCCTGGGCCACTCCGCCTCCCGTGTGGGGTTGTCTGAGGACCCTTCCGCTGCCCCAGCAGGAGATGAACTGGACAGGGAGGAGGAGGGGGAGGAGGCTCCCAGGCCGAAGCTGAGTGTGCCCGAGGACCTCGACAGCCGAGAGGCCGTGGTGAGCTGACTCCCTGCCCCCCGCCGTCCACCTTACTGCCTCCCTCTGAGGTCCTGCCCGGGCACCCCGCTCACCTCTTGGTTTCCACCCTCTAATTCTCTTTACCCCCAGTCTGCCCTGGGGGCCGATGGTCAGACAGCACACCCTCCTTGAGCCACAGATGTGTCCACAGGGGCCCCCTGGGGGGAGCCCCTCTCTGCCTCTGTGCCTCCCACGTGTCCTGAGCGTTCCCCCACAAAAAATACACGCGAACCTCTCGCTCGCAGGTGGCATTTTTCAACACGGCCCTAGCCAGCGCTGAGGAGGAGCAGGCGCGGCTGCGCAGGGAGCTGAAGAAGCAAAGGCTACGCTGCCAGCACCTGGCTCACCTGGCCGCCCCAGCCCAGCGCAAGCTGGAGGAGGGGACCCCAGCCCCGGCCCCCAGCGGGGACAGCACGCCTGTGGAGAACCACCAGGCCCTCCAGGTGGCCATGGACAAGCTGCAGGTGAGTGAGTGTCCCCCGGCATGGGCCGGGAAGGGTGGGCATGGGCAGGGCAGGTGGCTACTGACTGTGCTCTCGGGCCGCAGAGCCGCTTTACAGACGTCATGCAAGAGAACGCGGACCTGAAGGAGCGGGTCGAGGAGCTGGAGCACCGCTGCATTCAGCTGTCCGGGGAGACAGACACTATTGGTGAGGGGGCGGCCGGTGCAGGGGGCGGGCGCGGTGTGGTGGGCGGCGAGCCCGGCGGCTGAGCTCTGCCCACCACCTGCCCTCCCCCCCGCCCCTCGCAGGAGACTACATCACCCTGTACCAGAACCAGAGGGCGGTGCTGAAGGAGCGGCACCGGGAAAAGGAGGAATACATCAGCCGGCTGGCTAAGGACAAGGAGGACATGAAGGTAGGGTCCCGACCGGCCACGGGCCGGGCCGGGCCGGGTCGGGCCAGGTGTCGGGGTGTGGCTGCTGAGCGCCTCTCTCTGCTCCAGGTGAAGCTCCTGGAGTTGCAGGAGCTGGTGGTGCGCCTGGTGGGCGAGCGCAATGAACTGTACGGCAAGTTCCTGGGGGCTGGCCAGAACCCTGCTGGAGAGCCCACCACAGCGCCCCCAGCCCCTCAAGCACCTGGAGCTGCTCCCAGCCAGGGTGGTGAGTAGGGCCCGCGGGGAGGGCCGGTGGGCGGGCGGGCAGGCGGGCGGGCGGAGCTCGCAGGTCACCCAGAGCCCTGCCCCTCCCTCCCTCCCGCTCTCTCTCTCCCCCAAGACCTCCTCGAGGTGAGCCTGGCCGACGGCGTGGAGCTGGGCCCGGCCGCACTGGAGAACTCCACCGCGCAGCAGATCATGCAGCTGCTGTGCGAGATGCAGAGCTGCCAGGAGCACCCGGGCCTGAGCAAGAACCCCTGCATCCCCTTCTTCTACCGGGCCGACGGCGACGCTGGGGTGAAGATCATGGTGATCTGACCGCGTGACACTACTCTGGGGAGGCGGGGCCCACGCGGTCCCCCTGCCACCCCGTCCCGTCCCTGTCATTCCTATTATTATAAAAATACAAGAATAAACTTATTTATTGATAACATAGGACAGAGTAAGGAGGTGGGGACGGGGTTGATTCGACTCTATTTGTTTTATTTCAGAATAAATGGATTTAGCCATACTGTGTGGTCATGAGTGCTCCTGTCCCCGGTCCCTGGTCCCCGAGCCCTGTGCTGTGGGCACTGAGCAGGAGGTGGGTCCTGCCAGCAGAGGGCAGGCCTCTGCACTGTGTGCAACCCCAGAGTGTCTGAGCGCACTGGGTGGGGCTGTTAGAGGTCTGGGTCTGTCTCCTGCTGGCTGCTTGGGAAAGCCTGGGGAACCCCAAGGGGCTGGCTGTGGGGCTTTAAGGGTCAGTCCTGCCCTAGTGGTTGACAGACTCAGAAGCCTGATTTAATCCTGGGCGGGAAAGCAGGGTGCCACCACGCAGGAGAGCGGGCTTCCAGGCCAGGTGGTTTCCATTCCATGACCCTGCCCTCTGGTGGCCTGTTTGTTCTGTCCACGCCACCGGCCCACACCCCACATCCACCCTGCAGGCTGAGATGGTGCCCCTGCCCCCTAGTGGTCGGAGCAGGAGTCGCAGGATGAACTGCGAATCTCCAGGTGCTTTCCCAGGAGGCCTTGGAAAGGATGGGACCTCGTTCCACCATTCCTTGCCGGGCCCTAGCAATGGCTGGGCCCTTCACGCACCTGCGCACCCCAGTGTTTGAACCTTCACCTCCCCCTGAGTGGCACAGAGAACACCAGCCAGCAGAGCACACAGTTCCCCATCGTCCAGAAATGGGTTTTATTCTCAGCCAAGAGACAGCAAGACTGGTAGCGGTCAGAGAACCACGCAGCTGCCGGGACAGCGCCCCCGCACACAAGGGGGGAAAGATGGGTTGGGGGGCAGAAAGGGGGTGGCTGTCCACAGGCCGGCATGACAGGGAAGCTCATCGGAGGTGGCACGCTTTGGAGGAGGATGGTAGGGTGACAGTGTTTCCTTGCAGTTGGGCCACAAGACTCCTCAAAGACAAGCACGGTAATTCCCAGCACAAGGGGTGAGGCTGTGGCAGCCATATATATTCGTGTGTGTGCGTGTGCGCGTGTGTGCATGTATATATATATGTATATATATATATAAGTATTTATAGATATTTATAGAACAGGGCAGGAGAAATACCACAGAGGGGCACAAGTTTCACCAACGTCACGCTGGGTGTGTCAGCTCACCACTACAATAGACTAAGTCACGGATGAAGGGGGGCGGCTTTGGGAGCCACTGTCAGGTCACAGAGCAGCCGTCCAGGCAGGCTTGGAGAGGGAAGTCTCCGAGGAAGAGAAGGGATCTGGTTAGAGGTCGAAGGGGGGCCTGGGGCTCTCAGGACGGGACGGACTTGCCTGACCCGATCGGCTGGCAGTTGGAGAGGAAGCAGAGAGAGAACAGGAGAGAGGAGGGAGAGACCTGGTAAGGCAAGGGCGGCTGAGCCCGGCGGGGGCACGGGGCGGAGCGCAGGGGAAGACGATGCAGGCGAAGGTGTGGGCAAGGGTTCCGGAAGAGAGGAGAGAAAGAAGGCGAAGGTGGGAGGGAGGAGCTGGAAGTGGGCAGGGGCCAGAGCTTCACGGAGGTCTGGGGCGCAGGGTCTGGGGCGCAGTGTCTGGGCTGGAGGCCCAGGCGGAACCTCCCCCTGCCACACACGCTGGTCTCTCACACACCACCAGGCAGTGCACCCACAGCTCCAGACACACGATCAGCCCCCTCTGGCTCCCCCTTTTCTATGGCCCCCTATCTTTCAGCCCACTGGCCCAGTCCGCTGCTAGCCTCGGGGAGTATGGGGCTGTGAGCCCCAAGCAAGGGCCACCAGGCCTGCTGGAGAAGACAGGAGAAAGAACACTGTTTGGACCAGGAGGGCGGAGCTAAAGGATGGCTGGAGGGAGCCTTGGAGGCCCCTCCGTGTGGGCAGGAGGCCCAGGAGTCCTCTGAAGGGACCCCGGGGAGGCAGGGAGGACAGGCAGCTGGATGCCAGTGGCCACCGGCTTATAAGTCTAAGAGGGGAGCCTCAGCTGGCCGGGGGACCGCAGGTCGCGTAGGTGAGGCAGGGCCCTTCCTGCTGGGGAAAAGCAGAAGAACGAGAGTCAGCGGCAGGGGTAGAGCGGCAGGTGGGTTCACCGGGCGAGCTCTGTGGCCTGGCTGGGATGCAACTCAGAGAAGCTGACTTGCCCAGGTCAGCGGACACTGTCATCCCCTTGGCTGAAACGTGCAGGCCACCTCCAGGAGCAACAGGCCCAGGTCTATGAGCCCAGAGGCTGGCTGTGGTGCTTCACCTGGGGCTGAGCACGCTGCCTCCGTGATGCACTAGCAGGTGTGACGACGCCAAGGAGATCGGGGAAGGGGCTGTGGGACCCTGCCTCGCCTATGAGGTGCGTTCTGGGCTGCTGGTGTGGCTGGGACCCTCAGGCTTCCAGAAATCATCAAACAACAAGACTTTGCCTCAGATCGCTGCTCAGCAGAGGTGGGACTCTGCCCTCCTCTGCCCTACGGTGGATTCGGTTCCCAGAGCTCCAAACCTGCACGCTGCCTGCCCCGCCCCAGCAGCGTGGCTCGGACTGAGGAGTGAGTATGGCACTCCCAGGGCGAAGCACCCCCAAGGCCTCTGGCTGCCTGAGTCCAGTGCCGTACAACCCCCTCCGAGCTCCCTGTCCCTACACCATAAGCCACGGGCTCTCTGCCCTCCGACGGCTCCGCAGGGCACCCGTGTCTACCAGCGCGGGTGCGGAGCCTGTCCCAAGAGCTCCCCAGGCTCAGCCATGGAGACCTTGAGCAATGGCACTGAGTCCCGAGGCTCGCTGAGAAGGGAGGTGACAGAGCCAGCTGGCAGCAAGGACAGAAAGAGGAAAGAATAAGTCTGGAGCTATAGAAGGGGGTGGGAGGAGAGCCTGGCTCTGAGGTCCTAGGTGCGCCCCCCACAGTGTGGAGCTGGTGCGGCAGGGGGCAGACACACCTTTCATGCAGCAGGCGGAGAGGCAAGTACCTACCGTGGCTGACGCTCCTCAGGGGTCACTGATAGTGATTCTGAAAGACAGCACGAAATCAACATGGCAGTTCACACGCACGGACAGGGCAGGCCTGGGGGCGGGGGGGCGGGGACACGCGCACACACACACGCACACGTCCGGGCGTGCACACACATGCTGTGAGGGCCCATGGCCCCGCATGCTCACGCTGACACACATGCCCACAAACAACACACGTACGCCTCTCCCGCCTCCCACTGCCCAGCACCCCCGCTGGCTGGCACGTGCAGCACGGACCTGGGGCATGCAGCCACTAGGCACACTGAAGCACACGCGTGGCCTGAGTCACAACACAGAAGCTTGCCCGCATACAGGAGGCATTTGCACCAGCTCCCTGCACACTCATGCCTGGCGTGCTCAGAGGGCCACCTGCAAATCTCCGTAAGAAACAGGTTTTGCTTTCTTAGGGTCTGGCTATCATGTCTCTGCCCAAGAGCCTTCCATGGCTCCCTACCACCCCTGTCGTTGAGTCCCAGTAAGTCCAACTTTTCTGTGGACTCGGAGGGTTCCCCCACCTGGGCCACGGCACCTAGGGCAACCCCTGCTTATTCTTCCTCATTCTGCCCGCACCCTGCTCCAGCCAGCGGCTCTCCTTACGGCCTCCCACGCCGAACCTCGCCCACGCTGCCGCTCCCAGCCCCGACGCCTCACAGCGCCTCACCACCTGAGCCTCATCTCAGCCGGCACCCAGCCTCACGGAAGGCGGGCTGCCCCCAGCCCGCTCTCTACCCCCAGGTGGGGCCGCGACTGGCCACGTGTTTCCTGGGTGTCGGCAAAACTGGAGCGAGAGCAGGTTCCAGATCTTGACGTTCCCACATGTCAGACCTCAGCGCAGATTGGGGCGTGTCAGAAACCCTTAAGAATCTGCACTCCCGCTGGAAGTTAGCCAAGGGCCCCCAGAGCCACATCTGCAGTGAACTCGGCACTCCTCTAGCCACGGACTCCCTTGACCCCCCACCAACCCTGGGGGAGAGGCGGAATGTTAATCACCATTCGGCAGACGGGAAACTGAGGCCCCGGGAGGGGAAGGGACTTGCCTACAAGGCAGGGTGACCCCGACGCTCTGAACCCCGGTCCGGGGCTCTTGATCAACACCGTGCTGCCTGCCTTACCCCCTCTGCTTTGGCCGGCAGATCGCCAGACGGCAAGCCCCGTCTCTGCTTCCTTTTGGGCCATGAGGGCTAGACCCGCGGCCCTACCCTGCAGCCACCGGGAAACATGGGTAGATGCTGCTGGTCTGATGTGTCCTTCCTCAGGGCGTATGTCCAGTACGCACAGGGCAGGCTGTTGGGTGTCAGAGGGAGCTTCCTTAAAAGAGGGCCATGGATCAAGAAGGCAAAGCCAAGGGATGAAGTAGAGTCCTTTTCCCTGGAAAGCTCTGGGACAGGGGCAGCCTTCACCCCGTCCTGCCCCACACCCGCCATGCTGGCCCAGGACAGGTAGGGCCAGAGACGGGGGAAAGGAAGAAAGCCACCAGATTGCCCCATGCCTCCCTCCCAGACCCTGGCACAGCTGCTCCACGTCCTACCCCTCGCCTGGGTGCCATTCGTACACTCTCACACCTGTGTGCACGCCCACACACACATCACACACCCTGCTGGTCACAGTCACCGCCTGGCCTCTGTCCTGTGGGTCAGAGGCGGGACACTCTCCTGGGACAGCTCAGAAGAGCGGGACCTGGGAAGGTGGGGCATCAGGGTAGCCCTGAGCCTAAGTGAGCAACATCTACACGTCCAAAGAGAATCTGGGTTCAGATCCTCTGACCCGAGGGAGGCTGACCTAGGGACCGGGGGAGAGGAGAGGACACGTGGAGAAGGGGAAGGAGGAGGAATGCGAGGTGTGGGGAGAGTGAAAGAGGACAGAAGCGCCATGCAAGTGCTTGAAAGAGAGGGACAGGTGGGATGAGCCCCACGGCCCCCCCCCCCCCAGAAACGACAACCTCCGGGACTCAGCGCTCCCTGGGGAGCAGGCTCCGCCAGCCCTCCGCCACACCTCCCGTGGTTCCGGCACCCACAGGTGCCTTGAATGAAGAGCGCCGGTTCTGGCTGCGAAGGCCGATGCTGCAGAATCCGGCCCCGTCTCCCTCCCGGCCACGCCCGCCCAGCGGTCTCTTCCGCCGCTTTCAGCATCTACTCACCTGGGGACCCCAGGCGGGGCACGGTTGGGGCGCGAGGGCACCTGGGGGGGAGGGCCGAAGGGGTCAGGGGAAGCCCCCGGCCTGGAGGGCACGGGGGGCGCCGCCCCCAGGGCGGACCCAGCAGGCGGAGGCCCAGGAGCAGGGCCCCGCGACCCGGGCCGGGCTGGGGGCACGGCGGGGGCTCGGCGCTGCGGCGTTGGGCTGGACGTGGGTGACCTGCTGGCGAAAGGGAGCGAAGGACAGGGCGAGGAGAGAGATGAGCGGCTCCGCCCCACTCCAAAGCCCCCGCCCATCCAAGCGCAGGCCACACCCATGAGCGCAAAGCCCCGCCCCAGGTGATCGCGGGAGCTTAGGCCACGCCCCAGGTGGCTCCAATTTTCCAGCTCCACCAAGCTCCGCAGCCAGCGCTCCATGGCAAGCCCCGCCCAGCAACAAGCCCCGCCCTCTCTAAGATCCGCCCCTCGCTCCAAGTGGGAGCTGCCCCGGTGACGCGGGCGCGCCACTGCCCGGTCCCGGCCCTCCTCCCACGGGCCCCGGACTGGGGGGCTTTGGGGCCATGGGGGCCGGCCCTGGTACCTGCGTCCAGCCGGTACACTCTGCACCTGCAGCCAGGAGTCGTCCACGGGAGGGGGCATGGGCGTGCTGACAGTGGTCGTGTTGATGTCGCCGATGATGCTGAGAGCCTCCTTCAGCGCGTGGTACATGCGCAGCATCTCATCCCGCCGCTGCGCTTGCTCGGCCGACTCCTCCATCAGTGTGTTCTGATCCCCGCACGAGTACAGGTTGGCCAGCAGCTCCGAGAAGATGAATTCCTTGGTCTGCGTGCCAGCAGGTGAAGAGAGGAGAGGGCTGGGACCTGACGCCTGTCTGCCTGTTCCACCCCCAGGGCTCCGCTGGGCCCCTGAGCTGGACTGGAAGCTTCGGGGGAGGGAGGGGTTTGCCTAAACTCGGAGATCTCCCCTGCCCCAGCCCCAACCCCTGCCCCTTGCTCTTTTCTCGGGTGGTCCGGAGAGGAAAAGTGACCTGTTCAAGGTCACAGCTCTGAGAGTAGCTCAGGGACTACAGCACATCTAGGACACTCCCTTCCTCAGCTTTTTTCAGCCTCAGTTTCCTCATCTGTAAGATGTGTTAGTTAAACCCTTTCCAAGGACCTGCACGCTCCGCTGGGCCAAAATAACGAAGACAGTTCAAAATTTTCTGAGCCCTGGGGTAAAGGGTTGTGACTGTGTGTCTGGGTTGGGGGAGATGTGAGTCTCGGTGTATAGGGAAGGGGTGGGTTACCTGGGGTTACCGGGCCTGGGTTCTGGGACATTCATGGGGAGATGCTGAAGTTTTGGGTTTTTTTTGTTTGTTTAATGCCATAGGCCTAGCTTACATCGTATTCAGTATTCAAATGCATGTTGAGCACCTCCTACGTGCCTGGCAGTGTGTTGCTATGCACTTTGTATTCATTCATTCCTCAAGTCTATTATTACCCATATTTTCCATATGAGGAAACAGGCTCAGAGAGGGTAGTTTGCTTGCTTAAAGTCACACAGGGTATCTGAGGCAAAGCCAGGATTTGCACAGTGTTAGTGGTTCTGTGGGGTGTGCATGTCAAAACGTGATTTGGGAGCCCTGGCTGGTATAGCTCAGTGGACTGAGCGCGGGCTGCGAACCAAAGTGTCACAGGTTCGATTCCCAGTCAGGGTACATGCCTGGGTTGCAGGCCATGACCCCCAGCAACCGCACATTGATGTTTCTCTCTCTCTCTTTCTCCCCCCCTTCCCTCTCTAAAAATAAATAAGTAAAATCTAAAAAAAATAAATAAATCTCGTGTGATGGGTGGACTGAGTTTGTCACTGTTTAAAAAAAACACAACATGATGTGGGTGTTCTTGTACAACGCAGATTCCTAGCCCCTTCTGTAAAACTTCCCAGCATGTTTGAAACAATCTGAGCATGTGAATCTACAAAATAACATACGAAACCCACCTGATACGTGTTTCTACTAGACGGTTCTGGTGTGGACCCAGGCCTCCCTCCCTAGACCCGGTCCCACTGGCCTGCCCCATGCTCCCCCCGGCCAACCTGGCTGCCCACCTCCGCGGTCCCCCAAGCGCACCCGCCCACCCCGCCCGCAGGGGTGCACCCACGTTGTTGATCATCAGATGCATGATGGTCTTAGGCATAAGGTCCCGCACGGTCTTGTTGACGATGGCCATGTACGAGTCTACCAGGTTCCGGATGGTCTCCACCTGCCGCTCCAGCTGCGGGTCCATGGAGTGCATGAAGCTGTCCGAGCCGTTCTCCTCGGTCTCGCTGGCCTACCGTTGGGAACAGAGGGCATCAGGGCGGCCGGGCCCTTGATGCCGGGTTCCAGGCACCAGTCCCCCCCCTCCAAGGGTGCCTGGAACGCTGAGGCACCGAGAGAAGCAACTGGCCGCCAGCTGGACACATGCGCACCGGCTCCCCGATACACTCTGGGTCTCCGGGCTCTGCCCGTCCCAGGGCCTCACAGGACCCCAGGCCCTTGTTTAATCTTACTTCATCTCTGATTCTAGGGCCTAGAACTTGCCTGTTTCCCAGTCGATAAATTAGGAAAGGACATGACATCTCTAAGGTCCCCTCTTGATTCTAAGGATCTGGCCAGAGGTGGTGCCAGGCTGAAGATGCATGGGAGAGTGCGTGGGGGGGGGGTGCCGCACTCACCTTCTCCTTGTCCTGGGAGGCCCATGCCAAGGTCATAGAGGTCACCACACCAGCATTGCCACCGCGGCCAGCACCAGCAGGCAGAGCCAAAGCAGATACACAGAGGAAAAGGGGGGAATTGAGTGAACCCGGGACACTGTACCCCAACTCAGGCAGCTCTAGACACCGCCACGGTGGAAGAGGAGTACAAAGAGGAGACAGTCACAAAAAAACCACCCTCATAGGACAGGGATGCAGGAAACGCCATCTGTGGCAGAGAGTGGACACAAAACCGCTATTGGAGGGGGAGGAAGGCTCCACTCGGATCCCGCCCCAGCACAGGGAGGGGGAGGAGGTCGGTTACTTTTTGCTCAGCGAGGGCTCTGAAACATGGCATTATGTGGTGTCACTGAGGAGGGGACCCCAGACCCCTATTCTAAGCAGCTGGCCCCTCCCCTCCCCGGCCTGCCGCTCACCCCCACACGCTCGGGGTACACTCCAGCCCTCAGGAAAGAGGCCTTCCAGCTGTCCACCTCCTCCTGTGTCTCGCAGGCCAGTTCCAGCTGCCGATAATCCTTGTAGACATTCCTGCAGGACGGGGCAGGTGGTGAGGGGAGACGGGGCGAAGCCCGTTGACCTTGGTGGTTAAGGGCATGCAGGGACTGGGGTCATCACGCCTGGGGTCCTGCACTGACTTTCTCGTTTCCCAGCTGGGTGACCCCGGGCAACTCCCTTCCTCTCTCCAGGCCTCAGTTTCCTCATCTGGAAGATAGCTTAGCAATAATAATTCCTGCCTCCTAGGGTCCTTGTGGAGATTCAGTGGAATGAGCAATACGATGCTCAGTGAGAAAGGGGATTGAGCCCTTGGACAAGGGCATCTGGGACAGGGCAGCCCCTAGGGTGGGACTGGCTCCCTCCCTGGCGCCCTGGGGACCCCTCCGATGGCAGTTATCCTGAACTCTCACCTCCGAGCAGGAGAAAGCCCACTAGAATCAGCCCTGGGTTGCGGGGGAGATGCCTGGTGCTGCCACTGGCCCCTGCACACTCACCAACACGAGAAGGGGACCGGGCCTGACTGGGGCTCATCCCCAGGCCTGGCAGACTGTCTCATGCAGAGCAGGCGCTAACCAAGTGACTGAAAAGATGGGGGTGGGGGTGGGGAGGAGACAGGAAGGAAGGAGAAGAGGGAGGGAGGGAGGGAGGGAGGGCGGGTGGGCCAGGAAGGTCTTGACAGTGATGCCCAGTGCACAGCAGGGGTTCCATGAGTATTTGCCAAATGGATGACCCTCGGTGGGGCTTGGGCAGGGCCCTGTCCTTTCTGAAACTGTGTACCCCATTTCTCCACCCCAGTGGGGGAGGCGGGGGGCCCCACAGCCCCGGCTCGAGGGGCGGGCAGGCACCTCTGCTCCGTGTTGAACAGGGCGAAGATGTGCTTGCTGGACATGAAGCCCTTCTCCACGTCTCGCAGCTTCAGGTTGTCCACGGACAGCATGTACTTCTTCTCTTTCTCCTGCGGGCAGGGCAGAGCCGTGGGTGAGGTCGGCGCTGTGTTCCGCGGCGCCCCGCTCCCTCAGGGCCTCTGCGCTGGGGGGCCTGGGGCCGTGGGTCCTCACAGTGGCCCCGGGCGCAGGTGGGGGACCTGCTGGGCACCTCTGCATGCCCGCCGGGGCCCTAGGGCCGAGGGTGGCAAGGCTGAGAGGGTGGCTCCCACATCCTGCCCCAAGAAAGGCCTGGAGGCAAGCCAGCCCAGCCTCAGCCCAGGGACCCCCCCCACCCCCTCAACTCCCCGCCCTGGAGCCTCTCTCGCCCCCTGGCCTGGCTGCTGGGCCTGCTTTGGATAAGCCTCTGACTTCATTTCCTGAGTAGAGACAGGAAGGGGGGCCACCAGCCCCTCGCTTCAAAGGGCTGGCTCAGCCCACTCCCCACAGACGCCCATGTGTTAGCAATCAGCACATAGCACGGGCCTGGAGATGGTGAGTCTGCGTGCAGATGTGTGTGGCTGTGTGTGCGTGTGCGAACACACACAAGCCCAAACACATACCCTGTCACCATTGTGTGTGCGTGTCCATGAGTGTTCGTTGCACAGGTGTGTGAATGTGAACTCGGGTGTCTGAGGAGGCACCCAGCACAGCCGGGTGCCCACGTGAGCACATCTGTGTGCCCATGAGGATGCGTGCACACTTTTTGTGGACGTGTGTGGCAACTGTAAACGTCTCTGTGTTTGCGTGAACGTGCCTGAGGCACACGGGCTGCGGGTTCGCATGTTCACGTGCACACGGTTTTGTGTAATGGGCTGGGCGCTCTGGGAGGAGCTCTGTGTGTCTGGGGATGGGCGTGTGGGTGCCAGGCCTGTGTGCACATGTGTGCAAGCCTGGTGCAGGCCCATTCGTCGGTAGGCTGCCGTGTCAAGGGGAGGGGCTCAGAGATCTCGGGAGGGTGGACCCCAGGATGGGGCTGTGGGAGCAGGAGAGAGGTTTCTGTTGTGTGTGACTCTCATGCCCACCCAGTGCCACGGGGCCCACGCTGGGGAGGGGGCAGGGGTGCTCTGTGTGGGTCTTGGGGACCCAGGACTTGGGCAGGAGCCTCACCCATGTCTCAGGTGGGGGGGCTGGGTGTAGGAGAACCCTGCTCCCTGTCCTGGCGTCATCCTGCCCACCTCCCTCTGCCCCCTGCACCCGCCTGGCCCGTCCAGTCGCATAAAGCCCTCTTTATGCCAGGCGAGTGGCCGGGTGGCCGGGAGCCCCAGAGGGCGGCTGGGGGAGGAGAGGAGGAAGTTGCACACGAGGCCAGGGAACATCTGGAAGCGTTCGAGGGAGGCCCTGCCGCCACCGCCCTGCGCGCTGGGGTTGGACACGAAGCAGGAGTGGCCTCCTTCCCCCACCCCTCCCTTCCCGCTGGCCGGCCCCCTCCCCAGGCCCCTCCCTCCCCGCACAGCTCCTGCTCGCCCCTGCCACGTCAAAGGAGGCAGAAGGGGAGCCGGGAGCAGAGAGGGGACCTGGGGCTGGCTGGGCTGGGGATGGGGGCCTCGGATCTCCAGGAGACGGGGCCGAAACTCCCGCCGGACAACGGACACTGCCGTCCGGACGGACCGGAGGACACGTCCACTCCGTCTACCCAGTGTTTAGACTATCTGTTCAGGACTCCCAAATTGTACAGTAGTCTGCACATTGGTTAGGCTGGCTGGGTTAGACCCTCGGCGCCGCTGGAGAGCTGGACCGACATCCGCCACCCCAGAGCTGGAGCCTGGAGCTGGGGCTGGGGGCAGGGGGCAGGGGGCAGGGGGGCACGGGGTGGGCTGGGAGGAGGTGCAGAGGGCTGGGGTGCTGCCCTGCTGGGACACGGGGTGGGGGTGCCGATGGGGGGGTGAGAGGAGATGGAGAAGATGGGGGTGGTTAATGAGGACCGGGGATGTGGGTGGCTGTCTGACCAGAGGGTCGCCCCAGTCCCAGAGACCGCAGGGCTGGCGGCTGGGGGAGCCCGGGGACGGATTACCCTCCCCCTCGGCCGGGGCCACCTCCATGTCCCCAGATGTGCTTGTGCAAAATTCCATCACATCCAACACACACACACACACCACCTCACCTCGACACGCGCACCCCACAACTCAGGCACACACGTCCCCAGACCCGCACTTCAAGTCACACATCCACGCCCCGAGCGCACACGCACATCGCGAGCGCACACACGAGTGAGCACCCCCATACCCCCCATCTTACACCCTAAACACATACATATTCAATCCACACATATCTCAAGTATTGCACACGCACACACACCTTCCTTCCTCAGCCGGCTTGCCCCCACACATACACACACCGACACACCGAGCATGGCACACACGTCCGGTCACACTGCAGGCACACACAGCCTGTCCCCAAGTGCACACGAGAGCCTCCTACACGGAACATACCCAGACGCTCGCATCCCGAACTCTCCCCTGCAAACACCCCCACACGGCAGCCGAGAGGCCCCACACCTCCCCGCCGCCCCGCGCTCGCGCCCACGCCCCACACACCCGCAGGGCCCAGGGCCGGCTTCCTTCCGCACAGCGCTCAGAAACGATCCCCCCGGGCACGAGGTGAGGGGCCCCCCTCGGATACGCTGCCCCCACCTGCGGTGCAGTCCGCCAGCCCCGGGTCACACTGCACATTATGGGGCCCACAGTGGGCACCCCCCAGCCCACGGTGAGGGGGGGTGTCTAGGGGGGTGTATCTGAGTGACAGGGCAGGAAGCGACACCCCACACCCGCCTGCCACGCCGCCTCACACCCCAGCCCTCGCAGGGGCCCCTGCACTCAGGGAGAGGCCAGGGTTGAGGTAATGAGGTCCAGATGGCCAGTGATGACAGGGGGCCCCGCCCAAGGTGGGGTGGGGGGCCTGCCCGGGGTGACTTGGAGGGGCAGAGATCGAGGAGGGGGTGCTGGGGAACCAAAGTCACCGGGCCGCACCTCGAGCCTCGCTCCCCCGTCGTGCTCTGAGAGCACCCTGTCCCCCAGGAGCACCCTCAGGAAGAAGAGGGTCCCTTCCCCCATACTGTGGCCAGCTGGAGTTCATTACCACAAGCCCCCCCCAGCCCTCCCTGCTCTCTCTCTGGTCACCTCTGGAATCCAGATGTAGAAGCCAAATAGACTCATTCTTAAAGGAGACCAGCAGCCAGGGAGGGAGGGAGGGAGCGGGGCAGGGCGGGGCGGGGGTCTGTGTGCCCCACTGGGCAGGGAGCGGTTTCGAGTGGCGCCTCTGTGGGACCCCGTCCCTCCTGGCCCCTCAGCCTGGGGACCCTCCAAACATCTCCCTCGGACGGTGGGGGGGGGCCCGGGGGACTGGGGTGCAGGGGTTAACAGGGTGTCTGGCAGCTGGACTCCGTGTGTCACCGGCCTGTGGGGGCCACAGAAGAGGCGGCACGCCCCGGAGCAGGAAAACAGGAAGGCCGCAGGGCCGGCGGGGTGGGGGCGCCCGGCCCCCTCTCCCCCCTTCTCCACGGTGCGCAGCCCCCAGCTCCCCAGTCCAGCCAAGCCGTCTTCTCAGCCCAGCCTGGATGAGCCCCCCGGACGGCCTGCCCCCAATCCTTGCAGCTCACCTCCACCCAAGGACCCCTGATGGTTTTTATTTTTTTTACACCCTGCTGGGTGGCCCAGTCCACACCAAGCCAGAGGTAGGGCCTGAGCCTGACCTGGGCCACCAGCCAAACCCCTCGATGACCAGTGGCCCTTTACTCACCTCGTCATCCTTGTACCAGGACAGGTTCTCGGCGGTCAGCACAAACCAGTACTCCTTGGAGCCTCCCTTCATAATGCCGATGTTGTTGATGGTCAGCCAGCCCTTCCGGATGACCTGGGGGGCGGGGGGCGGGCGGTCAGCGGGCAGAGACCGGGCTTCCCCGTGGAGGAGCGGGCAGGCAAAGAGAGGCACTGGGAAGCCCGCTCCTCTCCCTGCTCTCGGAGGCCTGGCTGGTCGGGGAGGGTGGGGGCCAGACCTGCCCTGTTTGAACCACAAGCGAACGGGTCGGGAGACAGAGGAAGGCAGAAATCAGCTCAGGACAAAGGGCCTTCTGACAGTCAGAGCCGTCTGAGTGGGGGACTGGTGGCCTTGGCAGGGGATGAGCTCCCCGCCACTAAAGGTATGCAAGGAGACCTTAGGTGGCCAACCGGACAGGACCACTCTGAGCGTCTTTGCAGCTTCAGATCTGATTTACTCTGAGTCTTGTCGCTGACCTCAGGGACTTTGCACACGCTGCTGTTGCCTCTGCCTGGAAAGCACTTGCCCTCCTGTTCGCCTGGCAGATTCCTACTCACCCTCTGGGTCTTGGCTCAGAAGTCACGTTCTCAGGCAGCCCCTCCCCGCCCCCCAGTAAAAATCAGGACCTCCATTATAATCTTGTATCACTCTCTGAAGTCTTCTGTGGCAATGACTAGTATTTTGAATTCATGTGTGTGTGTAGGCATCTGTTCACGTCAGTCCCTCTGGCTGAATTGCAAACTCCCTCGCTCGGCGCATCCCAGCACCTTGCAGAGCGCGCAGCAGGCAGGAGGGGACCAGTAAGCATACGAGGCGTGATATAACAGTGGGGTTCGAAGAATCTTTGGCACCAGGCCCTGGACACAGGGAGGGTGGCTAGGAGTCGGGGCAGGGGGAAACCTCAGAGTGACAGGAAAAGGTCCCTTTTCTCAGCAGGAAGAAGCTGTCCCCAGGACCGTCCTGAGCCACTGTCACAGACCAGGGCCTTCGGACTGTGCTCCCAGGGCAGAGCCCGGCCCAGACCTGGTGGTGGGCCGGATGCAGAGGAGAGGGGGTGCTGCGTCTTTGCCACCCCCTTGGCCCTGGCCTCCCTGGTCTCCTCTTCTGGGCGCCCAGAGAAGACCCAGGGAGCCTGGGGCTGGGCCTGCTTCTGAGACCCTCGAAACCCTCCTTAACCCTCTCTGGCTTCCCCAGGAACCCAAGTCACGCGGTGGGCCAGCAGCTGAGCCATTAACAGGGACACGGCAGCCTGGTGCCCCGTGGCGCCTCTCCCACCCTGTCCCAGTGCAGTGAAGACTCCTTCAGTTTCTCGCCACTGTCTTCAGAAATGAGTCCGAACACCACACACCGGCACTCGTACCTCAGCGTCCAACCAGCAGGCCCCGCCACCCTGCTGATGGCCCTGATCCGCAGCCTCGGTCCTCCCTGGGCCCTCCCCAACCCCCCCATCCAAAACCCCTCCAGAGCCCCTCCCACTCCCCCGACCCCCACTCTGTCTGGGCCAAGCCTGGAGGCCTAGGTCTCCAAGAGGCAGGGCCAGGGTCTGACTCCCGTCCAGTGGGCAGCAGCACGGTGTAGGCGCCAGCGAGTGCTTGCTGAACCCAACTGCCCTGGGTTACTTCACTCATGGATTACGTTATGCTACCAAGCACCTACTGTGTGCCAGGCAAGCTTAAAAACATGCTTCTTTCCCATCCATCCATCCATCCATCCATCCATCCAGACTTCCACCCATCCAACAGATGTTTAAGGAGCACCTACTCAGTGCCAGGCCCCTGCCAGGCATCCTCACTCACCCCGTCCGGCACGGTCTGCCTCTGGCTGAGGCGGTGCTTAGCTCATGCGCACTGACGGACAGGTGGAGGGGACTCCGCCTGCGGCCAGGCCTTGCCATGGCCTGAGAGCACGTGTACAGGACCCAGGGCTGGCATGCGCAAGCGGCTCAAGCCAGGAGGCACCCTCTCGCCCATCCCACTACAGTGAGCCCCTTCCTCCCCCCTCGCTACACAAGCCAAGAGCCCCGGTCCTGGTACTCACCAGAATCTCATCCTGTAAAGAGGTAACCATAGCAACCACGAGAAGCATTGGGAGAGAGGAGAGAGGATTACTGAGGCAGAGTGGGAGGCTTGTGGCTGGCGGCTGGTGGGCTCTCTGGCCCCCGTGGGACCCCTGCCCTCGGGGGAGGGGGCTCTCAGAGCTCGGCATCCATCCGGCACCCTCCATCCCTCGGGCTGGGGCGCCGGAGTTCGCTCACCTGGTTGCCTGAGGTCTTCTTCTTGTTCATCTGGCTGCTCCTCTGCTGCGCACTGCGGGGGGCGGGTGGAGGGGGACAGTCTCAGGGCTTCTCCTTTCAAGAGGCCCAGCTCCACTGCCACGGCTCAGCGGGCACCACACCCCGAGGGTCAACCCGGGCCTGGGTCCTTCCCTGCCACCCACCCCCACCCCCCGCGATGTCACCTTCTCTGCCCGGGGAGCACTCACTTGGCAAAGCCGATGAAGTCCTCGTGGTTGGTGTTCATGTACGCCAGCTCGATATCGATGAGGAGCATGACCTTCAAGGACACAGAGGTCGGGAGGGAGGTGGGAAACACACCAGAGTTTCAAAATGTGTGAAATACTTCCAGCCCATAGAGGACCCATAACCAAATTCATCCACAATCTATAATAAGTGAAACACACACACACACACACGAGTACCTGTAATAAATAAAGAGTTCCTACCCAACAAACACAAATCACAATAGTCAAAGAACGTGAATGGGTTCATAGAAGAAATGCGTATGACCAGTAGGTTATGTACCTCCCCGTCATGAATAAAGAAATGTAAGTTCAAACCATGAGACCCTTTTAAATCTATCAACTTAGTGCTAAATATTGACAATGACCAGTGTGGGCATAACTGTGAGAAGGTGAATTCTCTCATACACTGTTAATATCATATCGGTGCTGTGATATGCAAATTGATATCAAACTCTCGGAGGGCAATGTGGTACTATTTGACAATAGTAAAATGCACACTCTCACTTCCAGAACCATGTTGCACAAACTCGCCAAGGGAGCAAAGGTGTGTATGCACCAGGGTGCCCCATGTGGCGTGGTTCGTCCTGGAGAAAAACGTGGACCAAGCCCCTGGCCGCCGGAAGGGGAAGATGGTGCCCTCTGAACCATGAAGCTGTTCAAGGAGTGCGGACAGTCTCTAGGTCCCGGCACGGGAAGACCCTCTTTGCAAATGCCCGAGAGTCGTGATGAGAGGGACACCCCAGATGCGGCCTGCAGGCTTCGGACCCAGGGCTGCTGCTTCCTGCCGATCTGGAGCCTGTCCCCTCCGAGCCTGAGGTTCCACAAAGGAGCTGTCTCTGCCTCACCGCCGTGGGAAGACACCAGGAGAGGAGGCAGGCGACCTGTCTGAGGTGTAACAGGTGCTCAGCCCATTGATGTAAGCGCCGATAATTATCCTCAGAGAAGAAAGGCATGACACGCACGTGGCAGGAGTGTGGCTCTCTGAGATTAAGACAGAATCTGGAATCTGAGTGTGAAGGAAAATGCCTGGGAGGGGAAGCTGGGGGCGGCAGGGGTGACGGAGGGACGCTTCCTTGTACTTGAATCACGTCTGTGCTGACTGAATATGTGATTGAGTGTTTATCACTTTTGTAATTAAAAAGAGATCAATAAGAATTTTTTCAAGATTTTACTTATTTCTTTTTAGGGGAGGGAAGGAGAAAGAGGGAGAGAATCACACCAGCGACCTTTCGCATTGTGGGACCACCCCCGGCCAACGGAGCCACACCGGTCAGGGTGAGATCCAGGAGAACTCACAAGCCACATCAAAAACAAACATGGGAGTGATGGGGGCCAGTGCGGTTGTGGCAAGGGGATGTGTCAGGACAGCAGTTGGGAAGGGGTAGCCAGGGGCGGGCTTGGACCAGAGGAGGAGGGATGGGCAGGGAAAGGGGACGGGTCTGAGAGCCTCGTGCGTGCGGGCTGTGAGGGGGGCCGGCCCGCCTGCCTCTGCCCCTCCGGGCACAGACGCAGCAGCCGGCAACGTCTTTGTGATGGAGTGGATTTTTGATGGATGACTACCTAAAAGGAGGAGGCGTGGCTACGACAGGTATAGGGGACTCCGAGACACAGCAAACAGAGAGAGAGGCCCAAAGAAAGGTGACCAGAGGACACCCTTGCTAGGGAGTTCAGGGGCAGGTGGTGGGGGTGTAAGATGGGGCAGCTGCCTTGGAAATCAGTGTGGTGGTTATTCAAAAAACAACCATGCAGCCCTGGCCGGCGTGGCTCAGTTGGTTGGAGCATGGTCCCGTGGACTGGAAGGCTGCGGGTTGGATTCCCGGTCAGGGCACATGCCTGGGTTTCAAGGTCAGTCACCGGCTGGGGTGTGTTCGCGAGGCAACCGATCCATGTGTCTCTCTCACACTGATGTTTTTCTCTCCCTCCCTCTCTCTCTCAAATCCATTTTAAAAACTTAACATGCACAGAATTACACAGAATTACCATGTGATCCAGCAATTGCATCTCTAGGTACAGACCCACAAGAATTGAAAGCAGGGTCTCAAAGGTAATGCTTGTACCCCTGTGTTCGTAGAATTACTTGCCACCCAAAAGGTGGAAACAACCCGAACGGACAAACAGAGTGTGGTCAGGCACACGCTGGAACACCGCACAGCCTCCAGAAGGAAATGCTGACAGGTCTCCGACACGGGGGAACGTGAGGACCTGACGCTAAGTGGAGTCGGCCAGACACAGAAGGACAAACGTGGCATGCTATCACTTATATGAGGGCCCTAGAGTTGCCACATGCACGGAAACAGGAAGTAGAATGGTGGGCCCCAGGGGCTGGGGGACAGGGGAATGGGGCGTCAGTATTTAACTGGGACAGAAGTTCATTCTGGGAAGATGGAAAGTTCTGGAAACGGACGGTGGTGGTGATTGCACAACTGTGTGAGCGTATTTAATACCACAGAGCTGCACAGTCAAGTTTACGGTGTGCACGCGCGTGTGTGTGAATTCCCCCGCAGTGAAAGAGAGAGAGAAGCAGAGATTTGGTGTGAGGACAGGAAGCGCGGGGAGGCTGACACAGAAGAGACAAAATGGGAAGGAGGAAGAGAGCCCGGGGTCAGGGACGGGGACGGATGAAAGGCTGGGGATCAGGGGCCGTGGCCTCACCTGCTCCTTGGTGCGGCCCTCGCGCTCCCGGATGTGGGTGGTCACGATGCGCTCCATCTCCTCTCGCAGCCGGGGGTACTGCTGCAGCTGGGGGAGGGCGGGAGGGGAGACAGCCACGTACACAGGGGGCACGGGCAGGAGACACCCCAACCCCACCAGAGCCCAGGGGTCCAGGTGCGTGTGTTGGGGGGGAAGCACCCACAGAATGCCCGAGGGGTGGGGGGGGCGAGAGATCTGGGGTCCCAGGAAGCTGATGGCACCCAGCCATGGCCACCCCTTTCCTTCAAGAATGGGTCCCGAATGGCAGTTCAAGGGTCTCCTGGTTCCAGAACTTCTTCACTGTCCTGTCTAGGCGACCAGGGGTGGGTGGGAGGGCGGTCCCACGGGCAGAACTGCCGCGGGAACCCGCTTGCTCCTTGGGGCCGTCTTGGTGGCAGCCATCTTGGAGCCAGACATTGCACCGAGGCCTTGGCGTGGTGGCCTGTTAGCTCCCAGAGCTCTCCCCGACCCTCGGGGCTCCCCCTCGCCCGAGGGCTCGGAGGGACAGTCAGGTGGGGAGCCAGGCAGGGCATCCCTATCCAGGAAGGGTCTGGGGAGGGCAGGGCCCGAGGTGCCGGCTGGCCTCCCGAATCGGGCTGGGGACAGGCAATGCTCCTTGTCAGAGCCGCGAGGCGGGGGAAGCCAGCAGTCACACGAAGGGCATGCGGGAGCCACAGACGTGGGCATGCGAGGACACGGGTGGGGGGGCGGGCGGGGGCATGCAGAGCGGGGTGCCAGCAGCATGAGCAGTACCCCGCGGGGGCCTGGCTGGGCCCCTGGCCCTCTCGGTAGAACCCACCCGGTGTGCCCCTCTTGGCCGGCTCGGGACTGGCACCGTCATCTCCAGCCACGTCCGTCTGGCTCCAGGCTGGCCAGCCAGCCTGCCTCTACCCCGCTCCTCTGGGGTCGGGAGCTCGGCGGCACCCACTTCCTCCCAGTTTTTATCAACTGAGGCTGCAGGGAAACGCCCTCCAAGCCTTCCCACTCTGCCCTCGGCTCAGCTGGACTCGGGGGGACAAAGCCCAGGGTGACGCCGCCTCCTTCCAGTCACTGCTGGATGTCACCTCCATCCTGCCCTGACCACCCAGGAGCTGGATCTGGGGGCCTCGCTGTCACCTTCCCTCATCAGACTGTACTCTACTTGCCCTGGAGGCGGGGGCAGGGCCAGGTGCACCGCCAGTGCTGGGGAGGGCGTGCCCAAGGGGTGTGGGAATGAATGGAGGATGGATGTCTCTGCCCTCCTGTGCCCTCTGACTCGTGCGTGAGCCGGCAGCCCCTCAGGGAGGGAGACTGGCTGAGCGGCTGAGGGTGGGAGCCCACCCACAGGGATGTCCAGTCCTGCTGGCCCGCGCTGCCCCTCCGTGGCCACGTGGGACCCAAACGGGGCACAGCGAGAACCACTGTTTGTCCCTGGCCCGGGCCACTCAGGTGGATCCCCGTGGGCGGGAAGAGAGCCGCAGGTTAGCGTGACTAGGTCACAGGTACCGATTCTGAGGGCAAGATGGAGGCCAAGGAGGGGGGGTGGGGACACTGGGAGAGGAAGGAGGGTGGGGAGGAAGCAGCGCCCTGGGTGCCGGCCCAGGGGGGCAGACGTGAGAGATGTCTCATCCTCCCGCCCCACCTGATCAGGGCCTGACGTGGCCGAGACCAGGGGGGTCTGGGGGGAGGCGCAGCCCGAGGCCAGGGGCCTAAACACAAACCCACGGGGAGGCTCAAGGAGTGGTTCCCGTTCCTTCTGGAAGGAAGTCTCCGAGTTGGAGCGGAGACTTGGGACTGAGTCACCACCACCAGAAGGCGTCCTCTGAGGTGGTCCCGAGTGTTCCCTTGCAGGGTGGGGCTGCAGGGGAAGGGGGAGGGTGGGCAAGGAGGGAGGAGGAGGAGGAGGGAGCAATTTGCCAAAGAGCATGACCAGTCCTCCCACTAGCCGCCTGGTTGTTACGTTCGCCAAGCTCTCCACGTGTCACACACGCAGGGCAGCCTCAGCCCCTTGGAGGAGCTCTCTATTCCTTCTGAGCATCTTTTTCCATTCCGACGGCCCCTGAGTATTCCCAGAACTTTTAGCCAGTTTCTAAAGTGGAACTTTCCTCTCTCAGGCCTTGGCTGAGGCGGGCGCTGAGCTGGAGCCCACCAGTAAGTGGTCAGGCACAGGCCCTGGAGTCACATGGCTCTGGTTCAAAGCCAGCGCCGGCCCCGCCGACACGCCTGGGAGCCGTGGCCGGACCTCTCCGAGCCTCGGCTTCTCCCCGCAGAAAGTGCGGCAGTAAAGGCGCCTCCCCTCTGAGAGCTGGTTGCGAGGCCTGAGCGGCACGTCACACGCCTGACCCTGAACTCCGGATTCTGCCCAGAGGGGAAAACCGATCCCAGCAAGCCCAGGAATAATGACAGTTGACTATTTTTCCCTGGCAGGCCTTGGACACTTAGAACATTTGGGGAGGAGGGGAAAGAAAAGGACAAAGATAGGTGAATTTTGCCACATAAAGAAAAAAATAATGTGTATGCATGAAATAACCCAAAAGGTGGAACGCTTTAAAAAAAAAGAATTTCAAAGATTTCCTTTTGAAATTTGTTGTTGATCATGTTTTTTGGGGGGTTCACAAAAATCATACAGACTCATCATAAAAAATTTGAAAGTGATGAAAACTTGTGCAATAACATGGAAAAATTCCTATGTTCTTGCTCTCTCTCTTAAAGTAGCAGTTAGCATTTTGGTGGATGCGTCTTTGGGACTTTATCGCTCATATGCATTTCCCCCCTAAGGAGGACACATTCTGTCCTGAAACCTGCTCCCCCCCCACACACAGGGTGTTGCGGAGGGAGATAGGAAAGGAAACGGGCATGCCCTGCGCTCTAGGCAGCTGCAGGCACGCCCCGTTGGCTCGCCCTTCGCCGATGCTGCGTGTGTTACAAATCGAAGGTTAAGACCCTCCACCAGCAAAAAGACGGCGACTCACTGAAGTCTCAGATGACGGCCGGCATGTTTTAGCAACGAAGTGTGTTCAAGTGAAGGTATGTACGTTGCTTTTTTTGAGACAAAATGCTGTTGTACACTTAACAGACTGCAGTATAGGGTAAAGATAACTTGTATACACTGGAAAACCAAAAAAAAAAAAAATTGTGTGACTTGCTTTATCGTGATTCCTTTCCCAGCAGAGGTCTGGAATCAAAGCCATGACATCTCCAAGGTACGACTGTGTTGGTTTAAATTGTCTGTGTACCTGGCTGGCGTAGCTCAGTGGATTGAGCGCGGGCTGCGAACCAAAGCATCGCAGGTTCGATTCCCAGTCAGGGCACATGCCTGGGTTGCAGGCCACGGCCCCCAGCAACTGCACATTGATGTTTCTCTCTCTTTCTCCCTCCTTTCCCTCTTAAAAATAAATAAATAAAATCTTTTTAAAAAGATAAAAAATTGTCTGTGTAATGTTTTATGTAATCGGTCTCCTCTCAGTGGACACATGGGCTGTTTCCAAAAGTTTACAATTTACATTAAATTATATAAATGTCTAACCACTATGCTGTACATCTGAAACTAATATAAAATAATACTGAATGCCAACTGTAATTAACAAAAAAAGAGAAAAATTGAAATTCATGTTTTTAAGAGAAAAAGCAGGATGAGCTCTGGCTGGTGTGGCTCAGTAGACTGAGTGCAGGTTGTGAAACAAAGGGTCGCCAGTTCAATTCCCAGTCAGGGCACAACCCTGGAGTGTGGGTCCGGTCCCCAGTGTGCGGCACTCAAGAGTCAACCACACATTGTTTCCGTCCCTCTCTTTCTCCCCTGCCCTCTCTAAAAATAACTAAATAAAATCTTTTAAAAGGGATTTTTTAAAAAGCAGGATGGCAATACATTCATAGTGTGATCCCATAACAAAACAAACAAATCTATGTATAGAAAAAAAGATTTGGAGAAATCTAAAGTGATGAACACTTTTCGCAGGGCAACCTTGCCTACGATCCGCGGGGCAGAGGGATCACGACTCAGGGGTCACAACGCTGGGGAATGAATGGGGGAGCCCAGCCCGGCTTCTATGCTGCTCGGGATGGGCACCGAGCGGATGCTAATTGGCTCAGCCCATCCCTGTTGGGCGCACAAGCGGGCACAAGGGAGACAGCATCGGGAAAGGGGTGCACGTGACTGGCTGTGCATGAGCCACGGACACTGACACTTTGGAAGTAAAGGCAGGTGTGCCCGCACCTCTCCAGTGGAGGGGTTTTTTTCAAGTGCAGGCGAGGCTGGGCTCTTCCCCAGAGATCCTGGTTCCTCCTGCTGGGACCGGGGTTGGGGGGCGGTGGCAGCCTTTGAAGTCCAGAAAGGATGCCTCAGGCCACTGATGCCCCTGGACTGCCCTGGGGAGAACTGCTTCAGACAACCTGGCTAAAAATCTTCAAAATGCCCAAAAGTAGACGAGTGGGAAAAAGGCATCTAAAAGGTCACAGATGTCTCGAAAAGGGGCCGAGCCCGCCCAGCGCGTATGGATTCATGTCAGATGAGCAGTCCAATACGCTTTTAGGCAAATTGGTTCTGCGGGACAGGGACAGCTTCCCCACCTGGGGGGCCCTGGTCCCAGATGTCTTCCCTTAGCCTCCCTAATCTAAAATCCACTCTGCTCTTCTTCCCTGAGACTCAGTTTTGTCATCTGTAAAATGGGGATAACACCACCGCTTTTTAAGGTTGCTAAGTCAGATTACAAAGACGAGCACTTAGCCTAGTGCTCGGCATGTAGGAGCAGCCTGCCCCTCATCCTCACTGTCGTCACTGTCACTGTCACTGTTACTGGTGGGAGGGGCCACGGCTCCGAGGATGCTTGGGTTGGAGCAAAGCCTTCTGGCAGACACGGAGGCCAGAGGGGACTGTGAGTGCAAGTAGACCCAGGGTTACACATTGGCAGGGAAGTTCAGGGCTGGGAATCGCCTGGCCAGCGTGGGCGTCCACGTGGGTGGACGAGGGGCTGCCAGGCCTGCTCAGCAGACAGCTCTGCCCACGGGAGGCCGTGGCCGCGCGGGAGGGATGGCCAGGCCCAGCCCCACCCAGGCGGCCGCCGTACCTTTTCACTACACTTTCTGATGGTAGACGTGAGCTCACTGACTACCATATCCACACACTTGATACTGGGCTCTTTGAGCTTCTGCACCTGCTTTTTCACTGTGGCTTCAAAAGCGAGGTCAGGTGTGAAGAGGCCCGTCCTGCACCCAGGGAGGAGGAGGGGACAAGAGGAGGAGTAGCCACAGGCGGGCGGGGACAAGGAGGGGAGTGAAAGCCAAGCAGGGCCAGGGGCGGGGTGGAGGATGGCACAGGCGTGGGGGAAGAGAGAGAGACACCGACACAGAGAGAGACAGAGAGAGAACAGAAGACAATGTGAGCGTGGGGCCGGCCTCCCTCCCACCACCCGGGGCCGGCACCTCCCGGGTGCTGCCGAGCACCCCCCAGGTTCTGTGGGTGCGGGCGAGGGTGCTGCTGAAGGACCAAACGCCCTGCTCCGCACGAGGCCCCTCACTGGGTTCAGGTTTTCCCGCCAGGGCTTGGCCCCTCCCTCCCCAGCTACCCTGAGCCTGCCCTCTCTCTGTCTCTTCCAATGTCACAGCCGTGGGTCCTCCCAAGGGGCTGCCCCAGGCCAGAACACCACCCGCCCATTCTGGTCAATTCTAGGTTTCCCGGCACCTCTTGCGTTCCCTTCACCCCGACTCCAGAGCCCAGCGCAGTTCCCTGCTTCTGCCGGGATCGCTGCACCCGGCTGCCCAGCGGGTGCGCGGCACAGCTGCAGGGGGCTCCATGCGCACAGACCACGGTGCGCAGGGCGCCCCTGCAGCTGCAGGGTAGCTGCCTGACCGCCGCTCTCCAGCGCCCTGCTCTTCTCCTGCCCTTTGCTTTCTCCTCAAGGGGCATCCTTTGCCTCTCCTCCAAAGAGGGCTGGAGGAACTCGGTTCGGAAAGACAGAAGAGAGAGAAGAGGAAAGACAGAAAGAGTGGAGGGGGTGATAGAGAGGGGCCAGGGCAGCAGTGGGGGTAGGAAAGGAAGGGAGGCTGGGGGGGGTGCGGAATCAAATGGGCACTGGACTCGGAGTCCAAAGCCTTGGCTTCCAGGAGCAGCTCTGCCACCTCCTAGCTCACATGACCTTGGACAAGTCACTCGATCTCCTGAGCCTCAGTTTTCCTGCCGTGCAACAGGCGCCATCCTCCCTGCCCTGCCCTGCCCTGCCCTCCTTGCGGGGTTCCCCGAGGCTCAGAAGGCAGAGCAGAGGGAAGGGGGCTCTGTCTTTGGAAGGAGATGCAGATGAAAGGGAGGGGGAGGGCCCCGAGTGGGGGTCCTCGGTGAGGGCGGCATGAGAACAGGGAGGATGAAGGACAGCGAGGGGTCAGGGTACCTGCTGGACCTGGGTCCTCTGCACCTCTTTGGCCGTCCAGGCCCCTAGAGCAGCACCCAAGAAGGTCCTGTCCCTCACCTGTCTCCAGGGCCAAGGCTTCCCCGAGACCTCTCCCTGGAGTCCCCAGAAGGACCCATGTCTGAGGGCGGAGCGGGGGCTCAGGGCCACCTCAAGCCCTACTCTCCCCGAGCAGGGGGAGCTCTTGGCGGGCTCTCCGGGTTAAACAGCCGCCAGCATCCCTGTCTTACCAGCCTCTAGTCCCTTGGTGTCCTGGGCCCGGGGGCCAGGGGGGTGGGTGAGGCCTCCTCGGAGATTCCCCCTGTCCTCGTCCGCGGTGGCCTGCCTCTCCCACCCCGCTGAGGTCTGGACATGCTACCGGGGAGACGGTGGGGGGCGTTGGGGAGGGGCGCCTGTCAGCAGTGCGGGGGGCGGGCAGAGGTGCGGGCCGGCGGGCCGCCGGGTTACCTTCTTGGAGCACTGTCTAACGGTGCTGATTAGCTCCGAGATAACCATGTCCACACACTTGAGACACGGCTCTCGGGTCTTCTTCACCTGCTTTTTCACAATGGTCTCAAAGGCCATGTCTGGGGTAAAGAGCCCCGTTCTGAACGCCCGGAGCGGAAGAAGGGCAGTGTCACAGGCCAGGGCCCCCCGCCCCCCCCACACCCCTGAGCTCTGCCCTCGGGGCTGTCCCGCTACCCCTCTGTGGGCTTCAGGGTCCCCATCTGTAAAATGGGCAGGGACTCTAAGGATAAGGAAGGACTTCCAATCGCTGCTCTTCGGGCCAAGACAAGATCTGCTTGTATCTGCTTTCACGTCTTAACTTCCTCTTAAGACCCAGTTCATGCTAAAGGTTCTAGGGCCAGGCACGGTTTGAAAGCTGCTGCACTGGGATCTCTTTGGGAGCCTTTCCAGGAATAAAGCATTTTCTTTTAAGAGCAGGAGAGGCTGTTTTCCTCCCTGTGCCTTGGCCAGCGCAGGTATCAGTCTAGGAACTCCACGCCAGACCTTGGACAGGAAGCTGCGTGAGGGCAGGGGCGCTCTGGTCTGGTTCGCTGCCCGGCACGGAGCGGGCGCTCTAAGTTTTCCCGCCGCAAGAACACGGGGTGTGGGTCTGAGTCCCTGAGGTAGGCCTCAGCTTTTAGGGAACAGTCTGGTTCTCAGTCCCCTTCCCTGCTCCACAGGCGTTGGGGCTGGCTCGGGCAGTGAGGAGTGCGGTGGGATGGGCCCACTTAGGGACCCTGGGGCTGTGGAGGGCCTGGGGGTCTGGAGGGTGGAGAGGCCCCATCCCATCGTAAAAGGGCACAGACCGATACGATGCCCCGCCCCAGGCCCTACCCAGGGGCTGGGACAGCTTTGTGCAGCCACCTGGATAGAACTGGGGGAGCTGTCTCACCCTAGAGATGGGCAGGGTGCCCACGCCCAGCGGGCGCTACCTGGCCACCTGTGTCCACCAGCCCGCCCAGCCTCCAGGCCCTGATCCCAGGACAGCAAAGGAGGGCAGCAGGCTGCAGGGAGGGGGGTAGCTCGGGTCTCCCGTCCACCTTCCCCAGCAGGAGCCTGTGCGAACTGGGGGCCAGAAAGTCGGGGTGAAGGGGGCTGGGGACGAGGGCTCTAGGTCTTCCCTGAGGGAGGCTTGCTCCTCCACTCCCTGTGCCTCTGCACTAGACCCCTGCCCTCTGCGGCTGGGCCCCCGCCCCGGTCCCAATACGTGCCTGATGCCATGGATATTCTTAATGGCATAGCTGATCTCCCTTCGGAGCTCCTTCTCGTCGAACTCCATCTGTGTAGGAGAGGGAGAGATGGCCAGCCCGTCAGGGCCTGGCCTGCTCTCTGGGAGGTCACGATGGGGCCCACCCCACTCCTGGGGTCTGGGCGCAGGGGCCAAGGTACGCATGAGAGAGCCCTGGGGGTGCGGGTGGGTGGTCCAGGGCCCTCCTACCCCCCCCCCAGCCGAGCGTGTCCTACCTTGACCAGCTCAAAGGGGAAGCGCTCGTGGAAGATGCGGTTGATGCGGGCTCCCCCCGACAGTTCGTAGGTGTCGATCTGGTCCCCCGAGCCCTCGATGCGCTTCTCAAAGTCCACGGCGAACTGCTGGACCATCCTGGGGGTAGAGGGGCGTGGCCTGAGGGTTGCGGCGGCCCAGTGGGGGGGACCTGGGAGAGCCCTGGGCCCAGAGGCTGGGGGAAGGCGCAGCTCAGGGATGGGGAGTCGAGAGCTGGGGGGACCCTCACTGCAGCAGGGCCTTGGTCTTGCGAGCCGGGTCGTCAGGACGGAAGTTCTTGTACTCCTCCACCTCCTTCTCAATGGACAGCAACTGGCTCTGCAGCTTGTTCCGCAGCCCCGGCAGCGTGTCCCGGATGTGGTTGGTCAGTTGCTGGGGGTGGGGCCAGACAAGGGTTAAGGCCCCCGGTCACAAGTCCCAAACCCCGAATGCCCGCAGGGCCAGGCAAGGACCAAGGATGCCAGGGAGGCTGTGGACCGCTGAGCGGGAGAGCTAAAGAGGGGGCCACAGCCCTGCCCACTGAGGCCCTGTCCCCCAGAACAAAAGCTGCCTGAGGGCTGGGCCTGGCACACAGTAGGTCCTCACACAGGTAAATTAATTGAATTAATGAGTGAATAACTCAATTTTCAAAGAGGCCAGGAATCTAGATTTTGATTTGAAATTACCTGACTTTTGACTACTATTTTTAGACACCACAAGGGGGGCACGAAATACATCGGGCACGAAATACATCGGGGGCGGGGCTGACTGGCAGGCAGGCTGGCTGCCTCCTGCTGGAGCCCCACGGTTCACTCTGGCCAGGTCCTCCAGCACAGAATCCCCCGGAACCTGCCCGGCCGGCGAAACGGGGCCTTATCGCCACTGTCACCGTTGTACAGACGCAGGGACAGAGGCTCAGAGAGCTGGACACTCACTGTCCCAGCCCGTGAGTGACAGAGTCAGGATTGGAACCAGGTCCGTGGCCTTACAACTCCCAAATCCTGTTCCACGCCACACCAAGTTCCCTATCGCCTTCCTTCCCTCATCTCACACACGCACGCCTGGATTTCTGAAGCCCCAGTGCAGATGGAGGCACACCCTGGGGGAGCTGCTGGGCTCGCCGCCCCTGCTCCAGATCGGCCCCTCCCCACTTCCGGAGGAACCCCGGTCTTCGGCCGAAACAGGCCAGTCCTGGCCTCCAAGCCCCAGCCCCTGCCTGTGCTGCCCTCCACACTAGACGCCCCCCCCCCCCCCGCCCCGTCTTCTCTTCACCCTGGGGGGTTCCAGGGCTCCCCTCCCCCAGGCCCCAGGCAGGGAATAGTTCATGCTGCTGATGGCGGCTGGTCGCCCTCACAAACCCCACTTCAAGGATTCTGTTCTCGTGCAGGCCCAAGTCCTACCTGGTTGAGGACCTTCTGCAGGTAGGGTGTGCCCATCCGGTCAGCCAAGTGTCGGTAGGATGGGTGGGACAGGAAGAACTTGCGTTCGGCGGCCAGGGCAGCCGTGATGTCCTTTTTGCCATCGATGTCCTTCTGGCTCCGGTTCACCACCCCGATGTAGCCTGTGGATGGGGTCAAGGTCAGGGTCAACCCCTTGCAGGGGGCGGGGTAGAGGGGAAGGGCAGCGCAGCGGGCGGCGGGAGCGGCCTGACTACCTCTGCGCAGGGGCAGCAGCTTGTTCTCCAGAACGTCGCGGGCGTCCGTGCCCTCGTCCATCAGGTCCAGCTTGGTGATGACGCCGATCGTGCGCTGACCTGGAGGGCGGCAGTGAGGGAGGTGGCCCGCGCGCTCCCGCCGCCACCCGGCCGCCCCATCTCCCCTCCCCCGCATCGCCCGCCGCCTGCCTGACCCATTCCTTCTCCGCAGAGCGGCCAAAGTGTTTTTTTAACATTTTTTCCCTGAAAGATTTTCTGTATTTATTTTTATTTTTTAAAAGATTTTATTTATTTATTTTTAGAGAGGGAAGGGAGGGAGATAGATAGAGAGAGAGAGAGAGAGAAACATCAATGTGCGGTTGCTGGGGCTCATGGCCTGCAACCCAGGCATGTGCCCTGACTGGGAATCGAACCTGCGACACTTTAGTTCGCAGCCCGCGCTCAATCCACTGAGCTAAGCCAGCCAGGCTGTATTTATTTTTAGAGAGAGGGGAAGGAGGGGAGAAAGAGAGAGAATCATCCATGCGTGAGAGAAACACTGGATGGGTTGCCTCTCGCACTCGCCCCAACAGGGGACCCGGCCCACAACTCGGGCGTGTGCCCCGACTGGAATCCAGCCGGCGACCTTTCGCTGTGCCGGGTGACGCTGCACCAGCGGAGGAGCCGTCCGGTCGGGGCCAAGGTGATTTTTAAAGGCATAGGTCGGATCCCACCCTCCAGCGGCTCTCCCTTACCCTGTGAATAAAAGGTCTCCGGGGCTCGCGCTGTCGCCGGCTTTGGGTGGGAACTTACCCTGAGGGTCCACCTCCTTGGCGATCTTGAGGGCATCGGAGTTGGCCAGGTCGGAATTGGCCGGGGACACGGCCAGGATGAGGCAGTTCTCCTTGGTGACGAACTGCATGAGCATGTCCCGGATCTGAAACTCGATGTCGGGAGGTTGGTCTCCCACCGGGACCTTGGTCATTCCGGGCAAGTCCACCAGGGTCAGGTTCAGCACTGGACGGGGCGGATAGAGGGCGGGCTCAAGGTGAGTGGCTGGGCAGTAGGTGGGCGGATTTAGGAGCAAGGTTCACGGAGGACCCCCTAGGGAGCGCGGCCGCAGGTGGGCGGGGTTGGGAAAGGCCCAGAGCTCCAGTGAGGCCCGCTGAAGGCGTGCCCAGGGCTGGGCGGGGTCCCGGCAAGGGGAGGCTTGGGGTGGGACGCTCTCAGAGCAAGGAGGTCCCTGTGGTGGCGGACTCGGCTGAAGGGCGGAGCTAGGAAAGGGGTGGAGCCAAGAAAATAGTCCTCAGGGGCCGGGCTGAGCCAGGGAGCCCAGAGGCGCGGAAGGCCGCCAGGTTTTCTCACCGTGCGGCGAGTAGACGCGGAGGTTGATGGGCACCGGCGAGATGCCTTTGTTGGTGCCTGTGACCCGGTCGGTCTCAGCCTCGATCTCCAGACGCACCTCCTCGAAGTCGGTGAATTTCTTCCCCTTGCAGTGCAGGAACTCGGCATATTCTGCTCCGAAAGCGTGGGGTGAAGGTGTTGGGGAGGAGGAGGGGGAGTAAGCATCATAGCCCAGAACCCACCTGGGCCCCATCTGCCGCCGGGAATAGCACCCCAGCCCAAACACTGCCTTCTCCTCCCTCCCCACCTCTCCGTTATGCATTTTTATCCTCACTGTCCAGATGGGATGAGGCCCAGAGAGGGGGAGCCCCGCCCCCGCCAAGTCATACAGCACCTAGTTCAGCCGCTGTGCTGGACCTCTCCTTGAGGGTAGGGTGGGAGGCTGGAGAGGCCAGCCTGGCCGAGGAGGGCGCGTACCTGTGGTGGCATTGACCAGCTGCAGGACCAGGGGGCGTCTGGTGACGATGCCAGATCCTCGGGGCAGGAAGTCCCTGCAGTGAATTGCAGGTGAGAGGAGGGTCAAGGACGCAGGAGGCTCCCTCTGTCCCAGCAGCACCTGTCCTGCCGCTAGGAGCTCCAAACCGCCCCCGAAGTGCCCCCCCCGCCCCCGCCCCCCGGCACCTTGGCCCAAGGGCTTCCGGTCACTGAGGGCTGACCGCAGCTAAGGAAGGTGGAAAAAAGCCCCTCTGAGTTCTCTGGGTCATGCATCTGAGCTAAGTCCAGGAGACCAGACCAAGTCCCCAGGCCCGCCTCGGGTCTGCCTCGTGTTGGTTCTGAGCCAACAGGAAGTCCCCGCCCCAACCCAGTCACTGCCATTCAGCCCAGAAGAAACCAGGGCATGGGGTGCCCCGCACGCACAAGAGTCCCGAGGTCACAGAGCGGATCCCAAGGAAACGGAGCCGCACCCCCTCCCCTCCCTTCCGCTGTGGGCAGGGGCAGCAGACCACTTCCCCTTCCCAGAGCCATCTGGCTGGGGCTGGGGATGAGGGGGGCGGGGGGAAGAGGGAGGGAAGGAAAGGACTCATGCTTCCTAAGTGCCTACTGCATGCCAGGATTTTGTGGGCAATATCTCGTGGATTCCACACAAGAGCCGCGTGAGGCAGGCGCTGTGGTTACCCTCATGCACAGGTGAGGAACCTGAGGCTCCGAGATGCTCAGATGTTCCGGCTGCACAGCCAGCGTCTGACGGAGCGGACCCCGGGCCCGGCTCTGTTCGACTCTGCGGGGACAGCACCCTGGCCTTCAGCCCCATGGAAACGTGGCTCCCTATAAGAACTGGACCGAGGGGTCCCCAAATCACGCCCCCCAGGCCTGATGTCTGTACCGCAGACACGTGCCTGCGCTGATGCCGACCCCAGCAGGCCTTCGGGCTAACTTTCGGGGGTGCGAATTCACTCTGTCCTGTCAGCTCTTCTCCTCCCCCCCCCCCGCCCTGCACCCTGCGGCCCCACCCCGGCTGGCACGAGCATGAGGGTGGAGGCCTCCCCCGGATCGAGCCGTTGGAACCCATGGTCATGGGGTGCCCAGGGCTCGGAAAGCGGGGAGCAGGCTGCTCAGCCGCCTCATTTGTGGAGCGGCACATAGAGGCCCAGGAAGGAGAAAGACGTACTCAGGGTCACACAGGGCTGGGACAGGGCCAGAGCAAGAACCCCAGTCTCCTGCCCTCCTAGCTCAGAGCCTGACCTGGACACCCATAGCTGCCTGCACGCCACGGTTGGGGACAGAGAGTCCTGGGTTCCTGGGGTCAAGGTCTCCTTTTGGAGCCCTGGGGAGGCCCCCTCTCTCTCTTGTCCTCACTCTGCCCCTCCTTTGGGGAGATCAGAGGCTACTGGGGAGGAGCCAGCTGCTTCAGTGGGGAAGGAGCAGGATGAGGAATCCTGAGTTTATTCATCTTTCTAGATGCTGGGCACGTACTTTTTGCTTTTGCAAGACCGTGAGCTTCGGAGGGCAGGGCTTGCATGCTGCTGGCGTGTCCCCCACTGTACCCCAGTGCCCGGCACAAGGCTTAGCACACAGGAGGTCCTTAATAAATGTTGCCTGAGCCCCCGAGTCCTCAAAACAGTGCTCTGGCATGGGAATCACCATTTCACCGACAAGGCGGCTGAGGCTGGGAGAGGGGCAGTGACTTATCCAAGGTCCCCCGGTTAGGGGTGGCAGGGCTAGGGTCCACACCCAGGGGTCTGCGGGACCCCAGGGCCTGGGGACGTCCCCGGCAAACCCTGCCGCTCACTAAACTGGAGAAGCCAGACGCGGCTCTTTATGTAATTCAATTACATTCTGTCTAGGACATATTTGGGCGCAGCTGCTCTGCGCCAGGCCCCGCGCCGGGCCCTGGCGATGGGAGATGATGAGTCAGACAGTTCCCACTCGGAGGAGCTCGCGGTGCGGTGGGAGAGACAGACAAATACACAGATAATGCAATGCAGTGTGACATGTGCTGGGAGGGAGACACGCCAGGCGGCACAGAGAAGGTGGTTAACTGGGGTGGGGGGGTGGGGGACGGGGGCGCTTCCTGCCTCCGTCTCTCCCATCCCTTACCGACTCCTTTGGGAGGCGACTCCCTAGTATTTGGGATCTCCCAGCAGTGTGGAGATAGGACACCTGCTTTCACAGAGCTTAGGGTGGGTATGGGGGTGGGTCTGAGGTCCACCCTCTTCCCCATTAGTCTGCCCCAGCAATGCCATGGCAACAGTGGTTGCCATGGGAACTTTAGGAGGGGCTGGGAAGGATGGGACTCCCCACAGAGAACCCCCTGCGCAGAGACATGGACTTTCCCTGGAGCGCGTCCCTGAGAGGCCTCCCCCCTCGCAGACGGGCCACTAGCCCTGGCAGGGGGGAGAGGGCTGAGAAAAGCCACACCGAGGGTGTGTGGAGCCCAGGACCAGGCTGAAGGGGATGCTCAGGGGTCTGGGCCGGCCTGTCCCAGGTCACTGGTTCTCCAGGGCTGCTTAAAGGACAAGCAGCTTATAGGAAGCAGGAGATTAGAGGGCAGGGCCACGCACGGGAGCCAAGCCCCTTGGCAGACCAGCAGGGCCAGGGTGGGGACCGGGGTGCCCGGGCGGGGAGGGGCCCCATCTCTGCCATGGCCCAGGCTCTCTAAGGGAATCAGAATTAACACGCACATTCCTCAGACATGCAGGGCTCAGATTTTGTGCGGTCGGGTGCGGGGGAGGGGAGGAGGAAATCTGGGTTTTACACACAATCCCCACATGATTTTCATGTTCCCTTTCAAGTTCAAGGTTCACTGGCTCAGTGGTTAGGAATCAGTGCCGGGCAGAGGCTCTGGGTTCGAATTTCACCTCGGCCATTCCCCAGCTTGGTGCCCCGGGGGCAAGTGGCTCCACTCTCTGGCTCTCAGGTCCTCAGCTGTGACCCGGCATCATCTAAACCGGGGGTCACGTGCTACCTCGTGTGGCTGCAGGAGGATGCACGGAGCCTTTCCACGGAAGGAGCTCAGGCAGTGCCGGGTACCCGGGAGGCGCTCAGCGGCGGGAGGGGCCTGCCGAGACAGCCCCCTGTTCACAGCCTCCTCCCCAGGGGGACTGTCAGCAAGGGGTCCAGTACCCCGAGGAACCCTCTGTCTCGTCTTCTCTGGCACCGAATTGGAGCTCAGGATACTGACCACGGACGGTGGATGGAAAAAACAGACATCGAGCAGGAGAAGCTTTCAGAGAACATCTCGTTCCCCTGTCACTGCCCAGAGGGCGGGGCAGGGAGCCGTGAGGCCGGAGTGATGGGGGAGGCGGCTGAGATGGGGCCCAAGGCCTGTTTCTCAGCCCCATGCCCCGGACGGTCAGAGAGGGGCACCTGCCGGTTCCTGCGTCCAGACCCTGAGTGCCTCTCTCCTGGCCGGATTCCTGTGCCAGGCCCAGGCTCAGCACACAGTAGGTGCTCAGGCAACACTCAAAGGAGGCAGCATAGCTCAGACCTAGCAGCTCCTCAGCTCCGGCCTTTCACCCGGACACACTGTCCGCCAGCGCTCTAAGTGTCCCCTGTCACCTCCCCACTGGGGAGTTGGGGCTGATCCAGCCTCCAGCCAGTGCCGCCCCTGCGCCGCCCACCCAGCTTCTGGTTAGCCTGAGGGAGGACGGAACAGGTGCCCAGAGGAAAGTGTGTTGGGCCCACCAGCCTTGGTGGCCGTGTGGGCGGGAGGGATGGTGGCATGCCAACTGTCCCCACTCATTCTGGGCAGATGGTGGTTTCCCGGGGGGCCGTGTCTTGCCATATGCAGCGGCACCTTTAAGCCTGATGCACAGAGAGGAGGAAATAAACACCTCTCCGGACCTCCTAACACCGCACGCTCCCTGAGTGGTGTCTGAATTGTCATCGTCATCCCTAGGGGGGTTTGGGGGAAGTATACCAAAGGTACCCCCACTCTGGTGCCTGAGATCTGGGCCCAGAGCTCAGGGACCCCGGTTCCGGGTCCCGTCGAATGCAAACTATGCCAGAGAGCCTCGTGCCAGGTCCGGTGCGTGCCCAGCGGTGCTCACCCTTATGAGTCTCCTATTTCCCGGGCTCTGACGTCAGACCGGCCTGGCGGTGAATGTCAGAGCTGCCACTCAGGAGCTTCGTGGCTTCCATGACCATGCCTCTCTGAACCTCAGTTTGCACATCAGGGAAATGGGTTGCTGGGGGCTTGTATACGCTAACGCCCGGTAGGCGGTAGCTGTTAGGATTACAAATTATGATGCCTGGAACTCGTTGAGCAAGCTGAGGACCACAGGCCAAGCTCCCACAACCACGCTGCCAAACGGCACAACAGGGAGGGAGCTGGGAGGTGGGTCTCCCGGGGGCCGGCCGGAAGAGTGGGCGGTGGGCCACGGTATTCCCAGCCAAATCTTGCCCCTGGAAGTGGGAGGCAAGGGGCCCGGCGGGCTCTGAGGAGCTCTCCAAAGCAGGGAGCCAGGGTGGAGGCGAGCATGTAGGTGGGCCAAGAAATACAGTTGGGCGGAGGTGAGGCTCCTCCAGGCAACAAGCCCCTCTCTGTTCCTGCCGCCCGGGAGGCCCCGGCGCGCCCACATCGCACAGCCCGTGGATTTCCAGCGGAGGTCTGAGCGTCCCGGGGCAGTCCTGGCCTCGGCTCTCCCTGAGGTTCTGCTGTCCCGAGCAGGGACTGGGCTGGTCCCGTTGGCCGCCACGTCCCCGGCACCCAGCACGGATCTGGCACGTGCCGGCACTCCGGCACCCCTGATGGCCGAGAGTGATTTGAAGACCAGCTCCTCCAGTTTGCCCACCATCACCTGCCTTGTCCAGATGTGGAAACTGAGACACAAGAAGGGAGGGGTGGTACCCAGGGCTCTGGACGCCAAGTTTGGGGCTCTCTCCACAACAACTATTTTGTCTGTTAAAGGAAATCTGTGATCTTTCTTTGTACTGTATCTTTCCATCCTTCCCACCTGTCTTCTTAGCTTTCTTCCCTTCTTCCTTCCTCCCTCCCTCCCCTCCTTCCTTCCTCCCCTCCTTCCTTGCTTCCCTCCTTCCTTCCTTCTGAGTGTCGACGACTTCACATTTTCAAAATGGAAATCAATTTCTCTTTTGCCCCTTACTTTTAAAAATCTTAGGGCTTTTGGTGGCAGAGTCTGGGGAAGAAAGTGACAAGGAGTTCCTGAAGCAGCCCAAGCAGCAGGCCAAGGAGACGGACAAGATAGGACAAGATAAGGCGTTCTGGCAGAAGCAAAAAGGGGGGCAGAGCAAGCTTGAGGAGCTAAAAGTAGAGACCGTGGGGAAGGGCCTCCAGGCCCCCGGGGAGGGGGGGTGGAGGGAAGAAATCTGGCAAAAAGTGAGCCACCCCTTGTGCCTGGGGCAGCAGCGGCGACCCTTGGTTCCATTCCTGTTTCAACACCTGGGTTCCCCATCAGGTTGCCTCTTGCCCCCTGTAGCTAGAATGAACTGGAATGAAGTGTTGTCTTGGAGACCGCTATACATTGAAGAATAAGCTTCCATAAAACGTTTTTTAAAATCTTATGTTCCTCCTTTAAAAAATATTCAGAAGGGGAATAAACGGTGATGGAAAGGAACTTGGCTGGGGGTGGCGAACACACTCTCTAACAGACAGGTGACGGGTTTTAGAATCGTACCCCTGAAATCTATGTAATTGCATTAACCAGTGTCGCCCCACGAAATTCAGTAAAAAATATTCAGAAAACACATAAAACGTTTAGAAACACGAAGCTGCCCCTCACCCCCCGCAGCCGGGGCCCCCACTGCGCACACTCGCTCGTTGGGAATAGTGGCCCCGGCAGATGCTGGTGGGTGGCAGACCGCTGGCCGGGGAGGCCGCCAGGGGCTGTGGAACCCACTTCGTCACGAGGTTTCTTTTGGGGTGACAGAAGTGTCATAAAATTAGATCGTGATGGTGGTTGCACAACTCTGTAAGCACACTCCAAACCCTTGCGCTGTGCACTACGCAGGTGAGTGTTTTGGCCTGTAAATTATACCTCGATAAGGCCGCTTAACACGGATGTTTGCAGGGCTGGTGTGCCAGTCTCCCCATCTTAAAGGGGAAGAAACTGAGGCTCAGAGAGACGGGGTCAGGTGCCCCTCACCTGCCCACACACGCTGGGCTGTCCTCCACACTTAGGTGGCAGCTCTACCTGCCGGAGAGCGCATCCTGGACACGTCCCGCCCTTGAATCCGGAGCTACATCCGGGTATTGCTTATCACCGGCGGCCCGATACACAGGACTGTCAGCTCCACCACTAAATTATTTCCCTGCTGCAAACCTCAGTTTCCCCGTCAGTGAAATGGGACACAGTCCACGGAGCAAAGGGTCCCCAGGGGCCAAGGCAGGTGCCCAGCGGGGGCCTCTGCACCCTTCCCAGGCCTCCTGTGGGCTGTTCTCACCGCTGGGAGGCAGGCCCAGGGCCAAGGAGGGGGTTCCCTTTGGGGGTCCTGGGGGAGCTGGGATGTGAGGGCCCGGGTGTTTACATATGAGCCCAGGAGGTGCCCTGGGGTACCCGGACGGAGTGGGAAGACACAGGGGCAGCCTCCAGACCCTGTCTCGGAACTCCGAGGAGCCTGCCATTCTGGCTTCCAAACCAGCTCTTCCCATCCTGCAAGATGGCAGAGGAAAAAACTGAGAAGCCGGGTACCAAGGAGAGGAAACCTGAAGCCGAGGAGGCTGATGCCCGCGGCAAGGTTAAGAAGGGTCAGCTCAAGGCCGAGACGCCTGAGAGGGGGAGCTGGGCGGCAGCCCAAACCCCGGCCTAGTCCGAGGACCTGGCAGACACTCCGGGTCCCCCGTGCGTTCCCGAAAGGCGGCGCACCAGGGGGCGTCTTCAGCGGCTACAGCCAGGATCGGAAAGAAGGAGGAGGAGGAAGCTCTTGCCACTGTCACGAAGCCAACTGGTGGCGACAAGCACGGCGGTGCCTGAGGGGTTCAACTCCTGCAAACGCCTAGATGGGACTCTCTACAGGAGCTGTACCTCGAGAGACGTGGAGCCGTGGCCAGACACACTCCAGTCGGGTGGTCGTTCTCACCGTCCTCGCCGGGGCCAGAGGGTGGTTTTCCTGAAGCAGCTGAGCAGTGGCCTGCCGCTTGCGACTGGACCTCTGTCCCTTAATCAAGCTCCTCTGCACAGAACACACCAGAAGTGTGTCATCGCCACCTCCACCGAAATTGATATCAGTGGTGTGAAAATCCCCAAATATCTCCCTGACTCTGCGGGAGAAGCTGCGCATGCGCAGACGCCAGGAGGGCGAGCCGTGGGACAGACGCGAGACCGCAGAGCAGCGCTAGGGCGAGCAGAGAGCCGGGGGCTCGCGGGAGCTCTGCGGAGGGTCGAAGCTGCCCCTCAGCTCCAGGGCTCCCTCGACTCCGTGCTCGCTCTCGCCAGTGGGCCGTGCCCTCACACGCTGCTGTTCGAAATTTCTTACGAAGGACCTGATTAAACAACTGATCTGTGCCCTGGCTGGCGTAGCTCAGTGGATTGAGCGTGGGCTACGAACCAAAGTGTCGCAGGTTCGATTCCCAGTCAGGGCACATGCCTGGGTTGCAGGCCATGAGCCCCAGCAACCGCACATTGATGTCTCTCTCTCTCTTTCTCCCTCCCTTCCCTCTCTAAAAATAAATAAATAAAATCTTTAAAAGAAAAAAAAAAAACAACTGATCTGTTAAAACACATTCTGCCCTGGCTGGTGTGATTCAGGGGATTGAGCGCCAGACTGGGAACCGAAGGGTTGTCAGTTCGATTCCCCATCAGGGCACACGCCTGGGTTGCGCGGGCCAGCTCCCCAGTTGGGGGCACATGAGAGGCAACCACACACTGATGTTTCTGTTCCTCTCTTTCTCCCTCCCTTCCCCTCTCTAAAAATACATAAATAAAATCTTTTTTAAAAATTCCAGACCAGCCTGCCAAGTTGTTACGAAGATGTATTTGTCAAGATTGTAGAATGTATTGCGCTTAACAGTTCCTTCGCTTGATTTATAACTGGAACATCCAGACATGTGGCAGGTGCACCTCTGTTTCTGTGCGTGTTCCACGCCTGGGGGCACTGCCTGTGGCTGGCTTCCTCCGCCCCTGGCTCCCGCTCCATCCCTCTGTATCAGCTCCCCCCGCATCCCATCCCCTGGGGCTCTGACCCTCTGACCCCAGCCAAGGCCTGCGAGTTCTCCTGGCGCCAGGATCAGATGCAGAAGCTGATCTGCCGTCGGCCAGAGTCACCTTTCAGGTCCAGCTCCGCTGCAGCGGGCGGGGGTTTGGGGAAGATGCGCCTTGGCCGAGGCTGGGCCCGCGAGTCTAGCCGTAGGCTTGGCTCAGAATATGGCAGGGGCATGCTCTGAGCATGTAGGCTGTCCCGCACGGCCACTAGCACCTCCCCGACCTTCCTGGTCCCACTTCGCTCTCTGCTCCTTGGGCCCTTGCTCAGCTGCGACCTGTGCCCGGAGTGCGGAGGCTCCGTTGCCTGGCCAAGTCCTCTTTTCTGCTGGGGGCCGGACGCCTATGCTCAGATGCCTTCTCTGGACCCCTGACGACCCCCTCCCTTCAACACCAGGCTCCTCCCGCCGTTCTTCAAACACTCAGCAGAGCCCTTGGTGTGATTTAGCGTCTGTCTGTCTGTCCTGCTTCGCTGTGAGCCCCCCGAGAGCAGGGACGGGTCCGGCTCGTGCAGAGCTGTGTCCTCGGGGCCTGCCGTGCTGTGAGTGACAGGGAGATGTCAGTGGCCACTGCCCCCTCTGGTCGGTGACTGCCTACCCAGTGTTTCAGTTATCCCCCGACCTCTCTCTGGCCTCAGTGTTTGCATCTGAGAAATGGGACGACGAAGGTGTTTCAAAATGTTCCGGGGGAAGGACAGAGCTTAGTAGTGGGGATGAGCTGCCCCCCCATGGGAAGGGCTGGGGCCAACCCAGAGGGGCTCTCAGAGGCCAGAGACCAGTGCCGGTCTGTGCTGGGAAGAAGGTGTGGAGGGAGGGGCGGGGGGGTTGGTAGGAGGCAGGGAGTCTGAGCAGGGTTAAGCAAAGACGCTAGGAAACCCCAAACCTGGCCTCCCAGGCTGCCACACCCCGGGTGGAGAAGATCCCCGCTCTGGCCGCACCTCGCAGCCAGCACCTGTGCGCAGGCGGGGACAGCGCAGGCGCCTCCCCCGTGCCAGGCCTCCTCCGGGGCTCTCAGTGGGCCTTATCCAAACACTCCCCAGGACCCCACGAGGGAGGAGCTCTTACCATCCCCATTTTACAGATGAGGAACCAGCTGAGCAGGCCTGAAGTGGCAGCGCTGGGCCACACATCCCGGCCTGATTCTGCAGCCAGAGCTCTCAGCCCCCCCGCCACACCCCCACCTGCCTGGGGACCAGGGTGAGAGCAGCCGGGGCACCGGAGCCTGGAAGCCCATCCCAGGACACCCCGCTCTTGGCTCTGGAGGGGCACGGTGGGGAGCGGATAGGCAGCTGGGGTCCCACAAAGCGGAGCCTGGGGCCCCAGGCGTCTGTTCGTCGTGGAACACCGGGGTGTCGGGGGCCCACCCACACCCCTCTGTCTGCACACATCCTGGGATGATGTCATCTACTCCACGGGAACGGCTTCCAGATTTATACTCCCAGCCCGCCGTCCCCTGGGCGCTCGACGTGCGTTCTCACGCTGCCCACCCCACCCCACGCCTCACACTCCACACGCTCACAGACAAACCCCCAGCCTTCCCCGCCCCAGCCCCCCAGACCTGCCCCTGTACTCCGTACTCCGGGGATGGCGCCCACACCCAGCCAGGGTCGGCGGCGCCGGGGTCGTCCTCGGTCCCTTTCCTCGCCCTCCACATCCCATCCGCGGGCCAGTCCGGTGGGACCGTCCTCAGAAGGGGTCCCGAAGCCCACCCTTCTCCTCTCCACTGCTGAACTCTGGTCCGGGGCCTGCGCCCCACCCCCCTTGCCCACCGCAGCGGCCTCCTCCTCTGTCTCCTGCCCCCCTCTTGCCCCTCCCCAAGTCACACCACTACTGAAGATCTCCTGGTAATAATGAACACAAGCCCGACGCCTCACCGCCGTGCAAGGGCCTCGGAGACCAGGCCCCGCCTGCCTCCCCGACGCCGCCGAGTCCTCCCTGCTCACCAAACACCAGCCACGGCGGCTCCTCTCTGTTCTTCAGACGCACGGAGTGTGTTACTGGCCCCGGAGCCTTTGCACGGCTGTCCCCGAGGCACAGCGCGTGTCTCCTGGGCTAGTCACGTGGCCTCTCATCTCTCAGTTCTCGTCTCAGATGCTGCTGTCCCCTCCCCTGACCTCCCTGCAGACAGCGGCCCTTCTCCCCTCCCGAGCCTCGACCGCATTCTCCGGCGTGCCTCACGCACGTGCTCCCGAGTTCACGGTTTCAGTCTCCTCTCTGGGACGCAGAGCCTTTGTCTTTTCTCCCATAGAACCCCCAGCACAGACACGTGCTGGCCCCGCCATGAACGTCAGCTGAGTGACCGGACGCGTCAGCCTCGGCGTTCCCTTCCGTGCAAAGGGGGTGAAGAAATAGCATGGACCCAGACACGTCCTAGCAGGGTCCCGGGCGGCTACTGGGCCAGCCCGTTACAGAGCGGACGACAGGGTCCTCCCAGGTGCCCGGGAGCCTCTGCTTCCTCTGATGCATCTTCCACTCCCCCTCCCTGGGGGGGAGGGTGGCCCCTGGGAAGCCCCAGCAGGCAGAGCTGCTGTTACCATGCAGATGGGCCTGGGGACCCAGCCCTAGATGGAGAGGTAAAGGAGCCCACGAGGGAGCAGGCAGGGCCAGCTGGGGCTCCACCGCACCTCGGTTCTCCACCTGCTCGACCCTGGGCCTGCATCTGAACACCTGGCGTGTCCTCCTGCAGGGCCAGCAGCAGGGGGCACTGGGGCGCTGAGGGCAGCCAGAGGGCCCAGCACTCCACAAGCAGAGAGCTGCAGCCGGGCCGGCCTGCTGTGCTGCCAAAGGCTGGCACCTCCTTCTGCTGGGCAGTGAACTCCGCGAGGGCAGCGGTTGGGTCTTCCCCAACACACGGGCCCCCAGACCTCACTGATGACCAGCTCCTCCCTCCCTGTGTTCCACAGAAGGGCTTTTACCCCCATGAACTCACTGAAGCCCCCCCGGCCCCTGTCTCAGGAAGGTAGGGCAGCAGCTGTGGGCGTTGTCCCCATCCTGCAGACGGGGACACAGAGGCCCGCACACCTGCACGTCCACCCCCCAGGGTGGTTTGGGGCTCAGCACGGGGCTTGGCTCTCAGAGGCTGCGCATGTCCACACGAGGAACCTAGGCTCTGTAGGCTTTCCTGGCTGCGCGACCTTGGGCAAGGCGCCTAACCTCAGCGTCTCTGTTTCTTCCACCGCAGGGTGGACACCATGGTACCTGCCTCGGGGGGCTGTTGTGGGCACGTGGGAAGGGCTTAGCAGACGGAAGCTGAGGTGGCCTTCCTCTGCAAACCCCCTGCCCAGAGCGCGCAGCCCGGCACGGGGCAGGCGCTCAGCAGACACTGGATGAGTGAGAGGCAGGGGTGAGGTCTGTGCGCTGCGGGATGCTGGGCGTCCATGGATGCCATTTCGGGAACCAAGGCCTCGGGGCTTTGTCGCATGTCCAGGGTTCCCCTCACCCCCTCCCTCTGCCTGCTGGGCCATGGGGAAGGGGCCCATCTGGGTGTCTCGTGCCTGTGTCTCTGCAGCGTTGGGGGTCACGTGAGCAGGAGGAGGGCTCTCTGGAAGCCGATCCCCAAGAGACAGACGGCCTCCCCTCTGCTGACCAGATGGGCCGGCCGCCCCCACCGTGGCTTTCCAACATCCTACGGACACACTGCTCCAGGCAGGACCCTTCTCTCCCGCCCACTCTCTCCCACGGTTGGCATTGGGCTTCCCAGGTCATTAAAGAGGCAGAAACAGCCATCCAGTCCAACTGTCCATTTTAGAGATGGGAAACTGAGGCTCAGAGAGGGTAAGTGAGTGGCCTGAGGCTTCACAGCGGAACCTGGCTTGGCCCCAGGATGTCTCTCCCCAGAACTGCTGCCCCTCACAGGGAGGGGCCTCTGCCTCCCTCTCCCACATGCCAGTCTCTTCCTCGGCCCTGAAGGTCATTGCAAAGAAGCTAGGGTTTCTAGAGGTGAGGGAGGGAGACAAGAGTGCGGAGGGAGGTCAATGCCAACCTGCCCCTCCCTCGGGCTGCCCAGCCCCCATCCGGCTCTCCGGCACTGGGAGAACGTCATCCTCTCTCTCTCTCCTCAGCACCCCCTAAGCCATCTCTGCCTCCCTTTTCTTGGAGGAGCACGGGGGTCACGACCCTGCTGTCCCCCAAACCCCCAGACCCTTTTTGTCTTGGCGGTTGCTCCCCACTCCCTGCCACCTGGCCCTCCCAGCGCCTTGTGGGATCAGAAGCAGGAGGGGGATTAGGTTCTGCAAATGGCTCCCCCCTCCCCGCCATCCTGCCTCCCCGTCTTAGTCATCCCTGCCCTCCGCAGCCTTCTCCCTCCATTACGATCCCTCTGCCAGGCCAAGGGGAGAACGACATTGACAGGCGCCCTCCGCCCAGGGGCGGCGGCGGAGCAAAGGGCCGGCTCGTCAGAAAAGGCTCAGAAGCGGCGCTCCCCCACCCCCCTTCCCTTCCTCATCCTGCTGCCTGCGCCTCCCCCTAACCGCCGCGCTGCGCACGGATGGCGGCGGAGCCGCAGAGGTGTGTGTGTGAGGGAGGGAGGCTGCGCCTGGTCCTCGAGGCCCACGGGCTCTGTCCTCTCCCTGGGGCTGTGGGGGGTGTCCCCTGCCGCCGTCCAGGAATTCCCATGGCGGGAGGGAGCTGTCCTCCGTAGAGCCTCGGGGTGTCCTCCGTAGAGCACTGCCCCGGGGGTGCTGTCCCTGCAAGGGATTCCCGAGTCGAAGACAGGCGCTGAGTAATGCAGGCCCCTCGGTGCCCATGTGGGGGGTGGGAGGTAACAACCCCGTGCAAGGGTCTCTGCCTTCCCTAAAGGATGGGGTGGGTGGAGGAGGGGGGCGTGATACCGTGGCCGGTGGCCTGACGCCGTTTTCGGACAAACTGGGGACGCTGCGCCCCTGAGGGGCTCTCATGAAGGAGGAGGGCCGCCTTCCTCTGGCTGGAGGCGGAGTAGGGGGCCGCGGTCCGCGGGTGCAGCGCTAGGGGCTGCGAGGTCGCAGCGCCGTCGGGGCCGGGGGCAGAAGCCCAGGGGACTGAGGCGGGGAAGTCCGCGCTCCCGGGCGCGCTGCTCCTACCTGCCTACGAAATTCTCCAGCACCGAGCTCTTGCCCGCGCTCTGGCCGCCCACCACGGCTATCTGAGGCAGGTCGAGGTCAGCGTTCTGGCCGATGGCGGAGAAGGCGTCCTGCAGCCGGTTGACCAGCGGGATGAGATCTTCCATTCCGCGGTTGCCCATGGCTGCGGCGGGCCCCGCGGGCTGCGATCCGGCCGCGGCTCCGGCTCCGGGCTCAGGCTCCGCCGCTGCAGCCGCGCGCTTCGACTGCCTGCGCCGCGGGCCCCCCCGCCCCTCCGGGATCGGAGCGGAGCACTGCAGCGGTCAGCCGCCAGAGGGCGTCCGCGGCGCTGCAGGACTGCCTCCGTGCGCACGCGCCGTCAGCGGCACCATGGGGATTGTAGTTTTTTCCTTCTGCGGGTTTCGGGGAGCTTCAGCAGTGTCTGCGGGGCGCAGATGCTGCACCAAAGATATAATTTCTGGGAATGAGTGAGGCTCTCACGCTTAGTACCGGGACTCTCGGACAGTGGTTATGGCTGCTTCAACGCCATCTTGCAGATAGGGAAACTGAGGCTCGGAGAGTCCATGGGCCTTGTCCAAGGCCACAGTCTTTTGAGCACCTCCCGGAACCAGGGCCAGTCCTCGGTACTGGAGCTACAACTGTGAGCAAGACAGATGAGGTCTCTCCATCCTCACGGACCTTACATCCGGGTGGCAGATACAGGCAGTAACTACCAAACAGATAAATGAAATAGTAAAGGTGAAAAGTTTATATTAAGAGCCATGGAGGAAATAAACAGAGGGTGTGAAAAGAGGTACTTGTGTGGGTACAAAAAAAAGTCCACATTAGCCTGGGAGGAGTTAGGGTGGGGGGCGGTCCCGAGGAGGCGGCTTTTGAGAAGAGATCGCGATGACGAGAAGAAACCAGTCCTGGGCTCATCAGGGGGGAGAGCGTGCCGGGCCGAATGAAGGGCAAGTGCAGAGGCTCTGACACTTAGAAGGCCGTTCTTGGAAGAGTTGGGACTTTCCGTCCTAGAAAGTAGTAAGTGGTCTTAGCCCCAGCCCATCAGCGCGGTGGTAAAGCGGCGGCATTCCAATCCGGGACTCCTACCACCGTACCCTGCCGACGATCCCGTCCGCACAGAGAGCCCACAGAGCCCCACGCCTGGCTGTCCTCCTCTGCGTTTAAGGAGCCCAATGTGGGCCCCCTCCAAGGAGGCTAGGAAAGGGAGGCCAGCGTCTCCTGTGCTGTTGGGGGTCAGTGGGTCATTTTCTGTGCATAAACAGGGTGGGGGGAGACAATGGCTGGAGAGCAGTGGCCTGTGAATCAGAAACTGTCATTGATTCACCCATTTAATACATATTTACTGAGCCAGGACCCCGGAGATAGAGCAGTGAACAAAATGGACAGGAAGTCCTTACCCACGTGGGCCCGCCTTCCTGCCTAGTGGAAAAAGAGAAACAAAGCACAAATAAGCTTAAACGTGACTTTGTCACATGGTGATGACAGCCTTGGGAAGCCAGAACGCCGGGTGAGGTTGGGAGCAGGGGGAGTGTTGCTCTCCTGCGATCGCAGTGGTCGGAGGAGGGCTCTGGTACGGAAAACCTCTGAGCAGAGACCTGAAAGAAGTGACAGTGACACATGGGGACATGCAGAGGAGGAATTTTCCAGGCAGGCAGAGGGGACTAGGCAGGCGCTATCCCAGGAGACTGGCCTGGGCCTTAGACAAGCTGTGGGATCCAGGTCCTTCCACATCGCTAAGCCTCAGTTGTCTAACCTGGGTAATGGGGATGATGATCGGTCTGTGGAGGGCACGGCCCTGGCCTGGCGCTCAGGAGACTCTCACTGAACCTCAGCTTCGAGGGTGCCAAAGGTGACAGCCCTCCCCACAGCTGGAGTGTCAGCGACACACGACGCACACCCGGAGCTCCAAGCCAGCCCGTGATTATGCTCTGAGCACCAGGGAGAGCAGAGGTGAGGCCTGGAGTGGAGCCATTCATTCAGGGAGGGGTGCGGTTTGCACACGTCCGCCCCGAGGCTGCCGTCATGGCTGGGTCAGTCTTCCTAATTAGGATGGTGAAACTTGTTGTAAAAATCAGACTCTACACAACACTTGAAAGCTTCTGGTCATCCTCCCATCCACACATAACCGCTAGGTACAGCTTAGCGTTTATGCTCTGGCTTTTCCACAGACATTCGTTTTGTTTCGTGTTGTTTTTACAGAAGTGGAATCATACGGTATCCCCTGTACTGCCGCATCGCCAGTGCCGGACCGGCGGCCTGGGCGTCACCTGCACAGAAGTGCAGCATCTCAGGCCCCTCCCATGGCCTGCAGGACCACGCTTGAATTTAATAAGAACCTCGTGCCCAGAAGATTCCTGTGTGCATCAAAGTCAGCAGAGAAGCCCTGGTATATCTTACTACGTGCAACTTTTTAGTACTAGTATGTCTCAGGTGTCTCTCAGTGTAAGAACCGATAGAACGGTCAAGTTCCTTGTTCTCGGCTGCGTAGTTCCCCACGGTCTGCAGTGCCCTGTTCCTTGTTCCCTCGTCTGCTCAGAATGGTTGGGTTGAACTTGAAGAATGGACGAATGAAATGCCACTGTGGGCTTTAGAGTAGGTTGATTCCAGCATAAGCAAAGGTCTGGAATCAGAAAGAAAGTGACCCTGAAATCTACCCTGGGAAATTTTGGTGAGGGCCAAAGGATTGCAGATGGTTCTCTCCAGGCACTGAGGAGCCGGGGGCCCGAGGGCCAATGAATTAGCTGAGAATCTTAAAAATGGCGTTGACTGCCTACTTTGGGCGCCCGAGAGGGAGCATTCTCTCTGGAGCTGCTGCTGCACCATGAGCCACCAACTGTGCTGGGCAGATTAACAACAGGAAATTCGCTGGGCATCTCCTCCCTGCCAGGTGACTGTGCTGAGAGATTCTGCCCACAGGAGGGAGAAGCTGTGAATTCGCTTCTTTTGGTAGATGAGGAAACTGAGGCACAACGAGGCTAACGAGGAAGAGTCTACAGTCACAAAGCCAGGAAGCGATGCGGTGAAGATGTGAACGGAGTGGGGAAGAGTCCGGCTTCCACCTTTCTGTCCTGCATGACACCAGCATCTTGTAACCTGTGTGTATTTAATGCAAGTAAAACACCAGCCCGCGCTGGCTGGTGTAGCTCAGTGGATCGAGCACGGGCTGCGAAGCAAAGGGTCGCTGGTTTGATTCCCAGTCAGGGCACATGCCTGGGTTGTGGGCCAGTTCCGGGGGGGGGGGTGCGTGAAAGGCAACCACACATTGATATTTCTCTCCCTCTCTTTCTCCTTCCCTTCTTCTCTTTCTAAAAATAATAAATAAAACCTTAAACACACACACACACACTGGCCCTTCTGATAGGGTTTCTGTTGTGCATACAGTAGGTGCTCAATACATACTGGTTGTATTGAATGAAACAGCAGCCTTATTGTACAGCTCCTGGGTGAAGCCATTATCTTTAGTCAGGAAGCCTGATGAGGGTCTGGGCCCCTTGGATTCGTTCGATCCTTTATTCTTCAACAGGTACCGATCCGTGGCTAGCTACTTCCTGCTGGACCTCGAGCAAGACATAGGGGGATGGAGAGGTTAATAGGATGTGGGACATGTCCTGCTAGAATGTGGATTCACGGGGGAAAGACGGGCTAAGCAGAGAACAAGAACACTTGTCCTGGTCTGGGGCAAGGTCACTGCTGAGGAAGTGGCCACGCCGGGCTGGGCACACCCAGTGCCCTCCTCTGCACGGCTGCAGGCTGAGCACCAGGATTTCCCGGGGCCGCTGGTCCCCGGCTGTCCAGGCCTCTGTGCTTGCACTGCCCTGTCTGACAGTGCGCAGCTCCCCATGGGCCCAGAGCAAGGCAGGCGCCCTTGTGTGCTGATGGTTAGGTGCATGTGGGTCAAGAGCGTAGCACAGAAGCTGGCCTGCCTGGTGTTCAAATCCCACCTCTGCCACTTTCTAAACGAATAACCCTGGGCAAGTCACATTCCTGACCCACAGTTTCTCCACGTGTAAAAAGGGGCTAATAATATCACTGAACTCACAACCATAGGCTGTGCGGGAGGGTTCAGTAGTGTAGTAGTAATTTAGGTGAAACAGGAGACTAGTGCCCGGAACCGTGAACAATTAGAGCTGTGATGTGATTATAATCATTATCGCCATGGTGCTGTCTGAAGAAACTGCAGCTGTGTGAAAGCAGCAGAGGGTGTCACCTCTCGATGGGAAGGACAAAGGGTCGCACACACACACAGGGATTTGTGGAAGACACAGAGCGGGGTCTGGAGGCTTGCACGGGGGGCCGGCGCAGTCCCTGGCTGGCTGAGCTTGCGGGAATTCCAGGCCCCGGGGAGCCCCAGGTTGCCCAGCTCCCGCCGTGGACAGAGGGCTTGGAGGACATGTCCAGCAGCCAGGGAAGGCCTCCTGGTGTTTGAAATGAGCTGGGAAGACGGGACCGGAAGTGGCCTGGCGAGGGAGAGCATTGTGGGGGAAGCTTGGTTCCTCTGGGGACAGAAGGCAGCCACCGTGGCTGGGCCCGGTAGGGGGAAGGGAGGAGGGAGAGCCTGCTGCCTACCCACAGGTCAGCCGTGGTTAGAGGGTGGCCACACTGAGGCCCTAGGCCGGGAGCGGCCCTGCCCCAGGTCACTGCGGAAGGCAGGGGCAGCAGCAACGCCCACCCCGCCACGCCCCACCTCTGTTCTCTGTCTCCTTCCCACGTTTAGTTACAGGTAAAGGCACAGTGGGCGGCAGCTACTGGCGAGGCCACATGGTAAGCATATGGTCTGATATTTTTCTCTGCCTCTCGTCTTTCCTGCGGCTGTCACGGAGCACAGCCTGTTCCCGGGGTTTCCGAGCTAGGTGTCTGGTTGTGGGCTTGCTCTGCTGCCTGTGTCGGCGTGCCATGCTGGTGGCCTCGAAGGGGCTGTGCAGTGGTGGGCACAGATGTCGAGGAGGAGGGAGCTGCTAGGGCAACACCAGCCCGAGGATGGAGGGAGGATGCTGCATCTCAGGGTCAGTCACTCATTCCACCACTCATTCATTTACTTGACCTTCCCCAGGTGCCACCCCAGGTGACCCCAGGTGGTGGTGACAGGAAGAGCTCTGAGCTGGGTTTCAAGGACATGGGGGCAACTCAGCAGCTGCTTTCTGCCATCCAGGGGCCCATGACATTACTGAGGGCAGATATAATGCCAGGTAAGGAGGTGGCTGGCTACAAGGTAAAGACACCATGATCAACAGCTGGTTGGAAAGTAGGAAAATAGTGACAGTCGCCACCATCTGTCTAGGTGCTAGATCAAGAAACCTGCAAAACCCTGAAGTAATGCAAGGCTAGAGGAAATGGAGACATTCATTCACCTCGTCCTTAAACTAAAAAACTCAGGGTAAGCATGTCAGTTCCTCTCCAATTTAAACACATTTCATGGAACACCAGAAGAAGTTCTGATGGGATTTTGATGGGGGGGGGAGAAGACTTGACACAATTATTCTGTAATTTACCTGAAAAAAATTTACAAGAATGGGAGTTGGCCAGACATTTTTTATAGAGCATAATGTCAGGAGCTTCTGTCGTCAGGCATTAAAATATATCCCAGAACTATAATCGTCACACAATGTGACATCGCCCTGGGAAGACACGGGTAGGTGCTGAAGCACAATAGGTGTGGACGTAGATCCCCATAAGCATAAGAGTTTACTTCCTGATAACGATGCACCTCAAGTGAGAGGCAGGGCAGAGGTTTCCGACTGAGGCTGCAGCCTCCGACTTCACCTGGCATGTGCAGAGATGGGGCCCCTCTTCTTCCCCCAAAATGTTCCGTGGGGGACTTTGCCTGCCAGCGATGGATTAAAAAGTAATTGACGCGAGTCTAGTCCCCGGCCATGTCCTCAGATTGTTCCTATCCACTGTCTTGTCCGGTCTTCAAGGAGGGAACCAAGGTCAATGTTTTACAAAATGTTCACTCCCTCTCCACGAGAAAGTCATTCAAACCGATCATATTAGGGAAAAAAAGAAAGTGACCCCCCCCACCCCACGAGCCCACTACACACATCTATTTACTCTTTCCGAACCCAGGATCATCATGTACACGCAGCTTTGTAAGCTGCTGAGTTCACTTCGTATCGCACTGTGAGTGTTTTAATGTCCTTTGGAAACACAGCGTCTGTGGCTGTGTGCCATTCTTTAGAAGCAGCTGCCATGATTTATTTAGGCATTTCCTCAAAGTTGATTATTTTCCAGACAGCTATTATGTTTTTCTAAATCACCTGCTGGCTTTTAAAACTCCCCTTTCTATTATTTTCTTGAGCTAGATTCCTACAAGTGTGGTTACCAAGTCAAGGGGGAGAATTTGCCAATTGCTGTCCAGAAATCAGGAAACAGAGCTAGCCAGCATTGCCTTCCCTACCTCGGCCAGCATGAACATTATTTTTAGTTTTGTTTTTTTTTTTAAACTGCCAATGTGCTAGGTTCATTGATGACAGGTGCCAGTGCTAAACATTATGTAATACCACCCTCACACCCCCTGTGTGAGGACATCCATTTTATACATGAAAAAAGGGGCTCAGAGAGGACACCCCCAACCGGCCAGGGTCGCCTAGGCAGAAGGCGGTGGAGCCCCAATTCAAGCCCAGACTTCACTGCTAGCACCCAGATGCAAGCTTGGACCTGGGCGGAAGCCTAGGGGATCTTGACTCGGTTCTCCTTTCCCTGCTCACTGCCTGTCTTGGTTCTCACCCAAATGAGTTTTATAATCGGGGAGTAGGGGATGCCCTTCACAGATAAAGCCCAACTCCTCAGGCCAACCTTCAAAGCCACCATTATCCAAGGTTGCCCTTTCACCCAAAGGCGTGACCTTCCCCTGACCCTGGATTGTCCGGCGCTCGGGCCACACAGAGCCACTTTCGCGCCTCTAAATCCAGGCGGAATTAGGCACCTGTGCTGCCTCCGCCCCTAACGTCCCCCCAACCCCGCGGGGTTGCAGCAGAGCGGGTCCTGATCCTTAGGGCAGCACCTGTCACATGACTGCAGATGGCCTGACGCGGGAATCTCCGCGGTTTGAATGCGCCGGGTCGGCCTCGGGTCTGCGCGTCCCTAGCGCCACCGTGCGCCCCGCCAGCACACAGCGGGCGCTTATTGTAAAGGGAGAGAATTGCCCAGAGATGTTCACAGTTACAGACGCCTCTGAGCAACAGCAACGGGAACAGGGATTGCTATTTGGTGACCACGGACTGTTTGGCTCAGCGACTCCGTGTAGGATCGGAGGAGAGGGGTTCGGGATGCAGGATAGAGTCATAATTAAACGGAATTTCCAAGCAGGACCGGTTCAGAGTCCGGATGAATATCGCTTTTTATCATTCAACTCAGGCCTCTTCACCCGCTGCTGAGTCAAGTCAGCAACAAAACACTTTGAAATGGACCTCCCCACTTTTTTCTGGGGCACATTCTTTTGCCAGGTTGTGCGGGTCGCCGCCTCGCCGGGTCTCGGTTCCCGAGTGTCCAGCGGTCGACTGACTGCACGCCCCCTCCCACCTCAGCCCCACGCGAGCCCTCCGTATCGCGGGACAGTGGTGGCCGCGGGGAGGTCGGTTGGGGACGATCCTCCTCGAAGTCTCCCGTGATGTCCTTCCCAGGCGACAGATCCCTCCCGGCGACAGACGGATCTTGAGCTCAGAGCCGCCCATTCCTGATGCAGAGGACCGGGGTCGGAGGGTCTGCTCTGCCAAGGGCACCCTCGCAGCCCGGAGTCGCGCCCGCAGGCGCCGCGGCGCCAGGTGAGCGGGCACCGCCCCCGCAGCGTGACGTGTGCGCGGTGATGGATCTCGCCGCGCGGTCTGCAGCACCGGAACCTCCCGTCCTCCAGAGGGCGCTGGCCTGCCCGGCCTGCAGGCCGACCTGCTGAGCAGACAGGCCCAGGTGAAGCCTCAGGAGCCCGGGATCCCCGGATTCCCGGAGTCCCGGAGCGCGGAGCCGGAGCAGCCCGGCTCGCGCGCGGCCTGCTCGGCCCCCGGGGGTGACGCGACGGCGGAAGGTGTGCGGGGAGGAGGCTGTGCAGTTCCAGCGGCCGAAGCCGCGCTGAGAGGCGAGGCGCGCGGGCCGAGGACGCCTGCGGGGACGGAAGGCTTAGGGGACGCTAGAATGGAGGCTGAGGGCTTCGCGGGCAGTGGGGTTGCTGGAGGTGATGTGCAGCACTGCTGTATCTGCCCAGGAAGGGTTGGCTGAATGGCCGGGTGGGGTGGGGTGGGGTGGGGGGCGGGGCCGAGCGGGGAGCCTCGCTTCTACTGTGTTCACAGAGGAGAGGGGAAGGCTGACGACTGGGGTGGGGGTGCTGCTGTTCTTGACAGCAAATAAGCACAGGGGAGAGGGTGGGGGTATCAAAGGGGGCTGTGAGTGGGGAGGGCTGGAATGCGTGAGTGGTCGCGCAGAGAAAGGCTGCAGGGGGAAGTGGATTGGGGTCGAATGCTCCCCTTGGCAGGGTGGAGCCAGAGAGTTGGAGAGGCGGAGGGCGGGGTTGGTTGGGCCTTAAAAGGCGGGACGGTCGGAGGGATTTGAAGGAATTGGCGGAAGGTGGTTGACCTCTCTTGCTGCTGTCAGACTTGGGGGCGTAATGATGGGCTGGGGAGGAAATGTGGCATGCTCTGGGTAGGATGGGGGGCGTAAAGCTCAGCTAGCAGTATTTGAGGCCCGAGGGTTGGGGTGGGAAACCGACCACGGGACCAGGCCAGTGGCTGGTCCCGTGGTGGGGAGCCCAGCCTCACTCCCCTTCCTTCCCAGCCACCATGTTCAACCAGCTCCAGCAGCAGCAGCTCCAACAGCACCTGCAACAGCAGCAGCAGCTGCTGCAGCTCCAGCAGCTGCTCCAGCAGTCCCCGCCGCAGGCCTCGCTGCCCGTGGCCATCAGCAGGTGAGTTCCCTGCACCCCTTCATGGGTGGGGTTGGCCGGTTCCAGCCCTGCCACTCAGGTCCATGCCTTGGAGACCCCCCTTCCCAGCCCTTACTCCCAGGGGCATGCCCCAAGGGGGGCAGAGAATGGAAGTGAGGGGTCTCAAGAAAGAGGGCGGGTCTGACTCTCCCAGTAACCCTCTGACGACCTCTCTCAACACACAGGGGGCTCCCCCAGCAGCAGCCACAGCAGCAGCTTCTGAATCTCCAGGGTGCCGCCAACTCAGCCTCCCTCCTCAATGGCTGTGTGCTTCAGAGGGCTTTGCTTCTGCAGCAGTTGCAAGGTATGGCCACAGGCCCTTCTCATTCCGTCTTTGAGGCAGCTTCCCAGCAGCCCCGGCACATGGGATCTCAGCAGATCCACACAGTAACCCTGAGAGGGAGCCACTGTCAGCGTCCTAGTTTACCGGGGAGGACACCGAGGCCTCAGGAGGTGCAAGTCCCTAAGTTGCTCAGCGGGCTGCAGGTCTATCTGATCCCAGACGTGTGCCCTTGGCCATGGTGCTGGCTCAGTGCACAACACTCGGTCCACTGCAGTGACATTCAGATTCGATGAGGCACTGGATGGAGAGATCTGTTTTAACCGTCCTCCTCCCCATCCCATTGGGCAGATGAGGAAGCTGAGGTCCAGAGAAGGAAAGTCATTCGCCCTTGGTCACACAGCACCAGCAGTGTCTCAGCTAGACCAAAGCCTGGGCCTCCTGGCCCCCTGAATCTCTGAGGGGATGTCTCTCGCCCTCTGCTTTAGGCCTGTGCCCTTGCCTCAGTTTCCCCACGTGGAGAGCAGTCTCTCAGCTCTTCCTTCCAAGATGCTGCTCCTGATACTTTCCAAGATCCCCCAGCTCCTGCGGGAGTCATCCAGGGGTCCAGGGCCCAGGGCCAGCTCCTGCTCGGACCCAGCCCCTCCCACAGGATAGGGGGACTTGCTGGGCTGGGCACTGGGCTGAGGCCTTCCCAAACCCAAGTCCTTGACTCTGCTGACAACCCTAAAGGAAGGTACACTCATGATCCCATTTCACAGATGAAGAAACTGAGGCCCAGAGAGGGGTCCCGTGCCCAAGGTCGCACAGCAAGTAGGCGTTGATTAGGGGGAGAGTCAGAGCCCAGATCTTACCACGGATGGGACAGTTGGCGCCCTTCCGCCCTGCCAGGGCCGCGTGGCCGGGAATGGCCCTGGGAGCTGACTTAGAAATGACAGATAACGTTGTGCACCTGAAACCTGTGTGCTTTCATTAACCAGTGTCACCCCAACAAATTCCATGAAAAATCAACAACAATAAAATAAATGGCAGATAGATGGACGGAGAGATCAAATCACACACAGGGACCCTCCCCCCCAATCTATACATACATATTCCCGCCCCCTTTTTTCCCCATTTTAAAAGTTACACTCTTCAAAGACAGATGAGCAGAGTATTTTAGAAAGAGGATGAAAAACCCCGACACAATCGCATATAGATTCACTCACCTCCTGAAGAAAAGACACACCTGCCGAGGCTCCGGGGTATCGCGTCCCGTTTTTTTCTGGCCACCAGCTTGGGGGTTTGTATTTGACTGTGGTTCTTGGTGTCAGTGAAAGGCTGTATCTTATTCCTTTTTCACTGAATAGAAGGACATGATCATTTATCGTATAATGTGACAGTCTCTGTAAGGATTATTCTTTCTTATTTTTTAAACAGAGGTTGCACTTTTTTTAAAGATTTTATTTTATTTTTAGAGAGGGAAGGGAGGGAGAAAGAGAGAGAGAGAGAAACATCAATGTGCGGTTGCTGGGGGCCATGGCCTGCAACCCAGGCATGTGCCCTGATTGGGAATCGAACCTGCGATGCCTGGTTCGCAGCCCGCACTCAATCCACTGAGCTACGCTAGCCAGGTGTAAGGATTATTCTTTAGCAGCTGTTTAATGTGCCACTGGACGGAATGGGCCCTTGTTTACCTAAACCTTCTCAGTTTTATGTTGTTTTTCTGTTTTAAATAACACTGGGGTGACTAGCATGTTTGAGACTATTTTCTTAGAAGGAATTCCAAGAGTAGGATGGCTGGGTCGGAACGGGGGGCTGTCTCTCGGCCCTTGGTAAGTGTTGCCGAATTGCTTTCCCAAAGGACTGGACCAGTTTGCAATGTCACCAGCTACGTACGACAGTACCGGTCTCACCATGCCCACAGCACCATTGGGTATTATGCGCTTTTATATATATATGTGTGTGTATATGCATACAGCTTACTAATTCAGTTGGCAAGAAAAAGCTGTGTCCTCCATGTTTCAGCTCGCTTTCTCGGAGTGCTCGTGCAGTTTAACATTTTGTAATTGTCTGTGAAGCATTTGTATTTCCTTTTGTGACTTGTCCATGTCCTTTGTCATTTTTCTTTTGGAGTGTGCCATCTTGTGTCTCATTGGGAGAGCTGGTTGGCGTTCTCTCTCTGCGCGTAGTTGTCATAAGTTCGTGTTGCTAGAACACTGACTATACACAAGGAGCCCTTGTGTGTCTCACTGAGTCCTGGTGAAACCCTGTGAGGGAAACACTGCGTCACCCCGTGTTACAGCTGAGGGAGCCGAGCCTAAGACGCGGGGACTGACCCGCTCGGGTCCAGAGCTTGTCCCGTGGGGTCTGGGTTTGAGCCAGCTCTCACAGCGCAGCTGGCCCCTACCCTGAACCCTTGTGCTTCTCGGCCCAGCCCTGGCGCAAGAATTTGAACTGGCTTGTGTGGTTCAAACACTTTGCAAACACTGGGTTCCCTGAGTCTGATGAGGCGCCCGGCCCTAAGGAGTTTCCCCCGGGTGCTGGGCAGTGGGAAGTAGGGAAGGCAAGTGGGCAGCGGGTCAGCCACAGCTGGTTCCCAGGGTAGCTGGAGCGGGTGGGAGCGGGTCTTACTGTCCCAGGGACCAGTCATCTCGCTGGTTCTCCCCGTGGGCCCTGTGCTGGGTGTTTCACATGCTGGAAGGCGCACCCCAGAGCATGCCCGAGGGTGAGCAGTGTCCCCGGGGCACTGACCAGGGAGGCATCTGGAGAGAAAAGGCAGTGTCCTGTGCCTCGCCCGGTAGAGCAGAAAACCAGCCCCAAAGCCACTCCCCACCGAGGCCCAAAGTGGGACTAGGCTCCCAACTGTCACCTCTCCCCATTGGCGGACCTGGGGTGGGAAGAGTCCCTTCTGAAATTATCTGTGATGTTCCCATGGTGCTTTGGGGGCCTGACCCCTGACCCTAGCTTCTATCACCCAACCCTCGTTATAACCCCTCTTCTCCCATCTTCTTGCCCGCAGGTAACCTTCGCAGCTACAACCTGGCAACCCCGAACCTGACAGCCCCCAGCCTCACACCCCCACAGCTGGCCACCCCAAATCTACAGCAGTTCTTTCCTCAGGCCACTCAGCAGTCCCTGCTGGGCCCCCCTCCTGTCAGGGTCCCCCCCATACACCCCTCCAAGATCATGCTTTCAGGGCGGACCCCCCCGAAACAGGCCCGGACACCCCCCTCCACCATCCCCGATCACAAGGTGAGTGGTGGGCGGGTGGAGCAGGCGGGGCGGGGAGAGGGCTGGCCTGGGTATCGACCCAGCTCCGCGCTCTGGCTCTCACTGGGCCTCTGGGCAGGTCACACCCCTCTTTGTGCCTCAGTTTCTTCGTCTGTGAAAAGGGCAGGAGGCAGATTGGACCTGTGTAGTGTTTCCCAAAGTTCGAATATTCCCGAACCCCTGATGCGATCTTTGCTGTGTCCAGACACTACCAGTGTTATTATTTAAGATTTCTGGTTTTTTGAACAATTTGAGATGTAATTGACAGATAACACTATAAGAGTTTTAGATGTACTCTGGCAGTTCTTAAAATCAGTGCTGCCCAGCCCTGGCTGGTGTGGCTCGTTTGGTTGCAACGTCATCCCATAAACCAAGAGGTTGTGGTTCGATTCCCAGTCAGGACACATGCCTGGGGTTGCGTGTTTGATCCCTGGTTGGCCCACAACCCAGGCATGTGCCCTGATGGGGAATCGAGCCAGCAACCCTTTGGTTTGCAGGCCGGCACTCAATCCACTGAGCCACACCAGCCAGGGCCCTTGCCCTCTCTCTGAGATCCATAAACATGTCCTCGGGTAACAATTAGAAACAACAACAACAAAACGGACTGCCCAGTGGGAGAAAAATGCAGCCATACGTGCAATTTAATTTTTCTAGTAATCACATTCACCAAGTGAAATGAAACAGGTGGAATTAATTTTGTTCACCTATTTTATTTAGCCTAATATATTAAAAATTGCCACTCCCGTATTTAATCAATATAAAAAATGAACGGGACATTTTACATTCCTTTTTCTGTGCATGTGTTAAGCCTTTAAAATCTGATGTGTATTTTACATTGAAATCTCGGCTCGCCACAGTTCAAGTGCTCAAAAGCCACCCACGCGTGGCTGATGGCTCCCGTCGGGGCTGGCTTTCAGTGCATCCGCCTCTTCTCAGGTATATAGAAAGGAAACACATCACTAGCTGAAACTTTGAAACCAGCGTAAAAGGAAGGTCCCTGGGGTGAAACAGCGACAGGTCCCGAACTCGGCAGTGTGGCTGTCTGCCATTCCGAGCACCCCCGGCCCCGGCCCCTCAGGGTCGGGTGGCTGGTGAAAGCACCAGGGGGAAGGGCCCCCCCCCCGACACACACACACAAGCACAGAGACTGAAGAGCCTTCAAAGCGAACAGCGTCCTCCCTGAGACCGTCCCGTCCCTGGATATCCCGGCAGCTCCCCGCACACGCCACGCCCCTCGGAGCGTCCTGGCGCAGGGGCAGTGCCCCGCTTCCTGCCTGCTCTGGGGCAGCCCCCACCAGGGGGTGAGGCATCTCCCCCCAGAGAGGGGTCGTGGCCTCTGACCTTCCAGTGGGCCTCTCCTCGCATGGTCTCGTCTAGGACTAACCACCCCCCATTTTATATAAAGAGTTTATTTTCAGAGAGAGGGGAAGGGAGGGAGAAAGAGGGAGAGAAGCATCGATGTTTGAGAGATAGAGCGATTCTCGGTTGCTTCTCGCACGTCCCCAGCTGGGGACCTGGCCCCCAGCCTCGGCATGTGCCCTGACTGGGAATCGAACCGGTGACCTTTTAGTTTGCAGGCTGGCGCTCAATCCACTGAGCCACACCAGCCGGCCACCCCCCTCATTTTACACATGGGGAAACTGAGGCGCAGAGCGGGTGGAGGTTGCTCGGGGCTGCACAGCTGTCCGGATGGACCCAGAGCTGAGCCTCCTGACTGGAAGGCCAGGGCCCGCGCCGTGCGGGGTGAGAGCTGGGTGGTTCCCGAAGCCCAAGGAGTCCTCGTGCGGTGCATGGTCCAGCTCTTTACCGGTTCCTGGGGCTTACTAGCAGCGGGGAGGGGGCTACTCCTGGGCTTCCTGGGGAGTGGGGCTGCAAACATTGGAGCCACGCATTTAATTAGCAGACATCTGTAAGTCCCTGCAGGGCACTCAGTGGCCTGGCCCTCCTGGAGATCTTGGTCTGGGGAGGAGGGTAAGACGTTAATGCAAATAATGTTCCTACCAATTCACTAAGCACCCCAGTGGGGAAGCCCAAGGCCCTCTGGGGACCTGTGCTAGGGGTCTGGGCCCACGGTGGCATCAGGAGGGCTTCCTGCAAGAAGTACCTTTGGGGCTCTGGGGTGTGGGCCTGGCTGGGGCTTTGGGGAGCCAGAGAGAAGACCAGCATGGATGCAGAGGGGAGAGGGGGAGGGGGGAGAGCCGGGGCCGGAGGGCGGGTGTGGGGCAGAGGTCATGTGGTGTAGGAGGGAGGGTAGGTGGTGTCGGGCTCCGGGTGAACGGGTGAACGAGGGGCACTCCGGGCCTGGGAGAAGTCACAGGAGTGTTTCCGCCTGGTCCAGACGAGAGATGTGGCCGGGTTTGCATTTGAGAAGGGTCCCTCTGGCTGCTTCGTGGAGAGGGGGTGTCCGGAGACAGCTCGGTGGCCAGGAGGGGGCTTGTGTCCCCCAGAGCTGGGTTACTTAACTGTCAGGCAACCGGATGGAACTCCTGGACACGATGCCCGGGGCGTTTAAGAACATCTCTGGGCCCAGGCCCAGCCGAGGTTCCCAGGCCCCTTCGTGTCCGTGTCCATGTCCCGGGGGCTGTGGCAGCCGCTCTCAGGCGGGAGCGTACTCACAAGGGGGCGTGGTGGAGGGTGGGGACGGTTTCTGAAAGGCAGCAGGATTCTTCTTCTCAGACAACCCCCGTGGACGACAAGGCAGACCCCGCGGAGGGGTCTGAGGAAGCCTCGGAGCCCCGCGCGGACACCCCAGGTGAGGGGGGCTGCCGGCCCTTCCGGGGGGACGTGGGGTGGGCAGGTGGGTGGGGGGTGGTGATGGAGGCGGGTCTGGCAGGCGGGGGTCCTGGTGCGGGGTGAGCCCAGGCCCCATCTCCCCGAGACCGTTCGTGCCTAACCTGCCCCTGGCAGTCCCTCGTCTGCCCCTCGTCCTGGACCCAGCCTCTCCTCCCTGCCCAGATGACTTTGCCAAGGAGAGACGCACTTCAGCACCTGAGCCAGAGTCCTGTGAGGTGGCTGAGCCTCCAGCTAAAAGGTCAAAGAGGTAATTGACCCTGGACCCCTGCTCTATTCTCACTTCTGCGAAGGTGGGGGGTGGGTGTAGGTGGGGCCGGGACCATTGAGGGGAGCTGGAGCCAGGAAAGGGCCTCGGCCTCTGGCTTGGAGGGAGGTCAGACCTACCTCTGCACCTCACCTGGGGGGGCCCCAGGCCAAACAGACTCGGGTGTCTTCGCTGTGACTGAGCCACCTGGGGGCAGGTGAGGTGGCCAGGTTGGAGGGGTGACCGTGTGCGGATGTGCACCTGGGCCCTCAGGGTGGGCAGGGAGTGGGTATCCTTGGATTTATAGTAGCAAGTTGTGGGGGGGGAGGGCGGAGAGTGAGGGATCCTGCCAATTTATTTAGGGGAAACTGGGGCCCTGAGAGCCAAGGGGGCCTTGCCCAAATGCCCAGCTGGAGCTTGGTAGAGTGAGGATCGGAACCTGGGTCTTGGCCTTTCTCGGGACCCCCTTAGAGCCATCCGGAAGACGTGAGTTTGATCTCCTTTTGGTCCTTCCTAGCTCAGAGGAGCCCTCCGAGAAGGGACCCTCAGGGCAGCTGCAGGTGAAGGTCCAGCCACAGGCCCGGATGACTGCACCAAAGCAGACGCAGACGCCGGAGCTGCTGCCTGAGCCCCTGGAGGCGCGAGTGCTGCCGCGGTTCCAGCCACGGGTTCTGCAGGTGCAGGCCCCGGTGCAGCCACAGACTCAGCCACAGGTGCCGCCCGTGGACGCCCAGGTGCAGCCAAAGCTGCAGAAGCAGGCGCAGACACAGACCTCTCCAGAGCACCTAGTGGCGCAGCGGGTGCCGCCCAAGCTGCAGGAGGAGGCTGAGCCTCGGAAGCAGGTGCAGCCGCAGGTGAAGCCACAGGCGCAGCCGCAGGCACAATTACAGCCCCCTCGGCAGGCGCAGCCACAGCTGCAGAAGCAAGCACAGACGCAGACGTATCCCCAGGCCCAGGCAGGAACACAGGCACAGGCCCAGACCCTGGAGGAGCCGCCGGAGCAACCTCCAGTGCAGTTGCCAGTGCCGCCCTCGGACCAGGCCCAGGGGCAGGCCCAGACCCAGCCACAGGGGCCGGCATCGGAGCGAGCACCCGTTCTGGTTCATTCTCCCGTGCTAGAGATACCGCCCAGTACGATAGAAGCTGGAGCAGGTAAGCGAGCGCCGGTTGCCAGCTGGCCGGTGATGGGACAGCTCTGCCCAACCCCCTCTTGCCTCCCCGGCACTGTCCAGCCTGACTGAGCGCTGCCTGGGACCCAGGGGTGGGCCTAGAACCGGGCTTGGGAATGTCACACCAGCGGCCTCAAGGCCTTGGCTGTGAGCACAGCGGGTGGCCCTTTGGCCCAGGTCCCTCTGGGTCAGGCGGGAGGTGGGCCCTGGGAAACAGCATCTCTGTCATTCCAGGCCTGGAGGGGGCCTCCCCAGAGCCAGCGGGCGCCCAGGTCAGCACGGAGGAGAGCCAGGAGGAGCTGACCGGCGGCCTGGATGTGGGGGAGTGTGAGAAAAGAGCGAGAGAGATGCTCAGGGTAGGTAGAGACGCTCGTGTGGCAGCGTGAGGACCCCAGCGCCCAGCGGTCGGAGGGCCCCTTTCTGTCCCAGCCCCGCGGAGGGCCCCTCGTGTTTCCTCCCCCCGCCCCCAGGCTGTGGGCAGCACAGAGTGGGGCTGACGGTGGTCCCCCAGACTCTCATGCTGCCGTGTTGCCTCACGTGCCTTTGCTCTGACGATCTGGAGGTACTTAGGTGACGAGAGTCCCTTCCAGCCTGCTCCTCCCAAATAGAGCCCCCAGTGCCCTCGCGTGGGTGACGTTGCTCTTTGGAGAGAGGAGTGGCAGCCTGTGCTGGGGGGGGGTTGGGTCCCAGCTCTGCTGCACAGTGGATTGTGGCCATGCCCACTCCCTTCTTTGTGTCTCAGTTTCTCCATCTGTCGTGGGTGGGTGGGTGGGTGGGCTTTAGATTTAGGTGGGCCTGGGTTTGAATCCTGACTGTGGTGCCTTCTACCTGCGTGAGCTTGGGCAATCGTCTAAGAGCTCGGAGCCTCAGTTTCCCCATCTGTAAAGTGGGCTGCTGGGCCCGAGGAGACGATGCTCCTAGGTATCTGGTACTGGGGCTGGCTCGCCACAAGCACCCAGCTGGTGGTAGCTCTGCCTCTGCCCATGGTGCAGGTGTGGGGGGCCGGGGGCTCCCTGAAGGTCACCATCCTGCAGAGCAGTGACAGCCGGGCCTTTAGCACTGTGTCCGTCGCACCCGGGCCACGCTCCAGCGACTCGACCTCCGCCACCCCCGCTGCCGCCGCCAGCACGCCCTCCGAGCAGGCCCCCCAGTTCTTCTGCTACATCTGCAGGGCCAGCTGCTGCGGCCAGCAGGTGCTGCCCTCGGGGCCCTGGGCGGTGGGCAGGCTGCATGGGGAGGGTGTGGGGGGTACCCAGGTCCAGGGTGGCCTGCGTGGCCCCGTGGGGCCCCGTGAGCCCCGCCCCTGCTGGCGGCCGTGCATCTGCTCAGGACACGTTCTCTGACCCGCCCCGAGGGCAGAGCTTTCCAGTCAGGCAGAGACACTTTGAACCGGCCCTGACCAGCCGTGTAGACCTCAGAAGGTGCATTCACCCTCTGTGCCTCGGTTTCCTCATGGGTCACATGGAGAAACCTTTAGAACCCAGCACATCAGGTGGTTTTGAGGATTCAGCAACTTGACACTGAGGTCACGAGCTGCAGGCCCAGCCTCCAGTGAGCCTGGCATCAGTAACAGCGTTATACTCGTGTTATTACTATTCCTGGCGCTGTTGGTACGAGGCGGGAGGCCCCCCCCCCCCCGGGGCCCCAGCGCGGACCGCATGCCGGGGCCGAGTCCTGGCGCCCACCCCTGACCTCCTCTCTTGACCCCCTCCCGTCGCAGGAGTTCCAGGACCACATGGCGGGCGCCCAGCACCAGCAGCGGCTCGCGGAGATGCAGCACACGAGCCAGGCCTGCCTCCTGTCCCTGCTGCCCGTGCCCCGGGATGTCCTGGACAGAGAGGACGAGTGAGTGCGGGCTCTCGGAGGCCCGGTGCGGGGGGGGGGTGGGGGGGGGGTGGCAGCGGGGGCAGCCTGGCAGGCTGGGTGAGGCTGGGAGGGGCCCGCATACCCATCTGCAAGGTCTGCCTCCGTGCCAGGCATCGCCCTCCCCAGAGGCCTCTGCGCACCCGTAGCTGTGTGACCTCGGGCCTCAGTTTTCCTCATCTGTAAAACGGCCTGCCACGGGGTGTGATGCAGGAATCTGAGAACCAGGCAGCTTCGTAAGGCTCCACCCAGGCAGGAGCAGTGGGTGGTGGCACGGGGGCCGCTCCCCTGGCATTTGTGCAGACCCTCCCACGGGCATGATTTGGAGGTCCAGGTCATCCTGGGGCTTGAGGTTAGGCTCCCCTGGGTGTCCCCTTTGTGCTCATGGGCGCTTGGTCAGGCAGAAATGTCCGCCCTCCTGGAGTCGGAGACCAGCTCTGGGGGCAGGAAGGTAGAAGCGGGGGGACCTTCTGTGACCCTGCGGGCAGCCGCAGAGGCCTGCAGGGGCCAGGAGGCGTCATCCCTGAGGGAAGCAGGTCGGCGTTGGCTCAGGCCACCCCGGGGGACCTGGCCTCTGCCTCACGGGACAGCTCCCCCTCAGCCTCAGGTGTGGTTTTTCAGGAGAATCCAGAAACCCAGATTTGTATGCGAAACCTCCCAACTCCAAAATAGCTAGTTCGGAACAGAAACAGAACAAACCCTGTGGAGGCCAAAGGACACCCTTTCACGGGCTGGGCGGGCCCCGAGGCAGGGGTCAGGGACTCGGCCCTGAGCGGTCACAGAGGGTGGCAGCTTGAAGTCCCCTCTGCGGGGGAGGGCACAAGAGCCCTGAGCGATGGGGAGCACGCTCTCCGAAGGCAGCTGTGACTCCGTTCTCGGGTCTCACTTTGAGAAGCGCTTCCCCACGTGGCTTTGCAGTACGTTCTCGAGCTTAAAACCTCCCCCTGTCCCCGGCCTACCAGTCACACTTGGGTGAACTAATCATCAGCACAGGCGAAAGGTGACTCACAAGGATGTTTCTTGCAAAGTTAATGTAATGCCGAAACAATTTAATTGGAAATGATCTAAAACATCCGAAACTAGTGGATTAGTTAGATCGGTTGAGGCTCTCGTCCACGTGGCGGAACAACCGATGCGTGGGACAGCGGTGGGCATGCGTGATAAGCAGAACACGCACACGACGCAGCGCCCCGTTGGAACAGGGTTCCAGGCTGCATTTGCAGAATGAACGTGATGCTGTCAAAACTGACCTCGTGACCCAAGGACACTGGGCGGATGTAGCCCAGGCTCGTAACAAGCTTCAGGGGGACGGGATCCCTGGCGTTGTCTCCTGTGGACAGTCCCCCCGAGTCCCGACCCGGCCCCCCGAGGCCAGGCAGACCTGGCGGTGCTTCAGATCAGCTGCCTGCCCCCCCTTCCCTCATCCGACACTCAGGATGGGGCCAGGCCCCGGGGATTCTGGGGTGGAGTCCTGGCCCCCCCTCCCGGAGCTCCCCACAGCCCAGGGCGGGTGGAGCAGGGATTTGGCCCTTACAAGTCGCTGTGAACAATGCCGTGGCCGTGGCACTTTGGAGCCGCAGACGGGGCCCAGCCTCCTTGGATGGGGACGGGTCCGGGAATGGGGCGAGGGGCCAGAACAGCTCTGGGAAGCACGGGGCATTTAAACTGGAGGGTAAAGTTGTTTTCAAGGCCAGATGGTCTCGGTCGTGTCACTGTCCTGGTGACCCTCTGGCATCCTAAATGCTTCTAAGTCTCATTTCTCCCCCAAGCCTCCTTGGTTATTTTTTTTTTAATTTTCTTTAAAGATTTTATTTTTATTTATTTTTAGACAGAGAGGAAGGGAGGGAGAAAGAAAGGGAGAGAAACATCAGTGTGTGGTTGCCTCTTGTGCGCCCCCTGCTGGGGACCTGGCCTGCAACCCAGGCACGTGCCCTGATGGGGAATCGAACCAGCGACCCTTTGGTTCGCAGTCCGCGCTCAATCCTCTGAGCCACACGAGCCAGGGCTGCTTGGTTATTCTTATGTAAGTATTCTTCCAGATGAAGCTCAGACCCATTTTATTAAGTTTCCTAAAAAGATCCTGTTGGGATAGCACTCCATTGTTGGAGCATCTGGGGGAGTCGCTGTCTTTCCGAGAACATAGTGTCACATGGTGCGACGCTTGTGTCGTCTGTCGTCACTCAGGGACCCTCCCCTGAGGCGCTGGTGCAACACCTGCCAGGTCTACTACATGGGGGACCTGATCCAGCATCGCAGGACACAGGACCACAAGGTACAAGGCCCGCGTGCCTTGAGGGCCCCCACGGGGGCTGTCTCCGAGCCGAGGGCTGGGGAGGGCGAGCCCAGGGTGGGAACGCAAAGTCAGCGCTAGCCCTGGCGTCTGCGCGTGCAGCTTCTCCGTGCGTCAGCCCCGCTTCCTCTTTGGGCTTCCGCCTCCCCAGCTCTCCAGTGTGGGCCAGGCGCCATCTACCCTGCCATTCGGCCACCGGGGCTCTCGGGGCGCCCCTTGGCCGTTGTCCTCTCCCAGTCTTCCCTCTGTTGCCATCTGCCGTCCCATGTCGGAGCCAGCGGCACAGGGAGGGGACGTGTTTGCCCGTGTTCTGGTGCAGGAGCGGAGAGCAGCCTGCTGATTACAGATGTGGCCTGCAGGGGGCAGGCGAGGCCTCCCTGGGTCCCGCCTGGCTGCACCCGGGACACTGCCCGCCGCCCACTTGGCCTGCCCTCCTTTCCCCAGATCGCCAAACAGTCCCTGCGACCTTTCTGCACCGTTTGCAGCCGCTACTTCAAGACACCCCGCAAGTTCGTGGAGCACGTGAAGTCCCAGGGACACAAGGACAAAGCCAAGGAGGTAACCGCAGCTCCCTCGGAGGACCTGGGCCCAGCGGCACTGAGTTGTGGCCAAGGCCACACGGCAGGTTGAGATGCGTCCCGGCCCTAATGCAGAGCAGGAACCGGGACTCCTGGGGCCGTGGGGCGGATGACGGGCAGCACCTCGGGTGCCCAGAGCTGACCCGAGCCCTGGCCTGCTCCCCTGGGCAGCTGAAGATGTTCGAGAAGGAGGTGACCGGTCAGGATGAGGATCACTTCATCACAGTGGATGCCGTGGGCTGCTTTGAGGACGACGAAGACGAGGAAGATGATGATAATGAAGAAGAAGAAGAAGAAGAGATCGAGGTCGAGGAGGAGCTCTGCCAGCAGGTGCTTGGGGGGAGGCGGGGGTTGGGAGGCAGGGCCCCAAGCCCAGGAGGGACCTCGCCCCACCTCCCAGGGGCCAGGAGGCACTCGCTCCGACTTGGTAACAACATAACTATATTCTCCGTGACTATGTAACTACGTATCACCATGACTACAGGGTGGCAGCAGGAAATAAGCGAGGGCCTTGAAGCATGGCTGAAACTGACCTGCGTCAAAGAAGGGAAAGGGCATCCTAGGCCCAGGGAACAGCATCGGTGAAGGCCCGGGTGGGGGAACCACGTGGGGCACCCAGCCCAGGAAACGTCAGCGCGAGGTGCTGCTGAGGGTGATAGCTAGCTAGAGCAGTCAACGGTTTCCGAGCACCTACTGTATACCAGGCGCGTACCAAGCACTTTCCTGGCGGAATCTCACAGGCTCGGATGCCGGGCTGTGTTTGGAACGCCCCTGCTGCTTTGCCTCCCGTGAGCAAGGGGCTGGAGAAACGTGGATTCTTTTCAGTTTAACGAATGTTTCCAGAGCCCCCGTCGTGGGCCAGGCCCTGGTGCTGGATGGACACCAGGGATGCGTGGGGCCCGAGGCCTGGCCCCTGCCCTCGTAGCCCTCACCCATTAAGACGGGGCAGCAGAGGGACTGTGGGTGGGGGGTTGCCAGGGTGGCTTCCAGCCCTGAGCAGGTTAGGGTGCAGCTGGCTTTGCTACTCAGGGTCAGTCTCGGTGTCCCAGGTGAGCCCCTGCCATCGCCGAACCAGCCGCCTCTGCTCAGAAGCCATGGGCCCAGCTCAGGCTGTGAGGAAGGGTCACAGCCAGGGTGGCAAACGGGAATGGCTGTCACTCCCAGGAGCCACCTTTATTTGCCTGGTGTGTGGGGGAAGGCACTGCCAGGCATGGCGATGCTGGCGTGGCTGGAGCCGGATGGCCTCATCCGGAAGGGGCTTATGTCCAGCAGGGGAGACAAGGGGTGCTAGATCACCTGACACCATCCCCTGACACCAGGTCACTGTGGCGTCAGGTAGGAACTCAGGGAGCTGGCAGGGGCCCCACGGTTAAGAGTGAAAGCGGGCCCTGGAGCCCCCCCTGGGGTTTGCTACCTTGCTCCTTCCTGAGCTGGCTGTACGGCACGGGACTGGTGAGTTAATGCGCCTGGGCCTCACTTTCCGCTTACGGAAAACCCGTGAACCACAGACGGCTGTGAGGATTCAAGGGGGTGACGTGTGTGATGTGTTGGGCATACCCAGCATGGATTACGGCCACTGAGGTGGGCAGGAGGGCTTCCTGGAAGAAGGGACTGAGTGAGCTGAGCCTACAACGTATAGATTGGGAAGGGTGCTCTGGGAGGCAGGTACGGCATGTGCAAAGGCTCGGCGAATGCCACCCACAACCTCCCCAAAGTCGGGTCTGTGTTCAAGAGCGCGGGTGCGTTCCAGCGCCCCCCCCCCACCCACATTCAGGGGCGGGAAGTTCTGGGGGAAGCCAGATCTGAGGCCCCGCTTGCATGTCTCCAGGTGAGGCCCAAAGGTGTATCCACAGAGGAGTGGAAAGACTCGGAGACCTACAGCCCCAACACTGCGTATGGTAAGACCCCAGCTCTGGTCCCAGACTCAGGTGACCCCCCAGGTCCCGGCCAGACAGCCTACCCACTCTCAGCACAGGCAGACCCATTCACTGTTGGGGCTGCCTCCACACTGCCTTCCCCAGTGGCTGCCCAGTCTGCGTTGCCACCCACAGGGCAAGAGGGTCCCCTTTCCCTGCGTCCTCCCCAGCCCTTGCTGTGTGTCGATTTGCAGACGATAGCCATGCTGACGGGGCTGAGACGACACCTCGAGGTGGGGGGACAAAAGGGGGTGGCGCGCCCGGCGGGCCTGGGGGAATGCGAGCGTGCAGACCCTGCTGTCCCACAGGCGTGGACTTCATGGTGCCCGTCGTGGGCTACGTCTGCCGCGTCTGCCACAAGTTCTACCACAGCAGCTCGGAGGCGAAGATCTCCCACTGCAAGTCCTTGGCCCACTTCGAGAACCTGCAGGTGAGCCGGGCCTCCTGCCCGGGACTCTGCCCCATCCAAAATAACGGGGGGTGACAGCCAGTGGCCACCTCCCTCCCGTGCTGGACATCAGTCCTCAGGCACACGCCCCAGCAGAGAGGCCCTGCCCACAAAGGGGGATGATAAAATCAGGGTGGGACTGGGCTCTTTCTGTTCTTTCTGGGGGGTAGGGGGGTGCAGTCCTGAGGGGCCAGGCCATGCTGCAGAGTTCTGGCCCCGGGAGGCGGAGTCCAGTGCTGTCTCAGCCGGGTTGGGGGAACAGCTGCCAGCCAGGGTGCATCAGGGAGGGAGCCCTGCCTCACCTGCGCCCTCTGTGTCCAGAAATACAAGAAGACCAAGAACCCCAGCCCCGCCACCAGGCCCGTGAGCCGCCGGTGCGCCATCACTGCCCGGAATGCCCTGACGGCTCTGTTCACCTCCAGCGGCCGCTCACACCCCCAGCCCGGCCTCCAGGACGCAGCCAAGGGCCCCAGCAAGGTGAAGGCCCAGCCTCCCCAGCCCCCACCGTTTCGGCGCTCAGCCCGGCTCAAAACCTGATAGGAGAAGCTCCCCACGCCCACCTGGTCTGGGTCCAGATGGACGCTGTTTAGAGCCTGCGTGGAAACCATGACCCGGCATTTTTACTCAGAACCCAATAAAAGAAGGTAGTTTGGCTGCCTAGTCCCCACCAGCACTTCTGTCTAGGCGGACAGGGGGAGGGGAGCAGCCCAGCCAGCCTTAGCCCGCGCCCAGCCTCTCCGGCACCGTGTGGGGCCAAACCGGACAGACAGCCGGACCGGTTCCCCAACCAGGGACTCTGGGATCGCACGGCACTTCGCCCCTCCGAGCCTCAGCTTCCCTCTTAATAATGTATCAGGGTTAGGAAAGTACCTTCAAATAAGATCTCATTTAATCTTCACAGCGACTCTAGGAGGGAGGTCTTGGTACCCCCCGATTCCAGATGAAGAAACTGAGGCCTAGCCAGGTCAGGATTTGATCCCGGCCTGAGCTCTGGACCCCCGTGCTAACCTCTCCAGCTGGATCCTGTGGAAGGTCACGTGCAAGAAGGGCTGCACCTCTTGCCTGGCTGCACCTCTTGCCTGGCTGCTCCTCTGCTCCTGAGTTTACGGGGCTCCAGCGGGGACTCCGCCCTTCCGGTCAGGTGACCCAGGACGAAGCATCAGTGGGCGGGGCCTCAGCCGAGTTGAATGTTTAGTTCCGCTGTTTCCCCATTTGGGAAGGACCCCTACAGATCCATAGTCAGACCAACCAAGGGGGACTGAGGCCAAGAGCAGGAGGGTGGTGCCCGAGGCTGCACAGCATGTCTTGGTGTCTTAGGGAAAGGCCCTGGCCCCCAGAGAAGCTAAGCGCAGCACACAGGGTCGCACAGCATGCCTGATGTTGTCTCAGCCTGGCTGGGGGAGCCGCTGCTGGCCAGGAGTGTACCAGGTGGGGAGGAAGCCCCGACCTTACCTGCACCCTCTGTGTCCAGAAATAAAGAAGGCAAGAACCCCATCCCCACCTCCACGCCCGTGAGCAGCCGGTGCGTGAGCAGCACCGGGAACACCCTGACCGCCCCGGGCACCTCTGCCAGCCACTGGGGTTCCCGCCCCAGGACACAAAGGCGCAGCAGTGTCGGAGACCAGTTTAATACGGACACTCAAGGCCTGGGCAGAGTGGAGAGTGTCCAGGAGTTGGGCAGGCAGGCAAGGGGTGGCGGGCCCACGCCTGGCCCCAGGAGGGAAGGCTGGGCGGTGGGGGTCGGCGCAGACACGCCAAGGGGAGTCCCTGAAGAGTGGCTCAGGCAGTCAGGGCCACAAGGGGACCTGTAGGCCAGCCCTGGAGAAGGTGTCTAAGTCAGGCGGTGAGCGCCCAGGCTAGAGCTCAGCCCAGGGACGCAGGGCCGGGGCTTGGCTCGGGGCTCCTGGAGCCTAAGGGCTGGCATCGCTGGGGGCCTCCCCCAGCTGCTGCTGGAACTCCAGGCGCGTCTGCCGGTTGGACTCCAGCAGCTCCTGGAGGCGGGCGTGGAGGTGGTCGTTCTTCTCTTCCAGGTGGTCCAGACAGGAGTTGATCTGGTCCAGCATGGAGTTGATGGCAGCGTATTCTGGAAGGAAGGGGGAAGACAGACAAGATCCGGGGTCTCCCCAGGGCTTACAGACACCCCTCATCCCCAACCATCATCCCCTGGCCTTCTACTCCTTCCTGGGCCTCAGTGTCTCCACCTGGAAAGTGGGTGGATACAGAAAGAAGGCAGGATTTAGAGAAATAATACCTTAGCTCCCCGTCCTGTTTTCCAGGGTTAGGGTGGTCAGCGGGCGGTGAGCCCGGGTCCTGCATGGGAAGTCCTGCCAATCCGCTTTCCACGTCCTTCGTCTGCCCACAGGCCACAGCCCACATTCCTAAGTGAGGCCGCTCAGGCCTCTGTCCAGGCCCACCCATCTTCCCAGCTCCCCCATGGCCTTTGCCCTCAGGATCAAAGCACCCAGAAGACTCCAAGACCCCACTCTCCTCTCCGGCCCCACCTCCCATGCCTTTCCCTTTCCTCTCTCGCATCTGCCTCTGCCCACCTCAGGCCCCCTTGAACGTGCCGTTGACTGTGCCTGCAATGTGCCGTGTCCTCCTCCTGTCTTTCCTCCCTCCTCTCCTGGATGAGTCCTGTTCCTCAAGTCTCAGCGTGGATGCACGCAGGGAGCCCTCCCAACACCCCAGGCTGGATCGGGCCCCTGTGCCAGATCCCCCTCCTCACACCTCCACGGCCGCACCTCCAGACCGACTGATGCGGTTACCTGCGTGCTGGTCTGTCCTCCCTACCAGGCTACAGAGCTCCGTGAGCGGAGGCGTGGCCTTGTGCTCACTGCTGTTTCCCCGAGGCCCTCACTGTCACACAATAAGCATTTGTTGAGTGAGTGAGTGAATGAATGAATGAATGAATGAATGAATAGGTGAGTGAATGAAGCCTCTAACTTGTCAGCCTTTTTGCCTTTGCTCAACTATCCCTGCCACCCAAAACGCCTCAACCGCAACAGCTGTTTGAAGACCAATTCAAAACCCCTCTTTTGAGAAGCCTTCCCCGGTCTCCACCAGAAACCATCACTCCCTCCTCCACAGCCACTCTCAGCAACACAGCGTCCCTTAGGACCCAAGGGCTGAGCCCATGCCCGCTGCAGGCGGGAGTTCTGAGCCAGTCCGTGACTCAGACACACTGTGTTGCCAGCTTGGGACGAAGGGGAAGGAGCCGGCAGTGTTTGGAATAGGCTAAAGCTGGAGGGTGTCTGGGATGTGCATGCAAATGTGTCTGCATTCTGGAGGGAGAGCACGCATCACACCTTGCAGAGGCCAGGGTCCTGGAGAGTGTCTGCTGGGTTTTACAATCTATCATTTTGTGGCACAGATGGGGAAACTGAGGCCCAGGAAGGAAGGGACTCGTCCAGGGCCCGCCAGCTGGTTGGTGGCAAAGTCGTCAAGATTCAGACTTGGGAAGCAGGGCACGGGAGCTTCAGCCCCTGCTCCGTTCCATCCCAAGAAGCTACTGCACCTTTCTGGAAAAGGGAGTAACTGGGCCGCTGTGAGGAGTCAAAGATGTGAAGAGCTCGGATAGGGCCCAGCTGCAGCAAGTATGTGGTCCATGTTGTCAGCACCTCACAATCTGTGTCACGAGACACGGCCAGGAGGAGGACGGGGCAGCGGCGTCTCCACATCACTGGGGCCAGGCGTTTTCTGTGTCAAGGGCACTTCCCAGTCCTGAGCCTTCGCCTCCCTCCTCCCACTGCGCTAAGTCCTGTGCATCTGCCAGGGGCCGCTCGCTGTGACTCCGGGGAGGCCCTTCCTGGTGCCGCTTTGCACCCGTCTGGCCGCTGCTCGCCGGCAGTGTCCAGGGCAAAGCGACCAGCCCACCACTTTCCCCGGCGGGAGGACTTCTACCTCTATTAAACGCAGCCCTTCGTGGATGTTAAGTGTTCCAAAACCACTGTGGTGATTAGTGCACACTCTGGATATGCCGAAACGCGCTGAACTGTACAGTTTAAATGGATGAGTTGTCTAGTATGTGAATTATAGCTCAATAAAACTGTTACCAAAACGAAACACAAAGCTCTATACCCCATATTTACTAAGTCCTGCTCTCTAAGTCAATACAGCAATATTTATTACACTAAAGGGAATAATGATAACCACTTACTGAACCCTTGCATCTTGGGACCTACTAAATATTTTCCATTCATCTTCCCATTTAATCCTGACACATCTCAGTGAACAGGGCATTAATCATTTTACAGACGGGGAAACGGGCTCCAGAGGGTGAGAAGGGAGTCGATCGTTCTCTCTCCACACCTCACTTCCCACCCACCGCAGTGCTGGGCGCGCAACAGGCTGCTGTATAAGCTTGTCGCATTCGCCAGGGCTCCAGGCCCCACCAGAAAGGGTGGCTGAGATGCTGACTCAGCAAGGGCGAGGGCGCGCGCGCGCGCGCGCGGGCACTCTTACCCGGGCAGCCCTAGAGCCAAGTAGGTCCACCGGCCCCGCCCCCTCAGGAGCCTACGTCCTTACAAGGGCCCGACGAAGTGGCTGGAGCAAATCCCAAGGGCGAGTGTCCCTGAAGCGGCCTCAGTTTCCCCATCCGTAAACCGTGGCCGGATGCCCACAGTTCTCAAATGTTGCAGTTTCCAGGGACGCACTCGCAGGTGCTCGTCCTAAATTCCGAGACGGCACCGGCAGCTGCAACCTCGCCTACCCCAGGGGCGAGGGGTAGGAGGGCTCCTTCCTTCCAAACCCTTGTCCGGGCCCTGATCCCCCTTCCCAGGAAGGTACCCCTGAGAAAGCAAAGGTCGCTTCTGCCCTCCCCCCCCGCCCCCGAGTCACCTGCTTCCCCGAAGCCGTCATCCTCGCCTTCCGCGTCCGCCTCCACCGGCATGCCCAGGTCCCCGTTGGGGCCCGACATTGCAGGCTCGGGCTCCGCAGGGGCCGCAAGGCGCGGAAACGAGGCGACCGTCACGCCACTAGCCTGTGCGGGGCGTACAGTGGAGGCGGTGGATAGAACGCAGGGCCGGAAGGGTGGGACCGCGCGGATTAACGCAACCCTAGGCTGGACAGCGGGGCCCCGCCCCCAAAGCCTCTCGGCCGGAGCTCCGCCCCAGCCTCGCCCCGCCCACAACCAGAAACCCCGCCCCTGCTCGCCGTCAGACCCCGCCCGCACGCGCCGAGTCCCGCCCCCACAGTCAGGCTCAATTCTCTCTTGAGAGGCTGTGCTCTCCCCTGGCTGCCCGCCGAGGAGCCTAGGTGGCGGAGGCTCCCTTGAGCGAGCTGAGCAGAGGAGCAGGGGCAGCCTGTGACACCCCCTAGTCTCTACCCCCATCTGTCCCCGTTTTGCCCAGTCCTGCCGCTGGAGACCTGCGGGTGGGCCAGCCCGCGCCTCCGCGTGAGTGAAATCTGAGACTGGAGCCCTGGCTGGCGTAGCTCAGTGGATTGAGCGCGGGCTGCGAACCAAAGCATCGCAGGTTCGACTCCCAGTCAGGGCACATTCCTGGGTTGCAGGCCACGGCCCTCAGCAACCGCACATTGATGTTTCTCTCTCTCTCTCTCTCTCTCTCTCTTTCTCCCTCCCTTCCCTCTCTGAAAATAAATAAATTAAATCTTTAAAAAAAAATCTGAGACTCAAGGTTTCTAAAGACCCTGTATGGCTTCCGGACCATTTTCGTTCACAGCCTCCGTGCGAGTCACGTTCTGTGCGGCAGAGGGCTGCGAATGGCTGCCGGTCAAGGAAAGCTGCGGGATAAGGTCGGCCCAGCTGCCCTCATCCCCCACCCCTTTTACTAGCCGGGGAAAGGAGGCCTGCCCGAAGTCACCCAGCCGGCAAGTGTCGCTCCTGAGCTGGGCCCAGGGGTGTGAGCTCCGGGGCTCCAGCTGAGAGTGAGGCTCCTGTCCCAGGAGAGGAGGGCTCCTGTGGCTGTTGCCACCAGCAGGCCCCGTGGCTGCGGCAGCCTGGTCCCAGCCTCATGCTGGTTGTTAAGGCCAACCCCAGGAGAGCAGTGAGGCCCCATTATGCTTCTTAACTGTGACAGCCGGGAGGGATCTTCTCTGTCCCAGAAGCTGTCCCACTGTTTCACCTGAGGAAGGGGGGGTCCACAGCCTGTAATCGGGGCCACCGCTGACTCGCATATGGGCAGTGCTACTGCCGCCTCTCTGAAGCAGATTGAGTGCAGGTGAGGCCTCAGCCGAACCAGTGCCTGAAGAGTTTTTGTGACTGGTCCCTCACTCAGGTCAGCTGACCCCCTGACTATAAGGTGTGGGCATCCTTCCTCCAGTCCTCCAATCAGCCGCCCCCCACCCAAGCCTCCACTCCTCCCCACATGGGCCCACCGCGCCCTCACAGTCCCCTCAGAGATGCCTGTGCCCACAGATGGAGCAGGTGGCAGAGGGCACCTGGGCCGTTCCTGAAGGGGATGGATCTCTGGCTCTGAGAGGGTGCTGGGGGGCACCTAGGGGCAGCTGGGTGCTCATACGGGTGGACGTGTGCATCACGCCTCTCTGTGCCGGTTCCCTGCGTGCACGCTTGCGTCCACCCGCTGTGTCTGTGTGTCTGTGTGAGCCTTGGCATGTTTCTGGGAGTCTGTGTGTCTCCCTGAGGGTCTGCTGCCCATCCTGAGTCTGCATGTTTGTCCCCTGGTCTCTGGCCTCTGACCTTGCAAGGGGAGAAGAGGCCAGAGAGGGGTTCCTGTATGTGATACAGACGCAGACGCTGCAGCCCGTGGGTGGACAGGAGCTTGTCAGGCCCCAGACACAGACCCGGCAAAGGGGTGGTGCGGGCCTGGCGCCCTCAAGCCTGCTGGAATCTGGATCCCCAGCAGCATGCGCCCCTCTTCGCCTCCCCCAGCCTGTCCCTGATGGTCTGAGAGGTCATCACAGAGGTGTGGGTGAGGGACAGTGCTCTGAATGGGGTCAGGACGGCCAGCGCCAGCCATGGAGGGGGGCAGGAGGGTGAGCACTGGGATCATAGGAGGCTGGCAAAGGGGCAGGGGCCTACCCCTGGTGACCCTCTCTGCCTGGCACAGCCTCGAGCTGGGTGTTCCCCTGCCTTACCCACTGTGCACCCCTCCTGGGCTGGCGGCCACCTTCCAGCACCCATACGGGTCCTGGTGAGTTGGGGGTGACAGCAACTGAGCCTCCCCTGTCCCTCCAGCCCCCTGGCCCTGGCTGAGCCTTGACTCTAGGACCTATTGCAGGTGGCCAAGTGTAGGCATGAGGTGCGGGCCTGCCAGTGTCTTCATTGGTCTGGGTACCCCTCAAAGGCCAGGACACACGGGGGCTCCCACTGGCCTGGCGGGAGACCCAGGGTTGGGGGCCAGGAAGTGTTCAATCGAGGACAGACTCCAGTTCTGTGGCCTCTGTCCTCACTGAGGACCCCAAGGGAGGTCTGGGAGCGGTATTGAGAGCCCACCTTTGCCCCTTCCCCTCCCAGATGGCCCCCGGGGCAAGGAGCACAGACTGGGGGACTGGGAGCACGGGTTTATTTGGCAGTCAGGGAGCGATTCCATCAGCAGGCTGGCTTAGGGGGCAGCTTGGTGGGCTGGACTGTGAGAAGGGTCTCCTGGCCCTCTCACTGGCGTCCGGGCTGGTGGGGGCAGCTGGGCGGCATCTTGGGCAGAGGCTGATGCGAGGGCCATGGGGAAGGAGAGAGACAGGAGGCACATCGGCGGCAGCGGCAGCTGTGGGGGTGCCGCAGGCCTCTGCGCTTCGGCTCCCATCAGCCCCGTCCCCAGCCGGGTACTCACCGCCGGCTCACTGGTCGTCGATGCACTTGTCTGTGGGGGAGACGGTCCGTCACAAATGGGCAGCATGTGTGTGTGTGAGCCCTGCACTGCCCCTGGGCTGCCCCAGGCCCCCGCCCAGCCAAGCAGCAGAAGATTTAGGGGTTCCCTTCAGGGCTGGGGCAGCAGAGGGGCAGGTGAGGGGGGAAGGGAATCCGGAGAAAGGCCTGGGAAGACCTGGGCGGGCCGGGGGTGGGGCTGGCCACCTGTTCTCCAGAGGAGGCAGATGAGGCCCAGCCACCTGACTGGGCACTCAGGTCTCCTGCCCCTTAACCTTAGGAACCCTGGCAACCCCTCCGCTTTGGAGAGGCTGGTGGCTCTTTGAGCAGCCTGCCAGGTTGCCTGCGGACAAGGGCACCTCCCAAGCCAGTGGTGAGCAAGTGCCGGGTGAGGGAGGAGGCAGCCCAGAGCAGCAGAACCTGGGGTGTCGGGAGAGGCGGCCCAGGATGAAGGGGGGCCTGGGAGTGTGAGGCAGGAATGGCCCAGGATAATAGCATCTGGGGTACAGGGGGAGGGGGCCCCAGGCAACGAGACTGAGGAGACTTGGCCTTGGGCCTGAAACACTCATCTGAGTTAGGCCCAAGCTGCCTATCAGGGAACAGCGCTTGGCCCCCTGATCCCTGGGGGCTCCACAGACCCTTGGGGTGGGGCGTGGTCCTCCTGACCCCAAAGTGGCTCCCAAGGGGCCCCAGTGACGGGAGCTGGGGACTGAGTCCCTCCTCTCCCCTTTCCCTGGGGTGACAACGTCAGGCCTGGACAGTCCCCAGGTCCCTTTGTCCTCTGCCCAACTGGCCATTACCGATCGGGACAGGGAAGAGGATGTGGTCGCTGGTGAGGCCCAGGGAGTTGGTGAAGCGGATGAAGTTCTCCTTCAGTTCAGCGGGTAGCTCCTTGGTCCTCCCTGTGGTCAAGATGGCCAGCGAGCGGCCGGCGGACACACCGTTAATATCGTCGAATGGGAGAACGAGCCTCAGACCGCTTCCGCTGGGAGAGTCTTCAGAAAGCTGTCCTCCCCTGGCCTCCCCGGGGCTCAGGGAGGCGGCAGCCCTGGGGGAGACCTGGGGGGCTGAGCGGGGATAGGCCGCTCCCCTCCCCCGGCAGCGAGCAGGAGCTGGGTCCTGCTGGGGGAGGGGGTGGGTGAAGACCCACCGTAGAGGGTGATCTTGAAGTACTCCTGGTTATCGAAGACCTTCTTGAAGAACACTATGGCGAACTGGTTGTAGTTGGTGGCAGCCACTCGCACGGTGTAGCTCTGCATTTCCGGGTAAGCTGTGGGGTGGACAGCGAGGGGTCAGCCCTGGTTGGTTGGACACAGCAGCTCGTCTCTCCCCAGCCCCGCACAGGACAGCATCGGTGTGGGGCACAGGGAGGTCTGCTTCCCCTCTGGGGGGACCCTGCGCCTGGGACCCCACCACCAGGGCCCGCATCACTCAGGACTCACTCTTAATGTTGCCCAGCGTGTACTGTCCAGGCTGGGCACTTGGGACAAAAGGTCTGGTAAAGTAGTCACAGCGCTGGCCCCTGGAGGGGAGAGATGTGTGGTTGAGTCGGGGAGACACGCAGGCGTGGGCCCCCTGCGCTGGATGCACTGAGGGCCAGGGCTGCAGCTGGAGGGGCGCAGGGCCAGCCCAGCCCCCCCGCCCCCCAGTCCCATCGGAGCCGGTCCCTGGCTGTCCTGTGTGGGCTGCCCCGGGCCTCCTGACTCCCACCGTCCTTCCCTCTTCCGGGCTGTCTCCGCTTGGTGGCCTTCCCTGTGCACTGTCCCCCGACCCTGGGCCTTGGTCCCCTACTCTTGTCTCACTGTGTCCCTTTCTATGCCCTCTTCTGGGGATTGACCCGCCAAGGCCCTGGTCTGCTCCCTGTCCCGAGGACTGCCCTGGCCCCTGGGCCAGCCCTGACCTCTCACTGTGTCCTTGGCTCGCAAACCCACCCCTGTTCCGCCCCCACTGCACAAAGGCTCCAGCCCCTCCCCCTCAGGTGCCAGAACCAGAAACCCACAGGAGCTGGGTGAGCCCTGGCACCCCACTATTCCTCTCCCCACTGCAGCCGGAGGGACCCTGTGCTTCTCATCAGATTTTTGGGGTGCCAGGGTCTGAGGCCCTGGCAGTGTGACCTCCCCACCCCCACCCCCACCTCCAGGCTGCTCACGAGCTTGTGCCAGGGGCAGCCACGCCACGGCCTGCGGCTGCCTGAGCAACCCCCCCGCCCCCCGCACTTCCTTCCAAGGCAGGTGGGCTTCTTCAAGGCCTGGCCCAGAGGCACCTCCCTGGAAGCCCCCAGTGAAGTCCTGGGTGGGGTTCCAGGCTGGGCCCAGTGACCCCCCTTCCCACTGCAGGACACCCCTGCTCCCCCTGTCTCGTTCCTGAGGGCTCTCTGCCCATCCCTGCTGCTGTCTACACAGAAGTGACCGATGCATTCCGATGCAGTGAATGAAGAAAGGAAGGGGCAAGTCTATGCATCTAGTTCCGAATAGCAGGATGAATGACTGTCAGCGTCGGTCATCCCCCGGCCATGACATCAGAACCTACCCCCCAGGCGGCCCCCGTGTCCCCCAGGCTCCCCCAGGAGGTGGTGGCTCTCACTTGAGCAGGACGGAGGTGACGTTGTAGCTGTGGTCTTCTTTCAGCTCGTAGGTGGTGGTGTACATCTTAAACCGGCCTTGTTCTTCTTTTGAAAATGCGTTCCCCGCCAGGCCCACGACGTACCACTTTCCCTGGAACTGCAGGGGGCTGGTGAGGGGCAGTGCGGGCCCCAGAGGTCCTCCCCTGCTCTGTCCCTGCGTGCATCTCTGGGCAGCCCGGCCCAGGACCAGGAGCCCTCTGCTAGGGCCGCAGGCCTCCTGACTGGGCGCTCAGGCCTGGGCCGGGCCTGCGCTGATGCAGCCGGCAGTCGCCGGAGGCTGGCAGGCCAGCAGGGAGCCCGGCGGAGTCTGGCGGGGATGGGGTGACCCCTGGCAGTGGCCAGCTGGCCCCCTGTGCCTCAGTTTCCTCATCGTGCAGAGGGACTGAACATGTTCCCACTTTGTGTGGACTGTGGAGGTCACGGGAGAGAGTGCAAAGCTGGGCAGGTCGGCAGGGCCGGGGTGGGGACGGGCGCATGGGACACGGCTTCTTCTATCAGGGGACCCAAGGGCAGGCTGAGCTGAGGCCCGGGCCCATCCTGTCCTACCACGCTCCCTAAGACTCTGCCCCTCCTCCCTCTGCTCCCACTGTTCCCGGGGGCCTCCCCTCAACTGTCCCGCCAGGCCCCTTACCTGGTCATCTTGGAAATTCGGCTGCAGCGGGACCCTGGACAGGGGTGGGGCTGGGATCAGGTTTTTGGTGGGGCCCTGGGCCTGGGTCTGCAGGGCGCCCAGCAGGGTGAGGCCCAGCCACAGGAGACCTAGGGGCATGGTTTCAGGGCTGGGGCAGCTGGGCAGCTTCGGAGACTGGCAGGTGGTGGAGGAAGGGGAGGTGAGTGAGGAGGCTGGCCTGGGGCCTATTTATGGTCCTCCTGCTCACCGGCTCGCCCCCGGATGGAGTGATTTGCCCTTTGGCAAATTCTGAAAGGGTGAGGTAACTTCCAGCAACGCCCGCTGAAACATTATTTGGTAAGATTGCTGCCCCTTTTCTCCATGGCAGGATTGGGCAACATGGACAGGCAGGAAGGCCAGGGGAGACAAGAGGGGACTTTCCCCAGGGCGCCACACCTCTGCTGGGACAAGGGCTCCCTGTGCACACTGTGTCCCTTCCCTCTGCTCGGGGCAGTCCTGTTTGTGTTCAGTCGTCCCAATCTGGACCGTCATCTCTGGCCTCCAGGAGGCCCTGCTGGGCCCAAGGCCAAAGTGGGGTACTTCGGGAGGTTCCCTTCCCGGGCACCCGACGAATGCCAAGAAAGCTTCACCGCAACAGATCACGTCCTGTTTCCCGGTTCTCAGAGGGGACAGAGATGGGTGGGGCCGCCAAACGCAGAAAGAACACAGTGTGTTTTCTGAGGTCTCAGTGCCCAGCGCCTGGCCCTCCCAGGGGCCCCAGGCCAGCCCTGGCACAGGGGGAGAGCCCCCCTCAGAGGCCGATCTACAAGGGCACCCGCCTAGAGCGGCCCCCGCCGTCCTCCACGCCCCGTCTGCAGCAGTGCACCCGGACCGGAGCCGACCCTGTGGACTTGGCCCCTCCTGTGGGCCCAGTGGGCACAGACCCCGAGCTGGGCGCTCCAGCCACATGTGTGGTTGCTCAGCAGAACAGGGTGGAGGCCGCAGTCCCAGCCGCATGCTGATGGGGGGACGATGAGGGGTGCACACCTGTGCTGGGTCAGGGGGCTAGGGCCTGGAGGTCGGCTCTCCACCCCACTGCTCTGGACACCAGGTGCTTTGGGTCACAGGGAGCACGAAGACGTGGCCTTGTCCTTGGGAGGTCTCTGAGACCAGCCACCGTCTCTGGCCGCAGCCTGGCTCTGTGGAGTCCAGTGGCCCGGGCCTGCGTCCCCATACGTGTTCCTGCCGTGGCTGACCCAGCTGTGAGCTGGAGAGCAGTTTCCTCCCTGGGGGTTGGCCGTCCCTGGGAGGCAGTGATGGGTCCCAGGCACCGGGCCGTGTGTCCCAGATGTCACCACGAGGGTGGAGGCTGTCTGGACGCCTGGCCTGAGGCTGATCTGAGGGTTTGCTGGCCCCCAGAAACAGACAGGGACCTCATTGGCTCCACCCACCTGCTGCTCAGAAGCCAGCGCCCCCATCCTGGGCGCTGGGGCAGCAGTGCCAAGGGAAGGGGCTTTGGACGGGGTTCTGAGCTAGATGGAGGCAGGATGTGGCCTCAGCTGTCCTGAAGCAGAGAGCACCCCCACCCCACCCCGGGCCCTGCCCTGCCTGCCTGTCCGGGTGATGAAAGGGCAGGAAGTAGAGATGAGCAAAGCTTCGAGGATGTTGCTGCCACCCAAGCTCACTGCCCTCCAGGACCCTGTGGGAGCCCCCTGCCCCTCTCATCCGCATAAGCAGGCCCAGGGGCTCCAACCCCTGTTACTCTTTTTGACCTTAAAAGGTATCTTCAAGCCTTCGGATGTGGGACAGCCTGACCGTGGAGCCCCAGAGAACTTTAACTAGGGGAGGGGCAGTGCCTTGGATCACCAGGGAGTCGCTGGGTGGAATATTCTAGACTCTTAAAGTCAAGGAGCAGAGTGGCCAGTGCTCCCTGGTATGAGCTGGGGAGGTGGGTAGCACGGGGCGTGCAGCGTGAGAAAGCCAGGCCAGGTGCAGGAGGGGCAGGGGCCCAGCTCAGGGGCGCCTGCTGGAATCCTGGCCTCTCCAGGTGCCTGCTAACCACTGCCCACCCCTATGCCCCGCCGGTGCCCCGCTCCGTCAAGACGGGCACACTGCAGATTCTTGAGGCCGTGTACACCTGGAGCCGTGCACACAGTGCTGGTGCACACACGGGCTGACTCCACACGAGGTGATTTCCGAGTTTCTGGCCAAACCCACACAGGGCCCACGCATCTCGGTGCTGGCTCCAGGCCTGACAGGACCCTGGCTGCCCCATTCTTCACCCACCCCCCCTCCCACTGGGCCTGGGCACCTACCCGGCCCAGTGGGGGACTCTCAGCTTCATCCTGCCCGGGGCTGGCTGGGGCCAACCCCTGGGCCCCAGGGCTCTCAGAATGGTCAGCACTACATGCGTGGCAGCGTGTGGGGTGCACCAGGCACATGCCTACTTCCGCTTGGCCCCTCTCTCGGTTCCCACAGTGGCCTCTGGGCTGGTGCTACAGGACCACCCCCACCCGCTTTCCCCACTCCCTCTGGGAGCTGCAAAGGTCCCCAGGGAGGCCACAGTAAGCCACGCAGAAGCTCTGGGGCCAAGCCCCTCCTGGGAAGGCTGGGCCTCCCACGTACTGCTCTGGGTCCCTTCAGCAACGGCAGGAACGTAAACACCGTCCACACATGGGGCTCTCAATGGCAAGAAGCCAGGAGAAATCTGGCTGTTCCAGACCCGCCGCGCCCTCCGCCTGTGACTGGCAGGTGGCTCTCCCCTCCCCACATGCCCAAGAGGTGAGGCTCCCAGGAACCACAGCGGCCTGCTCTCCCATGCAGGGCTGGGGGTGATCCCCTCAGGAAGACGGCGAAGTGTTCTCCGTGCTAATTGCACCCGAGGGGCCCAGCCTGACCGCGTGCACTGGTTTCCGGGAGCTCGTGCGCAGGGTCCAGCCCAGCCGTGAATGACGGATGGCCGGCGGGATGGACAGCAATCCCTTCTGACTCGCCTGAAGGGCTGGGCAACAGCCCTAGGTCACTAGGCTTCTCGGGGCCGGGGGCAGAGCCCAGAAGCTTTCAAGCAGATGCCCCAGGAGGCCGGTCACAGTAGCAGGGACTTTTGGTGTCCACAGGTGGGCCCTCCGTGGTCACTCACTGCAGGACCAGACACCCGGGAGGGGGAAGGCCTGTGCCCCCAGGGCCTTGGCTTGATTGTCTAGTTTCCACACGCAGCTCTCCAGCCCCCATACCCCATCTCTCACGCCTGGGCTCACCAGCGCTCACTCGAGCATTTCTTGGCTCCTGCACCCCCCCCCCACAGAGGAGACCCTGCTTATGGGAAAGCTCTGAAAGGCGGCCACTCCCACAAAGACTGTTACATACCCACTGGATCTGGCGGGGCCCACCGGGCAGCAGGCCACAGGCCCTGCCACACAAGGTCTGGGCCCAGGGCAGTCTCCTGGTTCTGGTGCTCGGGTGCCCGGCCCAAGCATACCCCTTAGATGGGTGCTCCTGCCTGTCCCTCTGGGTGAGAGGACCCATGAGGACCCCAGGACTGGGACTGCAGACCATTGCGCTGAGCAGGGTCTACGGTGGGCTCCAGGCGTCCAGCCGGTGGTGGCCGGGGCCTAGGTCACCCCCATGCTCCGTGCTCCCTGGGCCCACGGCTGGGTGTCTGTTGTACACCATCGAGGTGGCTCATGTGAGGAGGGGGGTCCGACTCTCGCAACAGGCTGTTTCTGTCTTTGTACCCCGAGAGCCCCGGACACACTGGGAGAGTGCTCAGCCCAGGGGGTGGGGTTAAAGGAGAACAATGTCCGAGAGGTACTCGGGCTCCTGCCTGGGTCCTCCCTGGGTGCTGGAGACTGACCGGGTGGCGGCCCTTTTGCCCCTCCCCCTTCTTCTCAGTGGTGAGGAAGGTGGGGGTCCCAGCTGAGCTCCTCCTGGGCACCAAGTGTTTATCTCAGATGGGGGGTGGGGGCATGGCAGAGCCTCTCCCTCTCGGGGAGGGGCATCACAAGCAAGCAGCGAGGTTTGGCAGGCAGCGAGTAGGACAAGGTCAGGCTTCGAAGGGAGAGCATGTCCACCTTCAAAGGAGAAGAGGCAGACCCAGGCCAGTGAAGAGAGGGGCGAGGGAAGGGCTGGAGCAGCCCCGGCTGGAGAACAGAGGGGGAGGCTGCTTGGAAGGGGCTGCTGTTCCGCAAGGGCAGCCAGGGTCGGGTGACCTGTCTTCCGTGGCCTGAGGGGACCGTGGCGAGGATCCATCTGAAAAGCAAACCGGTCTGAAGGGCTTCCCTCCACCAGAGCACCAGATCTAGCGGGAAACGGACTACACCCTGCAGACTCACTGATGTGGACTCACGGTAAACAAGGGACGTGCACGGCCTCGGGCGTGAGCTCTATGATGAGAAATGCCGCCAAGTCACGAGCCGTGTCTGACGTAAAACTTCAGAAAAAGAACCGCAGAATAAATCCAAAGAAAACAGGAGCAAGTGAGGAGCAGAAATTAATAAGAGAAAGATACAATGGGAATACCAAAGCCAAAAGCTGACTCTTGGAAAAGTCAGAGGTAGAAACTTGGAAACATTTCGCAACACAGAAAGACGTAGGACACGAGTAAGTAGAAGGGGAAATTTTAAAAAGGCTGTAACTAGATGGATTCTACAGACATTGAAGGGTAAGAGAATGCTATAGGTAAAGAAGTGGGGAATTTCCCAGCACACTGATTTATGGATTCAAGAAGTCAGAGAAAGTCAGAGCGGCCCTAGAACCGCCACAGAAACTGACACGCTATTAACAAATCCCCCTGGGAACACCAGCCATGCACCATAGACTGCCCGTATTCAAAGTGCACAATTAGAAGAGTTTTTATTTTATTTTATTTCTGAAAGATTTTATTTCTTTATTTTTAGAGAGAAGGGAAAGGAGGGAGAAAGAGAGGGAAAGAAACATCAATGTGTGGTTGCCTCTCATGCGCCCCCTACTGGGGACCTGGCCCACAACCCAGGCATGTGCCCTGACTGGGAATGGAATCAGCGACCCTTTGGTTCAAAAGCTGGCTGGCACTCAAGCCACTAAGCTACACCAGCCAGGGCTAGAAGAGTTTTTAAAAATAAACTTTTAAGCTTCAGATTTGTAGAAAAATTGTGAAAATAGTTTGCAGAGCTCCCATAATACCCTGCATCATTTTCCTTATCATTAACACGTTTTATCAGTAAGGATATCTATTACAATTAATGAACCACTACTGATACATTATTTTTAAATTAAGCCCATACTTTATTCAGATTTCCTTGGTTTGCACACAGGGTCCTTTTTCTGTGCCAGGGTCCCACACAGAAGTGTGACGACCAAATGCAACACGGGGTGGATCACTGCTGATGCTGACCCTGACCCCCGGGCTGAGGTGTGTTGTCAGGTGTTTCCACGGTGAGGTGACTCTCCTTCTCCCTCTGCACACCGTCCTCTTGGGGAGGAAGTCCCTCCGCACAGCCCAAAGCTATGGAGTGGGACCTTTGCTCCATCTCCTGGAGCGCAGGGTGTCTACATAATTGGGAATTCTGCCTGGGAGATTTCTCTTCTCCCAATTTGTTCATTCAATCACTTATTTGTGTCAGAATGAGCTCAAGGTTATAATCCCGGGTCCTTTTGACATACCCCTTTCATTGTGGCTTTTGAGCAATTTGGTAAGTGTTGACATAGCTAAATGCCCACAAAACCACGACCACAGGCAAGACAGTGAGCATATTCATTACCCCCCAAATTCCTCATGCCCCTTCCCTCCTCTCCTCTCCACTATACACCCCTCCCCACCCCCAGGCAACCACCAACCTGCTTTCTGTCACCATATGTTTGCATGTCCCAGTTTTATACAAATAGAACCAAATAGTATATAATCTTTATTGTCTGGCCTCTTTTATTCAGCCTAATTATTTTGAGATCCATCTCTTCAGTAGGTTCTGAATGGGATGAAGGGGCACTGGGGCACTTGGGTAGAATCCCCTGGGGTACCAGGGGCAAGAGAAATGGCAAAGTGGGGGTTGTGCAGTCAGGGAGGGCGAAGAGGCTGACAGGACTCCTGGGTTCTCCCTTGCGGACGGGAGAGAAATCGGTTAGTGGGAGAGACAGCCAGCTGGGTGGTTGTGCTGGGACTGAAGTGGGTAGCTGGTGAGCATCCCATCGTCCCGGAGGCAGCTGTAAACTCAGGCCTCGAGTCAGAATAGGGCTGACCTGAAAGCACAGGTTGGTTTCAGGTGTCCATGACAGAGACGGTAACAGAAACCAGGGGAGGGGAAAGGTGGCTGAGGTTGTGTGCATGTGGCCCAGAAGGGTGAAGACTAAATCCTGAGGAACCCGAGTTCCTTTAAGAGGCTGCAGAAGAGAGGATGGGAACAGAGAAGTATGTTCAGAGCAGTCAGTTTAAAAAGGCAACAGGTCCAAAATGGAGTCACTTGGGCTAAGCGCACCAAACTAAGTTCTAATACCTAATCTAATTTCGATGGCAACCTTCCCCAGGAATGTAACCATAACTGGGTCAGTCTGGCATTTCCCAGTGGGCAGTAATGAGGTAATACTCTTTTTTGTCCCTGTGCCCTTCTGCCTAGAAGTCTCCCATTTTGTGCTTGCTAGATGGGATGCTACCTAATTCATGAATCGCTGATCAAAACCGATTTGCACTTTAAATTTACTCAGCTTTTTTTAAAAGATTTTATTTATTTATTTCTAGAGAGGGAAGGGAGGAAGGGAGAGAGGGAGGGAGGGAGGGAGAGAAACATCAATCATCAATGTGTGGTTGCTGGGGGTCATAGCCTGCAACCCAGGCATGTACCCTGACTGGGAATTGAACCTGCAACATCAGCTTTGTTTTTCAAAAGATACAAGAACAAAGAGAGATGGGGTGGGGGCGGTGGGGGGGGGGTGGAGGTTGTCATTGGGCCATAGAAGGCACTGTATACCCAGCCCCGGGAGGAGACTGGCCACCAGACACTGAGGTCAGGTGACAGAAGTCATAGCCTGGGACAGAGCTCACAGGCTGGCTGGATCTGGGCTATGCCTGGATAGGGGCTCCTTCTCCCCTCCGTGTGAGGACCCTGGGCCTGAGCCACCTGTCCCCTGATGTCCCATAGCAAGAGGGAAGAGCACAGTCGTTCCTGGATCTGCTCAGCCACAGCTGGCTCCTCAGTCCTGAGGTCCCCTGGGCATTGAGCAGGGCTGCGCCCAATGGAGGCCCCAGGCAGGAGGCCGGACTAGGATAGCTTATTAAGGGAGGGACAGTGTAGGGCACTGAGCCCTGGCAGGCAAGCCAAGAGGCATGGGCCTGTCCCAGCATCCTGCCCAATCTTGGCCAGGGGGCCAAAGGGAGCACTTTGCCAAGCATTGTTGGTGGAGGGGCTGGTCACTGGGTTTCCTTCCTATTATTTGGCAAAGCTGGAGCTGCTGCCAGGTGGGAAAAAAAAATAGGGGCCTCTAAGGCAAGGACCTCACTAACCTCCAGCTTCTCCCCATTAATTTTCTCACTTACTCCTGACCCACCTCAGTGCAGGAGACACTATTTTTACAGAAAGGGAAACAGGCTGGAGAAGGTGAAAAGGGTGCTGATGATTCTCTCTTCATACTCCGCACCTCGACCCTTAGCTTACCCCCAACCCCGCCCCCCCGTCCCCCCCCCCGCCCCCCGCCCGTGCTGTGCACTCGACAGGCTGCTTTGTCACGTTCGCCAGGGCTCCAGAACACACCGGAAGAGGTGCCTGGGGATGCTGACAAAGCAGGGCGGGCGCGCCCACCCAGGCAGCCCCTTCTGAGGAAGGTCCACCAGACCCGCCCCTTCAGGAGCCTCCGTCCCCAAAAGGTGCTGAGCGAAGCAGCTGGAGCAAATCCAAAAGAGCGACTATCCATGAAGCAGCCTCAGTGTCCCCACCTGTAAAACGGGGCCGGCTGTCCACAGTTTTCAAGTGCTGCCGTTTCCAGGGACCCAACTCGCAGGTGCTAGTCCTGAACTCAGAGTTGGCACCTGCACCTGCAACCCACCCAGGGGCGGGGAATGGGGATGGGAGGGCCCCGCGGTCCGTTCCAAACCCCTAACCTGGCCCCAATTCCCCTTCCCAGGAGAAAGCAAAGATCCCTTCAGAAGTCTCCAAGTCATCTGCTTCCCCGAAGCTGTCGTCCTAGCCTTTTGCGTCCGCCTCTATCGGCGTGCCCGGTCCCCGGAGAAGCCCGATGTTGCCGGTTCGGGCTCTGCAAGGACGCGCGATGAGGGAACGCGTCGATCGTGGCGTGGATGGCGGGCCCTGGGGGAAAGCTGCAGGCCGCGGCTGGAGGGCGAAACCAGAAGAATGGAACCACGCGACGTAAGTCGGCGGGGAGGCCGGACCCTTGCCCCAAAGTCCAGAACCTTCACGACCAAGAGCCGCCTAGCACCAAGACTCCACCCCAAGGCTTGAGTCCCACTCCCGTCCTAAGCCCCTAACCAGAGGCAACCGGGATCTCGCGCCTAGCGAGCGAGCAGAGCTCCCGGCCCGCCCCGCCCCGCCCCGCCCCGCCAGTAGACCCTACCCCTCCGGACCCACAACCCGTCTCGCCTTCAGCTCGCCGCCTGCTCCCCGAGCTCCGCCCCTCTCCCGGCCGCTGGGCGGGGCCACCCTGGGGCTGCCCGCCGAGAAGCCTAAGTGGTGGAGGCTCCGGCCCTCCGCCAGGGCTGGCCAGCCCGGCAGAAGGTCGGGGCAGACTAGGACCCCCATTCTGCCCCCATTCGTCCCCATCCTGCCTCTGGGAACTTGTGGGTAGGAGAGCCGGCGCCTGCGCATGGGAGAAATCTTAGACACGTGGTTTCTTAGGTCCCCAACGTGTAGGGAAGTTTTTATGGTTCGGGTCACAGGAGAAATGTTGTAGTGGTGCGGGAGGGCAGAAAAACCCGAGTCTCTGGCGCCCACTGTCGGTCAAGTATGAGGTGTGGCTGCTTCTGCAGCCCATAAGGACCCGAAGCCGTGACTCCGTGACACTCCGAAAGGTTTCGTCTCCTTTGGTTGGGCAAATGAAATAGAAGTTATTATAGATTACAGACGACACTGGGGCTCAGAGGCCACACCGGGAGCTATGTGGCCGAATCGAGTCGAGGCTACGCGTATTCTCTGCCTTTGGCCCGGGTCACCACCAAGTTCTGTTACATCTACATGTGCAGGAGCTGGGGAATTTAGCGACTCCCAGACATCCCCGGGTGTGTTCCTGCGGCTCTGCGGAGCGTATGAAAGCTAGACGCCGGGCAAACACCCCCAAACCCGCGAGGGGGTTCCCTCCCGACTCGGCGTCACCGTCACCCGGGCAACCTGCTGAGCGCCCGAGACCCGGCCCTTTAAGGGAAGCCTAAACCCGGCGGTCTTGGTTTCGCGCTCCCGCCCGCGACGCCGGCCGACTGAACATGGCCCAGGCTGCACGGGTGCTGTGGCCCGGCGGGCGCGCTCTGGCCTGGAGGTTGTGCGGTATCCCGGCTCCCGGACTACCGGTGCAGAGTCGCGCTGGCGTTGCGGGGGCGGCAGGAGGCCGGAGCCCTGCAGCCATCGCCCCCCATGGGGGCCGCCGGCTGCTGGGGGCGGTGGCTCTGGCCCTGGGGGGCGCCGTGGGGCTGTACTACACGGCACGTTGTCACCTGCGCTCCCAGGATCTCCGCGCCGAGCGCTCAGCCGCGCAGGTAAGCCGGGGCTGGACTGAGCCGCGCACGGTACAGACGCTGGGGGCAGCGTCGAACTTCGGGACTTCTGGAAAGCGGCGGGGTCAGGAATCGCCCCCGCTGTCCCCTCGTGACCTTGTAGAGTGACTTGGTTTTGATTCCAAGCCCTCAGCGTCTTCATCTGTGAAATGGGCCGCTATTGACGCCTGCTAACTAGAATTGTTGTCTTAGTGTTCAGGTCGTTTTTCTAACTTACTTAAAGACTTTTCAAGGGGAAGATTTTGAGGTCACGGAAGAGGGAAAGAAAGCCTCTTTCACTTTACCCCATTCCAAATCCTAAGGTTGTGTATTTATTTATTGGTATTGTTATTAGCATTTTTATGGGACGGATGACCCTTAGACTCCAGGTCCTGAGAAAGGGAGGGGCATGAAGTTTCCCCCCAGGCGGGTGGTGGCCCAGCTGCCCTTGAAATGCTTTGTACGCAGCACCGGCACAGTCCTTACTCTGCTGGGCCCCACCATCCACCCTCAGGTGCTTTTTCCTGGACCCAGGGTAACAGGGCTGGGTGGGAGGCGAGCAGAGGTGTCCGTATCTCCCTGCTCACCTCCATGGTCCAGCCTCAGTTTCCCATCTGAACATCGAGGGCAGTGGACAGGAGCTCCCCTGCACCTTTCCTGATGGATGTGCAGGATCCAGGATCCAGGCCCAAGGCCCTGGTACAGCCCTTTTCCCTTGGAGGTTTGGGGTAGAACCCACTCTGGCTGACGCTGGGCTACTGGCTGATGGGCTGTGCCGCGCTCTGCCCCCTCACCCAGGGATGTGTGCTCTGAGTTGAGACATTGCTCTGTATCTGGGAGGGCAGAGCAACGTGGGTGTCTGCTGTCCCCTTGGGACAAGAAGAAGAGGACGGGTGTCTTTCCAGTGTAGGACAGAGACCAGAAGGTTCCTTCTGCACAGACTAGACGTCCTGCCCGGAAAGCACTCTGGATTGGGGCTGAGCTGGGCTGTCCACTGCACGAGCCTGCTCCCCATTTCTCCCTGCCCCCCCATTCCTCCTGATGTTCTCAGGGGCATCTTAGAAGACTCCTCTAGGAAACAACTTTGCTGGGTGGGGGGGGCCTGGGGACCAGGCCTCAGAAGCCCCCTCCCTCTGCTCCCCACCCAGCTCTCCCTGTCCGACCACCTGCAGCTGACTCTGTACCAGTACAAAACGTGTCCCTTCTGCAGCAAGGTCCGTGCCTTCCTCGACTTCCACGCCCTGCCCTACCAGGTGGTGGAGGTGAACCCTGTGCGTAGGGCCGAGATCAAGTTCTCCTCCTACAGGAAGGTGCCCATCCTGCTGGCCCAGGAAGGAGAGAGTTTGGTGAGCTCCGGGAGCCCCCTACTATGTCCTGGGCTGTCCTTGAATACCCTGAGTCAGGCCCTCTTTGCAGCCCTGGGAGGAGCTTGGGCTCTTGGCCACAGCTGAGAATTAGAGGGGAAAGTAGCTGGTATACAGTGGGTGCTCAGTAAGTGTGGGCTGCCGTCCTTTCCCGCCAACACCAAACACCAGCCGGGTCTGAGGGACGCAGACAGAGCACCACCGGGCTCAACAGTGTAGGTTCTGAAATCAGGCTGCTTTAGGTTCAAGGCGTGGCTCTGCCTCCGCCTCCCACTGGCTTTGTGACTTGGGGCTAGTCACTTAGCCTCTCTGGGCTTGCGTCTTCATCTGCCAACAGAGGACCATACCCTCCAGGTTGTAGGGAATGCCCGCCCAGTGCTTGGCTGCTGGTGTGTAGCTTCTGGAGTCCACCCTGCCCCTCAGTGCCTGCGGCAGTGCCTGGAGGCCAGGCCGGGGCGCGGGGGCAGGGCCCAGACCCTGGGTCCTCCCCACACCCACCTCCCCACCAGCCGTGCCTGGATCTCCCTGAGGGCTTAGGATGGGCTTCCCTGAGAGCGGGGACTGTGTCCTGGGGAAACGGGAGAGCTCAGTGGGCGTGAGTTTTAGGGGTGAACCCCCAGTGGGCACCAACAGTGCCCCAGTTCCACCCAACCAGTTCCCCCGGAATGCCTGGGCACCAGTGCTGTTTAGAGCCTCCCACCCCTACCCACGGTCTAAACCACCTCTCCTCCCCCAGCAACAACTGAACGACTCCTCTGTCATCATCAGTGCCCTCAAGACCTACCTGGTGTCCGGGTAAGGGGACCCTTGCAGGCCTGGCAAGCCGCCTTTTGTCCCTTCTGTCTCCAGGGAGGCCTCACCTGCGACCTGCATGGGGAGCAGGGCGGGGCTGCTGCTGACATTTCCAGAACGGGCTGCGGTGGCCCTACTCTGAGCCTCCCCCTGCGCTCCCCGCACACCCCCCCTGTCAGGGAAGGGTTCCTGGTGTCTGCCCCAAACCCCTCTTGCTGTAGGACCCCCAAGAAGGTGGGAGACATTTGTGGGCGGGTCCTGGCTCCACCTCGGGGCCGGGTCAGGCTGGGGTGGACAGTCACCTCAGGAGGCGAGGGCTTGGTCTCCTGGAGGAGAAGGGAGCTGCGGTGAGACTCTGCCTGTGTCCTGAAGGCAGCCCCTGGAAGTCATCATCACCTACTACCCACCCATGAAGTCCTTGAATGACCAGGGCAAGGAGGTGACCGAGTTCTGCAACAAGTACTGGCTGATGCTGGACGAGAAGGAGGCCCAGCAAATGTATGGTGGGAAGGAGGCCAGGACGTGAGTGGGGCTGCGGCCGCCGGGGAGAGGGTTGAGGGGTCTTCCCCGGAGGGGGCCGGGCTGAGCGAGACGCCGTGGGGCGGGGCGGCGGGGGGTGAGCAGCGTGGGAGACCACGAGGGCTGGGGCTGTGTCTCCCTAAGACCTGCTGCTTAGACCTCTGCTTCCCATCCATACCCTGGGGGGTCCAGATAGCGGGTCTGCTCTGCTCCCCACCTGCAAAGCCCACGTGACCCGCCCGGTCCCTTGCTTGCCCGCAGGGAGGAGATGAAGTGGCGGCAGTGGGCGGACGACTGGCTGGTGCACCTGATCTCCCCCAACGTGTACCGCACGCCTACCGAGGCCCTGGCCTCCTTTGACTACATTGTCCGGGAGGGCAAGTTTGGGGCCGTGGAGGGCGCTGTGGCCAAGTACCTGGGGGCAGCTGCCATGTACCTCATCAGCAAGCGGCTCAAGAGCAGGTGATGGCGCGCATGCGTGCGCGCGTGCGCACTGGCCTTCCTGCCGACCTCGCCTGGGCTTGGGTAGGAGCCCCTGACGGACTTTCCCATCCCTGCCCAGGCATCACCTCCAGGATGACGTGCGCAAGGATCTGTATGAGGCCGCCAACAAGTGGGTGGCAGCCGTGGGCAAAGACCGGCCCTTCATGGGGGGCCAGAAGCCGAACCTGGCTGATCTGGTGAGTGTGGTGGTGGCAGGGGCGTGCCCAGGTTGAGCGACCTGGCTCTGGGTCGGGGAAGTCCAGGCAAGGAGAGCCCAGGTGTAGGCAATACCGACGTCTCCCAGCTCCCCGGCCTCAGAGGCGGCTGGCTCCATCTGTGGTCAGGGGCTTAAGGGAAACCAACGGCAAGGAACTGCCTTGGTCCCCATAACTGGCAAGTTTAATGGTGGTCTTGTCTTCAGGCCTGGCTGGATCCAGGGGCCCAGGTGGTATCACCAGGGCTCAGGATGCCCTGTTGCATCTCATTTCCTTGGCCCAAGGCCAGCCTTTGTCCAGTGCCCCAGCCTGCCCCCAGCGAAAGTCCTGCTTCCCTGCCCATAGGGAAGCGTTCCTGCAGCCAGGCTGGTTGGCAGGCCCAGGTCTCTGGGTGGTGGGGGAGGTCTCAGGGCATGGGAACGAGGGAAGGCATTTTCCCAAAGGAAACTCTGGGTGGGGCAAGTGAGGGGGTTGCCCAGAAGGGGAATGTGGGTGTGGGGCAGGTAAAACCCGGTTATCCCTCATACTTCATTCATGGCCCCACATCTAAAGTTAGTCCTTCAGTGGGTCATGAAGCTCCTGGACAGGGGAGGTGACAGGCCCCGGGGCACACAGCTGGCAGATGATGGGGCAGGTCGGGATGCCCCTCTGTCCCCCCCACCCACCTCCAGGCGGTGTACGGTGTGCTGCGTGTGATGGAGGGCCTGGAGGCCTTCGACGACCTGATGCGCCACACCCGCATCGAGCCCTGGTACCTGCGGGTAGAGAAGGCCATTGCAGAGGCCGCCCAGTGACCAGAGCAGCCCACCGGAAGGAAGCGGAAGACTGCAGAAGACTCTGGCTGCCCGGGACCGGGTCCACGGAACCAGCACTCGGCGATGCTGTGCAGGGGGTGACGGGATCATTCTACCTCTTGCCCACCCCCGTCCCCGCAGCATTCTGTTTCTAGCGCTGCACTGGACATTTTCGGGGGAACGGCCCCCTGAGGGGCACAGAGAGGCTACCTCCCCCTAGCTCCCTGTTGGGGCTCTCAGTGGCTGCCCTGTCCAACCCTGTGGGTGGGAATTGGGGCGGAGCCCCACTCTGGACAAGGGAAGCAGGGACGCCTTGGGTTAGGGGAGAACCCCATCCTTGGCTCCTCGTGGTTCCTGTTCTTCCCAAGCACTTCTGGACTGTTTTGTTTGAAATAAAGAAAAAAGTTCTGCCCCCTCATGGTGGTGCAGTGAGGTTTGTGGGTGCTGGGCAGGGTGGAGGGGGTGTAGGGTGGCTTTGGGTGAGGCATTGGCCAGTTGTGTTCTTATGACCACCAGAGGGCGGTAGAGGATGCGAAGGCCGGGTAGGAGATGAAAACGAGGTCTGGTGCTGCCACCTTTTGGCCAACTCTAGGATTGCGTCTTCTCTGGGAAGTCATTACAGGGACTCGGTGCCCATCTGTAAAATGGGTTTAGCACGCATGGGTATGAAGTCCTCATGTCAGGTAGGAAAAGCCACACCTCCCAGGGGAGAAGGCCTCAAGCTAGGAACTCCTGCCGGATCTCGGTCATGCTTAGGTCCCCTGTGGCCTTGATGGTAGCAGGAGGCCTGAGGTAGGAACACTGCTCACGTGACCTTGGGCAAGCCCCATCCTTGCCAGCCCTCAGACAAGCCCTTGGAGGCCAGTCAACTTCCATGGGGCTGGTGCCATCAGAGTCGATGCACCCAGCAGGCAACATGTGAGGGGCACGTTTACGCAGCCAGTGGGTCTGCTGCCTGTTCATAGAACACAGTCCCCACTCTGTCCCCTCCCAGGTTCCCGGAGCTCATGGTCAGGAGCGAGAGGGACGAGAGGGGTGAGCGTGGCCGATCCCTCCTCCCTGGGAGTTGGTGGGGGGGGCGGTGGTGGTGAGCCACAGCCTAGGGCTCAACAGATTGTGAGGATTCTGGTTCACTTTTGTTTGTTAGAGTGTTCAATTTCACCTTGATTATTCAAATAACATCTTTTGCACATGAGTAGAACCAGCAGATAAGCAGAAAGAGGATACCGGCTAGTACTGTGCCACCACCCAGAGATACCCACTTGCATTTTTTGGGAGTACAGCCTTCTACTTTTTTACCTAGTTTATATGTAGTGCACATATGTATTTATACTTTATATGTAATAAATATATATGTACATCTAACAGTTATATGGGGCCTATTTGATGGCAAGTCTTACAACGTCCCTATGAAGTAGGTACAAACATGTTACAGATGAGACTGAGGCACTGTGAAGGTTAAGTGAGTCCCCTGCTGTCGCACAGCTGGTAAGTGGCAGAGGCAGGATGTCGGCCGAACCTCCTGGCTGGAGTCTGATCCTTACCACGGGGCCGCATGGCTCCTCTCTCTCCAGATGAGGTTTTCTTTATTTTCCATGGAAGTGCAGGTCACGCAGGAGCCGCTCAGTTCCAGGGGAGACACTGTCCTCCCTCGCCCGCACTGAGGATTGCGCAGCGTCCCCTCGGATGACTGACCCTGGTGTGCTTAACCAGTGGAGCGGGGGAGGATTTGTCGGGCAGAAGTGGCTGCCAGGGAACAGGAGGGGTAATGTGCTGCATAATGGCCCCCGGCATGGGTGACAATTACCTGATGTGGTAAAAAGGGGCTTTGCAGATGGGATTACATTCATGGTTTTGAGATGGCGAGTTTTCTGAACTACCCAGGTGGGCTCGCAGTGGAACCACAAGCGTCTTTCGAAGAGGGAGGCTCGCCCCGGAAGCAAGAGGCTGGAGCCGGGAGGAAGCGGTCGCGAGCCCAGGCTCGCGGGCGGCCTCCAGAAGGAACCAGCCCTGCGGACGTTCGGTTTCAGCCCAGTGAAATTAATTTTGTCCTGTTTTAAGACACACTTTTTCACAGCAGACATAGGATACTAATGCAAATGGTATCCACCGGTGCAGCCAGGGCAGAGACAGCCACAGCTGTGTCCCCTTCTGTAAAATGAGGGGGTGGGGCTTAGGCTCCGGCCGGTGTGGGCGGGGCCAACGCTCCCGTACCGGCCTCCACAGCTGCTGTGGGGAGATAAACGTTCCTCCTGGGCCCCCGGGGCTGGGCGGGTGAGGACAACAAATGGCCAAAAGAGATCACTCCTCTGTGACCCGGCCGGGGAAGCCAAGAGCAGGAGGCCTGGGTCTCTCTTGCTCCCTCGGGGGACTGGGACCAGCCCCTGGTTGTGCCTGGCTTCAGTTCTCTCACTCTGGGTCCCTCCCTGCCCTACCCTCCACCCTCTCCTCCTGCCGGCCCCTTCCCGTCCAGCTCTGGCCGGCCTCACCAGCCACTGTGACAGCTCCTCGCTGGTCTGCGCCAGCTTCCCCGCCCGCCCTGGAGACCTGGGACCAAGGTCCACACCCGGGCTGCTGAGCCCAGCACACGGCTGCTCTGGTCTCACCCTTCCCCTACATTCCCTCCCGATCGGACCAGCGAGATCAGGGCAGCCCAGCCAGCGGCCCAGACCGGGAGCATAGCCTCACAGTTGGCCAAGCCGCTTTGAGTCTCAGCTCAACATTCACCCTGGGTGAACCCGGGTGCGTCCCTCCCCTCTGAGCTGTGAGAAGGGACTGGGCCCATCTTGCTCATGGGGCAACTGAGGAGGCCCAGAGAGACATGAGATTTGCCCAGTACCCCACTGCCAAGGTGCCAGGACTGGTAAAGCGCAGGCCTGTCCCACGGGTTCTCTGTGGCTTCCCAGCCTGGGAGAGTGGCCAGGGACCAGGTGGCCCTCAGTGAGGTTCCCCAGAAGTGGACCATGGCACTGTTTCACTCTGGTGGAGCCACCGTCTTCACCCCCAGGCGTGCAGCACGCTGGGGGTCCACGGGCCTGCACTCGAGGGCCTTGCTCATGACGAGGTCCTAGGCACGTCCCTCCCCGTCCTGGAGCCTTAGTTTCCCCATCTGTAGAACGGGGCCGTCGTGGCAGAATTACCTCCTAGAACTGCTGAGGGGTGAGCGAGGTCCTGTCTGGGAGCTGGTGCTCCTTAAACATTGCTCCCAGGACTAGAGCCGACCTCTCATCTCAAGCTGCAGGAGTGAGATTGAAGACCCTCCCCACCCTGACACACACACACACACAGCACAAGGGGCTTCCCCACCCCCGCCCTGCTCTGGGATGGCGGGGAATTTCCCCTCAGATGCCAGAGATCCCAGAGCCCCGTGAACAACCTCCTCACTGGGAGGCTGGAATGGAAAGCATTTCGGTGGAAATTACTGTGTGTGTTTGGAATCCTGGAAGGGGAGGGGACCCGGCAGATGAAACTGCTTATTAAGGACCAGCCGTTTCCAAGGCCTTCTGGACTCTCTCCAACGGCCCTTCCAGGCGAATCTGTTCCTGGCCTTTTCCAGCTCCGAGAGGCGCCTGCGTTCCTGAACTTGTGGCCCCTTCCTCTGTCTTCAAAGCCAGTGGACCTTGGGCAGACTCCCTGCACCACCTCCCTGGGCTCCCTCCCCGCCTCCCTCACCCGCACAGAGAAAGATCTGGGGATTTTCTGGGGCCACGCAGGTCATCCAGGCTCAGCTCCCTATTTGAAGGTCAGCTGATGAGCCACTTAATTCCATCTGCAGCCTCAACTCCCGTGGCCACGTCACCTCCTCCACGAGTTCTTGGACCGGGACGCAGATACCCTCGGGAGAGGTGTACTTCTGCCTACAGCGCTAGGAGACGCTTGGGTGGGGCTCATTCGACTGGAAGCATCCATTAAGCGCCGAGTGGATGCCCGGCACCTGTCGGGAACAGAAGAGAGCCAACAAGTACTCGGCCCTCGTGGAGGAAGCAGGGACAAACCGAGGAGCAAGAGCGAGCGGTAGACTTGACCGTGAAGTGTGCTACCGAGCAAACGAAGGGCTGGGTTGTGAGCGGGGCAGGCGAGGCCTCGGTACGGAAGCGACAGGCGAGGAGACGGGAGAGATGAAGGCACGGAGGAGAGGGTGGTAGGGAGGCAGGCTGGGTGGGGGGGGCGTCTCAGAGCATCAGCCTCCTCCAGGCACTTCCCATGGCTAACTCTGTGCTGGAGACGCCCCTCTCCCGGCTGGATGGAAGGATGGGATAGGCTGGGGGGCACCAGTGTGCCAAGACCCAATGGTCGGGAAATGATCTGTGCCCGTGACCCTGACCACAGCAGATGCAGACCGCCTATTAGCTTCCCGTGGCTGACAACCCACCACAGACTCGGAGGGTCTAAGCCAACAGGAAGTCCTCCTGTCCTGGCTGCAGAGGCTGGAAGTCTGAAATCCAGGGGTCGGAGGTGTGGCTCCTCCCAGAGGGTCTGAGGGAGGAGCTGCTCTCGCCTCTCCTCCCCATGAGGGGGCTGCCATCACGTGGGGTTCTCCACGTCTGTGCTGCTGGGCTGCCCTCTTCTGTGACACCAGCCATTGGATTTAACCTAATTTCATGTGACCTCATCCCGACTGGACTATATCTGCAAAACCCTATTTCCAAATAGAACAACGTTCCGAGGTTCCCAGAGGACGCCAGTCTGGGGGGAGCACGTTGTGCAACCCAGAACTGCCAGTCCCACCCACGGGCACACCTCCCTACAGCCTCTGGATGCCAGAGCTGTGGGCGGGCCCCCCGAGCTGCGTCACACTGTCCCTGACCTGTGGCACCCAGAGCTACCGGGGGATCGGAGCGTGGGCTGTTATTGGCATTTTACTGAGTTCTTTGGGCACCGGGCACTGTGTTCTTAGGGCTGCAAACACAGCCCTGGGCGACAGGCAGAAAGCAAATAAAGCCAGGTGGGGCTCCAACATCCCTTAGAAAGAGGGGCAGGAACCACCTGGGAGCCCGGGCAGGGGAAGCCAGCCAGGGGGAGCCCGGTGGCGGGCGCTGGTGGCGGCCACAGCGGCTCCCAGCAGGAGGGAGTGAGCTGCTCTGCCCGAGGGGTTGAGTCCGAGGGGAGCTGAGGGGCACCAAGCCAGCAACCGGACGGCACGGTGGCCTGCGGAGCGCACCCCAGACACACCCGACGCACACTCCACAGATGGAGCGTCTCCGAGAACCCCAGACTGTGATGAGAAGACTGGGTTCCCTTTCCACGTGAACACCCCACACCACCTACGTCCAGATCAGAATAATCACGGCTCTGTCGTCAGCTTTGAAACAACTTTATTAGAAGGCTGTTTTTAATGACAACTTCCAATTCTTTCTTAATTTGCTTTTTCACCAATTCCAGTTATAAGTCTATTTATATAGAACAGTGAATTTTGCATTGATCTTTGCATCCCATCTGAATTGTCCGCAGCGGCCGCTCTGGAGGAGTGGAAAGTGCAGCGGCGCGGCCGCAGGTGGGCCGCGTTACTGAGCAGGGCAGCGGGCGGGGGGGAAGCCGGGAGGGAGGAGCCCACCTCTGGGGTGGGGGGGGGGGCGGCTGGCCACCCCCTCCTCTGACCCCCATCTCAAACTCACAGTGATAGGCACCTCGCTGCCCTGTCATTCAGAAACGGGGACACACAGAAATCCTTCTGGTCCAGAAAAGGGCTTGGACTTCCATCTTCCATGGAACGGAGACTCCGCCCACGCCTCCCGCCCCCAATCTGACCCTCAGACCCTAAGGCTTCCTGGGTGCGACCCGCCGCAGCCTGCCTTTCCCTCTCGTGGCGGGGGCCGCGGGCTAAGGGTCGCTCCCGTGGCCTCCCTTTCTCTCTTCGCCCCACCTCTCAGGGGTTGGGAAGGTACAATCAACCAGGAACATAAATATGAGTAAAAAATGAACTTGAAAATGACAGGCTATTAATTAAACAAATCTATAAAAATAGTTAGGACATAACTCTGTTCAAATAAATACGAAATAAATAGGCTCCACGCAGTGTGATAGGTGCATCAGTGGAATGTGAGGCTGGTCCCACTTTGCCCCTTCTGGGACCGGACGCAGATCCCCGGGGCGTCAGACTCAGACTTTAATGCAGTCAGCCAAGCACAGAGCTTGCGCATCTGTCCAGCGGGTCTTTCTGAACAGAACCTCTCTCAGCCACGCGTAACTAAGGCCACCCGCCCCCTTCCTCCTCTCACCGGGGCACTCGGACTCGGGGCAGAAACTGGCCTTCCTGCCCCACCGCCATGCCCCGCCGCCTTCGTGCCCCCACAGGGACGGGGAGAGCTGGCTCTGAGCCAGCGCCAGTCCTGCGAGAGTCCGGGCCAGCTCAGAGCACCAGGGGACCCAAGCAGCACGGGAGGAAGCCTCCGGGTTTCGGGACCAGCACACGCCTCCCGGGAAGCCATGCACCCGGGCACCAGGCAGCCAGCGGCGGGGCTGGGCCTTGCCCCTACATGCACGCACGCACGCACGTACGTATCGGTGCCCAGGTGAGGGTGAGCGCACAGCCAGGCTCCTCCCTCTTCCCTGCGCAACCTAGCCACAGGCGATGCTGTCAGGGTGGTGACGTCAGGTGGAAGCACCTGTCCCCTTGCATGGACTGAGGGCAGAGGAGTGAGGCGGGTCGCGGGAGTGGGCTAGCAGCCCTTCTTCTCCCGGCTGAAAACAGCAGCGAGGAAGAAGCAGAGTGGGCGAGAGCCCTCGGCGAGGGTCTGGGTGGGAAGAAACGGTGGGAGAACTAAGCCGGCCTCCAAGCCCTGCTGTCTGGCAGGCGCTGCAGGAAATGTCCTGTCCCTACTGCGCATGAGCCTGTGTCCTGCTGACCCCTGGGCCCGAGGAGTACCCTTGAGTGTCCCCTGGGACAGACTCGAGGGTTGGCCACGGCCAGCAGGACACACCCAGGGGGCCTGCCAGCCCCCCCACCCCTCGCAGGCGCGTCCCAGGGTTCTCACAGCTTGGCTTAAGTCAGCTTAGTGTCGGCGCATTCACAGAATGAGATGGCTCCACACCCTGGGCCGCCGGCCCAGGATCGCGAGTCCGTCGGGCGGGGGCGGCCTCCCTCCCGTCACCGAGACTGCACGCCCAGCGTGATCTTCAGGTTCTCGTACACCACGTAGCTGATGCTCACGGCTGGGATCACCTTCATGAAGTTGGGCGCCAGCCCCCGGTACAGGCCGAAGGCTCCCTCCGTCCGCAGGATCTGCCTGAAGAGGCTGCTCATGGTCACCTCCGGAGCGCCCTCGATGGAGGCTGCGGGGAGAGAGGCCGCCCGTCAGAGGCCTTTCGGCAGCTCCTCCCTGGATCCCAGCCTGCTCGGGGAGGTGGGCCCCCGGGGCTGGCCGAGCACCAGCCTTACCTTGGGCCTGCATCCGGGTCCTGACGAGAGCCAGTGGGTAGCTGGCCAGCTGGCCACAGGTGCTGGACATGGTGCCACAGGCCAGGAGCACGAACACTCCGGGGTCCGCGCTGTTCACTGCATAGCGCTGCAGCCAGGCATTCTTGAGTGTCTGCGAGGGGAAAGGGCGCAGGCAGGGGTGAGCCCCGGGGTGGGGGAGGGGGCAGGAAGAGGCTGGATCCCCATCGCATGGCGTCCTGAAGCCACTGTAACCTGATTCTCTCGGCCGGCAGGCCAGGGCTGGCTGAGCTCCTGGCCGGCCTGCCCTTTGTTTCTGCTGTCGCTAGGGATTCCTGGGTAGGACAGGAAACGGAGAAGAGGCAGGGAGAGCACCCCTCCCCGCCGGGCATTCTGCCCTGCACACCTGCCTGCCAAGCCCCTAGCGGGCAGCACTTGGGGGCAGCCGGGGGCAGGAGACCCCTGTCACGAACGGATGACTCTGAAGGGAACATGCTTTGGTGCTGGTTGCTTGCCCCAGCCATCGCCAGCCAGCGGCCTGCAGGCGGGGACGCGGTGAGGAGGGGGTTTCTGAATCTCTGCTAGCAGTTCACGGGGCCTGAGCCTTCCAGGGCCTCACCTCGTAGACGGCCAGGTCGATCCCCGCGTAGGGGATGATCCCCAGCATGTTGGGGACGTAGCCTTTGTAGAAGGCGGCCATCCCTTCTCTGGCCAGGATCTTCCTGGCACAGTCCAGCATGCCTGAGTACTGGCCAGTCTTGCGCAGGGCCATCCGGGTCTTCAGAACCTGCAGAACCCGACCGAAGCGACAGCAGCGTGAGCACAGCCCCCCTCTCTCCCTCAAGCCCACACCCACTGCCCAGGACCCAGGCGGCCCCTCACCTCCATTGGGTAGATGCTGCTCTGGGCGATGGCCCCCGCCAAGGACCCTGCCACAAGCCTCTCGTGAATCCTCAGCGTCTCCTGGTCACTCCCGACAAGACGCTTGATCTGCAACAGGCAGTAAACAGACTGATGCACCCCGGAGACCCGCCCCCATGCCCGCCCCCCCGCACAGCCCGGGTCGGGTTTAGCCGAGACACGGTGTCCCTGGCCCATGGGATGTTTTCCAGGGAAAGAAGGCACCAGCCTACACTGCAAACATCAGCAGGGCTGGGGTCAGACCCAGGCCTCCCGCTGCCCACCTCGCCCTGCTGTCCCTGGACACGGTGACTGGCTCCAGGTTCTGGGCCATCAGCGGGGCAGAGACCTCAGCCCAGGGGACGCTCAGCGGGTGGCTGCCAACCGGCAACTCTCCCTGGGGAACTGGCTCCTCACCTGCTCATAGGCCATGAATTTGATGGCCGACTCGGGGGCAATTTTGAGGACATTGATGCCGTTGCCACGCCACAGTGACTTGGCCCCCCCCTCTCGGATCATCTGGGTGAACCCGCCCACGATGCACATGCTGTTGCTGCGGGAGGCATGGACCTGGGGAGGCAAGGGCAAGGGTCAGAAGGGACTCGGTGGCCACGGGGCTGCCGCCACCCGACGAGGAGCCCTTTTCTCGCTGTCAGCCCCCAAGGTCGACAGGCAGGCCCTGCCCCGAGACTCAGACACGGCCACTGCAGGGCCAGCTAGGTCTCGCCATGTGCCCACCGAGTGCCGACACTGTGCTCAACACCTCCGCCACGACCACTTTTTTAAATGAAAGAAATCGAGCTGTTTATCATGGAAAAGTTCCAACCACGTGCAACAGTACAGAGAATTATACAACGAGCACCCATGAACCCGTGATCAGCTTCCGCTGTCAGGACACCAGAGCCAAGCCGTGTCCCCGTGCCGCCCCACCCGTGCTGGGTTACTTTAAAGTATATGGCAGGACAGCCCTGGCTGGTGTGGCTCAGTGGACTGAGTGCAGGCCTGTGAACTAAGAGGGCACGGGTTCGATTCCCACTCAGGACACATGCCTGGGTTACAGGCCAAGTCCCCAGTTGGGGGTGTGCAAGTGGCAACTGATCCATGTATCTCTCCCTTCCCCTCTCCCTAAAAATAAAAAGAACTTCTAAAAAAGTAAACAAATAGAGTACATGGCAGGATGTGTCATCTCACGCAAGCAAAATGCTTTCGCCATCCGCAGCATCCCCGGGAGCGTGGTGAAGAAAACCAACAGAAAAGGGAGGCGGTGTGCTGCCAGCCCCTTGGCTCAGAGGAACGAATTCTCGGGGGTCAACTGACTTGCCCAAGGTCACACGGCAGTGGCCACAGGCCGGGGAGGGGTCAGATTCCAGGCCGAGAGCTCTTCTCCCTGAACCACTCCGCTTTCAAGGGGCGGTCCCATCACCCTCAACAGGCTTCAGAGCAAGGCAGGCCCAGGAGGGCAAGGGGGGAAGGGAGAGGATGACATCTTTTCTGAGCAGGAAAGTGCCAGAACAAACAAGGGGACAAGGGGCACTGGTGCTGTGCAGAAGGTGCTGAAGTCCAACGGCGCGTACCCATGCGGGGCGGTTTCGCAACCCTGCCCCTGACGTCGGTCTGGCTTATCTCTGCCCCGGGGACGCGGAGCCAGGCAAGCAGCCGTGACAATGGGGCCCGGGCCAGGTGAGCACGGGCTCACACCTTCCCCGTGTGTGAGGGAAGTGCCCACGGAGAGGCTCCTGCCACCCCCGTTCTCGCCGCTTCACCTGCCTACCGTGTGGCCCTGCGATGTGACCCCTGACTGGAAGGCCTCAGATAAAACTGGATCAGCTACCTGCAAAAGGTGACCCAGGCCTGGACCCCCGTTGCCCTTGTCCGAGTGGGAATTCCAACCCACTTACTGGGGCAGGAAAGCATGGGCCCAAAGCAGGGCCTTAGACAGGGCGGGAGCCCGACCGCCAAAGAGCCCCGGGGCGGAGACCGGGAGGCGCGGGGCCTGTGCGCCCACGTACCTGCATGAGCACTTTGAGTCGGTCCAGGGGTGCCGTGCAGGTTCTGGACACAGCCCCGGCCCCACCTCCGGCCACCAGGTGTCTCCACCACATCCCCGTCTGTCTCTCCTCCACCGTGAACTCGTCGGGGACGGTCAGATTCTCACCCACATCAAAGATCTGTGAGGAAGACCAGCCAGGATCAGACAAACAGGTCCTGGCGCCTGTGGCAAAGCTGGCGGCGGACAGCGAGGTCCATAGCGTTCCGCTGTCTAGAACGGCTGACACCCCGAGGAGCCACCCAGGTGCTGAGAACGCCAAGAACTGTGGATAGGACACCGATGCACCCCGCCCCCCTGAGCTCTGCAGGTGGCAAAGCTCTGCTCCTGGCCACAGGCTGTGGAGAGGCCCAGGCACGGGACGTGAGAGCATAGCTGGAAGGAGGCAGTCCCAAGGCCCTGCAGACAGCCTGCCGTGGCTGCCAGGGAGCTCCCGTAAGAACAGCTTGCACCGGCATTTCGGCGGAGGGGCGCCAGGCTGGCTGCGCCGAAACAATCCAGCCAGGGGTAAAAGCCTCCCAAAGCCCGCTGCGTAACCAGATCATGCTGGCGGAACATTATGTAACGCCTCAGCTGCGTACTGCCCTCTCTTCTGAGTGGCATCCTGCCCGGTCAGACAGAGCCAGCTCTGCTCCGGCCCGGGGCTGCAAGCCAGAACCACGGGTCAGCAGTCTACATACTTTCACCTGACGAAGGTGCCAGGTGTGCCCAGAGGGCGAGGCCTGGCCTGGGAACTGCAGAAGACAGAGCAGGAGGACCCCTCGGCCTCCCCCGCCGGAGCTGACAGCCCAGGGGGATCCCACTAAAACCGAGGGGGTGTTTGCAAAGACCAGCAGAGAGGGCCGCACCCCGCACCAACGGGGCTCGAGGGCAGGGGGCAACACGGCCCCTACCAGTGAGGCCCCGAGGGCAGGGGGGCAACACGGCCCCCACCAGTGAGGGCGCCTCTCTGTGCAGTGACAGCTCTGACGAGGAGAAGGAGCAGCACGTGTGGGAAGCAGGGAACACGTTTGTTTGCCACGGAGAGAAACGGCACACAGAACGGGGTGGCGGGGAGAGGACCCTAGCAGCAACACTGCAGCTGTTCCCCGGAGAGCGCCCCTCGCCCCACTCGCGCTGGCTGTGGGAGGGGCGTCTGAAGTGAGCCTTGAAGGACAGGCAGCCCGCGGGGGTGGGCAGGCACCTCTCGCGGAGGGCCCGCGTGTCTGGGGAGCAGTCAGGCCGTCCGGGTGGCCGGAGGGTGGGAGACAGAGGGGCCGTGTGGAGGGCTCTTCGGGGCCAGTAGAAGAGTGGACAGTCTCGCTGTTGCAGGGGAAGCAAGCTGGGACCCCCAGCCCCCACCCCCGGGATGGGGACTGATGCTGGGTGAAGGGGACCCCGTGAACGGACAAGGGAGAAGCCGCCTTTGGGCCGTGGGAACTAGGGGCTCACCGTGGAATGCTTCCAGTACAGGATGATCTCAGGGATGTTCTCCACGGGGTGCAGAAGGTGGTAGTCTCTCCACTCGTTCCAGTCGATGGTCATCGTGCCATTCTTGTCCATGCTGCGAGAGGGACACACGGTTGCCCACGTGTGAACAGGCCCCGCCTGCCCGTCGGCCGCGCTGCCCTCCTCTAGGTGAGCCCGGGGCAGGCCCGCGGCCGCCGAGGAGGGAAAGCACGGTTGGGGGGGTGGGGGGTGATCCGCACGTCACTCTGCACAGAGATGGCACACAGCGGCCCACGAGAACCCCATTCTCATCAGGCACAGAGGTGAGGGAGGGAGGCAGTCACCAGGGGGACGCGGGTACTTACTAGGTGACAGGGCCCCAGAAGTGGCCCGTCCGTATTCTGACAGACAGACAAAGGAGGATGCAGAGGAGAGAGGAGAAACGACACAAGTAAGTGCTCGGAGCAGACGTCAGCGAGACAGCCACACGGCACAGCACGAGGACGCACCCACAGCAGCCAGGGAACGGGCACGGGGGGCTGCTGGCCGGGACCAGCCGGCCCTGGGTCGCAGTGGTGTGGAGGGGCTCAGCCGGGGAAGGAAGCTGCTCCGGGGGCTACTCTGGGCAGCCTCCCCCAGGACCACCGCTCCCCTCTAACCTGCCTTTCGGGGCAGCACGCCTGACTACGGTGTTCTGCCTGCCTTATGGGGAGGGCGGCCACAGGAGCCTCCTCCCTTCACGGCCAGCTGAAGAAGGGTGTTCCTCGCTCACCTTTCACCTACTTGAAACCTCCCCCTCCCCTGGTCTCTTTCGGGGTCACTGGTGATCGGGCACACTTCCAGGTGATTACTGGTTCTCCCAAGGAGAGCTGATCTGGAACCCGGTAAGGGGTTACTCATTCATCCCTTCAAACTACCAGAGGCCAAAGTTCAGAGAGCAGGGTCAGTAGCAATACAGAGAATGACACCAGAGTTAGTGCAAGGACGCTTCTTTCGTCATGCTGTTTCATTACACCAGTTACACAGACGGGCTAAGCACGCACCTCTTGAGAATTTTTTCTGCCTGCTGTTCGGATATCTTGACCCCCAGGTCCCGCAGGGACTGCATGATCTCCTGGGCATCGATGCGCCCTGCAAGAACGGAGGCTGTGACCGCCAGCTGGGCCCGGGCAGCGCCCGAGCCCCGGCCGGCCGGGGGTCCCGAGGCAGCGCTCACCATCGTTCTTTTTGTCCAAACTCTTGAACACCAGCCTCAGTTTCTTCTCGTGATCTTGGAGATAATGGACGAACTCTTCAAAGTCCAGCTGCCCATCGAGGTCTTTATCGCCAGCTTGTACAATTTTCTATGAAACAAAAGTAAGGCCTTGTCCTTTAGCTCATGCACTAGACCTTGTGGGGCCCCGTTCGCAGGAAACAATCGCGCTAACCCGTGAACAGAGCCCTAACGACCCAAGAGGCTTCCCCTGCTGAGTCCCTAAGCCACCACTCCGATCCCCAAGGGCTGGCCAGAACCCAGGCGCGAGCCCACCTTTGCCTTCCTCACAAGCAAAGAGGAAAGGGTGCTCCCCCGCCCCAGGAGCCCTTCAGGCAGAGCCCGGTGGTGGCAGGCTGGGCGAGTTTTCACTGCAATAGTTCTGAAGGCCGGCTCCTCCTCGTGCCGCCAGAGGCAGCCGCTTGGCTCCCCTGCAGCGCTGCGCCTGGCGCTGGGCCCCAGCCCACATGCTCTCGGCCCAGAGAGCCCCGGAGCCCCAGCTCCCCTCAGGAACTCCGCAGCTTGCTCCTTTTCTCCCCGCACGTGGTGGTGTCCCGGAGCAGTCCGGTGGCCAGGGAGAAGGTGTGGGACGGAGCTGGCCCCTGCCAGTGCCTGCACGGCAGAAACACAGCCAGAGAGAACTCGAGGCTGGAGAAGCCGTGAGAGCCACGGGGAGCTATTTCAGGGCATGTGATTGACGGCAGCGCCGGTCTCTGATTGCGGGGGAGCCTGGGGACACGGCCAGCCTCGGCCCCCTCAGCCAGGCGCTGAGCGGCAGGGGAGCCCCACTTAGTTCGGCGTCCTGAGAGGCCGGGAGAGACCCCGCGGCTCTAGGTTCCAACCTGGGTCCTGCTAAGTGCATTATGGCGACCGACCCGCTGAAGCCTCACAATCAAGCTGTAGGAGCAGGTGCTATCGCTTCCCCACTTCACAGAGGAGGAGACAGCAGCTCCGAGAGGTTGAGGCATTTATCCCAGGTCACAGAGCTAGGGAAGTGGTGGGCGAGATTCAAGCCGGGCGTGTTGGACTAGGACCTAGGCCACCTCCCTGGAGATCCTGCTGCCACCCGAAAGGTTAATCTCAAGAAGGTGGGGGACACGCATGAGTCACTCTAACCCAGCAACACCCTGAAAACAGGAACGAAAATCTCCTCAGGAAGATGGTTATAATCTTCCCGTGCTGGCCCGTTCTCTCGGTGAGAACCCACGCGCTATCTGCAAACCAATATGGGTTTCAAGTCTTTAAACCAGTGGGCTTGGAAACCGACAGACTACTGGCTCTCCAGAGATCACCATCGGGCGCTCTCGGGGCCACCTGGCTGCTCCCTGTGATTGCTCAGCCACCCAGGGTGCTAGGAGGTGGCCTGGGCAGGCACCCTGTCACCTAACATGATCCCAAGAACAATGTGGAGGGTGTGGCTGGAATGTGAGACTGATGCTGGTATTTTATCTACTATCTGAAGTTATGTTAACTTCCCAAGACATCTGGGCTCTAGATTTGTGGCAAGAGCGGAAGCAGACTCTCGTGCCGTTCAGGGAGGAGGAGAATGGCAGGAATAAAGCTCTCTGGTATCTCGTGCCCCGCCACCAACGCAAACCATACGCCTCACTGGGGTGGGCGTGCTGTGATACAGGCGTGCTCAGGACTGCATTTTTCGAAATCGTCTCCCACTCCCTGCTTCTACTTCGGAACCATCGGACCTATTTCTGTCTCCTTCCCAGGACACACAAATCAGCACCCACTGCACACCACCTGACCTCTGCCCCCACGGATGCTCGGGGACGGCATGGGACCGGATTAACAGAGACGCTGGGGCAGCCTTTTTCAGGAGGCGAGCGACCTCCACAGTCTGTAGCTCTTTCCCCATCTTTAAAATGGTAATGATGTCTGCCGCCTCCCTGCTCCAAAGGGGCGCCTGGGAGGCTCCCCACACCTCACACGCTGGATTGTTCCACCCAGGGCACAGCCGGCCCAGCTCCAGCCTCTGCAGCTCAGGTCCCAACGCCTGGGCCTCCTGTGAGAAGCCTCTCCCCTGCTGTGTCCTCCTGGCCTCCCCGCTCCAGCTCGCAGCAGCTGGACTGTACCCCCTTCTCAGGAAACCCTCTCCCGCCCCCAACGAGAGAATTCCTTTCCATCTCTGCTACAAGCGGCTTCCCTATCATTCAAACCCTATAATTCCAGACCTGGAAGTCACACGAAAGCCAGTCATTCCCGTGAAGTAGCCCTTTCACCAGCTACGGCCACACGACAACCGGAGAAAAAACGCTCCCGTATCACAGGCGACCCCCTGCCAGCACTCATCCATTCACCTAACTATCTGCTGAAATACGCGCTGCCTTTCTGGGCGCCGCCCGGCTGGCCCGGCCCCTGCACACACCTGCTTCCACTGGCGGAAGGTGGAGAACTCCTGGGAGGGGATAAAGACACTGAGTTTGAAGATGGACTTCAGCTCGGAGGGAAGGCCCTTGGACTCGAAGTACTGGAACTCGGTCTGGGCCTCCCCGATGAGCGGCACGTACAGGCACAGGCACAGCATGCTGGCGGAGAGAGCCGGTGCTGAGAGCCGGTGCTCAGCGGAGGCTGCGAGAGCGGTTCTGGCAGCGTGGAAAACGCAATGCTGCCGGCCGGCAAACTGCGCAGGATGGGCAGGGGCCCGGCTGTCATTGGCTGCTCAGGCCCCGCCCTTCCACTTAATTGAAAAAAACTGGGTCCTAAGTCCAGCCAGCAGCCAATGAGCACAAAGCCCGAGATTGCTCAAGAGGGAGACGTAAAGATCAGGACTGCCGTCACGCTCCCAGCCCCTCCCTCGGAGGGAGCGGCGGGTTTAACTCTTCCAAGACAGGCAGTGCTTGCCGCCTGCCCAGTCCAAACAAACCTTCACCCTCGGCTGCCAAGCGCGCCAAGTGAACAAACAGCCGTCTCCCACAAGGTCCCCAAACACGTCACACAATACGGCGAGCTTCTCCCCTTCGCCAGTCATTCCCAACAGAAAAAGTGGATGCAGGGGCCGGGGCAGGGGGCCATGTCCCCAGCCACCCGTGAAGTGGCTACGCAGCGGCCTCGTCATCCGCGGCGGCAGGCCGAGCCCTGGATTCAGGCTGCCGTGGCTCCACGGCTTTCTCGGCACAGCTCCCACCAGCCCCAGTGACCCCTCCCGGGCCACTCCACGTGTGAGCACCTCGGAGCTGACACGGTGGGGCCAGCAGCTTCCCAGCCTGCGACTGAGCTGTTCGACACAGACGTGTGACACTTGACATCAATTGGAATGAAAAGCTCAGTTTCTTGGTGGCAGAGCCACAGCCCGAGTGCTCCACAGCTGCTGGCACTCCGCATGGCCACCATCACAGAAAGTTCTAGAACGCCCCTTTGAGGTGAGGGTGAGAGGACATCTCAGGTCCTGCGAAGCCACGATCTGCTCTTCATTTTGGGGCGATCCCCTGGGAGAAGCCTGCGATCTCCACCTCCTCCCCTCCCCTCCCCACGGAAAGTGTCAGAGACTCCAGCTGCGGAGGAAGAGACGTCACGGCGACGACGCGACAGGAAGGAGGCGGCGGCCCGCTCCTGCCGCAGCGCACCGCTTCCTAATATAGACCGACTCGCACCCGCGGAGGGCAAGCGCGGACCGCCACCCTGTGGGGACCAACCGGAGTAAGGGGAATTTCTTACCACGCTAAAAAGCTCTTTGTGAAGAGCTTGAAAAAGGGATTTTAAAAATAAGATGCTGAAGCATGCTAGCAGCACAGCATGAAGCAGATGTCACGAACTCCTAGGACATGCCTGCCTTTCTAAAAGGGACCTGGTGCTGCGTCTCTGCAGACAGACCTTGGGCTTCACTAGGGCCGTGGGTGCAGAGGCAGCTCAGGCCGAGTCCCACCTAAATCAACCCCAGGACACATCGCTGTCTCTTGAGCTGTCTGATCCAGAATGTTCTGTCTTTTGGGGCTATTTTTATCTCTATAGCTGGGATCCTTGAAGGCAGGAGGCTACTGTTTCCAGCGTTGGCACCTCCTGGTGCGCAGGGAGCCCCAGCCTTGACCACGGAAGGTGCCGGATGTAAGCAGCTTCTGAATGAGGTGGGCCTGGCAGGCCTCGGAGACCCTAATCTCACCCACCCCAACAAGGTGATGTATTATTATTATTTTAATGGAGGCTCACATTCACAAATAAAAGCTTAAGTTTAAGATGCTACTGTTCCTTCGTTAAATTATTCACATTTGCTCCTGAAACAAAAATAAATTACTGAGAGCCGTTGAAGTATCTCATTTCAGTGATGGCTGCAGTCATTCCAAACAGCAAATATTCTGACCAAATAAAGAGTCAACTGGAGCTGTTCATTTCCTAATACACTGTATTTTTCAAATAATTTTGGTTACTGTACCCCTGAGTTTTTTTCTTTTTGCACCACTGTCCCACGATGTATTTACAAGACAAATCTGAGGACAGATTGGAAAACAATACCGAATATAAGGGAAACCTGTATTCAATATATAAGGGAAAATTATTACAACAGGACTCCAATAAGAGCCATTATTTTCTAGAAAAAATAGAATAGAATTTCCTTGATTATAACAAAGCTCATTACTTTCCAGACCAATGGTCTCAGGAAATGTTCTCTGCAAAATTCTGTGCGTGCCTGCCAAGGTGTTATTTTTTCGATGCCAATGCTAATCCGATTCCGACGTTAATTTTTAAACGCCGTTATAACTTATTGGTACGATGCAGCTGTGATCAAGTCCAGCGGAATGCCAACCCTGGACAAAGGCAAAGTGGCGTTTAACAACCCCCCCCACCGAGTTCCAGTCACCCCACAGTCCATTTTCACAGAGAGACCATGGATTCTTCCTTCCAAGGTAAGCTGATCTCCAGGTGCCCAGTGTCCGGGCTACATGCTTTCTCCCTGGAATCATCCAGGGCCTGGCTCTCATGACAACAGCCACTTAAAACAGCACCCAAACCCGACACGGCCAAAAGGAGATTTCAGAATTGGCTTCCAAAGAGCTGCCTGTCAGGTGACACTGAGCACTGCGGGGGCAGCACCCCAAACTGGACGGTGGCAGGTGTGTGGGAGGGGCGGAACCCGAGCAAGTTGAAGCTTAGCCTCAGCTGAAAACCAGCCACCAACAAACGTGTCCGTGTTGCTCCTCCCGAGCGCATACCAGGAAAACAAGCCGGGAAGGCTCACGCGGGGCTGGTGTTCGTCCTGCTGCTTCGCACCAGCGCAGGCTCTTTAAGCCCCCACGGACCTCGCTGTCTCTCCCCCTCCTCTCACCCACCCTTCTTCTCTGCGCTCTAATTCTAATTTTGTGACCCAGATCTATTTTTGTTTCCTCTCCGTAGCGATGAGCATTCGGGAACAGTGACAGCAGCTCCAGATCCCACCCAATTTAGTGGCGTCGGGTTTCATCGACTGTGCACCGGTCCTCCCAGAGCATCTTCTCATCCTCAGACTGGCAATGGCACCACAAGCCTTCCTGGTTCTACCGCTCTGCTTCGTGCCCGCAAAACAGGTGCTTCCGGTAGGTGCCAGAATACCGAGAGCAAGGCCAGGGCAGGTAGACTGCCTTAGGGAGTGCAGCATTAGGTCATAAAGTATCCCCCCCTCCTCTGCGATGACTCAGGGCAGGCCACAATATTAATGTGCGAAGGAGCCTTGCCAGCGGTGTCAGGTAGCTCTAGCCCCACCCACCCCCACCCACCCGCACAGCTCTCCACAACCTCATTTGCTGCTGGGGCCACAGTGTCATTTGACCGTCGGGTTGCCATGGCAGCCCAGGGTAGCCGGTTTCCAGTGAAACCTGCCTGCACTTGGCAATCAGACAAACAATAAACAAAACTCTCTGGGCTTCCGAGAAGACAGCCCCTCAGGATCTGAACGCCCCGGCTGCCGCTGAGGGCACCTCCCACTCCAGACTAAGGGCCTTCTTCTCCAACAGCAGATTAACTGTCAGGTGAAGATAAAGGGGAAACTGGAACAGTTCCTAGAAAAAAAAACTCACGGCCACCTGACTCACTCGCAGACATATTTAGACAGAGGAAGTGAGAGCCAAAGAGAGTCGTGCAGCTGGGAAACTGAGAAGCCTGAGAACCAGCGTGAACTTCTCTCCGAGGCCCCCATAATGTCTGGGGAGCCTCTTCCTGAGAGAGAGGGTGAGGCCAGGCCCCAGCGGCCACGAACCCCGAACGAAGCCCACCTTCAACGGCAGCTGTGCCGGGAAAGGGCGTGAGGGCTGCAGAACCGTCCCCGCTGTTCCCAGACTCCCTTTACCTGCCTTTCTCGAGGCCACACTGCCCAGGAGTGCTTGCTTTCTCGCTTCGGACCAAACCAGCTGATCCATCCCCCTCTTGGGGCTCCCCCCAGCCCTCCGCAGCCAGCTGACCCATCTCCCTTCTCAATCACTGAAAGGTGTGGGTCTCAGGCCCAGGCCCCCTCAATCTTGATCCTAAGGAACAGCGGGCCAGGAACGAAGCTGTTCTGAACAGAAAGTTCTGATGCCAGGCCTCCCCGGGTAAGGGCTGGCAGGAGGTGCCCGTATGAGTCTGGGACACGGCGGAGTTCATTATTCAAGTCATGAGCAGGTGACTTGAGAAGGGAGCCAGCCAGCCCCGAAACTCCTTGGCCACAAGGCAAGCTAATCTGTAGATAAAAGTTCCTGCGGAGAGATCCTGCCAGCGCCGTGTCTGAGCTCATCCGAAATAATGCAAAGGTGGGACGTGGCACCCCTCGGAGCACATCTCAAGCATAATGCAGGCTCGGAGACCCTGCCGACCAGGAGGAGCGCACTGCAGACTAAGTCTTCTCAGCGCTCCATCTTAAAAGACAGCAAAAGTAGTTGCATCCAAGGTCCCTCCCACTTAGCCAAGGAAAAACAAACATTTAAACATTTATCTTTTACATGTAGCAATTCAATTCAACGGACATTTTTTTTTCTTTTAGAAATCTATTGCTGGACACAGGGTCGAATCTCCTTCTCTAGTTGATTTTTATCCTGAGAAAGGAGATTCAAAATCACCAAAGCTCAGGAAGTGAACAAGGTCACGCCTACTGCACGCTGGGTAAATCTCAGCCCCACAGCTTTTCTGTCCTAGTCCTGGGAACTCCGCTGGTCCCAATACAAACTGCTTTCTCAAGGGGAAGCGAGGTGACACAGGGTGCAGCCCCAGACAGACTAGGGTGAAACCCCACCTCCACCCCCCCTTAGCGGTTTAACCCTGGGCAAATAAATTACTTACCCCGGCCGCACCTCAGCTTCCTCACCTATGAAATGGGGGTGCCACCACTCACCCCAGCTCTTGTGTAGATCAGACGATAACCCACACACAGGACACGAGATGGGTGGGGGGCCCTGGCACTCCGCAGACCCGCAGACCCAAGAGAGGCAAGGGCCTCTGCACCCCGAAACTCCAGCCTCTCCTCTGACCACCCCCTTCCTTCCAGACCCAAAGGTCCTCTGCCCCCCAAGGCCAGGGGTCTGACCTTCCGGAGGCAGGGCGGTCTGGCCCTGCCCAGCTCCGGGCTGTGGGCTTCAACTTTGAAAGTCCATTCTGTGGCCTGCTTAGCTCGGCCCCCCCTGAATTATTCAGATACGCTGAGGCATAAGACAGGCTGCAGTTGTTTGTCCCTCACTTTCCGATGGCTTTCTGGGGACAAACTGACAAATCAAATCAAAGGCAAATCTTCCGTTGCTTTCCACCTTCCCCAGTGGCCATTACTTTCCACCTTCCTGCCCCAGTGGCCACACTGAAGTGGTCGTAATAGGACAGTAAAGCTTTTACAGGAGCCACGGGAAAATTCTGGGCTGCAGATTTCCATTTCTTTATTGTCTAACTCTTCTTCCCCACCCCCAGCACCACACAGACTGATTCACAACTCCGCTCTTCCTCCCCACACTCCAGTTTTGTTTTTCCAGGAAAATGTTCCTAGACCGGTCCCTCCACTGGGGGGGGGGGGCCTCCTGAGGTTGCCATTACCTTAGGAAACTGCTCTGCAGGTCCGACCACCAGCAAAATGGTGGGTCTCCTTTCTGCGGTCTCAGCCCTGCCGTCCTGTTTCCCCAAAAAGCTCGACATCTGGTCTCCCCGAGCAGGAGCCGGGCTGCCTCTGACTTCCTTATCGGCCCCCTCTCTGGAGCCTTGGCACCCGGCCCTAGGGAGAAAGCTACACAGAAAACGCCACAGCATCTGCAGCATCGCGGCTTCCTTCCTCCCAACGTCGCTGACGGTGACTGGTCACTTTGGAGGAGGAATGTCACCACAATACCAAGGGTCGCTGGCTACACGGCCGCTGGGAGGGCCGGCCCGGGGAGCTGCAGGGCCGGGAGCTCGGCATGCAGCGGCTGTCTCCTGCTCTTTCAGACCTGCCAGCACCGCCGCCGTGCCCGGCCTGAGAAACAGCTCCCTCTCCCAGAGCCCCGCCGGCTTGCTGGCAGCGAGTGCGGAGCAGCTGGAGCTTCTTCAATAAAAACTCACTTCTGGAGGTGGATGGTTAACAAATGTTTGCCTTTTTCAAAAAAAGAAAAAAAAGCCGTCGCCCAACAGACCTCTCCCGGAGGCAGAAGCAACTTTGAGCTCCCGATTATTCAACTGTCCTCGCTGAACTAATGATCATCACAGAAGCGAGGACCCGAGCATCCAGCCTGCATTCTCACTGCAGCAGGGCGCGGCCAATCACCTCTGCCGACACTACCAAGTTCATTATCCCAACCAGCAACATCCCTCCAATCACAGGCAGCCGATTCCCTGCCTGCAGCCCGGCACTTCTGCAGGGAGGTGCCCATGGCAACCTCCGAATGAGCTTCCCGGCTCGCTGAACGCAGCCCGAGCTCGCGCGTTCGGAAGAGCCCAACTTTCTCCTCTTCTCCCGGGTTGTTTCTGGGATGGCATTCACCATCGAGTTTTACATGGTCAAGAGTCCTTGACAACGTTTCCCAAGACACCTAGCAACATTTCCCCTTGATCCACGATCCCATTCTCTCCCACCACGTGTAACACAACGCACACCATAGCATAGCTACTTCTCCCGGTGAGCTGCTTGGAGACAGGGACCAAGCCACAGATTTTTCTCCCTCCAGCGCCCAGCACCAGGCACAGATTAAGCCTGCAGACTAAAGTGAGTAAGTGACTATGAACACAAGGGAATGAATCGTTGCTCAACTGCTGCTTATTTTACTAGCAGACACATTTACTAGCAGGGACCCACGACTGCCATCCCTCACGAAGGTGACCCTTTGATGCAGTGTTCATAACCATTATTTTAAAAACACAAACGTGAAAAGAGTTTAACAAACTGTGGAAGGGTATTATGCTTCTTCTATGTGCTGCTATGAGCCTGCACGTCAGTAAAACCTCTCTGAAGAGCGATTTAGTCACAGCTCCCAACGTTTTAAAAGCACAAACCCACCCTCACTGGTGTGGCTCAGTGGATAGAGCGCCAGCCCGAGAACCGAAAGGTGCCCATTCGATCCCCAGGCAGGGCGCAAGCCTGGGTTGCGGACCAGGTCCCCAGCTGGGGGCTTGCTAGAGGCAACTGACCCATGTGTCCCTCACACACTGAGGTTTCTCTCCCTCTTTCTCCTTCCCTTCCCATCGCTCTGAAAACAAATAATAGCTTAAAAAAAAACAAACCCACAAACCCTTTGACGGAGCAGTCCCACAGTTCCACCGGTAAGTAATCTGTCCTGCAGATACATTCGCACACTCGAGAAGCTGCATACACACATACCCGACACGTGTGTGATCAAATATACCGGCGTTTTTTGCAGCCTTGTTTCTAACAGCCCAAGTCTGGCAACAACGTGGAGTGCTCTAGCAGGGGGGTGGGGACATAAGCTAGGGCACACCCACACAATGGAACCCTAGGCAGCTGTTCCAAAGGATACGGCAGCTCGTTACCTACTTTGTGGAAAACAATGTAAATGAAGCGGCTTCCCAATGGAGGCGGGGCTGCCGCCCCAGGGGGCTGCCTTGCAGGTCTCACTCCTCAAACCCTCAGAATGGTAAAACTGGGCAAATCAACCTTCGGGCTGGGCCTAAAGCAACGCTGTATTCCAAACAACTACATGTTATGACTGCCTGACCGAAAATTAAAGACATCTGTAGAATTAGCGTGTAAGTTTATCTGCGGGTCTAGAAATTCCTTCCTGGGCTTATTAGCGCCCACAGAAATGCCTTCCTCCTATTCATGTAACCATGCTCCTTCCCTTTCTCGTAAATACCCTTTGCTTTTACCTCCTAATCGGATCACTGTTTGGGTTTCTGCCTGAATTAGTGCTTCCGAATAGCCGTTCCTTTGGATCTCGGATAAACACTTGGCGTCTCTCACTTTTATTTTTAAGTTACCACTCTAAAGGAATGGTCTGAAAATATCCTGCTAAATGGAGAAAGCAAGGTGCAGAAGAAACGGGGTAGTACGCGGCCATTGATTTCTGAGCTTGTACACATGAAGGGCATCTCTGGAAAGACACGCTAAAGCTGAAGAGAGGGTTTGGGGGCAGGGAGGGAACTTGGGGGTTCGAGGGGAGAAAGGCAGATGGAAGGTTTACTTTCACGGAACATCCTCATATCATGTGAAACTGAATCAAGCATGTATGACCAGGCTCACACACATATAGCAATTATCACACACACACACACACACAGCACAGCAAAGTGGCCAAGCTAAGAATGACCTTATCTAAAAACAGTTGGGGCCCTGGCTGGTTTGGCTCAGTGGGCTGAGTGCTGAAAGACCGCCAGTTCGATTCCCAGTCAGGGCACATGCCAGGTGCCCAGCTGGGGGTGTGTGAGAGGCAATTAATTGATGTCTCTCTCCCTCTCTAAAAAGAAATAAAATCTATAAATAAATAAATTAATAAATAAATTAATTAATTAAATAAAAGCAGTTTTGTATGTTGATTAAATGTATAGTCTTTGGAGCCAGACCCCAGGTTCAGGTTCAAGTCCTGGCCATGACTTACTAGCTGTGTGATCTTGGTCAAGTTACTTTACCTCTCTGTGCAAAACGGAAATAGTAACAGAACCATACTGTTACTTCATAGAGTTGGTTAAAGGCTAAATTAGATATGTAAGGCTCTTAGAACAGAACATAGAGCATTCAATAACCACACAAAAAGGGGCTCTGTCAATAAACCTGACAATCTCAGCAACCCAGAGTAACCGCACCAACAGTCTGAACCGGGGCATACCATGGCGGGTAGTCATGCCCAGACCTACAGCTTCCTGAGCAAAGGTCAGTCTTAAGCTTAAGTGAGCCCTGTCCACTGTTCTTATACATCCAGGATAATATGTCTTTGAAAAGTCAGAGTAATTTTCTTCTCCAGACCCCCGGCGGCAAACGCTGGCACCAGAGCACAGACCGCAGAACCCCTCGCTGTCATCTGGCTGCCCGCACAACATCTCTGTGTGCTGTAGGTGTGAATTATTAACTAGCCCGTCCCACCAATGTAAAAGAAGTATGTGCTTCTCCACTTTGCCTTTTATCCAACCCTTGAGATTGCCCGGCTTCGCTTTCTCCCGCCTCCTTAATCTGCCCCCAGCGTTTTCCGTGTAACCCTCTCCAGGCCTTTGTCTTGGACTCCAGTGTATAAAATAAGCTGTGAAGCTGCAATTCTCCGGAGCATTTTCTCAATCCCTTCAACACTCGCTTCCGGGCATGTCCTCAAAAAGTTGGCTTAAAAAACTCTTACAAAACTTTTCTACAGGTTTCGGACATTCTCTCGTAACTGTTAGGGATTTTATGATCATTGTCTAGAAAATGACTGTGAGTTCATGCAACTGATTAGTTTTTTTGCTTTGTTTCCTTTGTTTTTAAATTGGGCGCTGCCCCCAATGATCTTTTATTTGTAGCCTGCCCTTCATCTGGTCATCTTTTCAGTTTCTTTTTTCCTCAGTTTATGAGTGTCTCTGTGTGCCCGGGTCACTGGCTCCTTTAACAAAGGAAACCCAGAGGGATCAGAAAGCATAGTCAGCAACAAGGGGGCTGCTTCGCAAATAAGGAGTTCTAATCCTGTTAAAGAGAAAAATCATAGGTCCAAAACAGTGTCACTGGTGCTAAAAGCCCATGATACCAAACCTAGATTTAATACTTGATCTAATTGCTGTTTAAACCCCTCCCACAAACACAACCTTAGTCACCCAGTCTGGAATTTTCTGGTCAGGCACCAGCAAGGTGTTATGTTACCTGGGCCGGCTCCACGGTGGCCCCTGTAAGAAGAGGCACTAGATGATGTGCGTGGTAAAACCCTTGCCATCCACCCCTCGAAGATGTTCTCGTCTAAAAACTATCCTTCCTTTTCCTTTGTTAATAGTTCCCTTGCCTGCCACCCTTCTTCCTTTAAAAACCTTCCATTTTTGGCCCTGGCTGGGGTGGCTCAGTGGACTGAGTGCCAACCTGTGAACCAAAGGGACACGGGTTCAACTCCCAGCCAGGGCACATGCCTGGGCAGCAGGCCAGGTCCCCAGTAGAGGGCGCACCCGAGAGGCAACCACAGGGAGAGAAATTGGTGTTTCTCTCCCTCTCCTCCCTCCCTTCCCCTCTCTAAAAATAAACAAATAAAAACAAACAAACAAAACCCCCCACAAACTTTAAAAACCTTCCATTTTGTACAGCCCCCTGGAGACCCCTTCTAGTTGCTAGATGGGACACTAAATTGCCTAATAAAGCTAATTAGATCTCCAAATTTACTCAGTTGAATTTTTTTTTAAGATTTTATTTATTTATTTTTAGGGAGAGAAGGGAGGGAGAGAGAGAGAGAGAGAGAGAGAGAGAGAGAGAGAGAGAGAGACATCAATGTGCGGTTGCTGGGGGTTATGGCCTGCAACCCAAGAATGTACCCTGACTGGGAATCGAACCTGGGACACTTTGGTTCCCAGCCCGCGCTCAATCCACTGAGCTACGCCAGCCAGGGCTGAAGTTTTGTTTTTTAACAATACTAAGAAGAGCCTGTCCAGGGCCAAAACCCCAAACTAAACAAGTAACCCTTTCATGAAGACAAATCTTGTCTTTATGAACCAAACAGAAAGTCCGGCAGAATGGAGGAGGCAGGGAAGTCTTGGGCCCCCGTCGACAGACACGAGAGAAATCCTGTGTTTACCTGGTCACTGGCTTTTAACTTAGTGGACTCGTTCACACCGCAGAACTGAGTTATGAATTCAGGGGGTTCCAGCCTAGATGGCGTTACAGGGACCGATTCGCCTTCCTGCCAATGACAATTGAACGTCCAGACCGAACACGTGAAATGATGGTTTTCCAGACATTGGGCCACTGCAGGCGACGAAGGACGGTGACTCTCGGGGGAGGTATACAGATGAGCTGAGCCCACAGCTGCCCCAGCTCCCTGGCTGGAGTTTCCAGGCTGCAGGAGAGAGGGCGGGCACGCAGGCAGAGCCCAGCAGTTCCCCATGTTGAAGAGGCGGGGGCAGGGGGCAGGGGGCACCCGAGTTTCCAGGACCCAGCACTGAGCAGGAGGGAGCTGCAGAGACGTGCAAGAGACGTAGACCTGCTCGGCCCCCCAGAGCCATACATAGCGCACGCATGTGAGGGAACAGCCTGAGGGTGGGAAAAGAACCAGGGATCCCGACACAAAGGACAGTTCCTGTTCCCACCACCAGCCCGAGGAGAAACCCTTTAACAGAGGAAGGTTCGGAAAGGGCACTCAGAAGGTTTAGCCTCAGCAGCGAGACAAAACTAGCCGCACACTAAATGCTGCCCTTGCCTAACAGAACTTTTTAAAAAGCCCTAAAAGGCTCAAACTGTTTCCAAATAAATGCATCCCGGAATAAAGCTCAACAACATTTACGGGAACACAAAAATACCCAGGAACCAAAAAGATAAGATCCAATAAAGAATTAACAGGAATGCACGTGGGCCAGAGTGGATCACTTGGTGGGAGCATCTTCCCGTAAACCAAAAGGTCGCGGGTTCAATTCCCAGCCAGGCATGTACAGCACTTAGGTTGCGGGTTTGGTTCCAGCTGGAGCGCATACAAGAGGCAACCAGTTGATGTTTCTGTCTCACATCGATGTTTCTCTTTCCCCTTCCCAGTGGGAACCCTGAGGAGCTGCCCAGGTACAGCTGGCCCCAGAGCATCACGGGGCGTCTTATAAAACAGGGCGGAAGGCTCTCCCACGACTCCCTCCGGAGCAGCGCTCAGCGTCTCAGGTCTACCAGTTTCCCTACTTGCTTGCTCCCTACCTGTCTTAGAATTCTTTTCAGAAGACATGCTGTCAAAGGGACAACTATTTTTTTTTTTTTTACACTGAGAAATGAAGCCAGATTCTATTTGACAGAGAGCCAGACTGACTTGAAGGCGAAGGCTGGCTGGGCCAATTAGGTCACATGGAGGACATTTTTGTATGAATTTGACTCATACGAATGAGTCAAATCTGCAGACTAAGGCTTTGAGCAAAACCAAAACCAGAACCAAAACTGACGAAAACATCCAAAGCAGATGTACCATATGCCAGTAATTATATCTCTGCAGCTCTTAAACTTATGACACAGATGTGTGGATGCCAACTTGGATACGTTCAAGAAGGTATCTGTTTCCGAGATTCTCTCAGGACAGTACGGGGACAAGAGTCTGAAGGGTCTCTTCCAACGGATACGTGGCAGCGACTTACTGTTTCAGAGGCACAGCTGCAGCAGGTGACCACCCCCACCCCGAACGGGAATCAGCGGATGCTAGGATGCTAGGATGCTAGGCGCCGTCCCGCGCAGCCCTACGGCAGCCAGCCGGGTTTCAGGGCGGCAGGCAGGACCAAGGAACACCTTTCTGCCCGTGACTCAGCCCCGATTAGACAATGGAGGGGAGCCAAGCACTCGGGTCGTTTGGCACAGAGGAAACCAAGGCATTGAAGATAACTGCCATGATAACTGCCTTTAATCTTTTTTGTTTATTTGTTTCCTCCCGGCCCCCATCCATTTATTAGAGAGAAAGACAGAGAGGGAGAGAGAGGGAGAGAGGGAGGGAGAGGGAAAGAGAGAGAAACATCAGCCTGTTGTCCCATTTACCCACGTCCCCATTCGTGGACGCACACAGGTACCCTGACCAGGGACTGAACCTGCAACGTGGGCACATCGGGATGACCCTCTCCGGACAGGCCCTGAAATCCTCTTACTCTGTTTCTGTTTCAGGAATTAAAACCAGAAGTTCTGGCTTTGGCAAAAACTCCCTGAAGAAAAACTCTTGTGAATGTGGAAGAGAAAGAGAAACGTGTCACAGAGAAAACAGTCTCTTGGATGGCGTCTGTTTTCTCCTGGTGGGAAGCCAGTCCCGTCAAGGTCCGAAGTTCAAGGTCTACCAACGAAGATGTCTTTTTCTTTTATCTAAAAGAAATTGGAAGTGTACAAAAGTAACCTAGCTTTAGCTGGGTGAAGTGCAGGATTTTGAGTTGTAACATGGGAAGTTCTGCAGAAGCGAGAGACCCCCTAGAAACACAGTAAAATCTCTCCTTTTTCTGCTCTTAGAAGAGCATGATCCTCTCTCGGATCACACACGTGTCACATACAAGGGGTGGGGGAAAAATACGGTGTTGAGGCTGGCACGGAAAACCCAGTCACCTAAAATGATCAGAAAATTTTCAACGGATCCAAAAGGGACCGGCGGGAGCCACACCACCCGCCCATGTTCAGCCTGCTTACGGCGGCCACTTGATCTCACTTGCGCCTTCCCTTGTCCTATGGGAAAAAGCAACCCAAGCAGACGTATTAAAGCAACACTAAATGTTTTTGGTTCCTTACAAGTGATTTCAGAATCATACGCCAAAACTGAGATGGCCCCAGTGAGTGCAAACAGCTCTCAGCAGCTGCTTGCTCGGCACTAGAGGAGGACAGTAGAGACCAGAGCGGGACAGGGGTACGGGACCCACCCCACAGCTGCCTTCAGGGTGAGAAGGGCAGCCGGAGCCGTAAGTGTATGAATAACTGGTTTCAACCAAGCCAGCTCTTAGGAACAATTCAGAAAAGGCTTTCTTTAGCTTTACCAGATACTACTACCTTTACTTTTTCTATAGTTTAAAGAGACTCTAGCACGAAGAATACACTTAAGATGTGAATAAAAAAGGGGGGAAAAAGGGAGCCCTGGCTGGTGTGGCTCAGTGGATTGAGTGCCGGCCTGCGAACCAAAGAGTCGCCAGTTCCATTCCCAGTCAGGGCCCGTGCCTGGGCTGCAGGCCAGGTCCCCAGTAGGGCGCGTGCAAGAGGCAACCACACACTGATGTTTCCCTCTCTCCCTCCCTTCCCCTCTATCTAAAATAAATCAATAAAATCTTTTAAAAAAAGGAAAAAACGTTTACTGTGTCTATAAATGCATCACTAAGGGATAAAAAGGTGATGTAATTTAATCTGGGGCAGTGAAACAGGGGACCTTTCCAGCTCTAACATCTGCGGATTCCAGCTCAGTCCTCGGGCATTAACCAGAGACGACGCTGCTGCGTTTCACGTGTGAGGTGGGGAAAGGCCAACAGGCTGATGAAGGTGGACACCGTAGCGGGCTGGCTTTGACCTGGAGGTCAACTGTGTCAGACCTACAGACGAGGATTTAACAGCTTGTGCTCATTCTCGGTGATCCAAACCATCTTCTCTCTGCCCACTTCCCACGCCGACTCCCCAGCCACCACCGGCGTTTCTGTGGTCTTCGGGAGCTTTCTCGCCCAGTGTAAGTGGTCGGTTCTGTGCGTTAGAGTCGCACTCCGGACTCCAGTGGGGGCGGAGTGGGGGGCTGGGGCTAAGAAGACCGGAGACCAGGGGTTGATGGGATGAGGAAAACTTCCACAGAAACAGGAACAGCCACTAGCTCCAGTTTCCCCTTTGACCCCGGGTAATTCAAGCTTCCAGGAAAGCCTTGCCCAACGGTTGAAAGCAGATAAGCTTCTTGTGTCCTGCCTTTGTTATTCATTTATTTACTTCAAAACAAAGCCTTTCTTATGGGTATTATCTTGCATCTTTTAGACCCCACACCTAGGAAGAGTGTACCTGCCCTTTCAGCGCCCCTCCAGAGAACATCAGGGGGTCTCACGGCTACGGTGGGTTGGGGGGGGGCGGCACAGAGTTAAAACACCGGCTTCTGCTACTGGCTTTGCCTCCCACCAACCTGGCCCTGAGCCTCAGCCCCACTCCTCCAAAATAATGCAGGTAGTGAGATGACCTCCAAGGATTTTAACTAAGTTCTACCAGAAGCTTGGAAGTTTTCACAACTTCCAAGTGAACTCTGTACTTGGGAAAAGACCACCCACGGCTGAGACACTGTTAAGCACAGAGTGGCTCTACCACTTCAATGGCTTTTAAGAAACCTCCTGCCACCGGGAGGTTTTTCTTTCTTTTTTTTCACAGACTCTGCCTCAGGTTTTCTGCTACAAATAGCACAGGAGGACACCAACCCCGTGCAGGCAGCAGCCCAGGGGGGAGGGGGGGTCACACCAGTCTCTCGATGCTCACATCAGCAGACAGAGGCCTCTACTCCACGTGGAGACTTCGTGGTGGCTAGGACAACCTTGGGAGCCTGAGCAGGAGCTGCGGCCTGGGGCTGGGTCTGAGCCTTGGCCTTGGCCTTTGGCAGTAGAACCTGAGACCCTTGGCTGTGCACGCACGAGCATATTTCACAAGCTTGGGGTGAGTGGGGTAGGCAAGTCAACTGAGCTTGCGGCGGCTGCCCTTTGGGATCCTGGGCTTGACCCCCTTGGGCTTATGAGGACCGTGGCAGCCTGGGCACACATACACCCATGGCCTTGGCATTGTTGGCCTGCAATGCTTCAGGCCCTTCTTGTTGGGCTTCTTGGCAAAGTGCACGTTCCTCAGGAACCTAGTGAAATTTGCATCTTTGTGATCGGGGTGTCTTGATGTCTTTTCTGTGCCATTTTGGGGACTCGTAGTGTGTGGTGTGGTTCTTGCCCTTGGCCGTATCTGGACCAAAGCCTGTGGTTCCCAAAGCCTCTTTTTAAATTTTCCTAATGCCCATAGGTCCCAGGGTCTCTGCAACCTACATCCCTCCTCCTCAAACTGCTGGAGGCGCTCAGCCGCCAGGAGACTGCTCTGCCTGGGTGCGACTCAGCCTTCACGGCTGGCACCCCCAGACTTTCCACTTCCTCCCGTTCCGCTTCTCAGCGGAGCAACCCGGGGCAAACGCAGATGACCGCGACCAATTCTGGGCTTCCTATTTTCAAAGAGTCGGAGGAAAAAGTCCTTTTGCGTTAAACACCTACTAAGTACCAGGCTCTCTATTTACTTCACCTACTTTAATCCCCACTGCAAACCGCTGCAGTGCCGCACTTTGGATACGGAAACAGGCTTGGAGAGATCAAGTAACTCGCTCAAGGTCACGTGGCTAGCGAGTGGCAGAAACAACATTCAAACCCAGGTCTATGCCACCTGGTTAGAGCCTGTATCCTATGTACTGTTTTGTTTTTTTTTTAAAGTTTTGGGGGTGACATCAGCATCACGGCAGAGTGAGAAGACTTCATCGTTTCTCCCTTTACATTTACGAGTCAGACAACCAGAGCTCAGCGAGGATCCCCTGCTCCACAAGGAAACACGCCTGAAAGATCCACGCATCGCGTGCTGGGATGAGCAGGGGGGCAGGCTCAGGGGAAGGACAGGGACAGTGGCTGGAGCCCACTGTGACTCCAGCGAGCGCAGCCGTGGGGGAGGAGTCAGGCCAAGGCGGCCACAATGTGGCCCAGAGGAGGAGAGGGGCAGAAGGGGTTCCCCCTTCCCGGGACATGCGCAACCACCCCAGGCCAACTTCCTCAGAGAGAACCTCAGAACCTCAGAGAGAAGTCCCAGACCCTCACCTTCCTAGCTCTCCATTCCCCTCCCTTCCCAGGCCCGGGGAATCTAGTTTGTATGTCCAGCTTTCCGTATCCTGGAATCTCATGTACGTGGATCATATAATGCATGGCTTTTTGCGACTGGCTTCTTTTACTTAGTGTAATGTTTCCAAGGAAGGTCTGTTGTCTTAATTAACTCCCTCGATACACTGCCTCAGATGAGAGAATAGAAAAGGTGTGGACAGCTCATCCTATGAGAAGTGCATGATAAAACCCAGTTGTTGTTGTTGCTTTTTTAAATTTTATTTATTTATTTTTAGAAAGGGGCAAAAGGAGGGAGAAAGAGAGGGAGAGAAACATCAGTGTGCGAGAGATGCAATGATCTGTTGCCTCTCACATGCCCCTGACTGGGGATCTGGACTGTGACCCAAGCATATGCCCTGACTGGAAATCGAACCAGACACCTTATGGTTTCCAGACCAGCGCTCGGTCCACTGAGCCACAGCAGCCTGGGCAACCCACTGTTTTTATAATAGCAGACTATAGGAAGACAAGATAGTTTTCAGATACTTAAAGGGCCCTTGGATCACTTTTGGACTCGAGGCACATGGGAAGCAGATGCAAGCAGACAGACTTCCATCTTGAGGCAGGAGACGGCACAGGAAGAACTCTGAGACCGCAGTACTGCCACTGGCCAGCACTTAGCACCCTGGTGGCCAGAAAACGCCTTTTACCAATTAGGTAGAATAAACAGTAAACCGAGGCAGGGAGGAGGAAGGAGACAAGTCTCACACGCTAACTCAGCAGTCCTTGAGCCTGGGCTGATAATATTGCCAGGTGTTCCAACATCACAAGAGACACTATGTTAGCAAGAAAGAAGGAAAGTCCTTGAAATTCTATGTAGCATTTCCACAATCTGGGAAGGAGAGCCTTGAGGCTGTGCTTTCATCCCAAGGCCTGGATGTGGGAGAGGGTCCCCGGTGCCCACGGAAAGAGCCCATAAATAACTTCGGAAAGTGCCCCAATTTTAATGAACTGCGGCCTGTCACGTATTTGTTTTACAACAAGATGACCAAATGGAATCTGGAGCAAGATAAAGATTTGGGCTAACAGACCCCCACACATCCCTAAGTTTGGGTAGTCACGTTCCCCCAGGAAAGCTGGTGCCACATTTACCTGTTAATCAATACATAACTTTTTCCCTCCTATCCCACCAACTATGTAAGTCCTGAGAACAAAGGACTCCCCCCGCCCCCCACTCTCTCGGGCTCTTGGCTCTCAGGCCACAGGGCCTCCGGCCACCTGGCCTCAGGCTGCCCAGGGCCTTGCCACCCTGGCCTTCAGCCTCTCTTGCTTTTCTCACCCTGCTTTGCCCTGAAACTTTCTCTTTCACCCCCTACTCTACCCGGTCCTGTTCTTTTCCATGGGAATGGGCCACTAATAAACGGATTACATACTCTAGATTTGCTGATATGTAATTCTTTACGTGCGTCAGCAAGAAGAACCAGGTCTCTCCGGTCAACAATCGGAGATGAGAAAGTACTCACAGTGACCCCCCCACTCCCCGACTGAGTCCACAGGGGCATGGGCTGGCTGGCTCTCTGCAAAGGGTACCCTGGTAAGAATGCCCCCCACACCAGCTAGGAGGCTGGCCAGTGACCCCTCCAACCACATTCTTTGGTTCTGCCAAATTCACATCAGCATTGTTCACTGAAGTCAACCTGCGGATGTGCTCAGCTGGACTGGAAATCAATACCAGCAAAATATTTGTTTCTCTCATTCCCCTGTGGTTTCTGTGAGACTCCAACAACTAATGACTATTCAACATCAAAGGACTGAAACCTACTCAGGCTACGTTTTTCTTTTTTACCTCATCTTAGGATCAAGGGACTTGACCCCACCTTTCCAAATATCAACTATTTTTGTTAATCTTCCTTTAAAAAAAATCATACCTCTCTTTTTAAAGATTTTATTTTTTTACTTTCAGAGAGAGGGGAAGGCAGGAAGAAAAAGAGAGAGAGAGAAACATCCTTGTGCAAGAGAAACATTCATCGGTTGCCTCTCGCACACCCCCAACTGGGGAGCCTGGCCCACAACCCAGGTATGCGCCCTGATGGCAAATTGAACCTTCGACCTTTTGGTTTGCGCGCTGGCACTCAAATCCACTGAGCCACACCAGCCAGGGCAAAAAAAAAAAATCATATCTTGATGATAATTACTTCGAGCTAGGAACCAATACTGCAACAGTATAACACCATCAGTTTACCATAGGAACTCAATCCAAGCTGCAAATAGCATTTTTCTTTTTCTGATGGGGTCATGATATTGCATCAAATGACATCTATCCCTAAAAATGAAGGAGAGAATCCTAGAAGCACCAAGAGATAAGGGGACAGTAACCTACAAAGGAGTTCCCAACAGACTGTCAGCTGATTTCTCAAAAGAGACCTTACAGGCAAGAAGGGGCTAGAAAGAAGTCTTCCAAGTCATGAAAGACAAGGACCTATATCCTAGATTGCTCTATCCAGCAAAGCTTTCATTTAAAATGGAAGGGCAGATAAAGTGCCTCTTAGATAAGGTCAAGTTAAAGGAGTTCATCATCACCAGGCCCTTATGAAATGTTAAAGGGACTTATCTAAGAAAAGAAAATTAAAAAAAAAAAACCATGTAGAGTAAAAGGACAGCAAACTCACAATTATTAACAACCACACCTAAAGCAAAACCAAAAGAAACTAAGCAAACAGCTAGATCAGGAACAGAACCACAGGAATGGAGATCACATGGAGGATTGGCAACAGGGAAGTGGGCGGAGGAGAGAGGGGAGAAAGGTACAGAGAATAAGTAGCATAGATTGTAGGTAGAAAATAGACAGGGGGAGGGTGAGAATAGTATGAGAAATGTAGAAGCCAAAGAACCTGTAAGTATGACACATGGACAGGAACTAAAGTGGGGGGGGGGGAGAGGGTATACAGGGTGGAGGGGAATGAAGGGGGGAAATGGGACAACTGTAATAGCATAATCAATAAAATATATATTTTTAAAAATGACATCTATCCCTTTTCTATGAAAAAAGGCTTTTTTTCCTGTAGACTGTCTTATCTACATCCAGCTTCCTCCCAAATGGCCACACATTTAAAGGTGCAGAGTTTAACAGTGCTGTCTGATTAAGCAACACCAAGTTGACCTTAATGATCTTCCATTTAATTATTTCGAGTCAACAGAGATTGCCTCATGGGCAATCTCTGATTGCCTGCAGGTCAAGGAGAAATGAGGGCATGGTGGATTCTCATTCTTTGACAGGCTAATCTCTGGATCATCTTGAAACCTATTTCGGGAGAAACAGACGTGGTTCTCTAAACTGGTTTCTCCTCATCTTTCTCTAGTTCTCCCAAAAGCCCAGGTGCGAACGCTCATCATGTTCCGTGGAAACGATGGGACAGGTAAAGCGGAGTGGAGCCCAACCCAGAGGTTGGTCCCAGTCCTTCCTCTGGTCTAATTCCTTACCGATCAAATGAGTTTTGAGGTTGCTCTGTGTTTATAGTCTTTTTGAACCTCTGTTCCTCCCTCTGTAAAATGAGGTGAAATCCCTGCCTTGTCTATTTCACAAAGCTATTGTGAGGCTTAAACCAGCTGGTGCACATGCATGCAAGTCTCTAAATCAGCAAATCACACCATCTTCCTGTTCGTCTGTGCTAAAGCCCAGCCGCCCCTTAGGGGAGCCCCACAAGCCTCAGCCAGAGGAACAACTGTTGACCTCTGACCCAGCTTGCATTCTTCCTCTGATTGGCTGCCTGAGTTATAACCTTTATTTTAAATTTGTTTTTTAAGACAAGGATTTTGTTTGGTCACATGAAAATGCCTTAAATAGGAATGCTATAATTAGCTCCAGCTGAAGCCTCCCTTCCCAAAGTCACTGCCGCTGTCGTCATCTTTTTTCGTTCTTTAATAAACCCTTCCCTTCTTTTGTCCCAGGCCGGGCTCCTCGCTCACAAGTCCTTTACAAAGAAAATTTCCCTGGCTGGCTGCCATCAGTTTTTCTGCCCACTTCCGCTTTGGGTAATTTTTCCTCGACTGTCCCAGTGTCTTTTGGGAGGGGGAAAATATAAAAAGGCAGGTGCCAAAAACTGCTAAAGAAGTTCATTTCTAAAGAAAACTTGACCCAACCTGCTGTAAACTAGCAAGAGGCTTTGACGGTCACGTGGCTTGGGTTCACCCATCACCCACTGACAAGCCCTCAGAACCGTAGATTCCTGAGCGAACCCTAGCATTGCAGACTGGTTGGTCCTGAGGGTCGCATGGAGCAGCTGCCAAAGTTTAATGATGCATTTTTCAACACCTATTCCCATGGCAGACGACCCACTTCTGGAGAAAAGGGCCCCTCAATTCTCTTTTGGCTTTGCTACCTCTGCAAAACGGCAGCACCGCACTTGAGATACTCTTTCAACAGGAAGCGGTATGGGGGGTCCGTGGGGCAGGGTGCCTTCCTGTTGCCGGGTTATTTACAACAAAGCAGGCTCTCTCTCTTAACAGAATACTCAAACCATTCGCCAGAAGCCTAACTTGTACTCCTCTGCAGGTAACAAACGAATAAAACAGATCATTCCCATTCTCAAAGCGGCATAATAATTGAACTGAATCAAAAGCTGTACGAGTTGTAGAAATACAGTCCATGCTACATCCACACACCAAAGGAATAAAAAAGAATTGTTTCACAGCACAGATCTTGGATCAGTCACGAAGTCAACACATTTCAGAGACACTGTGACCAAGGGGCTAGGCAGCTTTTGGTTAATCAAAAAGCCTTCTTTCAACACTGGAAAGGAGAACAGCAGCTTTCTCCTTATTTGCCCTTAGAAATCTGCTGCCAAAAAAAAAATGGATTAGGACCGATATCAGGTGTGCCATAAACCGCAGGATCGCGGCGACTCTAGTCGAGGCCCTGGGCACGGCCACAAACACCGAGCACACTCCGGCAGCCCGATGCCCTCACCGTACCTGGCGGCATAGGCAAAGCGGGGAGGTTCATAGAGGCAGACAGGGAGACCTGGGCCCACACCTCCCTGAGCCCATAAGGCACAACAGACTCTCTGAATTTAGCCATGCTGTCTTTCCAAGTGATTTATTCATCAGGCAAATGTGGGGACATGTTCAGCTCCCACGGCCACTTTGTGTAAAACTTACATTTTTTAAAAGTTGTCTTTAAACCTCTTGGATTTAACCCGATGGCTCTATTTTTGCACAGGGTTACCCCTGGTCTTCTTCCTAAGCAGATCTTAAGTAGGTTAAAGACCTTGGATATTAATCCAAGGCACCTTGGACATGAGTGGAAAACGCCTCATGTGCACCTGCCCGACAAAAAATTGTTTTATTGTAACTCTCTGGCATGTCACCTGATTTTCCCCACACTTGGCTGTGAGGTTCTCTCCTTGTTGTATGTACAAAGGGACCAGCCCGAGAAGAGAAACAGGTTACTAGGTAAAGTCCTCAGCCGTCCTCTCCAGGCTGCAAATCAGGCTAAGCCACAAGCAAATGAAACACTCAGGAAAGGGAAGCGACAGCTACCAAGTCAGACGGAAAAGCATACCACGAGAGAAGGGGAGGAAACGGCCTCTGTCTGAGGTTCTTATAAAGAATGGACGGCACTTCTCTTTCCGGCAGGCCCGGAGACGGCCTTCCTCCGTTCCCCCACGACCCCTCAGAGCCCACTCCTGAACAAGAGTAAGGCAGCCCCTCCTGGGTGCATAACACTTTCACTTTTAGGCAGTATTTTCCCCTAGATTCTTGATGACCTGCAACCCTGCAAGGGATCATAACCCCATCCTCCGGGTAGGCATGTCGGTAGGGGTGAGCCTACACCAGGAGAGCTGTCATTCCTCACCACCCACACCTGTCACAGCTCTGCCGAAAACCTCAGTTCCCATTTTTCCAACTCCCACATGCTTCTCAGAGGAACCAGATCAGGGCCCACGGGCTGGCATGGAAACCAGAGGGGAAGGGAGGGGGGCGGCTGGGAGAGGATGGATGAACCCATCAGGGGTGGGGAGGGGGTGCATCAAGCTTAGCCCTCAGGTCGGGAGGTGGGGAAAGGCAGGCTTCTGATACCTGACCTTCTACTTTGGGGAAAGCCGGAGCAGGAAGGGGCTTTTCTTTCATCAGAAGGCTCGGAGCGTGCCCACTTGTGCCCACTTGTGCCCACGAAGAGCCTTTCCCCCGACCCCAGCGCTCACAGAGGTCAAGAAGGAGCTCCGCTCCCACCAGCACTTAAACAGAGTGCTCATCTGTTACTTGGGGGTCCCACCCAGCCCAAGAGGCCGTCCAGTAGACCTGCCACGCTCCAGGGGACAGCCCACGAATCCAGGCCGTTCAGACCTGTCACCGTGCGGCCCAGAACTGTCACCCGAACCTTCCCGTAGTCGGGGACCCGAATAGGGGACACCTCCCCAACCGCGCGGACTGTGCGCGCCGCCTACCCGGAGCTCGCCCTCGGTGCGGTGCAGTCCCAGACGTCGTAGTCCCACAGCCAAGTCGTTGACACACAAGCCGCCGTCGCGGTTGACATCGAGCGTCTGGAAGAGGCTCCACAGGCGCAGCCGGTGGTCCGGGCCCCCGCAGACGGCGCCGCCGCACGGGTCCACAGACGCCGGGGATGAGGCGGACGAGGTGGCGGCGGCGGCGTCCGGCGGCGAGGAAGCCACGCAGCGGCACAACACACTGCTCACCATCGGGCGCGAGGCAGGGGCGCCGGGCGGCGAGGAGAACGCGGAAGACACGCGGGTATCCTCGGTCGGCGAGCGCGGGTTCCGAAATGCCGGCAAACTGGAGGGAGGGGCCGCTTCCGGGAGCCCCGCCCCACCGCCTCGCCTTTTTTCTGGCCACGCCCCTAGGCTCGTCGCTGTCCAGTCACAGGCCCGGACCACCACCTAGAGGGGCGGAACCTCCTCAAGGACTGCCCATATCTTCCCGGACTGCTCGGATCAATGGAGAGAGCGGGGTGATTCCGGCTCAGCCTGGGGCCGATTCAAACTGAGAGGGGCGGGGATTGGCTGAGCCGGGCCGAAGAGAGGAAATCACGCCGCTATAGGCAGAAGTTATATGATGGGCAGGAGGAAGGCCCCGTGTCCAGTTTCCATTGAGTAACTCTGTTTAGACTTCGGAATCGTAAGGATGGGAGGAGAGGTCGTGTACGAAGAGGTCGTAGTCTTCGGTGGGAAAATAGGAGTTGTGTGAGGAGTAATTGTGAGCTGAAGCTCAAAACTCGTTCGCGCTCCCGGGTGGAATTAAAGATTAGTTGGCTAACGGCTCAAGCCGAAAGCACTAGGGATCATCAGGAGGCCAGGTTTTGATCATGTAATCCCCTATACCACCAATAAAGTAGCTGAATTTAATAGCGTGATAGTAATACGGATGATTGAAAGACAACGATTTTTCACTGGAAATTAATAAAGACTCAGTGGGCGGAGCGCTCTGCGGCGAAAGACACACCTTTAGACCAACAATGAGGCCAATTCCAGTAAGTGGGCGTGCCCTGCAGCTGAGCGACAGATCAAAAGAACCAGTGAGCGACTTGATGTTGGGTCGCGACCAACTGGGAGGGCTGGTCCTCCTGGTGAAGCGCTGGGAGGCGGGAAGAGGGGAAGTGGGCGGATCTCCGCACACCCCGGCGGAAGAGGCAGATTCAGGAAGCCATTACGCAGCTGGCTGGCAGCGGCTGGGCAGGTCGGCGCTGGGCCCTACGCACTTTGCGTAACAAGGGGGTTTACCAAAGACCTGGAGCTTGGCCTTGGGCAAGCCCAGCCTATCTCATGTTGGGGGGTGGGTGAGCGGCGAGGCTGTGGAAGAAGAGAAGGGGAATTGGACGGTTGAAGGGATTATAATTTCTTCAGAAAGAAGGGGTAGGGAGAGGCCATGGCTGTCCCAGCCAAGAAGAGGAAGATGAACTTCTCTGAGCGAGAGGTGGAGATCATCGTGGAGGAGCTGGAACTGAAGAAGCACCTGCTGGTGAACCACTTCAACGCCGGGGTCCCTCTGGCTGCCAAGAGCGCGGCCTGGCACAGCATCCTGAGAAGGGTTAACGCTGTGGCCACCTGCCGCAGAGAGCTGCCCGAGGTCAAGAAGAAGTGGTCTGACCTCAAGACCGAGGTCCGTCGCAAGGTTGCCCAGGTCCGGGCAGCTGTGGAGGGTGGTGAGGCCCCAGGGCCCACTGAGGAAGATGCAGCTGGTGGGCCAGGGACAGGTGGTAGCAGTAGTGGCGGTGGCCCAGCTGTAGCCCCGGTACTGCTCACCCCCATGCAACAGCGCATCTGCAATCTGCTGGGCGAGGCCACCATCATCAGCCTACCCAGTACCACAGAGATCCACCCCGTGGCCCTCGGACCCCCGGCTACTGCAGCCACAGCCACGGTCACCCTGACACAGAGTGAGTGACCTCTCCTGCCCAGTCCAGTGTGCATAAATGGGAAGGGCCAGCAAGAGATGGGGCAGCCTGGGGAAGGTTGACTGTAAAGGGTCAAAAGTCAGATGGGAGTCTTGGAAGACCATGAGGCCTTCCAAGAGCTCCCCGGACAGAAGTGAACTTGTTCTCTCTGGGCCTCCCTCAGCACACAGTCTGGACTGCTGATGAGCTGGATTGCTCTCAACTATGTTTTGCCACCATTCATTTCCATGACTGAACTGTGTGGTCCTTGAAGGCAGAGACCATGGTCATATCCCCACAGGATAACTTAGCACAGGGCCTGGCCCACAGTGGCAGGCAGGGTATATCTGTTGAAGGAATGGATAGATGGGAATGGGAATGTCCAAGTTAGACGTGGATTCCGGACAGAGACATTCGGGGTTTTCAGTGTGGCCAACATTCAAGACACAGTTGAGCCTCATGGTTCCTGATACTAATCTCATTCATTCGCTCATCAAACAGTAGCACTTACTCCGTGCCAGACCCTGTGCTTGACACTGGGATCACCACACTGTCTAAGACAAAGGCTGGTTATAGTCTAATAGGACAGATAAGACATATATGAGTAACTGCACTGTCAGTTGGGAGGACCTAAGAACTCAGAAGAGAAAGGGACCTTCTTGGTTGGGGTGGGGACTCACAGCAGATTGTGACATGGAAGGGTGGAGAAGACTGACCTTTTCCCCTATGCGTGGAGGCCCAAACAGTCCACTGAGAATCCCTTCAAAGGTTCTCAACTGTGAATAGCAATGGAGCTGGCTTGGGGTGAACTCTTTAGTTCAGATAAGGGTTTTCATCAGTATCCGTTTAACTGCTTCTTTGGGCTGGGCTATGAGCTGTACTGATCACTGATTCTTGGCGGGGCTTTGGTGAATTGGGTGTGAGTGCCACCCCCTGCGGTGCCCTCTTTCTCAAGAATATTGAGGTGGGACAGGGGACCCAACAATGGCCTAAATCAATTAATGTTCTGGAACAGGGAGGACCTTTAGGTATTACCATTGACCAGGGTGATCAAGGAAACAGGGAAGCATTGATTGGGCCACCCCCGTCCCTCCCCTTTTTTCTGCTTGGCTGAATGAGACCACCAGTCAAAAAGGCACTGAAGGAGGTAGGACCAGTGCAGCCACCACCAGCTCCTGCAGATAGGTGGCTGCTGTGTACTGGCACCACGGCGAGCAGGTGGCCCTGCCTTTGCCAGCCAGAAGCAGCCCCTCAGAGTGGTATTGAGCACTATGGTCAATGGTGTTAGGGAGACCTGGGTTGGTTTCCTGCACCTGTTGAAAAAAGCTGTGTGGCCTTAGGCAAGTCACTCCGTGTTTCTGATTCTGTATCCTCGTTTCCGAAAACGAACGTGACATGACCTACCTCTGGGTGTCGTGAGGATCCGTCGAGCCAATGAGTGCAAAGGGCTTACTAAGCACAGTGCCTGGCACACGGCACACGCTCCAGATTTTTGGCTGGTATTATCATTAGCATCTTTGCTTTTGCCAGATCTGGGACTGACCCTTTGGTTACCAAGGAGAATAAGACTCTAAAACTCCTCAGAGTCTGGATTTAGTTAGGTACATGAATAGCTATAAAGCCAGAGGAGGCCTGAATTCCCCAGCACAGGTCTTAAGGTCTCCCTCCCCACGCCACTGGCCAGCTTCAGTCTTTCTAGAAAGTGACCTGCCACTGCCTTTGCTCTTCCGCAGTCCCCACGGAGACCACCTATCACACGCTGGAAGAGGGAGTGGTGGAGTACTGCACGGCGGAGGCCCCCGCGCCCCTGCCGGCGGAGGCCCCCGTGGAGATGATCACCCAGCACGCCGACCCCTCAGTCAAGCCGCAGGCGCTCAAGAGCCGCATCGCCCTCAACTCGGCCAAGCTGATCCAGGAGCAGCGCGTCACCAACCTGCACGTGAAGGAGATCGCCCAGCACCTGGAGCAGCAGAACGACCTGCTGCAGATGATCCGCCGCTCGCAGGAGGTGCAGGCCTGCGCCCAGGAGCGCCAGGCCCAGGCCATGGAGGGCACCCAGGCGGCCCTGAGCGTCCTCATCCAGGTCCTCCGGCCCATGATCAAGGACTTCCGCCGCTACCTGCAGAGCAACACGCCCAACCCTGCCCCCGCCTCGGACCCTGGACAGATGGCCCAGAACGGGCAGCCAGACAGCGTCATCCAGTGAGGGCAGGCTTTGAGCCAGCCGTCTGCTCTGATGGGATGACGTGGCCGTGGTCTTGTAAGCGGGTCCTGTGACTGGCCTTCGGCTGGGGCCGGCGGCATGGACAGCTCCCTCTTTAATAGACATCGAGGAGCTCCGCTGTTTTCAAGAAAGAGAGGAGACTGGGAAGAGGGGCTTGCTGGGATCCTGGGACCCAAGCCCTCTAACCCCCACCGTTCCGGCCGCCTTGTCAAGAACCCGAAGACTGGTCAGGCGCTGGTGATGGGACACGTGTTGTCGTGAGCCGGGGCTTGTGACAGGACCCAGCCCCAGTCAGGACACTCGTAAGGAAGGCCGTCACTGGGGCATCGTCACACAGCCACACAGCAAGGGGAGGGGTGTCTGTGCTGAATGCCCCACCCCCAAGTGCCATCTTTTGAGTAAGATGATGTCAGCGGCGCTGGCAGTAGCGTGGTGGCATCTCCTTCCTCCCGTGGGAGGTGGGGTGACTGGGCCCGCAGAGAAACCCCACCCGTTCCCCTCACCGCACCTCCGTTCTCAGGAGACTCTACTCAGTGCCCGTGACCTTTCCTCCTCACCCCGTGCACGGCAGGGACCCTTGGTGCTGCCCGGGGCTGCCTCCGCGACACACCGAGGATGTGGCCCGCCGGGCGCAGGAGTGCTGTGCATGGCGGGGGAGGCTTGGCTGCCACCTGGTCTTCCACTGCGTCCCCGGGCAGCCCTTGTATGGCTTGTCCCGTCAGCTTTTGACTCAGGTCAAGCATCGGGCTTTGGGTGCTGTACATTTTAGAGGAAGCAAGCCAGTGTGGACACTTATTGCCCCACTGCAGAGGGTCTGTGGCGACCTGTGGGCCCCTTCCAGAAGCCTCGCTTCAAGCCACTTTTATTTATTCTGCCCACGAACGCCTCCTGGGAAGGCCTCCAGGTTCTCCCAGGGCCACTCGGGCCACGCCCTTCCTCCTTTCTTCTCTACTGACTGCACACTTCCAAATCTGGGTGGGGGAAAAAAGCCTGCTCTGCATCACACGCTGGACAACGTCCACACATCATTCAGAGTCTTGAGTTCCTTAGAGAACCCCCCTGGCTGGCCGGCTGGGTCTGCAGGCCTGGCTGGCCCTGAATGTCTGCGGTGAGAGTGTCACCGACCTAAGAAGGGGGACCTTTGGTTTCTGTGCGGTGGGAGAGCGCACAGACCCTGGAGTCCTGAAAGAGGTGGCGTTCCCTGTTCTGTCCCGACACTTTCTCCCGTTTGAGGGGAGTTTACCCAGATGGCATTCGTCTGTTCCATGTTCAGAGCCAAATCAGTTGACTCCATTACCGAGACTCTGGCACCTTTTCCGACCAGTTCCCAGGTTTGCCGTCTTGCTGTTGGTGCCTTGACCACACGTGATTGCCGGTTCCAGCTCAAGGCTCCAGATCTCGGCTAAACAAAGAAGGTGCTGCCCTTCTGGGCACGTGCATTCAGAATGGCTCGGCTCCATCACTGCAGTCACGGAAAGGTGCCCCCAGAGACGGTTGGGAGGTGACCCCCGAGCCACCGATCTCTGTGGAGGACGTGTGCAGGGCCAGCTACAGAGCCGTGGAGAGAAAGCAGGCCTGCGAAGGGGTTGGCTGGCCGAGGAGCAGCTCTTCTCAGCGTGGCTGGGAAGCAGCGGCCCCTGGCCACCTGGGCGTGTCTCCTTCCGAGGGCCGCGACGGCTCCAGCGGCGTGGCTGTCGGCGCTTCCTGAGGGTTTTTGATTTGCTTTGGTTTTTCTCTGGGGTTGGCCATCTGAGCCGATACCGTGTCTGTTCCGATTGAACATACAGGAGAAGGAAGCCTGGATCACTTAATCTGACTGGTTCTTTCCGGGTCCATTTTAAATTAAAGAGATACACTTTTTTACACCCACGCCTGTGTCTTTTTTTGGTTATATAGAGAAGACAAGACAGGCTGGCAGAAAGCAGGGGCTGGCACATCATGGCCCACGGGGCACACCTGGCCCCCGCCTGTCTGTATAATAAAGTTTTATTAGAACAGAGTCACAGCCCTTTATTACTTAATGTCTTTGGCTGCTTTTGTGCCACAGTAGCATAGCTGAGCAGTTGTGACAGAGACCTTTGGCCCACAAAGCCAAAGTGTTTACTCTCTGGCTCTTTATAGAAAAAACTGCCTATTCCTGGTCTAAGGCAGTGTTTTAGTCTCCGAATGAGAGTGACCTGGGGTGTTGGTCTAGCATACCCAACCCTTGGCTTCCCCCCAAACCTGCAAAAGACTCTTGAAGAGACAGCTCCAAGAATATGTGCAGGAAACAAGCTCCGTGGGTGATTCTGATATTTCCTGAGGGTCAGGAACTCTTTGTCTCAGAGACTGGAAGAGTTCAACTGAGCTGGAATGGGGATCATGCCCCAGGAAGGGCTGGTTCTTAGGAGGTTCCCCCAGCAGAGATGCCCATTTAACACTGGTCTTCATTCTGGAGGGATCCCAGCCTTCCTGGGCATTCCTCTCTCTGGTAATTAGTAACCGTAAGAACTCTGTCCAGGCCTTATAAGTATTACCTCGTAGACTCCTTGCAATCGTCCCATGAATTAGGTACTAGGGTTGGACTCCATTGGCAGAGGAGAACACTAAGGATCAGATAGGTGAAACAATTTGCCTAAGGTCACACAGCTACCTTACTTCCTGGGGTGGCCCATTCTCTTAACTATTGCTCTTAACTACTTTAACCTTGCAGCCTGTAGAACTGAAATTAGCTAGAAGTGACTTGAGCCTGACCTTGAAGAGTTTCTAGGTCAAAGGAAGAGGTCTAGAAGACAGTTTTGGTTTTGGCGCTTGAAAGGGAACACCGACCTCCCCTAGTCACTTCAGGCTTCGGACTTCATTATATTGAGGGAAAAGGGGTGAGTTAACAGAATTAAACTCACACACATCGGTGGTGCTGGTGGAGAACCGTCACTCATAGAGGGATGATTTTTTTTTTTTGGAGTCCTTTCTGAAATGTGGAGTTTTACATTGTTAAAAGGAATCATTCCAGGCCCAAAATGGCGTCACTTGTGCTAAAAGCCCATGATACCAAACCTAGATTTACTACCTGACCTAACTGCAGTTCCAATCCCTCCCAGAAATGTAATCTCAATCAGTCGAGAATTTTCTGTTCAAGCACCAGTAAGGTAATCTGCCACCGGGGCCCACTCCATTCCCCACACCCCCCATAGAAAGAAAAGGCAGCCCTGGCTGGCGTAGCTCAGTGGATTGAGTGTGGGCTGCGAACCAAAGCATTGCAGGTTCGATTCCCAGTCAGGGTACATGCCTGGGTTGCAGGCCATGGCCCCCCGCAACCGCACATTGATGTCTCTCTCTCTCTCTCTCTCTTTCTCCCTTCCTTCCCTCTCTAAAAATAAATAAATAAATTCTTTAAAAGAAAAGAAAGAAAAGGCAATCCGCTCCCCCCAAGAGATGTTCTGGTCTAAAAATAATCCTTTCTCTCTTTTGTTAGTAGAATAACACATTCTCCCCTGCCCTCACCCTTCTTCCTATAAAAACCTTCCATTTTGCACCGCCCCTTGGGGTGCCCTTCTAGTTACTAGATGGGCTGCTAGCCTGCTCATGAATCACTTACTAAAACCAATTAGATCTTCCAATGTACTCAGTTGAATTTTGGTTTCTAATAACATAAATGAAAATACCTCTCAGCCACTGAAGCTTGCTACTTCAAGCATCGAAAACTTCTACATTTTTTAAAAAAGATTTTCTTTATTTATGTTTACAGAGAGGGGAAGAGAAGGAGAGAAACACTGATCAGTTGCCTGTCACATGTCCCCACCTGGGGGCCTGGCCTGCAACCCAGGCATGTGCCCCGACTGGGCATCGAACCAGTGACCTTTCAGTTCACGGGCTGGTATGCAATCCACTGAGTCACACCAGCCTGGGCGAAACCTTCTACATTTTAAACTACGTATTCTGATGGAAGTCTTTCAAACTGGTGGCCTTTGTGAACTGTGTTTCTTATTCAACGGAGTTTGCACAACAGGCCCGAGAGGCAGTGCTGCCTCGTGGAAAAGTCCACCCCACTCCTTGTCACTCACCGTCTCAGCCATTTCAGGGCCCCAGTTTTCTCCGTTCCAAAATGGGAGTGATGAATGACAGTCCCTACCTGACAGGGGACAGTGGTGCTTTGGCTGGAAATAGGTACCATTTATTGAGCCCTTACTACGTGCAGGCACTGTTCTAAGTACAGTATGTGAACTCATTTCATGAAATCACACTGGTAAAACACTCAGCCTAGACCTCAGCAGGCATTCAACAAGTACTGGCCACGCTCATCGCTATGACAAGTTCTGATACTCTGAGGCGGAAATAGGGAGGTCACAATGGGAGCTTTGTTGCAAGCAGTTGGAGTCAGATTACAAAAGACGTGACCCTGGAACTGGAGGGTGCAGGGCACAGGGAGGGAGATGAGCTGGGTGCCAGGCAGCCTGGGGCATGGGCGCCAAGGCCAGTCCGGGGAAGAGCTGGGCCCTGGGAGGTTCTTGCTATGGGTGCCCTGAAAGAAGTGGGCCGAGCAAGTTGTCAGCAGCTGGCTGCCCTGTGTCACAGCAGGCCATTAAGACAGCAAGCCAACAGGAGAGTAATGGTCAAGCCTGTAATCACTTACTGGGGTGCAATAAGCCAAAGGAGAAAGTGCTAGCTCCCCCCGTGTTCCATTTCCCCCTGGGGACCGCGCCAGGCAGGGGCCAGATGCGTTGCAGATGGAGACTCATCTCAACGCTGAGGGAATCCCCCAACACAACTCCCTCGCTGTTTTGTGGACTTGCGTGCGCGTTGGGGGTATAGAGAGGGGGAAGGACTAGGAGTGGAAAAGTACTGAGTCAGAGCAAAGTCTCCCCGCGGCTCCCAATAAGGAGGCCTTGGCAAAGGTATCTGGGCAAGGCTTCGGTTGACAGCCCCCAAGATAGAGGCATCGTGTGGAGGCACCTGGGCTAGGAACGCAGCTACGCATAAGAGCTCGGCCAGCCAGGGGGCCTGCCTCCTTGACTGCAACTCCCCTCAGGGACTGCAGTGCCCTGGCTGTACCCCAAATCCGGTGTGGTGAGGGCAGTGTCCCCCCGGAGGCCCGCATGTAAAACCCCTGTAACAGCCCATGGCCCGGCCTGAAAGACTGCACAGAGTTTTGTGCTGGGAGCTGGACCCCTCACATGTATGTGCCAGGCCTTTGGAGTCAGCCAGCTTCTCACTCACTAGTTGCGCGCCCTGGCATGGGGTCATTTAATTTCCCCAAGCCTTGGCTTCCTCATCTAGAAGTCCTTCTCCAATGAGGTCGATGTGAGAAGTTAACCAGGTAGTACCTAGAGAACATTTAGCACAGTGCCTGCTGGCACGCGGTAGGTGCTCAGTAATGGCGGCTGCATGTGTCAGTGAGCTAGTGCTGGGTAACAAAGCCCTCCAAAGCTCAGAGGCTTCAAACAGCCATCATTTGTTTGCCCATGATCTTGCAGTTTGACCAGGGCTGAGAAGGAACAGGTCGTCTCTGTTTCTCGGAGCATCCCCAGGGCAGCTCAGCTGCGCCTGGGGGATCCGCGTCTAAGGCGGCTCACTCATGTCTTGCAAGTGGATGCTGGATATGGGCCGGGAACGCAGCTGGGATGGTCGTCGGGGGCCAGGAGTTGGGGCAGGCACCTCGGTTCTCTACATGGGCCTCACCGTGCAGCTGCTTGGGCTCCCTCACAGCACGGTGGCTGGAGGTCTGAGGACAAGGAAGGGGACATTGCCAGTCCTCTTAAAGGTCGGGCTTAGGTCTGGCACGACACCACTCTGTCGTATTCTCGTGCATTCTCAGGCCAGCCCAGAGGCAAGGAGGTAGCGAACAGAGGCAGGATGGAGGTGTGGCTCAGGCCTACAAGGGGCAGAGGAACGGGTGGTGGCCATCTTTGGAAATGAGTGGACACACTGCTTTTATTATCAGTGGGGGTCAGGACTCCAGGCACATTAAAGACAGTCTCTCTCACACGCCTGGGGGAGTAGGGACTCCTTCCAGGCCACCAACCACGAGGCAAGGGAAACTTGGAAAGTCCCCCAGATTTGGAAAGAGAACCCATTGAAGCTACTTTCCACTACCAGCAGCTTTGAATCAAGAGATTAGGAGGAGGGAAACTTTGGCAGGACGGGGCCACTTGAACTCCTCGGACACAGTGGGAAATCTCTGTGCATTAGAAATGGCCCCCCCAGACCTAGGAGGGGCCCGTCTGGGCAGACCTGCCTGAGAAGGCTTCCTGAGCCCTGGAGAAATTTCAGACAGCTGGTGGAAGGTGGCAAGGTGGTTGCTACGAGTAACGGGCAGGGATACACCCACTGTTTTGTTGAGAGCTGATGACCTAAACTTGAGATGGGTATTTAGGAAGAGGGATGTGGCTCGGACACGGTCTGTTCAGCATGGAGGCCGTGCTGGAATGTGCCGGTTCTCAGCCAAATCAGGTCACCTTCTCCGCCCCACTTCTTCCCCCCTGGCCAGCTCCAGAGCAGAGCTCGGGGCATGTCACTTTCTCGAGAGGCCCTTCCCAACCACCTGCTTGCCCCTGGGTAGGCCCTCCCCTGCAGGGCACTCACAGAGCTCCGGGAACCGTGTCCGCTCTCATCCCACATGGACTTGCTGGTTTTTGAACTGATCCCCTCACTGGGAACCCCACGGCTTCTGAGACCTCTAGCCCAGCTCTGTGAACGGCTCGTCCATTCCCCAGCTGCCCAAGCCGGATGCTAGATTCCTCCTGCAGTCTCACCCCTCACATCCACTGGTTGTTCAGACTCCCCCTCCCGGCACCCTTCAACCCTCTCCTCACTCTGCTTCTCCTACTCCCGCCTCCCCTCTCTCACCTGAGTCACCCACAGTGGCCAGCTCCCGGGCCTCCCTGCCCCCAGGCCTTTCTGAGGAGGGTCTTCAGGCCCCGCTCCCTGTTCCTCCCTGGAGTGACTTCCCTCATCTCTCAGGGTGAAGTGTGAGCTTCTGAATGCGACCTACAGAGCCTTTCACGGTCCGACGCTGCTCCCCACCTTGTATTTCGTTCAGCCACACTGCAAGTTTACTTCCTGGCCAATTGCGTACTCCACCTCAATAAAACGGGGGACAATTTTCCAAAAACAAAAAAAAAGAAAGTTCACTTTCTTAAACACGTCAGGCTCTTTCTCTACCCTTCAAACCTTTGCCTTTGCTGTTGCCCTCACCGCGAACAACTTTCTCCCTCGTCACTTTCCTCACTCTTATGAATCCTTCGCATCAGCGGGGGCATCACCTCCTCCAGGGAGCCTCCTGGGGTCACACCCTGTGATCCCTCTCTCAAGCGTGCATCACACTCTCCTGTAACTGTCTGTTTAATGTCTGGGTCCTGCTGGAGGTGGGGGGATTCTCGAGCTCAGCGCCATGGTCATTCTGGGGCTGGATCACTCCCTGTCCAGGGGTCTATTGTAGGGTGTTTAGCTGCATCCCTGACCTCTGGACACCGGGCGCCAGTAACACTTCCCCCTTGAGTTGTGATGATCAGAAATGTCTCCAGACGTCGCCAGATATCCGGGCGATGGGCGAAATCGCCCCAGAGAAGCACAACGGCTGTGTGGCAACACCTTCCCCCGCTTGTCATAGTGATCTTGACTTTGATTTGTACTTGCTTTGTTTTCACGTTTCTTTTTTTTTTCCCCATTACTTAAATGGAATTTCTTGGGGTGGCCCCGGTGATCATTCATCAAATGATGTAGGTTTCAGGTTTACAATCCTGCATTGTGTGTTTACCACCCCAGGTCCCCTCCCATCACCACTTGCACCTGTCTGACTCATGGTGACTTTCCAAGGGCATAACTCGGTCCCTGAACAGGTACGTAACACTTTTCAGCGTGGTGCTGGCTGAGTTGAACGCCGAGCGCGTTTCTGGAAGATGTTTTCCATTGGCCCCATTGATAGACCACCTGCTGGCGCATCATTTGTATAAAGGCCAGCGCTGGGAGTCTCCCCGAGCTGTGCCTGGCAGCGTGGCATCCTCCTCGTGAGTCAGCTTCCGGTGAGCGTGAGCGTGAATCAGGCTTCTGGAGCTGTGACCTGGACCCTGGACCTGGGACAGGTGCCTCAGGCTCCCCACCCTGAGCAGCTCTGCCTCACCTGCGCGCTGTGACCTTGGGCAGGCCGCACCTCCCCACTGGGCTGTCCCCTCCTCTGCAGCCCCAGCTTCTGAAGTTGCTGAGAGGATTCCATGAGATCAACGAAGCAGATGCATGCTGGGAGGGACTGTGCACAGGTGGCAGGCAGCCCCAGAGCCACCCCCAGGGCCCGGCCCCTGAGACAGGAAGAAACGAAGACACAGCTTTCAGCTGCTCAGATGAGCCCCTTGGCTCAGATGACAAGTCCCCCCCTCCTTCCCCCCTGTCCCCCGGCATCTGCTCAAGGTTGGCTAGATGGAGGCTGAACTAGGAAAGGCTGACAGGCAGGAATGTGGGTTCAGCCTGCCAGACATCCTTTTTCACAAAAGCAGCCAGAAATCTGGGCTTTTATGTAACATGTCCCAGTTTAAACATATTGACTCGCAGACATTTGTAAATCTTGCGCAAGCCAAACAAAACACACCTGTGGGCTAGCTTCGATCCACGAAAGTCAGTTCGAAAGCTCTGGACTTAACTCTTTGGGGGCTGCTCTGTACCCCCTAGGAGGAGCCCCAGGAAGGCAGCTGGAGGCAGAGCGGGTGGGCAGGAGACCCGGATGCCAGATCCCTCTTTCTCTTGCGCCTCAGTCTCCCCATCCATATGGGGGGAGGGGTGGCCATCCTAGCTGGAACTGTCCCTGGTAAGGATGCCCCTCCTGAACGCCACTCCTTTGCTCAGGCTGGGCCTGACTCACTGCACTGGGAGGACCTGGGCTGGGTTCTTTGCTTTGCTTAAAGCTGAGTCAGTCTTGACAAATGTGGCAATGCTACTCACGTGCCCACCTGCCTGTCAGGAACCAAGCACAAGTGGGACTGTGTGCCATAGGGGACCTTCAGCCCCTGAGGCTGGTAGAAGCACTGTTATTAGGCAGGCAGGCCTCCAACAGGGTCCTGTATGGGTGGGAGGTTGGGCCAAAAGGCTTTCATGATTTCTGCTGGCTGTCTTTAGGGCCTGCTCAGCACCCAGGTCTCCTCCTGGCTGTGGGGTACCCTGGTTTTGTCTGGAGAAACCATGCTTCCTTCTCTCCCAGTCCACGCAGTTTGAAGGAAGGATCCAATTCTGCCTTCAGTGGTAAGGACGGGGTCTAGGACTGGTCCATGAGAGTAGTACATCCCTCTGCCCACAGTGATTGGCTATGGGTGAACACATGACCCAATCAGACCAGTGAGAGTCTGCCATTAGACTTTTTGTTCTTTCTGATGAAGTTTCCCAGCCCGTGGGATGGAAACCTGAGGCCCTGGGGAGGTCACTCCATGGAGAAATCCTACCTAATAATGAAGCCAACCCAGAAGAGGCTAACCAGAGGATGGAGAAGGATTTCAGCCTGGGTTTGAGTACCTGACTGCTGCAGTTCCTGAAGCTACCTCTGCCCTCCCGGATTCACCGTTTATAGCACCCGCAAAGCTCCGGTGTTGCTTATGTCACTTTAAGCAAGTGTTTGTCATTCAATGTTGAAAGAGTCCTAAAGCTTTTTCCCATGATAAGGATCTGTGGTTCAGATTCCAAGTCAAAGTATCTTCAGAGTATTTGCCTAGACCAGCTGTTTTTCGTGTTGTAAACCAAGGGACTTCCGCTTTAGAACCATCAGAGTGGTAAACGCACATTTCTGAGCCCTACCTTGGAGCGAAGGAAAGAGACCGGTGGTGCTGAGTGAGTGTGTGGGCATCTGAGGCATTTTAACGAGCTCCCGTGTGATTCTGACAAAATCCTAAATCCCCAAACCCTGGCTGACTTCTGCCCCTCCTCCTTTCCACTCTCCTTGCTCCATGTTGGAACCACATCTGCCTGTCTGGCCACAGCTGATTGGATGAGGTGAGGATTCCTGGGCCAAAACTGGGCCAATCAGATCTCTTTACCCCCAATTTGGAACTGGTATCCAGAGCCCTGCTCAGTCTCCATGGCTGCTTGAACCTTCTGACACCTCACACGCCGGGGAGTAGAACAGGTGGCTATCCTAGGGAGAGGAACCAGGGATCACGCCGGGAGAGCCAGGCCTGGGAGAGCCCCACGCTAGTGACTGTGTTGCCATACAGCTCCCAGCTGTGACCCCTGCCCCCAGGCCCCTTCCCCACTGCCTGCAGCAACCTTGTTTTGTTTTTTAAGATTTTATTTATTTATTTTTAGAGAGGGAAGGGAGGGAGATAGAGAGAGAGAGAAACATCAGTGTGCGGTTGCTGGGGGTCATGACCTGCAACCCAGGCATGTGCCCTGACTGGGAATCGAACCTGCGACACTTTGGTTCGCAGCCCGTGCTCAATCCACTGAGCTACGCCAGCCAGGGCAGAACCTTGTATTTTTATAGCTCTTTCCACATTTTGTACTAACGTGGGTGATTTCCGTTACTTGTAACCGAGAGCCCCCTACCTAAAATGTAGTTTCTTTTTCAAGGTCCCAGTTTCCTCGGCTGTAAAACGATCAGCATTGTGACGCCCATACCTTCTGTCCCTATGCGCCAGGTCCCCAAAGAAGAGCCCCCTCTGAACAACTCCTTCCATCGGGAGGCCTTGATGACTTGGGTTATGGGTGGCAGAAGGCTTTCGCTCAACAGCGTGTCTCAAACCTTGGTGTGCGGAGAAGTGACCTGGAATTTCTCTAAAATGTAGAAGTGGAAGCTGTGATCATTGGGTGGGTTTGGTGGGGCCCAGTTATCTGTTACTTTTCTTTCCAGTTTTACTGAGGTATCATCAACATGCAATTAACTCCATATACTTAACAATTTGATGCGTTTGCCTGTGTATCTGTGAAACCATCACCACAATTCAGACAATGAGAATGTCATGAAAATCTCCATCCTGTCATGAGAGAGGGCTCCAGGAATTGGCTCAGACAAAAGCCAGACAACAAGGGGTGGGGGGCAGAAGGGTCCCCAAAGACCTCTGGGCTGCAAAGGCTCCTGGCCATGCTTGAGAACGAGCCTGGGGGCCGGCCAGCCTGCGGAGGTGAGTCAGGCGGTCACCCTTCTCTTGATGAGCTTCCCCTGCTCCCCCAGGAAGTGGCTCTCCAGGAAGTCACAGAGCTGAGCATCTACGTGGGCAGAACCCAGTGACCCAGTATACGAAGGGCCTGGGTCAGGTTCTTCTCCAGGGCCAAGGAGGCTTCCACGGTGTCCTCCACGGTGTCCTGAGTTCCACCCCACACATCTTTCTGTTTTGTTTTGTTTTTTAAAGATTTATTTATTTATTTTTAGAGAGAGAAGGGAGGGAGAAAGAGAGAGAGAGAGAAACATCAATGTGCGGTTGCTGGGGGCCATGGCCTGCGACCCAGGCATGTGCCCTGACTGGGAATCGAACCTGCGATGCTTTGGTTTGCAGCCCGCACTCAATCCACTGAGCTATGCCAGCCAGGGTGTCAGCCTAACTGCTCTGAGGTGCGTCCCCATGGACGTGTGCATCAGTAGTGCACTCTTGGCTGAGCAGGGTGTGCTGTAACTGGTGTGCCTCGTTAATCACATGTGGATGGGTGTTTTAGTAACTGCCAATAGGTAGCTATCACAAATACGGCTCCTGGGAACCCCAGTGTAGACGTCTTCGGGGGGACACGTGCTTTCGTTCCCCGGGCTCAGTACCTGAGAGGGGAATGGCTGGATCGTACAGTTGGTGTATGTTTCGTGTTTTAAGAACCTGCCAAACAGTTTTTCAAAGCGGTTGCACCGTTTACATTCCTTCCCACCAAGAGTGCATGGGAGTCCTGGTGGATGCACATTCTTGTCAACATTCGGCTGGGTTTCCATTGTAACCATTCCAGTGGGTGTGAAGTGGTATCTCATCTCGGTTTTAATTTGCATTTCCCTAAGACTAATGGTGTGGCGATTTGCCATCTGTAGATCTTCAATGAGGTGTCTATTTTATTTAAATTGCTTTCTGCCCTGGCTAGTGGGGCTCGGTGGATTGAGTGCTGGCCTATGAAACAAAGGGTTGCTGGTTCGATTCCCAGTCAGGGCACCTGCCTGGGTTGCAGGCCAGATCCTCAGTAGGGGGCACATGAGCAGCAACCACACATCTCCCTCTCTTTCTCCCTCCCTCCCCCTCTCTAAAAATAAATAAAAATATATTTTTAAATTGCCTTCTTATTAATGTGTTTATAGATCTAAAGACAAATATTTGGCCAGCTATATTTTGGTAAATATTTTCTCCAGTCTGTGCATGCCTTTTCACTCCCTAACATTTGCCACAGTTGACTTTGGTACACACTGAACCTGAGGACCTCTCTTCAATGACAAACAGTGCAAGAAAAGGTGGGGGTGGGGGGAAGAGGGCCCTCAGGCCTTACTGGTGACGTGGGAGGTAGGCCCTCCTCACACTCTGAGCGTACTCCAAAAGCGGTGGACATGGAGCAGTATCCTAGGACAATTTGCTGATGGTTCACCAAAATCTTTAAATGTGGGTTCCTTTGGTTCAGTAAATTCACTTCTAGGAAATTTTCCTTAAAAAGTAATTACCCAGGAGCAGTCATCGTCTGTCCACGGAACTTTGTTCCTGGGGCTGTGCTGGTGGGAAGGCCTGCAGACGCCCCCAGCTGGACCACATGGGACCGGGGCTCGGTGCCCTCGTGTGCTCAGAGCCCTTTCGCCGTCAGGCCTGGGCGGAAGGCTCAGAGGGGCTGGAATTTGGTCCGTCCCCAGCAGGGTAGCTGGAGGAAAGTGCAGTGCCAGACTCGGGCCTCGCCCCGCTGCATCGGGGGCCTGGCCCCGCTCTGAGCCTGGCCTGGCCTCGGAGGCTCTAGGAGTCCGCTGCAACCCGCGGCACTGGTGCAAACTGGGAACCTGGGCTGCTTGGCTGACACCGCCACCTGGCACCTAGGACGGGACAGCCCTTTGCCCTCCAAGCACCAGTAGTTTCCCAGGGACTCAGGGAGGTGGGCCCATGGCCAAGATCAGGCCAGGACCGTTGAGGCTGGGCCAGAAAGGGAGCTGGGAGCCTGCAGCTCTGGGGTCTAGACGAGCCCCTGCCCGGCTGTGTGACTTGGGACCAGCCCGTTCCCCTTCCTGGGCCCCAGTCTCCTCAGCGGGACAGTGAAAAGGGGAATCAGACCAACAGCCCCTTCTGGCCTCTCCAGGGAGGATGGAAAGCATGGGTGCTGGAACCAGCCAGGTCTGAGCTCCATTTCTGTCTCCATCACCTTCTGTGACTCGGCACGTTATTGGCCTCTTCATACCTCAGCTCCTGTCTCAGCTTGAACCCCTGCGGTGGCTTCCCATTGTGCTTTGGAAAAGGGCCTCAGGATCCGCCCGCCCCGACCCCTCCAGCTCTGGCTCCTGCCGCTGTCCCCTCACTCGTTGCATGACAGCCCTACTGGGGCCCCCAGGCCCCTCCCCCAACCCTGGGCCTTTACTGGCACTCCTCCCTCTGCCTTGCTCGTCTGCCCCTCTCGCCCTAGCTGGTCCTAGTCCTTCATCAGAGCTCAGACGCCACTGCCTCAGGGAAGCCTTCTGCCGACCCCTCTCACAGCACAACTGCGGCCATTGCACGATTGCGTCCGTGGGATCACCTGCTGGACGACTGTCTGTGCGTGGCACTGTGAGCTCCCTGAGAGCAGGGACAGCACGGGCCAGTGTGCAGCGGTGTTTCCTGTCTCTCGCACGGTCCTCACATAGAGTAGGAGCCCCCATAATTTTTAAAAAATATTTTATGTATTTATTTTTATTTTTTTATATTTCATTTTTTAAAGAGTTTATTTATTTATTTTTAGAGAGGGAAGGGAGGGAGAGAGAGAGAGAGAGAAACATCAATGTGCGGTTGCTGGGGGCCGTGGCCTGCAACCCAGGAATGTGCCCTGACTGGGAATCAAACCTGTGATGCTTCGGTTTGCAGCCCGAGCTCAATCCACTGAGCTACGCCAGCCAGGGCTATTTATTTATTTTTAGAGAGGGGGAAGAGAGGGAGAGAAACATCGATGTGGGAGAGAAGCATCTATCAGTTGCCCCTCACACCCCCCCCCCCAACCGGGGACCTGGCCCGCAACCCAGGGACGTGCCCTGGCTGGGAATCGAACCCAGGACATTTCAGTTTACCCGACGATGCCCAACCTACGGATCCACACCAGTCAGGGCCACCCCAGCGATTTTGTTAAACAAGCAGCTCTAACAGCACATTATCCATCCTGAGATGGGTTTCCACCCTGATTTTAACACGTCTGAAAGCAGGACGCGTTTCACAGCTTCGGGGACCAGGTGGCAGCCGTGATCTATTCCTCAACACCTGCACGGGCACCTCAACAGTTGCCGCTTGGAAGGACATCCCTGAGACAAGAGTGCATCCTCTGAGGAAAAGCCCCTGATGACACAGGACAACGTTGTCTGGAAGAACGCAGACCCCAGTGACTCCAAATAAACAGTGTGGCAGCGAAGTCCGACTCTGCACGTGCAAAAGCTGCAGGAGTGTTGTCACTGAATTACTTAGGCCATAGTTTTACTTTTATGTGTGCACCATAGTGATACAGGATTAAAAAATGTCTAAGTTTAAAAGAACGCCACGCCCTGGCTGACGTAGCTCAGTGGATTGAGCGCGGGCTGCGAACCAAAGTGTTACAGGTTCAGTTCCCAGTCAGGGCACATGCCTGGGTTGCAGGCCACAGCCCCCAGCAACCGCATATTGATGTTTCTCTCTCTCTCTTTCTCTCTCCCTTCCCTCTCTAAAAATAAATAAATAAAATCTTTTAAAAAAAGAATGCCTTCCATAAGTATAAAAAAATTTCTAAGTGACGAAGAAATGCTATATCATATTTTACTGCATAGTGCTTTTTTCTCTTCTAGTGGTACAAAAATAAACGATTCATCATTCAAGGGAAAGTGTCTTAGATTTCATTCAATACTGTAATTCCTGCCTTAGTAGGGTTGCGGGCAGGCCACAGGCAGACACCCACATAGGGCGCAGAGCTGTGGACAGCCACAAGCGACCCTCTGCCCACAGCCGGGCCTTTCCAGCCCATAGTTTCAAGAATCTGGGCTCAGAGAAGCCGTGCGGCATGTCGTTTCTCCATATGTCCCGTAGGTGGCGCCAGACAACCACAGTCAGGTGCAGGTCTGGGTGCCGCAGGCGGCCTTTTAAGCGAGAGGGTGAGGCTGGAGGGAGATGGGAGTGGGGGTGCCCTGCCCTGGTGCGGAGAGCTCTTCCACCCCTCCAGGGAGAGGACAGGGCCAGTTCTACCAGCTTGTCTAGCCCAGAGGCGGCTCTGGGTGTGGAGAGTGCTCAGGGACAGAAGTCGAGGGCCCTGCCCTGTTGTGTGCAGGATTCTGGCTCCCTTCCCTCTCTGGCCTCAGTCTCCCTCCCAGACAGTGAGGCCAGGAGGGCCCTCAAACCTGAGCCCTGCCGGGTCGGTGTCATTCGGTTGGTTGGCTGTTGTCCCACAAAGCAAAGGGTCACCATTTCCATCCTGAGCTCAGGGCACATGCCTGGGTTGCTGGTTCGGTCCCAGGTCAGGGTGTGTTTGAGGAGGAAAGGATCTGTTTCTCATATCGAGGTTTCTCTCCCTTCCTTGCCCCCTCTCTAACCATAAATAAATAAAGCCTAAAAAACAAGCAAACAAGCAAACAAACAAACAAACAAAAGAACCTCAGAGCCCGCACAGTACAGATCTGAGGGGACGGAAAGGCCCCCCACCAGCAGCCCATGAGGCTGCCGGCTTACCTGTAGAGCCCAAAGCCCTGGGGCAGCCCTTTGCCTGACCTTGCCACTTCCCCGTGAGGTCATGACACTTCCCTTACTCCCTGGATTGGGAAACTGAGGCCCTGAAAGATGAAATGGCTTTCCTAAGGCTATACAGCTGTGAGTGGTTGGAGCCAGCAGCAAGAGCTAGATCTGCTCGCTGTTTCAGCCCTGTGCGTGCCACTTCCCCTGACGGAAGGGGATGCCAAGCAGGGTGGGAGCGAGTGTCCCGCCCAAGAAAACGAGCTGAGAGAAGTTCCTCGGTGAGGTGACGGATTCATCATGCATGCCTAACTCACCTCCCTCCTGAAACTACGGTCAAGAGATTTTTTAGAATGCCCTTGCTTTCTTAGAAAGGACACAAGAAAGCACAAACTACAAGAGAAAAACTTGCTACATTGGACTCCATGAAAGCTTTAAACTTTTGCTCTTCCGAAGTCATGATTCAGGGTATGAGCAGGCAAGCCCCAGACCGGGGAGGGAAATATTCGCAGCACACGAGTGACAAAGGACTTGTCTCCAGAACGTGCGGACAGTGCCTTTCCTCGGCAGCAAGACAATTTCCTTTAAAAGTGGGCAAAATATTTAAACAGTTATTGCACGAAAGAAGATAAAGGAATAGACAACAGGCACTTTGTGACGAGATGCCCGATGTCGGTCGTCATAAGGGAAGTGCGGAGGAAAACCACAAGGAGACGCCCACCCCCGCAGCCCACGGGACGGGGCGGCTAAACTTTAATCTCAGGTGTGGGTGAGGGAGGGCAGGGCGCAGCGGAACTCGCGCATCCTGCTCGTAGTGATGCGAAATGGGACAGCCGCTTTAGTAAACAACTTTGTAGTTCTTGTCAAGTTAAACTTACACTTCCTATACCCCCAGCAGTTCTGCCCTGAAGCACTCACCGAAAAGGAATGCGAACAGGCCCCCCTAGAGACTTGGGAGTGTTCGCAGCAGCAGCAGCATCCGTAACAGGCGAAAACAGCGCAAAGGTCTGTCCACAGGTGCGTGGTGGACACGCCGCTGCGTCCACACGATACTTGTGAATAAAACGCGGTGACTCAGTGAACGAGGTGCATGACTTTCAAAGCAGCAACGCTGGGTGAAGGAAGCCTGATGAAAACAAGTGTATACTGTGTGGTTCCATTTAGCTAAAATCCCGAACAGCGCAAACCAGTCTCCAGGGACAGGAAGTCCCTCGGTGGTGGTTGGGGTGGGGGTCAGGGAGGGGGAAGGACAGGATTACAGGGGGGCATGAGGAACTCATGGGGTTACAGGCCCGGTCACTCTCTGGATTGCGGTGGTGGTTTCATGGGTGGTCCCACACAGCCGCACCTACCGAACTAGACATTTCAGATATGCGAGGGTTATTCTTCATCAATTACGTCTCAATAAAGCTGTAGTAAAAACGAGTTCTTGCCCGGTCAAGTTGCTCAACTGGTTGAAGCTTTACCCCGTATACCAAAAAGTTTGCAGGTTCGATTCCTGGTCAGGGCACATACCTAGGTTGTGGGTTTGATCCCCAGTTGGGGGTGTGCAGGAGGCAGCGATGGATATTTCTCTCTCACATCGATGTTTTTCTCTCTCTCCCTCCCTCCTTCTCCTTTTCTCTCTCTCTAAGCATGTCCTTGGGTGAGGATTTAAAAAAAACCAAACCAACTAACTCTGGCTTGTATGTCTGAAAGGTCACCAGTTCAATCCCAAGTCAGGGCACACGCCTGGGTTGCAGGCGGGGTCCCCAGTTGGGGGCTTCTAAGAGGCAACTGATCACTGTTTCTCTCCCTCTCTCCCCCCCTCGCTTTCCCTCTCTCTAAAAATAAATGAAATCTTTTAAAAAATGTATATGCAGACGAGTGACTTCTTTATTGAAGCACTGGCCGTGTTCAGAGAGTCGCATAAAGGAGTGTTTGCACCTGAAGTCCGACTGGGTGTGCAGAACGTCACGGCCTCACCTTCCCAGCGGGTGATGGGGGATGGGGCATGGGGGGCGGGGCGGGGCGCCGAGGCCTCCTTTATCATAACGGGTGGGCAGTGCGGACAGGTAGGTAGGGTCGGGAGTAGATACCTGCTAAACACGTGTGTCAACAGACAACAGTGTGTGCGCTTCTTACTTAGCGATATGAGCTGTGTGGGAGCTGGGAGACAACCAGCTCACAGTGTCAAAGTGGCTTCTCGTGGGACAGTGGCACAGGGTGACAGGGCAATGGGGGGGTGCAGACAGGAAGCTGCCCTGTGTCATTACCTTCCTTTTAACACAGGTTGGTTTTGCTCTCGGTGCATATACCATATTTGACCAGTTCGGAGCTGCCCATTGGTTCCCATCTTTAAAATCAAGATGCTTCTGTTTACAGCCCATAGTGCACCCGACAGCTATAATTGGCAGGTTTTAATTTATTTATTTATTTATTTAAAAGATTTTTATGTATTTACTTTTTATAAAGAGGAGAAGGGAAGGAGAAAGAGAGGGAGAGAAACATCAATGTATGGTTGCCTCTTGCACACCCCCTACCGGGGACCTGGCCCGCAACCCAGACATGTGCCCTGACTGGGAATCGAACCAGCGACCCTTTAGTTCCCAGGTCCATGCTCAATCCTCTGAGCCACACCAGCCAGGGCGGCAGTGTTTTTAATGGTGTGTATTGTCATAGGTGATAGATTCACTGACGTATGGCATCGTTTTGACAAAATAATGATTTCAAAGGAAAAAATGTGCTCATCTGAACAGCTGCTGTTTGTTGAACTCCTGCTGCAGGTCAAGCACGGTGCTTCCTGCCAGTGTTTTTGTTTAATGTTCTACACAATCCTGGATTATTGTTCAAAGTTTTGAGGCAAGAAAATGGAGGCTCAGAGAGGTTCAGTGACTTCCTTAACGTCACCCAGCCAGTAAGTGACGAGCACGGGTCAGAAACCGCGGCTGTCTGACTCCTGCAGAGGGTATGTTACTCTGTGCTGGCTACTTTGAAAGAGCTTCTCCCGCTGTCCTTCTGGTTGTAAGTCCCAGAGAGAGACAGGGGTTTGCTCAAAATCACACAGCAAGACTGAGGTGAAGTTGGCCCTAGGCCTGTGTCCAGTGCATTTCCTGGCACCTAGTTTCGCCCCTTCTTATTGTCACCTCATGCTCAGGACCTCACCGAGAGCTTGCAGCTCCCCATGCCAGTGACACTGAGGGGGCTAGGGCAGAGCCCCGGGAGGTGGACTGAGGGAGGGCAGGGCCTGGTGCCTGGGGGCTCAGCCAACCTGTGTCCTGAGAACAGACCTGAGTGTCCAAAGCAGGAGCTGGGCCCTGGCTGGTGTGGCTCAGTGGGTTAAGCCCTGGCCTGTGAACGGAAAGGTTACGAGTTCAATTCCCAGTCAGGGCACATGCCTGGGTTGTGGGGCTGGGTCCCCAGTTGGGGGCATGTGAGAAGCAACCTATTCTCACACACTGATGTTTCTCTTCCCCTCTTTCTCCCTTCCTTCCTCTCTCTGAAAATAAATAAAATCTTAGGAAAAAAAAAAAATCGGCAGCCCCACAGAAGAAGCCTGCAAGCGCCAGCGTGGAGGGACATGGGGAGGGGGCACCCCAGGCTTGTCCGGGAGCTGCACTCCCACAGCAAGCTCACTCCTTCTATGCAGCGGTGTGTGGTGTGTTTGTTTGGGGCTCCCGAGGCACCGGACTGCTGTGCGGGTTACTGTGATGGGGAGGAGGAGAAACCTGGCCAAGCCTGTCCATCGGCTCTGCCTCCTCTCTTGGCAAAGAATTGCTCCCACCTCCCAGTGTTGCAAAGAGCCCATGTCACCACTCCCCGGGCGGCCATGTTACCAGGCCTCCTAACAGGGGCCCAGAGAGATCCAGCCGCGCACCCGCAGCCACACAGCGAGGAGCCTCGTGGATTCCGATTCCGGAGCAGGCGCTCCAACACTCACGGCGCTGCCTCTCCCACGGTGTTTGCACGCGTCTCTGACGGTACTTGTCCTTTTCGGGCGCAGCCCCCTAAAGCCACATCCTGTTTCTCGCTGTGCCTCACAGATTGAATTTTCGATAGCGGGTATCAGGAGCTGAAGTCTGTCCTGAGGCCCTGCCCCCTCTTTCCTTCCTCTCTCCTCTGGCTCTGCTGGAGACCCACCCCCCCACCCCCGCAGCCCCCCACCTGCACACAGCCATGACTGGCCTGTGTGGCTTTTGCAGTGTTTTCACACCTCGTGCCTTTGCGCCTCGCTTTCCTCTTCTGGCAAATGGGAGGAAGGATAGGGCTGAGCGTATCAGGCTCTTTGGAGACTGGACGAGCTGCCGCGTGTTCCGTGTGCCGCGCTGCACTCCCGGGAATCTGGGAGGAGTCAGGGGACATGGGTGTGACTCCTGGTTCTGTCACTGTGACGCTGCGCCTCAGTTTCCTCATCTGTGTGATGGGGGGGCTGGTCCTGCCCCACCTTCCGTTTACCCAAAGCAAGTCCGGGACTGAGATGGACATTGTTGTGGTTCATGGTCATCAGCGCTGCTTGGCCTCGTTGATCCTCTTCTCCCATCGGAGAAAAAGCCATCGAATATGGGGAATCGACTGAGCAACCTGAGCTAACAGGCAAAGCAGGGACAGACTCCTAGATGGAGAACTGATGACAGCGAGGGGGCGGGGGTTAGAGCGTGGAGGGACTGAGCAAAAAGGGCTCATGGACACGGACAACAGTGTGGTTGCTGCCGGGGGGAGGGCAGTATAAGCAGACTAAATGGTAATGGAAAAAATAGAATAAAGATTACATATTTTTAAAAAGATTCTATTTATTTATTTTTAGAGAGGGAAGAGAGGGAGATAGAGAGAGAGAGAGAAACATCAATGTGCGGTTGCTGGGGGTTATGGCCTGCGACCCAAGCATGTACCCTGGCTGGGAATCGAACCTGCGACGCTTTGGTTCGCAGCCCGTGCTCAATCCACTGAGCTACGCCAGCCAGGAGATTACATATTTTTAAAAAATGAAAGAAAGAAGCCATCTAGAAAACTCATACCGAGTCTCCCCTGCTCCTGAAAGTGCTAAGAATCCTCGAGTCCAGGGGCCCCTGTGGTCACCGCCTCCTTCATCTGCGAAATGGGCACGTGGGCCGTCTCGGCCTCACTCTGGGGCGATGAGAACTCAGTGAATCGGTGCGTGCACATTTCCCCCGGGCGGGGCGGGGCGGGGGATTCATTCAGCAGAAAACCTGCTACCCACAGGTGTGCACAGGGAAGCGGGCAAGGGGGTTCGCCGCGGCAGGTTTGGGATGGAGTTAAGGGGCAATCTCCCTGTTGCATCAGTGGGCGCCTGCGGTGGCCGCCTGCTGGGTCGCCCCAGTGCTGCTCCGTGCCTGCTCCGTGGCCCTGGGAAACAAGCCCCTCCCACATGTCCCAGAGTTGATCTGACTGACCAGTGGCCCAGGGGCCTGGCATCATGTGGCACTTCTGAGATGAGATTATAGAAGACTGCGGGCCACTGGTCAGTCAGTGGCCACCTTGGGCTCTGTCATTGCTCGCCCCCAGGGAGCAGCTGTCAGATCATGGGGACGCTGAGACTTGGGCCCGAGGAACCGAAGTCTCCAGCACGCAGCCAGCAAGGAACTGAGGCCTGTAATGGGCACAGGAGCGAGCCTGGGAGCCAATTCTCCAGCCCTTTGGGAGACGGCAGCTTCAGCCAAGAGCGTGGCTGCATCCCTGTGAGTGGTCGGAGCCAGAACTACTGGTGCGGCCACTCCTGGATTCCAGACCCGCAGAATCTCTGAGAAGAGATTACACATGTTTGTTGTTCTAAACTGCTGAGCGTCGGGGTGGTTTGTTACAGAGCGGTGAATAACGAACACAGGACCCCGTGAAATCCACTTAGTGTACGTGTGTTACAAAATGTCAGCTCAGTGTTAAAGGGCATGTGTCCAAACTGGAACGATATCCAAGGTATGTGGCTAAGTCAGAGGAAACTGCAGAACAATATGTATCGCGTGATGCTTTTCGTGTGAAAATATGCTGTCATTGCAGAGCAAAAAAAAAAAAAAATCTGGAAGATTCCCTCTGAACTACAATGTCAGTTCTCTCTCACTGCAGAAGCAGGCAGGGAGCATGGGGGACTTTCACGCATTTCTGTGATGTTTGAATTTTTTGCAAATGTAGCTGTCTTAGTTTGGTAAACTGGTGGAAAAATACAATAATTTTTAAAAGATGTGCCCAAGATGAGTCTGCTGGAAAAAAACAAAACAAAACAATACAATAGTTTCAAAAACTGATAACCCTTAAAACCTCGGTGTTTAACAGATTAGGTGTTGATTTCTCAGTCTGGTCAAGTTCAGCCGGCAGCAGGGAGGAGCGGTGGGAAGGACCATGCCCCATGGAGTCCGGGGGACCTGCTGGCTGAGGCTCTGCTCTTGCCACATGTGTCTTCCCAGTGGCTCTGGGCGCAGATACCAGCTGGCAGCTGGAGTTGTGAGAAGGGTGAGGATGAAGTAAGAAATTTTTCACCGGTCAGGTCTGGAAATGATGCCCGGTCACTTCTGCCCACAGTCCACTTGGCCAGAACTCAGTGACTATCTCTGGCCAGTGGCTCCTGCTCGATGACCTCAGGACCATCCATCCGCCCCTGAGCCCCAAGGTTGCCTGCCCACTTTCATTGCACTGTCCTATCTGAGAGCCTCTCAGCCCAAGGGACATCAGGACGAGGCCCCCCCGCTGCCCCCAGACGCTGCTGCCAGCGGGAGGAAGGAACTGCCGATGCCGCACATTCTAGAAGGGCTAACTCTCTGCCGAAGAGGCCCGGCCTGTCCGGTGTGGCCTGTCATTCAGGAACACAGCCTTCAGGCCTGCTGCCTCCCCTTCCAGGGCCAGAGCCCAGTGCCTTGGGCAGGGCCGTTTGAGGCTGAACCCGGGGTCACGGAGCCCCAGGAATTGCTCGCGCACTGCCATGTACATCTGCATGTGCTTGCAAGCCTGCGGCGCTGAGGTCAAGAAGCGTGATGCCTGCTGCTCCCTGTGCCTGCAAGCACACCAGGCACTGGAGTGTGGGGCCCTCCCAGCCACTCTCCGGGGCTCCAAATGGGGAAACTGAGGCTCGGAGAGGTGACATCACATACCCAAGGCCACACAGGTCCTAAGGAGCAAGGCTGAGAAGAGAGTGCAAGCTTGGCTGCCTGACCCCAAAGGCAGTGTTCCTACTCCTACTCCATGTCATTCATTCATTCACTCATTCATTCATTCATGTTTGCCGACCACGTACTCTGTGCCAGACTCCGTGCTGAGGATAGTGGGAAAAACCCAAACTGACCAAGTCCCTGCCCTCATAGAGCTTATGCTTAGGGAGTGGAAACAGAAAATAACAATAACGGTAACAACAGCAGCAAACATCTGAGGTCTGTTCAGAAAGTATCCAGCCATGCACTATGAAAAATAAAGACATTTATTGAAGAAGATACAAGAAACGTGCACAGGACAGTGACATCTCAGTCCCCTTCAAAGTTATGACTCTTCTGGAGGAACTCTGTTTCAGTGGTAGTGGTTTGAATCAGGTTACTAGCAACTGCAGCACCACGTTCCTTCTGCTCTGGTAGCAGAAATCGCAGAACGAACTTTGCCACGACACGTTTCATGCCAAGAGCCTGCATCAAAATCTCGGACACAGCAGTTTCTGGAATCCCCGGATCAGCTTGTAGTTCCCGCCTGTCAGTCGCCGGTCTCTGTTGACAGCAGCCCACACCCGTTCACCATCCTCAGGTGTCTGCTTGTCGCAGGCCTCCCAGAACGTGGGGCACTTCCCACAGGTTCTCGACCACCTTTGATGCATCTGTGCCAGACTTTTATTTGTGCTTCCCTCCTTGCATCGTCCCCGAAAGCCTTCTGAATCATCTGAATAGATAGTTCCTGCAGAGGAATATTTAAGCTTAACAGAAAATTTGGTATAGTTTTGTTACTCTACTTGCTCAGTCATTTTCACTATGAAGGCCACTCAGTACACATGCTCACTCAACGGTGTCTACTGCCCCCACTGACTAGTACACTAATCAGTACGGTCAACATCACTGTTCACGCATGTGCATTCCAGTCCACACTCCTTGGCTGCTGCGTCACATTGGTGTCATGGAAACCATTCTCCTTGTATTAACGATGGTGGGGCTTTCTCCAGACAGACACAGGGTACTTGCGATGTGCCAGGCATAGGCCAGGTACTTTATATGCTCTTTAAGTTCTCCCAACAGTCCTAAGACTCAGTGCATTATAATTATTCCTCACAGATGAGGAGGCTGAGGCCTAGAGAGACTAGAGAACTTGTTCAAGGGCAGAGCTAGTGTGTGGCATGGGCAGAATTCAAACCAGAGTCAAAGGTTCTTTTTTTATTTTTTAAATTTATTTATTATTTTTTTTTAATTTATTTATTTTTAGAGTGAGGGGAAGGAAGGGAGAAAGAGAGGGAGAGAAATATCCATGTGTAGCTGCCTCTCGTGCACCCCCTACTGGAGACCTAGACTGCAACCCGGGCCTGTGCCCTGACTCGGAATTGAACCGGCGACCCTTTGGTTTGCAGGTCCGCACTCAATCCACCGATCCGCACCAGCCAGGGCTATATCTTTTCAAATTAATGTTTTCCATTTCTTCAGATAAATACCCAGAAGGGGGATTGCTGTATCATATAGCAGTTCTATTTTTAATTTTTTGAGCACCCTCCACACTGTTTTCCGTAGTGGCTGCACCAGTTTACATTCCCACCAAGACTGACTGAGTGTCCCATCACCTTTTCCTTAGTGAACTTTTTTTTATTTTGGCATAATGTTAGATTTACAGAAAAGCTGCGAGGATAATACAGAGTTTCTGTATACCCCTCACCCAGTTTCCCCCAATGTTACCATCTTAGCTTACAATGGAAGTTTGCTTGTCCAGAGAAACTAACTTGGACACGATGTTATTCATGTAGTTTATTAACTAAACTCCAACCTTTATTCTGATTTCACTCATCTCTACACTAACGTCCTTTCTCTGTCCCAGGACCCGATCCAGAATGCCACATGACGTTTCGTCACACCTCCTCGGTTTTTCTCTGGCCCGGGACAGTTTCTCAGTCTTTCCTTGCTTTCCACAACCTTGAGTTTTGAGGAGTACTGGCCCAGTATTCTGTGAAACGTCCCTCAGTTTGGCCTGTCTTCTCACAACTATGTCGGGGTCATAGATTTGGGGGTAGGCTACGACAGAAGTGGGTGGAGTGCCCTCCTCGCTATATCAGCGGGTGCATGACACCCACGGGGCATCACCTGTGAAATTAACCTTCTCTTGGTTAAGATAGGGTCTGACAGGGCTCTTCACTGTAAGGTCCCTGTCTTCGTCTTGGAATCAGCCATGGCTCAGAGCCTTGACCGCGTTTACCGGAGAATGGAATTTGGACACCGAGGTCTGAGCCTGGGTCTTAGCCGTCTGTTGCTACTAGAGAGTCCCATACGCCTTCTCAGCCATCCTGTGATTTTCATTGTTTTTGTTTGTTTTCTTTCTTTTTTTAGTTAATTTATTTTTAGAAAGAGGGGAAGGGAGGGAAAAAGAGAGGGAGAGAAGCATCGTATCGATGTGCGAGAGAAATATCAATTGGTTGCCTCTTGCACGCCCCCTACTGGGGGCCTGGCCGGCAACCCAGCTGTGTTCCGTGACCCGGAATCCAACTGGCACCCTTTCGGTTTACGGGACGATGCCGAACCCACTGAGCCACACCAATCAGAGCCCATGACCTTCGTGGTACCCATTCATTCAGCGCTGGTCCTGAGACCCAGCCCACGGTCACGGGGCAGGGAGCACACAGGGGCATGAATACCAGGAGGTGGGACCACTGGGTGTCATCTTGAGGGCTGCCTGCCTCCCACAGTGGCTTAAACCAAAGTGGGCGGTTGGGAAGGCGGGGACCCCTGCTCGCGTGCATCCGCAGGGGACGGGCAGGAACTCCGCGTGATGTGAGCAGGAATGAGGAAGGCCTTTCCTCGCCGACAGGCAGCGATCCGCAAGATCCTCTGGAGTGGGGCCACGGCTGTGGTATCAGACTTTTCTTTTTTTTAACGAGAGAAAAAAGCAGAACATATGTTTGTATTTGTATAAACTACTCCCAGAAGGACGTACAAGAAGCTCATAACGCTGAGTTCTCAGTGGGAATTGTATAACTGTATCTGTATTTACCTATCTACTTATATATACTTCAAATATTTTTTTTGGAAAACAACGTGAAAATATTATCTGTTCTAAACTTTAAATTAAAAAAAAATTAAAAAAGGTCCTGTCACCCTGGCTGGCGTAGCTCAGTGGATTAAGCTCAGGCTGCAAACCAAAGCATCGCAGGTTTGATTCCCAGTCAGGGCACATGCCTGGGTTGCAGGCCACGGCCCCCAGCAACCGCACATTGATGTTTCTCTCTCTCTCTCTCTCTCTCTCTCTCTCTTTCTCTCCTTCTCTTCCCTCTCTAAAAATAAATAAATAAAATCTTTTAAAAAAATCAAAAAAGGTCCTGTGATGGCAAGCAGAAAGGACAAAATCTGGCGATTTCCCTGTGGTTTGGAAGAAGAGACACAGCAGGCGGGCCAGGGCTCTGGAGGACGACCAGGCTGAAGTCTTCACGGTGAAGGGGCGACCTCACTCCCTCGAAACCTCAGCACCTGCCGCGTTCGGTCCGTGTGGCGGCTGGAGGCTGCTGCTCTTGTGGTTTGGTTGGTGCTTTGTTTGGAGCCGTGTGGTGCGGTGGCCAGGACCACGGGACTCGGGAGCCCGACTGCATGTGTCCAAATCCCAGCTCCGTCCCTTCCCCGCTGGATGACCCTGGGCAAATGACTCAGGTCTCCGAGCCTCAGTCTCCCCTTCTGTAAAATGGAGGCAGTAATAGCCCCTACCTCACAGGTGGTGGTGGTGGTGGTGATAAGTATTTGGTGAGTTAATTCCTGCCAGGTGCACAGAGCAGGGGATCAATGAACAAAACTTAGCATGGCCCTCAGGTGCATACACATTTAGGGAACAGAATCGTTGAAACCAGCTATGTCCCCTCTGGAGCCCTGTGAGATTTTCCCCTTTTAAATGGGCGCGTGTGTTATTCGAGCTGCAGGAACGCTGGGCTTGCACGCGCACACACGGCCCCTGCCCGGCCCAGCTGTTCACACGGGAACTGGCACTGTCTGCCCTGTCCCCACCCTCCTCACCTTCTCCGACGCAGACAAGAGGTGAGCTCTGCAGGGCAGAGGGGGCCCGTTCCTTACGGCATCCCTGCTGCCCGGCCTGGAGCCTGGGTGCACAAACAAGCATCCCGTGAACACCTGGTGGCTAAACGAGTGCAAGCAGGCGTGAATAAATGGAAAACCCAGCAGTGTGTGCAGATGACCATGGCGTGGATCCTCCCCGCTGGTGATCACGGAAGGCTTCCGGGAGGAAGTGGGGTGGTGGCTGTGGTGAGGGGGACGTTCCGGGCGGAGGGGACAGCGTGCACAAAGATTTGGAGACCAGGCAGCATTCTTTCCCTTCGGGGATGTGAAAGTGGGTTAATCCGAGTGGAAGTCACAGGTTGTGAGCAGAGGTGGGGAGGGACGGGGCGGGGCGGGTGAGCAGGGCCCTCACCACTCACCATCAGGAGGGGTCGGACTTTGCCCCGAGCAGGAGGGAAGACAGCCTGGGATGGGGCATCTGAGGCTGGCTGGGGGTGGAGACAGCCCCCGGCTGGCTGAGCTGCTGCCCCCTGGGCTGCATGGTGCTGTGTTGGCTTTGGGCAAGTTGCCTTTTCTTTTTGGGTCTTAGTTCTTTCGTCTGTGAAAAGGGCACCAGGTCCTCATGGGGGTGGACACCGGCCCCGACCACCGTGTGCACACCCCTGGTCTATCTGCTGGCTGGCAGGCTGGTCTGGCGTCTGTATTACACTCTCAAAACGTTCCCAACCTTCAGCTCAGCGGTTCCTTTTCTTAGAACTCATCCTGAGATACAAATCTTGCAGAGAGATTTGGCCGGGCGGCTGTCCATCAGGACTCGGCCTGCTGTGGCAGAGCGGCGGGGACAGCCTGCGTCCGGCAGCAGCGGGATGCTGTGTGCGCTGCTAGAAGTTGTGCTGAGAATTTTTATCTACCGACATGCAGAGGTGGTCACAGCCCATTAAAAAGTTATTGTAAAAATATGTAATACATCTCACTTGAAACAATGTTTAGACCCTGAAGAGAAACATAAAGTAAAAACTGAAAGGTCCCCCTCTCCCTACCCATCTCTCCTCCTGAAGGTTAGCCAGCCAGCAGCGTGTGAAGAGACCTTTCAGACTTCATGTATCAATGCAAACAAACACACAACACACACGTCCATACGGATATTATACAACTATACAGAAGATGGCTTTTTTTTATTAATAACATGCATGGTTTCTTTTTTTTGTTTTGATTTTACCAAGTGCCCTGTGTTGTCATGCTTACAACACTTAGGAAGTAGAGGATAGGCATCGTTTCTTTTTAAATTTTTTTCATGTATTGATTTGAGAGAGAGAGAGAGAGGAAGAGAGAGGGAGACAGAAACATCGATTGGTTGTTCCGCTCACTCACGCATCCATTGGTTGATTCCTGCCTGTGCCCCAGCTCAGGATTGAACTCGCAACCCTGGCTCATTGGGACGATGCTCCCAGCCAACGGAGCTACCCGACCTGGCCAGGGCAAAATGCCCACTCTGGGGACCCAGCAGCCACGCTGCAAGAAAGCTCAGGCAGGCTGCAGAACCATTGGAGATAAGAGGACAGAGGCCCCAGAGGCTGAGAGGCCGCCTTCAGAGTTCCTGCCCAGCCCGCCTCCCAGCGGAATGGAACCACCTGAGTGAGCCCAGCTGCCGCCTCGTGGAGCCACAGAACTGGCCAGTTTGGGGGTGGTCTGTTTCTCAGCGACAGGTCATAGAAATGTAGATTGTTCTGCAACGCTGATAAAGCTTAATATCAATACATACATATGTCATGAACATCCTCCCACGTCAGTTCGTATTGATCAGTTCATTTATTTTAACGGCTGCGTAGTTTTCCATGGGGCCGATGAAGCCCAAGTTCCTTATCCATCTCCTGCTGACGGACATTAGGGGGTCCCCAGCTCTTTGCCAGAACAAACGGCGCTACTTCTTCCTGTGAATAGCCTTGCCATCTGACACTAGAGCATCTTTAGGGTAAATTTCCAGAAGCAAAATTGCTGAGTCAAAGGGTTCACACTCCAGAAGTTTTCCCAGATATTGTCCAATCACCCTCCAGAATGGTCTTACCGATTTTCTCCCCCACCGCCACGACTAAAGGAGGCAGGCTCCCAAGCCCTGCACACGTCTGGGGTGACCCCAGTTTGAACCGCCACTTACATAGCAGCAGCGGCCAGAGCGAGCATGTGAAAATGTTACAGGAGTGGCCGGGTGGGGAGAGGGCCGGGACTGCAGGGAAGATCTGCAGCGGCTGCAGTGGGGGCAGGGTCTGGGGCCCCAGCTCTGCCCCCGCCCCCACCCCCACCCCTACCCCACCCCCACCCCGGCCCGGTTCCTTCCTCTTCCACCCGGGTCGCTGCACTCAGCACATCCTCTTTCAGTGCTGCCCTTGAAGGTGCTTCCCAAGCAGACCTGCCTCACGGACAGGCCCAAGTTCCTCCAGCCTTGACCCCCACGCACAGTGACCCTCGGGCTCGGATGCGCTGCCGCCCCAGGCCCTGACTCTGGCAAAGACAGGAGCCTTCCAGGTTCACAGGGTGGCTTCGCACAGACCCCGGATCTTCTCCGGGCCCCGCACCTGCTTTTAACAAAATGCAGGTGATAACAATGTTAACCTTTGGGCTCTGTTGTTTATTCCTCCAGCAAATAGGTTTTTTTGTTGTTGTTGTTGTTAAATTTCATTCCTTTTTTTAAGCTTTTATTTATTTTTAGAGAAAGAGGGGAAAAGGAAGAAGAAAGAGAGGGATAAACATCAGTTAGTTGCCTCTTGCGTGCCCCCCTGACCTGGGAACTGGGAATTGAACTAGCAACCTTTCGGTCTGCAGGCGAGTGCTCAGTACACTGAGCCACACCAGCCAGGGCTCCACAGTGTATCTCTGTTTGTCGACCTGTCTCTCTATCTCTTCAGCAAACACCCTGGAGAGGCTTTCTGGCCTCTGAGTCCCCATGGTCTAGTGGGAGGCAGAGAGGGAGCAGGTCACCACGGAGCTATGTATTTTTATGTACGGATAGTTGGGCAGACGCCACCTGAAATCCAGTAGAACTACACGAGAGCCTGATTTAAGGAGGAGGGTGAGACGGCCATCAAACTGCCACCGAGCGGGGAGGAGCCATGCGGGTGGAGAGCGGGGTAGCTGCATTGCAGGGGGTGGGTGGACTGGCTCGGGCACAGGCCCCGAGGTGGGGGCGGCACGTTCTTTCCTGGGACTGAAAGAAACTGAGCAGGACAGTGAAGGGGAGGACAGCCGGAGGTGAGGCCTGGGGGATCGCAGGAGCCCACCAGTGTAGGCCACCATGTTGACATTTCCTATTTTCACTCCTCACCTGAGAATGTAATCTATCGGTTGCCTTCTGTACGTACCCGGACAGTAGGGGATCGAACCTGCAACCTTGGCATGTACCCTGACCGGGAATCAAACCCACGCACGACTCTTTGGTATATGAATGATGCTCCAACCACGGAGCCACCCCGGGGCAGGGCCACAGTGTTGACTTTTAAACCAAGAATACTGGGGAGCCATTGACAGGATGGTGAGATTAAATGAGACAACCTCATATAAAGTTTTCAGTCCACGGCTAGTGCCCTTGTGAGTACTTGGGGCCGCTCGGATAATCCAGGTTCATCTCCCTATTTTAAGGTCAGGTGATTAGCCACCTTAATTCCATCTGTAACTTTAATTCCCGTTGCCACATGACCTACCCTATTCACACTAATTCCCGTATTAGGATGCGGACACCTTTGCTGGAGGGGGGGTCATTATTCTGCTAACCACGCCTCCTCTCCCTTTCTGCCCCAGCCTGCCCCGTCCTCGCCACCCTACCAGGCAGGTGCGCGCCCAGGAGGAAGTGCGCGCCACCCATATTTCTAGAGAAGAAACAAAGGCTCCTCACAACGCACCTTTGTGGAATGTTTCGGGTTGGAGAAGGACGTTCACATTCCTGGGGGTGAGCACTATTTGTTCTGTTCCGCATCTGAGAAACGGCGGTGAGAAAGGCCAAGCGCCGGCGCAAGGTCACGGGGTGGGGGATGGGCAGGGGAGGCGTGAACATCGCTGGGCTCGCTCCGGGGCCTGACCCCAGCTCCGCCCGGTTTCCCAACCATCCCCGAGCATCGTGATGATTTTTCAAGGCCACTCCGAGGGAGTCCCGTGGCCGGTTTGCCCTTATTTCTGGCGTCTGGCCAGAAGCCGTGGGGTCACACTTGAAAGACTTCCTCAAACCGTGCAAGTCGTCGCTCTGGCCATTTCTGCCTGAACCAGAAGCGCAGACCGTTTCCAACGCATCACCGAAGGGGCTTTGATGGGCGCCGGTTTCCAGGGGGGTTTCCTGGCAACGCATTTCAAAAGCCTTAAAAATATGCATTGCTTTTACTCATCGGTGCTGCATGAAGAAGACAGACAAATACGCAGAAATGCACATACGAAGTTGTATATCACAGCATTATGTAGACGAGCAAATAGCAAAGCCAGCCAAGACGTCCATCAGGAGGGTGTTGATGAGGGGAAAGGATGGGTCCACTGTCGTGGTACTGGATAGCCATGGTACTGGACAGCCGTGGTACTGCACTGCCGTACTGTGCAGTCGTTGAAAACGATGCAGAGCCGTTTAGTGATGGGCACAGGCCCTGAATGAGCACATGAAAAGACGCTCCACTCCATAGTCACCAGGGAAGCACAAAAGCCACAGTGAGATACCGCTACACATTTATTAGAATAAAGAACATGAAAAAGACTGACCACATCACCCTGACTGGTGTGGCTCGGTGGGTTGGGCATCATCCCACAAACTGAAAGGTCACGGGTTCGATTCTCAGTCCGGGCCTATGCCTGGGTTGTGGGCTAGGTTCCTGGTCGGGGGCCTGCAAGAGGTAACTAATCAATGTTTCTCTGCCTTTCTTTCTCTCTCCTGTCCCCTCTCTCTAAAATAAATAAATAAAATCTTTTAAAAAAAGACTGACTAGCCCTAGCTGGTGTGGCTCAGTGAGCACCGGCCTGCAAACCAAAGGGTTTCGGGTTCGATTCCCAGTCAGGGCACATGCCTGGGTTGCAGGACAGGTTCCCAGTAGGGGGCGTGCGAGAGGCAACCACACATTGATGCTTCTCCCCCTCTCTTTCTCCCTCTCTTCCCCTCTGTCTAAAAATAAAATAAATACAATCTTTAAAGAAAAAAAAAGACTGACTATATCAAATATTGGCAATAATGAAGAGTCACTGGAAATTGCCATACTGCTTGCTGGTGCGGGTGTGAAATGGTGTAACCATCTTAAAAAGCAGTATGGTCGTTCCTTGAAAAGCTGAACACGTACTTACCGTGTGATTCAGCCACTCCACTCTGACGCGTTCACCCGAGAGAAACATTGGCCATAACACACAAACGTTCACAGCAGCTTCATGTGAAACAGCCCCAACTGGACATGACTCAAATGTCCGTCAACAGGTGCATGGACAAACAACCGCAGATTGCACCCAGTGGCATCTCCTCAGTAATAAAAAGAAATAAACGATCAATCCACACTACATGGCTGAGTCTCAGAATAACTATGCTAAGGAAGGGAAGCCAGACTGGAAAGAGTGTGTGCTGTTTGTTTCCACTTATAAAAACTTCAAGGAAACGCAAGCTAATCTATAGGGACGAAAAGCAGGATGAGTGGTTCCTAGAGCGTGTGTGTGTGTGTGTGTGTGTGTGTGTTGCTGGGGTGGGGCAGGAAGGGTTACAAAGTGGCACAGGGACACTTTCAGGGGTGCAGATGTGTCTGCCCTCTTAAATGTGGCGATGGATTCGGGGATGCATACCTATACTGACACACTGTGCACTTTAAATATGGGCAGTGCATGCCGTGTCAATCATAACTCAATAAAGCTATAGTTTTAATGAAAAGATGCCCTCTTGCTACATTGCTAATTGTTTTAAAAAGGTGGTTTCCAGTGCTGCCCACAATCTGATTTTCTTTCTGGGGGGAAAAAAAAGGCATCTACGTGTGTGTCTTTTCTGGGGGATGGAATCAGAGGTGAAGGAGATTTTTTTTCTTTAAAATTTCCTGCACTTGTGTGATGCTTTTTCAACAAGCACATGTCTGCATTTATATTTATAATAAACAAAGCAGTTTCCATTTTGCAAAAGGAAAACCAAACACGCACCCTCAGGGGGCCTAAGCATCCCTCCTCCCTGCCCATCCTCTGCAGCCGGACGCGGGAGGTGACCCAGGCTCCGGGGCTTCCTGTGAGCCGGCCCCTGAGCGCAGCGGCCCCAGCACAGTGACGAGAGCAGCCCTGCAGATGCTTCCCGGAAAGCCGGGGGAAGGAGGGGAGGTCAGCATGGGCTAGACCAGTAAATCACCCGCGGAAGGGGCCCAAGCATTTCCTCTGCAGGAGCGGGGCCGGCGGAGGGGAAATGGACGCAGGGTTCTAATGAGTAAGGGGCACCCAGTCACGGGGGCGGGAAGTTTAGAAGGAGGAGGCAGAGCAGCCCAGCTCCAAAAGGACGGAAACAAAGGCCCGGAAAAACAGGATCCTCCTGGGTTCTTACTTCCTAGGGCTACCTACTTCACTACCCACTTTTTGGCATAACGCTGCCACTGGTAGGTAGTTCATGTGTCTACGAAGACTAGTTCTGAGCCAGATTCCCAAGGTGGAATCTGATTGACCCATCTTGGGTCATGTGGTACCTAGCCAGCCAATGGGATATGAGGTCTGTCTGGGAAAAGTCCAGCCATTGTTAATGTAACAAGAACAGTTTGTGCCTCATTGCTGTAACCTGGCGGCCAAGGAGAGTGCACTGGAATGCACATGCCTGAACAACAACAACTTCACTGTACTAGTCAGTGGGGGGCAGTAGACACTGTTGAGTGAGCCTGTGTACTGTGTGGCTGTCGCATTCAAAATGACTGAGCAAGTAGAGCAACAGATCTGCATCAAATTTTCCGTTAAGCTTGAACATCCCTCTGCAGAAACTATTCAGATGATTCAGAGGCTGCAGCTATCGGCAACTGGTGACTGGCAGCTTCATCAGGACAACCTGCCCACACATACATCACGTCTTGTGCAGAGTTTTTTGGCAAAACATCAAATCACCTAGGTGACTCAGCCCCCCTACAGCCCAGATTTGACACTCTGTGACTTCAGGCTTTTCCCAAAACTAAAATCACCTTTGAAAGGGAAGAGATTTCAGACAGTTGATGAGATTCAGGAAAATACAACAGGACAGCTGATGGAGATTGGGAGAACTGTGTGAGGTCCCGAGGTGCCCTCTTTGAAGGGGACTGAGGCGTCATTGTCCTGTGTGCAGTGTTTCCTGTGTCTTCTTCAGTAAATGTCTCTATTTTTCATAGTGCATGGCTGGATACCTTCTGGATAGACCTCGAATCCGAGGAAGACTTCTATGGAGTTTTCAAGGGGTTTTCAGAGCAGGAGCCAGCAGGGGCTGGCCCTCTCCCTACAGGCCGGCCGCTACACTCTGCAGAGCAAATCTGACTGCGAGGTTCAGACCGCAGACCGCAGACAGCGTGGTGTCTCCCTGCGCCCAAGACAGCAAAGCAGCTGGGTCCAGGCCACCTCCCGTGGAGTAGCTCCCCACCCAGGTCTGTGCCACAGCTGCTCAGACATCTGCGCCAGGGCGGCAAAGCCCTGCCCCGACAAAGGCGGCAAAGCCCTCCGAGGAGCCTGACCTCGGTTGGGTGCGGCAAGGTCAGCCCTTGTCAGTAGGCGCCGGGAGCGAAGCCACACACGGAGCGGGCAGCAGGGTCCGAACGCAGGTGACTCCCAAAGACTCGTCCCCGCTCTCACCGGAGCTCCAGTCCCACAGCTGAAACACGGACACAACCGCCACGATGAGTCACAGTAGAAAGACACGCTGAGCAAGTCCCACGCAGGAGGATGCTGCGTCGGCAGACACCCGTGCCTGCTCCAGACAGAACGCTGGAGAACCTCGTCCGACCGCCGGCATTTAAGGCGAACGCAAATGCCACCCCAGCACCTTCTACGGGCCAGGCACCCACCCAAGCACCTCACATATATTCACTCCTGCAACTCTCCTAACAACTCCAAGAGGTAGGTACTACTTATCTCCATTTTACAGATGGGAAAACTAAGGCACAAAGAGGCTCAGGAACGTCCCCTAGTTCACGGAGGCAGGATGCAAATCCGGACAGCCTGGCTCAGCTGTGCGGCCCATAACCGGTGCCCCCTAGGCACGGGCGTGGATTTCAGGCACTGGGATGCAGACCTGAGACACACACCCCACTTCTCGGGCCTCACTGCCTTGGGAGGGGAGGGGCCGTAAAGAGCGGTAACCCACACCGCCCATCAACGGTCACTGTTGTTTGAAGAGCTGCATGCTTGGTGCTCTAGGATTATCTAGAAAGGGATCCTCCCGCCTGGAGGGGTCAGGGAGGGCTTCCCGGCAGAAGTGACACCGGTGCTGAGGTCTCCCGAGTGACGAGGGGTGGGCCGGAAGAGTGCCAGGGTGTGAGGAAAGACATCCAGGTGAGAGGGAACAGCCTGTGCAGTGCGCACCCCAGATAAGGTAAGCAGGCACTTGGCTGAAAGTCACTCCAGGCAAAGGCGACAGGGAATGCACGATAAGGACCCTGCCCTGACTCCCCACCTGCAGTGACAGCTGAACGCCTGCAGCTCTCTGAGGTACCAGCAGGACAAAGCTGTGATCACGGGAGATGTTTGCTACTAAGTGGCCCAGAAGGACACTAATCACCTCAGTGCCCAGTTTGCTGATGTCATGATGATTCAGGGAAAAGCCACTTGCTGCATTCTGGAAGGGAATCCAGCCGGCCCAGCTACCCATGCGTGGAGATGCTAATCAGAGGCCAGCCTGGGCCCTGCTCACCTTGAGGGAGGGGGCTGGTTGTTTGCACAGACCAGCCCTGGCTTCTCCCCAAGGGCTTATTCGGACACTGAGTTAAAAAGCAAACGCTGGGACTTTGAGACGTGCTCTGGCCTCAGCCGTCTGATGAACATTCTCGACAAGAACGGTCAATTTCTGGATCCCAATGGCAGCAGCAGCACTGTCACACGAGGCTGGGTTGCTCTCGAGGGTCAGGTACCACTCAGCAAGGCAAGACAGCAGCTGGGGGGCATACCAGCCAGTGGGGCCCACACAGTAGCAAAGGAGGTGGGGATAGGGGAGCTGACCTCTCCCACTTTCTAGGCAGAGCTGATTTTGCCTTTCTAGAGGGAACCGTACAAATGTTCTTGACCTGTGGCCCAGAGGTTCAACTTCTGCAAATCACCTCCCCCCATCCACACACTCCACAAGTGCACAGGGCGCATTCACAAGGGTGCTCACTGCAAAGCGGGCTGAAATAGTTAAAAGCTGCAAACGCCCCAAGCGTGTCCTGATAGAACTGGCTAAACCCAGCGTGGATGTCCTCACCTCAGGACACCGTGCAGCCCTGGAAGAAAATGTCCCAGCAAGGAGCAGCCTGTAAGAGTCAGTGTTGGCTAAAACAAAACAACATAAAAGGGACAGAATAATGTGCATTGTATCGTTTCTTTAAAAAAAAATACTATACTACCAGGTTTGAAAACATTGTCTGAAGCATCTAAAACCTCACTGTTAACAGAAGTTACGTCTGGGGAGGGGCGTCAGGGGGGACTTTCATGTTTGCAACTTTTGCTTGTTATGGAATAAAATTGTGCAATGCTCGAATTTTTAAATGATGAGCATGTGTTACTTTTGCCTGGAGAACTGTCTTTTTCCGTGTAAGCACTGACCGCGATGAACTTCCCTCCCTGTCCTGCTTTCGTGCATCCCATAAATTTTGTCTTTGTTTCCATTTGCTCTCCAGATATTTTCCCATTTCCCTCGTGAATTCTTCGTTGACACATGGGTTGCTTAAGAGTGTGTTGTTTCCATTCCACATATTTGTGAATATTCCAGCTTTCCTTCTGCTGTTGACTTCTAGTTCCATTCCACAGCAGAGGGTGTGCTCAGATAAGCAGTGATTAAAGCAGGAGGAGAGCCCTGAGCGTGGTGGCTCTGTGGGCTGGGCGTTGTCCTGCAGAGCAAAGGGCCGCCAGTTGGATTCCCAGTCAGGGCACATACCTGGGTTGTGGGTTCGGTCCCAGGTTGGGGTGTGTACCAGAGGCAACCCATCTGTTTCTCTCCCACCTCAATAGTTCTCTCCCTCTCTTTCTACCTCCCTACCCTCTCTCTCTCTCTAAAAAAAAAAAGAAAAAAATAGCACAGTGGTTAAGAGCTCTGGCTCCAGACGTGAGATTAGAAGTCAGCTCCATCACTGATCACCCATGTGACCCTGGCCGTGCTGTTCCTGACATCCCTCTCCATTGGATCGAGCTCCCTTGTCCTCGATGAGCATAAGGGCCCCTGGAGTCCCCAAGTGACCGCGTGACCCTCACCTGGGGGTGTGGCCCTCACCCCGTGGGAGGTTTAGTGTCAGCGGCATTCTGTTGTTCGTTTCTTCCTTCCGTCCTGTCTGTGCTCACTCACTGGGTCCCTGTAACACGCTCGGCCCTGGGTGGGGCCGGGGGGACAGGCAGAAACTGTTCTGTGAAGTGGGGATGATGACTCTTAGTCTGCCCCGGCTGCTACAACAACATACCACAGACTGGGTGGTGTGTAAACAACCAGAAATCTGTCTCTTGGCGTTTGCAAGGCTGGAAGTCCAAGGTCAGGAAGCCAGCAGATGTGGTATCTGGTGAAAGCTGGCTTCCTGGTTGACAGAGGGTTGTCTTCTTGCCGTGTCCTCAAACGGTGACAGCAGGGAAAGAGCCCTCTGGGGTCTCCTGCAAAAGGGCACTAATCCCATTCAGGAGGGTGTCACCCTCATGACCTAAGGACCCTCCCCAGAGGCCTTGCCTCCAAATGCCATCATTACATTGGGGTCATGGGCCCCCTAGGGAGAGACCCACGTAGAAGAGCTGTTGTTATCATCTTTCTTTAAGATTTTATGTATGTATTTTTAGAGAGAAAGGAAGGGAGAAAGAATGAGAGGGAGAGAAACATCGATGTGCAAGAGATACACCCATCAGTTACCTCTTGCACGCCCCCGACTGGGGACCTGGCCCGCAACCCAGGCATGTGCCCTGACAGGGAATCGAACTAGCGACTTTTGGGTTCTCAGGCCAGCACTCAAGCTACTGAGCCACACCGGCCAGGGTGCTGTTGTTGTTTAGAGAAAGAGAAGTGACAGCATCAAGGGCTTCTTAAGAGCCAACGGTCCTGCAGGAGGATGGCCACCGGCACCCTGCCTCGGGCTGCACCGCTGGTGTTGCGTTCTATTCGCACCTGTATCCCCAGGGCTCACGGCGGGGCCTCACGCGTGGTGGGGCGCTCAGCGTTTGTTTCAGTCCGACAGGCCCTGCTCTAAGCGTTTCACAAGGGTCTATTTGTTCACTCTGTAACACATCACTGGGAAGTAAGTAATATGTTCACATTTTTTTTAAATTTTTTTTAATTGTATTTATTTATTTTTAGAGAGGGAAGGGAGGGAGATAGAGAGAGAGAGAGAGAAACATCAATGTGCGGTTGCTGGGGGTTATGGCCTGCAACCCAGGCATGTACCCTGGCTGGGAATCGAACCTGGGACACTTTGGTTCCCAGCCCGCGCTCAATCCACTGAGCTAAGCCAGGCAGGGCCCATATGTTCACATTTTAGAGATCAGGAACCAGGTCACACAGCCAAGAAGTGGCACAGTTAGAATTTGAACCCTGCATGATGTTTGTTGAAGGAAGGAAGGAGGGAAGGAGGGGAGGAAGGAAGGAAGGAAGGAAGGAGGGAAAGGTGAGGTGTAGAGGTTCTGGGGTCTCTAGGTCTGACATGCAGAATCACAGAGCAGGGTCCTCAGCAACCTCCGCCCTCAGCCCCCCCACCCATTGTTCCACAAGTACTGAGCGGAGACTGCGGACTAGGCAGGTGGGACCCCAAGGCCAAGCGGGATGTTAAAAGTCAGAGTTCCCAGCTCACAGCCCCGTGACCCCGGGCAGTCAAGAGTACGGGATGCGTCAGAAAGCCCCAAGCTTTAAGTTCCCTGCTGTCACTGAGAAGAGGTTCACCATGAGTTGAGCAGAAGGGACAGATTACAACACATGGAACGAAGTTAACGGCCAACATTCGATAAGCTCCTCCCCCACGTGCCAGGTACTTTACCAAGTCCTTTAAATCCAGGGTCCGGCGGAAGTAAGGCCTGCCTGCGTGTGGTGGGTAGGGTAATAATATGGGTGTAATAAGCTGTAGTTTTAGTTTGACCATTTAACCTAAAATGCCATACGGTGTGCTTGAGCGTGATATTGTTATGTTACAGAATGACATGCTTATGATTTTGTAATAAGAGATTGTATCATTTAAAAACAAGGGGCGTTATTTGTGCAGGACCCTGTATATTACTTCTGCGTCAAGTCCTCAAAAAAACAAAATAAAATAAAATACAAGGCCACCAAACCCATCTCACAGCTGTCAAAACTGAGGCTCAGAGATTCCGAGCACCTGGCTCCAGGTCACAGAGCCCACAGGTAGGTGAAGGAGGCTGAGACTCACACCGTGGTCCGGTCGGCCTGTCCCAGCTGCTCCCCCGCCCCCCACTCTCCGCCAGATGCGGCCCCACTAAGTGGCATCACGGATGACTTTCACATTTGAAAGTCATAGCCTTTGCTGACAGCGACATGAGCGAGTGCAACGAAGGACTCAGAAAATAAGCAGAGCTCAGCAAGGGCCACAGGGCTGTGTGTGTGTGTGCGTGTGTGTGTGCATGTGCGCCAGTCCCAGAGAGGACAGGAGGGTGACCTGGGAACACCTTCGTAAACACGGCTCTGATCGCTGGGTGAAAGGTACCGGACTCCTGCCCGGTTGTGTAAGCTCTGTGTCTACCGGCCGACTCCCGGCCCCTGGGGTGCGTGTGGGGTGGGGGTGGGGGTGGGGGTCTGGGAAGGCCTCCTAGCGCACGGTCAGGCTGCCTGGGAAAGGCCTCAGCCCACCCTTCCCTCCACCCCAGTCGGGGCTAGTGGGCCACAGGGACGCCTCCCGGAAACGGGACGACCCCCGCAGGAAGGCGTCCTTCAGGAAGCCCCCCCACAGCTGCGGCTTGACTTTGCGCGGAAGGAATTGAACGGGACTGCATTTCCTGAGTGGCTCCGCGCCATGTCCTTTTCCCTCGTAGTTGGTGTTACTGTGCAAGGTGGTCATTACCTCCACTTTATGGCCGAGGACGCCGAGGGTGAAAGAGTAACCTGGTGAAAGCAATGGGGCCAGGGAGCAGCAGGGCTGGGCTTTGACCCCGGGTCATTTCGGGCGGAAGGAAAAGCCTGAGAACTGGGTGTTCACGAAGTATCTTGAGATCCGGGGGCCAGGCGGAGAAGGGAAAGTGGAAGCAGGTAGATTCCTGAACCTCACCGGGAGACCAGAGGTCAGGCAGGGAGCTGGCCTGGAGTAATCGCACCATCCTATCTCAGTCCCCTCCGTGGCTCCCCATTCCCTTCAGGATAAAGCACGACACCGTGAACGGGGCCTGCCAGGCCCTCCTGTCGGGTGGGGCCTGCCTGCCTCTAGCCTTGCCCTTGCCTCTTGCAGATCCCGGGCTCCTGCATCCTCTTGGCTCAGGCTCTCCCCTCCACCAGCACTCCCAGCTCCCGGCTCCCGGCTGCAGGCTGACTTCTAGCCCCTCGTCAGCCTCGGGCTCACGTCCCCCGCCCCAGGCCAGCCTGCCTGGACCACCCACACCAGGTCAGGCCCCCTCTGGGTTTCCCGGCTCTCCAAAGGGTGTCACAGTGCTCATCACTTGGGCCACATCTTCGTGCTCACCGCCACGGCCCCAGTCCCAGAGCATATGGCCTGAAAAACACCTGTCCGTGAAAAAAAGGAGGGAATGACATGAACAGTGGAATGCTTGGCAGACCTTGGCAGGCCGGGGTGGGAGGGAGACCCAGGGCAAGGACCGCGAGGCTGCTGGGCTGACCTGCGGGTCGTACTAATGACAGTTGTCCAGGGGCAGGGCCAGCGCCCGGAGCTGGAATGCGGGCTGAAGTTTGGACTTTGTCCTGTGAGCAATTTGGAGTTCTGGGCTGAAGGTGAGCAAGAGCCGGAGCCCGGGTGTGAGAGGGGAAAGCTGGCCGGAGGGGGAGCCAGGCTGCTCTGGGGAAAGCTGCCCCGGGGGTCTCTGGACGCGATGGAAATGGGGTAGACACACTCAAACGTCCAGCCCGGAGCCGTCGGGTTCCACACGGCATCACATCGGGCATCGGGCTGCGGCCTTCACACACCCTCCAATCAAATCTGTTCCCACACCCCCGGAGGCAGGGACCCCCGCGGGCCCCTCTGGACAGATGGGAAAACTGAGGTCAGAGAGGTGGTGTCACCTGCCCCAAGCCACACAGGGGCTCTCCAGCCCTGCCTGAATTGAACTTGGCATTGCAGCTCACCCAGAAGTGGGAGGGACCTAAAAGCTGGACCTGCACTGTCCAATATGGTAGCCATTAGCCACAAGTGGCTACTTAAATTTTAAATTTAAGTTAAGTGGCATTAAACACTCAGTTGATCAGTCACACTAGCCACATTTTAAGTGCTCGGTAGCCACCTGTGGGTAGTGGTTACCATATTGTGCAGAAATGGAACTTCTCCGTCCCCGCAGAAAGTTCTGTGAGTAGCGCCGGACTAGACCCCGGAGGCGGACAGGCCCTCAGAGACCGTTTTGTTCCACGCTCGTCTTGAACAGACAGAGAAAGAGAGGCCAGGAACTGGTTCAAAGTCACACAGTGAGTCAGCGGCAGGCGTGGGGCTCAAAGCCTGGGCTCCTGACTCCCGATCCAGTGCTCACTTCGCCGGAGCAGGTGGAGCCCTATCTCGTAGCCAGGGCTTGGGAAGGGGCGTCTGGGAGGCAGGAAGGCACCATAAACAAAGTCCAAAGACAATTCGGCGGAATCAATACTATAGATAACAGAGCTTCACACCCACACTGTGTATGCAATAAGCTACTACAAACAAACAACAAAAGATGACTGTTTCGATCGAAAGTGTGAACGAAGGATAGGGTCAAGTAGTTTGCATAATAAATTCAAACTGCAAAAAAATGTATATATATATATATATGGGAAGTTCCTAGTGAAAGAATTGCAAGCGTGGCAGTGTAGTTTTGTTTGTTTGTTTGTTTGTTTGTTTGTTTGTCAGATTGAAACAGATGGAGAAAGCACGGGAACAGGCACTGTCTTACGCCGGGTGGGTGTTCAGCTGGGTCCAGCCCCTTCGGAAGGCAGTCTGGCAACGGCTCAGCTGTAAATACGCAAATGCCCTTTGATTCAGTCATCCCCGGGCAGAGACCCAGGGCCACCTGACTCCGGATCCCGTGTTCTGACCCATGACCACGCTGTGTGAGTGATGGTCAGGCTGGGGTTGGGAAGGGGCAGAGTTGACCCATCAATGGGGAGACTTGTGGATTTGGCCGTGGGAGGTTTCGGCAGGACAGCTCACCACGGGCGAGTTCTTTGGAGACTTTCCCTTCGTGTGTGACTGGCTCAGATATTAGTGAGGAGCCCGGCAAAAATCAATACACCCTTGGTCAGCTGCTGGGGTGGCTCGGCTGCCATTCCGGTTCTGCAAATAACCGGAGCCCAGTCACCGGTGAATCAGCACTGACCGTCCTTGACGAGCGGGGCCGGCAAGGCGGTGTGGGGTGGCACTCTGTGCTGGGTGTCAGGTGGCCCAGGGAGCCCTGCAGCTGGGTAGCTGCCCTCAGGATGATTCGGGCCAATGGCATTCCCTGCCCCTACCTCAGTGTCCCCTCTCTTTCTCTGTTTCTTTCCTTTCTATTCTTTTCTTTTCCCCTTCTTCTCTCCTGCCGCTCTCCCTCCCTCTCTTCCAGTGAGTGCCAAATGTGCTCCGGGCATTGCGACAGAAGCCAGGAGGCCAGGAGCCCCCATTTTTTCTGCACACAAGTGGCTGGTGACTTGGGGGCGCAGAGAAGGGAGTGAGCGTTGTGCCTGAGGGAGTGGGACATGGGGTGGGGGAGGGAGCTTCAGCTGAAGATGGACGCGTAGTAGGTGTCAGCAGGCAGGCAGGGGACAAGGCCAGGACCTTTGGGCAGGGCTGCAGGGGCCTGAGGGAGGCAAACAGGGAGAGGCTGGGCTGCTGCTTCCAGAGCGGCTTGAATGCTGGGTTGAAAAGCTTGGATTTTATCTGGAGGTTGACAGAGAAGCATAGGCTTTTGTTTATCTTATATAAATAGTCTGCCGAGAAAGTATGCAGCCATGTAATACGAGAAATAGAGACATTTATTGAAGAAGATATAAGATACAAGAAACATTGTACACAGGACAATGACGCCTCAGTCCCCTTCAAAGAGGGCACCTCGGGACCTCACACAGTTCTCCCAATCTCCATCAGCTGTCCTGTCGTATTTTCCTGAATCTCATCAACTGCCTGAAATCTCTTCCCTTTCAAAGGTGATTTTAGTTTTGAGAAAAGCCAGAAGTCACAGAGTGTCAAATCTGGGCTATAGGGAGGCTGTCACCTGGGTGATTTGATGTTTTGCCAAAAAACTCTGCACAAGACGTGATGTATGTGTGGGCAGGTTGTCGTGACGAAGCTGCCAGTCACCAGTTGCCCATAGCTGCAGCCTCTGAATCATCTGAATAGTTTCTGCAGAGGGATGTTCAAGCTTAATGCAAAATTTGATGCAGATCTGTTGCTCTACTCGCTCAGTCATTTTGAATGCGACAGCCACACAGTACACAGGCTCACTCAATAGCATCTACCACCACCACTGACTAGTGCGGTGAAGTCATCATTCACGCAGGTGCATTCCAGTCCACTCTCCTTGGCTGCCAGGTTACAGCGATGTGGCGCAAACCATTCTCATTATACTAACAATGTTTGGACTTTCTCCGGACAGACCTCATTTTACATGATAAACATAATTCGGTTGTACTACACAGATCAAACAATGCCCAAGAATATTCATTAACATAGAGTAAAAATTGCCCTCCAAACCCTCTCCCTAGATGAGAGCCTCTGTTAATAGTTTTGGGTGTGTCCTTCAAGATTCTTTTCCATGAATGATACAGTTTTCTTCACATAAACCTCGTCCTCCATGCACTGCTCTGACTTATTTGCCCCAGCAGTGTGGGCGCTCCCACCGTGAGAACACCGTCTCCTCCATCCCTCCCACCGGCAGCACGGCATCCCACTGACGACAGCCCCCTCGGGTCCACAGGCATTTACTGAACCCTGCTGTGTGCCAGGCGCCAGGGATGGAGCAGGAATTAGAGCACCGTCTTTACCCTCAAGGCCTTGCTCTTCCTGAGGCCAGACATCAGGCTGCTTCCGAGTTGACATCTAACGTATCATGGAGCAGGGACCATCCGGCACGCTCATTCTGAATGCATGTGTGAGTACTGCTACTAGGGAACTCACTATGAACTACTATTAACTTACTTGAAAAGGAATTGTGCACATTGAAATTTCAAAAAACTTTTTTGTTGTTGATTTGAGAGAGAAACATTGATTTTTGTTTTTCCACTTATTTATGCGTTCACTGGTTGATTCTGGTTATGTGCCCTGGACCTGGGATTGAAGCAGCAACCTTGGCGTATCAGGATGATGCTCTAACCAACTGAGCTACCTGGCCAGGGCCTGCACATTACATTTTGATAGTTATTGGCGACACGGAGGAGTGTTCAAGTAGGGGGTGACACAGTTATATGTACAGCCATCCACCCCTCCACTGACCGATCCATCCGCGCACTCATCTGGCAACTATTTACGGAGTGTCTGTCATGCAGCTGGTCCTGAGCTGAGCATGGGCACACCGTGGGTGTGGTGTCTGAGATAAGTAAACAGCCCCACGAGAGTTGGTCCGGGTCCAGGTAAGGGCGAGGATTCTCCAAGGCCGTCCCACTTTCTCCCGCTGCGTTCCTAGAGGCCTCAGCCCCGCTCCGTTCCCGCCCCCGCTGCTCCTGTCCCGCACCTGTTGCTGCACTTACGCTCACTCACCTCCCGACTTCAAGAACCTGATGACATTTAGTCAAATTCGCAACCCCGGGAATATTCAAAAAGCGCTCATTGAGTAACTGTTACCACTGCACAGTGTGTGCTGAGCTCTTCCTCTGAAATGTGTGCCCTTTCTCTTCCCATCGCCCTGCCCTGGCTCCGCTCTGGTCTGACCACCAGTCTCCCGTTGGGATGCCTGTAATAGCCTCTTTGCCTGGCTGCCTGCTTCTGTTCGTGGCCCTGACAATCAACCCATTCCCCAATCAGCAGCCAGAAGGAACTTCTAACGCGGTATTTTGGCTCTTGTCACTAGCTTGCTTACATCCTCCAAGGCTGTCCCTTTGGGGTTAGAATAAAATCTAAACTCCCAGGACCATGAGCCTGTGTGAGCAGGTTCCTGCCAGGCCCCAGGCCTCCCTCTCCCCTCCCTCTACTCGCCCTCCTCCAGTCAGGCCGAGTCCCCCAAACACGCCAGTTTCTGCCTCTGCCCCGGGAGCTTCCTGTGCTTGAGTCCCCCCGATTAGTCAGGTCTGGGTTGAGACCACAGCTCACAGAGACCTTCCTAGACTACCCCCTCTAAGTCAGGACCCCCAATCCAGTCACCCTAACATTCCCCTGGGCTTCCTTCTCTAGATCCTTTGTCTGAATCATCTTGTGAAATGCTGGTTTCCTTCTATGTCTGATCCGCGTCTCAAGGAGGTAAGACAAGGAACTAGGAGCTTGGTAAGACATTCCCAAGGAGCTATCCTTGGGAATATTCGGGGGCTGGAGAAGTATGGAAGTGCTGGCCTGGAGTCCCTGCTGCCCACTCCTTCAGACCCCCGTATCCCCCCAGGCCCGAGCCTTTTGCAGGCACCGCCTCTGGAACATTCTGGAAAGGTTGGTATTCTCATTCCCATTTTACAGGTGAAGAAACTGTGGCTCAGAGATAGAAAAGTTTAGGGTATGTCCTTCAAGATTCCTTCCCATACAAAGCAACCGACACGCAGAGTCTGTGCGACACAGGTGGTCAATGTTCCATCTTCCAGATCTGAACCCAACTCTGTTGGCTGCAGGGCAAGTGGCCCTAGCCGTACCACACTGAACTCCTTTGGGAGTCCCCGAGCTCCGCGTCCCGAACCGAGGTCACGCTGCCCACGTGCAGCAGAACCAGGATTCTAACCTAGGGTTGTGTCACCCCAGATGGAGCCTCGTGTCCTGGCACCACACTCTCTCCCTTCCCCAGGCACCATCCGGGAAGGAAAACTTCCTGGGGGGCCTGCCCTGAGGTTTCAGGGAGTTGGACACCCCACTGAGCTCAGGCTGGCAGTCGGGCCCCCACCCTCCAGTTGGAGTGGCCTGGGGTTACTCATAGTCACAGCTGAGGAGCCAGCCAGGTCTTGGGACATTGTTGGCTGGCTCCTTCCTCTGAAATCCCCTCCTGGGGTCAGGTAGCCACAGACTGTCACCTTGTGCGGGAGGAGCACACACCCCACAGTGGGGGCAGCAGGGCCACACACTAGAGTCTGTGCTCTGGAGTCAAAACCTAGTCAAGTTAAAAAATAAATAAATAAATAAATAAATAAATAAATAAAATGCTATTTAAAAAAAGACCTAGTCAAGTGATGTAAATTCTCCAGGCCTCAACTTCCTTGGCTATAAATGAGGGTACATGAATGGGAGCTGCTATTATCATTATGTTTCTCTCTGGCTAACGATGTGTTCTAAATTATGGGATAAAGTGGAGATAAATACAGGGTAGGGCAAAAGTAGGTTTCCAGTGGGCATACACACAACACAGTTTATTCTTGTATTATTATTTAATTGTTGCATTATTTTCTATACGAACAACTGGAAACCCACTTTTGCCCAGCCCTGTGCAGGTCGCCACCCACTTTAGGGCTGGGAAGGAGGAAGAAATCAGAAATCTGAGCTCTCCAGTTACGTGTCTGGATGCAAATCTAGCTGATTCCATGAATGCTCCTCAGACCCATCCTCTCATTTTCCCCCAGGGCTCAGGTTCCAGCGTCATTGTCTCCGATCGCCCCAAGAGGCCCTTCACCTGTTTCCCATCTCCTCCCCTCCATTCTACCTGCAGCCAGAGCAAGCTTCTTACGACAAAAAGCAAATTTGTCTGGGTCACTCCTCCTCAAAATGTATAAGTGGCTCCTTTCCTTACTCTGGTCTACAAGACTCTGCATGATTCCAGTCCCATCTCCTGCCAAATTGCCCATCCCCCCACCCCAAATTGCCAAAATGCATTGCAGAAGGAAGGACTCGTAGCTTTGTGTGGGCACTGCTCTCCCTGGCCAGTAGGCCTCTGGAGGCTCCCCCTGCCCGGACCCTGTCTAAACCAGAGCATGCATCCTGTGGGTGGCTTGGAATATTTTGTGCCAGAAAGCTCCTGGGTCCTCATCGCCACCATCCTTACTCTACTGAGCTTCCCTAGTCCCCTATTACAGTTCTCATCTACTAGATTTGTCTCTGTCTGCTTCATCTGTTCTTGAGCTTGGAGAAGTTGGAGAGCTCAGGCCCACCAAGCTCACTGCTAGATCCGAACGTGGCTCAGAGCAGATTGCCCCTAAACATTGAAATACTGTATGAATGAAGTACAGAACGCCCAAGGTCTGAAAGGCACGAGGCTCCAGAAGCGACCCCTGCGCCTAGGGCAGTTAATCTAGTTAGGGAGACCAGCCATAACTAGGTAAGAAACGACAACAAACGGCTTAGGTAGCAGTTCGGGTTGGGAGAAGCCAGGTCTATCACAGGTTGGTGGTGAATTGCTCTAAATCACCCCCTCCACGAAGCATTTGCAGACACTCCTCTCATCAGAGCTGAGACCTATCGTTTCAGAGGCTGTTAAGACCTGCTTGGTCTAATCCCCTCCACCTCTCTGGGGTGTGTTTTCTGGGGGGGGGGGGAAAGGGGGACTTGCTACCTCCCAGGCCTAATTAAGTGATCAGCACGCTCAGGTCGGGATGGGGTGGCCATTTGGAAGGTCATTCCAGCCACAGTTTTCACATTGTTTCTTCTCTTCATTGTTTCTTCTTTTCTTCTGCTCGCGCCCTCCTCCTTGCTCCGCCAGCCCCGGTTTCCCGCCCCGCGACCTCCCACTGCCTTCGCGGGGCCCCTCTCTCTTTCCCTCCGCTCCTCCCGGACCGCGGAGGCGAGCCCAGCCACGCGGCACACCAATGCAAACTACCCGAGCCGCCTCTGCCCCTCCAAGTCCCGCCTCACGCCTCCACCCACCAATCGGGTTCCGCGCCCGCTCCGTCGGTCCGCCCAATCGCTGGCTGGCTGAGCAGCCGGCGCCCCGCCCCTCCCGCGCTTCGCCGCGGCTCCACCGGCTGCCGTGCTGGGCCTCGGCATTCTCGCAGCGGCGCCGCGCAGCATTAGGCTTGGGTCGCGGCATCGGGAGCGCAAGCGGCGGTGCTGCTGCTCGTGAGGTGCCGGGCAGAGGCGGCGGGCGAGGCGGGCGCCACTGGCCGGCCGGAAGGGCGCTTCAGCTCCGCAGGAGCCCGCGGTGCGGGACCCAGGACCGAGAAGGAGGCAGCGCCCTCGCTGTCCGGGGCCCGGCCCAGTGCCGGCCCGGAGGGGTCGCGGCCGGACGTCTTCGGCCCCGACGCGCCTCCCGGAGAGGACCCCAGAGTTCCTGGCCGCCCCCTGGGGGTGCCCTCAGCCCCCCGGGATTCACCTGCGCAGGCCGCCTGGCACCCAGGTGCGGGGGCGTGTGCGCGGCGAGGGCACCTCCCCCGGCCGCCAGCGGGGCGGGGGCGGGGCTGCCCGCCGCCTTCGGCCTCACCAGTCCGCCTGCCGCCTTCAGTCTCACCGGTCCGTCCGCCACGCTCGGCCGCCGGGCGTGAGCTACCCGGGGACCGCGGGTCGGGATGCTGCCTGCCAGTGCGGCCGCTCGCGTGCCTCCCGCCACTCCTGTCCTCGCTTCTTGGGCCGCGGCCCGCTGTTTACATGCCGGTGAAGCCCCTGGCCACTCCGAGCCCCTGCGAGCCCCAGCTCCCCGAGGGTGAAGCCAGCCGCCCCGCGAATTGGACTGGTCGTTCAGACCTGGGCCCTCCGGACTCGGATCCCCGCCCGCTCTGCCGCCTCCGCCACCATCTGGGCGGGATCGGGCTCTGGTGTTTTGAGGAGGGGGTGTGGTGTAGGGAAAGGAATCCTGGGGATTTCTGGCTCCCCCCCTTTTTTGGCCTTCGAGGCTTTAGACTCAGGGAACTCGCTCATGGCTTTCTTGATGAAGAAGAAGAAATTCAAATTCCAAACCACTTTCACCCTGGAGGAGTTGACGGCTGTCCCCTTTGTGAACGGGGTCCTCTTCTGCAAAGTGCGACTGCTGGATGGCGGGGATTTTGTCAGCTTATCGTCAAGGTAGGAGCTGGGACAGTCTCGTCTGCAGGGGAGGAGGGGTGAAGAACGAGATCTAGCCAGTTGGCGAATGTGCAAGCGCCCCTTGGGGCCGAGAGTCCTCCTGAGGGTTCTGTGTGTCTGGGACGGGTTTCCACAAGGCAGGGCTTGAGCGATCTGGGGGGTCCGGGCCTGAGGAATCCGACAGAGTGCCCACACCCGTCTGCAGGTGACCTGCCAGATACCTGGGGGGGGTCTCTTCTCTTAGCCCCCTCTTGGGGCCCTCCAGGCAGCCTGCCGTAGGTCTGTTCTGCAGACTTGCACAAAGAGCCCCGAGGGTTTGCATATGGAGGGGGCTGAAATAGGGAGGAGTCTTCTAGGCTACCTTGCACCCAGCTGGCCGTTTGGGCTGTCGTTATGATTTAGAGCCCTGGCCAGCCACAGGTGCCCAGGTACTCCCAGCTCTGGGAAGGCCCGACCCAGGCACTCCTGGTCTGTCTGGAGGGAGGTGGCTGGATTTTGGCCTGCCCAGCCGCCTCTGAGTGCCCTCATCTAGCTGGAGCAGGGCTGCTGTTTTGCATTGCAAATGCCCCCGTCAAGGAGGCCGCAGCCCTCTCTGAAAGAGGCTTGATCAACTTTGGTTTTGTGTTCCCCATCCTGCAGGTCCAGCTGCCCAGCCCCTTGGGGAGGGCAGCTGAGTTCCCAAGCTGCACCCCCTGACCGGGCCCACCTGGGGTCACAGAGTCTTGGCCTGCTTGGGAGAGTTCCTGGGAGTTTGACAGATGGGGGTTTGAGTCCTAACCCTGTCACTTTCTGGGCCCAATGCAGGTCCCTTTCAGAAAGTCATGGAGATGTTTCAGTCGATAGAAGGCGTTGCAGGGCCTGGCCCAGTGCCTAGGACAAGCTGGTTCCCCTCCCTGGTCTGTTCCTCTGCTCCCTAAGCCTTCGTGGGGGGTGCCTGCTAAGGGAGGGAGAAACTGAGGCCCAGAAAGAGGAAGTAAGTGGCTTGCCAGAGACCTCTCAGGAAGCAGTTGTCAACTGAACTCGGTTTGTTTGGAGACTCGTTGGTGTATCTGGCGGTCAAACGTTTGGTTGGGAGGAGGGGAGGAGCGCTGTACAGCTTAACCCAGATTTAGGGCCCTCCAGTGTGGACAGGGTGGGGTGCCTTTTCATGCAGTGGGGCCTGCTCAGGTCTGGAGGTTCTCCAGTCTCCTAGGAGCTGCTTTTCTGGGGGATTGAGACTAGGGCTGCCCTTTGCTGAGGGCTGGGTGGTGGGGATAGGGTGGGATGTATATGGTTGCTGAGGAAGCCTGTGATTCCCGGGCTACCCCACACAGCTGCCCGAGGGTGAGGGGAAGGGCTGTGCTCACAGCTAGGGTCTGGGGTTGATCACTTAACTCACCGGCTGGTGGCTTTGCGCGAGTTACCTAACCCCTGTAATCCCGGCGACCAGCAGTTACTGGGGCGGTGCTCGCCGTCTCACTAGTAGCACCTTTCGCTTGTCTCTTTGCCGCTGCCACGGAGCAGGGTAGAGGCTGGGTGGGGGGGCCTGTAGGATCACTGTCCCCATTTTAGAGAGGTGGAAACCGAGGCTCAGAGAGGGAGTGGTTTGCCCAGGTTAATACAGCAGAGCCCAGGTCCAAACTCAGCGCGGGCTTTCAGTCGCTGTCCTGTTCCGCCTTTGAGCCTCAGTTTCCTCATCTCTAGAGCTGTGAGGGGGACGGATAATACCGTACGTGTCTGGCTCTGCAGATTGTGGCAGCGGTTGTGGTTTCTGCGGCAGAGGGCCGCAGCCCTCACCCCTCCCAGGTCTCAGGGGGACCAGCTGCAGTCAGCAGGGGGTCTACATGTGAGCTGGTGGTAGGGCCAGGGCCTTGGATCCCGCCGAGGAACTGGTGTTCAGCCCCACCCTGAGGTCTCTACCGGCTTCCCAGACCCTGGGGCCACTGCCACCCTACCTGTCAGCCTTTCCATCGCCCTAAACCTGCCCCCAAGCTTGGGAGAGTCTGGAAAGTTCCAGGTGTCAGCCCACAGCTGCTGGATTTCACCTTTGCCTCTCCTTCTTCCCTCTTGGCAAGGGGCCATGGATTCCCTGAACCCGGCGAGCCCAAACAGCCCTGCCCAGCCCTCATCCTGGCTGAAACCTGAGCGGGGCTGCAGAGGGGGGAGCTGACATCGAGCCCCCCAAAGCTGGGGGGGGGGGGCTCCGGGTGCCTGTTCGCCGCTGTGCAGGCGTGGCTGGCGGGAGCAGACATCAGCTGTGAGATGTGAGGCAGCTTTAGAGCTGCTTTGGATTTTGCTCAGAAGACACGGGTTTCTGTGTTTTGTGGGTTTTTTTTCGTATTTTTATCTCTTCCACTCCCATCCCACCCACCTGGATCTGCAGCCCGGGAGCCCCGCCTCACAGCCCATCGCTCCAGACAGACAGGCCCCGGGGTTGTGGAGTTGGGATGGGGTTAGACGTGACGGGACCTGCCTAGATCCTGGCCCCAGAGCCAGTGGCTCACTCGCCCCAACGCCAGGGGCCCCTGAGGTGGCCCAGAGACGGGGGGCGGTGGTGGCATGGGTGGCGTCTGAGGGAAGCAGGCTCCAGGCCCCACCCTCGCAGCACCCTCCTTCCTACTTGGAGTGTTTCCCTGTGTGTTGGGTGCCATGGCAACAGCACGGCGCACGGTTCCAGCCTGACCCACTTTGAGCAGGTAGAACAGGTGGTGGTTTGTCGCCCTGTTCCCATCGTCACCTTTCTGAGGCCTCCGTGCGAACCGTCGTCCTCACAGCTGCAGTGCTCCGATGCCCGTGCCACGCGCCAGGCGCCGCGCTGAGACTCTTGCAGACCGTGTGTCCGTTCATCCTCTTGGCCGTCGGGAGACGCACCAAAGGCCGGGAAGGTGAAGCCACGTGTCATAGGTCACCTGGCTGGTCATTTAATTGAGAAAATAACCCTTTTACCATTGGGGTTCAAACTGCCTTTGATTGTGCGCTTACCGTATGCCAGGCACCGTGAATGCATGAACCTCAAACCGCCCCACGAGCCGATGAGGCAGCTGAGGCCAGAAGACGGAAAGTGGTCAGCCCGTGCCACTCGGCTAGGGAGTGGCATCACCGTGACTTAAATTCGGGCTCGTCCAGCTCCAGAGTCCTGCCCTCCCTTGGTGGCAGAGGGCAGAAGCAGCTACAGCCCCATGTGATGTCCCCAGACCTTCTAAGTAGTTTCTTTTTAGTGGGTTGGGTGGGGGGCGTACAGGAAACTCCAGATAGGGATAATTTCGGGTCACTGAGCTAGATCCTGTGAGATCTCAAGATAAGGGACAAGGGGCCCCGGGGACATAGCTGGGGGTGGGGCTGAAGTCACTGCCATGGTTTTGGGGCCAGGCGCGGACTGGCACTGTGGGACAGTGGGCATGTGCCAAGGACCCTGCCCGGAGGCCTCCTAAGTGGATGTATCCAAATGGCAGCTGAGAGGCTTTCCCAGGGTCCCCGGGGAGGGGTGCAGAGGTCCCAGCCAAGTCTGGTAGGTCTAGAAGCAGTGGGCTGGGCTGTGCTCTCCCCGGGGCGGGCTGGGGGCACGTTCCCAGCCTCCAGCCGTTTGTCCTTCAGGCACGATCCCAAACCTCCCGAGAGGTCTCTGTGTCCAGCTGGCACTGGTCCTGTGGCCTGCCCCGTGCACGTGGCTGGCAGTGCCAGGGGAGGGAGCGAGGGGGAGGTGTCGATTTACCCTACAAGTCCTCTCTGGAAGAGACAGGCAGAGATGAGAAACTGAGGCCTGGGGCCAGGAAGTCACTTGTTCAGGTCCCTTCGTGGGAGCTGCTGAGGGTGCAGCTGGGCGGATTTCGGTCCGGCCCTGACCTCTGTCTCCTGTGCCTCCGTACCCCTTTTTGCATGAAGTGGGCAGGCAGGACCGGGGAGAGAGGAGGGACCCCTTCAGGGGATCCTCCTGCTGCTCTGGACGTGGGTGCCAGGCCGTCTGAGAAGCAGACTGTGACTTGGGGAGACACCTCCCCCTTCCTTTCTTCTTTGGTAACTTTGAACCCTCTATTGTCTCTCTTTTTTAAAAACAAGATTTTATTTATTTTTAAAGGGAAGGGAGGGAGAGAGGGAGAGAAACATTGATGTGTGAGAGATACATTGAATCAGTTGCCCCTGCAAGCCCCCAGCTGGGGACCTGGCCCCACAACCCAGGCATGTGCCCTGACTGGGGATCGAACTGGTGACCTTTCCGTTCACAGGCCAGTGCCTAACCCACTGAGCCACACCAGCCAGGGCTCTACTGCTTTTTCAGTGGGATTTTTACTCGGTCAACCTGTTGAAAGAAGACACCCCTGCCCCCAGCACAGGCACTGCCTTTCCTCTCTGGGCCAGGCTTTGAACCAGCTGGGGTGGGAGGCCTCAGAGGGACGTTTGGGATTTTTGGGGCATGAATAAGGCCTTGGCCAGGTCAGCTCTGCAGCTGGAGGGCCCTGTGCCCAGGCCTGGCCCCCGCAGGTCTTTGCACGCACGCCACAGGCTTGGCCGGGCCTCCACTTCCCCGTGGCCCTCCTCCTCCCTCCCTCCTTGCCAGAGGCCACTGGCATCCTCTGTCACCTTGGTGCGGGGGGAGGGTGCTATGGGGATGACGCGCAGTTTGTCCTTTGGGCCCAAGGGGGTGAGGACCTTGAGGCAGGCAGCGTACCAGCTTTCCGTCACAGAGCAGGAGCTCTGGACACTGGGAGTGGGGGGAGGGAGGAGGAGACCACATGTGTTGAGGACCCCCTGGGTCCTGGGCTTCCAAGGGGAAGGGGACGGGGACCAGACAGCCCTGCGCCCGTGGAACTCCCCGCGGGGCAGCATGGAGAGAGAGAGAGAGACGTCAGAGCCAGGCAGGCCTGTGGCAGGTCCTCCCCAGGATTCCAGTAGATCCCCACGGACCGGCTGGGGAAGGGGTTTCTGTTCAGTCGTCTGTCTGTCCGTCTGTGCGACAGGTGTTGATGGGGCACCCGTCTCGGGCTGGACGTAGTCCTTGCCTTTGTGGAGCTCGCGATCACGTGATAGGGGCAGTAGGGAGAAGGGCTGCCCCGAGGGAGTAGCCCTTCACAGGGGTCCGGCAGGCCCGGTGGGACTGGACTGGAGAGAGGCTGGGAAGAGCCTTTTGGGTAGAGGCCCCGGACCACAAGGCACTTGGGCAGCGGTCTAGGCAGGGCCTGGCTGGGGGGCAGAGAGGGGCAGGGAGGAACGGGAGTGGATGGAGTTATGGGGGGTGGCTAGGCTGGGCCATTCCCCACCTTGGGGGCCTAGCCAACGGGCAGGGGAGCAGTGTGGCCTGGTTTGCCCGTGAGGCTGATGGCTCGTGGTTGCTGGTGAGAAGAAAGGGGGCCCGAGTGACACCCAGTAAGGGACAGTTGTGTACTGGCAGGTGGAGCAGGCAGGTGGCTTTCCTCATCCTGAAGTGCTGGGCACCATGTCCGGTGCTTGGTAGCTGCTGGAAGGTGGAAGTTCAGAAGGTGCAAACTGTAGCCCACGCAACTGGGTTTCGGTCACGTACTGTGCTCTAATCATTTTTGACAACGTGAAAATCCAGGCTTTTGGTGTCTTTTATGTATTTTTTCACCCTCACCCGAGGACATTTTTTTCGTTGCTTTTAGAGAGAAGGGAAGCGGGGTGGGGCTCAGAGAGAGAGGGAGAGAGGGAGAGTCATCAGATGGTTGCCTTCTCGTGCCCATCCCAGCTGGGGTATGAGCCCGGACCGGGGATCAAACCTGCAGCCTGGGTGTGAGCCCTAAATGGGAATCAAGCCCATGGCCTTTTGGTCTGCGAGACAATGTTCCAACCAACTGAACCACGCCGGACAGGACCTTTCGGTGCCTTGAACTGGAAGACCTGGCAGCAGTGCAGAGTGGCAGCCTTTGGCCCAAGGGGCTGTGCAGCGGCCACCCCCGCCCCGTGGGCGGCCTGCGTTGGGCCTCTCCTGGCCTCACTGCCCGCCCTCAGATCCCCGCGCACGGTCTGCCTCCCTCATCCTCCTCGGGCCAGTCTGGTCCCTGGGGCCCCGGTGAAGGGCCTTCCGCGTGCAGTCAGGGCTGTGAGGAGGCAGATGCCTGTGGAGAGAAGTCATGCTGGCAGGCCACAGGGGCCACCCCCGGTGGCCAGCCAGTGGCATCGGGCCAGCTGCCGGCTTCCCTTGGGGTCAGGCCGTCACGCTGGTGCCCTTGGTGAAGCCTGAAGCTACCCAGCCCATGCCCGGCCTCGGTGTCTGCTCCTTGGCTCTGGCCCTGGCGGCGACCGGCCACACCATCGGCAGGTGCCAACCTGGCAGCCCCTGTGACGTGCCTGCCGGCCTGTCCCTGGCCGGGCCCTGACCCAGGCTGATCTGGCTCTGGAGCCAAGGCTGCTCCCTGAGGTCCGCTCCTCGCTTCCAGCTCTGTCCTCCCTGGAGGGAGTTACTCCGGCCGGGGGTTCTGAGCGGCAGCTGCACTGTGTCTGCGGGCCCTGCTGCCTGGGGTGGCCAGGGGCCCCGAGAGCCTTTGAACTCTGCTTGTGCGGCACCTGGAGGCCTGACCGGACTCGGGAAGCTCTGCCTGGGCCTGTGCGTGCTGCCAGCACGTCTGTTCCCGGACCTCCGGAGTCTGGGAACTCGGTGTGTGGTGTCCGGTGACTGCCATGTGGTGAAACCTGCAGTCACTTGCCCGCTGCTGGGGACAGGCAGTGTAGCACCCCTGGTAACCAGTGGAGATTTATCCTTATCTCACCTAGACAGCCACAGGAAGGCTGGAGCCGCAGCAGATTTGCTTAGAAAGAGACCCGGGACTAAGGTGGGGGGTGGGTCAGGGCGTTACCCACCTTACCTGGCAAGTGCTTTGGGTTGTGGGGAGACCAGACCTGTCCCCACGGCTCCAGATGTGCCCCGTGACCTGAGGTCTGTCACTCCGGGCCTTTTGGCTCTCCACAAGGTCCCACTGTGCTAGCGGTGGCCTTGGTCAGTGAGGCCTGAGGCTGCCCAGGCTGTGTCCAGCCTGTGTGTCTGTCTGCTTGGGCTGTTGCAGACCCTTGGTCTTTGCTCTGAGCCTGTGTGGCATCCGGACTCGAAGCGGCGCTCACACGCAGGCCTGGGACCACCCACCCGCCCTGCCCAGGTGCCAGCCAGCAGCGCCCCTCCTGCCGCACCGGTCCTGCGCGAGGAGGAAGGAGCGCTGGTGGAGGACGTTTGCCTCTCCCGGCGGGCCGGTGGGTGCCTTGTCCCTCCCACACGGAGGCCTGGGGGGGACGTTCCCGTCCTGCTTCTGCCCTTGCTGCCTGTGTGACCTCGGGCAAGGAACTTAGTCCCTGAGCCTCCGTGGCCCTCCCTGCCCAGCGGGGCTGCTGGTGCCCGCCTCGCAGTGTCCCTGGGAGCACACAGGGCGATAACGCCTGCCAGAGGTCCAGCTCGGCTCCTGGCGCCGGCCAGGTAGGAGCATGGCACACACGCTGCCGTTTGTCCTTGAGTCCCGGCAGGGGGCAGGATGGCGCCCCTCCCTCGCCCCCTGCGGTCGCTGGCATTTCCCTGTGGGCTGGGACTGACTGGGCTGCTGTGGGCAGAGGGGACTTCCCCAGTGGGGCTGTCTCTCTGCCCTCTGGAGGGGTAGGGACAGGTGAGGGCCACACCTGGTGTGTAGGGGGCAGGGCCTTATGCTGGGGCTCAGGGTCCCCAGTGGAGCCTGTTGGCAGGAACCTGCCTGCCTTGGGGTGCGTGGCTCTGAGCCAGGGGAGCTGCAGTGCTCCCCCTGGGGCGGGAGGGGCGGGCTTCTGCCCGTGGGGAGGGGCCTTCTGCACATTTAGCTCTGGGACCCACTCTGGCAGGCAGAAGACTGCTCCTACGTGAGGCGGAGGGCAGGGGAGTGAGAAGGACCCCCCACGTGGGAAGCCGGGCCTGTGGCTCCGTTGAGGGGAGGCCCCTGCCCCTCCTGGCCCTCCCTTTGCCTTCCCCATACCTTACACTCTCCTTGTTTTTGTCTTCTGCAGTTGCCTTGTCCTCAGGCTCCCTGCCCCCACCCCCTGCTGCTTCACCTAGCTGAACTGCTCAGCACAAGGGCTACCTCCTCCAGGAAGCCTTCCCTGGCTTCGTTTGGCCATGTGTACCCACTGTGGGCCCTCATGTCGGAACGCCACAATCTCTGTTCACACCTCTGAGCTCCGTCCCCAGACTGTGGGCAGGGGCGGCCCACGTTGTGTCGCTGTCCTGGCGCTTCCTGCCACGGGTTGGCACTAGCTCGGAGCTGCGACGTCTTTTCCTTGGCATTCAACCAGCATGGGCGCTGCTGGTGCCGGACTGTGTGCCGGCTACAGCCAGCTGCTGGGGTCCAGCGCCTCCCCACTGGTGCCAGAGGTATCAGTCCGTGTCAGGAGCAGCCCTTGCCCGAGTCCCGGGCAGCTGGGGACACCGCTGGGTTGCGTTGGGTGGACCCTCTGTGGGGGTGGGGGAGGGGGAGGGGGCTGCCCCGGGCTCTGTAGCTGGACCTTGGCAGCTGCCCTCTGCCTGACTCTGACCGCGGCCGAGGGCCTTGTGCTCTCAGCCTTGGCTTCCTCCTCCCCGAGTTGGGCGCGGGTGCTCATCCAGGGCCTCTTGAGATCAAGGCACTTGCTCAGACAGGGCCAGGCACCTGGTAGCCGAAAACAGACTAAACCTGCCCAGAGGTTTAGCCCGGTGCTGGGAGGGTGCTGGTGGGGAGGGTGGAAGTCTGGGCTCTTGTTCTCACGCAAGGCACCCTCGCCTCCTACCACTTCCTCTCTGATGGCGCTGCTGCTGCCGGCTGGACTTCTCTGCGGGGACTTTTCTGCACACGCTGGGGTGGCACACCTGCGGGCCCCCCACCCCCGGCCCCCGCCGGCCCCCTAGTTCCTCAGGGGCGGTTTCCTGAGCACCTTCTGCGTATGGGGGGGGGAGCCCTGTGCAGCTTCCTGGGGACACAGCACTGCCCCCATTGGTCCCCAGCCCAGGAAGCGATTCTGGGCTGGGTCTCAGGCGTGAGTAGGTCACCCAGCGGTGGGAGGGGAGCCGCCCAGGGCAGACCGAAGCGAAGGCAAGAGTGCTGAGCCGGGAAGAGCCAGCGCCTGGGGGCTTGGAGTCGGGGAAGGCCCCGGGGAGGGGCGGGACCTTGTCGGAGGGCAGCCACAGTAGAGTGTGAATCAGTCAGATTTTTATTTTAGAACCAACCGGGCCAGCCAGGCCGGGTGACTCCCTGGGGCTCCAGGGGGCAGAAAGGGAGGTGGCTGTCAGCTGAGCAGGGCAGCTTCCCGTCTCTGTCATCGTGGGACAGTCAGAACCAAACCCGAGCCTACCGTGCACAGCGAGAGCCGAGCAAGCTGCTGCTGTCATTGCCACTGCTCGTGACGGGGCCGAGAGGCACACGCACGGCGTTGGGGGCCGGGAGCCAGAGACGGGAACGGGCCACGTGACACCGTTTAAATCGAGTTCAGAAGCGTTCTGATCAAAACCGCCCATCCTGGTACAAGTCAGGATGATGTCATCTTCGTCAGGGTGGCGGCCACGTCTGCAAGGGGCCCCTGGGGCCTGCAGAGTCCTGCCTGTGTGGGCCGGCTCCCGGGGGCTGTCGCCGGGACCTGCCGCAGGGACACCGTCTGCACACGCCTGTGCTGGGGCTGGGGGCCAGCGTCCCCCGGGCAGGAGCGAGGGTCCTTCTCTCGGGCCAGGAGGCCTGGAGGAGGCCTTGGCTCTTCCCAGGGTCTTGTTCTCAGGGCAGCCCGAACCGTGCCGACATGTTTCTGAGGCCATAAGTCAGCGGGGCAGCTGCCAACAGTCTTCGGCTGGGGCTTTCGACTCCTGCAGATCCCCACGGGGCCGCTGGGTCGTGGGCCTCGGCAGTTCAAGGGGAGGGCGGACTCCTCAGGCTGCCCGACCTCGGGACCTCTCCGAGCCTTGCTTTCCTCGTCTGTGAAATGGGGTGCCGAGCGCCTTCCTGGAGCTTGGGTTAAAGGAGTCGACACCCCATATACCCAGCATAGTCCCTGGCACAGAGCAAGTGCTTTTAGTAAAGGCTGGCAGTGGTTGGTGTTGATCTGGGGCGACTCCTGGAGGGGGTGCCGGGCGGGGAGCAGAAAGGAACGGTCCACGTTCCTCCCTCTCCCCCTTGAATTGTTTCTCTTCTCTCTGGCTGCGGTTCACCCGATCGGCAACCATTCGCGGCAAGGGCCAGGCTGCTGCCCTGGCCCGGCGCTGCCCCCTGAACGTGGTCTCCGACTTGGGGCCCAGGAGCCAGGACACCACTCGACACATCAGCTCTCAGAGGAGTGCTGAGCACGGCGGGGAGGGCGGCCTCAGCCTGTCCTGGCCCTGGCCCTGGCCCTGGCCCTGGCCCCTCCCTTTGGGGGAGGGCCTCTGAGCGACTGGCTGCTCTCCCCGCGTGAGGCCTGACCGTGGGATCCGGCACCTGTCCGGGATTTCCTGTCAGCCAGAGAGGAATCGCATGGGCCTGGGTGAGACCGGCCAGGCCCATTTTGGACACAGGCAAGGCCTTCAGGTCCAGGCCCCAGGATGCGTCCCCGGTGTCTCGCAGCGGCCTGGCCTGTAGTGAGCGCTCAGGGAGCATGTGTGGACCAAGTGGGTGGGTGACGGAAGCAGCGGTGGGCCCGGGGCTGGTCTGTGAGTCCGCAGCAGAGTCCGGTGTCCAGGGAGGAGGTGGAGATCGGTAAGTCAGGGCCTCGGGGTCCCACCTGACCCCGAGTCCCCTGACCTGTGGGTGGAATCTCGGACGACGGCTGGAAAAGCAGGCCTGAGTCTCTGCCGGCTCTGCGAGATGGGGCTCTGGCTGAGAGGTCCCTGCTTACTCTCGGGGACCTCTGGTCTCCTCATGGAGAGCCTAGGGAACACCTGGGGTAGAGCCGGCGCTCGCGGTGACCCCTGACCCTCAGACTCCGCAGACAGCCAGAGGGCACGGCCTGACCTCTGCTGGGAGGCTCCTTTCCCGGAGGTGGACATGCCAGTGCCCGGAGGCCCAGGGCAGCCCGCGTCGGAAGCAGGGCTGTGAAGGTCCCTCACCGAGCGCCTGCTGTGTGCTGGGCAGCGAGTGGGACAAGGGCCTTTAGGACCTCCGTGCTTTGGGACACCAGAGCCTCTGGCCGTGTCCCCACACCCAAGACCCAGACCCGGAGGAGGAAGTCGTTTGCCCAGCCGCGGTGGGGGTGGGGGGTGCTTTCAGGAAAGGCTACCCGTGGGGTTGGGAAGGGACTCAGAGGACAGGGGCGTCCCTGTGACTGGCGTGAGTGCAGCCGTTGGAGGAACAGGGCTCTGGGAGTATGGATCCCTCCCTTCAGCCGCTTCCCTTCCTGGGGTGATTCAAATACCACCCAGGTGTGAGTCAGCAAGGAATGGCCCGGGCGCGCCTGGGCCACCTGTCGTCTCCCTCCCAGGACACCCCACACCCCAGGCAGGGTCTGGTCGAGGCCTGGGGAAGGGGGACTCCCCGAGCACGGCCAAGGCCAACCCTGGAACGCTGCGCTTGCTGCGCTTGTGTGTCCTGGGCGAGGGGAACCGGTGCTGCAGCAGCTCCGCTGTGACTCTTGTTTCGCATCTCTCCGGCCCGCAGCCCAGCCCAGCTCCGGCTCGGGGGCCCGGCTTGGGGCTCTGGGGGCAGACGGCGGTGGGTTGAGAGGGCCGGTGGCTCCTGCGCTCTGGGCCTCAGTACCCCTGCCTGTGACACGCGGGTGCTGGAATCTCTCGCCCAGGGTGGGTTGCGGTCTGGACTCTGGGAGGTCAGGCAGCGAGGGCTCCTAGGTAAGTGCCTCCTGCGGAGGAAGGGCTCAGGAGGTGGGAGGCTGATGGTACAAGCCCCTACGCATTCCCCCCCTTTCTCCCCCCGACCGGGATCGACCGGGCTTGGTCCCTGACGCCAGCAGGTCCCGGCAGATTGGCCCAGCGCCCTGTCGGGGACCGTGTCCTCTGACCCAGTCACCACCCTTCCTTCGGCTTAAGCCCGGTCTCAAGGCCGCCTCTTCCCCGTTACTGAGACTCATGGTGAAGGGTCAGCCCACATAGCGCAGGCTCATTGATGTCACGGTCGCCTGAGAACGTCTCTGATGTCTTGGTGCATTTTCCCAGCCATCCTGCGGGGGAGGAGGCGGGGGGACATGTCACCCCTTGCCTCTGGGGTGATCTGTACACCCCCCGAGTGTCAGTTTGCTCTTCCGTGACGAGAGCGTGGTTGTGCCTGCACAGAGTTAAAGCTTCGGCAGCACCTGGCTCTCGGAAGGGCGCCCCGGCAACTGGAGCCAGGCTGGGCCACGCTGGGTGGTGGGGACCTTCCCCCGGGTGCCCAGGGGTGGGCCAGCACCTTGTCAAAGCCAGCAGGTGACTCTGCATCCCTTCAGGGACCTGCTGTCCTCTCGGGCCGTGAGAGCGAGGGGGGGTGCCCGTCGGCATCACGTGAGAAGAGCATCTGGGAGTGCTCCTGGGTGGCGTGGAGGCAGCCTCCCGGCCGCACCCCCGGTGCGGAAGGTGGAGCAGGGGAGCGCTGTGCCTGCGTCTGGGAAGCAGGAGGCTGCCCACTTGGGGTCTTCGATCTGTTTTGGTGACTGGGCTGTTGCGTGGCAGGATTCGAACCCACGTGCACGTGACTCCAAGCACTTCCCTTGATGCCTCCCCACCAACTCTGAGAGACCTGGCTGACCCTGACCCCTTTTCTCCCGTGGAGTTTCTGAAGCTCCCCGAGTGCTGTCCACCCTGCCTCCACGGGTCACCTGCCGCCCCAGCCTGTTCCTCCCAGCCCACCTGCCCTTCCCTGGGCCACCCCCGGGGCCCTCCTTTTTGGCAGGAGAGCAGAGGAGGATCCTGGGGCGCCAGGTGACCCCTCTGAGTACTGCAGTCTCCAAGCACAGAGTGGTTTGGCTTCTAGGAACTTCTTGCTGCCTCACAGTGGTGCTGGGGGGGAGGGGCGGGGGGGTGGGGGCGGGCTGTGTCAGAACTGCCGCAAGCTGCTTCCCCTGCACACGGCCCTGAATTCCTGGCAGGAGCCAGACACTGCTGGGCTGCCACGCTGGCCACGTCGTCGCCGCTGCTGTCGGGATGAGGTTCCACCGCCCCACAGCCCTGGATGGACGCCTAGACTGGTCCCCGGGTGGGCCCCTGGTGGGCCCCTCCCCAGGCGGCTGTGCCTTCTTCTCTTCGGTGCGGGGGGGTGGGGTGGGGGAGCACAGGCAGATGTTGTCAATTTAAATTGTTTCCTTATTAGACTCTCGCCTTTCCCTGGCTGGGTTTCATCAGCCGGGAACCTTGGTTGCATCACTAGGGCCCCTCCCTCCTGCAGGGATCTGGCCAAGGACTGGGAGATCGCAGAGTGGGTGTGCCTGGGGGTGCAGGCTGGATGCTGTGGCAGCCCCCCCGAGTCCGTCAGCCGTGGGGGGGACTGGTGATGGAGCCTGGCTCAGGTTACCTTTCATTACAGGCGCCGAATGGGAGGAATAGGGGACCAGCCCCTCAGGAACCCAGGAGCAATGCTGGGGCTAGGAGGTCCCCGGGGTCCCACTCCTGGTGGGCATGGCCTTTCTTAGCCAGGTGCCCAGCCGCTGCCCGGGAATCTCCTGGGAACTTGTTTAAAAAGTGTAGTCCAAGTCAGGCAGCACTGGTGCTCCACCGGGGGCGACTTGTGCCCCGCCGCCCCGGTCCCAGGGGAGCATTTGGCAACGTCTGCAGGCATTTTTCTGGTTGTCACAGCTGCGGCTGCGCTCCCGGCAGGGTGCTGCCGAACACCCTACGAAGCTCAGGTCAGCCCTGGGGGAAAAGGCAGAACTACCTGGTTCAGAGCATCGCTAGCGCAGAGGCTGAGAAACCGCGCCCCACGGAGCCTACCGCCTCCGAGGGCCGGGGAGTCTTCACGTGCGACAAGGCCAGGGCTTCTCACCGCTGGCTTCGGTCCGATTAGCCCTGCCTGCCACGGCCACCACAGAGCCTTTCCCTGCCAGGCCAGGCCTCCGTGCTGGGCAAGCACTGGGGTGAGACGGGCGTGGCAGGTGAGTACCTGTAGCCCGCGACTAGGAAAGGGGGTGCCGGGGGTGCGGTCTCCCTGGAGCCTGTTCCCGGGGCTGCCCCACTCGCCCTGGGTTCCCTTCTCCTGACTCCACTCCTGTGACCCCTGCCCTGACCAAAGGCTCGGGCTTCGCTCCCCCTGACCCCATCAGCCCCCAGGAGGGGCCCTCCATGATTCCTGTCTGCAGGGACCCCTGGGGGGCGTGGCAGCCTGTGGCCAGGAGGTGGCTCCCCCTGCACTGATGACCCCTTGTCACCTTCGTGGCGGAGACACTGCCCGCAGTGTCTGTGGTTGCGGAATAGAGGCCCTGGTCTGGGGCCACAGGAGCTCCATGGGAGTTCTGGCGGACAGGGTGGGGGGGTCCTCTATTTCAGGACAACCCAGAAATAGCCGAATTCTGCCACTGCGCTGGCTGGCCCCAGTGGGCTGCGGCGGGTGGGTGGAGGGCTCGCCCTGCCGCTCTGGGGTTTGGATGTCTAATTGTACATCTCAGAGCGAAAAAGGAGGCTCCCCTGAAGTTGCCCTGAAAACCCAAGCTCTGTAATTACCTGTCCCCGGCTGGCCGCGTGGGGCGGCAGGCCCAGGCGCCGAGGCCCCGGGCTGGGGAGGGCTGGGCCTTCCCCATCTCTCCCCCAGGGAGTTGGTCCAGCCAGGGGAGAGTGGACCCAGGTCTTGAGTCAGGTAGATAGAGGTTCAGATTCCTTTTGCCTCTGATCAGCCCTTATAATCCCAACCTGTTTACATTTTTTTAATTTAAATTTTACTTATGGCCCTGGCTGGTGTGGCTCCGTGGATTGAGCGCTGGCCTGCGAACCAGAGGGTCGCCGGTTTGATCCCCAGTCAAGGCACACGCCTGCGTTGCCTGCCAGGTCCCCGGTGTGGGGGGGCGCACGAGAGGCAACCACACACTGGTGTTTCTCTCCTTCCCCTTCTCCCTCCTTTCCCCTCTCTAAAAATAAATAAATAAAATCTCTTTAAAAAGCAGATTTCACTTATAGGAATGATCCTTGGGCGGCAGTGAGGACCACGGTCCTGCAGCCCCCTCACCCGGACTGAGTGTCGCACTGCTTCCGGGGGCCTGTGCCGTCCCGGTTGTCGCTGCTCGCAGTGGCTTTTTGGCCTCTGACCTCGCTGCAGTCAGGGCTCCCCCACCCCCCGCACGCCTTTAGAAAAGTCACAACTCATGTACTTCCGGTTCAGAGAGAGAGGAAAAGGGCCCAGTCCCCCTCTCCCGCCGCATCCCCCGTCTCCTCCGTTCTTCCCTACCTGCTTGTGCGCATGTGCACACCCTGCAGCACCTGCAGCACCTGCAGCACCTGCAGACAGCCCTTTGTGCCTGGCGCCCTCCCCAGTCTCCCGTCCCTCCCCCTGCCCTGCACAGGCTCTGCTGCAGCCACACTGGCCCCCTTGGGCTCGCTTAGGCACAGCAGGCAGGCACGCTTCCACCTCAGGGCCTTTGCACTGCCCATTCCTCGGGCCTGGACCGCCCTTCACTGTTACCTGCATAGGTTGCTGTCTCGCCTCCTTCAGCCCTTGGCTCCAATGCCACCTCCCACGAACGCCCTCCCTGGCCCACTGCCGCCCGGTCGGCCCACGCCTGGGCGCTGCCTGCCTCCTCACCGGGTTCCTTTCCCACCACAGCGCCAGCTTCACCGCCGGCCGACGTGGGGGCGCCTCGTTTTGTCTGTGTCCTACCCCCTGCCAGACGACACGCCTCTCGAAGGCAGGGACTCCTGTCTGTTTTGCTCACTGTTCGCGTCCCTAGCACCATCGGCCGTACCCGGCACTAAGAACACGCTCAATAAAAGGTTTTGAGTGAATCGGGCGCCTGGGATTTCCGCAGACCTGGCCTGGCTGGCTCCCGACCTGGGCTCCTGGCCCGCTGCTTGGCATCCTCCTGGCTGTCTTTTTTACGGATACCTTCCCGCTCCTGTTCGTCTCCTCCCCCCATCATCCCTGTCCTGTGCGTGGGACCCCATGCTACCTGGCTGGCAGTGCTCAGTCCCCTCTCTGCTCGGGGCCCTGGAGGCGGCTGCAGGGCAGAGTCCCAGCTGCACCGTCATCAGGCCCTGCGTCCGTTGTGGGCTGTGGACACAGGTGGGCCTGGCCACTCTGAGCCTCTCTTTCCCCGTCTGTAAGGTGAGCCACGATAACACCCAACTTTCAGTGTCGGAGAGTTCCAGGTGGCACACAGTAGGCCTTCGGGGAAATGGCCACCATCAGGGGGTGTGTTTTACCCTTGCCGTGACCTCCTGGGGTGGGCCAGGGCGGGGCTGTGAGCTCCTCCCCTCGGGAGCCCTGGCATTTAGGGGTGTGTGCCGTGGAAACAAGAGGGAGGCTCAGCCCCGAGCCGCAGAGCCCTGCCTGGTGGACACCGCGGCCTGTCACCTGAGCCTGGGAGGGCTCCCTGGGTGTTCCCACGGCAGACTCACAAAGGGGAAGGGAGAGGGCCCAGGATTGGATGCGGGTTTTTGTTCCGGGACATTAATCCTCATTCCTCTGGGTGTGTCTACACGCCCAGCCTCGGGAGCTTCCTCCTGGGGCTCCGGCGGCATCTTCCAGCTCCTGGGCTGGGTCTGGCGGAGCCGGTAGGAGGGGATCTGAGGGTCCACAGGGGAGCCGAGTCCCCAGCTTTCCCTCTGTGTAAGCTCAGGCCTCTGGCTGCTTGGGAAGTGTTTCCGCTCTCTGCCCTTCCACCCTCCTCCACCAGGGCTGTCGGCCCCCCCGAAGCCAGGACTCACAGTGGCAAGACAGGGACCCTGTCAAAGGCCTCGCCATGGCCCTCGAGGCCCAGCACAGCCTGACCCCTGCTCCCTTGCCAACCGCATCCCCTCTGGTCTCCTCCCCGGTCCATTCATCGCTGCTGCTTTTCCATCTGCCCAGCGTGTCTCTACCTCAGGGCCTTTGCACTGGAAGTTCACGCTTCTGGACAGCTGTTCCCCGTCTCTGCTCAGCCCTCAAGCCCGCTGCACCCCAGGCCGTGCACAGACCTCACTGCCCTCACGGCTTTCCCTGACCACCTGCGGGAGCCGCCGCCGCCGCCACCTCCTCTCTGCCCAGCACCCCCCTGCACCTTCCCTTCCCTGCTCTGTTTCCCCCACTTTTCTCTCTGGGTCCCACTTACCGTGTGTGTGACTTGCCGTGTGTGTGTTGTGTGGGAGTTCAGATGTACTTCTCGTCACACCGTTCACCTATGTAAAGTGTACAGTTTAGTGGTTTTGAGTGCATTCAGAGATACGTGATCATCGCTACAATCAATTTCAGAACATTTCATCCCCCCCCCCAAAGAAACTTCACACCCGTGAGGGGTCAGTCCCCCTTTCCCCCCCGCCCTTGCCCCATCCCCCGGCAATCACCAGTCTGCCTTCCGTCTCGTGTGGATTTGCCTGGTCTGGGCATTTCGTATAGATGGAATCATGCAGTGGGTAGCTCTCGGTGACTGGCTTCTTGATCTAAGCGTGTTTTCCGGGTTAGTCCACATTGCGGCACACGTGAGCACTCCGTTTCTTTGGATTACGGGGTGAGAGTCCGTTGTATGTGTGGGCCACGTTGCTATATATGTCCGCTCTTCGGTTGATGAACATTTGGGGTGCTTCCGCTGCTCACTGTTCGGTGCCTATGAATAGTACTGCTGTGCACAAGTTTTTGTGTAGACGTATGTTTTCATGTCTCGCGGGTAGATGCCTAGGAGTGGAACTGCTGGGTCGCAGGGTAACTCTCTACCCTTCGGAGGGGCTGCCACACTGTTTTTCGCAGCGGCTTCCCCACTTTACGTTCCTGCCAGCAGTGCGGAGGGTTCCCATTTCTCACCGGCTTGCTAGCACTTCCCGTGTTATTATCTGTCTTGATTATAGCCGTCCTAATGGGTGTGAAGTGGCAGCTCATTATAGTTTTGATTTGCGTTTCCCTGGTAGCTAATGATGTTGAGCATCTTTTCATGTGCTAGATTTTATTTATTTATTTTTAGAGAAAGGGGAAGGGCGGGAGAGAAACATCAATGTGTGGTTGCCTCTTATGCGCCCCCCAACCCGGGGGGACCTAGGCTGAAACCTAGGCATGTGCCCTGACTGGGAATCGAACCAGTGACCCTTTGGTTCGCAGGCCTGAGCTCCATCCACTGAGCCACATCAGCCAGGGTTCTTTTCATGGGCTTATTAGCCATTTGTGTATCTTCTTTGGAGAAATGTCTATTCCAGTCATTTGCCAATTGATTTTTAATTGGGTTTTTGTTGTTTTATTATTGAGCTGTGCTGTTCATATATTCAAACTACAAGTCCTTTATCATACATGTGATTTGCAAATATTTTCCTTTATATTGTGGGTTGTCTTTTCACTTTCTTTTCTTTTTTCTAATTTCATTTATTTATTTTTAGAGAGGGGGAAACGAGGGAGAAAGAGGGGGAGAGAAACATCAGTCGGTTGCCCCTTGCCCCACCAGGGGCCTGGCCCACAGCCCGGCGTGTGCCCCAACGGGGAATCGAACTGGCGACCCTTTGGTGTCACAGCTAAGAAACCGCTTCCTAATCCCCTATCATGAAGCTACCCCTGTGTTTTCTTCTCAGAATTTTATAGATTTGGCTCTTAAACTCAGTTCTTTGATTCATTTTGAGTTAATTATTTCATATGGTATGATAAACGGGTCCTAGTGTGTTCTTTTGCATGTGAATATCCAGTCGTCCCAGCAACTTTGGTTGAAACCACTGTTCTTCCCCTGCAGGCACTCTTGTGTGAAAAATCAATTGACCATAAATGCGGAGGTTTATTTTCGGATTTTCAGTTCTATTCCCTCCGTCTGCGTATGCGTCTGTCCCTGTGCCACGAGTGCACTCACTGTCTTGATGACCGTTGCTGAGTAAAAGGTTTGCAATCAAGACGTGAACTCTTTGATTTCGTTCTGCTTCTTCTAGGTTGTTTTAATTAGTCTGGCCCTTTGATGTTCCAAGGTTGGTTTGGGTTCAACTTGTCAAAATTCTACAAAGAAGCCGACAGAGATTTTGATAGGGATCGTGCTGAATTTTTAAATCAATTTGGGAGTATTATCACCTAAACAATATTCCATCTTTTGATCTGTGAACGCAGGGTATCTTTCCATGTATTTAGCTCTCCCTAACTTTTTTCAACCATGTTTTGTAGTTTTCTGGAGTATATGTTTTGTTCTTCTCTTGTTAAGTTTATACCTACGTATTTAATCCTTTTTGAATAAATCGCTCTTCGTTTCATTGTGGGTATTTGCTAGTACGTGGAAGTAATCGATCTTTGTATCCTGAGCTTGTATCCTGAAGCCTCGCTGCACTCGGGTGTTGTAATCGTTTTCAGTGAATTGCTTGGCACTTGCCACATACGTATCAGGTCCTCTGCTGGTAGACATAGTTTTTTTTCTTCCTTTTCACTGTCATGAATTCTGATTGGTGGGATCGGCATCTTTCTGCTCCCGCAGGTCACGGCTGTGGGCCAGTGCACTGAACAGCATCAGGCACACAGCTGGAGCTCAGTTCTGAGTGAGTGGATGGATGGATGGATGGATGGAGCCCCGACCCAGGGCTCCTGCTTCCCCTGCGGCAGTGGCTTCCTCAGGGCCCCTGGCCGTGTCTGCTGGGGGCTGGGGACTCTCCATCCCTCCTTCCCCGGCCCTGACCTGCTCTGCTCGTCCCCGTCTCGGGGCTGTGCAAGGTCACTAGAGATCGCCCTCCTTACAAGGTCGGAGCATTCTGGTGACGAGGTCTCTGCATCCCTGGTGTCTTCATCAGATGAGACACATGTCACGGACCGCCACGGGCCCGGCCCTTGCGAGGCTCCCCTCCCCGACCGCTCGCCTGAGCCAGTGGCTGGTGCGCCTGTGTTTTACGCATGAGGGTGGAGTGGCCGAGCCCCAGCCCGGCTGCACAGAGAGCAAGAGCTGTGAGCCCAGGTCCCGTTTTCCCTTGTCACACACCCGGCAGGATGTGGGACAAGCCTTGGTCACGTCCCAAAGCCTGTGGAGCCAGAGGGAACGCCGCACGGGCTCTGCTCACAGGCTCACGGCAGCCGAGGACACCTGCCCTCACTCACGCCATTCCCTCGGCCTGGGACCGTCTGCCCCCCTGGCACTCCCATTCTCCATTCGGGTCTGAGCTCGACTGGCACCTCCCCTAGCTTGCCCTTCCTCACCCTCTTCCCTGGTGACGCTGAGTCCTGACTGCGGTGACTGTCAAAGGTTGGTCTGTAAGTCCCCTGCAGTGCCCAGTGCCTGGCCCATGCTCGGCACTCAGAGACACGGCGGGAGCCCCGAGTACACAGCAGGGCACTGCTGCCCCCGCAGCCCCGAGGGGGTTCCACCTGCCAGGCTTCCCGGGCTGTGTGGCCTGTGAGCCGTGGTGGTGGGGTCCCAGCTCTGACTGTGCCGTCGGACAGTGCCAGTTTGAACCCCGCCTTGTCGGCCGCTGGGGATGCGAGCTGGGCGGTCTCTTATAGCAGCCTCCGTGCCCTCGGCTGCAGGGGCAGGTGGCGTAGAGCCCGGACCTGCCGAGGTTGTGGTGAGAAGCAAACAAGGCGGGTTCAGGGGAAGCTCATCCTGTGCTGACCCTCTGCCCTCGGGCCCCAGTCTGGCAATGAACCTGCACCCCGCCCCCCCCCCGGGGTGTGGAGTGGTCACTTCCTCAGCTGTCTGCTTGGCCATTCCTGTTCGGTGGGATGAGGCTGGAGATACCGTTGGTCATGCCGGCCCCGCCCTTCCTGAGCACTGGTTCTGCCAGACTGGCTGTGGGGGACGGGGAGCGGCACAGGGGTGCAGAGCTCATCCCTGACACGTGCTGCTGCCACCCCAGCTCCTGCCAGGGCCCCCGCAGCAGCTGGGAGAGGCTGGGAGGAGCTGCCCCCACCCCTCCCACTCACTCCCAGGGCACGAAAGCGCTTTCCCTCTCAAGGGGGTGCTGGCCTTACTCCCCAGGCTCGGGAGGAACTCAGAGGGCTGGAAGGACAGCCCCCCAGTTAGCGTCAGGAGAGCAGAGGGCCTTGAGTAGGGCCTTAGCCCTGGAGCGGTGGGGCCCCTGAAGCCGGGCTGCTTGGGTTCAAGACCCTGGTCTGCTCCACCGTGGGTGGTCTCGGGGCGGGGGCTTAGCCCAGCGTTTGGTTTCTTTGAATGTGGGATGGGATTCATGGGGGCGATGGCCCCGCTGGAAGGGGTGGCGTGGCAATGAGCTGCCGGCACCCGGAGCATGCTCCAGGGGGGGCTGGGTTTGCAGAGAGCTTCGAGTGGGGCGCACGGGAAGGGCTGTGTGAGTGTTGCAGCCGCTGCCGTCAGGAAGAGGGCCGTGGGGCCGGCGGCAGGGGGCTCGGGGCCAGCTGCTCCCCGGCCGACTGGCACCGGCGGGTTACCTAGCCTCGGTCTCTGCATCTGTCCAGCGGGCTGCTGGTCCAGCCCGGGGAGACTGCTGGGAGGGCCACTCGGCGAGGCCAGTGGCCACCTGGCTGGTGGGAGGCAGTGGCCACAGAAGGGGCCGCCCAAGGCCACAGAGCGAGGGGGCCGGGAGGACGGCGCTGGGAGCAGAGGGTGGGGGTAGCTGGCCCCAGCCTGACCTCCCCTGCCGTGTGTGTTTTCACTTTTTATGGCATATTTTTGTTTCTGCAACACTTATACACAAGCACATTCTTGTTAGCACAGTACGGCCACTTTGTAACACAAAGTGAAAAGTGGGCGGTCCCCTTCCTCCCCTCCCCACCACTGCCTTCCCCCCACCATTGCCCCCCCGCAGAGCTGAGCCCTGTCCCTCGCCGCCTCCCTCGGCACTGACCTCCTGTCTGGCCCGCAGGGAGGAGGTGCAGGAGAACTGCGTGCGGTGGCGGAGACGGTTCACCTTCGTGTGTAAGATGAGCGCCAACCCGGCCACCGGCCTGCTGGATCCCTGCATCTTCCGGGTGTCGGTGCGCAAGGTGAGTCTGGGCCGGGGCCGGGGCCGGGGCCGGGGCTGCAAGCCGAGCTGAAGGGTGGGTGTGGGGCCTCCGCTCTGGTGGCTGTAGAAGCCCCTCCCCGGGCTGACCCCCCTCAGGGGAAATGGGGTGAGTCGCTCTGCCCCTTTTCTTATCCTCCTCCCCTGGCGGTCACCTTTCGGGGGGAGGGCTGGGGATGAGGGGGACGCGTGAAGCCCCTTGGATTCCCCAGTCACCTTGCTGCTTGTGTCTGTCTCCCTACGCAGGAGCTGAAAGGCGGGAAGGCGTACTCCAAGGTGAGTGGAACTGTGGGACGGCGTGGTGGGACGGGACGGGACGGGATGGGGTGGGGTGGGGTGGGACGGGGTGGAACCGGACAGGCAGGAGAGAGGCTCCCAGAACTCCCAGCCCCCTCTCTGCCCCAAACGGGAGACACTCGGCCCTCCAGGAGATACATAATTTTGGGGAAAGATCTTTATCGATCGTCTCTGCACTTCACGTGAAAGACCGCATACGTTCGTGGCGTCACAGATGGGCACAAACGCTCACAGGGCGGAAGGGTCGGCTTCCGGGCCCTTCCTCCCCGGGCCCCAGCCCCGGGGTCCGTTGGGGTCCTTCCAGACCTTTTAGGGAAGGGTGAACTGTACTGTGCGGCAGAGCAGTGCAGACAGCGTCTGCACGTGGTTTGGCGACGAGGCGAGCGCGGGCGCGGGCGCGCGCCTCCCCGGCGTGCGCGTGCCCGTGCCCGTGCAGACAGAGTGGTCTTGAAACGCCCAGGGGCAGCTTGGCGCTGCGCTCGCCGGCGTGTCACGGGCACGTTTTCGCGTCGCCACGGATGTCCTTTTGCTTCAACAGCGGCAGCGGGGTCCCACTGTGTGGCTGGGGAGCAGGGGACTCAGCCAGGCCCCGCCGTTGCCCTCTGCGTCGTCATTGCCAGGCAGGGTCTCCCTGCACCCACACACAGTCCAGCCCTCCGCCCGGAAGCCTGCGCCTCTGGGAAGAGGGGGAGAAGACGGGCCGCCTCGGGCTCCGAAGGAGCCTGCTCTGCCCTTCAACCCCCTTCCTTCTCTGCGGTAGCCTGCACATGCCCGGCGGGGCCTCCCCCCCAGGGAGGTGGCGCAGTGGCGGGGGGATGGGGGGATGGGGGGGACACCTAGTCACTTTGGAGGGGAAATGCCTCGCCTCGCCTCCCCCTGCGTGGGGTGGGGGGGGGCGTGTTCCTTCCCACCGACCTGCGCTCAGGAAGGGCAGCGCTCCGGGCCGCGCGCTCTGCCCCGGCTGGTCGCTGGTGTCCCTCTCCTGGAGCAGAGGGCAGGGGGGCCCAAACCGGCCCGTGGAGGGTGCTCTCAGAGCCGAAATTTCTCCTCCCATCTATTCACACGGGTGAGGGTAGCTGCCCAGCCAGGAAAGAAACGACCAGCAAACGGCCAGAGCGTCCTCCCTGCGTCGGGCAAACGTGTGTCACGCCCCCGGCGCGTGGCAGACCTGCTGGGCCCTTCCCTTCCACTCCCCGGTCAGACGCCCACACCGGCCCGGCAGCCTCGACACAGAGGACAAGACTGACGCCAGAGGGGTGGCCTGCAGGGAGACTCGTCGCTGACCGGGCCTCCTTCAGGCCTGGCTCTGCTGGCTGAGCCGTCTGGGGCCCTGCACACGTATTATGTCCTGGGCCTTAGTTTCTCTACCTGGACCTTAGTTTCTTTGTCTGTAAAATGGGGGTCGCTGAGTTGCTGGAAGGGCTGGGATTTGAACCTGGAATCCCTGATTCTGGCAACCATGCCCCAAAGTCTGCAGCAGAGACCTGCACCCAGCAGGTGCTCCGTAAAGGTCCCCGGGTGGTGTGGTTGTCGCCCGAGTCTCTAATCCTGGTGCCCCCCATGGTAACCTCTGCTGCCTCTCCCAGCCCAGCCTGCCACCGCTGGCCTCTGTCGGAGGCAGAGACCCTGTTCTCCGCCTTCTCCACTTCCTCCCCCACCCCTCCCCTCTCTGTATTTGAGGAGCATCACCCCCGAGTGCCCCGCAGCCCCTCACTCCAGCCCCCATGCGGGGTTCCTGTGCGCCCTGCAGCGTGTACCCCGCCCACCCATCCCAAGGCCAAGTTCCCATGGGCTTCTCCTCCCCGCGGCCCACTGTCCCGGCGGCTCCCACAGCACAGCCTTGTTTCCCGGGGAACAATGTGTCTGTGTCACAGACAACAATGTCCTTTCATCTCAGGCACTGCCCCGGTGCACTCTGGGACACAACACAAAGGGCGCTTTGTGCGGCTCCGGGATGTGAGCTCCCGGCTCTGCTGCGCTGGAGCCTCCAACCCAAGCCGCCAGCCGGGCCCCTGTCCTTGGGTGCCGGTTACGCAACAGTCAGTCTGGGCCGCCTGGGCCCTCGTGGGACCTGGGGCTTTGCCGCCCCGCCCCCCTCCGCCCCGCCAGGTTAACTCTCGGGCTGCCAGCCCTGCGCCCGCACGCCCGGCCGCCTCCCACGGTCTCTTCTCTCCCTCCCTCCCAGCTGGGCTTTGCCGACTTGAACCTGGCTGAGTTTGCAGGCTCGGGCTCCACCGTGCGCTGCTGCCTGCTGGAGGGCTACGACACGAAGAACACCCGCCAGGACAACTCCATCCTCAAGGTACGGGGCCCTGCTGCCTCCGCGGCCCCGTCCCACCGCGGGGCCGGGGCAGACCTGCTCCGCATCGGAGTCCCCGGAGGGTTGTTAAAGATACAGGTTTCTCCCCTGGACAGGCAGTGAGGGCTACTGGGCGGGTGTGGACCCTGGGTCAGGAATCAAAGGCCTCGCTCCGGCTCTGGCCTCAGTTTCCCCATCCATAACGGGGGGTTGGACCCCAACAGTCTGTTCAAGGGTTTGGTGAGATCAGCATCGCTGAGCGCTGCCACCTCTTGCCGTGTGACTCCTGACAACGGCCCGAGGCGTGTGGTGTCTGTTATTAGTCCCAGTTTTGCACAGGAGGCAGCCGAGCCACAGGGGTTAGCTCACGGGCCCGGGGCCACAGCAGAGCTGGCCCTTGAGGCTGCAATCCAGGGCCTCACCGTTGGCCCGCATGACCTGGGGCAGCCTGAGGTCCCGGTGAAGCACCGGTGACCGGAAGAACCTGCCGCCCCTCCACCTGGCCAGACTCTGAGGGCGGCTGCTCCGAGGGCCCAGCCACGCTTCTGGTGCCTGGAGTGGCTCCCCCCCCCGCCCAAGGCAGCAGCCACCTGGGCCTCTTAGGTCAGATATCTGGGTATCTGCCACCTGCAGACCTCTCTTCCTTGTCTCCACACCCTTCCACCTGGCTGAGAAAACAGTCTTGTCCTAAGTACACCTCTGCCGGCCGACCCGGTGGGAGCCTGTTGTGCGGGGGCAGCGCTGGGCTGCAGCTGGGCCGGAGCTGGGCCAGGGTGGTGGGCAGAGGTTCTGGGGTCTCCCAGGCCCATTGCAGAGGGAAGCGGAGGCACCTGAAAAGGCGTAGGCTGATGGTGGTGGGACCTGGGACCCTTCCGCCTTGCCCCAGTGGCACCAGACACCTCGGGCCCGACCAAGGACACCTGAGGGGCAGGTGGCCTCAGCTTCAAGGCTACTTCCTGTCTACAGGGCCCTGGGCAGTCACTTCCTCTAAGTCTGGGGCTCAGTCCCCAATCCGGGACCTTCACCTGCCCTGCAGGGTGCTCTTGTGGCCAAAATAAAATAAAATAACCCATAAAAACAGAAGCCTCAGCCCAAGGGAGCTCCTTTTGGTGGTGGTGCCTGGGATCCGGCCCCTCTGTCCCACCTGTCGCTCCGTCTCAGCCCAGATGTGGGCACCCAGGCGTTGCCTCGTTGGGGCCATTGCCAGAGTCTTTGCCTGCCCAGGCGGACGTTAAATTGTCAAGTTTCTAATGGGTTTGTGCTTCACTTGATTCAAGACACCGTCACTGAGCCCCACGCTCTGCGTTGGACTCTGTGAGCGCCCCCCACCCCCACCCCGCTTCCAGCTCGGGGAAGCCCCTCCTCACTGGGCAGGCTCCTCCAGCCTCCTTCCCTCTGCTGCCAAGTGGAGCTCGGGCTCCCACGCCCACTCGGAGCCCCAGGCCCTGTGGATGGAGAGTGACTGGGCGGCCCCTCCCGAGAGGGCTCACGGTCTCGCTGTAGTTTTGAAACAACAGCAGCTGGCTTTTGCCTCTCGGTCTCCCTGAGCCAGGTGCCAGGCCAAGCGAAGCCTCATCTCCTGCTGCGTCCTCGCCACCGTCCCGTCCCGTCCCGGGGGGCAGGCGGCAGGGTCAGGCCCGTCTGCTTGAGGAGACGGGCCCAGCGAGGTGTGGCAGCTTCTCCAGGGCCAGCAGGGCGCAGAGCTGGGCTCAGACTCCGAGCCCCGCCTGCACCCCAGGCAGGGAGGCTGCAGCAGGGAGGCCGGGCGCCCCGGCTGAGTGGGTGGACGCGGTGTGGCTGACTGCGCCCCGCCCCACAGGTCACCATCGGGATGTTTCTGCTCTCTGGAGACCCGTGCTTCAAGACGTGAGTGCGGGGGCCGGCTGCCGGCGGGGAGGGGGCCCCTCTGCCTTCAGCTGACTCCCAGGCTGGGGCCCCACGGTCACACCTGTCTGTCCTCCCAAGGCCGCCGTCCACTGCCAAGTCCATCTCCATCCCAGGCCAGGATTCCTCCCTGCAGCTGACCTGTAAGGGTGGCGGGACCAGCAGCGGTGGCAGCAGCGGCACCAACTCCCTGACGGGGTCCCGGCCCCCCAAGGCCCGGCCCACCATTCTCGGCTCAGGTACCTTCCCCACCTGCCCACCCTGCCCCTTTTACCTCCGAGGTGTCCCAGGGGAGGCACTCGCTGGGAAGAGCGAGGTGGTGGGAAGCTGCTTGCCCTGTGCATGCTTCCACGGTGTAGACGTTGTCCAAGCCCCTCCCGGGGGCCAGGCGCAGTGCAGTGCCCTGGACTGGGACTGACGTGGCGTCCCTGACCTCACGGCCCTCCCGCTCTTGCAGGAGAGAGGCATCAGTGAGACAATAAATAAGCCAAATGCATGTCCACCTGCGGAGTGGCAGGAGCTGCGAGAGACTCCGCGGTGTCTGTCTGGGGCCTGGAGAGTCTCCCTGGAGTGGTGGCATTTGAGCTGAATGTGGGGCGTGGGGCGCAGTATTCCTGGCAGAGGGATGCGTGCTCTGAGCTCTTGCTCCCCGACTTGCGGCAGGTCCTTGACTGGCCGTTTCGCCTCTTTGGGGCTCAGTGTCCTGTAAAATGGGGTCAGCAGGGGGGACCAGGTCCTGGGCTGCTTCGGGGATAACCCGGGTGAACGGTGGGCCCCGCCTGTGCAGTGTATGCACTCTGGGGGTTTCCGTTCAATTATCATTATTACCAATGCTGTAAAAACTTCAGACGAGCCCTGACCGGCGTGGCTCAGTGGGCTGGGCATCATTCCTCAAAGCAAAAGGTCGCCAGTTCAATTCCTAGTCAGGGCAGATGCCTGTGTTGCAGGCCAGGTCCCCTGTTAGGGGCGTGTGAGAGGCCACCAACTAATGTCTCTCTCGAGCATTGATGTTCCTCTCCCTCTCTTCCTCCCTTCCCCTCTCTCTAAAAATAAATAAAACCTTAAAAAAAAATTTAGACAAGCCTGCATCCCCAGAGGAGATGGCATGGCAATTAGGAGGAGGGGGTGCCACCAGGGGAGGGGGCCCTGGCCTGCCCCCCCAACCCCATGTCCAGTGCTGTGCAGGGGGAAGGAGGGCCTCAGCCCCCGTGCCCCATCTGACGAGGTGGCACGTGGTGGCTCTAATTTGTGTCACAAGAGCAATTAATGCGGAGGGCCAGAGGCTCAGCAGATGCTTGCTGGGTGATTCCGCCCCCAGGGGCTGGGAGCTTCCTTCCTCTCCTGTTTTCCTGGACACCCAGCCAGGGGAGAGGCCCAGGGCAGGGAGCTAGGGCTCTCGCCTGCCTCAGCCTGGGGGCTGCACCAGGGAACGGGGCTTCTCAGCACCTCTGCTTTCTCCAGCTCCGGCAAGGGGTTCTCCAGAGGAGAGGTCTGGGGACCGGGCCGCCCCGGCACAGACGACGCCTTTGTGCGAAGTAGCAGGGGTGCCTCTCCCAGGCAGCATGGGGTTGGGGGGAGCCTCAGGTGCCGCTGTAGCTGGTGCTGCGGAGAACCTGTTGGGCACTTAAAAAGCCACCTGACTTTGGGTGGGGACACCGGCCCGGGGTCCAGCTGGTGGCCTGGCTGTACTCAGCTCTGACAGGGGGATGGGCGAACCCTTGCTTCCTGTGTTTGCTGCAGGAGGACTGGCGGTGGGCCCCCAGGGAGCCGGGGTGGGTCCGCCCGCTTCCCCTGCACCTCCCAGTGGGGAGTGCTGGCACGTTAGTGTCCAAGCAGAGCTGCTGGGTGACCTGGGTGACCTGGGGCGGGGCCGTCAGCCAGGTCCCCATACCTTTAATTTGCTGTGTGCCAGCTGCACTGACTCAGCTCCATCAAGCCTCAGGGCCTTTGCCCCACACTGTGCCTTCCGAAGGCCCTTTCTCTGACGCCTTATCTGGCTTGCTCCCTCCCAGGCCTCTTGAGGGTCTCGTGTATTAAGGCCACCGCCTCAGAGAAGCCTTCCCTGCCCTCAGACTGGGTTGGACCCCCACGCCCACTGCTCCCCGCCCTGTACCACTCACTGCAGTTGTAGTTCACTGTGGGTCCCATTGAGTTCAACATGCGCCCTCCCCGGTGGTCTGCGACACCCAGGCTCCTGTTCACAGCACCCAGCAGAGCACCCTGCGAGGAGGGGTCCCTGCAGGCATTCGTAGGATGAATGCATCTGGGTTCAGATGGTCAACTGTGGCTTGGAGCACACTGCTGCTCCTATGAGCCTCACCTTTCCAGTCTGTTGAATGGAAATACATAGGGCCCCCACCCACCCCCTCCATACTCAGTGAGAGGATGGGCACCCCAGGAACCCGTGCCCTCTCCCTGCCTTCCAGGGGTGCCAGAGGAGACAGACCAGAACCTGTCCAGCCCCGAGGAGGTGTTCCACTCCGGCCACTCCCGCAACTCCAGCTACGCCAGCCAGCAGTCCAAGATCTCCGGTGAGTGCCCGCTCGGCCCCATGCCCCCGGCCTCCCGTGTGCCCGGGCGGCCCCTGACGAGCGGCCCCGCCCGCCCACCAGGCTACAGCACGGAGCACTCGCGCTCCTCCAGCCTCTCGGACCTGACGCACCGCCGCAACACGTCCACCAGCAGCAGTGCCTCTGGTGGCCTCAGCATGACCGTGGAGGGCCCCGAGTCTGGTGAGCGCGAGCACCGGCCTCCCGAGAAGCCCCCGCGGCCGCCCCGGCCCCCACTTCTGTCTGAGCGCTCCTTTCGGTGAGTCTCCCTTCGCAGCAATTTAGAGGGCAGGACCCCTCTCCCAGCCCTCAGCCCCCCGCCCCGTGCCTAGTGGCTCTTGCAGCCTTTGCTGCTTCACCTGTAACAGGAGGCAGGAGGCTGCGTGGTGGTGATTCAGCCAGTTGGTGTTTTCGAGGTGTGGAGCCCTGACCTGGCTGGCCTGCGCATGCTCAGGCCTTGCTCTGTACGCCTTAGGGCACCTTGGGTCCCCTGCCTAATGCCGTGTGGCCCTTCAGAGCCTCCGTGTCCTCACTTCTGAGAGCACGCAGTGACGGCGCCTGCACAGCCGAGCGGGGCTGCATGAGGGGAGGGCTGAGTGAGTGCCGCCTGCGCGAGTTCCCACGGGCACTTCGAGCGTCCTGAGCCAGGAGGCCCCCGCTGTTGTCCTCACGGGGCCCGTCCCGCACTGACTGTGGCGACTATGCCCGCTCTGCTCCAGGCGGAAGAAGGACTCGATGGAGAGCCACCCGCCCTGGGTGGACGACACGCGGATCGATGCGGACGACATCGTGGAGAAGATCATGCAGAGCCAGGACTTCACGGACGGCAGCAACTCCGAGGGTGAGCCGGGGCGACGCCGCCGGGCGGGCTAGGGGACTGGGCGGGCTGCAGGAACCCTGCTGCGAGGACCCTGCCACCCTCGGCTCCAGGGCCCCGCCCTGCTCAGCCTCCGCCTTCCCCCGTGTCCCCACAGACAGCAACCTCCGGCTGTTCGTGAGTCGCGATGGCTCCACCACGCTCAGCGGCATCCAGCTGGCCAACAGGTAGGGGGCAGGGGCAGGGGCGGGTGGTCAGGGCGGCCTTGGGAGGCCTGGTGCAGAGAGCAAGGTCTCTGCAGCCTACTGACCTCCCTTGGAGTGCCAGTCACCACGGGGTGACCTGGGGCCAGTCACTGCTCTCCCAGCCTCCGTTTCCCCCTCTCTCAACGAGTGTGCACTGCGTCTCACCTAGAAACCTGGGCAGTGTTCCAGAGGTGACCTTGGAAAGCACCTAGCACAGGGCTCAGCACAGACCAGGGGCTTAATGATCTTTATTTTGGACCCACCTTTCCCTTCCTCCTGGATCTGGGAACCCCTTCAAAATGAGCTGATGACCCGTCTATCGGACGGGTGTTTACTGAGCACCAGGTACGCACCAGGCACTGATTGAGGAGCTGGGCGTACAACAGTCAGTGGCAGTTTTCTGCCCTCGTGACGTTCAGAGACGAGGCGGTGGCAGGATCACACTTGGGCTTGTAGTCTGCAGAATGCCAGCGCCCTCCCAGGCATTTATTTACGTGTTCACCGTGTGCCTGGCTCAGTGAGTGAGGGAGTGAAGGAATGAATGAATGAATGAATGAATGGGGGAGGGGCTTCCCACATGCAGGGTTGTGGGGAAGGCTTCCCCCGGCCCCCCACCCTGTTCCTGTGGGAGGGCGGGACAGTGCCCATTTCACATCTAGGGCCAGAGCTGGAGGAGCCTTGGCTGGGCTGCCCGGGGGCCCCAGGCCTGCCCCCTGGTGCTGCTCTGCTGCCCCCTGCTGGCAAGGCACAAGTTTGCATATGCCATTGCCCTGTGGCCTCCTCGGCTGCCCCCACAAGGTGGGCAGGGAGAAAACAGTGACCTCTTGAAGGTGTGTGAATATGCGTCCTCCCTCTGAAGCTGGGATTCGGGGAGGGAAGGACCAGCCTGGCAGCGAGGTCCGAGGTCTGAGCAGAGCAGCTTGCTGAGCCCGGAATGCCCATGGCCTCGTGGGTGCGCCTGGCCTCAGTGGGAGGAGCTCCCAGCCTCCACCGCCCTCCTGGCAAGCCTCGTCATCCCTCTGAGCCTCCCTTTCTTCACCTGTCCAGTGGGGTGGGGTGCAGCCCCTCCCTGCCGGGGTCGGTGTTAGGACGGGCTCAGCACACCCCTGTGTGTGCCAGCTCTGTGATCCCGTGGACTCTGAGACTTACTGTCTGTGTCACTTGGGCAAGTGACTCCACCTGTCTGAGCCCCCTTTGCAAAATGAGGCCAGTTCACAGTGCCCGCTTGTGAAGTGCTTCCAGGGGCCTGGCCCAGAAGAGCACCGAGGAGGACAGGCTGACCTCTCTCCCCCCGCAGGGTCTCCTCTGGGGTCTATGAGCCCGTCGTCATTGAAAGCCATTGAGGAGCGGGTGTCCAGGCTGGAGAAGGGCCCTTCCTTTGCGGGCGTCCAGACCCCCACCATTCCACGAGGGACCTTCCCCTTTGGATATCACCGTCCACGCCGCATCTCATCTGTGCCTCCTCCGTGCACTCCAGCCGCAGTCCTGCCCCAAAGCCTCATTCCACTGTCCTCCCATCCACGCTGGGACCCTCCTGGCCTGCTGGGGCCTGGGCACCACTGTGAACATTCTTCTCTCAACCACTAGAGGGCAGGACACGTGGGCCCGTGAAGTGGGCGGGCAAGACAATGATGGCCAGAATGCCCCGCTGGTGACTGACCTGGTCCCTCGATGGGGACGCGCAGCGGGTCCTACACACACGGAGCTGCTCATGGCCGAGGGGCCCCTTGCCCTGTCCCCCACCCCCCCTAGGAGCACCAGCTCAAACCATGCCCCGGCAGGGCTCTGTTCCATCGCCCCCCATTCCCTTGGGGGCTGTTTCACCCCCAGAATCCTGCCACCGTGGCCCTGTGACTGCTTAGTGCTTTAGCTACCCCTCCCCTGTGCCCTGGGGGACCTGCCGGCGGCCTCCCCCGGGAGCCAAGACCTCAGACCCCACCCGTACTCCAGATTGAGACTCCCTCCCCCAGAGAATGTTCTCCTGCTGCCCGGGCAGCCTGCACTTTGCACACGCTTGTGTCCAGCACAGCCCCACTGGCCCTCGCCTGCCCTTCCCCTGATCCCTTCCCCAGGCTTCTTGGGCGCTGCCTGCTGTGCAGTCCGCGGCCCAGCCCTAGCAGCCCGGCTGGCACGGGGCCCTGCCTCTCCTCCCTCCAAGCTAGCTGCAGCTCAGGCCCGAGGCCCGTGCTGAGAAAGGCCTGAGCTTCGATGGTCCTTCCCCTCTGCCCAGGGCTGGGACCTGAGCAGCTGGTTTCCTGTAGGAAGCCAGAAAGGTGCCTCCCAAGCCCTTGGAAGTCAGGGGCCCGGCTGGGCTGGGCAAGCGCCACCCCCGTTCTCTCCCCTCAGGGTCAGCTGGCCCAGGCTGGGGCCACTGCTGGAGGGGCAGGTGGGCTGTGGCTGGACCAGCTGGAGCTGGCTCCCTGGCCAGAAAAGCCTCAGCCTTCCTCTAAAAGCATCCCCCTCTCCGGGCAAGGGCTGGGCGGGGTCCTTCCAGGAGGGGTTTCCTGCAGGGAGCAGCCCGGCACTGCCCCTGCCCCCTCACCAGAGCCTCTGCTCCGAGCACTTTCCGCCCGCCCCCCGCCCCCCAGTCCTCATTACTGCTTGAAGGTAGGTGCGGGCTGCCAGCCAGTCTCTGGACAGTCTCCCTGCCGCTCTTAACGTCACTCGTTTTTGTATAAACCCAGCGGGCTGGTGTTTACTTACCCTATACATTTTTCTCTTCTTTCCTTTCCTTTCCTTTCTCCCTTTTTCTTTCTTTTCATTTTTTTTTGTAGGGTTCACAGTTCGACATTTTTCCCTCCCCCAGGTGAGGGGAGGTGGTTCTGTTCTGTGCCCCACCCACTGACTGGGTCCCCAGCAGGGCTGGGGATCTGGAAAGGGGGGGCCAGGATACTGGTTCTGTCTCTGGCAGGGGTGGGGGTGAGGGTGTCCTCCCCAGGCCGGGAGGGCTCCTGGCCCCTCTGCCCCAGCTGGCACGAGTTGGAGTCTTGGTCTTCGAACCTTTCAGCACTGGGACCAGAGCAGTTCTAGGATTTTGTTGTTTTTAATCACCTTTTAGGAAAAGAATGCCGGCAGGCACCTGCCGAGGCAGGACAGCGCATTCGCTGTGGCTGGAGAAGGCTCCGGTCAGCTCTGTGGGTCCCTTCCTGCCCCTAGACACCTGGCACTTTAAAAGGCGGCTGGCTGCACTGTCTCCAGATGGAGTGACTCCCAGGAGATGGGGGGTATACCACCCTTCCCTCCTGTGTCTGCCGGACCTCAGCCCAGTGGGAAGGTGCATGCAAGGTGCATTTGGTGTCTGGTTCAAAATTCTGGGGCGTTAGGCAGAAAATGGCTGGCTTTGGTGCTGCTGGGGAAAGCCCCCAGAAGAAGGAACGCTAGCCCCACTGTAGATGAGGCCTGAACTTGACAGTCACCCCAGCAGACAGCCTCCCACAGCCTCCCATGCCAGGCCCTGGGCCAGGGTCATTGGGCTGAGAATTTGGCCGTGACCAAATTAACGCTGGCCAGAGCCCTGGCCTCGTCCCTGCGTGGGAGCCTCCGGTCCACTCAAGCTCAGTGAATTCCCCCTAGGCGCCCACCGCTCCTGGACTTAAAAATTCTATATAGAGAGAATAGAGAGGAATATATTAGAGATATTTTTGGAAAGGATTTGGTCTATGCAATGACAGTTTGGAATCTCGGAAGACAGTTTAACGTTTTTACTAGGAGATTTAAAGAAAATAAATAAAGGTCTACAATATTTTTAGGTTATTTTTTTTTTCTGGTCACCCCACAAACTGACCACATGGCATGATCTGCCAGGATGGAGAATGTCCATGCTCTCCTCTCTCTAGGGAGGTGGGCAGGGAGATGGGGGTCGGGCGGGACGGGGAGGTCTTTTTTATTTTTGTTAATTCCCCTCTTTCTAACGGAACGTTGCCACCACCACACCCTGAGTCAGTGGGCTGTGTTTGTATCTCTGTCCCAGCTTCTACTGTAGAAAATAACATTGTAAAGGGGAATCAGCCTAGTGTCAGTGTCTTGATTTGGGGGGGAAATAAATGTTGCAGTTTTTGTTCCTTAATGGCATGGGGGTCCTCATTTGTTTTGTCGACTTGACTTTGGGGTCACAGACACCACCAGATGGATGTAAGGTGATGCTCTGGGGCGGGGGTTGGAGATACAGGTGGCCAGGGTTCTCCAAGTCCCTGCTGAAGTCACAGTAATTCCCACCTTTACACCACCAGAGTCCTGGGGAGGAAACTGAGGTCCAAGTGCAGTTTCTTGCCAATCTCAGACCTAGTAAGTGGCAGCCCCGACCTCAGAGCCCGAGTTCTAATGGCTCTGCAGACCCCCTGGCAGGCAGGTGCCCCTGACAAGCGTGCCTGAGGACAGAAAACTCGCTGTGCCTCCGTTTTCTCAGCAGCAAGTGAGGTGGTAGATCCGATGAGAACCTGCGTGAACCACTTGCCCTAGGGAGGTGCTGAGTTGGTTCCCAATCTCTAAATCTCCAGGCCGGGGCCTCTCGCTCCCTGCCCGTCTGAAGTTACAGAGGAGTCTGCACCAAGCTCTGAGACACGCATGTCACCCTGGACCCTTAATGAGCTCAGAAGTGGCAGGAAACCTGTGGCTTTGGACAGACAGAAGCGACCGGACTACCAGGCTGTGGGCCTGCCACGGTGCTGCCTTGCCCCACCCCTTTTCAGGGCTGATGCCCAGGCACAGCCCCTGTGAACCCTGGGGGCTGCTTCTCAGGCTCCTCCAGGGTGCACCTGGAGACAGGAAAGTTGGCTGTCTGCAGAGCCCTGAATCTGTCCCGAGACAAGGAAGGAATTGGGCCACAGAGCAGAAAGCGTTGCGCCTTTGGAACACAGTAATGTTGGGTGACACAAAATGGGAGGAAAGAAAAAAGGATACTCCTATGAGCTTTGGGAGGGCAGCCCCCATCCTCGGAGACGGCTCAGACAACCCAAGGTGACGTATGCTGCCAGAAGGAGCTTTCCAGGTTCAGGCCTGATCTCCACCCGCCACCCCCTACCCCCACTCCGCCACCAAATGCTGTACACTATAGCATTCCAAGATCCAAAAAGCCACCAAATCTTAAAACCGGTTGGTTGATTCAGAGCTCCTACTTGGTGCGAAGCTCCATTCTCGGCACTGGTGATGCACACCCCTGACTATCCGCAGGGAGCTCACAGTCCCTTGGGCCAAATCAAGTCAATCAGCTAGTTCAAACACGGTGACAAGTGTCATCAGGGAGACACTTGGGGCTGTGGAGCAGAGAGGAGGGAACACATCGCTTTCCAGCTGCGAAGGTGACTTCCCTGGGTTGTGTGGCATCCCAGTGAAACCGGACTAGTGAGGCACAGCGGCCCCTTGCTCTCAGAGGAAAGGGCCTCCAAGCCTGGGGAGGGGCCCGCAGACGCAGCCAGTCCGGGGACACGTTTGAGTTGTTGCCTGAGCTGCCGAGACACCCAAGACCGCCGAGGCAGACGCGGGGGCGGCGAGTAAAGAGAGTACAGACCACGGTAAGGGGACGCCACCCCATCCCTGAGGACTCCGACTAGCCCCTCTGCCTCCGAACCGGGCGGTGAACGTTCTCTGCATCCTCCGCTCAAGTTAGGGCGTCGGGACGAGAACTAGGGCCCTAGGTGCTGGTGTGGCTTCACCACAGCCTTGAACTGTGATCTCCCGCAAGTCCTCGCCCCTCTCTGAGCCTCATTATCCCCATCCGAAAAATGAGATTTCTGCGTCCCCACCCCACCCGGCTCTAGCCTTGGGACTTGAGGATATTTAGATACGGACTTTCCTTCTGGGGAGAGATCGACTGAGGCCACGAGTCCCAGCCAGTCTGAATTCTCAACTCTGACCCATTACCTATGAAGATTCGGGAACTACTTGTCCCACAATGCACTCGAGAAACTACATTTCCCGACATGCAAAGCGGGGAGGCGGTGCCTGCCTGTCAGACTTCGTAGGCCTAGGCCCGCGTAAGGACTACGACTGCCGGCGTGCCACGAGCCCGAAGGCCGGAAGGGCCCGGATCCGGAACCGGATGTGGCTTGGTGCTCCGGGGCGGAGCGCGGGGAAATGGTGAGCGTGGGGCGGGATGCTGGGTTTGGGGGTCCCGCGTCTGTTTAGGAGCCAGGGTTTGGGCGCTCGGACCTGGGATTGGCCCCCCGCCGGCCCGTTGTACGGATGAAAACTCCAGATCCGGCGCTCCGCCAGTATAATCAGGCTCCGACGCACCCTCCCCCCCATTAGTACACCTAAACGAAGAATCACTTAGTCAACTAAGCCCTCCCTTTTCTCCAGGCCACGGGGACAGACCAGGTGGTGGGACTCGGCCTCGTCGCCGTTAGCCTGATCATCTTCACCTACTACACCGCCTGGGTGATTCTCTTGGTATGTGTACTTACCCGCCCCCCCATCTCCATTCATGGATCTAGCAGCCGACCCCTAACGTTATTTAAACAGCCATGGGACTGGAACTGTGCGAGGTGCTTTACCGAAATATTTCATGGAATCCCCAGAACAGCACTAAGAGGAAGATGCTCGTGCTGTCCCCGTTGTATAGATGAGGAAGCTGAGGCTCGGGGAGAAAGGTCGGCCCGAGGTCCTACCCTCACCTGCTCCGCTGTAAAGCCCCCTTCCTGATGTGCCCTGCCCCTGAAGGGAGGTCTCATCCTTCTGGTTATCCCGCTGGCTGCTGGGCACCGTGGGTGCCAGTGGGCTTTGTGAGGACCTTTAGCACTTGGGGTGTGGGGGGGTGGGGGGTTACTGCTGAAGAAGTGCAGTGTGTTTGGAAGGCAGGGTCTTGTAGAACTTGGTAACCTTTGGAGAAAAGTGTGAGGAGAGAAGAGGCTGGAGCCCAGGCTGGGCATCACTCCAGGCTTCCTCGAGTGCCCTTCTCCCCCGTGAGCGCCTGGCGGCAGGTCCTGTCTGTTCTGTACCCTGCCGGGTCCCCAGCACTAGCAACTTAGGGCCAGTGCCCTGTGAACAACTACTTGAGCGAAGGAAGAAAACACACTAAGACACACAAAATGCCATTACCTTAAAGAAAAGCAAATGCCCTCCCAGTGGTTTGAGTGGGGGCAACCCCTGAGATGGAGGAGGTGGAAGGGGGGGTTTGGGGGTCCTGAGCAAGGCCGGGAATGCTCACCAGAGCTCTGCCCTGGATGCCAGCCGTTCATCGACAGCCAGCATGTTATCCACAAGTACTTCCTGCCCCGAGCCTACGCCGTTGCCATCCCCCTGGTTGCTGGCCTCCTGCTGCTCCTGTGTGTGGGTGAGTCACCACGCCCCTGGGCAGGGTGTGGGGTGGGCGTGGGGGTGATGACCCTCTCTCACCCCTGAACTGCATCTCAGCACTTGCTGGACGTCTGCTTGAGGCTCCTTGCCCTGAACTCCCCTGGGGAGTTTCCTGCTGAGCCTTCAGGGCTACCGTCAGTCTTCCAGACGCCTGGGAAGTCTCCCTCAGCTCTGCTCATACCTCAGTCACCTCTCACCCCCTTGTCACTCTGGCTCGTGATTCCTGCACCTCTCTGGTCTCCCACGGTTTAGCGTGTGGGTGCCCTCGGACTGTGTCTTCATCAGTATTGTGTTCTCAGCGCCCACACAGGCCGAGGCACTGAGTTGGAGCTCCATAAAGTGCTTTGGGCCCTGGCTGGTGGGGCTCATTTGGTTGGAGCGCCGTCCCATAACCCAAGGGTCGTGGGCTCGATTCCCGGTCAAGTCACATACATAGGTTGTGGGTTCAATCACCCGTCCAGGTGCATGGGAGGCAAGCAATCAGCGCTTCTCTCTAGCATCGGTGTTCCCCTCCCCCTTTTCTTTCTCTGTCTCTCTAAAAGCAATGAAAAACATGTTCTCAGGTGAGGATTAAAAGTAAATAAGTAAATAAACTGGTTTGAACGAGTCAACAATCACATGATGGGGTGGGTGGATGCTGCGTGCTGAGTGGGGAGGCGGGTGGGCAGGGCGTTGCTGGTGAGCTTGGTAGTGGGGTGGACCTTGGATCCTGCGGAACCTGAAACACTAAATGCAGCAGACGGCCCGTGGTAGGCACCCGGCGGTGTTTGCTGAGTGAATGTGGGTGGATGTATGGCTTGGCTGACCAGGGAGATGACCGGGTGGCCTGGAGGGGCGTTGGGGAGGTACTTGGCCGCATGTACGGGTGGGTCGCTCTGCCACGCCATGCGCTGTGCTGGCCTTCTAGCAGCCCCAAGCCCCGATCTCACCCGGCCTTTCTCATCTGCACGTTCCAGGACTGTTCATCACCTACGTGATGCTGAAGAACCAGAAGGTGACCAAGAAGCCTCAGTGAGGGCCCCCCCGCAGGGGTGAGGCTGCCGACCCCTTCTCTGCCTCCCCTCTTGGGCACACCCAGGGCGGGGCCCGCAGCACCCATCCGCGCACTGCAGCCCCCTCAGGCATGGCTGCCCTGCAGACGCCCCCAGGGATGGAGCTGTTCAGGACTCGCCCCTGACTGACCAGAACCCCCACCTCTCCCCTGCTCACCCTTCCAGACCAGGAGGAAGTACCTGGAAGTCTCCCTCTCCTCGTTCTGGCTCAGGGTCTGAAAGATGCCCACCTTCCCTACCTCACCTCCAGACCCCTGCCACTCTTTCCTCTGGGTTCTACCCTCTTGCCTCAGTCTCCCTCCTGACACTTGCTGATGTTGGAATTGGCAGGTTCTGAACCATCACATAGCCTCCACCACCCCCCCCCCCCACCCATGTCCTTTTCCTCCACAAAGATAGCTTTCCCGGGTCTGATGGGGCCTGGGGCCCCACAGGACTGCTGGACCTGGAAAGCCTAGGGGGAGGACAGACCTGCCCCCCGACCGGGACCAGGCTTCAGGGCACACTGAGATGGTCCCCACGGGCCCCCAGGCCTACTGCTCATGGAGGCCCAGCCCCTCGGCCCCAGCGCTGGCCTGCTGGGGAGCTGGACAATAAATGTTGATGACGTGTTTGTCTCTGTGCCATCCCTGACCAGGGGCGCTGGGCTTTGGGGGCTGGAGAGGGGCTGGCAGGTGGTCACTTCATTGGTCTCAGCTCAGAAGACTCTGGTTTGGCCAGGGAGATGCCTCAGGTGCTTCCAGGGTCATCCCTGGACTGGACACAAGACAAAGCCGGAGCTGGGGCAGCCGTGGTTCTGACTCGGAGCAGCACACCACTGGGGACCCCGGCAGTCTGCCAGACCCCACGGCAGCCTTCACCGTGCCGCCTCTGTCCACGCGGCCGGCTCGCACTGGTGTTTTAGGGGTCCTCAGGCCAGTCTCCTAAGAGCCCAAGCCTGTTCATCTCGTGCCAGCAGCCCAACTTGGTGTGGCTCAGCGGTGAGGGCCGCTACCTTGCCAGAGCAGGGCTGGTTCTGCTGTGTTTGGGGTGAGTGACCTGGCGCAGGCCTGGCCCCAGCCCCACAGCAACCCCTGCATTCCCCTCTGGGCAGCCAGCTGTCCCGCTCACCGTGCCTGATGTAAGCCTCCTTCCTGTCACACCTGCGAGGTTCACTCCCGTTAGCGGAGGTGTCCTCAGAGGCCAGGTGCAGGCACACCTGTGCTGCCCTCGCCCAGTCCCCCAGGTGGTGCTGCTCCCCTGGGCTTTGGGTTCCGTCCTTTTGCCCTGCTGTGGCAGGAGCCTCCTGTCTCTGATGCCCTGCTCTCCTGGGAACAGCCTCTGGCTCTCGACAAGGTCTTCCGGCGTTTCCTGAGGGTCCAGTCTCTCACCTCAGGGACCTTCCACTGAGCCAGCAACTCCCCCCAGGTCTCTGCCCCCTCTCCCCTTCATAGCCAGACTCCCCAAAGGTTGTCCACACCTGCTTCCTGCATTTCCTCATCTCGACTGTGCTCGGTCTAACCACGGGGCGCTGCACCCACTCACACGACCAGTGGTGTCTGCTTTTTAAGTCCAAAGCACGTTTCCTCGACTCCCGCCACGTGTGGCCTGTGACATCCCCCTTGGGTGCACCCTCGGGTGCTCTGATGTCTCGTTCTCCTGTTTCATGTCTCCTGTCCCTCTGCTCCGCCGTGAGAGGGCGGGTCCCTCGGGACTCTGTCACAGGGTTCCCCCCTCCCACTCTCCCTGGGTGACCTGGTCTTTACCCAGACTTGCCCCCAGCCCGGCTGTCTCCTGAGCAGCCGCGTGTTGCACGCGCACCAGCCACCCACCTGACGCCTCCATCGAATGTCATCGTGGCACCTCAAGTTCATCCTGTTGTGACCCGAATTCTCAGGACACACCCTCCCGGACCTGGCTCTCCCCTCACAGCCTGCACCCTCTTGACCGGCGTCTTCCTGTGCCCCTGACCCCAGCCAAAAGCCTGCCAGACATCCCTGACCTCGGCTTTCCTCTCCTGTCCCCCTAGCCACGAGGCCCCAAATCCTGTCCATTCTACCCCTCACCCCCCAGCCCTTCTGGATGCAAAGCCACCGTTCTCCGCCTTAACTCACCCAAGTTTTCCTCGTGCTCTCCCTCTGCCCCTGGTCCCCTCCAAATAGGCCGAATGATAACCAGTGACCTTCCAAAAACAACAGCATCTTCCTCACGCGCTTACAATGCTTCTCCGGGCCTCCGCCCCTCTCCATGCCACGGGCCGCCCGCGAGAACCCGCACACTTGCTCCTCACTCGCTCTTTCCTCCTCACACCACCCACCACCACGCTGGCCTCGCCTCTCCTGGGGCTCACCGCGGCCCCTGGCACATCCCACTCCCGCGGGTTCCCCGCACACTCGACCCAACATCAGTCCGTGCCAGGTGCCGAGCCAGGAAGCGCGCCTTGCGTGGTTTCTGCCCTCCTGGCACCCCCATTCGAGGAGGGGGTTTGGTAAACAAATGAACGATCTCCAATCTCCAGCGGTGTTACAGATCTCCGACAGTGTTACAGATCTCGGACGGAGTTACGCGTGATGAGGAGAAAGCAAGGTGGTGTGATCAGGAACGAGGAGAAGGGACAGGAGGAGGAGTCGACCAAGGGGACAAGAGGCACGAAGGAAATGGAAGTCTGAGGAAAAGGATTTCAAGCAGAGGGATCAGCATTTGCAACAGCCCCGAAGTGGGAAAGTGTTTGGTAGCCGAGGACTGGTGGGGGATCCCGTGGCTGCGCAGTGGGTGTAGGGAGAGGAGACTGGGATGGGGCTGGAGAGTGGGCAGAAGGTGCTGGGACCGTGGTGGTGGTGGGGGGGTAGATTTTGTTTCAGTGCCGTGGGAATACCCACTGGAGGCTTTCAGCAGGAGAGTGACATCATCCGATGTATACTTTTTAAAGATCTCGCTAGCAGCTGTGTTCCTCCTTCTCACTCACCACTGAATCCCCGAAGTCTAGCACCGCTCCTGGCCCACAGTATGTGTTAGAATACATGTGTTGAATGAATGCTTGCCCCAGACTTCCCATGTGACCTCGAGGTAATCACTTCTCTCGCTGGACCTTAGTTTCCTCGCCCGAAACACGGCGGATGGGAATTTCACTCCAGAGTGTGTGGGCGGAACTGTATTGAGCTTACCTGCCTCCTAGGGCAGCCCCGAGAATCAGAGGAGGAAAGCCGGGGAGGGGAAGGGACGGTGGTCTTCCCTCCCAGGGACCACAGCCAAGGCGCCGCGCCCCCACCCCATCCCACACAGTGGTCCGAAGGATGCTGCAGCTCTGGAGGCGGGACCCGCAGGCGACTCCCGCGTGGATTGGGTGCAGACGTGACCGGCGCCGCTCTATTGGTCAGTCTGGAAGCAGGGGCGGGGCCCGGCTCCTGCAGCTGGGCTGCCCAGCGGCGGGGGATGCGGCCAGAGCCGAAGAAGCTGCTGCGGGTCGCCATGGCCGCGCCGAGCCCGGGGCCCCGCGAGGTAGGTGCGGACCCGAGAGAGCACAAGAAGGGGAAGGGTTTGGGAGCAGGAGCCGGGCCTCCCCTCCTGTGTGGGGGCGGACACACCCCTACCCGAGCTCAGGAGGGGTCCTGCACTGGGCGGGGACCAGGACACGCCCCACGTGGAAACCTCAGGTATGAAGGGGAAAAGCCTGGAGGGTATCCCTCGAGTTAATTTCTCCAGTTTTTTTCCATGGGGGCAAATGGAGGTGATAATAAAACCTCCTCCTTCACAGGGCTGTTAGGAGGGCCGGCTCTCGGCCAGTGCAGGTCACACGGTGGGTGCCCACTACTAATGGGTCTGGGGCTGTGGTCGCTGCTCCGCGCTGACCTTCCGAGCTGGCCTGGAGGAAGTCCGCGCAGATGAGCGGAGCAGATGACTGAATCACTGGCAGCCCGCACAGCTCCTATCCGGGGCTCCTGTGCACAGATCTCAAACTCCACAGTAACAGCAGTTAATATCTGCCACCACGTTGTTGGAGTTCTCATTTTAACAGACGAGAAAACGAGGCCCAGAAGGTCAGGTGGTTCACCTCAGGTCGCACTGCTGGCGAGAGACGGTCTGTCTTGGGCCAGGTTTGGCTGCAGAACTGCACCCTCTGCTTAATGCTAATAATAACCACCACTCTATTTCCGGGGGGTGCTAACTGCATGCCAGGGACTGTGTGGCCCCTCTCAGCAACCAGTGAGGGGGGTACCAGAATTATTCGTATTTTACAACCGAGGAAACTGAGGCAGAGGAGGGCTCAAAGAAGTGGAGATGGGACTCACAGCCATATCTTTCCCCTCTGTGATGCTGCCACACGCCCATTGCTTCTTGTGCCTTGTTCTGCCACCAGGTCCTGGCCCTGTCCCCAGAGGCTGGACGCAAAGCAACTACCTCAAGGTCCGGCCGCCGTGGCCTTCTCGGGCGTCTACGAGACAAGCAGCTGCGCCTGGGCCTGTTTGAGATCAGCCCGGGGCATGAGCTGCACCGGCTGACGTGCATGATGCAGGCAGGGCTGTGGGCTGCCACCCAGGTCTCTATGGACCACCCACCCGGGGTGAGTGGCCAGTCTGCTCTCTGCACCCACGGGGAGCCCAGGCGGATGCCCTGTCTTGCTAATACGGCAGAGTTGGGGGTCAGAAAGAACTATAAGAGGAGGGAATCAGGGGCGTGGTACAGGGAGGGAAGGACATTCTGGGGTTGGGACTGAGGCCAGGACAACAGAAAGGCCAGGGCGTGTTGGGGGTGTGAGAAACCCCCTGACTCAGGTGGTTGCTGTGTGACTCCAGGTGGGCCTCTGCCTCTCTTTGGGCCTCAGCGTCCCCATCTGTGTAATGCATCATGGCATGGCCTCTGGGGCCCTCCCAGCTCTGCCAGGGTGTGTGGCTGAGAAGGGACCCTACCCCCACCCTGGCAGCACAGCCCATCCTCCCAGGAGCTCAGGCTGGGGCCAAGCTGGCTCAGCAGAAAGGGCCGCCCAGCTGCAAGCTCAGCAGCTGGACGTGCCCGGGTGAGCATGTGTGTTGTTTGTGTGTGTGCACAGCGTGATCACGACCCACAGGTACAGGGACCTAGAGGGTCCGGGAGAGTGTAGGCGCCAGAAAGGAGGGTCTTCTAAATCTCATCGCCGGCTGCAAATCACAGCCTGACCGAATTGCTTGCTGATTATCTCCCATGGACCCCTAGTACTCATCATGGCCTCAGGATCTTGTTGGTTCAAGGCCAAGGGCCAACTGCCCAGCCTAATTCACACTCCATCCCTCTCTCACTCACTTCAGCCGCTTGGGCCCTCCTTCCCTTCCTGGTGTCCGCCAATGCTGTTCTCACTGCCCTGAGCACCCTCCTCCTCCTCCTCTCCACCGCCCTTCAGATTTCAGCTTACGGATCTCCTCCAGGAAGCCTCTGCCCCTGCCTCTCCCAGGCCGAGGCAGGCAGGTCCCTTGGCTTCAAGGCCATCTCCTTTTCCTGAGACGGCCTCCGGCTTCACTGTGGGTCTGGGCGAATGTGCCAGGTGTTAGGGACCCAGCTGTGGAGCAGACACACCCGGGACCAGCCTCTGGTCACTCTCATCCTCCCTCCAGCTCTGGGGCCGGCTGCCTGCCCCATCTGCCCCGCTCAGGCACACCCAGCGGAGTCCCTGTTTGCTGGAGGACCCAAACTGGGGAAGGGGTGACGCCAGGTGCAGAACGCTTGGAGATCCCAGGTCCCCCAATGGGGAGCTGAGACTTGCTCTGAGTCCTTCTACCCCTCCTTGCAGGGACCGCCCACTGAAGAGGATTTCTCCGAGGTCCTGACCCAGGTTCACGAGGTAGGGAGCCTCAGAGCATGGCAAGGAGGGGCGGACGCCGTCTTAGTTCTCTCTCCTCCGTTTCCCCGTGGGTGCAGAGCCTCCAGGCCTTCAGGAAGGGTTGGCCCTCCCGCACAAGGGCCAACTGTACACGCCTGGGCCCCAGTGGACACTCCTGGGGCTGCTCTTCCTCCCCTGCAGGGCTTCGAGCTGGGCACCCTGGCTGGCCCGGCCTTCGCCTGGCTGCGCCACTCCCTAGGCCTGGTGGAGGAGGACTATCGGGCCGCCCTGGGGCCCGGCAGCCCCTACCTGCAGTTCCTGAGCACCTCCAAGAGCAAGGCCAGCTTCTTCCTGTCGTGAGCTGGCAGCAGGGGGTGGGGAACGGGTGGGAGTGGTGTCCTCGGGTGGAAGGTGGCTTTTGGGGTGAGAACTAGAATGGTTAGGTCAGGGAGGGCCCCAGCCAGATAGAGGCTGGAGAAGCAACGGAGGGCAAGGGCCTGGCCCTGGGGAGACAGCCACACACGGACAGGAGAGGTCAGGGAGCCTGGTGGGAGCCACTCAACCCGGCCTGGGCAGTGACCTCTGCCTCCCGCCCCAGGAACGACCAGCGCTTCTTCCTGAAGACCCTGCGGCGCAGGGAGGTGCGGGTGCTGCTCGCCCACCTGCCCCGCTACGTGCAGCACCTGCAGCGGCACCCGCATTCGCTGCTGGCGCGGTTGCTGGGTACGGCGGCCGGCGGACCAGGGACCCAGGGACTGTTGGGGTGGGGGGCAGGGAGGGAGCCGGGGAGTGGGGCGCGGAGTGACTGAACTTAGCCGGGTGAAGGGGACTGGAGGCCGATCTGACTGCGGGCGGAGGCAGAGTTTCCTAGGTGGCATTAGGAGGGCCGGGGCGGGGCCCAAATGAGGCGGGGTTGGGATTGGACAATCCTTGAGGAGGACCTGTGGGCGGGGCATCTTTGGGGCAGAGTCTGGAGGTGGTGGAGTCTCAGACTCCTGACGGAGCGGTCTGGTGCCAGAGCTGGAGAGGCGGGATCGGGATGCTGCGGAGCTTGAGGAGGCGTGGCCCGGAGCTGGAACTAGGACGATTTGGACCCCGGGTGTTAGAGTTGGGGCCCCTCACCCGGCACTCTCTCTTTCCAGGCGTGCACAGTCTGCGGGTGGCCCGGGGCAAGAAGGTAGGTGAGGCCGATTCGAGGGGTTCCGGGCCAGAGGGGGCAGCTGCAGGGTGAGACCCTGTCCTTCCTCACTCCCCACCGCTGTCCCCAGAAATACTTCATCATCATGCAGAGCGTCTTCTATCCAGCTGGCCGCATCTCCGAGAGGTGAGTTGGCCTCGCGGGACCTTAGTCCCCCTCGGAAGATGCCACCGGAAGGACTCACACTCACTAGGGAGATGGTGAAACGGAGGCCCAGGGAGAGAGGACGTCCCCAGGACCTCCTAATAGGTCGGAGACCGCGATACCCGTGACCAGCATCTCTCAAGCGCTCGTTTGCACTGGGCGCTGTGTTGAGACATTTGCCTTCATAATCTTTATTCCCGTAACACCTCAAAGGGGTGGGAGTGGTTCTCACCCCCGTTTTGTGGAGGAGCCACCGAGGAGGGCCACACAGCTACTGTGTGAAGAGCAGGGATTCAAGCCCAGGCTGCGAGTGCCTCCCAGTCGTGACTCAGTCCCCCCCTGAGGCTCCCCAGTACTGTCCCTCGGGGCCTCCTAGGGTTAGACCCCTGTGTCTGGGACGCCCCCGGGCATGACCAGGTGCAGAGAATCAGGCACAGGCCAGGGGTAAAGCCTGGACTGCTTCCAAAGACCCAAGTTCAAGTCCCTGCTCTGCTCTTTACTTACTGTGTGGTCTCAGGCAAGTCAGAGAAACCCTCTCATCCTTTCTCTTCATCTCTGATACGGGGACAACAACAGAATGGGGTCGTGCTGAGGACTGGAGCAGTTACCTAGCGGAAGCTCTTATTTATTTATTTTTTTTGCTTGTTCCTTATTATTGTGAGAGTCCCTGTGTATCTGGAGGCTGTGTAAAGCTGCATTCCGCCATGCCCCCCACTCCCCTGGCCTCCAGGTATGACATCAAGGGCTGCGAGGTGAGCCGATGGGTGGAGCCGGCCCCGGAGAGCAGCCCCCTTGTCTTGGTGCTGAAGGACCTCAACTTTCAGGGCAAGACCATCAACCTGGGTGAGCCACGGGGCCGTCGCTGCCTGCACTTCCTCCCTCCAGGGTGAAGTTCGGAGGGTGTCCTGGGCACCGCCCTCTGCCCAGGTCATTAAGAACCGAGACCCTGGAGTCAGGCAGAGCAGGGTTCAAATCCTGACTCCACAGTTCAGTAGCTCGGTGGCCAAGGCAAATCACAGCTGAGTTTTCTCATCTGTGAAAAGGGGCAGTAATGACACCTGCCCTCCTGGGGCAGATGCGTGTGGAGCCCTCAGCCCCTTGCCCCGAGCACTGCGAGCACTCAGGCAGCGGTGTTGACGCTTTGGCAGGGCCCCAGCGGAGCTGGCTGCTGCGGCAGATGGAACTGGACACCACCTTCCTCCGGGAGCTCAATGTGCTGGATTACAGCCTGCTGATGGCCTTCCAGCGCCTCCAGGAGGATGAGCGGGGTCCGGGCAGCCTCCTGTTCCGCACAGCCAGGTAGGTGCCCCCACACACAGGGTGAGGGCACAGTGCCACCCTAGGGCAGCCTGGCCACGCTTACAGGGCCAATTGGCTGGGGCCCCTGGAGGAGGTGGTAGCTTCACCCCACTCCCCGTCGGCCCCCAGGTCTGTACAAGGGGCACAGAGCCCGGATGAGCCCGGAGCTCAGAACCGCCGGCTGCTGCCCGACGCTCCCAACGCCCTTCACATCTTGGACGGCCCGGAGCAACGCTATTTCCTGGGTCTCGTGGACCTCACCACCGTCTACGGGCTTTGCAAGCGGCTGGAGCACCTGTGGAAGACGCTGCGCTACCCCCACCGCACCTTCTCCACCGTCAGCCCCGCTGTCTATGCCCGCCGCCTCTGCCAGTGGGTGGAGGCGCACACTGAGTGATCAGCGTCTGGCCGCGCGCTCCTCATCTGGACAAAGGGTGCACGTTCGGAACGGCCTGTTCCAGCCTGGTCAGGGCAACGGGTCGGGCTCCCCTCACCTGCTGTTCCTCTGGCTGGCCTCCAGAGGGCAGAATTCCCTAACTAATAAGACACAGCCTCCTCTGAGGGCGACGCTGTGCCCGGCATCGTGCCAGGGATTCTCCACATTAGCTCATTCCATCTTCAAAAAAAAATTGCTGTTATTCTCTTTTTACAGACCACGAACTGGAGGCTCAGGAGATGAAGGGACTGAGCAAGCTGACTCAGCAGTAAATGCTGGAACAAGGACTCAACCATGCCTTTCAGATTCAGGAGCCCTATTCTTACCCATCGGCTCCTGCAGCCCTGCCCTCATGCTGTGGGAGAGAGGCGAGGCTGAAGGCTCCGGCTCAGGCCCTTTGTCGTCCAGATGGGGAAACTGAGGCCCAGAGACTTGAAGTGGGCTTATGCACGGGTAAGTGGCAAGGCCAGCCCGAGAACCCGGGCCTCCCTCCCTCTCCCCCGCGGCTCAGGGGGGGCCTGCTGGCCTCCTTCTGGGGCAGCCCCTCTTTCCTGCAGCTCTGGGACACGCTGTGTTGGGGCTGCTGTTGACCTGGAGTGAGTTCTGCCCTGCTCTAAGTCACCTTTCTCTTCCAACAAATGGGGGCAGGTGGCAGACCTAGGACCCTGGCCAAACAGACATCACCGGGAGCAGAGGAGCAAAGGGCCTGCACAGCCGCTGATCATCCCCTGTCCCTCCTCCAGGAGACGGCAGCCCGGCCTCTGACATCAGTCCAGTCTGACGGTGCCCAAGCTGGCCTTCCCTCTGGTGCTGCTCTGGGGGCCTGCTGTGTGACCGGGGCAAGGTGCTATACCTCTCTGTGCCTCGGGGGTCTAGTCTGTCAGATGGAAGGATGAAAATGGACCTCCTGAACTCATTCAGTGTTTATGGAGCACCTGCTGTGCTTTGGGGGGACCTGGGGGTGGAGCAAGAGGCACAGATCTCGCCTCCGCAGAACTCCCTGTGTGGAGTGTGGCGGCGGTGAGAGAAGCAGACTGGTGAAACGGACCCTTGGGAAGGAGCATGGGACCATGAAGCTCAGGGAAGGGGCCCCCTCCTAAGGACAGGATGAGCGGGGCGGTTTCTAACCTCTACACTGAGAGCAGAGGGGTTGGGTGCAGCCCTGGGGAGGTCCCAGGCTGAGAGCACGGCAAAGGGTTGCAGTGAGAGAGCGTGGCCTTTGAAATAAAGAAACACGTCTCTGTGGTCGGCGTTGAGAGTGGATGGGGCGAGTGTGGTGAGGGGCTGCGTGGGCCAGGAGCTGCCCCGCCAGGACTGGATGACTCTGGACCTTGGGAAAGCCACTCAGCTACCCCAAACACTGCCGTTCCGTTTGTCTTCAGAGGAAAGGAGGAAAAATGGCTGACGGGGACGGGGCAGGAGAGGGAAAGCTTACGTTGCAGGCTTGGAGTGTGGGTTCCTGGAGGTACAGTTATACAGACACAGATATAAATATAGATATGTCACTGACATCACCCCTAGATACCTGGGTGACCTTTATGACAATCTTTGTGAGCTAACACAAGCCTGGGAGAATTTCTGGCTCTGACTCAGCAGGAAGTCGAGACATCCGGTGTGCTCAGCTCAGCGCCCACCCGGGAGATGGGTGGGTGGTGGAAACGCAGCCATGGTCGGGTGCCACAGCGGGGAGCTGGGGTTGGGCTCCACATTTACGTGGGGTCTGGATCCGCGGGGCTGAGTCAGAGCCCCGGAGTCCTGCACTCCTAGGTGAGGATGGCTCAGCACCTCCCTCCCTGGGGGTCTCTGGCAATGGCCTGAGGCGGGACAGGGGAATGAATGACTCACGGGGCCTGGGACTCCTGGCTTTCCTAGCTTGTGCATTCAGCAGACCTCGTGTGTGTTAGGCGCTGTGCAGATGCTAGAAATGCCCCGAAGACGTGGCTGGCCTGACCGCCCACAGGGAGCTCAGAGTCTAATAGGCGGGTAGACCACAAGCAAGAGAACCATCATACACAGGATGATTTCTGTGCGTGACAGTACTTGAAAGGAGGTGACGCTTGAGCTGAATGACAAGAAGGAGCTGGCCATGGGATTAGAGCAATCCAGGTAGAGGGTGTGGCAAATGCAAAGTCTCTGAGGTAGAAATGAGCTCCGTGGGATTGGGGGTTGGAAGGGGGGCCCAGGTGGGCGGAGGGTGATTCAGTGGGAAGCAGGAGTCCAAAATGGGCAGGGCCTTGGGCAGGGGAAGGACAGCGGCTTTTGCCAAAACCAAACGGAAGAGCTTCCTGTGAAACAGCGGGACTTTCCCTCCCTCCGCACCCCGGTGGAGGTGAGAACCATCCGCACTTGCACTGAGGGCCCCAGGATGTTTGGGCACGCCCCGTCTCGTCTCGGTGTAGCCCTGGCAAGGAGGGAGTTGCCTCTCGGTGAAAGGAACTGTCACTTCACCAGCCACAGTGGGTGACGAACGAATCCATTCTCACCACGGTGCCCTAGGGGTTGTGTCTGTGAAAACAGAAACCTGACAGATGAGGGCCCGGGGGAGGCTGAAGGGCCCTGGGTTTGGGCACCCACTGCGTGCCGAACCTTGGGTGAATGAGGGGCCCCAGAGGGATACTGACTTGGACCACTCCCCTTGAGGTGTGCCCAGGGTGGGGCGGAGGAGACCAGCAGGGTTTGCGCTCAAAAGAGGGCTAGGGGCAGGGGCACCTCAGCAGGACGGGGAGAGGCACAGGGGCCCGGAGCCCTGGCTTGGGGGAGTCTGCCTGGCACCGGAACGGAGGAGGCTTGGACAGTGGCTGAGTTGGGTGCAGACACCCAACACGAATACCCTGAGGTTGTGCCCACACCAGAGCGTCTGAGAAACGGGAACCTGGGCTCTGAAATGAGGCCAGAGCAAGAGAACAGGCTGGTTCCCAGGCTGGGGCCCTGCGGAGGGTGGTGGGTGTGGCAGGGGTGGTAAGATGAGCTTTCTGGCCTATGAAGTATTTTGTAAAAAACAACACACACACACACACACACACACACACACACGTTAGCCCTGGCTGGTGTGGCCCAGTGAATTGAGCACCAGCTTGCAAACCGAAAGGTTACTTGTTCATTTCCCACTTGGGGCACATGCCTGGGTTGTGAGTCAGGTCCCCAGTAGGGGGCGTGCGAGAGGCAACCAGTTGATGTTTCTCTCACACACTGATGTTTCTTTCTCCTACCCTCCCCTCTCTCTAAAAATGAATAAATAAAAACTTTTTTAAAAACCACTTTTGATAGAAAGTCTGCTTCCTGCTATCAGAGGCCTACCTGTCCCTGCGGCACCTTTCTGGCCCCTAGAGGCACTTGAGTTTGAAGTCTCCAAGGGACCCCATCGGAACCTTCAGATGGGACACATTTCAGCATTGCAGGTGCCCTGGGCTGAGTTGTCTTGGATTTGGAGGACACTTTGGGAAGGGGTCTGCTGGGAAGGGAAGCTCAGTGGTCGGCCAGCTCGAAACTCCGGGCTGCCTGGCTCCAAGTCTGTTTCATCTTCCTCCCCGTCCCCTAGTTTCAGAAATGGAGACACTCCAGTGGGACCGCAGCCGCGGCTGAGCAATTCTGACACCCTCTAGGGTGGGCCTTTCCACTAGCGGTCGCCCACTCCTAACCTGGGCAGAGGGAACTTTATTTTTATTTTTAAATTGAATTTCTTTTCCACCCAGCCCCGCAACCCCTCCCCTCTGACAGCTGTCTGTATGTTCTTTGCATCTATGAGTGTTCCTATTTTGTTAGTTTATTTGGGGGAGGAGCTTAGACAAATGACAGGGACAGAAAAGAGGGAATAGGATGCTGAGCTCAGACTCTACCCGACCGCTGCTGAGACCCGCCTCCGGCCCCGCAGGCCCCGCCCTCACCCGGAGGCGGCCGGCCGTTCAGGTCCCTCCTCACCAGCGCAGGCGGCGCTCGTAGGCTCCGCCCCTGACGCTCAGGCCCCACCCACACCGTTCTCCTCCCCAAGTTCGCAGCTTTAGCTCGCGCCCCCCGCGTCGCACATTCGCACATTCGGCTTCCAGCTTCCAGGAGCAGCGGCTTAGGCGCCGCTTGTGCCCCGGGGCTCCAGATTTCAGCCCGGCTCGCCCGGTCTGCGGGCCATGGAGGTCCGAGTAGCGGATCGAGAGCGGTCGACGCGTCCCAACTTGCCCGCCCGGTTAGCTCCCGGCTGGGGGAGGGGGGGGATGGAAACCCGGAGAGGGGCGGAAACCCTTCTCCCGCGCCCTAGGCCTCTTCGTATCCCGCGTTTAGTGAGGTAGGAGGGTGGGTGAGAGTCGGAGCCCCTGGCTGCTGGTTCTCTCTGACCCAGACTTGATGGGTGACCTTGAGTTCAGGGTTTCCCCTCTCTGCCTCTCCTTCCTCTTCTGCACAATCGGATTCGGGCTAGCGGAAGAGTTCCCAAAGGTCACGGATTCCGCCTCCTTAAGGACGGGGCCAGTGCTTTTGGAGTTTGGGGACTTCTGTATTGAGAAGCCATTTGCTTTGGACCCTGCCTGTACCCTCCCTCCCCTGCCTCAGTTTCCTTGGGCGGTTTCCTCTGAGGCCTGGGACCCAGCTCTGAGTTTCTGGGTCTTGACAGGTGCCCGGCTCCCACCCCTTCCCAGCCCTGGAGACAGCAGCCCTCTTGCCGCTGAGTGGCAGCGACAGCATGAAAGCTCAGGTAAGTGGGGAAAAGAAAAGTCCACAAAGGACGCTGAGGTGGCTTCTGGCATAGCAGCCTCAGTGGCCTCGCCCACTCCAGGACTGACCACCCCTTCTGATGGGGCTGGAGGAGAAGGGCAGCCTGGCCCCAAGGTCCAGCTCTGATCTGGCAGGCTGTGTGGCCCCAGGCAGGTGGTGGACCCTCTCTGGTTTCAGTGCCTTGCCCCTCTCCCCTGCAAATGGAGATAATACTCCTGCCGCCTGTGAGCATCTGGGAGGTCACCCAGGTGAGCCACCTGCCTGGGACTGAGCTATGGTGTGAAAGTTCAGTTTAGCGGCTTCTGACCTGAATCGGGAGCCCCTGGTTGTGGGAGAGAGCCCTGGACGTGCGGGGAGCCGACCGCCACTGCCTGCACGGAGATCTCTGGGTCCCTTGTGCACAGAGACGTGTGTGGGGCAGAGCCCGAGGCCTCAGGGGCCATACTTCCCCACGTCCCCCCCCGGCTGGCCACGCACAGACTTATTTTTAGAAGTGATACAGTTTATGGGCAGAAAAGGTTGTGCCCGTTGGGTTGTGCCTGGAGGGGATGGTGGGAGCTGCTTTTCCACCCGTGGTTTTCAAAGAGCACCAGCCAGCTGCTAGGTGGGTTCTGACCGTGGCTGAGGGACCTGTGCCTGGACAGGCTTGGAGAAAATCGGAGCCAAGAGACACACAGGCGGTCACCAGAGTAGCCCAGCCCAAGACGGCCGCCCTGAGTGGTGACCCCTTCCCTGCCCAACCAGACTGCCCCGCCTTGAAGGCTTGGTGGGGGCATCACAAAGTCCGCCAGCAAGGCCAGCCCTCCAGTAGGGCTTCTGGGCACCGTGGCTTTTGGCACATGGTTTCTGGAGGCAGAGCCCCAGGACAGCAGCTCTCAGTGACTGAAACCATTTCTTGAATGACACTTCTCTCATCCCCTTCTGGACCTCCTTGCTCGCCGAGACTGCCGGCCGGGATCCTGATCCCCAGCTTGGTGGACTGCCGCTGAGTCGGCTAGGGGGCCACGGGCTGGGGGTGGGCCTACCAGCAGCCTCAGTCCAGGGTCTGAAGGGGGCTGGGCGCCCTGCTGATGGGCACCCTGCTGTCCTCGTGTGCTCGGCACTTTGCAGGACACAGAGCCCTGTCACCGCTGTAAGTCTGCGCTGCGAGTGCTACTGGCCCCTATTTTGTAGAGAAGGAAAAAGGCCGGAAGAGGGACAGAGGCTCACCCAAGGCCGCACAGTGCGCCCAGGCTTCTGGTCAAGGGCATGGACGCTGCAGCCTGGACTTTGACGACTCGCCCTGCTCTTTTCCTGCCCAAGTTTGGCTTTGAGTGACACACTTCACCCCAAATTGGTTTTCTCTAGAATGTAGGGCTCATCTCCAGAGCCTCTGGTAGTCTGAGCCTGGCAGCCCAGAGAAAGGGGACTAGAGATTCTGCTGATGCTCTATAAGCTACTGAGCTGGAGTTCGGATCCACGAGGCTGGGGTGCAGCCCCCTGTAGAAGCCCCGGTGACCCTCACTCCCTCCTCATGACTGCTGTCTCCCTAGGGTCGGTTCCTGCTCATCATCCTGTGCTCCCTGGGCTTCTCCGCTGCCTACATCCTGCTCTGCTGCTGGGCCTACCTGCCCTTCTGCCTGGTCTCCTGCCTGGGCCCCCACCTCTCCGCCAACTCCAGGCCCACCGTGCCAGGGCCCCTGCACTTCACTGGGTATAGCAGAGTGCCAGATGGGAAGGTGAGTCGGCCAGGCAGCATGTTGGGGGCAGACCAAAGATGCTGGGGTGCCCCCGCCCCCCAACTCTCTGGAGGGTAGTGGGAACCGGGCTCCTGCCAGGTCAGCCTGGATCTGCGCTGGGCTCTTCTGCTTACTAGCTGTGTGGTATTGGGCATTCAGCTCACCTCTCAGCCCCACGTGTTAAGAGGGAAAGGATTTTGTTTTGTTTTAAAGATTTTATTTATTGATTTTTAGAGAGAGAGGAAGGGAGGGGGAAAGAGAGCAGCCTCAGTCCAGGGTCTGAAGGGGGCTGGGTGCCCTGCTGATGGGCACCCTGCTGTCCTCGTGTGCTCGGCACTTTGCAGGACACAGAGCCCTGTCACCGCTGTAAGTCTGCGCTGCGAGTGCTACTGGCCCCTGGAGAGAAACATTGATAAGCAAGAGATACATCAATCAGTTGCCTCTCATGTGCCCCTATCTGGGAACTTGGCCCACAGCCCAAGCATGTGCCCTGACTGGGAACCGAACCAGTGACCCATCAGTTTGCAGGCCAGCACTCAATCCACTGATTGAGCCCGTCAACCCAAGCTGCGCCCGTCAGGGCTAATTCTTTATTTTTAGAGAGGAGCAGGAAGAGAGAAAGAGAGGGAGAGAAACACTGATGTGTGTGGTTGCCTCTCACACGCCCCCAACCAGGGACCTGGCCCACAACCCAGGCGTGTGCCCTGACTGGGGATCGAACGAGTGACCTTTCATTCTGTGGGACGATGTCCAACCCACTGAGCTACACCAGTCAGGGCAGAAATGGGTTTTTAATTCAACAGATACTGCCTGGCTGCTGTCAGCTGAGTGCTGGCTGGGGGCGGGTGGTTGGGGGTGGCTGGCCTCCTGGAGTTCCCATTCCAGCGGGGGAGACGGACGTGACGTCCTGGTGGTAGGTGCGTTGTGTGCCTCTTCGGATTTAACTGTTGACTCACAGTCCGTTCGCCCAACAAGTGTGTGTTTGGTGTCCTGAAAGTGGCTTGCCTTGTGCTGGCTGCTGCTGGGAATGGAGATGACACGGACACGCCAGCAGCCGAGAGCTCTCCCTCTCATGGGGAGGCAGGGACGCTGGCGCCCAGGGCGACGTGGTGGCTGTGCCCCTGCCCTGCGGCCCCCACCTCCCCACACCAGCTCTGCTGGGTGAGGTTCAGAGCACTTCACACCCCTCCCCCTGGGTTCAGTGGCCCCCGTGGTAGGTTCCCCGGAGGCGTGCTGCGCCGACACCCAGCGCCGACACCCAGCGCGGGCAGCTCCCGGTTCTGAGTGTCGGTCAGAGGGAGGTATGTGCTCAGGAGCCGTGGATCGAAGGAGACTTGTTTCAGGTCTTCGTGCCTCTGAGTCTCCGTGGCCTCCCCGTCTGTAAAGGAGGGTGGTTGAAGTTCCTGTCTCTGCAAGGTTGCTGTGCAGGCTCACCTGGGGGATTCGTGGACAGTGTTCGGAACGGGTGCCATTTGCATATTTGATCAAGATGCAGAAACGGCAGCGAAGGGGAGCACAAACTCCAGCGCCCCACAAGTTCGGCTGGGCGGGGCAAATGCTGGGGTGGGCTGGGTGGACCCTGTCCCGTCTTGCGTGGTGGTGACCAGTGTTCGTTTCGGGCACTCAGAGCCCCTGGGCACGTGGGCTCAGGGTGGCCACAGTCTCTGTGTTTGTTAAGAGAAGCAGGGGATCCAGGTCTTGAATGTTGAGAGGGCTGGTTTTTATAAATTAGGGATTCAACATTTTAAAGGCCGTGTGTAGGACAGGCAGAACTCCTCCGGGTCCTGGTGGTGACCTTGGATCTGAACTGACCCCAGTCGTTATGAGAAGTTCATACCAAGGGCAGAAGGAAGTCTCGTTCTTTGTTGCTGGGGTTTGGAAAGCGGTCCCACGAGTTCTTCGGTCTACATGTTAAATGTGAAATGTCCCTGAGGCGGATGGGACAGCGTGTCTTTTATTAACTGGAGTTAATGTCCCGTAGCCTTTACAGGGCTTTGTAAACCCTCCTCCCCCCACCCCCCCAGGACACGGGGGCTGGGGGTGGGGAGCCAGGCCTTTCCTGGGAGACTTGGCCCCTGATCCTGAGTGAGTGTCTGTAGGCTGGTTGGCTCAGCTTCCACCTCTTGGAGGGGAAGGAGGTGGGGGCTGGGCCCTCACTGCGCTGTGACTCTCCAGGCATTTTTTAAACTGGGAAGAACAAACACTGCACTTGATCTCAGCCGAAAGGCGGAGAAGTCATCTCTCTAGGCATTTTTTAAAAAGATTTTATTTATTTATTTTTAGAGGAGAAGGCAGGGAAGAGAAGCATTGATGTTCGGTTGCCTCTTGCGCGCCCCCTACTGGGGGCCTGGCTCACAACCCAGGCATGTGCCCTGACTGGGAATTGAACCGGCGACCCTTTGGTTCTCAGGCCGGTGCTCAGTCCACTGAGCCACACCAGCCAGGGCTCTGCAGGCATTTTTAATGGAATCCTCACAGCCTGGTCAAGTGGATGGTGTTTTATCCCCATTTTACAGATGAGGGGATTGAGCCTCCTTGAGGCAAAGGGACTTGCCCACGGCCATCCAGCCAGGGAGGGGCAGTCGGGATTCCGGCTCGGAACCAGACATTCCCAGCATTTTCGTGGGCACTAAAGACTCTGCTTTTTTTTTTTTTTAAGATTTTATTTATTTATTTTTAGAGAGGGAAGGCAGGGAGAAAGAGAGAGAGAGAGAAACATCAATGTGCGGTTGCTGGGGGCTGTGGCCTGCAACCCAGGCATGTGCCCTGACTGGGAATCGAACCTGCGATGCTTTGGTTCGCAGCCCGCGCTCAATCCACTGAGCTACGCCAGCCAGGGCCTCAAGACTCTGCTTTTACTTACTGAAGTGGACGCCTGAGTGAGGCTCAGGCAAAGGAGGGACCTGAGTGATTTTGAAGAGCCGAGGTTTCTGTGTACTTAACACCTATAGACACCCAGCCTGTGCCAGGTGACATGCCGAGTGTTTTATAAGTATTTGCTCCTGTGAATCTAATGAAGACTTCACGATCAAGGGCTTGTTAGGGCCTCAGCAGAAGGGACGAGGGCCATGAATGTGGTTAATGTAGAACCTCAGCTCTGCGGCTAGCGCCACCTGCCCAGCCTCAGTTTTCTCATCTGTAACCTGGGCTGATGAAGTACTCCGAGTTGATAGAGGGGTCGAGTGAGGTCAGTAGGTGTCCCTAGGGGGAGGAGCAGGGGCAGAAGTTAGGTGCCCACACCTTTCTCTTTCTCTGTCTCTCCTTCCCCCGCAGCCGCTGGTCCGAGGGCCTTGCCGCAGCTGTGCCGTGGTGTCCAGCTCCGGCCAGATGCTGGGCTCGGGCCTGGGCGCCCAGATCGACGGTGCTGAGTGCGTGCTGCGCATGAACCAGGCACCCACCGTGGGCTTCGAGGTGGACGTGGGCCAGCGCAGCACCCTGCGCGTGGTCTCGCACACGACCGTGCCGCTGCTGCTGCGCAACTACTCGCACTACTTCCAGCAGGCCCGCGACACGCTCTACGTGGTGTGGGGCCAGGGGAAGAGCATGGACCGCACGCTGGGCGGCCGCACCTACCGCACGCTGCTGCAGCTCACCAGGATGTACCCGGGCCTGCAGGTGTACACCTTCACCGAGCGCATGATGACCTACTGCGACCAGGTCTTCCAGGACGAGACGGGCAAGAACCGGTGAGCTGGCCTGCCTGCCGGGGTCTCCCTGCTGGTGTCTCCCTGCTGGCTCGGGGTCAGCGGAGAGGGAGGCGGGGTGGCCCTGCCCCCTCCAAGGGAGCAGGAGTCAGAGAGACTGTTGTTCATCACATTATCCCAAAGATCAAGGATCCCGAATGGCGGTGAGCGGTTGGGGGCCTCGTGAGCACTGACCAGCGTAGGGACAGTGTCAGGGAGCCCTACCCTCTGCAAGGGGTGCCCTGAGATCCAAACTGGTCTCTGAAGTCCCTTCCAGAAAAGAAAAGGAATGGTTACAGCACGAGCAGCCCCCCTCACGCCCCAGGCCCTGGGCTAAGCGCTCTGCATTCAACATCTCATTTTATCCTGGCCTTCCCCGCCCCTGTGGGCTCCTCCCCTGCCCTGCAGCTCAGGAAATACAATGACCGGCCTCCAGCTTTCCACCCAGGTCCCCTTGTGCCATCACCTGCCACGTACATTGGGGTCTTGCATCTCTGACAGGTGCCACCACCCTCCTCTGCCCTTGCAGCACCTGCCTGGCTGGTGTCCCCGCTGCCCCTGCAGTCCGAGCTCCAGCCACCCCAGTGAACTCACCCCAGCAGTCCCCTGCCCTCCACCCTACAGGAACTCCTCTTCACAAGGAGAATAAAGTCCAGACTCCCGCCTCCTCCGCTCCCCTGGCCCACAGGCCTTGTATGATTCGGCTCCCGCCTGCCCAGCTCCAGCCGTACTGGCTGTCCAGGCCTCCAGCTCACACACGCACGCCGGTTCTCACCTGCATGCCTCTGCCTGCAGCGGTCCTTCCCCTAAGCCTCCCCGTGACTGACTCCTTCTTGCCATTCAGGCCTGGGTGGAATGTCACCTCCTCAGAGAAGCCCTCCCTGACCACCCCATCTGACGGTCGCCTCCCGCCTGACACTCTTCATTCCTTTGTTTCCTTGTCTTCTCAGTGGTTCTCTCCCAGCTGCCTCCTCCTTTGAGAATGTTAGCGTTGAGTGTGGCAGCTTCCTGGCCAGCACAGGGCCTGAGAGGTGCCCAGTGTGAGGGAATGAACCACCTCATAATGCTTCTCTAGAGGTGGAGGTGAGTGGCTCTCAGCTGGGAGAGTGACCGGTGCTGGTGTCCTGAGAGCGTGGAGAGCGTGGAACAAGGGGTGGCCACGCGGCCTCTCGTTCCGAGTGAGGTGTGGAGGCTTGGGGGGCTGCCGGGCTGACGGTGTTCCCACCCCGTGGCCGCCTGTAATGATCCCTGCTCCGCAGGTGGGTCAGCAAGGCTCAGAGAGCTTCATGCACAACCGGACACCCCAGGGCAGGTGCAGGCATCGAATCAAAGACCACTGGACTCCAGGGAACCCCCCTTCCCACTTTCAGCCACGGCTCCGCTGCCCCCCGCTGTCCCCCCAGGCTCAGTCCCTTAGATCCAGAGAGTGCGTGGCCAGGCCCCCCACACTGTTCGCTCAAGTCCTGCGGGTGGTAAGGAGTCCAGCAGTCCTGGGTTTGTGTCCAGCGCTCCCTCTTGGCCGCTGCTGGCCTTGGGCTGGCTCTGTCCCCTCCCCGGCCTCCTCCAGGACCCTCTCCAGTAGGGGTCAAGGGGAGTGGCTTTTGGCCGGGAGGGGAGCCAGTGCAGTGCCTTGCAGGAGCTGAAGCTAGGGCCCCCGCAGGCCTCGTGCTCTGAGTGGGGGGGGGAGGCAGCCGGGCTGATTCTGTCTCCTCTCCCTGCTAGGAGGCAGTCGGGCTCCTTTCTCAGCACCGGCTGGTTCACCATGATCCTCGCCCTGGAGCTGTGCGAGGAGATCGTGGTGTACGGAATGGTCAGCGACAGCTACTGCAGGTCAGGCCGGCCAGGCCCTGGGCGGGAGGGGAGCGAGCTGGGGGCGCCCGGGAGGGCTGTGGGCCTCATGCCCGAGGATCTGGGAGCTGTAGGGCACAGGGTGTGTCAGCCTCCGGGTGGGCAGTGGCGGAAGCACAGGTGTCCCTGGAGCTGGTGCCCAGGGGGAAGGGGCTCAGCCTCTGGGACGGGCTTGGTGCCCATCCCCACTCTGCCAGTGCAGCCTTAGGCCAGGCACGCAGTCTCCCAGAGCCTTTGTTTCCTTATTGGGAAGGAGAGAAAATAATCGGACCTTCTCCGGAAGGTTATGGAAATAGTTATGTAGAGAACAGCCTGCGGAAGTACTTACTGCAACATTGGGGCCAGTTGCATGTCAGTGACATATCACACCTAAGTTTTTCCTTCCAATGTTATGTTTCAATACTGCGGTAACTGTCAAGTTCACAAAGGGTCCCACGTGTTCACCCTCTCTTCTCTTTGGGACGTATTTGTTGAGCGCGTGGGCGAGGTGGCAGGGGCCACAGAGATTCGCTGGGAGATTTGCAGAGACCGTTTGTTGGTCCACTTATGTATGCATTCAGGGTGGATTCTTGTATGTGCCCCGACTGGGAGTCTAACCCGAAACCTTGGCATAGCGGGACAACCATCTTACCAGAGAGCTACCTGGCCAGGGCTGTCTTCATCTTTTTGACCTACGAACTCAGCCCAGAAGGTGGATATCACCGTCCCCGATTTACAGATGGGTTATTGAGGGTTACGGGGTGTGTCTAGGCTTATCCTCAGCCAGCTGGCAAGACGCAGAGCCAGGACTCGAACACTGGCCTTTGGGAAGCTGCCCTGCCCTGTGTCTGCCTGATCTGGCCTCCTCTGAGACCAGGGACGGGACTCCGTGGGCCCGCAGTGCCCAGTGAGGGTGGCTGAGTTAGGTGCGGGGTCTGGCGGGAGGTGGGCAAGTCCTGGTGCCCCACACCTGTCCCTGTCCCTGTCCCCCGCCCGCCCCACAGGGAGAAGAACCGCCCCTCAGTGCCTTACCACTACTTCGAGAAGGGCCGGCTGGACGAGTGCCAGATGTACCTGGCGCACGAGCGGGCGCCCCGCAGCGCCCACCGCTTCATCACGGAGAAGGCGGTGTTCTCCCGCTGGGCCAGGAGGAGGCCCATCGTGTTCGCCCACCCGTCCTGGAGGGCCCAGTAGCCCGAGGCCCAGCCGGCCACAGTGACTTCGCCAGGCCTCTGTCCTATTCACACCCCACCAGAAATATTTATTTTGTGGATCCTGCCCCTGCCACATGCCAGGTGAACCTAGGCACACTCGGAGCCGTCGTGGGCCTCCAGACTTGAAGGGGGAGGGGGCGTGGTGACCTTTGTACCCTCCTCCCATCCCTGAGTAATCGATTACTCGGGACTCCCTGAGTAATCTGAATCATCCCACCTCGGGGGTCTGTCCAGTGGCCTTTGCCCTCAGGGCCGATGTTCCCCCCACTCACCAGCTTTGCAACCTTCGAAGTTGCACCGGCCCTGGTTCTCCCTCTCCACACTCCTCCTCCACGCACTTTGGGTGCCGCACTGCCTCGGCTGGGCGCCCCGGTCAGGGCAGCCCAGAGCACGGGGTTCGTTGAGCAAAGGTGCATTCGAACTGTGACTGCCAGGGCCACCTCGCGTAGACGGGTAAACCGCGTTTTCTGGAACCCTGTCTCCGGTGTGGTTGTGTCTGGGGGTCAGAGTCGGGGCTGCTCTCCCCGTCACGGTCCTGTAACCTGTGGATCCGAGGGCAGACCGAGTCCTGGGGCCCCTCTCTTAACCCATTTCGTCTGCCTGCGTGTTCCTTCCCCAAGAGCCTGCCCCCCTCAAAAACCAGGTCAGAGAGCCTAGCCCCGGCTAGGGTGGAGACAGCTCAGGGTGGGAAGGAAATTCCTCCACCCCGTGTCTTTTGTCCAGGGTCAAATTCCTTGCCAGTTAAATTTCCTACATCCGAGAATATATTTATTGATTTTAGAGAGAAAGGAAGGAACAAAGAGAAACATCGATCAGTTGCCTCCAGTGCCCTGACCAGGGACCAAACCTAAAACCTAGGTATGCGCCCTGACCTCGAATCAAACCCGTGACCTTTTGGGTCTCGGGACAATGCTCCAACCTACCGAGCCACACCGGCCGGGGCTAAATTTCCTCTTAACTCCGGAGTTGGTTGTACTGCAGGGAAGGAAGGCAGGGAGAAGGGGGCAGGCCAGAGGCTTGCCTTCTCAGAGCCTCAGTTTCCTCACCTGTGACGTGGGAAAAGCCGACCCACCAGCACATAGCAAGGGCCTGCAGCCACCCTGGCAGGGGGCTCATGTTAGCCCACTTGACAGATTTGGCGAAGCCACAAGGCTGAGCCGGGGTGGAGCCCCGGGTCTGAGAGCTGAGCCTGACTGTCTGGGCCCTGAACCAAGAGACTGGCGCTACCGCCCTTTGCCTGGGGACTGGGGGACTGACTAACGTGGGACCCAGTTCCCGGACTTCAGGCCCTCAGCTGGAACGGAGCCCTGGGGCTCCAGCTTCCAGGCCCAGGAGTCCTCCGCTTCACGGGTGCGTGCCCTGTGCCTTTACCCGCCCCGGGACCCCACGCTTGCTTAGCTTCATGCTCTGCTGTTGCTTCAAATTCTAATAAGTTTATTTTTAAAATTCAGTTCTAGAGAGAAGGGAAGGGAGGGAGGAAGAAAGGAAGAGAAACATCCATCAGTTGCTTCTCCCACGCCTCCAGCCGGGGGACCTGGCCCGCAATTCCGGCAGCCTTTGGGTTTGCAGGCTGGTGCTCAGTCCACTGAGCCGCACCAGCCAGGGCTGGGCGGGGTGTTTGTTTGTTTGTTTGTTTTGTTTTAAGGAGCTGTACATTGTCACTTCGCAGGACCCCACAAATGATGAAGCTGGTCATGCCAGGGAGTCTGGGTGACCTTCTCAAGAGGGTCTGGAGATCTGGCCCCTGGGCCCGTGGGCCACAGCACTCACTGCCTGTTGTGCCCTGCCTCCCCCTCCCCAGTGTCAGGCCAGCCTGGAGGTTCTGCAAACAGGGGAGGAGGGAGGAGAGCCCTGAGGGGGGCGGGGGAGGGGGCACTGTGGTGGGAGGGAGCCAAACCTCAGCAGCTGGCCTGGCCCAGGTGGCGTCTCTGAGCAGGCGTCAGGCAGAAGGAAGGGTGGGATGTGGCCAGGCAGGCGGAGGGCTGGTGTAAGAACCGGCTGCAGATGGAGGGAGGCCCCTGGAGTCAGACCCGGCCTCTGCCTCCCGCCGTGGGGCCCTGGCAGATGAGTGTCTCTCTCTGGGCCTCAGTTTCCTCATCTGTAAAAAGCCGTCCCCGCCTCATGGGGTTGTACAGTCACCTGTGAAGTGCCTGTCCCTAGGGATGGGGTCACTTCTGCTCACCCAGCTGTCACTCACGGTTGGTGGTGACAAATGGGCATGAAGACTTCCCAGCCACGCCGCCGCCCCCCGCCCCCTCCACAGCGCCCCTCAGTGGATAGAGCACAGGCCTGTGAGCCAGTCAGGGCACATGCCTGGCGGGCCAGGTCCCCAGTAGGGGGCACGTGAGAGGCAACCACACATTGATGTGTCTCCTCTTTCTCCCTCCTTTCCCCTCTCTAAAAAGAAATAAATAAAATCTTAAAAAGAAAATAGATAAATAAATAAAAAGACTCCCAGCCCCATCAGCTCTCCCCCTCACAGCCTCATCCTGGGCTCCACGCACGGCCCACGACCCACTGTCCTGATGGGACTCAAACTCAACGCCCCCCCCCCCCCGTGGTCGCCTCCTCCCGCTCTGACCCCACGCATTTACTAGCTTCACCCTGCGGCCCAGTGACAGGCGCATCTGCCCTGGCCCTGCTCCCAGGTGGGGTGCTTACTGCTGGGCTGGCCCAGATTTCTGGGCTTTGTGACCTGGTAGGAACCCTCCACCAATTACTTCCTCCAGGAAGACTTCTTGCAGATGACTCCTGGCCGGGCTGGTGACAGGTCCCCGCCTGCAGGAGGCATGGTGAGCACCTGCTTTGCCGCCACCGCAGTTCCTGCCGCTTCCGGGGGGAAAAGGGTGAGTTGGGGTGGGAGCCTCCTCTTCGTGGGGGGCACCTTGGTGTGCAGCCCCTCTTTGAGCTTGTGTCCACACCCTGGCTCCTTTTCCCCTCGGCAGCCCAGCTCCTACCTCCTCCTGCGGCCGAGGGGAAGCCAGGTGAGCCTCACAGCCTCCAGGTGTCTTAAGGGGCCTCTCTCCTCAGAAGGAACTTGGGTGCCGGGCCCGGAACCTCTAGCCAGGTTCACGTCGGTGTCGACAGGCACCATGTCCAGGTCACCCAGGCCAGTCTGACCACTCCTGTCTGTGCCCATGAAGAACCAGGTACTCCCTGGTTCCAGGTCCACCGCCCGGGTCCTGGGAACAAGTGCTCATGAGCGGCCACTGTGTGCCGGCCATCACCGGCCTGTGGCCCTCACCGGCCTCTCTTCAGACGCCCATCCCCGGGGCTCCTTCTTGCCCAGAGGGAGAGAGGCTGGCGTCCACGGGCCTGGCTCCCACCCTGGCTCTGCCCAGGACCCCTGGGGAGTTTGGGGCAAGTCCTCTCCCCTCTGTGGGCCCTGGTTTCAGTCTCTGTAAATTGGGAGCTGGGGTGGCAGGCGAGGAGACCTCTGAGGACTCTTTCCAGGAGTCGAACATTGCAAAGATCGCTAAGGGGCCAGAAGAAGGTCACACCCAGGGTCCCCACCCTGGGGTGCACAGGGCTGAAGCAGAGGCTGTCTCCCCCAGACCATAGGGGGCTGGCTCAGGAGTGGGGGGAGCACCAGGATTGGCCACAGCCCCCCTCATCCGTTGAGGCTCGGGCATGCGCGTGGGCAGACCCGGGGCTCTGGAGCAGAATGGCTTGTCATTATTCAGCTTGGGCACCTGTGTATACTCTGAGTCTCACTTCTCCCTCTAGGGAGGGGGCTAACCTCCCAGGTTATTTTAAGGATTCAGTGATGAATTTTAAGGATGTCTGTCAAGTGCTTATCACAGGAGAAAGCACACGACACATGGGAGCTGTTGTTTTCCTTTAAAAAAATTTTTTTTTAGTTGATTCTAGAGAGAAGGGAAGGGAGGGAGAAAGAGAGAGAGAGAAACATTGATGTGAAAGAGAAACATTGATCGGTTGCCTCCCATACGCGCCCCGGCTGGGCACCAAACCCGCACCCTAGGTGTGTAGACCTTTCTGTTTACAGGATGAGGCTCCGACCCACTGAGCCACACGCACTGGCTGGGGCGGACCTGTTGGCATCGTCATTATTATTGAAGTGGTTGTTACTGTTCTTGGGGCCGTCGCAGGAACTCAAAAAGAGTTTGGAGGCTTTGGCGAGAAATAAATGATAAAACATTTATTCAAGAGTCTCAGGGCTTGCAAACTGGAACACCCAGAATGTTCCAGAGAAGAAAGAAAGGCTGAGGGTTCTTGCAGTAAAAAGTACGTTCTTGAGAACAATCACTTCTGCATTCTTAGCTTCTGGATTGGTGCCAGATGGTAATCCTCCATGACTGCTGCCTAGGATGCAGGATGTCACGTGATCTGGACTCACGACTTCCTTTCCTTAGCCCTTCAGGGCGTTCTCCGAGGGTTATCTGGAGGTTTGATGAATATACAGGCACTGATGCAGGCCTGGAATGTTTCAAAGTTTAAATTCCCAGTAAGACAAGAACAGAATCATTTCCTCACACCTCACGCTGCTCGAATTGAGGGATTTAGCAGCTTGGCTGGAGGGATTCCATTTAACTTCTCACTCTGTTCCTCACGGCCCAGGAGAAGTAAGCCAGCCCCCATGGAAGAACCTCCTGGAGTACACCTGGGCCCCAGAGACATCACAGGCCTGAGTGGGGAGCTCCAGGTCCGGATTTGGTTCAGGAGCCGGGCTGCTGCGCCCTTATTTCCAGAGGGCATTGGCCTGGGTCCAGAAGAAGGGCTGGGGACAGGATGGCCCACCCTCGTGCAGTTTCCAGCCTGCAGGGTGACCTCTGGCAAAGGGCTCCCCTTTTGTGAGCCCCAGCAGCCTGGTTCATCAGGCTTCCTGCTTGGTGGCCCCTGCTCTGTGGCTGAGTGTGCCGGCAGGCGGCCAGGGAGGGCCAGGGGTGGGCATGGGGCTGGGGCGCAGGAAGCAGATGGAAGTGGATACCAGAGGGACAGGAAGCCTCGAGTCCACCCTTGGCCCTCCCCACTGCCCCCGGCTACCTGGTGGGCCTTTTCTCTACAGCCTGGAAGCTGGACCTTGTTCCGCCCTCTTTTGTTTTAATTAAAAACAAAGTGGTGTTAATTTGTTAAATTAGTCCAGTGCAAACAGCCTGGAAGTTTATGAAGCAAAAAGTCAAGGTAGCACCCACCCGTTCCACCTGGCGTCCATTCTGCAGGGGAAACTACTGCCAGTAGGCTACATAGATTCTTCTAGACACCCCCTGTGTGCACTGACAAGCATAAATGCATTGATAGTTATATATTTTTTAAAGGAATCATATATGCAGTTTCTTTGTGATAAGTTAAAAATAAGTTTTTAGTCCTGGCTGGTGTGGCTCAGTAGACGGAATGCCAGCCTGTGAACCGAAAGGTCGCTGGTTCGATTCCCAGTCAGGGAAGATACCTGGGTTGTGAGCCAGGTTCCCCAGTTGGGGGCGTGCAATAGGCAGCTGATTAATGTATCTCTTGCACATTGATGCTTCTCTCCCTCTCTTTCTCCCTCCCTTCCTCCCTCTCTAAAAATAAATAAATACAACCTTAAAAAATATAAATAAAATCTCTTTTTAAAGATTTTATTTATTTATATATTTTTAGCAAGAGGGGAAGGGAAGGAGAAAGAGATGAAGAGAAACTGTGTGGTTTCTCTCGTACGCCCCCTACTGGGGACCTGGCCTGCAACCCAGGCCCGTGCCCTGACAGGGAACCCAACTGGAGATGCTTTGGTTTGCAGGCTGGCACTCAATCCACTGAACCACGCCAGCAAGGGAAAAAAAAAAATTAATGCAAAAACATTGTGTAACCATTATCTTAAAATTTTTGGAAAATACAGTTAAGCCAAAAGAGAAAAAAAGCAGTCCGTAGTCTCACCATTCCAGAAATAGCCACTGTTAACACTTTAATCACCATGGCAGGCAAAAGGCATTTTCTTATGTTCATTCACCTTTCCTTTTTTTTTTCTTTTTAAATACCGTGGTACGCACAAGTGATCAGACCCTACTAGAAATCCACACCCCTGTGTTACCTCCCTACCTCCCCTACGGAGACAACTGTATTCTTGACTTTTGCTTTTAAAACTTTAATCACTCTGATAGACGAAAGCTATCTTTTGTCCCTGGCTATGAGAGGTGGCCTACTGCCTGCAATATGCACAAACAATGTATCATGTTGTTCATTTGTCTCCTGAGACTTGCCTTTTCCACTCCTTATATCTCTAAGATTCATCCTTGTAATTCTAGCTCATTTTTCCCCTGCTATTTAATATTCCACGCTGTGAACATACCATCGTGTAAGGAAATTCCATTCTCCTGTCGGTACATGGGCTGTTTCCAGTGAAGTATTTTGTCAAGCGAGGTTGCTTTGAATTTCGTTGTGTACATGTTCAAAAACTTCTCCAGGGTCCGTATGCATGAAGGGAACGCACGTTTTCCTATCTTTGTTTTCCAAAGGGATTGTAGAGATGCCATTCTTCACCTTGCTCTTTTCACTTCAACACCCTGTAAATATCCCGGCGGACTCTTCCGACAGTGCACACCGAGCCGCATCCCCCCGTGTACTTAGCGGGGCTGGACCTTTGTTTATTTCACCGGGCCCCTATCGCGGCTTCTGGTTATTTTTCACCGTCCCATAAAATGATATGATGAATACCCCGAAAATCGTAAGAAGTCAATAACATTTTTAATTCCATAGGCGGGCTGGGGAAAGGTAAAGGAATGTGCCAAGACCACACAGCTAGAGAAGGCAGAGCTGGACTTCAGGGTCCGAGGGGGACCCTGAGTTTATTCAGGGTGACTGCGTGACCCTGGGTGCAGGGCTCTGGAGGGCCCGGGTGGAGGTAACCAGGGAAAAACTCAAGTGATTCCAAGCGCTGTGTGCTCTGGGGCTCAGTTTCCCCATTCTGGTCGTGGTGAGAAAAAGCGAGATAGAAACGGGCATGATCCACACCGAAGGGCTCTGGAAGGCTGTTATTTTCATCGCCACTACAGGGCCCAGGGGAGTAAGCGAGCCCCTCAAGTGGCCCTAGCCCAGGGTCACTTGCCCTTACCCCAACCCCTTCCGGGCATCGCCGGGGGGCGGAGCCAGCCAGCTGTGGGGTCCCCCGCCCCCAGGCTCCGCCCTCCTCCCAGGCCTGAGAGGGAGGAGGGAGCTGGGAGCTGCGGCGCTAGGACCCGGCGGGCCAGGGCTGCGGCGGGGCCTGGGCGGCCGGAGCAGCGCGGACCCGGCTCTCAGCTCCCGGCACCATGTGAGGGGGCTCAGGGGCCACGGGGGGCCGGGCGCTCCCCAGGGGAGGTGAGCAGGCGCCGCGCGGGGGCGGGCAGCGGGGGTTGGGGCACTGCCTGAGCCCCGGGGGGAGGTTGGGAGCTTTCGGGGATGGGGAGTGATGATGTGGGTGCCCCAGGGGCTGCCATAGACCCACTCTTTAGGCAACCGGGACCGGAGATCCCGGTCCTCGGTGCCCGAGGGCTGTCGCGGGGTTCGCGGGGGCCTTCTGTCTCTGTCTACACCATCGGAGCCCGGGGACCCGGCCGCTCTCTACCTCCTATTTTTTCTCAGCTGGGGCGAGGACTCCGGGACCTCCGGAGTGCGGGAGTTCGTGGGGTCAGCGCAGTGGGGATGCAGAGGGCGACTCGCCCCCTCCCCAAGCGGACCCGCTGGCTCGACGACCCCCATTTGGGAATTAGGTACCCCCTCCCCCTTCTCCCTGAAGGCTTCCTTCCGCGCCGCTCGTGGGGGCGTCCCGACCCTGCAGGAGGACTCCCCGGGCTGGGAGAAGCAGAGCCCCCCCCTGAACTGAGGGCAAGGTGCGCTGCCCTCCCCTTACCTCGCGCTCTCAGCCCAACTGCAGGGCCCGCTGTGGGCATGACTCCACACCCCCGCCCAGTGCTCTGGGCTGCGGTCTCCCCAGCCTGAGCGAGTCACTCCCCAACAGGCCTGCCTCGTGTGCCAGGCCAGGGGATGGGCACACACGTGAGGCCTCTGGCCCATTCCAGCCCTGGGGTTTCCTTGAGGGAGACCCCATTAACCTCAGCCCTGGGCTGCTCCCTGCAAACAAGTCTTCCCAGCAGGCTCTGGACAGCCCCGCAAGGCACTTTGCCTCTCTGAACCTCAGTCGCCTCGTCTGTGAAATGGGGAGTGAGAGCCCCTACCATGCAGTGTTGCCAGGAAGATGGAGTGAGTGGGTGATGCTTAGTTGGCACACATTTCTGATGGGAGTGACGTTGCTGGGCTACGGGTCAGAGGAGGGGGGAATGTTTCGCTGGCAAACTCCGTGAGGCAGGCCTTGAACAAGGAATAACAGCAAGACTCACAGCTGCTGGCACTGACCTAGCACTTGCAAACCCTGTGCCTTCCTTGCCAGACGGGCTTGAATCCTTCCACCCTCCCCTGAAGTGACCTACTGTCATTACTCCCATTTCACAGATGAGGACACTGAGGCTGAGAGAGGTCCACGGCTTGCCCAAGGCCCCTCAGCCAGTAAGTGGTGGAACCAGGATTCGCACTTGAACCTGAGATGCTGCACTGACCATGGCCTTCTCAAGAGCAGGACTGTGACGGGACTGACAAGGGGGACCGACCAGGGGGACCCTGGTCCTGGCTGAGGGCACCGCTCAGGCACAGGTGGGAAAGTCGGAGGTGGGCCTGGGAACTGGCGTGCGCTTGGGTGTCCGGAGCGAGGGCCATCTGGAGGCAAGAGTAGTGACGACGAGGCTCAGCTCTGAGCGGCTGCTGGCCCAGCTGGACCGGCAAGGGCCTGGAGTGCCAGAGGCGTCAGGACTGATGGGGGCGACCCTGGAATTCTGGACTCTTGTTATTTGCTCTGATGGGGCTTTGCCTCCAAAGACAGGCTACTCCTCCCTTGTGATGAGCCTCGGTTTTCGGATCTGTACCCGGTGAGAGCCCCAGGGCCTCCCGGACTGGCTGTGAGGGCGGGCCAGGGCGAAATCTGAAACCTGGCTGGGAGGCAGGGGGGCGGGGCTCGGAAGGCGAGGGAACCGGGCCTGGATAGTGGGCGGAGTCAGGACCTAACCAGTCAGGAGCCGCCTATGGGGGAAGGCTTCTTTGGCCTGAGGTTCTCCGGCTATTCCGGTGGCAGTGTAGGAGTAAACAGCAGCTAGGTCAGGGGGCGGAGATGGTAGCGGGAGCTGGGAGGCCGCTGGAAGGGAAGACAGCTGGGCAGCCCCGAGCCCCAGCTTCTCCCTTTGCGCTCTCCCAACCTTAGTGCCCTCCGGGCTTGAATCTGCTGGAGGCGTCTGGACACGAGTGCTTGTTTCCATTTGACAGGTGGGGAAACTGAGATCTGGACAAGAGCTGGGTCCTGGGAGGGTGGGTGCCGGTTGGGGAGCTAGGGGCAGATCTGGGCTTGGAAGGAAGGGCTGTCCGAGGCACATCAGGCTGCATTGTCCCCTGAAGATCCCTCGCACCCTCTGAGGGTAGGGCTGTGATTATAGCCAGTTGAGAGATGAGACTGTGTGCCCTTAACCCCTCAGATCTTACTCGGAAATCCCTGAAGTCATTCAGCCATCCTCCTGTACCCATCTCCAGGAGGCACCGCAGAGGATGCGGTGAGGGCTCGGGGGAGCGCTCAGCCTTGTGGGGAGCTGACACTTGGGGGAAGTTCCTGGCCCGCCGCAGGTTGGAGGGATGAGTGGGTGGCGTGAGCAGGGTGCAGGAAGGCAGGGTTTTTCAGACATTTTGTGCAAGACCTGCAAGGGTGCAGTGCAGAGAAGTTTGGGGACCTACAAGGAATGTTGCTTTCTTCCAAGGCCACAGGAACCTAAAGCAGGGGTTCGAGTAGCGGTGAGAATGGGGTTCCTGCTGGGTGGGGGGCAGGCTACCCAGCATGAGAACCAGCTGCCTAGAAGAGCCAGGGTGTGGGGCAGCCCCTGCTGAGAGCACTGAGGAGAAGAGAGTGAGGGGCAGGAAAGGAATAAGGGTTCTGCCACCACATGGCCCCGGGACCTTGGTGTTCTGCCCTTTCTCCGCCTCCGTATCTCCATCTGCAAATTATACAGCCCTGAGCCTTGAAGTCGTGGGTGGGAGGAGAGCTGGCAGGGGTGGGGAGGGTGGAGTCTTCGACAAGCTGGACCTAGGGGAGGGCACGCAGGCCATAACCCTTTCTGTGACTTGCAGGTGTGAGCCCACACCCCGGCCCCCTGGGCCACCTGCAGGACGCTGGCCCCTGCCCCTCAGCAGACGCCAGAGAGAGATGAGTAGCAACAAAGTAAGTCCTCCTTCATTTCTGGTCCCCAGCTCAGCCTTTCGCTTCCTTCAGTGAGGCCAGCTTCTACAGACCAGCCTCTGGCCCAAGCCCCAAGTCTTCCTTCCTTGCCGAGAAACGGCTGGTGCCTGGGAGGCCCTGGCCGGAGCCCTACTGTACCACTGATCCGTGTGGCTTTGGGCGGGCTCCTGCCTCTCTGGGCCTGGGTCCAAGATGGCAAAGTGCTGTGCGGGGAGGGTGGGGTGGGGAGGCGGAGGTGAGTGGGAGTCTGGAGGAGGGGGCAGAGTCGGTCCGAGATGACAGAATGCTGTGAGCACCACTCTGAGGATGTCGGGATTCCCCATCATCCACTCATTCATGCTTTCCTGAGCACCGGCTACGTACCTGGTCTTGCACCCCCGCCTCCTAGAATCCACGGCAGCACAGCCTCGGCAGAGCCTGAGGGCTGGGCGCTGGGTGATGTGGGTGTATCAGTCTGGGTCCCACTGGCAGAGAGAAACTGCACAATAATTTGAACAGGGAAAGTTTAGTCGGGCTTTGGAGTACTGAGGGACTGGAACTCTAAGGAATGAGGGAGTCTCGGGTGTAAGGAGCAGCCACCAGCCCCAGGTCGGAGATCCAGGCCTTGCTGGAGAGGGCACGGCTTTGGTCCACTGGGGGGCAGAGAACTCAGGGTGGTGCTGTACTGGCGCAAGCAGCTGTAAGTCCACCCTCCAGGCTACAGGGAAGGCTGTTTCGGGAGATAACTCCCCAGAGGCACCCACCTTCCGTGCAGAACTGCTCCGGGGAGGGAAGCTGAGGGCAGCTGGTTGAGCCCAGCTCCGGAGAAGCTGCGGTCGCAGCAGGAGCCTGAGGCACTGTGCTCCAGAACCACCCGGGGGTGGGCGCTGGGGGAATGTGCTGAGTGCAGCGGGCTGCTGGCCACTGGGCGCTGGAGTTGAGCACGTGCTGAAGAAGCCATGTGCCCTGTGGGGGCGCGTGCCCCAGAGCCGGACGCAAAAGCCCACCAGAGTCAGGAGGCGAGGGCCTTGCCGTCTGCAGTGTCTTCTGCGCTCTCTACTGACAAAGCTTAATATGCAGTTTAGCTGGTAAGGAAAAACAAGTAAAGGGTCCAGATCCATTTCTGCAGAGCTGGCAAAAAGGGTGAACTTGGACCCTGGCTGGTATGGCTCAGTGGATTGAGGGCCAGCCTGCAAACTGAAAGATCGCTGGTTTGGTTCCCAGTCAGGGCACAAGCCTGGGTCACGGGCCAAGTCCCTGGTTGGGGGTGTGCAAGAGGCAACCGATGTATCTCTTGTACATCGATGTTTCTCTCCCTCTCTTTCTCCCTTCCCCTCTCTAAAAATAAATGGAATCTTTTTTTCTTAAAATGAGGTTTCATTTTCTTTTTTTTTTTAAGATTTTATTCATTTATTTTTAGAGAGGGAAGGGAGGGGGATAGAGAGAGAGAGAGAAACATCAATGTGCGGTTGCTGGGGGTTATGGCCTGCAACCCAGGCATATACCCTGGCTGGGAATCGAACCTGTGACACTTTGGTTCGCAGTCCATGCTCAATCCACTGAGCTACACCAGCCAAGGCAAAATAAAATCTTTAAAAAAAAAAAGAGGGGGTGAACTCGGAGCTGAGAAACAATATGTGGATAACCAGCGCAGCGGGCTCAGCACCAGGAGGCAGGCCCCCAGGTCTCAGCTAGCCTTGCAGACCCTGTGCACACACCCCAGTGGGCAATCTGGGCATCACGTTCCTGCCCGTGCAGCCCGACTCCTGAGCAGATCCATGCCCTCGGGGCTCCCAAGCATCCTTCCAGCTGCAGGGGGACCCTTCTGGCGCCCACATACGATCCAATCCAACCCAGCAGACCTGCCTGTGAGAACCTTCTGTGCTCCAGTCCTCGCCACCCTGAGAGCTGGGATAATGGTGGGGAGCAAGGCTGACCCAGTCCCCGCCTCAGAACTCACGGTGGTGTGATCGGTGCTCAGAGGGACGGAGGAGGCCTTCCTGGAGGAGGCAGTGTCTGAACTGGTTTGGGACCCGGAGCAGGGGTGGTAGGGGGTGACGAGGTGGGGCGCCAAGTCCGCACGGTCACTGGGCCCTCACCAGCTCTCCCCTCTCCAGGAGCAGCGGTCAGCAGTGCTCGTGATCCTCTTCGCTCTCATCACCATCCTCATCCTCTACAGCTCCAACAGTGCCAACGAGGTCTTCCACTATGGCTCCCTGCGAGGCCTCAGTCGCCGGCCCATCAACCTCAAGAAGTGGAGCCTCACCGACGGCTATGTCCCCATTCTTGGCAACAAGGTAGGGCGGCCACTTCCGGGAGCTGCCTGGTGCCCGATCCCTCCCGCATTGCCCTCCACCACTGCTCCCGCGCTTTTTCCTGTCCACGCTCTCCATCCCTCCTAAAGGAAAGGGTGGCCCCGGAGTCAAGGCCCCGGCTCCCACTGCCCTCGGCCCCCTTTTTGCTGCGTGGCCTTGGACAAGTGCTCTGCCCCAGGGTGGGCGTCAGTTCTGTCCGACGTCCCACCCTTCGCACTAAGATCCTACCATCTCCTCAGGCAGAAATCTTTGGAAAGACATCTGGTTGTCAGTGATTTCTGTCTCTGCTGGGGAGTCCACATGGGGTTTGGGAGGACCCCGCGGTACCGGACAACACAAAAACAGCCCCTGCTCCCGCCCCCATTGCATCTTCTCCCCAGCACAGTTGACTCACCGCCCGAGTTATTTTATCTTTTACGTGTTCGTGTCTCTCTGACCGGGAGTTCTCGAAGACGGGAGTGCAGTCTCTCTTGCCCGTTGCTCTGCCCTGAGCACTTGACCACTAGCCTGCTTACTATAAATATCTGTGGAACGCTGAACAAATGGGCTTCAGTTTCTCTGTCTTTAAAATGGGCATACTTAGCCCTGGCTGGTGTGGCGCAGTGGATTGAACGAACCAAAAGGCCGCCGGTTCGATTCCCAGTCAGGGCACATGCCTGGGTTGTGAGCCAGGTTCCCCAGTTGGGGGAATATGAGAGGCAACCACACGTTGATTTTCTCTCCCTCTTTTTCTCCTGCCCTTCCCCTCTCTCTAAAAATAAACAAAGTGGATGTGATTATTTTGGCCTCTTGGAGGCCTGGATGTACAGAGTACAAAGCCTGCCACAAGTGACTGTGACAGCATTCACTTTCCTTGTCCCCCCAGACGCTGCCTTCCCGCTGCCACCAGTGTGTGGTCATCACCAGCTCCAGCCACCTGCTGGGCACCAAGCTGGGGCCCGAGATTGAACGGGCCGAGTGCACGATCCGCATGAATGACGCGCCCACCACGGGCTACTCGGCAGATGTGGGCAACAAGACCACCTTCCGCGTGGTGGCCCATTCCAGTGTCTTCCGTGTGCTGCGGAGGCCCCAGGAGTTCGTCAACCGGACCCCCGAAACCGTATTCATCTTCTGGGGGCCCCCGAACAAGATGCAGAAACCCCAGGGCAGCCTCGTGCGGGTCATCCAGAGGGCAGGCCTGGTGTTCCCCAACATGGAGGCCTACGCCGTCTCTCCCGGCCGCATGCGCCAATTTGACGACCTCTTCCGGGGTGAGACAGGCAAGGACAGGTACCAGCCTCCCGCCTGCCCCCTCTGGCCAGCCCTCTGCTCTTCAGCATGCTGTGCGCAGTGGGCCTGTTGCTCCCAGCATGCACTACTTCGAGGGTGTGGTCACATGCCGACCTCTGGTTTGGTCTCCTGGGGGAGTACTCCTCATGTCCAACTTTTAGCACGAGTCATCTCCAGCATGCACTGCATGGCCTCATCTTCCCTCGGGGGCTGCCTCCCAGCATGCATTGCTCTGAGAGAAGGAGGGCCCCCAGCATGCTCTGCTCTAAGGTTGCCCAGTCATTTCCAGCATCTTTCTAGGAGAGCTCCCTCTAGCGTCCCTCCTGGCACCTCTTGCTTTCAGCGCGCTGTTGGCTCCCAGCACTGAGTACGGGTCACTTCCAGCCCTGCTCCGGAACAGCTAGGCCCATGCTGTCCAAGGGAAATAGAATGCAAGCCAGATACATAATTTTAAGTTTTTATAGTAGCTACATGAAAACAATAAGGAGAAACAGATGAAATTATTTTTAATGTATTTTATTAACTCAGTATGTCCCACATATGGATCCTATACATATTTGTTTGATTTATACCTAAATATTTAAAGTTTTGGAGCTATTGTAAATGGCATTTTTTGGTTCTCAATTATTTATCACTAGTATTTAGAAATACGATTTTTGTGTAGTGACCTTATATCCCGTAATCCTGCTAAATTGACTTTTTGGTTCTAGGAGATTTTGGTAGATTCTTTAGGTTTGTTCTGTGCAGATGATTATGGAAGGACATGCAAAGAAGGCCAGTTTTATTCCTTTAGGCCTCATTTCTGTTTCTTGCCCTTAGCGCACTGGCTAGGAACTTCCAGTCCAACGGGGAAGTGTATTGGAAGGGGCGGGAGTCGACATCCTTGCCTGGGTCAGGGCCTCAGGAGGGAGGGTTCAGTCTCTCCTCATGACATGTGAGGTTAGCTACGGGTTTCTGTAGCTTCCCCGTGTCCGGTTGAGGAAATTTCCTTTGCTTCTTAGTTTACTAAGAGTTTTTATCAGTACTGGATATTGAATTTTATCCAATGTTTTTCCACCTCAATTAATATGTGGTTTTTTCAAGACTATTAATATGGTGGATTATCTTGATTGATTTTTTCAAGGCTATCGAGTTAGCCTCGTATTTCTGCAATCAACTCCAGTTCGTTGTGGTGTATTGTTGTTTTTATATAGTGATGGATATGATTTGCTAGTACTTTGAGGTTTTGGTCTCTGTGTTCGTGAGAGACGGTGGTCTGTAGTTTATTTTGTGCTGTCTCTGCCTGGTTTGGCTGTCAGGCTGATGCCAGCCTCACTAAGTGAGCTGGGAAGTGTTTCCTCTTCTGTTTTCTGGAAGCGATTGTATAGAATTGGTGTTATTCTTGCCTTTAAATGTTTGCTAGAATTTGCCAGTGAAACTATCTGGGCTTGGAGAGTGTTTTCCAGAAGATTTTAAACTGTGGATTCACTTTCCTCAGTAGTCACAGGATACTCAGGTTGTCCGTTTGGTCTCGGGTGAGTTTTGGTCGTTTGTAGTGTTCAAGAAACTGGCCCATTTCATCGGAGTTTCCATGCGCGTAGTCTTTTGTGGCTTTTTTAGTCATTTAATGTTAACATGGTCTGTGACGAGAGGCTCTCTTTTACCCTTGATATTTGTGTCTTTCCTCTCTTCTTCTGTCAGTCTGGTGAGAGGTTTCTTTTCTAGTAAACTTTTCAGAGAACCACCTTCAACCAAATATATCCCAACTATTTTCAGTTCGACATGTCATCCATACAAAAAAAACCATCAGTGACAGATTCTGCATGCTTTTTTCACACTCTCCAAGAAATCCAGACCGTGTTCTACACTGATGCCACGTCTCAACCCCATGCCAAGTGCCCACCCGCGCTGCCTGCGGCCACCCCAGTGGACAGCACAGCTTCAGGCTCGCAGCTCTCTTCCCATGCCTTGCCCTGAACCTGCCGCTCCCAGCACGACTGTCTCTGATAGGTCGCCCCGTAGGAGTTTGCTTCTAGCCTGGGCACAGCTGCCTCTAGCATGCTCTGTGGTCGTGGCCACCCCCTGCCTGCTCCGGTGTGACCAGTTTCCCCGACAGTTTTTTCCCAGCATGCCCTTCTCCTACTCTCGCTCTCAAAGGAGCTCTCTCCACACCCCTCACCTCTGCCCAGACAAGCCCTCTGCCAGCAAACCCGTGCTCCCCCAGGGGGCTGGACAGCGGTGGCTAAAGTGGGGGAGTTCTGTGAAACTGTGGGGGTAGACTCTTCCTCCCTGCTTGCCCTGCCCCCGCCGGCATGCCCCCTCATCGAGCGCCCTCTCTGCCCCCAGGGAGAAGTCCCATTCGTGGCTGAGCACAGGCTGGTTCACCATGGTGATTGCGGTGGAGCTGTGTGACCACGTGCACGTCTACGGCATGGTCCCCCCCGACCACTGCAGGTGAGCCCCCCCAGGAGAGTGCGTAGTCACTGGCCCTGGGATGGAGCTGGGGGCCGGGAAACCTCGGCTGGGCGGCCTTTAAGGGTCTCTGTTTGATGGCATTCAGACTGCCCTGCGGAGGTCCAGGCTCCTCAGAGCCGCCTCAGGGGCCAGAGTCCAGAGTTTGTGTATTAGTAATAACTATTATTATTACTGCATGAAAAGCCCAAGAAGCACAGTTGTGGTTTACTGAGTGGGGACCATGTCTCGAGCATGACTATATTTATGATCTCGTTCACTCCTCATAGTGATCCTAAAGGATAGGTATGTTATTATCCTCATTTCATAGATGGGGAAAACTGAGGAAGTTGTTCTGTGAGTGGCCAAAGGTCCCACAGACAGTGAAGGGTTGGGGCCAGGCTCCAGAGCCCACAGTCCTTACGTCTACCCTACTCTGCCTTGGGGACAGGAAAAGGTCTACTGCTTAAAAAAAAAAATAGTTAATGGTGGAAAACTGAGGCCCAGGGAGGTATAAGAATTTCTGCCATTCAGGTCCTATAGCAGCTGGTCAGGGGCTAGAAGGGGCAAGGGCCCCACCGGCACCCACCCCACGCTCACAGCCCCTATCTGCTCTGCCCCAGCCAGCGGTCCCGCCTGCAGCGCATGCCCTACCACTACTATGAGCCCAAGGGGCCGGACGAGTGTGTCACCTACATCCAGAACGAACACAGCCGCAAGGGCAACCACCACCGCTTCATCACGGAGAAGAGGGTCTTCTCGTCCTGGGCCCAGCTGTACGGGATCACCTTCTCCCATCCCTCGTGGACCTAGGCCGCCCTGCCTGCGGGGCCCACACAAGGGACATAGGAGAAGTGGCTCTCGGCCAGCCATCTCCTGGCCAATCAAGGCTGGCCAGCCATCTCCTGGCCAATCAAAGCTGGCCAGAATATCTTCTGGTCAATCAAGGCTGGCCAGCCATCTCCTGGCCAATCAAGGCTGGCCAGAGTACTTTCTGGCCAATCAGGGCCTTGAAGAGGGTGTATCCTCCAGCCAGTCAGGGCCTGGGGATATCTCTGGGCCAATCAGGGATTTGGACTTTTCTGTGGTTAATCAGGGGTGTCGGGATTTCTTGTCCAGTCAGGGTCTGAGCGTAGTCAATCAGGGTATTTCTGAGTCATTTGAGGCCAAGGACATGTGCTTTCCCATGAGGCCTTGGTTCAGAGCCCCAGGATGGTTCCCAAATCATTCCCTATTGTCCGGGACAGTGGGGTCCTGTTCCAAGGACCTGGGTACTCTGTGTTACCCCTCACTTCCCCAGAGCCAGAAAGGGAGGTTGCATAGGGGGTGGGAGCTCTCTGGAGGCCGGGCCGGGGCATTTGTGGGCTCGAGGGGTTCCCAAAGTTGGGGGGCAGTGTCTGGGTCTCAGCTCTGCCCTGAGTGGCCTTGGACAAATCCCTCATCCCCCTCTCTGGCACCCTTCTGCCCATGTCAGGTTCTAAGGTGGAGTCTTCGGCCCCTTACACCTTCCCCACTGGCTGCCTTGGGTCTGCCCTCCATAATACTAGACCCCTCCAGCGACTACCCCTTGCTGGGGGTCTCACCTTTCTAGGGGTCTGGGGTTCCTTTCCCTACCTCCTCCTGGAGATGAGGGTATTTTTGCGCAAACTCCCCCAGGTCTGGGGGACTCTGATAGGAATGGCCCAGCTGCCATTAGCTTGGCTCTTAAAGAGCCAGGCCCCCTTTTCTGTTGTCCAGCAATGAGGCTTTCCACCTGTTGGAGGAGCCTTTGGGGCTGAGAAAGGGGGCACCCCAGCCAAACCGAGGTTTCAAGCAGCCCCTTTGTCTGCAGCTGCTGAAATCATCCAAGCGTCTCCCTCCTGCTGGGCCCGGAAAAGCTCTAGGGGGCCGGGAGCTGTGTTGCTTGGGTTCTGTCCCTCCTCACTCTGTATCAGGCACTTTATGACTGGGCCTCAGGGGGTGGGTTTGCCCCCTGCTCCTCTGGAGCCTGGAAGGGAAGACCAGAGGGCTTCCTGGAGGAGGCTGTGGAATGGGAGGGGCCAGGTAGAGAGGAGGCGGCCAGCAGCAAGCCATTGCACACTGGGGCAGGGGTGGGGTCTGGCAGCTCCCCCAGACTTGGTTTTGTAATGATTTGTACAGGAATAAATGCGCCTAAGCTCCAACTCCAGCTCCTGCTCCTGCATCTTCCGATGGGTCGAGCTGGGCCCCGGCTGGTCCAGGGCACTGGGCCTCTGTGGGACCGCGCCCACACCCTCCAGGTTAGGAGCCCACACACGAGCAGGGTGGCCAGCTTTTCCAGCCGGCCAGTGAGTCGTGCGTTTTGCAGCTTGGGTGGGGAGCTGGCAGCTCTGGGGGTTGGGGAGGTGTGGAGTTCCCAAGTCGAGCCCATCTGGCTTTTCCAGTCCTGCCTACTCCTGCCTCTGTGACCTTGGGCAAGTCGCTTCCCCGGGCAGGGCCCCAGTTTCAGGACCGCCCACTGCTGTCAAGGAGCTCGGGTTCCAGGGAGGGGCGAGGCCCCGGAACAGGTTCTGTCCCAGTCAGGCCACCCCAGGAAGGAAGGAAGGGCTGCAAAGACAATAGTACAGGTGCTGTGAGAGGGGCTTTGAGTAGGTGACAGTCTTCTGAGACCTGGAAGATGAGGACGGGTCCTGCAGAGGCCGGGACAAGAGCTTTGGGGACGCAGAATGACATCTCTGTCTTAGAAAGAAGTTGGGGGAGGGGGGAGGAACAGGAGAGAGGAAGCAAGGGCAGGATTCAGGGGGAGAGGACACATGGTGGGGTCAGAGGTTGGCTCTCGGGCCTGGGGGTGCCGAGGGCAGGGAGCCGAAATTCCCTGCAGGGCCAGGCAGCCAGGAGTCAGGCAGGGCTGCAGCCCTGGGAGGGACGGGTTGAGCTGGAGTTGAGTGATAGGCCTTGTTTACCACCCCAGGTTGGCAGGAGGAAGGGGGTCGCGACTCTGGGAGATTACAACCTGTTTCAGCAGATAAGATACCCTTGGGAGCAGAGGCCTAACAAAGGGCGACCGTGTGAGACAAGGGCAGGCGGCCTGCCGGGGACCAGGAAAGAGCTGTCCCCGGGCACTGGGCCAGCCCGGGTGGGGGGGCCACGGAGCTGGGAGCAGGGAAGGTCGCACCACATTTGTTTCTGAATTCACGTTTGCATTCTCCTAGTGAGTAGCTGCGTGCTACGCTCTGTACTAGGTGCAGGTGAAGAGGGAGGGAATGTCAGGTGGGAAGAATGGCCGGGGCCATAGTCCAGTGGGGGGGGGCCCACAGCTCTCTCAGTAGGCATGGAGGTGGCAACAGTGGGAGACAAGGCTGCTTGGGGCCAGATGAAGGGGGCAAGGCTCAGTCCCTCTTGCTTGGAGAGCTCATCTTGCTTGGACAGCAGCAGGACAGGCAGGAGGCTGGGCTGCCACCGGACATAGTGATGGTGGTGATGGGGATGTCAGGGGGACAGGGACTGCTTGCAAAGTCATTTCATGGGGACCCTAAGGCCCTGCATGGAGATGGGAGTATGGAGTACGGCGCACTCTAGCCCTGTGCAAAGGCTTCTGGGAACCTGCCTGTCCACTGGCGGACATGGAGACCCAGCAGTGCGTCAGGAGGTGGGTTGTGGAGGGGGGGGTGGATGCTGGGAAAGGTCGGTCTAGCATCAGGAGGCAGGACTTCGATGGAGGATGCTGAAGGTAAGAGGCCTGGGGTCTAGTCCTCAGCTCCCCCGACTCTTACCCCCTCAGGAGGGCCCCACAGAGACTGGTACACTCATTGCCCAAGTTACCACATCGTCACGGTCCTTCTTTGCTCTGAAATTTTCACCTGCTCCCCACCGTGGCCAAGACCGCATTTAGGGTTCAGGATCTTCCCGCACGCCTGTGTATCCCTCTCCCCCCTCGCGAGCCCCCCACCCCTCCTTGGGGCTGGAGGCATCCCCCACCAGCTGCAAACCCAGTGTGTGCTTCCCGGACCGGTCCCCCAGCTGCGTTCTGTGGGTGCTCCGCGGCGCAGCCCAGCCCGGCGCGGGCAGCCCTGGCCGCGGGCTGGAACCTCAGAATGAGGCTGCCCCAGATTCAGTCTCCGAGGCTGGCTCGTTTCCAGGTCTGGGGATTCTGCCTTTAACCAGAATATTTTTAAATGTTTTTTTTTAATTGGTCTTATTTTATATGGTTATGTTTTTAGATACATGTATTTTTATGTTATAACTTAAACCACACAAATGATATAGGGTAAAAAGAGAGGGCATTGCCCAGCCCTGTTCCCTGTTAACAGTCTAGGGTATAATGCAGATTTTTCCTCCATGCAATTTTTTCCTTCCCTCTTTCCTTCTCTCTCTTCCTTCCCTCCCCCCTCCCTCCCTCCCTGCCTCTCTTCTTCTCTCCCTCCTTTCTTTCTTTCTTTAGGTGAAAGCTGAGGAAAAAAAAATCCTGAAACTTCAATATTCCAGGCTTGGTGGGAAATTTATAGGCCATATGCAAATGAAATGATTAAAACAGATACTTAAAATAGATTTTCCTCCCGTTTTTACAATTTCTACTTTATAATTTTATTTATTTTTTTAACCCTCACCGAAGGAGATATTTATCGATTTACATAGAGAAACATCAGTTGCTCCCATAGGTACCCTGACCGGGATCAAACCCGAAATCTTTTGGGGTGTAGGGTGACACCCCAATCAACCGAGCCACCCAGCCGGGGAGTTTTTGTCATTTTTAAATTTATGATTTTTTTAGTGTGCTGAAAGAACACATCAGATTTACCAGTTAACCTTTTTTTTAACTGTACGGGTCAGTACTATTACATAGCTGTGCCTTCTTATGGAACAGATCTCTAGAACTTTCTTTTTCATTTTGCAGATCTGAAACTCCTTCCTCATTCAACAACAGTTCCTCACTGGTTTCCCCCTGCCCCTCAGCCCTGGGTGGCCACCACCCCACTTTCTTTTTCTATGAACTTGGAATCGTACAGCCCTTGTCTCTTTGTGACTGGCTTGTTTCGTTTAGCGTACTGGGCTCAAGGTATCTCCGTGTGGAAGGTGTTTTACGTGTGAAATAACAGGGGCTTGTTGCATGCGCAAGAATAGCCCTGGGGGGGGCCTTTAAGGAAGGTCCCCACCTCCACCTGGGGGGTCACGGGCCCGCAGCCGCCCTCCGGGTGCTGCTTCATTGCACCTTTGAGATGCCATCCGTTTGATTCCCAGACAATCTCATAGATGTTGAAGTGCAAAGAAAAAACATTGAGGAGTAGATTGGACACGCACGTCCTCACGTGTTTAGAAACGCTGCCGGCGGGAGAAGGCTGGCGCAGCAGCCCTGGGCCGTGCGGCTCCACGGGTCGGGGTGCCGCCGTCCAGTAAACTGCAAGGTCTCGGGCGTGTGTGACAGGCACCTGTTTGATGTTCCTCTCCCTCCCTCCCTCCTTCTCCCCCTCTCTATGCATGTAGTCAGGTGAGGATTAAGAAATAAATAAATCCAGTAAAAGACTGGTACCACTGGTCTTTTTGCCTGTTTCTCTCACGTCCCCGCCCCGCCCCCAGCCCCGCCCCCAGCCCCGCCCCCAGCCCCGCCCCCAGCCGCACAGACCCCTGCTCCTTCCTCACGCCCACTCTAGGGCCGTCAACACCTTCCCGCGCCTGGCTGCGCCACTGCCCGGCCCCCCCCGCCCCCCCGCCCCCGTCAGTCCGTCCCCACTGGCCCTGGAGAACCATCCTGTGCACATTTGGTGCCCACGTGTGGGGTTCCTGGCGGTGAAGGGCAGGTATGAAATTTTTATCGACTCCATCGGTTTGCTTTTCCCACAGGTCTTGCCAATGTGCACAGACATGTACAGCCTTCCAGAGGGCCTTTCAAGCAATTTCTAAGGCAGACCCTCTGACCCAGCACCCACCCCTCCCACAGATGGGGAAACTAAGGTCCCAAGGAGTAAGGACCTTGTCTGATGTCCCAAGTGGCAGAGCTGGGACTAGATCCAGGCCTCCCAGTGTCCAGGCTGCTGTTGTTGCTGAGAAACTACCCCCCTAAAGTGGTCTCACTCTCTGGGTAGTCTCACTCTCTTGCTCAAACACCTTCCATGGCTCCCTAGTGCCTACACAACAAATTCTAAATTTAACTCACCCCACCATCTGGGGCTGCTGCTGCTGCCTTCAAGGTCGTGACATGGTTTAGCGGTCAAATGCATGAGTTCCGAAGGTGCATGGTCCTGGTCTCTGCTCCATTACTGAGCACCTCCTGCTGCTATGTTGGTCTCCATGGTTACACACATCACTTTCTACTGGGGACCTCAGGCAAGCTAGCTGACAGGTGTGAACCTCACGTCCCTCCGTGTGTAAGGATTCACAGACGTGGTCTGAGACCAGTGTTCTTTCTGCCCGGCACCTGGCGTGCACTGGGCGCTCATCACTGGGAGCTGTTCTCTTATCAGGGTTCTAGGACCCCCACCTGGGTGCAGCTTTCAGCGTGTCCCGCATGCTCAGGCTCGCCTCACTGGGAGCTGCCGGCAGCTCCACGGGGCAGGGCTGGTTATTTACAATCTTCTACACAACCACCAGCTGGGAGAGAGGAGCTCTTCGAACCCCTTCTGGAAAGGGAGGAGGCATTCCAGGTGGGTGTCGGTGCAGGGGCCTCTGGGCAGGATCTGAGGATGGGCGGGGGGGGGCTGGCCTGGCCAGCAGAGTCCCCAGAATCCATGCCTGAGTCCTCTCCGTCCCCGGTCTGGCCTCTCCCTGCCACCAATTTGCTGTGCAGACAGCCTCTCCTCTCCAGGCCTCAGTTTCCCCAGCGGTCCCATGGGAAGCCTGGTCCTGTCCCCCTGGAGCGATGTGGAAACTGAGGGTTTTCCAGGAGTGGAAAACCCTCGAGGGGTGGTGAAGGGCCATCTGCGTGTGCAGGACCCCGGTCTCGGGCTTCCCATCAGGGCTCCGCTCTGGTCCAGCCCCCTCCCTTCCCTGTCTGCTCTCCCTGCCTCCTCCCTCCCTCCCTCCCTCCTGCCACTCGGAGCCGGCTCCCGGCATGCTGCGCGCTGCTGACAGCCTTATAAATAGTCGCCTTTGCGGGCGGGTGGCTGGCCAGCACGGGCAGGGCACGCACTGGCCCCAGCGCCCACCCGCGCCCAACCCCCAGGTCAGTGTGTGCCTGCGTCTGTGTCTGTGCTCAGGACGGGAGCGCCTCTGCTGCAGCGGGGGAGCCGCACGCACGCCCCTGGGGAGTGTGTGTGTGTGTGTGTGTGTGTGGGCGCGCCCCGTGCCAGGGTATCCTCAGGATTTGTGCGGCTGTGTGTGTGTCCACGGTTGTGATCTGTGTGTGCTTGCCTGTCTGCACTCCCCGGCTCCACTCCGGGTATTTGTGCCGCGCTCTGTGCGCCTTTGTGGGTGCGAGTGTGTGTTGCCGTCCCTCCCATCCTCTCGCACAGTCACCCCTTTGTCCTAGCCCGGGACTCCTGGGGCTCCAGGTTCCTGCCCTTGGCTCGCCCCAGCTGGGGCCCCGGGAGGGGGGCTGTGGCCTGACTGCCTGCACTGGAGGGCCTGGGCGGGTCAGGCCCTGTGATTGGAGGATCTATCCCGTCACATCGTTCTGAGTACCTGGGGGCACAGGAGGCCCCCTGGGCGTTCGAGCCCCTGCCTCCGCTGGCCCTCTGGAAGGGCAGGGGCTCTGTGGGGGCCCTGCAGGCTGCGCAGGCCTTCCCTGAGCGCCGCTCGGCCCTCCACCTGGGACTCTACACCCAGGGCCTGGGGATGCAGGTGCCCCGGGGGGTGCAGACCCACAGAGGGGATACCAGCTGCCCAAGGTCATGCAGCCAAGTGATGGACTTGGGATGTGAACCCTAGTTGGTTGCCAGCCACTGAAGAGGCTGCCCTTGATCCAGAGATGGGAGACCTGGGTCTTGCCCTGGCCTTGTGTGGCGATTGAGGCGAAGTCTCTCTCCCTAGGGCCTCAGCTCCGCACACCCCTCGCAGACCACCCAGTTATACTGACTCACTGCAGCCCCGGTCCAGGGGCCTTATAAGGCCTGGTTGCTGAGCCCGTAACCTAACTCCACCCCGGACCCCTGGCCTCTGTGAAGCCTCCTCACAACCCAGGTTATTTTGGACCAAGGAGCTGGCAGGTGCCAGCAGGACAGTGGGGCTTAGGTCACTGGGAGGGGGTGGGGCAGAGGAGGGTCCAGGCTACTCCTCTGGTCACTGCAGGCTGTTCCTGGCCTGGGGACCCTCCCCCTCCCCTGCCAGCTGCTGAGCAGCATTGGCAGCTACTGCCCTCCCTTAAGCACACTCAGCAGGAACGAGTCTATAACTCATGCCCCACAAGCAGCTGCTTAAGGACCTACTGGGTGCTGGGCCCAGGTCAGCAGGAAATGCAAAACTAGGTTTGACCGCAGCCAGGCCCGGGAACAAGTCTCTCTCCTCCAAGCCTCAGTTCCCTCCTAAGACGGCTGCGAGGATGGCGTGAGGCCCCCAGCACTAGGGTCAGCTCTGGGCTAGGCCCAGTCTGGTGGGGACACAGGCCTGCACTACGACAGGAAGTTCCAGTACAGTGTGGCTTGTGTGACACCAGGGGAAGTTCAGAGGAGGCACTTGCCAGGGTAGGAATGGAGGGCGGAACCCAGGAAGGCTTCCTGAAGGAGGTGACACCTGAACTGAGTCCTAAACATTAACACCTTGGGGAAAGGCATCCAGACCTTGGGTGCAGCCATGAGCTGGGGACTGGAGGTGGGACGTGCCACGGTGGGTGAGGGAGCTCCCAGAAGTTCAAGTGGCAGCTGATAAATGTGTGGTGCGGGGGTGCGGGGGGGTGGACAGGCAGGCTTTATCTTGGGAGCTGAGGGGGCCACACATGGAAGGGTTTTAAGCAGGAGACTGATGTGTCCTGCAGATGGCCTGGAAGGGTATGGAGGGAGGCAGGCGCCCCCACCACCCCTGCTTGGAACAAGGAAGTGGCCGTGAGGAAGTGGCCAAGGAAGAGGGGGGTTTAGGAGCGGGAGGGTCAGGATGGGCCTGTGCAGGATGGAGGTGGGTGTGAGACGGCCTGTAGCTGGGGGCACAGGAGGAGCTGTTCAGAGTCTGCAGGGCCTCCGGCCTCTTCAGGGGCCGTAGATTCACGGAGCTGGACAGAGAGGCCTGGGCTGGCTGGGCACGGATGGAGGGTCCCGGGAACCTGAAGCTAATAGTGAAAGGGTGGAGTAGGGGTCTGGGGCGAGGGTCCCAAGCAGGAGGAATGGTGGCCAAGGGTCAAAGATCAAGGCGAGAGTGGCGGTGATGGCTGCAGGTGGCCTTGGAGAGGGCTGGTGGATGGGGGTCAGAGGCATACGGGCAGCAACTCCGAAAAGACTGATGGGAAGGGGAGGTGGAGGCAGGCTCCCGGGGGGGCTGTGGGAGCAGAGCGGGGTCCCAGGAGGGGTTGGGGTTGATTTGCGTGCTGGGGGGAAGGGAGGGTAGTGGAGCAATGTCCTTCAGGGGGGTGAGGGGATGGGCCACACAGCGGGTAGAAGTTGGGCCTTGGCGAGGGGGGGCGGGGGGGGGAGCCTGGGAACCCCTCGTTTGAAGTCGCAGGGCCAGGTCCATGGGAACGCAGCTTCCTCCCTGCAGGTGTCTGTGTCCCTCTGAGCTTTCCCTCCCGAGCCCCATCTGAGACCAGGACACGCGCAGCTCCCGCCGCTCCTCCGCTCCCCCCCGCCTCCTGGCGCCTCTCCTCCCGCCCCAGGGGGTGTTGTCAAGGTGTCAGGCAGACACAGGACCGAGCTCTGTTTTCTGCCAGGGGAGTGGCTCACGCTCCGCAGTTACTGGAGCCTCTGCTTATGCCCCTCAGTGGCGGGCGGGGGCCGCTGCCCTTCGTGACAGGTGAGGCCAAGGAAGCACATGGAAGAAGACGACTTCCCAAGCTCACCCAGACTCCTGCGCCTTCCCCGCACCCAGCAGGCCCCTCGGAGGGCAAGCCGGGGCCTGGCAGGGCGCAGAGAGCTCACTCACCGGCCTCCCTGTGCTTTGTCTTGCAGAACCCTGACTCCACACCCCGGACCTCGGCAGGATGGAAGGTACGGAGGTTCTTCTCTCCTGCTCACTGCCCGGGCCTCAGTGTGCCTGCCTGTGAAGGGGGTGTGCTTTGGGGGGACACCCTGGGAGGGGTTCCAGGAGGCTCTGGGGCTGCCAGACGGGATGTGCCTGGGAGCTCCCAGCACCCTCCTCAGGCCTCTCCCGGGACGTTCCAGTTGCAAGATCAATTTTAGAAGCCACGAGGCCTCCCCGAGGCGCCTGAGGGCCCCACAGCTCACCTCCACCGCTGGTATTTTTAGAGCGGAATCCCTGCCTCTTTCTGGAGAGGGTGGGCACTGGTGAGGGCGGGCTGCCCTGTGGAGAGGCCCCAGTGTGCAGATGCCCCTCCCAGGGACTCAGTTTCCCCATTGTCCAGTGGGAATGGCTCCTGAGGATGTCTTGGGCCCTCCAGGCTCCGCCGGGCCCTACTCGGAAGGAGTCGTGGGCAGAGAGCCCAGCTGGCTGTCTCCTGGCTGCGCCAGCCCTCCCATCCCTGGCTTTGGGCCTCGGCCCGGGCAGTTCTTAAAGGATCCCAGTGGGCCTGGCTGCTGCTGCCTGAAACCAGTGGTGCCCCTTATGCCCCTGCGGCTCTGCGTGTCTGCTGCTGCTGGGCCGTTGCCTCCACCCACACCCAGGCTTATGCCTGTCACACGGCAGCCAGGTGGCGGGCAGCCACGGGACGGGTCATCCTCCCGCCAGCTCTTCCAGGCTCCAGCCAGCCCCTTGGCTGGGGGTGCGGGGGGGCAGGGCCTGGGAACTTCGGAGCTCACCTCCACTTTGGGACAGGAACGGAGAGCCAGAAAGGGGCGGGGCCTTCTTTCCCGAGGCCTCAAAGCGAGCTCCTGCTTCCCCACACGGGAGGGGAGGCCCGGGCTGCTGTTCGGGTTCTGGCCGCCCTGGAGCGGGCCCCCGCCTCGCTAGGCCTCAGCTCCCCTCTTTTGGCGGGGCCGTGGTCTCGCTGAGTCCTCAGGATGGTTGGAGCAGAGGTTGGAATGTAAGCTGGCCTGTCTCTTCGGGCAAGGGTTCCACGTGCCCGCCGCAGCCCTCCTCCCCGGCAACTGTCTCCGGGGCAACATATGTTGTGGTTGCCAACTCCACATTGGGACCGCCCGGGGAAGGCGGGCCATGGGCGGACCCAGGGCCTCGGAGGGGAAGGGTAGGGGGCAAGGCAAAACGGGACCATGGGTGCCTGCTGCTCATCCACAAACCCCCGCAGCGAGGAAGACGCTAGGGCCAAAGGTGACCCGCTGCCCAGCCACCCACAGGGACTGGGGTGACACGAGCCCCTCAGAGTCACCCTTGAGGCCTGTGCCTGTAGCCTCCCGGCCTCTGTTGTGGCTGGTGCCGCCCTCCCCTCACCCTCTGGGCTGCTTCTGACCCTCCTCTGAGCGGGCCCAGCACAGGCCTGGGGCTCCTCAGGTGCCTCTGGCTCTCTGTGTCAAGCGAGTGGCTGAGCTCCGCTCCCCTCTTCCCTCCCACAGAGAAACTGAAAAAGGCCAAGATCATCTTTGTGGTGGGTGAGTCCGGGCAGGCGGGTGAGGCACCAGCAGGGGCCGCCAGCGCAGGCCCTGGTGGGAGCCGGGGCCGAGGGCTGCGCCCTGGGCTCTGCCCCTCCTCCGCTGGGTGGCCTGGGCAGACCCTGTCCCCCTGGGGGGCCCTGTTCCTCAGGGCTTCTGAATGGGTGGGCGCTTGCAGGAGGGCCCGGCTCGGGCAAGGGCACCCAGTGTGAGAAGATTGTCCAGAAGTATGGCTACACCCACCTCTCCACCGGGGACCTCCTTCGGGCCGAGGTCAGCTCGGGCTCGGCCAGGGGCAAGATGCTGTCGGAAATCATGGAGAAGGGGCAGCTGGTGCCACTGGTGAGTGGGCCCCAGTGGGGCGGGGGCGGGGGCGATGGCGGTCCCGAGTGGACGGCGGCCGGCAGGGCCCACGACACGCCGGCAAGGCGGCCGACCAGGACCTTCCCTGGCTCTGAACCCTTCTGGGGACCCCCACTGCCCTTGGCACAAAATTCCTTCCAGAATCTTCCAAGAGCCTCCGGGACCCCCCCTTTGGACCCCTTTATCCTCCTGCCACCCTGGCCTCTCTGTCCCTTCGAACTCATCCCGCCGCTTCCTGCCTTGAGTGTTCTTCCCTCCTCGGCGTCCAGGCCTTCCCAAGTCCTCAGCTTGGGGCTAAGACCCCCAGCCGTATAGCCCCGTGGCGCCCCCTTCTCTGTCCACATGGCCTGCGTCGTGCTTGGAAACTGAGAGATCCACGCACTGCGGGTTTCCTGATGGCAGGGGCGTCTGCTTTGTTCGCCGCTGCGTCCTCTGGGCCCCCCAGGAACTGGCCGGGAGGAGGGGCCCAGTCTATAACTGAATGAGTGAGTGAATGAATGAATGAATGAATGATTTGGTCCACCGATGGAGTCTTCTTGGCTCAGGGAAGGCCTGGAGGGGAGGCTGGTTTGGGAGATCTGCGTTAGGGCTGAGGGCAGCGCGCACCGGGCCCGAGGAGGGTGGGGAGGAGGGGCTCATCACCCCTCCTTCTTTTGCTGTGCCCCCAGGAAACGGTGCTGGACATGCTTCGAGATGCCATGCTGGCCAAAGTAGAGACTTCCAAAGGCTTCCTGATTGACGGCTACCCTCGGGAGGTGCAGCAGGGGGTAGAGTTTGAGCAGAGGGTAAGGCGCAGCCTGGTGGGTGGCCTTCAGGAGCTGCGACTGGGGGCGCCAGGCAGAGGCTGCTGTGATGGACACACACACACACACACACACACACACACACACACACACACACTGTTTGTGGGGGATAGGGACTGGGTAAGGAGGGAAGCCAGGGAAGACTTTCTGGATCTTTCTAGAAAGCCAAAAAAAACAGTCTGGAAGGATGGGCAGCACCAGGCTGGGGAGTTCACAAGCCTGGACAACCCTGGTCAGGTCCCAGCTTGACTGCCTCAGGCCTTGGGCTGTCATTCTGCCTCTCTGACAGTTCCCACCTGCCACATGGGGACAGACAGGGCACGGCTGCCTTGTGCGACAGTGCGGGGGTCCGAGGGGACGCACTCTTCTAAAGTGGGGCTTGGTGGCCAGAGGGGCAGGGAAGAAGATGGGCAGGGCTGGAAGGGTCAGGGCCCCCAGGCCCCTGTGGAGGGAGCAGAGGCTGCTGGGGCAAGGCGACGGGGGTGATGCGGGAGAGGGAGGCTCAGGCCTGGCTGGAGGCCTCGGCTGCCGGGGAGCAGAGTCCCGTCCTCTGCCGGGGGCCACGGGGAGTCTGGCTGGAGAGTGTGGGCTTCAGCATGGCGTCTCTGAGCTGCCCGGGGTGGGTGTCCACCAGGAAAACCTTCTGCAGGGTGAGGGCGTCTCACACACATACATGTACAGGCATGTGCGTGCACGTGTGTACATGCACCTGGCAGTGTGCACTCGCGCACCTCAGGCAGCGTGTGCCTGCACACTCAGTGCACCTGAACACTGGGCTGCCACACATGCACACACGGGGCACACACCCACAGTGATGGTGTCACGTGCCCCATGGGGAAACGGATGAAGCTGTAAGTGCCAAGGAGGGAGAGGCCAGTAAGTGTGTGGGGTGTTCAGGGAGGGCTTCCTGGCGGAGGGACTCTTTCCAGGCCTTGCAGGGAGAGATCTGGGCGTCCCAGGGGGCAGGGGGCTGGACACCCATTCCTACTCCCCGTCTCTGCGAAACAGGGGCTGTCTTTAGGCTGTCATAGCTCTCAGCCTCGTCCAGAGGTAGGGTGCTGCTGGATTTCTGGCCCTCTAAGGGGTGCGAGACCCCAAGAAACTATCTATGCTGATCTGGGCTTCCGTTTCCCATGGATGAAACGGGGGTTGCCTGGGTTTCTTTCAGACTGAGAGGCCTGGACCTAGGCACCAGCTGCGTGGCATCCCTTCTGACCCTCAGGGCCACATCTGAAAAGTGGGGTTAATGGAAATTCTCACCCCTCCTGGGCTGGTGTGGACACCTGGCTCGGCCCAGGGCCCAGCCCTGCTGTGGCTCTCAAGGGTCTGGCGCCTGGTCTTTTTGACTCTGAACAGCAGGGGGAGCCAGGTCCTCACCAAAAGAAGACGCATCAACCTTCTCTCCTCTCCCTTCCAAGTCCTCCTGGTGATGAAACACTCGTTCCAGTGACAGTGACATTTTCAGAACCTCCCAGAGCTCAAGTGCCTCTCACCCCTTCCCTCAGCGTGGTTCCTTTGCCGAGTCCTTATCCAGCCCTGCTGGTGACAAGCAGATGTCCCTTGTCCTCGTGGGCTCCAGGCCAGGCTGGGGAGAGGGATGTTAAGTAAACAGCCAGAGGCCCTTCTGAGAAGTGCTGGGGGCAGAAGCGAAGGGGACTGGGAGAGCATGTCCCAGGGGCCTGGGGGTGGCGTCTGGGAAGACTGCTCGGGAGGAATGAGGTTTTAGCTCAAGTGTGAAGGCGAGCACTTGGCATTGAGGGAAAGGGGTGCTGGGAGGTCCCTGGCACGGGCAAAGGCCCTGCGGACGAGGATGCTGATGAGAGCCAGCCGAGACCAGAGTCAGCGCAGGCCCTCCGTGGTCAGGAAGGGAGTTGGGACTTTCTCCTGAGGGCAGCAGGGAGCCACGGAGGAGGTTTGAGCAGGAGAGTGGCAGGGCGCATTGGTTTGAGGAGGGTCTGTCAGGCTGCCTTGGTGGCCCCAGTGGTGGGGAGCTGGGGAGGGGGGTGGCCCCAGGGAGGGCAGGAATGGGGGCCCCTGTGACTGGTGCCCCGCCCACAGATCGGACAGCCCACACTGCTGCTGTATGTGGACGCAGGCCCCGAGACCATGACCCAGCGGCTGCTGAAGCGTGGACAGACCAGCGGGCGTGTGGACGACAACGAGGAGACCATCAAGAAACGGCTAGACACCTACTACAAGGCCACAGAACCTGTCATCACCTTCTATGAGAAACGTGGCATTGTAGTCAAGGTGCGCCCCCTGCAGGCCTGAGGGAGTACTAGGAGACCTGGGTTTTTGCCTGGTCTGGCCTCCAATTGCCGTGACCTTGGGCCAGCTGCCCTCCCTGGGCCTTGGCGCCCCCGCTGATTTGATGAGGGGCTGCTGCCCCACTGTGGTTGGGCGCCAGAGGCAGGCCTGGCCTCTGTGGGAGGGGCCGGCCTCCGTGGGGTGTGCCCAGCCCTCCCCGGCGTGTCTCTGCTCACCACCAGTCTCCCCGCAGGTCAATGCCGAAGGCTCTGTGGACAGTGTCTTCTCCCAGGTCTGCACCTACCTGGATACCCTCAAGTAGCAGCGCCGGAGCCCCTTCCCCAGCTCCGAGCCCAGCCCCGCCCCGTCCTGACTCGGGAGTCCTGGCCTGAGCTCGGCGCCTCCACCCCGCCCGGCTGGAGCACAGACAGAGGAAGCCACTTTATCCTGTTTTCATGGACAGCTGAGCACTAAAGGAATTTCCGAGGACGTTCAGTTTTACTCCTTTTTCTTTGCTCCCTTCGGGGTTGATTTGTGTGGGATGGCCGCCCGGCCTTGAGTCCCCGACCCCTCACCCTCCCCATTCCTCTTCGGGCCCCTCAGCCCACCACAGCCAGCTGCCCCTCCCCGAGCTCTGGTGGAAGACCTAGGGCCCTTCCTTACCCAGGGCATGCCAGGCCCGGGCTGTGCCAGGTCTGGGGACCCAGAGGGCCTGGGGCAGCGTCTTGCTCTCTGGGACTCGTGGCCAGGCAGAGCTGGGCCTGGGCCCCGGTTCCTCTGCATCCTTGCTGTGTGGCCTTGGCCCGGGTCCCTCATCTCTCTGAGCCTGTTTTCTGTGCCTCACCTCTGCTGGGGACTGGGCTCTTGCGCGCAGTGAGGTCGTGGGCTGTGGAGGTCTTCCTGGGCAGTTGGCGGGTGGCGGGGGCTCTCCTGGTAGAGGGTGTGGCACACATCAGCCGGCCAAGTGGGTAGTGAATTGGCTTCCTTGGCGCCTGAAGCTCTGTGGATCTGAAAAGGGCGTCAAGGTCGAGTGTGGGGAGGGGTCAGGGTCAGGGTCAGGGTCAGGGGTGCCTCCCTGAGGCCATGAGACCTGAAGGGCTTCCCACGCGCACGTGGCCCTGGGTAGGCCACAACCTGTCCTTTCTAAGCAATTTAAATTAGGCTCAGCCCCCCTGCCACGCCCCGTTCGGAAGAGACACACTAAGCCAAGGGTGCAGACTACTAGCTACTGAGGCCCGTGGGAGCTGGAGACCAGAGCAACCTTGGGGGTGTGCCAGGCCTGGGTGCTTTGGGGAGGCCCCGGAACCCCCTGGGGAGACCCATCCCCCCCTTTTCTGTCCTCCTTCACTCTCTGACCTCATCCTGGGAGAAGGCTCCATTTGGTGCTCATGCGTTCTCAACACCCGCATCCCAGCCCCAGCCGGCTCCCTTCTAAGGCAAGAGGGCCCCCAGGGGCCCGCACCTGGCTGGGACGACATCAAGACATCCCGACATCCCGTGAAGGCTGATTGCGCCCACTGTGTGTCCCTTCTATGGATGGCAAGTGCGGCTGGTTTTTTTTCCATTTACACTAGTTATTTAAACTTTCCTTTAAAATAAACGTATTTAAGTTCTAAAAGGCGAGTCTATTGCACGAACACAAAATAAATACACGGTGATGCAGGGGAGAGAGGAGAAGGCAGGCATCCAGCAGGGTGAGCCATCTGGTCCAGGGTGGGGGCGTGTGGATGGGGGCCTCCGCAGCGGGTCCCTCTGTTCCCCACGCCAGCCGGGGTGTGTGGACACGCACGCGCCCCTTTATCACGGGGTTGTCCAAGGGTCCGAGTGATGGTGCGTGGGAAAACACGCCCAGGACGGAAAGGGGCTAAGGAAACCCACCTGACAAAATCATCGTCATTATTTTTTAAATTATATTGTATTGATTATGCTTATTACAGTTGTCCTGATTTCCCCCCCTTTGCCCCCCACTCCACCCAGCACCCCCCACTGTGTCAGGCCATCCCCACACCATTGTTCATGTCCATGGGTCATGGTATAAGTTCTTTGGCTGCTCCATTTCCTGTGCTGTGCTTTACCTCCCCAGGGCTATTCTGTAACTACCTATTTGCACTTAAAAAAAAAGATTTTCTTTATTTTTACAGAGAGGGGCAGGGAGGAAGGAAGAGAGGGAGAGAAACATCAATGTGTGGTTGCCTTTCATGTGCCCCCTACTGGGGACCTGGCCCACAGCTCAGGCATGTGCCCTGACTGGGAATTGAACCGGCAACCCTTTGGTTTGCAGGCCTGCAATCAATTAAATGAGCCACACCAGCCAGGGCCCTATCTGTACTTCTTAATTCTCTCACGTCCTCACCCATCCCCCACATCCCCCTCCCATCTGGCAACCATCAAACACTCTGTATCCATGATTCTGTCTCTGTTCTTCTTGTTTGCTTAGTTGTTTTTTTTTAGATTCAACTGTGGATGTATTTTGCCTTCTTATTATTCATTGTTTTTATCTTCTTTTTCATAAATAAGTCCCTTTAACATTTCATATAATAATGTTTTGATGATGATGAACTCTTTTAGTTTTTTCTTGTCTGGGAAGCTCTTTATCTGCCCTCTGATTCTAAATCATACCTTTGCTGGGTTGAGCAATCCTGGCTTTTCATGACTTTGGATATTTCTTGCCAGTCCCTTCTACCCTGCAAAGTTTCTTTTGAGAGATCAGCAGACAGACTCATGGGAAGTCCCCTGCAGATAACTATCTGCTTTTTTCTTGCTGCTTTTAAGACTCTCTTTATCTTTAACCTTTGGCATTTTAATTATGATGTGTCTTGGAGTGGGCCTCTTTGCATCCATCTTGTTTGGAACTTTCTGTGCTTCCTGGACTTGCAAGTCTATTTCCTTCAGCAAATTAGGAAAGTTTTCTTTCATTATTTTTTCAAATAGATTTCCAATTTCCTGTTCTTTCTCTTCGCCTTCTGGCACCCCTATAATGCCAACGTTCGACCTCTTGAGGTTGTCCCAGAGGCTGCTTCTACTATCCTCACTTTTTTGGATTCTTTTTTCTTCTTCTTGTTCTGATGGGTTCCTTTTTTGCTTCCTTCTGTTCCAAATCATTGATTTGATTCTCAGCTTCATCCACTCTCCTGTTGTTTCCCTGTAAATTGTTCTTTATTTCCATTAGTGTGTCCTTCATTTCTGACTGGGTCTTTTTTATGCTGCTGAGGTCCTCACTAAGTCCCTTGAGCATCCTTATAACCAGTGTTTTGAACTCTGCATCTGATAGATTGCTTATCTCCATTTCTGCAATCTGAGATGGCTGCTACTTGTGCTGGGCTTGGAGATTTCCAGGTGAAGCCAAACTGTAAATCTAAGCTGCTAATTCTAGGCCTGGGGCTCACTGAGGCCAGCTGCTTCTTATTTGAAAGGATTGAGGAAATTGTGAAGCAGGAGCCAAGACCAGCCATTCATATGGAAAAACAACTTGGGTGGGTCCATAAATTGGGTGGGACAGAGTCCATGGGGATCTCTAAGGTGGGTCAAACAGTATTAGCCAGGTTGAAGGAGTCTCAGATATGGTCCCAATTTGTTGGCTCTGTGTGGGGGAGGGTTTAGAAAAGGGATGATGGCCTCTGCTCACCTTGATGCCAGAGACTTCATTTCCCCCCTGTGTACCACTGGTGCCTTTTGAGCTGCTACCCCAGTGCTGGAGCTCAGAGGGAGTGAGTCTGAATAAGTCTGTGTGTTGGTTCTTTTAAGAGGAACTGCCTGGAGCTCCAGCAGTTTCTTCCACCAACTCAATCCCCACTGATTTTTGCAGCCAGAAGTTGTGGGGACTTCCTGGAACTGGAACCCTGGGCTGGGGGGCCTGGTATGGGGCTGGGACTCTTTGCTCCCAAGATATCTCTCCCAAATTTTTATCCACCACACATGGGTGAGGGACCAACTGTTCCTCATTGCGCCCCTCCTGCTAGTCTGGATGTATGTGTTTTCTTAAATTCCATAGTTGTCAGACTTCTATTCAACTTGATTTCTAACAGTCCTGAGTGATGGTTGTTCTATATTTTAGTTGTAATTTTGATGTGATTGTGCAAAGAGGTGAGCCAGGCCTGCCAATGCCGCCATCTTGACAGGAAGTCTCATTCTTTTTATTCTGTTATTACAGCTTCATGAATTCAGGTTCCTCCCAATTTATGAAAACCTAAGTTAATGCAAGCAAGCGCTTCACTACAGAATCACTATGTTCACTTAAAACAAACAAACAAAAAAAGCTTGAGAACATTTTAAAAAGCACATTGAAAAAGCTCTGGTAACCACTACTCCATCCTTGGCCCTACAAACCTTCTTGTGGGAGTTTCCTTTGTGCACATTCGTTTCTCTCTCTTTTTTTTTTTTTTTAGATTTTATTTATTTATTTTTAGAGAAGGAAGGGAGGGAAAAAGAGAGAGAGAGAGAAACATCAATATGTGGTTGCTGGGGGGTTATGGCCTGCAACCCAGGCATGCACCCTGGCTGGGAATTGAACCTGTGACACTTTGGTTCGCAGCCCGAGCTCAATCCACTGAGCTACGCCAGCCAGGGCCATATTCGTTTCTTTAGCAACATTCCAAGATGCCCACTGCTCTGGCAAGACAGAGGCTCCTAAGCCCTGGCCCACTGTGACGTCTCCCCCTGGGACGAGGAGGGGACCCATGTTCACAAAATTCCATCAAACCTACTCAACTGAGACCAATTCTGGGCAGCTCAGTGCACAGAGCTCAGAGGGAACCCCTGGTGGCAGCAGGTCCCTTGACCTGGAGCTCTCGAGTGGAGCCCTGAAGATAAATGGGAGTTCACAGCACCGGGAGGCAGGGGGCTGGGGAAGGCAGAGGGAAGAGCCCCGCCCTGCAGAGGTGGAGAGGACCAGTCGAGTGGGGGCTGGAATTCAGGTGAGAAGGGGCACCCTCGCTAGAGACAAGTGACGGAAGCCAGGTTTGCAGGGTCTTGAACGCCAACCCAGGTGCCTAGTCTTTCCCCAAAGGGCAACGAGAGGCTTGGAGAGTTTTGTTTATAATCTTCAAACAAACAAAATTGGAGGAAGTAACGTGACGAACACCCATATACCCATCACTAACATTTAGTAATCGTGCACATTTTCCATACTTCCTCCGCTGTTGTTCTACCATTGCCAAACCATTTTAAAGTAAATCACAGATGCGAAAACGTTCATCCCTGAAGTGTGACTTCAGTGTGACTCTCTAATGAATAAAGGCATTTTGCTATATAACCACAGCTCAGAGTTTTGAGGACACTAACTTGATCCTAATGTCATAAGAGATAATAATCAGTCCCCATGGGATTTCCCCCAAATGTGTCTTTGTTCAAACCGGGAGGCAATCCAGGACCACCTGTTGCATTGTGGGCGCCCATCAAACTTGAACCTCCAACGACTCCCCCTCTTTTTGTGGCGTTGAGCCGTGGAGGGACTGGTCATCCTGCAGAAAATCCCTCCTTCCGGATTTGTCCGTGGCTTCCTCGTGGTGCTGTTTAATTTGTTCCTCCGTTCCCTGAATTTCTTGTAAACTGGAAGTTTGTTTCAAAGGCTTCAGAGATTCAGGGTGAGCCTTTGGGACAAGAATACCTCACAGGCTCATGAAGAGGTTTTTTAAAAAAATTATTGATTGATTTTGAGAGACAGAGAGACATCGATTTTCGGTTCCACTTATTTATGCATTCTTTGGCTGTTTGTTGCATATGCCCTGATGGGGGATTGAACCCACAACCTTGGTGTATCGTGATGATGCTCTAACCAACCGAGCTGCCTCACCAGGGCCCATGAAGGGTTTTGGAATGAAGGAGGATGGTTGGATCTGCAGCAATCTGGCTTTGAGTGTACGCAAAGCTCCCCGGAGTCTTGTTAAAAAGCTGGTTTTGATTCAGCAGGTCTGGTTTGGGCAGCGAGGCCCCCGCTGCCAGTCCAGGGCCCGCACTTCGGAGAGCTCACACAGAACCTGCTCTGTGGAGGCGGGCGCCGGGGAAGGGTGGGGAGCAGGGGGCGCCTCTAAGGTCAGCCGTGAGCTCCTTCCCTACTGGTGGGCTGAGAGCTGGGCGTGGTGTCGAGTCCGGGACAGTAGATGCTGTCATATTCTTCATGTCTCCAGGGACACTCCAGGAAGTGGCTTGTCCCAAGGTGCCGGAACATTTTAACCAGCCAGAGGGATGGCATAGCGTCTCTGTAACCTCGCGGTCACAGAGAAAGAGAGTGCTCCTAGGTAAGCTCCCTGGGGTGGTGGCCTCAGATGGCCCCGCTGCTCTGTGCCCCTAAGTCTTGGCCTCGGGGGCCCCGAGGGCCTGGCCGGAGGTGCTGAAGTGGGAGAGGAAGGAAGTGGGGAGCAGAAGAGGCCAAGGCTGTCGCCTCCCAGCCGCGCGAGGGGCCTCGAGTAAACAGGAAGGCCTGGCGGCTCCACAGTTCGGGGGGGCTTTGGAGGGGTGGGGGCCAGGGCCCTACTGGACCTGCGCAGCCTGCCAGCACAGAGCTTCCTCGCTGGGGAAGCAGACTCAGAGAGGTTGTGCGGCTTGCCCCAGGTCACACAGCGAGGCAGGGGAACGGAGCTGGACCCTCGTCTGCCGCTCCTGCGTCTGCCATCCACCTGGGGTTCTGGGCAGGGCTCCCTGCCTGCGTTGCCCACCGTGGTTCACAAGGCGCCGCGTGAGCCTCTCACCTGGTGGGGCCTCAGTTTCCCTTTCTGTGAACTCGGAGCCCTTACAACTCAAAGGTCCTGGACTCCTGACCCAGTGGACTCCTTAGGCCTCCTAGGTGGTCTTCACAGGCCCTGCAGGCCTCGGGGAGTGGGTTTTGTCAGGAGGGCCGCTGCCACCCAGGAGGCAGAGGGAACCAGGCCCATCCCCTGGGTAAAGAGGGGAAGACTCCGGGGGACTCTGCTCTTCTAGAACAGAGTCCGGTGGGACCACCGGCTCTTGTGACCTCCTTATCCCCCAGAGGAGTCGTCCTCCTTCTTCGAAGACCCTGCCCCTGGGCTCAGAACGCCCCCAACGCCCACACCCTGGGGACTCAGACTCACAGCCTGTGACACCGCGGGTGCTTGAACCCGTTCATTCATCGCACAAACACTTGCAGAATGCCAGCCATGGGCCGGGCACCATTCTAAGCCATGGGGCCTGGGAACTTCTGTTCTCCAAAGAGGGAGGCAGACAAAACAAGCAATACATAGTATGCGAGGCGACGATGGGTGCCCAGGGGCCACTCGTGGAACAGGTAGAGGGCTGTTCTAAATCCGGCGCTCAGGGAAGTCCTCACTGACCATGTGACGTTTGGATCCTGACTTAAAGGGCAAGGAGCAAGCCCCGGGGGAGAGAGTTTGGGGGTGGGGGGACGGCAAGAGCAAGTGCAAAGGCCCTGAGGTAGACGTGTGCTTGGCCCATTCAAGGAAGAGCAGGGAGGCCGTGTGGCCACAGCTGCGGAAGCAAAGGGGTGAGAGCAGACAGTGAGGCTGGTGAGGGGGTGGGGGACCTTGCTGCCATCTGAGGGGTCCTGGTGGTCACGCGGAGTAAGAAGGTTGCCCGCTCAGGGCACCGAGCCGAGGAGGGATGGGATTTGACTTAGCTGCACAGGCTCCCTCTACGGCATGCAGCGTGGGCTGGGCGCAAGCGGGGAAGCAGGGAGAGCTCAGCGAGGAGGGGGCTGCAACATTCCAAGAGGTGCTGGGGGTCACGAGGGAGGTCACGGTGGGGTAATGGGAACCCCACAAACACCAGAAATGTGGGGGGACAGCCAGCAGGATTTGCCTGTGGGTCAGAAGGGGGCTGTGAGGGAAAGAGTCAAGGGCACCCTCCAGGCCGAAGCAGAGAAAGGAGGGAGTTGTCATTGTCTGGGAGGAGGGACTGAGGCCGGAGCAGCTGGCAGAGAAGGCAGGGAGTCCAGGGCCTAGCGTTGGACGTGTGGAGTCTGAGCGACTCCTTAGACATCCAGGAGCCCGGAGCCCGGGGCAGTTCTGGCTGGAACTATACGTCTGGGATATGCCATGTTGGGAGCTGTTGGTATATAGTATCTAAAGCTGTCTGTCTGGCTAAGGCCACCCAGCGCGCAGCACTTCTTGAACTTGAACGTGCAGGCCGGAGATCTTGATAAAATGCAGGTTCGGAGTCAGACAGAGGTCCGGGCAGGGCCTGAGAGAAGCTCCCTGGGGTGGGGGACGCCGAGACCCCTCTCTGAGTGCCAGGACCCAGGGCGTTGTTGGGCAGCCAAGACCCGTGGGTGGGCAGTGAAATCGACAGAGCGGCTCATGATCCGTATTGAAAGAAAATGGAAGCGGATGGATTCACATCACAAGGGCACGTATCAGTTCCCCAAACCTCGTTTCGGTTATCTGAGCCGGGGAGTCCTGGGGACATGCCGTCGCCATGGCCACAGGGTCTGAGAAAACCTGGCCGGGAAGTGAGGGGAGACAGAGAAGGGAAGAGGCCCGGAGCCGAGCGTGGGAGGATGAGGAGGAGCCAGCGAGGAGGCAGATAAGGCGATGCGGGAGGTGGGCAGAAACCCAGAACGGAGAGTCCTAGACGCCAAAAGAGGAAAAAGACCCAGACTGGAATGATCCTGTGCTTCCCCCAGCCCTGTTGCCAAGCACATCAGAGCCTCAGTTCCCTCCGCCGTGATGTGCAGACCTCACGGTCTCTGCTTGTGGCGGTGGCCGTGAGGTGGCCCTGGGCGCGGGGCGGGGCAAGCGTGTGAACGACGGAGTGATTCCCACTCCGGTCCTGGGCTCCGAGCCCCTCCAGCCCAGCAGGCTGCCCCCCGTGGCGCAGGCAGATGAAGATACCGAGACCCAGACGACGGGAGTATCGGCCTGAGGCTGACCAGAGCAGACCTGCGGGGCTCCTTCCTCCGCGCCTACTTTCTGCCCCGCCCGCCTGTGTGGGTCTGACCCTGCCGTGCTCCATGGCCCCTGGCTGCAGGCCCGTCCTGAAGACGGACAGCCGCCCCGGGGGGGGAGGGTCCCTGGGGGCCGTCTAAAATTCCTCCGGTGGCCAGTGGCCAGGGTGGACGTGCTCCGGCCCTTCCTGCAGCCCTGGCCTTCCTGGCCAGCCAGGAGGAGGAAGAAGCGAATTTGTGCACCTGCCCACTGTGGGGCCTAGGCCCAGGGGCCTGGCCATCGGCCACGTGTCTCTTTGGAGGGTGGGTAGGCGGCACCTGAAAGCGTCGGTATCCGTCGCAGCCCCAGCCGGAAACAGATGGCACGTTCCACTGGGATCGGGAGGGTTCAGTGAAGGGTCTGTTTACACAGGTGTGGGCAGGGGGCAGGGACACCACAAGGGACAGTGCTGAGCCCCAGGGTTGCCGGCAGCGGGGGCCTTGACCATGCTCAGCTCAAAAGGCCATGTGGAGAGGCCGTGGCCTTCCGTGGAGGGAGGCCACCAATTTGCAGTGACCCCGCAGGGAAGGACACGGAGGAATGATCCTCTTCCTCCTCTTCTTCCTTCCTCTCTCTGTCTGTTTGGGGCTGGGGGGTGAGTGTGGGGAGAGGTGGACCCATCAGGCGAGACCGAGCATCCGGGCAGTAGCCGAAGACGACTACTTGAAGGTCCATCCCCAGCTGGGAGTCCACAGGACGGTCAAGCTTCCTGGGGACAGGTGACCTGGCCTGGGAACCCACCTCTTCCTCTGGGAACCAGAACAAGACCCACCTACTGGTGCCTCAGGCTCCCCGTGCCTCAGTGGGTCCCGCCCCGCCTTCCCTTCCAGGGTGCTTCCTGCTTTCAATAAACACATCTCGAGGGTCGTTGCGTCCTGAGCTCTGTGCCTGCCCTCCAGGGGCTTCTGATCAAGGGGAGAGACTGGCACAGCACGACCCCACCTAGGCTGGGGGTGGTGCGGGTGACCTCCTCTCCACCCCAATCTCTTCCTCCCTGTACGGGGGCGAGGGGGGGGGTCTCTGGGGGCAGGTCCAGGCTCTCCTGCGGCTTCTGCAGTTTGTGCTCTCCCTGGACACGTCCTACAATTTCTGCACGTCCTGTGGCTTTCTCCTGCTCACTAGAGGGTCCAATGGGCCTTGTTTATAACACCGGTCGGGGTGGATGATGCAGCGTGGAGGGACGGCAGAGGGAGGGAGGTTGGAGAAGGGCTTCTGATGGGACCCCTGTCACAGCCCCAGGTGTCCCAGCACCCACTGTGGACAACAGTCCCCCCCGTCCCAGGACGCCAACAGCCCCGTGAAAGTGGTCCCCACAGTCAGATCAGGAGGGAGATGCAGGGAAGGAGGTGAGCTTAGAGAGAAGCAGCCCCAGAGACTCTGCCCGCCGCCCCAGGGGGCTCTCACTCTCTGGTGAGCCGTGGGCTCCTCCTCTGAAAGTGGTTGAACGGCCGGGCCCCTGGAGGTGGCTGTGAGGATGCAGAGCTGATAAGGTGAACGCTAGGGTGGGGCCCGGCACGCAGGGGGCGCTCAGCCCCTGGGGCTGGACTAACTGTCCCCGGTTAGGAGGCCTAAGGAAACCTCACAGCCACCCCTCCTTGTCCCCCACGGAGGCCACCCTTTGCCTTGTGTTGCCCACTTCCCCATCTCTGCACCCACGGCGAGAGGCAGGGGACCTGCCACGTTCAGGGGACGCCCTCACCCTGTCCCAGGCTTCCTGGCCTGCGGGGCACCGTTGAGTCTCCCGTGACCCCACACCTATGCCTGGCCGGGAGCCAGCCGGGCCGCTGCAGGGCTGGGCAAGCAGACCTGCCCCGAGTCCCCACCCTAGGAGCCGCACTGGCCCTCCCCACCCCATGTCAGCTCCTGCACTGGCAATGCACGCCTGCTCTGACCCCTCCAGAGGCAGCCCGGCCTCCTGCCTTCTCTGCCCTCCCTGGGCCTTGACTTCTCCATCTGAGACTCCAGACAAGTGTCAAGAGAAAGACCCGCTGGCTCCATCCTCTCTGTGGGCCCTGCCAACATTCATCAAGATTCGTCTTCCCGAGCCCAGCTCTGCCAGCTCCTCCTGCTACGTCACCGTCCGAGACTCCCTGTGGCCCATCAGGATGAAGTCCGGGCATTCAAGGCTCCCCTCCCAAAGCAGGGCCAGAGTCTGCCTCTCCAGCTTTCCTGTCCCCAGCACACCCCTGTGTGTCCTCCTCACCCCTTTCTTCCGCCCCACCCCACGCATCCAGTCTTTCAAAGGCCGGGCCTAAATGCCACCTCCTCCAGGCAGCCCAGGCTTCCTCCTCTGAGCTCCCTTGGGCCTGACCCTAGCTGCTACCCATGACCAGCACCATGGTGGGCACTTACTGTTTGCAGAATGAACAAGGGACAGTCCTGGGGCCGTCTCCCAGGCACAGGGAGCACTGCGGAGGGAGCACGGCCTGTGAGCCAGGCCCAGGGCTCAGCGCTCGAAGGCTCTGAACTCAAAGTCTCACCGTGGCCTGGCGAGGAAGGCCCCACTGTGCCCACTTTACAGACAGGGTGACCGAGGTGGAGGGGCTTGGTCATGGTCTCATATCCTAGCTCAGGGTCAGGAGGGCAGGGTTTTGACGCCCGGGCCATGTGACTTCAGAGACACCAGGAAAATGTGCCCTCCTCTCGCTCGGGCTGTCTTTTGTCCCCGGAGGATTTTCCGCACGTGGACGGGGCAGGCGCAAAGTGCGTGTCTTGGAGCAGGGCCCCTGTTCTCTCGGGGCTCGGGGACCGCAGCCCCAGTGGCCAGCCATGCTGTGCCCTGTGCCCTGTGCCCTGTGCCCTGTGCCGTGCTGAGCCTCAGTTTCTCAAAGAAAGAAGGAAATGACGGCAGCCAGCGCCGTGCCACAGGAGCCAGCCTCGGTGCCCAGGGAGATCTGTCTGAATCCCAGTCCCATTATCTTTAGGGGCCAGTGATCTCCCTTCACGGGGCCTCTCTTTCCTCATCTGCAAAGTGGGACCACTGACCTCATGGAGCTGTGAGCCCCACACGGACTGCCTTGGCCAGTGCCTGTCTCCCGAAAGGTTCCCTTGGTGGGTGTTTAGGGTGATTGTTTTCATCTGTCCCCTGCCCCGGGGCTGCCAGCCAGCCCTGGACAGGGTGGGATGGGAGGGTGGAGTGCATGGGGAGACGAGCCTGGAGCCTGGGCCCTCCCACCCCACTGCCTCCCCCTCCCTAGGGCCCCCCACCCAGCGACAAAGCTCATGGCACTTCCTCTCCCGCCTGGCAGGCCGCCTGGCCCAGCCCCTTCTCTAAGGAAGCGCATTTCCTGCCTCCCTGGCCTGGCTGGATGAGCCAGGAGCTCCCCACCGCTGCCGGTCATTCCCCAGCCCCGGACTGCTGCCGCCCACACCAGCCCAGCACCCTCTTCCCGCTCATCCCTCAGCCAGCGACCCTCGGCCCGGCCCTGTGCCCCGTGCCCACTTCTGACCAACTTGGCCGTCACCTTAGAAGGCTGGAGCAGGGACAGCGTCGCTCCGGTCGCCTGCTCCCTTTGGGTCCCCGTGTGAGCCCACGCCGGCCCCCAAGCCTGCCCGCAGCTCTGCCCCTGGACACCGGATAACGCCCAGCGACCAGAGCCCGCGGGGGACGGCATGGACCACAGCGCACGCTTCCTGGTCGTGGCCCTGCTGCTGGCCATCGGCAGCCTCAGCCCCACAAGTAGGTGTTTGGGCCCCGGGGTGGGGGGACCAGGCTCCTTGTCCCAAGCTCATGCCCTCGGGAGCTCATGTCCTGAGGGGTTGGACAGCCCACAGCAGATGCCATAGGGTGACCGACCATCCTGGTTTGGCAGGACCAGGAACTTTTGGTCCTGAAAGTCCCAGGCAAACAGAGGTGAGTTATTTACCTTAAACCTGGTCTCTAGCCTCTGGCCTCCTGGTTTCTCTCCAGGAAGCACAGGCCCGAGCATGCTGTGCAGCCCTGGGAGCGCCTCCTGCCCTCTCTGGGCCTTAGGTCTCCTATCGGAGGAACGTGTGGGAAGGAGGGCACCAGGCCTCACGTTTGGACTCGGGCTTTAGGCTGTGGTTACTTCCTCGTGGTGTGATCTTGGGGAACGACCTTCCGGCCTCTGAGCAAAGTGGGGGTGGTAACAGGCTCCTCTGGGGCTGCCGGGAAGGCCGGGTGAGGCGATGCTTGCGGACAGATGTGCCGGGCAAGCTGACTGTTCCCGTGTTGTTGCTGTTGTTCCATAATTAGCTTTGAACCCTCCACCCTCACCTTCCCCCGGGTCCCGTGCGTGGCTCAGACCCCTCTGAACGCAGTGTGCTCCTCAGCCGCCGTCCCCGCTCTGCTCCCCAGGAAGCCTGCAGGATTGGGGTGCAGTCCCAGAGCAGGGCTTCTGTGGGCACTCTGCGGCCTGGGGGGCTTTTGCAGGGGTCGTGGCCTAGGCTGCCTTCAGAAGCTGACCAGACGAGGGGCCACGAGGAGCCTGGGACTCCTCGTCCCTCGTCCCACTTCCTGTGGCCTTGCTGTGCCCCGTGAACGCACCCACCTGAAGCCGCAGCATGGCCCTGTGGACACCCCCTCAGCCCTGGTGCACCCAGGAACTCCCTAGAGTGGGGGTGCCCAACCCGTGGCCCACGAGCCACATGCGGCCCAAGATGGCTGTGAATGCAGCCCAACACAAAATCGTAAATTTACTTAAAATATTATGAGATTTTCTTTTTGTGATTATGTGTCCCCATGTATTTCATGGGTGGCCCCAACCAACTTGTCTTCCAGTGTGGCCCAGAGACGCCAAAAAGTGGGACACCCCTGCCCTAAAGGACCTGGGGGGTGGTGAGAATGCAGCAGCAGCAGCAGCGGCGGCGGCCTGCCCCTCCCTGCTGACCCCCACCCCCATGGCCTCCCCAAGTCCCCAAACCCCGGTCTCTGGAGCGCTCCCCCCTGCCTCACGGACAGACAGGAAAGGGAGCCTCAGACACTTAGTGACTTAGCAGGGATTTGACCCCGGGCCCGTGGCTTCCTAACCGCGGGCGATACAGCTCCCGGTCACCCCGCAAGACGGCTACCACCGTCGTCCCATTTTACAGGACAGGAAGTGGAGGCGGTGGCCGGCCGCGTTCACACAGCTCGATGGGGGCCCTCCCTGAGCCCCACGGCGGCTGCCCTGACTTTCTCCCCCAGCCCCCGCATTTCTAGCTTGGTGGGTGGCACTCTCTTCTTGACGCCATTCATCAGAGGAAGGTCCGTGAAGGTCTCTGGGGCCTGGTTTTATAGGCTCAAGGGCAGGGGTGTGCTGGCAAAGAAAATGAACAGCAGGGTGAGAGGTTGGGGGTGGCGCTGGTTAGTTCCTGGGGTGTAAATGTTCCCACATGGCTGATTTTGAGAAACCAGCTCACTGGACTCACTCGGAGTCAGTGAGAGGTGCCCAGCAGGGGACCCTCAGCAAGTATTTCCATCACACACACACACGACAGACGCAGATAATAACCTCAGGAACACAGATGATGGTGGAATGGAGTACAATTATTAGGAAGCGAGAAATTTGATATGTATTACCTTTTAGAAAATGCATGTTATTTAACTGCAAGCTTGTCAAGTTTAGTTTTGAATAATGGCTGTGTTTAACAGCCTGTTGGAAAAATCTCCTGGTAATTTATCGACCTGCTCCTGCGAGCAGGTACTGACTCCCGGAGGCCGTAGGGTCCGAGGGAGCTCCCGTTCCAAACCACCCAGCCTGACTCCCTTACAGTCTGGGAGACGGAGGCCCAGGAGGGTCAGCTGGGGGCCTGGCCAGGGCATGGGGCTCAGCTCTCCAGACGGGGGGAGGATGTGAGGGTGGCCCAGGTCTTGCCATTCAGGCGGGAGGAGGTGCCGACGGGTGCAGACCAGGTTCAAAACCAGGTCCAGCCTTCTGGGAACAGAGCTTGACAGAATCTCTCAAAAAACTGTACTTGTAAGAGCAACTCAGCCTTCAGAAGTCAGACCTGGAGAGTTACTTGCCCAGCTCTGTAAGGATACACGGTCCCTACGTAGCCGTAACAAAAACCCAACGTCTGGAGGCCACCCAGATGTCCAGCAGCCTGGGCCTCGTTAGCTGGATTACGATGCCGTGGAATAGCGTGCAGTGGTTATCAAGCAGCTGGACCTCGTCTGCCCTGCCGTGGGCAGACAGCGGGGCCGCGCTGCCAGCTGCCCAGACAGCAGCGGCTCATTTCTTTGAGAGTGAAACAGTGACCACACGCAGCACACGCAGAGAAGACCCAGCGTGCGACCACTCATGCTTTCTCGAGCGCCAGGATTTTCGCCTAAGACACACTTTTTTGTCATGTTGGAATTCTTTTCAAGAACAAGCAGGTAGAGATTTTTTTAAAAGCAATTTAACTATATATTTACTTTAGTCTGCTCCTCGAAGAAAATGTATAAGAGGGGAAAAATTGTTAGCACGCTGGGGGATTGCTTCCTGGCTTTTCTTTTTTTAAAAAAAGAATTTTTTAAATTTTATTTTGAGAGCAAGGGGAAGGGAGGGAGAAAGAGAGGGAGACAAACATCAATGTGTGGTTGCTTGTCATGCGTGCCCAGTGGGGGACCTGGCCTATGTCCCAAGCATGTGCCCTGACTGGGAATCGAACTGGTGATGCTGTGGTTTGCAGGCTGGTGCTGAATCCGCTGAGCCACACCAGCCAGGGCAGATTGCTTACTAGCTTTTTAAGGTAATTTTGATGCAGGGGGATTAACATTCGGGCATCTTGTGTACCCTTCTTATGTCCCAGAGGTTTCTGTGTTGTCGTGGGGACGCCCAAACCATCCCATTGTGGTTCTGGAACAGTCTCTTCCTTAAAGGTGCCCTCCATCCTTTGCCTCATAGAGTCCCTATTGTTGCACACTTAGGTGGTTTCCCCAGCGGGGCTAATTATAAATACCACCTCCGTGCACATTTTTGGTACACGCACCTTTTCCTGTATTCGTAGTATTTCGCTTGGACGGAGTCCCAGAAGCGACGGTGCGGGGACTCGTGGCCCGCGCCGCGCGGCTGGGATCAAAGGGTGTTTCCTGAGTGTGGGCGCACGTTCGCCGGAGGATGGGCCGGAGGCCTGACTTCGAGTCCCCGTGCCGCTGGCCAACTGTGTGGGGCTCTGGGACCCTCTGGGGGGGGCGCTGGTGTCACAGGACAGAGCCCACACATGTCTATGTCGTAGAGGCTGTGTTCCCGGACAGCTTCCCTTTTGCCAGGAGGAAAAAGAGGCTGGAGCGGGAGCCGTGGGAGCCAGGAGAGGTTGGGTCCCTGAAGCCCATTCTCACTGCCATGAGGATTCTCATCCTGGCCTTGAGTGGCTCATTGTGTTGGGTGTCGGCCCATAAACCGAGGGGTTGCCGGTTAGATTCTCAGTCAGGGCACATGCCTGGGCTGTGGGCCAGGTCCCTGGTTGGGGGCGTGTGAGAAGCAACCGTTTGATGTCTCTCTTGCACATCAGTGCTCCTCTCCCTCTCTTCTCCTTTGTCTAAAAACAAATAAGTAAAATCTTAAAGATTGTTAGCTCTGGCTGGCATAGCTCAGTGTATTGAGTGTGGGCTGAGAACCAAAGGGTCACAGGTTCAATTCCCAGTCAGGGCACATGCCTGGGTTGTGGGCCATGACCCCCAACAACCGCACATTGATGTTTCCCTCTTTCTCTCTATCTCCCTCCCTTCCCTCTCTAAAAATAAATAAATAAAATCTTTTAAAAAAATATTCTTTCACCTTAGCCAGACAGATGGTGACACTAAGACCCAGAGGGAAAGAGACACCGGTCTCTCAAGGTCACAGACAGGTCAGGGCTGGGCCCTCTGAGGACAGGCCTGGTCTGCTCGCTCAAGGTCCTGAGGGGGAATCCAGGCCAGAGGGAGGGATGCAAGACCCTTTTCTGGGTCTGCAGCGCGTCAGGCAGCTCCTCGTCTCTAGACCCCGTTAATAGCTGAGGACACCGAGGCTCAGGACAAGGGGCGCAGGTCCAGAGTTCAACCCCAGGCTGCCTGCTCCCACACCCAGCTTCTTTCTCTGCGCCTGGGGCGGCCTGGTGTGGGGGCTCGGAGAGCTGATGGCCCTGGCCCTGGGCCCTCTCTCCTAGTTCCAGGCCCGGCTTTGGGGTCCCAGCCCTTGAGGCTGAAGAGGACCCTTATCCAGGGCTGAGCTCATGTCAGTAGCCATGATAGGGGTGGTGGGAAGAGACCAATAAGACAGCCCACATTGATTCAGCGCTTACTGGGTGCCGGACGCTGCTCTGGACATGTTACGTGTACTGTCAGACCGAGCTTCACAGAAGCCTGATGAAGCGGACCCCGAACTGTACAGCCAAGGAGCTGGGGGTGCGGGCCAGGGAAAGGGTTTCCTTGAGTAATGCAGCCCAGACGTGAGCGGCTGGGGCTTGAGCCCGGGGCCTAGCCACTGCACCGCACTGCCTCGGGGAGGATGATGAGGATGCCTCTGTTTGCAGACCTTCCCGCCACGGACATTCGGTCCCTTTCCTGCACCTACAGTGGCCCTCCCGCCTAGAGCCCAGCCGGATCAGTTCTGATGAGGTTTTCACAATAGGGTTTTGAAGGATGAATAGAAGTTGGCTAAGTGGCCGAATAGAGGAAGACCATTGGTTTGGGAAAGGGCTTGGCAGAGGCCATGAACATGGTCTGTCTGAAGGCAAAGCTCGCCTCTCCCCACTGACTGGGCATGACTGACTGTGACAGCAGCTGCCGGCCCCTGAGCAGCCCTCACGCGTCGGGAGCCTGCTCAGCCCTGTGCACGCATCTTCTCACCAGGAGCCCCCCCACCTGGCTGAGAAAGCTGTTATGATCGCGCCATCCCCATTCCACAGAGGACAGCACTGGGCCGTGGACAGGAAGCTGCTGGGTGGTAGCAGAACCGGGATTTGAACCTTCGGCATCTGCCAGACCCCTGCGCTGTTTAACCCCGCTCTAGGTGTGGAGTGTGGCCTTGCCCCCGAAGGCACTGGGAAGTTCCGGGGAAGACTGGAGAATGGAGCGTCGAGGCCCTGCGGGGGGCTGTGCCCAGCGCGGGGGGTTGGGCTGGGAGCTGGGAAATCTTTGAGGGTGTAACTGAGCCCTAAGAGGAACAGACGGTGGCTGGGCTCATGGGTGATGGAAGAAAAAACCAGAAAAGGCCCCATCATAAAGGATCCCCCCTGGTATATACACAATAACCACAGAACACGTGCTGGGCACCACTCTGTACACAGGCTGCCACACGAGGCTGACCCATGGCGGCCTGCGGGGTGGGTGCTGGGTGCTGGGTGCCGGGTGCCAGGGCTGTCTGCGTCCAAGCACAGGCCCTGCCACTCGGGAGCTGGGGATCCTCAGGCTGGCTTTCGCTCCTCCCTGAACTCCGGCTTCCTCGTGTGTCAAACGGTCGTACTAATAGCACCCACTTCGTCGCAGGCTGCCGTGAGGGTCAAAGGACAGAGCTGCCGAGGCCTCCACGCCGCCGTCCCTGGTCCCGGTGCGCACGACGGAGCTGTCTGGCAAACGGGGAAAGGGAGGCTCGGAGGAGTCAGGGTTTCGCTCGAGGTGACCAGCGTTTTAAGAGGCAGACCTGGGGTTTGACCCAGGACCTCAGGCTCCCGAGCTGCTTTTCTTGATCATTATCATCGGTGGCCTCCCCAAGTTCTAGGGGTGGCCGTTGGGAAAGCCCCAAGGTGGCCCCGGGTTCACGGGTCGGAGAGGAGACAGGGGTGGGAAGGTGACTCTGGGTCTCTCGCTAGGCCAGCGGGTCACCCAGGCTCCCGGCGGCGCCTCGCCCGGCGCAGGTCCCTGGAGGCCCCGGAGTTTCCCGTGGTGCCGGGGGAGATTGTTTTCTGCTCTGTCTGGGCCCGCCTCCGGCTCCAGGAGACAGGCCTGGGCGTCACACTCCCTCCTGTCTCCCCATTCTCGTCGGCGGGGTGGGGGCAGCCAGGATTCGAAAAGGCCCCAAAATAAATGGGCCTCTTATCTGATCTCCCAGCCTGGCCCGTTATCTGATCATTACATAATGGCCGTGCCGCTGACGGCATGGAGGAGGTGGCCCCGGCGGCCCCGGTGGCCCGGCAGTCCGGCAATCTGGGAGGAACTGGGGTTCCTGGAAGTCTGGGGAGGGGGCAGGGAAAGTCCGGAGGGAAGGAGGAAGCCACTGTGCTAATCGGCAGGCCCGACCCTGGGTCATGTGGGGAGAGGTAGGTCCCGGGCCCAGCCTCGGCAGCCACGCGCAGTGCTGTGACTCCGGCACCCTTAGCCTCTCCCGGCCTCAGTCTCCCCGTCTGTAGAGGAGGGGCTTGGGCTAAGTAACAGCCAAGAAGTGTGTGTTCACTGATAGGGAAAGGGAGAGGGTGGGGAGCTCTGAGGGGCTTGGTGGGTCACGAGGGGGCGGGACAGGAGGAGACGGTGCCAGCCCGGCAGTCTGCGGGGCTGAGGGAGGTGGCTGGGCCGAGCCCTGGGACCCTCCGAGAGGCCCCTCCCCGACAGGCTGCACGCCCCTGTGTCCCCACCAGAGAGACAGTCCTCTCCAGTGCCCAGGGCCTCAGGTAAAGTGATCGAAAAAACCAACCACCAGGTGCTCTTTCTCCGAAGGCATCCCAGCCCCTCCGTGCACTGTGCGGGTCTCTTCCGACCCTCCGGTCCTCTCCCGGACACGGCCGCTGGAGCCCGACGGGGTGAGGTCGCTTGCCAGAGCCAGACAGCCTGGCCTGGGGGCTTTGATGCGAGCCGAAATGCCGCATGACCCAGGCACCCCAGGGTCCCCAGCACATGGGCCAGGTCCCGGGCACGGACTCACACGGCCTGCGCCCCCACGGCGGCCAGATGTCTCTGTCCGGAACGCATCCTCCCCGAGATGTTGCAGGGAGATGGGGTTGCGCAGGCAGCGGAAAGGTGGGGGAGAAGGCCGGCTGGTCTGAGACACGGCCCAGCCAGCGGCCCGGGTTCTGAAGAAGCCTCCCTGCCCCCTGCTCCGAGCTGGCGTCGGCCGGGCGCGTGTGCAGTCCCTCGGTGCCCGGCTTTGATCTCCAAGAAAACAGGAAGGGAGCGCGACGAGATGGAGACATTGGCTTCCAAGCAGTCTCCCCTTCTCTGTCCTCCTTCCCTCCTCCAGAGCCCCCTTCCCGCCCCCCCACCAGCACATTCCTGAGGCCGAGGTGTAGGGGGCCTCATTTCCTCTTCCTCCTCCGCGGGGTCAGGGTGAAATTCCAGGGCCTTCCCTCAGGACCCGCACTTCCCGCAGCAGCCCCAGGCGGCCTCCCGCCGGCTGCCCTGCGACCTGGACTCACGCTGGCTGGGGACAGGAGGCCCCAGCTCTCCTTGGCCCATCCCTCTCCGCCTCCTTGAGGCACAAGAGGGGACCTTGTGTCTCCGATTGCAGCTCTCACCTTCCTTTGGCGTGAACCGGCCTGCAGGTTCGGGTGCGTGAACTGTGTGGGCCCCACCACGCCAGCAGGGTTGTCCTGTGTAGCAAGTAGAATACAGGATGCCCAGTTGGATTTAAATGTCAGGTAACCCATGCAAACAATTTTTAGTATAAGTGTATCCCATGAAATAGTTGGGACATACTTACGCTTTCAAAATTATTTATGTTTTTACTTATTCGAATGTATTTGGGTGTCCTGAGTGTTATCTATCGACTTTACACTGAGTAGCCCTGTGCATCCAGGACAGGGACTTTCTCCTTCCGAGCCTCCGTGTCCTCATCTGGGGAATGGACATCGTGATACCCGCCTCGCGGGGCAGCTGTGAGGACGCGGTGCAGCACCGAGCCCGCGCCGTGCACCCAGCAGGCACCCAGCAGGCACCCAGCAGGCACCCAGCAGGCACCCAGCAGGCGGGAGGAGTGGCCACCACCTGGTTCTCATCTGGCCCTCTCTCCGGCTGTGCTTCCCCCACAGGTCTTGCACAAGCAGTCCACTGTGACCTGCAGCCTGGGGACCCCGAGGTGACATACTTCACAAGCCAGGTTCCTCACGGCTGTGTGGCTCACGTCCCCAATGCCACCGTCGAGGTCCACATCCTCTTCCTGGAGTTCTCAAGGGTGAGTGCCCGAAGACAGGGTCGGGTAGGGGCTTAGAGGCAGGCCCGGGGGGCCCTCGGGGTGTGGGGAGTCAGTCTTCCTTGTGCCTGTCCCTGGAGCTGTGGGGCGAGTCCGCCTGCCGGGAGGGTGGCACGAGCATCTCACGGGGCCTACAGAGGGTGGCACTTCTGGGTGGCCCAGAAGGTCTCCCTGGGGCAGTCCTCTGGATGTCACCCCAAGACCCAGGTAGGGAGGGCTGGGTTCGGCCCGAGACCCCTGGAGAGGAGCCAGGGGGCGGTGCAGCGGGCCGAGTGAGCTGGTGTCTGTGTGGCCCCAGTGACCGGGGCTTCTCGCAGACGGAGCTGCGCTCTAGGCAGCTGGGACTTTGAGAAAGTGCTTCTTCCCCCAGTGGGGCCCGAACCTCCCTCCCCGGAGGGTCCTGCACCAAATGTCTGCGGCCTGGCAGGCAGCCCCTCGATGTCAGCGTCGGAAGCTATTTCCCCGCTGTGGCCCCCCTCCATGAGAACGCCCCCCACCCGAGGCCCACCACCTAGATTTTCTAGGCCCCTGTTCCTAACACATCTTCTAAGGGTTCACTGTGTGCTAAGTGCTGTGCTGGGCCTACTATGGACCAGAAAGTGAGTTCAAAATCTTAACATGCATCGTGTCTCCCAAGAGCCCACCTGGCCCGGTCTGTTATTAGCCCCATTTTGCAGGGGAGGAAACTGAGGCAGGTCTATGGCGGTGAAGCAACCTGTCCGAGGCCAGAGTCCACCCGAGATCCCCAGGGATGCCGAGCCGGGCTGTCACCTGGCTCCCCACGGGATCTCAGTGTTCGGACGGTGTCTGGTGCTCCCGGGCCAGTGACCACGCCTGGCGGACGTGGCCTCAAGTCCTGAGAGCGGCTGAGTGGTGTCAGCTCAGGGTAAACGTGTGGCCGACTTGCCCCCGAAGCTGTTACGTTGCCCTGCATTTGTGCGGTGATAAGACAGTGCCCAGACCACCAATATCGAGGGGCCTGCTCCCACCGCCCTGCCTGCCATGAGGACTGCAGGCCTCGATAACCCCCAAACCACAGATAGCGCCAGACACACGTGGTGTGGTTTTCACAGCCATTGTAATTTGTTTCAAGTTTGGCGACAATGTGGAAAATAAGAATGCCCTCTGGGTGTTCGTTCTGTTTGTTCTGATGTTCAGGTCTCTGTGCCCCCTCTGGGGGATGGGGGTCCCCTCACCCAAATCATTTCACAGTGAGCCAGAGTCGGAGAAAGGCCCCCGGCCAAGTACCCAGGTCTATTGGGGTGGGAGCGGGGCAGAGGTCGGGACAGACAGCAGGCTCCAGGTGACGGGGGCCTCCTTGGGCGGCGCAGGGCAGGGGTGCCCCTGCTGCTGTGGAACTAGGCAGGGCTTCCTGGAGGAAGCAGCAACCTAGGGACGGCCAGGAACTTGCTGAGGGAAGGGGGCGGGGCGAGAGGGCCGTTGATACAGCGAAGGCACAGCAGGGAGGTGGGCCTTGGTGTGGTCAGCACGTGGTTCACGGTGGCAGCAGCTTGTTGGTCCCCTCGGGGCAGGGCTGGGCGGATGGAAAGACCCTGTTGTCATCCTAAGGACTTTGGTCTTTATCCTGTGGGCAGTGGCAGTCACTGGACAGGCACGGCCACCATCACTCAGGTCGTCGTAGAGGTCATGGCAACAGAATCCCACATCCGTCCTGGGCCCTTCCAGAGGACTCAGTCTGTGGAACACCTTGACCCAAGGAGCCCGCCTGCAAACCCAGCCCTGCCACGCCCCCGAAGGCCACATATGTGGTGGTGGCTTCCCTGCAGGAGAGGGCAAGGGGGTGGAGGAGAGCGCCGGCATGCCGGTCCTGGCTCTGTCACTGGCCAGCGCGTCTTCTCGTGCCTGACACGCTGAGGGGGTTCCTCCTCCCCACTCCCCACTGCTTGTGCTCAGGGACTCACACTGCTCGTGCTCAGGGACTCACCAAAGAACCATGGAGTATCAGAATCTGGGCCGGTGCCTGGCCTGTTCAAACAGCTGCTGAACGTATGGGTGAATGAATGAACGAATACTTGAATGAATGAATGAATGAATGAATGAAAAGATGAATGCACCGCTATGTGACCTGGAGGCAGGGGTTAAGAACAGGGGCTCTGGAGCCAGAGAGCCTTCACATTGAATCTTGGCTCCCCCACTTACGGCGGCACGACCTTGGCGCACCTCTCCAAGCCTCCGTTTTCCTGCGGGAAACTTGGGGACCCTAGGCCCCCACCTCTCAGGGCGCTGTGAGAATCCCGTGGGGCAGTGCGGGCCTTCCCAGAGCCCCGGCTCGCTATGCAGCAGCCGCACTTGTTATTATTACAAAGGCTCCTCTTCGGGCCCCAGGTCTCCCCTGGAAACACCCTCGTTTTGCTGGGCACGCTACAGTTTACAGAATGCCCTCACAGCAGTTCTTGCTCTCAGGCAGCCGGGGCAGAGGCTGTGAATTTCTTTTCAGAGGGGGCACCTGATGGAGCCTCACCCCCTGGGTGCTCCTGGCCCCCCCCCCGCCCCAGTCCCACCAGATCCTGCTGCAGCGACACTGGAGGACCCGTGGTTTTCCTGAGTACGCCTCCTTCCCCAGGCAGCTCCCGAGAATGGGGTCCACAGCCCCCCAGGCCCCCTGAACCAGTCCTCGCCAGGTGCCTCCTCTGTGCCCAGCCCGAGTTGGGCACTGATGGTGCCGAGAGAAAGCACACCCAGCCCCTGGCCTCGGGCCAACTGCCAGGCCAGGGGAGGCCGAGGTGGGCGTCCGCAGCCCTGGTATTGAGTGATGGGATCGGCGATGGAGGGCCGTGGGTCCCACATCTAGCCAGAGAGAGAGAGAGGGAGGTCAAGGGCGTTCCCGGCAGAAGGCACCCCATGCGCAAAGGCAAGGAGCAGGAACTGGCAGCGGCAATGTGAGTGGCGGCCGTCTCTGCGAGCAGCCCGGCCCCTCCCGACCTCTGGGTGCCTCCTTCGGGCCTTGGCGTGGGGACAGGCTTCCCCGCCCGCCCCTGCGGGGCCTCGGAATCCTCCGATTTCCCGTGCGTGGGCGGCAGATGGACTGTGGCGGCCAAGAGCCTCGGGGAGGAGAGATTTAGTGTGTGTGTGTGTGTGTGTGTGTGTGTGTGTGTGTGTGTTGGGGAGGTTTACGGGCAGACAAGGGGGCCGCTAGGCTGGGGCTGTATCTCGCTGGGTCCCCAAAGGGCAGGCTGGAGTCTGGGTTCCGGGAGGGGGCCCTGGGTCACATCCTGACCCGCGGAGACAGGAAACCAGCCTGGTGTCTCAGAGATTCCCGCCAGGCTGACTGTACCAATCTGTTGTCCTTCTGAAAAGCCCCAGACAGCCGGGCCAGAGCTGAGCAGCCACTGATTCACCCCACTTCTGGGCAATCTCGGGGGGCACGCCACACCCCTCCGCGCCGATGAACCCGCTGGGCTCTTCTTACCCTGACTCACCCCCGGCCCGACGGGCAGGTGAGGCCGCTCAGGCCGGGGGGAGCAGCGGGGGCCCCGAGTTCCTGGGAGGACTGTCCTGGGAGTCCGTGAAGGGGCGTGGAAGGCAGCGGTGCCCTCGGACCTGGGCAAAGGGGTATCCCGCCCGACCCCACCGTTAGTGGCCCTCTCCGACCCCTTCCAGCTGCGGGTGCACGGGACTCCAGAGATCCCTGCCCGAGTGCACGAGCCTACTCCCAGAGGGACACGGGCCGCTTTCCTGTCCCGTCCCCCAGAGGGGACACTGCATGGCTGGTGTGAGCTCCCCTCGACCTGAAGGGTGTCACGGTGACTCCCGGCAGGGGGTGGGCATGGTGGAGCTTGGCATCCGGGACGGGCTGTCCACATGCATCTGTGTGAAGAAAAGGGGTGCGGGCCGGGGCCATGGGCGACCATCTGTGCCCTTGTCCCGGGCCTGTCCGGGGCGGGCGTGGCGGAGGGATGTGGCTGGGGGGTCAGACAGGCTGGGCAGGGCTGCATCTGCTCCCTCACTGCCGCACCCCCAGCGTCCAGCTCTGGTCGGCCTGGTAATAAATACTGGATCGATGGATAGACGGGCGGATAATGGAGGGAAGGAGGAGGAGGAGGAATACATACACAACAGCCTCTGCCCGTTGGCCATCCCCAAGGGGTTAGTGGCGTCACTCTTGTTCGTCATTGGTTGTTTGGGGTGTTCGTCTTGTTCTCTGCCAAGTTCCTGAAGGACAGAGCTGTGCCTTCTTCCCGTTCCCCTTCGAGAGCGCAGAAGCCCTCGCTGGTCCCAGTTCTGGGCCCTCAGATGGGCAAGTGGGGGGATAGGGAGGACATGGGCTGACCAGGGGCCCTCAGCTGGGGAAGGTACCACATCTCTCCTGGGGGTTCTGGAAGCCCATTCTTCTGGCCACTTGGCTGGAGACGGTGACTCCCGGATGTCAAACGCTGGAGCCCTAGGAGACCTGATGGAGCCCCGCAGCCACACTGACCCCAGCGCTTTCCTCCACTGGTGGGGAGACTGAGGCTAGGCGAGATGTGACTGACGCGTGGCCCAGTTCCAGCTGCCCGCTGCCCACCTCTGGCGCTGACCTCCCCAGGTGGAAATCCATGGCTGCTCTGGATGAGTGGGCAATCTGTCATTACCTGGGCACTGGACCACCCACTTTGCAGTCAGGGTCTCACTGAGTCTTCACAAGTCTAGGAAGTGGCCCTGGCCGGCGTGGCTCAGTTAGAACATTGTCCTGTGCACCAGAAGGCTGCAGGTGTGATTCCTGGTTAGGGCACAAACCCAGGTTGCAGGTTCGATCCCTGATTGGGTAGCGTATATGAGGCAACAGGTTGGTGCCTCTCTCTCTCTCTCTCCCTCTCTCCCTCTCTCTCTCTCTCTCTCTCTCCCTCTCCCTCTCTCTCTCTCTCCCCTCCCTCTCTCTCTCCCTCTTCCCCCCTCTCTCTCTCCCTCTCTCTCTCCCCCTCCCTCTCTCTCCCCCCGCCCCCCTGTCTCCCCCTGGCCCCATCTCTTCTCCTCTCTGTAAAATCAGTAAGCTTGACCTTGGGTGAGGAGAAAATAAAAAGCTCAGCTCGTGGGTTCGACTGGATGCATGCGATCCCAGTACGGGCGCATATAGGAGGCGACCAAGCAATGCTTCTCTCTCTCCCTGCCTCTCTCTCTAAAAGCAATGAAAACAATATCCTTGGATGAGGATTAAAAAAAAACAAACAAACAAACTAAAAAAAGCCTATGAGGTGGGCGTATTGTCCAGCCCATTTTCCAGATCAGGAAACCGAGGCCCAGGGTTACCCACAGGCTAATGACTCAGACTGCCTTTGAATTCAGGTCGGTCTGGCTTTGACCCCTTCCCCGGCCACCCGGGCCGCATGTGCCATCTGAGGCTGCCGGGGGTGGACAGAGGGATGTCTGGCTCCAATCGGCCGGCTCCAGTCTGGCCCTAGGAGGGTGGGAGCCGCAGGCAGCCCTGAGGCTCCGTCCTAGAAGAATTGCTGGAAGCCACTTTCTATAAGTGGCTACTAGCGCTCAGGGCCTCCTCACCGAAATCCCCTGTTCCCGCTCCTGACCGCCGGGCCAACAATGGCATCTGTGGGACACTGGCACAAAAATAGCAACATGGTCTCCCGCCCACCCGTCCAGGGTGGGGGCCGGGGCAGACCCAGGCTGACCCGAGTTTCGGAGCTGGAGGTAAGGGGTGGCTGGCCTGCCGGCCCCGGCTGGGCTCTCAGAATTCTCAGGGTGCCTTAGGAACTGGTGGCCCGGGGGTGGGGGGCTAGGCAGGCCCCTCCGTTTGCCTTTGGGCTTCGGGCTGGGAGGGCAGAGGGAAGTCCGTGCGTGTGAGTGACCGTGGTGGTGAGTCAGGGCCCCGGGGTGGAGGCGTTTGCTGTGGAAACCCGGGCTGGGTGTTTCTGGTGAGCAGCCACACGGACTCAGCCGGGCCCGCGGCCTCAGAGACCCCAGAGAGCCCTGCTCTCCAGCCTCCCTGCGTGTCCACGCTGCTGCCCTGCTCTGTGGCCCCAGCCCATGACGACCCCTCTTTGGGCCTCAGCCCCACCCCTTCCAGCCTCCAAACCTGCAGGGAGGGACTTGGTGACAACCGAGCGAGGGTTTGGAGTTCGAGCTCTGGGACAAGAGCAGAGCGTGATGTCCCAAACGTCCCAAAGGTACAGCCTCTGAGTCCTCTCCCCCTCAGCAGGACCCAACCCCGACCTCCACTTCTCTCTGTGACTTGCTTTCCCCAGCGCACCAACCCGGCCCTGCCCCTGTGTCACAGACCGGGCACCGAGGTACAGGGGGACGGGGACATTTGCAGGACAGCGGCAAGAACGGATGTTCAGGTGCCCTCTCTCTGTCACCTGCAGCACTCTGGGCCTGTGGGTGTCCACTTAGGGGCAAAGGGTGGGACTCCAGCCCACGGGGCCCGCCTGTCCGCCCTTGGAGGTCTCGGCGTTGACTCCTCTGGGTGAGGATGGGCCTCGGGGGCAGCTCTGAGAGGAAGGACACGGCCTAGGCGAGCCGCCCAGAGGTCCCACTGGGCGCTGTGGGTGCCACTCCGGCAGCAGGCCGGCATGCACCCGGCTTTGCTGCTCGCCGGTGGCTCCCTTGGCCGCTGCCACCCCCCGCCCCCGCCCCCGAGGCTCACCTGCTGCATCTGTGAAGATAGGAGGACGCCAGACCCCGCTTCGGGGAGAGTGCGGCCAGCACGCCCCGCGCAGGGCCCAGTGTGCGTTAGGCTGGGCTGCGGGAAATTACTGGTATTGAGTTGTGTGTTCAACAGCTTGATTGGGATCAAATGTAACCACTTAAAATGTACCTCAGAGTGGCTTTAGTGCACAGACAGAGTCGTGTGCTCATGTCTGGTCGTTCGAGCTAATGGGACACTCGCAGTCACAGTAAGGAAGCTGGGGTGTGTCCAAGGTCAAAGGTTCTGGCAGGGGTCAAAGGCTCTGGCAGGGCGGCTGTGCCAGGGCCTCTCCCCACACCACTGAGGGGTCTCCCTTCACGTCCATGAACTTCAAGTGGTGCTCACCGGGCCGGAACAAAACGTCTGTTCTAATACTTAGGTTTGTGTTCCATATTTTGCCAAAACATGATATTAAATCCAGTATCATATTTTATCACTTTACTTTTAAAGTGTTGAGAATGCCTATTTTTTTAAAAATGGATGAAACAAGAGATTTCAAATACCCCAAGTTATAAACCCATTAGATAATACTAATTCACAAAAAATAGGAACTTATACAAACATCAACTTTGAATGTTCATTCTACTCTAAATTAGTGTAAAAATAATTCTTCAAAAAATAAGCAACTGAAATAGCTCACTACACTGAAAAACAGTTATTTGGGAAACATGGAAATTCGCTACTTTGTTTTATGGAGCAAACTTGTGAACAGACAGTGTCGTGACTGAGCAACGGAAATATTTCTGGGCAGATTTTTCCAGCGGCCGAAACACTCCGTCTGGCTCCGTGACATCAGCTGGGGACACGGCCAGGGGACAATTAGAAGTCAAATCAAAAAATTTTCCACTGATCTCTTCATCTTGAAATCTCTCTCTCGTTCCTGCTAAGGGTGAGGAGGTGTTGAGGGTCAGGCTTTGCGCCTTGGTAGAGAGAGCCGGCTTCTGAGAGCAGCTGGGGTTACTGTTTCAGCGAAGTGCTTCTCTTCGTCTGGTTCAGAAAGTCTTCGAGCAGAGCAGGCATTCTTTCGACAGATGCGTGGCGCTGGTGCATCACCGTGTTCTTTTCTTCGTGGGAAGCATATACGACTGGGCAGGAGAGTGGCTGAGGGGTGAGGCCTGCCCGGGCCCACTTCCCAAGCTCCCTTCTTACTTGCTGTGTGATCAGGGGCAGATGACTCCACCTCTCTGTGCCTCATTCCCCCATCTGTAAGAGACGATAACAATGGTACCTCTCTCTTAGGGTTGTTGCGAGGATTAAGCGGATCGATAGGTAAAGCGTTGGGAACAGTCCCAGCACGGCACGCAGTGAGCACTATGGAAGTGTCAGGCATTATTACTATTGGTTGTTGTTCTGGAAGCATCCTAAATACATACCCCATTTAACATTCTAATGCAGTAGGCATCTCTCAAGACAAAAATGATCTCAACTTCACATTCTTATAGAATATCAAAGTAATGGTAGTATATCGACAAAAACAGGAGCTTTTAGTACCTTGAGTACAACAAGGCCGACAGGAGTACTGCAGCTGGGGGCGGGGTGGCTGCCTCGATCCCGCTGCACAGGGACAGAGGAAGGCACGGGCCCCTCGCTGGGTCGCACAGACACTTGCAGGCCTGGCGCACAGCAGGTGCTCAACAGAAACGACAAGACTCGATCGGCCCTTGGATCGAGTTCAGGCTCATCACAATGTTTTCTCTTCGCTTTTGGATTTGCTGAGATGAATCTCCTTCACTCATTCAGAAAATGTTTTCTGAGCACCTCCCGAGAGCCAGGCCAGGCGCGGTGCTCCCTGGAAGGCAGCGGTGGACAGACCGGGCGGGGAGAGCGGAGTGGAAGCTTGGGGACGTGGGTGCTCACTGCAGGCCTGGGGGTCTGTCTGATCTGTGTGTGTGTCTGTCCCCAGACCCTCCCCCAGGTTAGTCCGTTGCTGAAGGTGACGGTCAACATGTCCAAGCAAAACGGCATCCAGCCCCGAGAGGTGCTGCTAGTCCTCAGCGTAAACCAGGCCATCTTCCTGCAGCTGCAGGCCCCCGGAATCCCGCTCCACCTGGCCTACGTGAGTGTGTCCCTCCAACCCCGGGCCGCGGCGCTGGCCATGCGAGGGCCCTGCCTGGCGAATCCTGTGGGGCCCTGGCGGAGAGAACCCCAAAGGCATCAGGGTCTGGGAGAAAGAGTTCAAACCCAGAGACAGGATCCAGGCGGAAGGGCAACCCTGGCCAGCTCCATCCTCTCCCATAGCCTCAGTTTCCCCTCCTGTCCAGTGGGAGAATTGGACTCAGTGAAATCCCACAAAAAAATCTTGTTACTGTCTTTGAAAAAGTCATAAGATGTGTGTGGGTTTTTTAAAAGATTTTATTTTTATTTTATTTTTAGAGAGGGAAGGGAGGGAGAAAGAGAGAGAGAGAGAAACATCAATGTGCGGTTGCTGGGGGCCGTGGCCTGCAACCCAGGCATGTGCCCCGACTGGGAATCGAACCTGCGATGCTTTGGTTCGCAGCCCGCACTCAATCCGCTGAGCTACGCCAGCCAGGGAGATGTGTGTTTAATGAGCATATTTAAGTAGGGAGGAAAAGGGTCAGGAGGAAACCTAGCCATGCATTAACAGGAGTGAAGGCGGGGAAGTGGGATTAGGAGAGACACTGATTTTGTTCTTTGCACTTTGTTGATGCCACGAGACTTGCTCTAGTTAACATGGCCTGTGTTAGAGAGAAAATTATTATTATTTTTTAAGATTTTATTTATTTATTTTTAGAAAGAGGGGAAGAGAGGGAGAGACACATGCCGCTCGTATGCCCCCTACTGGGGACCTGTCCTACAACCCAGGCATGTGCCCTGACTGGGAATCGAACCAGTAACCCCTTGGTTTGCAGGCGGGCACTCAATCCACTGAACCACACCAGCCAGGGTGAGAAAAAAAAATTTTTTAAAAATCAAGTTTTAGCCCTGACTGGCGTGGATCAGTTGACTGCAAAGGTGAAAGGTCACCAGTTCAATCCCAGGTAAGGGCACGTGCCTGGGCTATGGGCTGGTCCCCAACTGGGGGCCTGTGAGAGGCAACCCATCGATGTTTCTCTCTCTCATCCATGTTTCTCTCCCTCTCTCCCTTCCTTACCCTCTCTCTAAAAGTAAATACATAAAATTTAAAAGAAAACCTCCAGTTTTAAAGCAGGGACTCACAGTGAGGAGGCTCAGGGCTACTCTTCCACGTGGGAGGCTGCAGGGGGCGACCCCCAGATGGGAGCCGCTGTTGCTTATGGCCAGAGAAAGCAGGTGGGGTTGGGGGGACCGATGGTGGCAAAGACAACAAGGGGGAGAGAGACACAGAGAGAAAAGCGGAGATGAAAAAGGAGGGTCTGTGTGGGAGGGACAGACAGACACTGAGAGGCTGGACACAGAGTCGGGGGCGAGGAGCTGGAGCCCCCAGCACAGGACTGGACCCAGGCTGCCTGGGAGGCAGAGAGAGGTTGAAGGCTGGGTCGGGGATAAAGAGTCCAGACTGGCATCGGGGACACCGCAGAGACAGACAGAGAGGGCCAGCAGGAAGGCTCCTGGAGGGTGGGAGTGCCAGAGGCCAGCCAGGGGGGTGGAGCTGGACAGATCCCATTCAGTACGTCCCTCTGCTCCCAGGGGGGGAAATCGAGGCCCCTTAAAGGGCCAGGCCTGGCCGTGGCTCCTCTTCCTTCTTTCCCATCCCCGGCTCTCAGGAGGCAACCCAGGCCGGGGATCTGGGCCCAGTGAGAGCCCTGAGCTTCCCAAGGGACACAAAACCTGCCCTCTGGCTGAAAGGCCGAAGCAGCCAAAGGCTATGGCTTGGGCCATGCCTTCTCCAGCCTTCCTCCTAGAGCAAAGAATACGGGGTGGGAGAGGGGACAGTAGCGGAGGCACCATTGGAGCCTCCCTCAGCCTGGGCCTGCAGCTCCCTGGTTGCCACTGTAGGGGCCACAGCCTGGCTGGGGGCTTGGGGCTCTGGGCCAGACCCAGTGCCGGGCAAATGGCAAACACCTTGCCTTTTAATCCCTGTTACATCCCCACTTTGCAGACCATGGCTCTGAGGGCCAGAGCTGGCGAAGTTCCTCCTACCCTCACCAGCTCTAAACCACGGCCCCACCCCTTCCGCCATGGCTGGCTTCCTCACCGGAGAGCACCTCACTTTAACCCCTCGTTAAAGCCCTGCCCCATTTGAGGCGGACCCTTCTGTGGTGTCTTGCCTACTTCCACTGTCAGGGAGTCCCCCTGCGTGTCTAGCCTGAGACCCTTGTGCTGCTTCGGTGCCATGTCCTTGGCTTTGGCAATGGAAAGCAAAGGAACTCTGAGTCCTAGTCTCCAACAGCATCCTCGGACTCCTTTGGCTTCCACAGAGCACCTCCAGCAGGAAGCCTTCCCGGCTTCCTTCCCTCCAGCCCGCGAGGGTCTCTCCTGAGCCTGGGCAGAGGGGACAGCGCGGTGTGGAGCCGTCTGAATTCCCATCCCTGTCCATCCAGAGGACCTGTCCTGCTTGCTCCTTTGTTTCTTATTAAAGAATATCTTCTGTTTTCTGCTGTTTCAAATGCCTTTTCATTCATTCACTTATTCCTCCATTTCTTCTTCCCTCCCTTCCTCCCCTCCCACGTGCCAGGCATCAGGGTGAAGCTGGCATGTTAGGCCCCTGAGCTCCGGGCCTAGGACCTGGCGCCAAGTCAGACAAACACTCCCCAGTGCCTACTATGTGTTGAGCACCGTGTGGGGATGGGCAAGGCAGACAATTGTCCCTCACATATCCTTAGAGTGCGGGCGACACAGACAGTAGCCCCCTGATGTCATGAGTGTGAGTGCAATGAGTGTGACTAGGGAGGGGTGGGGCAGTGATTTGGGGGCAGGTAGATGAACATGGATGTGTATCCATCCAGCCCCCGAGGTGTCGAAGGGAGATGGGGCAGGTCTGGCCCTCGGGGGCCCTAGCTAGGGGGCTCTGGGCTGACTTCAGATCTACCAGTCTCAGCATTCCCGGCTCTGGCTGTCTCCGCACAGCGCGCCAGCTGCCTCTCCACATTTGCCTCCTGACCCACTGCATGGGGCAGGGGGCTCAGGCCCAGGAATGACACCCCGAGCCTCTGTGTGTCTCCTCAGGGCCCCGGCTACGTCTTCTACGGGTCTCTAGGAGTCGACAGCATACACCTTCAGAACATCACCACCAAGAACCAGTTCCTCAGCTGGGCAGGTGCGAGAGGTGCCATTGCCTCTGTGGCCGAGCTGAATGACCCCGAAAGCATCATCCTCCATCTGGACCCAGGTCAGCTTCCCCAGCAGCTCCTCTGGGCTCAGGACCTGACTTCCTCTGGCCCATCCCTCAGATGCGGACACTGAGCCTCCTGGGGGCGCGGTTTGCCCCAGATCCCAGAGAGCACGTTAATGCTTTATTGGGACAGTAGTTCCCTCTTCGCTGAATATTAGTCTGAACCACATGAAATTGCTACTTGTCAGTTTTTTGACCCAGAAAAACAGCACATTCATATGATTTATTGTGCACCTACTATGTGCCAAACCCTATGCTAGGCATTTGAGGACTCTGTGGGGACAGGCCCAGTCCCTGCCCTTCTGGAGCTGACACTGGTGGGGAGATGACAACAAGCATGCACGCAGATAAATGAGTTACAGAATCGCAGGGCACGGTAGATGTTGTGAGAAAGATACAAGGGGGGTGAGATGCTGCTGGTTGCAGAGCTTCGTCCCTGATGGGTGCCACGGTCACCCTTTATGCGAACCCTGTGTTGACAGAGGAGGAAACAGAGGCCGGGGGACTTGCATGAGTCACTCGGCAGTAAGTGGTGGAGAGGGGATTTGAACCGAGGTCCTCTCCTGCCCCTCACTTCTGGGCTGCTCCATGCTGCCCGCCCCACCTGGAGAATGGGTAAGGGTGAGTCTCTGTGTGAGGTGGCAGGCTGCTCGGGGAGCGGACTGAGGTACGCTTATCTCCGCAGCCCCGAGGTCGCCACCCCCCTGCAGTCCAGAATCCCACAAAGATATGGGCGACACGCTCGAGTGGCAGCCACGCACTGGGGCCTTGGTCCAGGGCTGCCGCTTGGAAGGTGTGGCGGGCCACAAAGAGGCGCACATCGTGCGAGTCCTGCCGGGCTCCGAAGCCAGGTAAGAGTACCTGCTCCCGCCCCCAAACCCCGCCCCGTCGGCACCCTTAAGCCCCGCCCTGTCCAAGCCTCAGCCCCGCCCCTGACCGGGTAGGAGTGTAGTTGTTCTCATCAATCTCTGCGCCCCGCCCCTGAACTCAAACCCCGCCCATTTCCACGTCTACACCACACCTCCACATCGCACCGAGTAATGGCGCAGCCACTGCTATCCAGCTCAGATCTCCCGCCGCCCCAGCCAGTGGCCGTCTGGCGCTGCCCTGCCCCGCCTTCCCGCCAGCAGGCGCTGACCCCGCGCGCTGTTTCTCTGCAGGTCCCGGACGGTGAACGTGAAGGTGGACTTGAGCTGCACTTCAGGGAGCCCCGAGGCGGTGCTCATCCTGCAGGGTCCACCCTACTTGTCCTGGTTCATCGACACCAACCACACCATGCAGATCTTGGTGAGCTTTGCTCCGTGACCCAGACAGCCCCGCGAAGGCCCCCCGAAGCTCGTGAGAGAACCCAAACGCCCCGCAGCAGCACCCCTGCGCTTTTTCACGCAGTGATGATACTTTGGCCCCACTCTTATCCTCTGTCCACCACCTATTCTTCAGACTGGCACCTAGCTGCCACCTCCTCCAAGAAGCTTCCCATCATCCCCCAGAGAGGCCCTTAACCCAATCCTCAGGGTCAGGGAAAGTTCCTAGAGAAGCGAGCCCCACGCTGAAATGAAGGGTGAACAGGTGCCAGTGGAGAAAGAGGCGGCCCAGGCAGAAGTAACAGCAAGAGCCAGGGGGACCGCAGCCCTGAGGGCCACGGCGTCCCGCCCGGTCCAGGCTGCGCGCCCCCTGACCGGCTCCCCGCTCTGCCTGTCTCCCCGTCATCATTAGACCACTGGTAAATACTCCTTCAAGATCTTCCCCGAGGAAAACAAGAGTGAGGTCGATCTCCCCGACTCGCGCGAAGGCCTGCTGGGAGAGGCCCGGAGGCTCAACGCCAGCGTGGTGGCGTCCTTCGTGGAGCTCCCCCAGGCCACTGCCATCTCTCTCCAGGCCAGCCGCTGTGGTGAGCGCCCGGCCCCCTTCCCTGGCCCTCCTGCCTGCCTCTGTCCTTCCCTTGGGTCAGTTGCCACAGTATGCAGTGTGCCGAACACCACCGCACGACTGCCTGTGTTTGGTGGGGGGCCCCCCAGCCTGTGGGAGCCCCATTTCCCTCCTCTGCAGCCTCTGCAGCAGGGGGAGCTGGGCCGTAGCCAGCTGTAGACGCGCTCGGTGCCTGGCACGCCACAAGCCCTCAGCGGCTGTCCAGCTGGCTCACCTCTGCTACCCCACAGGCAGTGGGCTGCCAGCCTCGCCCACACCCACCAGGACCACCCCTCCCAGGGAGAGCTGCAATCCGGAGCTGCTCATGACGCTGCTGCAGCCCAAGTGCACCAATGGCACCATGACTCTGGGACTCAATAAAGACTACATCTTGGTAAGGGAAACCCTACCCCTCTGGCCCGGCCCCACATGGGCAAGCCGGTTCCTCTGCTAGTCTGAGAGTCTTGGGCTCCTCACCCTGGCCGGGGAACAGATTGCATCCCTCTGCAAGCTTTGGTTTTCCCACCTGCAAAAGGGGGTTGAAAAGGGTGCCCACCTTGTGGTGAGAGCGAAGTGAGGGCTGGTGCGCTGAGCCAGGTGTGTGCTCAGTAAGTGCCCGCCAGCTACGAGGTGGTGGTCGTGATTTGGCCCAGCTGCGGGCGGGGCTGGGTGCTCACCCACCTTACCTGCACCATATTCCTGTCTCATTGAAGAACAAAGGTATTTATTATCAAAATAACACAGGCTTTTCTTCGTTAATGTGGATAAGTTAGAAAAGAAGCAAATCTCAATCCCTCCACCCAAAGATGATGGCTGCCAGCATGTTGGTTTGTTTCTTTCTAGAGTGTTTTCCCTGTGTCGGTCTTTGGTTTGTTCGTATGTTTGTTTGTTTTTTAAAGAATGTTTTATTGATGATGCTATTACAGTTGCCCCATTTTTTCTCCCCTTTATTCCCCTCCGCCCCGCACCGCCTCCCTCTGTGTAAGTCTTACGTGGCGGAATCGAATGCACCTGTCTGCCTCCAGCTGTAGCCACTTAATGTATTTTTAGAACTCTGACGTCGGTGCTTAGTATCACGTTGAATGAGCATGTGTTCTTCCCTCCTGTGGGCGGGCCATCATGAACTCCTCCCGTGTTATCCATTGCCTTTGTTTCCAATTCTGCAACATTATAAATATGCAGAAAATGTCATCGTGCATGATAAACTTTTTTAAATATGGGATTATTTTCTTAGGATAGATTTCCATGTTAGTGAGACTGCTGGGTCAAAGTGAGTGAACTCTCTGGAAGTTCTGATACATGCTGACGACCCACTCTCCAAAAGACGATTCCCGTTTTTACTGAGGATTTGTGAGAGTGCTGTGACGTTCTCTCTCTCTTTAGGCTATTATTATTTTTTAAAAGAGTTTATTTATTTATTTTTAGAGAAAGGGGGAGGGAAGGAGAGAGAGGGAGAGAAACATCAATGTGTGGTTGCCTCTCGCAAGCCCACTACTGGGGGCCTGGCCCGCAACCCACGCATGTGCCCTGACTGGGAATCGAACCTTGACCCTTTGGTTCATGGGCCCGTGCTCAATCCACTGAGCCACACCAGCCAGGGCTAGGCTATTTTTTTGTTGTTGTTTTAAAACACTGTTGCCCGTGTAGGAGGTGGCACGTGGTATTCCCTTCTGGTTTTAACTTACTCTTCTTTGCCTAGAGGTGAGTGTGGGCGTGGCCCCACATGACTGATAGTCTAAGGCTCTTGATCCCTGGAGCTTGGTATTTTTCTTGATGATTTTTAGAAGCTTTTTACATAAAGAAAATTTTGGCCCTTTGTCCTTCTTTTTTTTTTTCCATTTAAGATTTTATTTATTTATTTTTAGCAAGTGGGGAAGGAAGGGAGAAAGAGAGGGAGAGAAACATCAATGTGTGGTTGCCTATTGCATGCCCCCCACTGGGGACCTGGCCTGCAACCCAGGGATGTGTCCTAGTCTGGGAATTGAACCGACAGCCCTTTGGTTTGCAGGCCGGCACTCAATCCACTGAGCCACACCAACCAGGTGTCCTTCATTCTTATCAAAATAATTTCTCCTGGTTTGGTATAGTTCTTGACATTTTTGCTACAGTGGTTTTTAATTTTTGGATATTTGAAAACACTGGGCCCTTCCAGCTGCCTGTCTTCCCCTTCGGGATAGCTTCTGGCGTTTCTGAGGCGAGAAATCTTGCTGCTGGAGCCTCGACAAATCACCCATGTTCTCAGGGATTTCAGAACGACATTGAACTCTGGGGTTCATTAAGTCCACATGGGAGTTTTTTTGGGGCGGGAGATACAGGGGCCTGTACGAAGCCCCGTCTGTTACCCCGGCCTGAGGGGCCCGGAGGAGCCCACCGTCGCCCACCCGTCTCTGGAACATTGCCCTGCACTAGAAGAACGTGCCGGCTCCATAAATGCAGACGCAGAAAGATGCACATGATCGATCGTTCAGGGAGAAAACTAGGCTACCTCATGAAAGACAAGTACGATGCCGCTTCTTAAGAATATTTCAAAAATCCACACATTCCCTCTGAGCACATATGTCTGTGCAGAAGAAGACAGAAAGAGGGGAGTCTGAGCCCCAGACACGCGGCTGCAGCCTCTCATCAGTTCATGGAAGCGGTCGGTGTGCAGAACCTGCCTCCGGGGCCCCTGACGCTGCGGCTTTGCCCAGTGCAGAGCCATTGCCATTTGGTGGGCTCGTGTCTCTCAAGGGGGCCCTGGGCAGCGGGGGGCAGCCTTCTGGAGGAGTGGATGTGAGCCGGCTGCACCCAAGTGGGACCTCCAACAGCCCACTCGTCCCTAGGACTGAGATTCTTTTGAACTTATTAGTGTGAGAAATTCTAAGATTTGATTCTTCTAAAACAGGAGATGGCAAACGAGGGCTCACTGCCTGTTTTTGTAAATGGAGTTTTATTGGCCCTGGCCAGTGTGGTTCAGTAGGTTGGGCATCGCTCTGCAAAGCGTAAGGTCACTGGTTCGATTCCCGGTCACGGCGCGTGCCTGGGTTGTGGATTTGGTCCTGGGTCAGGGTGCTTGCGAGAGGCAATCAATTGGTGTTTTCCTTCACATCGATGTTTCTCTCCCTCTCTTTCCTCCTCCCTTCCCTTCTCTCTAAAAATAAAGTTTCACTGGCTCACAGCCATACCCATGTTTACATCATGTCCATGGCTGCTTTGAGGCTATGAAGGTGACGTTGAGTGATTACAACAGAGACCACATGGTCTGCAAAGCCTCACCCGGCATTGACTATCTGGCCCTTTAAAGGGAGCATGCTGCCCACAGGTCCAGGAGTCTGGGCTTCTGAGACGGGACCGTGCTGGCGGGGTCTGCGTGCCCCCGGGGCTGTGCATGATGATCGTAGGTGGAACTCAAATGAACTTTTAAAGTTTAATGGTTCTGCATTTACTTTAACATATATTAGAAGAAAAAAACAATACGTAGTAAACCAAACTCATGATGTCTCAGATTTTATTGCTTAAGGCAAGGTTAAGTACAAAAGCGAGTCAAGGTCAGGAAACGTATTATTGTAAGTGGTGTAGGTTGACAAGATCTAGCAGAAGTGGACAGGGGAGCAGGAGAATGCCTGTGACCCCGGGGGGTTACCACCAGTCCTTGGTGCTGGGTGGCGATGGGCAGGCGCCGGGCACCTGGTGCGTCCTGACGGCGCCCCCGCCCCCGGCCTAGAGTTTGAGCTGCAACATCATCAGCCTGACCTTCTGGGACTCCAGCTGCCAGGCTGAGGACACAGGCAACCAGTTCATCTTACACAGCACCTACTCCAGCTGCGGCATGAAAGTGATAGAAAATGTGATCAATAATGAGGTAAGAGCTGGGGCGGGAAAGGTAACAACAGCCTGGTTGCTGACGCCCCTCAGATGCCTGCTTGATCTTCCAGGCTGAGGGGCCCTAGGGAGGGTGGGGAGTGGGGCCCAGCAGGAAGACAAGATCGGGGTGGCCATGGCTGCACCCCCCAGTCTATAAGAAGGGTGCATTGGGCGGAACACTCTCTGGGGTCATTGCTGGCTCTCACCAGCTCCTTGGCTCTCTTCCTGCAGGTGATCATCAACTTCCTGTCAAGCCCGTCGCCGATGCGGGTGAGATGGGTGGGCGCTGTGCTGACACATCCGGTCCAGGGCCCAGGGGTCCCTTTTTGGCCCGGGAGGGAGCAGGCCTCTGGAAACCCAGACCCTGGTCCGGGCCTGCCACGTGTCTCCAGAGTGGCTCAGCCTCCCCTCTGTACCGTGGGGACAGTGCCGTGGAGGGCTGTGTTCTCAGCCTCTTGCACCGGCAGCTTCTAGTGCGTGCTGGCTGTGAGGCCCTGGGCAAGTCACTGAAGCTCTCTGGGCCCCGAGAGAGCAGTGGCACCAGCAAGGATCCCCCCGGGGGTGCTTATGAGCAGACCCTGATGTGACACAGGGACAGCACTTTACCCTAGCCCAGTGCACAGTGAGTTCTGGATAAATGTTAGTTTGGGTTTGTTTTTGCTTTTAAGGTGAGGATGAGGGTCAGGCAACTCCGCTGGACCATGACCCCTGCTCCCACCCCTCCCCTCCCCTTCCTGGCCAGACGCCTCCCAGGCTGACTGAGCTCCTGCCCATCTCCCACAGAAAAAGGTGCAGTGCGTCGACATGGACGGCCTCTCCTTGCAGCTGGGCCTCTACGTCACCCCGCAGTTCCTCCAGCCCTCCGACACCATCGAGCTGGGGCAGCAGGGCTTCGTGCAGGTACTGGACTAGACCTCCCAGCACTGCCAGCTCCTGGGATTTCTCAGAACCTTTCTCCCCACCGCTAGTACAGAGGAGATGAGCCTTGAACTTTCCAGGGCAAGGAGGGAGCCGGCATGGTGCATGATGGGAGGGAGAGAGAGAAAAGGCAGAGCTCAGAGACACTGATCGGAATGTCACCTCCTCCTCCCTGCAAGCCCTTGATGGTCCCGCTCTCTGGGCTCAGGGGCAGAAACTCTAGAATGAATCTGGATTATTTCCTGAGAGCAGGCAGGGTGGAGGGTCAAGAGGAACCACCCACGCCTCACCCCCCTTGCCCACTCTTGCAGGTGAGCATGTCTCCGTCAATCCCCGAGCTCACCCTCACACTGGACAGCTGCCAGCTGGACTTGGGGCCCGAGGCGGACGCTGTGGAGCTCATCCAGAGCGAGGCGGCCAAGGCCAGCTGTGTGAGCCTGCTGTCTCCGAGCCCCCGTGGTGACAAGCGCTTCAGCTTCCTCCTCCGTGGCTACATGGTGCCCACCCCCAAGGCTGGCATCCTCAACTGCTCCGTCTACCTGTTTCTTGGTTCTTGGAGTCAGGTGAGTAGGGCCTGGGCCAGGCCCAATGTCAAGGGCGGCTTTTTGGGTCTGGGAGTTTCAGGAACCAGCTGGCAAAGGGCAGAGTCAGTCAGCTTCCAGCTCCCAGGGGTTCCCTTTCTGCCACCCTACAGCCTTTGATGGCTCTGCTGTGTCTTGGACATTGGTCGGATATGTAGCTGCACCTGTCCATCCGTCCATCCCACCCAGTCTCATTCATCCACCCTCCTCCCGCCGTCCCAGTCACCTGTGCACTCCCCCGCAGGAAGTACCATCACTAGTGCAATCTCTGCCAACAGGAGAGAGACCTCAGGGCGGAGGGTTCGGATGGAGGCGATGGCTTCTGATTGCCTGCATTTACTAGTCACGTGTGTCCCTGCCCAGTGGCCCTCTGCTCTCAGGCACTCAGCCCGGGGCACACGGCCAGCGCCAGGCCCTTGCACACGGAAGGGTCTCTGGTTGTTTGAACCCAGAGAAGCCACTGGGGCCGCTCCCGGGCAGGCCCCCTCCCTCCCGCCACAGGGAGCCGGGCCTCTGGGATAAGCTGGCTCGTCTTCCCAAGTCCTTCGCCAGGGTAATGGATGCATGCGGCGTGCACCCGCAATCCTCATGGGAGTCGGGGGCCTCCCGGGAGCCCACCGGCAAGTCCAGCAGCAGCCAGGGCCTGGCTCCCCACGCCCGTCCACGGCTTGCACCTCCCAGGACTTGCTCCAGGGCTCCCGGCTAGAAAGTGGTGGGACAAGACGCCGAGGCCCCAGGGTGGGCAGGGACTGGGTCAGAGAGCCAGGGAGCAAACCCGAAAGCCTCCTCTCAGAGGCAGTGCTGCACACACTGCTCTCTTCCTCCCGCAGAAAATCTACAGGACCGTCACCATGCGCCTGAACGTCATCAGCCCCGGCGTGTCTGGTGAGCTCTCCCAGGGTCTCCCTGGGGCCCCAGTGGTTGGCAACAGATGGCCCAGAGGGACTGGGGCCTAGGTTCCCAGCAGGGAGGACCCTAGAGAGAGCAGCCCTGGGCGGAGGGCAGGACAAGGGCTTCCCAGTGGCCTGGAGTAGGATCCACAGCTGCGTCTTCTAGAAGGGAGAGCTTTTGCTTACGATGCCCCTGTGGGGGGGATTCCAGGCCTTTGGCTCTTCTCGATTCCCGTGGCTGCTGGCCAACCTCATGAGGGAGATGGCCCACACCAGGTCTGGATGGGCTGGCCGGCACCTGGGGCAGGGCGGGGCTGGCCTCACCCTGAGGCCCCCCGGAGTGGAGGACGCTCCTTCCACCTAGCACCCTGCAGCCTCTGTTAGTTCCCTCTGGGCCCGGGCCTCCACCGGGCGGAAAGTCCCTCACACTGGAAGCTGAGGTGGGGTCACCTGCCTTTTGGCCCCCCAGCCTTGGACAGGATGGAACTCCCACACCCAGCTCCCGCCCGGGAGAGAAGGGCTCATCGCCCCTTGGCAAGGATAGGCACGCAGGGCCGAGGGGAGGCCGCCTGGCCCGCACTCACATGGGAGCCAGCGGTGCGGAAGGCACGGGGCTTGGGGAAACCCCAGGGCAGAGCTGGAGAGCCCCCAGAGGGGCCCCGCCCGGCCCTACTGTGGTGCAGGGCTCACGGGGAGCAGGCAGTGGCCGGAAGTCGAGCAGCGAGGAGGCCCCACTCACGTTTCGCTCAGACTGTACCCCCCAGCCACCCTGACGCGCACCTCCCGCAGCCCTGGGAGGCAGAGGCGCGGCCCCGGCGGTCTGGCTCGGCCCTCGCGGCTGCCGGTCCCGG